>NC_138865.1:56719031-58181531 GCF_965194805.1 Balaenoptera borealis
GTCACAGAGCATTTACAACCACTAGGCTGTGGGGAATAAAATTCCAGGTCTGTTGCACCCAAGGTTATTTAAAACTCGTATTTACCTAGTGGTAACTGCTGCAAAAGTACTTTTCCTATCTGAGCCCCTCTTAAATAGGTACCTTAGAAATACATGATCAATGAAATTGCTGCAAAATAGATTTATATTCCAAAGGCTCTTAGCATTACAAAGGTCACTGGTTCCATTTAAGTCTCTTTTTTCAACACGAAAAGCAGATTGCTGTCAACTTTGTTAGACACGATTGGCATTACTTGTGAGCTATCCATTTCCAATTAGAAGCCAGAAGCTGTGCTCCTTTTACATGCATGTGCCAAAAAGGCATTACCACCCCCCACACACACACCCCTATTTAAATGATATTTCCTTAGTATCCTCTAGAAGTATGATTTTGAGAAAAAGCAGGACCCTTTGTGCCTCTCTGCAGAGTTTCTTCTGTGGGTGAGCTGAAGTCCTTTTTGTCACTGATAGGATTGTAGGGGAGGAATGTTTTCCTCCACCCTCTTAGGGTCTCTGGCTGGGTCTGAAAATTAAACTGACAAAGACGTATCTGGAGATGTATAGATTTTTGTTTTTAAACAGGAGAAAAGCATACAAATGTATTTAGTATAAGCTTTACGGGACATGGGAACCTTCATAAGAAAATGAAGACCCAAAGAAACAGACCTGAGTATTTTATGCTAGGTTTTTGAAGAGTACACAGTTGTGGAGGGATATGGTAGGTTAAGGAGGAGAAGGAAATTGTAGTGAGTTGGGGGAAACCTAGCAAGTCTTGTTTGTGAGGATTCTTTTCTGCATCCCTTTGTGTTCGGAGATAAGATGTTCCTTTCCTCTGGGTATAGGGAGGGCACCCGGCATTATGAGGGTTTTATGGCCTGTTCCAGGGAAGAAGGACGAGGGGAAGTCCTTCCAGCTTCTGCCATTTTCTCAAACTCCTTCAGCTTAAAATGTTCAGCATGCCAGGGTGCTTTATCTTGGTGTTCTGAACTCCATCAGGATAATAGGGTTAGTAGTTTCAATGCAAAAACAGGATTTTGGGAAATAAAGTTCTGAAAAACAAAGCATTCTCACAAGAGAACTTCTTGGTGATCATTATAGATTATTGTTTCTTCTGGGTGTAACACTGGGAGGAGTTAGATGGTGACCTTACTGAGCTTTACCAGAGGATTTTAAGTATTTTTGCTATAGCTATCAATTGAGATTTTACTCAAGAAATTTGAATTTATTCATAAATACAGTGGAATTAATTTTTTCTAGGCTCTACTTCCTTTCTTGTTCCTCCCCAAAAGAATTAGTTTCTTTGTCTGTAGAAGAGGATATTTCAAATAGTTTAGCTGTCAGGAAGAAAGAAAAAAAAAAAACCTAAAAAACTAGAAGGAAATGTCATGAGTCGTTGCCTCTGGGTGCTGGGATTGTGACTAATTTCTGCTTCCTTATGCTTTCTACACTTTTGAGATTTTCTATAGCTAGAGTATATTGCTTGTAGAATCAGAAAAAAGAAAAAAAATATACACATTTTAGCAGATTTTGATATGCCTAAGGAGTCAAACATTACCCATTCTAATGGCAGACCCTGGAACCTTGGTTCTGGACAATAAAAAAACAAAGCCCTGTTGATGATGGTATAGCTTTCAGAGCCACCTGCCATTTGAATTGGTACATACAGGTGCAGACCACCTTCTCATGGGGGTTTGCTGGTGACCAAAGGAAGCAGTTGGGTTTATAGCTTAAATGGCAGAAAGGGCTCGCCATTGTTGCTGTTACTGCCACGTGCTTCTTTGCCTTCTACCTCCCATGTGTATGTTCTGTGGGCCTATTTTTATTTTGTAACACCCATTCTGTATTTGTGCAGTGGAAATGGGTTTACAGGGTGGTGGGGAGAATTGTGTGGGTAATTTCAGAATTTCCTCTATCATGTCTGTATAGGTTAGTGGAGAATGCCATATAAAATAGCATAAAATGAGTACCTGCCTGCCGGGTGGATGCACTTAGGATTCCCTTGTAATTCATACAGTCCTTAGTGTAGTTTTGAATGTTACTTCGAGTTGGAGGAAATTCTTTGAACTGTATCATGTTATAGTCACTTGGAAAAACTACATGGAATGCTAGTGTTTGGACTCAGAAGACTGCTTTGTTACTTTTTAAGTGTGATCTTGGGGCTAGTATTTTCAACCTCTGAACTTTGTTATCTTCATCTGTAAAATGGAGATACTAATAACACCTTCCATTAGGATCATTGTGGGGTTATATGAAAGTATTTTGCAAATCCCAAATCCGTGTATGTTTTATTTATTGACTAGGCTACTTTTGGCAAACTACCTAAATTTCAGTGGAGGTGATTTGGATCAAATCCCTGACTTCACAGCCTAGAGCCAAACTGCGTTTGTCCATTCTCCTTGGAAGAGGGGAGGTCAAAGATGTATGATTTTAATCTTGTTTTTGTGAGAGGCTGTGCCTACTCTAACCCCCATAGCTTCCATTAAAAAACTCAAAGATAGTTATTCATTTTCTTTTCCTAATTACTTGGCAGAAATTTAGAATTAAAAGAGAGAAACTAGTAACAACCAAACTTTGCTTCAACAAAAGGGATTCTTGGGTCCTAGAGACCAAAGAAATCAGCAGGAATGCCCAGGGTGAATTGATGGATTGCAGAGCCTGGCTGGTAATTACTTTCACTGAGCTAAAACATTAACTTAATGCACAGAAGCAAGGCCAGCTGAAAATCAGGATTTGGACTCTTCCCTCCCTCCGCCATGGTTATACCACACTTTCCTTCTGGAGGCAGTCTTCTCTTCGGTGGGATAGCCCTTCTTCCCTTCCTAGGACTTGGCATGGATTTTCATGCCCCACCCTGGCAGACTTGGGTTGTACCCTTTTGCTTTGGTTGTCCTGGGCAACTGTTGGTGGGGACATATGACTGTTAAGCTCAGCCAGCTTTTGGGGTAGCAAGAAACCCCAGTTCCTCAAGAGTTTTCAGCTAGATATTGACAGATTTAGCTTATCTTGGGGTTCACATTTCTAGAATTGGCAAGCTTTAGCTTTTGGACTTTTGTGACACTTACCAGGTAAGCACGTTGTTGATTGTTAATAACTTTCTTGTGTGTTGGAAATGATTGTCCATAGGACATTTAGTGACATGATTATTGAGTGATATGTGTTTGCCGTGGGTCTGGAGGGGCATGTGTATATTCTGTGTATATTTTCAGGTGATTGTCAAATCCATAGTACTTGAGAGCATATTTACTCTACAATGCTCTCAGCCTCAACCCTTCTATTATGTAATGAAAAAATTGTGTAACTAGAGAGATGAAACCATTTCCAGCTCATTAGCACCATGAGTGGACTTGAACTCAAGTTTTCTGACTTCAAGTTTATGGGGATAAGACTAGTAGCTACCTTATGGGATTTAGAGAGAATTAAATTTTAAAAAATCTAAACTGAGGGTTAGGAACAGTGACTGATGCAGAAAAAGACTTAACAAATGAAAGCCACCATCATTGTTATTATCATTTTTACTTTTTATTATTTTTCTCGTTACCACCACCACCATGTTGTGTAAGATTGTCAAGCAGTTCTTTGGTGTGTGCCAGGTTGGGGAACCCCACCTTTTGCTAACAAACTGAAGCAAGTACTCAACTTATGGCTCTATTTAAAGAAAATTGCACAAGGTTTGACACTTGACTTCCATAAACACCCACGGAAAGCACTGGTAGAAGATAACTGAATGATAATTTGCAATCCTAATTTTGAATTTTGTGTATTTTGTGTGTATTTATGGGTTGATTATATTTCTAACATAAAAAGATTTGTCAAATGTGATTCTGTCCAAGTACACCCTCCTGAAACAGCAGGGATTCCCTGGAACCATGGTTCATTGTTCAGCAGTCTCCTGTACTACTTTGTTTCCTTAGCCATCTACATGGAATATGTAATATTTCAAGCATTTAAGTTTCCTAATCCTGTCAGCACAGGGCATTACGTTGGAAGACTTTAGTTATGAAATCTGTTCTGACATAATTGTTTAAAAGATCAGACTTTTGAGGAATTTTTTATGACATGGGAGTATATTCACAATATGTTAGTTGAAAAGAAATGGCTGCAAAGCTATAAATAGTATGACCCCAACTTTGTGGCATATAAAAAGGTATATACATGAAGAAGAAATACTGGAAGGAAATATACAAATGAGTAATAATAGTGTTATCTATTCTCTGGGTAGATTAATAACAAATATGTTGATTAATAACAAATATGTTTTAAAAATTTTTACAAATAATTTTTAAACTTTCTTTGAATTACCTGCAACTCACTTATACTTTGTATAAACTATTTTAAGAAGAAAGAAATTGTCAGTTGTGTCTTGGTAGGATAGTGTTTGTTTAATGCCATCCTGTGTCATACTAGTTTAACTCTGTGTTTGATGTACTTGCTGTCTCGCAGGCAGTGTAGCTTAGGAGAAAGAGTGCGGACTCTGGAATCAGGTGGGCTTGGGTTTCCACCCCGTTGTCTTCATTTAAGAGTTTCCGGATTGGGGAAGTTGCTTCTCTGAGCCTTAGTTCTGGTTAAATAGGGGATGCCATCTCCTTGGCAAGGTTTCTTAATTCTGAAAGTGGCTTGCTCTTGTAGGTGCTCAATAAATGCTAGTCCTTTTCTCCTCCCAGCCATTACCCTTACTTCCCCAAATTCCACAAGGATCAGTTTGGGGAATAAAGGAACTTGGAAAAAAGTTTTAGTTTCATACTAACATTTTCGGTGGTTTGCCTTTTTAATCATCTTTTTACTGTAAAAGTCTTGGTTTCTGTAAGTCTCACATCCTGGGGAACCAAACTCATGACAATCATGAAGTGTCTTACTTCAAAGGGTGAGAAAACCGAGCAAACCAAAATTGTGATGCGCTCTCTGGAGCAGTGTGTGTGAGCATATCAGCCTGGGAACGCTGAGTAAGAGCCTCACCATCCACTAGCCCCTGGCAGTGATGCGGAGGGTGTGACGAGGACTCTGGGGCTGAGGTAGGGTTTGTAATTGCATGGCCGTCTGGCCTGCCCCGAGCATTCTTTTCCCTTCCAGGATTCCTGTAATTGTCATCAGATGGCTCAGTCTCCCAAATGTTTCCGGTATTGCAGTGACTTCTGGAGTGTGTTTAAGGAGAAAAAAAGGCCAGAATTAGCAGTCATCATTTGTTTGTGTCTGTTCTGTTGTGTGTGATGCGTACAGATCAGACATCTCTGGAGTATAGAGAAGTCCGTCAGATGTACAGTCCTTACCATCTTCTCTAGCACCTTCCTGCTTCTTTTGCTGATTCTTTTCCACCTGCACTGCTCTAAAGGAAAACAAAATTGAGGAAAGATGCAGGAGGTGGCCCTGTTTTCAGCTGTAGTCCTTTATTCTTTTGGTCTCTTTACTTCTGGGGACATTTATAGAACATTGCATCTTTCTTGGAGTGCAAGCCTCCAGGAGGTTAGGAGCTGGACAGTGAAGAAGCCCTGTGAAGTATGGTTCAAAGTCTTGGCCATGGAGGAAAGGAGACATTTGAGATAGACCTTGAATTTCAACTGATAGAATTTGAATGACAGAAATGATAGCATTAATTGGCAAAGCAGCTGTTAAGGTGGAAAGAACAACCCAATAGCACAGTGATAGAAAAGGTGAGATGTGTTTGGAGAGGAGTATAGGATGCAGGTGAGCTTAAAAATAAGAAAAACTTTGTAAATTTGCATTCATTCTTTGAAGGGGGTCAGCCTAATGATTCCAATTTTAGACTGAATGCTGTCTGTAAAGATAGAGAAGGAATGGCTCACGTCTTCAAAGTGGGTCCCATTCTGAGTATTTCAAGGTAGTAGTTGAATTTTCCTTCATCATAAGCCTGTAACTGAAAACCTAACTCTAGGAAGATACCTTGCATGGGGGTAATTTTTTAATCAGGTAATCTGTAATTTGACCTTGACTGCTTTTCTAGGAAGGGAAAAATTGCCTAAATGAAAAAGGACAGCTAATTTTCTTTTGAGATTTTTTTTTTTTTTTGATGTGCAGACCATTTTTAATGTCTTTATTGAATTTGTTACAATATTGCTTCTGTTTAATGTTTTGGTTTTTTGGCCCCGAGGCATGTGGGATCTTAGCTCCCCGACTAGGGATCGAACCTGCGCCCCCTGCATTGGAAAGCGAAGTCTTAACCACTGGACTGCCAGGGAAGTCCCAAGGACAGCTAATATTTAAAAAACCAAAAATGGAGTGATCGCCACATCTAACCACGTGTGTTTTTTCCACCCCCTCATTCCCTAAGCAGAGCCTGAGTAGAGAGGTGAGGTTGGATAGGATTGCTCAACTAGATCATTTTGGGAAGCGGAAAATTGAACATAACTGAAACAGTTTCTTCTGATTCATGCTGTTGGCTGAGAAATTGTGCTTTTTAAAAGCTACTTTGCTTTAGTGGCTCTTATTCACCAAACCAGTGAAATAGTTCATTGCACTCTGGTGCCCCTGTTTGTGTAGTGGTGGAGCGTTCTCTAAACTTACAGGGACCCAGCTCTAGACAGTCATGTGAACTATTTCACAGTGGTCATATGGATCTTTTACAATAATTGAATTAAATTCTGATGCCTACCCTAAAACCCATTCTACCTCTTTCTTCGGGCATGGGAAATGGGAACAGCAAAGCCCTTAATCTTAGCAAGGATCCAAGATAGCTCATGATTAATATAAAATCTCAAGTCATGATAATTTCATCCCCCTTAGCAGTGATTGGTCTGATAGCAGGCATGTGACTAAGTTCTGGCCAGTAATTTGTAAGAGGAAGTCCTCTGGACAAGGGGAGTGAAAGTTACCCATCTGGAATGAAAAACAGATTCCTGCTTGGAGTTTGTCAGTGATGCTTAGTGAAGCACCGAGCAGACATGGGGATGAGCATGGCAACAGGAAAGGCAGAGCTGGTGTCCTTGACACCTAGCCCAGGGCTGCTACTTCTGAATACTTGTTCTGTGAGAGAGCTAATTGGTTAAGCTCTTATAAACTGGATTTTTTTTTTTTTTTAATTTATTTATTTTTGGCTGTGTTGGGTCTTCGTTTCTGTGCGAGGGCTCCCTCTAGCTGCGGTGAGCGGGGGCCACTCTTCATCGCGGTGCGCGGGCCTCCCACTATCGTGGCCTCTCCTGTTGCGGAGCACAGGCCCCAGACGCGCAGGCTCAGCAATTGTGGCTCACGGGCCTAGTTGCTCCGCGGCATGTGGGATCTTCCCAGACCAGGGCTCGAACCCGTGTCCCCTGCACTAGCAGGCAGAGTGTCAACCACTGTGCCACCAGGGAAGCCCTAAACTGGATTTTTTAATCACCTGAGGCCAACCTCATTTCTATCTCATAAGATATTTATGCTTTTATCATGCCCCTTCTAGTATTTTCCCTTCAATTTGGAAAGTAGTTCTTGTAATCTATAACTTAAATCTCACTGTATATCATTTAAATCAGTGGTCCCCAACCTTTTTGGCACGAGGGACCAGTTTTGTGGAAGTCAGTTTTTCCATGGATTGGGGGTGTGGGATGGAGGGGCTGGGGATGGTTCAAGTGGTAATGCGAGCGATGGTTCAGGCGGTAATGCGAGTGATGGGGAGCGCGGCAGATGAAGCTTCACTCGCTTGCCCGCTGCTCACCTCCTGCTGTGCGGCCCGGTTCCTAACAGGCCACGGACCGGTAGCGGTCCGGATGTCGGGGACCCCTGATTTAAAGTAGTTTCTGTCTCAAGACATGAGAGGCAAGTACCTCTTTTTGGTGGGAAACTAGAACTGACCCTTCCCAAAGCAAGTGCACTGCTGCCGGTGAAGTCATCTTGTGGGCCATCTTGTTTTCACCACAGGTGGTACCTTGGTGAAAGGTGTGATGGGACAAACATGTTTGAGTTTGGTTTGTATCAGTTCATTTTGTTTCTGTTGTTTGTAAATTGGGTACTGTTTGCTTAGGCAACTTATTTCTGCTTTGGATTGTTAAGATTGGTAATAAGAGAAAGAAATAGTCTAAAAATACATTCTCTCGCAAGGTTATTCAGTTTTTAGTTGGTGTTTCTTTGGCCTATAAGGTTTGTGTTGGTGTCTGACTTCGTTGAAAATTCTTTTATGATATTTAAGCTATTCCTTGCAGTATATTTTCCCTTTTAGTAAAGAAAACTTACTTTCTTTGCTAAGATGAACTATCATTAGGACTGCTTGGTATTGAGAATATTTCTCACTTAATACCCCTAATGAGATACAAATGTTCTAAATGTGTCCTTATGAGTTGATTATATTTAGAGAGGAATCTACTTATTTTAGTTAACCAATCCCATTGCTTTCATATCGTGCATCCTTATTAGGCTCTCATGTTCCTGTTCCATATGGAGTTCCTTGTGACATCAGACCTCAGCAAGCGGTGTTGTTACCTTTCAGGGTCAGTGGTACTGAAAACGTTGATGACTTTTGTTGGCTCTATGTATCTTGTTTTTGTTTTTGTTTTTGGCTGAGTTGGGTCTTTGTTGCTGTGTGCGGGCTTTCTCTAGTTGAGGCAAGTGAGCACTACTCTTCGTTGTGGTGCATGGGCTTCTCATTGTGGTGGCTTCTCTTGTTGCGGAGCACGGGCTCCAGGCGCGCGGCCCTCAGTAGTTGTGGCTCTCGGGCTCTAGAGTGCAGGCTCAGTAGTTGTGGCACACGGGCTTAGTTGCTCCATGGCATGTGGGATCCTCCTGGACCAGGGCTCGAACCTGTGTCCCCTGCATTGGCAGGTGGATTCCCAATCACTGTGCCACCAGCGAAGTCCCTGTATCTTGTTTTTATAGCACTGTTCCTTTTTTATACAGTCATGATAAATAATCCCTTTCCCTATTCTTGAAAAGTGAATTTTATTTCTTAGTTGGTTCTTTTCTGGTATTTATACTTACTAGCATAAAATAATTGAATATTTTTGGACCCCCCCCTCCCCTACTTTTTTGGCTCCTTCTGTAGGCTGGGAATGGTCTTCTTAGCTCCTTGGTTCTCTGGACATTGTCCATCTTTGACCTTTTGCCAAAAACCTGAAAATGTTCAAGTAAAACTAACTGGTTACTCTGAGTCATACTGAATCAGGTTTGCCCAATTTCTAGGAGTCAGTGTTTTAAAACCCTTTCAGTGACCATGTCCTTGTACTTTCTAAGGAAAGTAGACAAGTCAGCGAAGAAGTTTTAAAGAACTTGACCTGTGGGGTTACACCTTTTGAGTTCAAATACTAGCCTCAAAGTTTACTCTGCATGCCCTTGGACACATTATATGACTTCCCTATGCTTCAGTATTCTTCTGTGAAATGGAGACTATACTGGTACTTCTGTTGTACCATGAGAATTCTCTTGTGTCATGAGAATTCTTATGAGAAGATTTATGAAAAGCTCATACAGTAGTGCCTGATGCCTACTAAATGTATAGTTGATAGGATAGTATCTGGTTGAATTGTTCAAAGTACTCTTTAAAATCTGTTTCTCCTTTGGCTCTCAGAACCACCCGGTGGAAGAGGAAGTATTATTAGCCCTATATTATAGGGCACAGTGTTAGAATGTAACTTTGTTACTAGTGATAGTATTGTTACTAGTGATAGCTAGATATAATTTGTTATACTTCAGTGTGAATTGGGTCTTGAGGAAGTTGCCCTGTTTTTGTGATGTTATAAATTAGAAGGGCATCAATTCCTATTCCTTAAATCTGTCCCAGTGGTGAGTCAGTTCATTCATTCTAAAGTTACTTATTTATTTGCTAAACAAAGATATTTCTCACTTTGCATGGTTCCAATATGCACAGTTTTCAGTTATTATGGTTAATTAAATAATACTGCCCCCCAACAACACAGTTTAAATATGTTATTATGTTACATTAACAGTGAGTAATTGTATTAAAGTACAACCAGCACATCCTGTTATTTGGTTCATGAACAGACAGCAAAAGGTGTAGCTGTGTTGCCTCCTTGTCTCTCAGAGATAAATTTGTAACTTTTTTAAAAAAAATAAATTTATTTATTTATTTGTTTTTATTTTTGGCTGTGTTGGGTCGTTGTTGCTGGGCGCGGGCTTTCTCTAGTTGCGGTGAGCAGGGGCTACTCTTCGTTGCGGTGCGTGGGCTTCTCATTGTGGTGGCTTCTCTTGTTGCAGAGCACGGGCTCTAGGTGCACGGGCTTCAGTAGTTGTGGCGCACGGGCTCAGTAGTTGTGGCTTGCAGGCTCTAGAGCGCAGGCTCAGTAGTTGTGGTGCACGGGCTTAGCCGCTCCGCGGCATGTGGGATCTCCCCGGGCCAGGGCTTGAACCCGTGTCCCCTGCGTTGGCAGGCAGATTCCCAACTACTGCGCCACCAGGGAAGCCCTAAATTTGTAACATTTTATGAAAATGGATAATTCAGAGAGGGAATTGGTGGACAAAGATAAAAGTGCTGCATAGTGCGGCAAAGAAATTAAAAGTGCTAACACTGGAAGTGAAATTTGAGCCATTCATAAATAAAGTTATAGGAAAAGTAGCTGACTACAGGAGTGTAAACCATGCCACTGTTCTAGAGCCTCTATGTATGTAGCAGGATGAGTTCAGTGAAAAGGAACTTGCTCTTGTAAATTAGGAATGTGATTGTGACAACAAGGATGAAAACGTAACAGAGCAAAGGATGCTGGCAGAAAACTTTATATTAAAGAAAACTCCTCAGAGATACTGCAGGACAATGAAAACACAAAGGATAAAATGTTGGAAGCTAATCCACACTTAGACAGGAGTATGCCAATTCACCAAGGTATACAAAAGATGCTCATTTGGTATTTTAAATTATACAGTGAGAAGAAGGCAGCACTGTTCAAACTATTCAGACTGCTCTTGATATGTTATTTTAAATAAAACACTTTAATTCTCAAAGTTTCTAATGTTTTAAATTACAGTGTACTAAATGAATGTTTTACTTCGTTCATCTTCTTATCCCTATATAACTGATTTTTAATGTTTTTGACAAAAAAATGTTAAAGGTCATAGAAAAACTATAATTTTTCTATTGATTATTAAGATCGCTCTGCATGGTTTCAGCTTGCACGGTCATGTTTACGGTCTCGTATTACTGTGCAAGGCAAGAGCTGCCAGTATTTATTAAGCCAAGTGGGCACTCTTGTAAGTGGTGGGGATGCAATGATACAGTGATGCCTTATGAAACATCATTCCAACATAGATGTATTGAGTGTCTGCCAAGTACCAGGCTGCATACACACATGTGAATAAAAAGTAGTTCTTTTTCTCGAAGAATCCACATTTCAATTGATCAATGAGAGACAAGATCATTATATCACAACAGATGCAGTTATCAGTAATATGTATAATACATTTCTTTGAATACAGTGATAGGGAGATACCAGACATTGTAAGAGCCTAGAGGAAGGGCATCTAACTTATTAGCCTGGGAGCGTGAGGGTTGGGAGAGCAGGGAGACAGCCTGGAGGACTCAGTAGTTAATATGGAAAAGCTGTGTTTTAAGAGCCAGACAGTGGTAAGAAATTTCTGCACGGAGAGCACAGGACATTTTGAAAAGTTGATTGTTGCTGCAATGTGGAAAGCAAGATATAGGGGACAGATCAGCAATCCTGTAGGCATTGGGAAACCCTTAGGATTTCTCTGTAATTTCTTTTAAATTAAGGTATAATTTATACACAGTGAAACTGACCCATTTTAATGTATCATTTAGTGTGTTTGATCTACGCCCTGTAACCACCCCCACAGTCAAGATGAGGAGCCATTTACACCACGCCTCAGTGCTCCTGAGTGATGAACCCCTCCTTCCGCCCCCAGCCCCTGGCAACCACTGACCTGTTTTCTTTTTCTTTTATTTTTTTTTTAAATTTTATTTATTATTAAAAAAAATTTTTGGCTACATTGGGTCTTCATTGCGGTGTGCGGGCTTCTCACTGCGGTGGCTTTTCTTTGTTGTGGCTCACGGCTCTAGGTGCGTGGGCTTTAGTAATTGTGGCTCGCGGGCTTAGTTGCTCCGCGGCATGTGGGATCTTCCTACCAGGGATCAAACCCGTGTTCCCCGGCATTGGCAGGCAGATTCTTAACCACTGCGCCACCAGGGCAGGTCCCTAACCTGTTTTCTGTCCTTATAATTTTGGCTTTTCCAGAATGTGATATAAATGTAATCATCTAGTATGTAACCTTTTAAGTCTTGCTTCTCTCACTTAGCATAATACTTTTGAGATTCATCCTTGTTGTTGAATGTTTAAAAAAAAAAAAAGCCTTTGGGTTTTAAGCAGGAGAATTATCTGTGAGATTTGATGGGAGGGTGGATTTGAGAGGAGGGAGACCAGAGGCTTTCCCTGTAATTTAGCCAGGTGCTGATGGAGGGGAGTTGCAGAGGCAGGGCTTGGTTTAAGAAGTATATAGGAGGTAGAATCAGTCCTAACCCAGCTACCTGATACAGGTAGTAACACAGGAGCAAAGGCAGGTAGGGAAGAGGAGACCCTGCATGTCGGCCGAGTTGAGGGGGTTGGTGTGGGATAATCCTGAGGTGGAGCCCAGCAGGGTGTGCGCACGTGAAGGTGTTGCCTTATCTCCTTCCTTATCCTCTGAGCTTTGCCTGGGTCAAACTTGCTAAGTGCTGACCTTGCTTAGTTAAAGGGCTCCTTTTTTCCTTCATCCCACCACATCATCAGGAGTTTGGTCCCAAGGCCTTGCTTTGGGCTCTGAACTGTAACATGAAGAATGTGCTGTTCATGTAGTAGTATTAGGTAACTCAGTTCATCTTTGGTTGCCCATTGCTTTCCATAAATGGCAGTGTAAATGTCTCTAGAGAAGCTATGGTTTGCTTGGTTCATGGAGCTAGAGGTCAGAGTTCAATAGTCACCATCTAGCCTACCGGCTGGGGACTCTCTTTTGTAAAGATCCTTTTCACCAAAAGGGGTTCTCTTGAACTGTGTTTTTTTGAGGATGCTATTAATACATTTGAACCCGTTTGAACCATATGGGGTGGAAGCAGTGATGAAAGAACATAATATTAGCCATATTTAAGATATGGCAGACTCCCTTTCTGGGTATGCTTTGATTCAGTGAGGATTCCAAGGCCTGCGTTCAGGCTAATGGGAGAATTCTGTGCTTGATTAATAATGCTTATCTCTGGCCTAGGAAGGGAAGCACCCTGAAAAGTGATGGGTAGAGTGTTTGCCCCTCTGAGGAAGAACTTTTCAGAAAGATGATTCACCACACAACTGCTTATACCCAAAAGGTACTGGCTACAAAATTAGACCACATCTGTAATTACAGCTAACAGAGCATTTCATCCTCAGGCAGCTCCGTGTGGTAGAGTATTTCTCTTGTGTCTCACAGATAGGGAAACTGAGGTACAGAGAGGTCAAGTAGCTTTCCCAAAGTCAGACAGACTGGCAGAGCTTGAATTCACACCCAGGTAGTCTGGCTCCAGAGTCCGTACTCTTCTATCTACACCATTAGGTCTTTAAAGTTCTAGAATGCCAGCTCTGGGAATTGTTTCATTTCACAGTTAAGAGAGATGGAGTCTAGAGAAGGCTCTGAGGTGACTCACTGAAGATCACAGACGATGATGGAGACAGAACTAGTTTCCCCCTGCCCAGGGCTCTTCCCATTCTTGCACATTTTGTACCTTTGTCTCAGTTGCTTGTCAGTTTCATATTAATGAAGAATAACTTTGCTGACATAGGCAGACTGGCAAAATTTGTGCTTAATTCCTTCCTTTTCCTTGGCCTCAGCTCTCTCTTGTCTGGGAATGTACTAACTGGCTCTCTTCCTGTCCCCTCTGTCACTTTATTATTCCCAAGAGAGCCTGGAATCACTGTTACTGTTCTCCAGCCTGTCGTGTTTGGTCATTGTCCGATCTTGTGCTCTTTCCAGTCTCTTCCCGTTAACATTTGGGGAGAGAAGAAGATGCCCGACCAGCTGGGTGAGAGTTGCATTTTGGGGTGGGGGAGGAGCTAGGACTATTGTGGGATTCACGTTATTGTGGTACAGATCAAAGACCTTCACTGGGGTGCTGACTGTTGTGATTTTGATTCTCCTGCCCCACCTGTACCCACCAGAGCTCACCCCCTCCATTTTCAGTGCAGGGCATCTCACTGTCTGCATTTGGGGTTCAGAGCTAAGACACAGTGCTGATAAACTTGCCCCGTGGAAACTTGAGTACACAGGGCATCTGGGACAGAAAAGGACGCTCTTGCCTTGACAGTTTACATGTCATACTTTTTGTAATTTTATTTTGAGGAGCCAAAATTTGGGGGATAAGTTGATTGTCTGTGACATTTGTAACCTTTCTTTAAAGAAAAGTGCCTCTTGTAGGCTTATTCAAGTCGAGAGACTGATGTTTTTCTTCTGTTTTTTCTCTATTCTTTCTTCCTTTTCTCCTTTATTCCCTCCCTTCCTTCTCTCCTTCCTTGTATAGTGGGTTCTTGTATGTAAAAATATAGCTCCTGTTCTAGTCTCTTCCATCCACCCAACCCAGGAATGAAGTTGAATGTTAACGCATTATGGTCACCATTCTCCTGTGGCTTACTCTTTCTCCACATTTACTGTAATTAAAAATGCCCTTCTCAATTTCAACTTAAAATACCTGAAAAGACTCCTTGTTCTGTTAAGAGAAAGCAAATTTCCCCAGGTAAGTTCCCATATGTTTTCTGTAAAAACTGGCACACGCTTTCTTTGTATTTTACCCTTGTCAAATGAGATCCTTATAAGAGTAATCAGTGAGTCTAAGCCTCTCATCTCTTTTTGCCTATGTTTTCTTGGGTAATTTTAACTCTTTTTGTGCCGTCCAGGAAAGTTTGCTTCTTCTTGTCTGGGATTCCTGAGATTGCCCTCAGGTGGCCCTTGAGCTCTGCAGTTCTTCTGAATGTGGGGCTTGTGCACAGAGGAGACTTTTCCTCCAAAGCCCTGGGAAGGGCCCCAGCAAATGTGTTCTCAAGGTCATTTCTTTTTGTAAAGGGTGCATGTGTTTTTGCATGCTCTCTCTTAAAGAGGGTCCCCCAAAGTGTGTAAGCTTTAGACCTTACCTCACCTGCATCTCCTTGAGTTGTTCCTTTCAAGAAATACATAGCAAGAGCTTCTATCACCTGAATTAGTCACCTGATCCAGTTACTTTCTCTGGCCTTCCAGCTGCAGTGTAACTTCTTTCAGTTTTTCTAATTCTGGCCTCTGAAAACGCAGAGCAGCTGCTCATCCATCGTGTCAATCAGGAGGTGAAGGCCTCAACAAGAAACGTTGCTGGAGAGATATCTTAGGGCTTGGGTAGTCTAGTCCTACGTTGCAGCTGGCACAGGTTAACCTTAACTAGAGGAGAGTTGGGTTTGGCAAAGGTGAGTTTAAGGTTCTAGTTCTTCATCTCTAATGTGCAAGCACATTCCCTTTTCAAAAAATACACCAGAAAGCTGTCTCTGTGAAATGCTTTGTAGCACAAGCACACACACACACAAACCTTACTCCACCTCTAGGAGTGACCGTCATTCTTCTGGTCTCACAGGCCTGAACACCCGAGTGATCTTTTTCATCCTGTTTTCTTCCCACTCCCATCATTTGCCACAACCTGGAAGTTGACTGTTTTAGTGTGCATTGTCTCTTGGAACTATCCCCTCCCTCCTTTAAAAAAAAAAAAAAAAGTCTCATGACTACTGTTGAGTTGGATGGGAGAGATGGTTTATAAAGTGAACAATCACTCTTTGGCTCCTTTTCAGTCTCACTGCCATACCACAAGCTGGCTGCAGTAACTGGTCAGTTCACCTTCAAGCTCCCTCCAGGACACTCTACTCCTTGGGATTGGAGGCTTTTAAAAACATCTCGTTGTCACTACTCAGCCCCCAAACTTCATTCATTGCAGGCTCTCTGATCAGAATAAGCCCTTACTTCTCTATTCAGGGACAAGCCCTTACTTCCATATTCAGGGTCCTCCTTCAGAGGAGACCAGCATATCTTTCCACCTCAGTCTCTCCTTGACACTTTTTATATTGTGTTTTAGCCATATCAGTTCCTGGGTATGCCTCCTTTTCTGCAGTCTTTTTCTTAAGGCACTTAATGCTTTGTGCCTTGTAGGACAGTTATTTGTATGGTTGTATGATACTCCAGACTAGATTTAAAAATTTTTGAAAGTGCTTTGTCTTATTTTTAGTAGTGGTAGGTGTTAAGTACTTAGTGAAGAAAGTAGCCCTAGACGATTACAGAGAACTGCACAAGCACCCTGCCAGGCACGCTAAACCCTAATTACCTGTCTTCCCTACCACACCCGGAGCTGGACTGAAAAGATAATCACATTTGTTTCTTATTCCTGTGATGCTCTCCTCCATTCTTTGCATAGGATTTTTTTTTCTTGTTTTAACCAAAAATTTTGATTTTTTTGTCAAACTCACTAGAAAAAGGAAATCGGATGCTCTTCCACTGTTAGTTGAGGTGTACTAATCCCTTTGTGTTTGAAATTTTTAATTATTAAAAAAATCTTCCAGTGCTTTAATATATCTGTCAAGAAACCTTTAAAAATTTTAAATGAATTTTAAAATTTATATATGGAAAATTTACTTTTGAAAATTTACTCATGGCTAATTGGGCAGTTGCATAACTAAGATTAGTAGTGATTGCTCTAGTTTTAAAAACAGCAGTGATATTTCATTTGAATTACTTTTAAAAGACATTTCTAGATAACATGGAAGGAAGGTGAATATAGTAGTGGTTTAAATAAGTAGGGGTTTAATTTGTGAATTAATTTTTAATTTGAATTTGTTGTATAGCTATTACAATCAAGTGCTAAGTAGATAATGTAAAGCAGTGCATAGTGTTTGAAGCTTTGATCAACCTTACCAAGTAGATCTTAAATCTAAATCAGTATTAAAAGTGTCCTAAATGGTATAATTGTTTCATTAGACAACCTGAGTTTTGAGTAAATTTGTAGACTCTTGAACCTTGTAATATACCAAGAGTAAGCTTAGATATAACAAGCATAAATCATTGTGATTTGCATAATTTATCTCTTCTGTGTAAATATTGTACTCAGATAGTAAAACTGCTGTCCTAGAAATCAGATTTTGATTGTCTGAGTATTTGTGGGGTTAGAGGAGGT
This sequence comes from Balaenoptera borealis, assembly GCF_965194805.1. Lineage (NCBI taxonomy): Eukaryota > Metazoa > Chordata > Mammalia > Artiodactyla > Balaenopteridae > Balaenoptera > Balaenoptera borealis. The sequence goes on from NC_138865.1 coordinate 56,736,133, forward strand.
TTTCGGGTTATGTTTGTGTTTAGATTTACTTTCAATGATAAGTTAAGATTTATGGTGAGCAATGTGCAGAATGTTTTATTTACTTTTTCCAAGCTTATGAATAAAAGCAACTTCTGAATCTGATCTTTAGGAACCAAGTTCAGGAAATATGGTATAATTCTATTTTGTTTTTTTAAAAAATAAATTTATTTATTTTGTTTTTGGCTGCATTGGGTCTTTGTTGCTGTGCACGGGCTTTTCTCTGGTTGCGGTGAGTGGGGGCGACTCTTAATTGTGGTACATGGGCTTCTCATTGCGGTGGCTTCTCTTGTTGTGGAGCATGGGCTCTAGGTGCGTTGGCTTCAGTGGTTGTGGCACGCGGGCTCAGTAGTTGTGGCTCATGGGCTCTAGAGCACAGGCTCAGTAGTTGTGGCGCACCGGCTTAGTTGCTTCGTAGCATGTGGGCTCTTCCTGGACCAGGGATTGAACCTGTGTCCCATGCATTGGCAGGCGGATTCGTAACCACTGTGCCACCAGGGAAGCCCTGTTTTGTTTCTTTTAATTGTGCCTTATCTCTGTTTATTTGCAAGTTGGGTATTTAAGATATTAACATATTTAATACCCTGTGATTGGATATATTTAACTTTCGACTTGACTCATGCTTTTCAGATTTTTGGACTCTGAAAGCAGGAGCCACATAAGATCTGTCTTTTGCTTAAAGTACTAACTGACTACACTCTGATGTTTCCATTACATGAAACACACACCCCTGGTTTACTGCAGAGAAAAGGCTTCTAAGAATTAGGCGTGCTTCACTTCTCTGACAGACTGTTTACTTCTTTATTCATCCATTAATACATAAATTCATTTTTTTCCAAAATATTTATCAAATTTATATGATGTGCTATGAACTATAGCAGGTGTAATGCTGAACAAAACAGAAACATTTCTTTTCTTGCGCTCAAAGTACCTTAGAGTGTAGTAGGGGAGAAAAATATGAAACCAGGCAACCATGGTACCATGTGATAAATGCCCTCGAGCCCTAAGCCCAGGGTTCCATCAGCACACACAGGAGGAGTGAGTGCCAGAGACGCCCTGGAGGAAGTGGCATCTCTGCCTCTTTACTCTTCTAAGTTAGCCAGATGAAGTGGTCTAGGAAGAGTGACTAAAAACAGGGAACAGCTCTGATAAAAGCCCAGAGTAAAGAGAGAACTCGGCACGGTAGAGGGACTAGTATGTTAAAACTTTAGACAACCAAAACTCAGATCACCAGAACTCTCTCATTTTGGATCAGAACATTTTTCTTTTGCAGTTTACTTTGATGAGGAGATGAGAAATGATTACAAACTTACTGTATGAGTCCCCATCCCTTATAACAGAAATAATTATTTTAGAAAATTTGAATTATATGTAACTACCAAAAATGAAAAATCATTCATAAACATTACCTAGAGATAACCTTACTTGTCATTTTGTAACTCTCATTTCAGATTTTTTCGTATGCATCTTTAATTTTATAAAATTGAAATGATACTGAATATGCTATTTTGCAACTGATATTTTGCAAAAGTCACATTAGTGGTCCTTCATACCTTTGGGTTACTTGTAAAACATGCATTTTTAATGGCCGTATAGTATTCTGACACGAACCGTTATTTATTTATAGAACCCCTATTATTGGAAATGTAGGTTTCTAACTTTTGGCAATTTTAAATGTTGTTGTGATAGAATGTATTCGTATTTAAACTTTTGATTAAGTCTATGATTATTCCCCTAGGGTAATAAAAAGGTATTTCCTTTCTTCCATGCCCCTGCTTTTTTTGTAGATATGAACTGTTCGTTTATCACCAACATCCCTGAAAAGCATTACAGCTCTGAGGACATGAGGGCTTAAATCTTTAGATCTTTGGCATTTAGACCAGTGGTTTCCAAGACACCTGCTTGAAGAGCACATTTGGCAATGATTCCCATTATATCCATACAAGTAAAAGCATAAGTTACAATAGATGTTATTGTGGCTGGACATGCAAAGTAAGACTAGTGTTAAATGTTGATAAAAATGTGAAACTATTCTATCCAATTTTTTTAGAGTACTCACATGTCTAGAAATGTTTTATCCAGAGAATTTTTTTTTTTTTTAACAGAGGAATTAAATCTCTTTTAGGGAGTGTTCTTTAACTGCATGATTAAATAAACTTCTGGTCTGTGATTCAGAATATATCTTATTGGATAAATACCTCTGGAATTAAGAACCAAAGGAAAAACGGAATTGTTTCTAAAGTCAGCATTTTTTCTTAAAGATGTCAAGAGGGAGATTTTGCATAGAACCAAGTAGGAGATGCTAAGAATAGGAAGCACTGGGGGTTTTATATTTTGTAGATTTTTGTACTGTTTTAGTGCTGAAGTCCTATTGTCTTCATTTGCTCATCCTGTGTCTACCTTAGACTTGAGCATCGTACTCTATAAATACCCCCTCAAAAAAAAAAAGACTTAAAAAATAATGGATTTATTGAGATATAATTCACATACTGTACAGTTTACCTACTTAGGATGTTTTTACTGTTTCAGCGGTTTTTAGCGTATTTGGAGTTGTGTAACCATCACCACAATCAAATTTAGAACATTTTTATCACCTTGAAAAGAAATTTCTACCCTTTAACTATCACGCCCCCCCCCCCCAACACACACACAGACACTGCCAATCCCCTGCAACTGTGGAGAACGGATGTACTTTCTGTCTCTATGAATTTGCCTATTCTAGACATTTCATACAAATGGAATCTTAATATATGTGGTATTTTGTGCCATCTTTCACTTATATTTTATTTGTTTATTTTTAAATCTTTTTAAAAATTTATTTATTTTTATTTTATTTATTTTTGGCTGTGTTGGGTCTTTGTTGCTGCACGCGGGCTTTCTCTATAGTTGCAGCGAGCGGGGGCTACTCTTCATTGCGGTGCGTGGGCTTCTCATTGTGGTGGCTTCTCTTGTTGCGGAGCACGGGCTCTAGGCATGCGGGCTTCAGTAGTTGTGGCATGCAAGCTCAGTAGTTGTGGCTCACGGGCTCTAGAGCGCAGGCTCATTAATTGTGGCGCACGGGCTTAGTTGCTCCGCGGCATGTGGGATCTTCCCGGACCAGGGCTCGAACCCGTGTCCCCTGCATTGGCAGGCGGATTCTTAACCACTGCACTACCAGGGAAGTCCTTTCACTTATATTTTAAAGATTCACCCATCTTTTGCCAAACAGTACTCGATTATATGTAGTATATGTCACATTTTTTGTTTATCCATCTATCAGTTGATGGAACAAATACTTTATAATGTCTAAATGCATTTGGGTAGCTTTGTATTACAAAGGCAAAAACTAAGAAGTGAAGTTGCAAGATTCCAAATTGGAGATGCCTTCAAAGTTTGTTAGTGGTGAAGGAATATGTAAATAAGTTTAGAATTAAGTTCACATGGTTGTTTGGTCTAAGGAAGAATATCCTATCCATCAGTACATCGTGTCAGTTCTACCTGCATCTGGATACTTCTTAAACCTGCTCTTGTCTCCATATGTCTGGTAAATTATCTAAGCAACATCTTTTGTTTGGCCATTGCATTACCACTACCATCCCCTAAAGCAGGCAAAAAAGGGGCATTTCTAAAAATGTCATTTTCTCTCAGGAGTCCGAAGTCCTTAACATGGGCTGCCTGGCCGCCTCACATCAGGCCCCTGCTGCCTTCCCCCACCCCTCCTATTCTATGGTACTGATTTTGTGTTTAACAAAGGATAATGGAGTCCTTTCTGAAGTTCTTACCTGGGTACCCTCAACTTCAGCTTTCATCACTTCAAGAACTGGGTGTTAAGGACCCCTTTTGGAGCCTGGTGAAGTAGAAAGATCTCATGAGCTCTGGGGTCCACTGTGTATCAGAAACGTGCTTGTTTCCTTTCAACCTCTTTTGCAAAATAGAGATGATACCTTGCAAGTTGCTGTGAAGGTTAAGGAGATATTATGTGAATGTATCTGGCACATAATATGTGCTCAGTAAACTATGTCCTTTTCATTTGGATTATTACTCGAATGTAGTGGTTTAGGTGAATTTGATATCCTCCCCTTCTCTTTTTTTTGCTGAAAAGAGGGATCGATACATTATGATGATTACCTGTAGTTTAGGGGTTTTTTTTCTTCTAAAGTCCGTAGCTTTGTTTCTGAATTCTGGTTTTGTGAAGACTCTGGAATTTTATTAGTGCTTTAAAACCTCTGCCAACCAGCAGTACTTCCTTGGGTCCCTGCCTATAAAAAGACAATCTATCATTTATTTCCTTTTTTTCCTAAAACATTTACGTGTCTGTATCTTTATGATTTCCTCATTACGTGAATAATTATTGTTCATTTAAAAACCAAGAAAATTCAGGAAATAGAGAAATAGGGAGAAGAAGATAAAATTAAGTTGCAATCCAATTACCTGCTGTGGTCATTGTGGTTTATGGTTTTCTAGACTTTATTCTTTGCATATACACATATATGTGCCCATAGTTTTTGAAAAAGAAGTTGGATGTTTAATTGCTTTCTCTACTTGCCAATGTAGGTATTTTTCATTGTTAATATCACGGTTGTTATACAATTTTCTATGGCCTCATAGAAGGCCATTGTATGGGAGGACCGTGATGAGTGTCACCAGTCGTCTTTGAATGGATGTTTAGGTTTTATCTAACTTCTGGTCGTTATAAACAGTGCTGGCTTTGATTTTGAAGTCATGATGATTCTGATACGCTTTTTACCTCCTGAGTTAACAGTTCTCTTGAAGTAATTTCCCTGAGGTTTAATGCCAGATCCAGTTCAAACTTGCCCCTCTTAACTTTTCACAGATCGTTTGTAATGTTCTCACCCGTAGGACGTACTCTTTCTCTGTTCATGTCCGTACTTTGCTCTTAATTTGGTGCTAGTTTTCTAATTTCTTCCTATCCCCACCTCCATTTACCTTGACAAAATGGTATATTTTCACTTTGGTGCATACTACTGTCCTATCTGAGCTATAACTTTTGAATAATTATCACTTCATATTGGTTAACATCTCTTTCCCTTTTGCCATGGATCCTTATGACTAAATTTATGAATTTGTTGCCATTATATTTTCCATCACCTCATCTAAAATTGGGGTTTATTTAAATATCTGATTTTATTAATCTAAAAGAGAGTGCTTACTTTCTTCCAAATAGAAGAACCAGTGGAGTGGTTTTTATTGTATAGTTCAATCAAAAGACACATATTTATGCTTTCTTTTGCCTTAAATTGGGATATTCCTAAACTGGGATTTTTCATCCTGGATTGTTTTCCTCCTTTTAGGTCTGTTTTTTTTTTTGGCCTACAGACAGTTAATTATGTCCTTAAGGAGCATTAGCCATTTTAAGTAGTTTTAATAGGAAGCTATGTAAATCATATTGTATATTCAAGAGCCGGGGTTATTAAACTTGAGCATGCATCTGAGTCACGCGACGATCTCATTTAATCACAGACTGCTGGGCCTTACCCCTAGTTTTTCTGATTCTGTAGGTCATGGATACGGCCTGAGAATCTGCATTTCTAACAAGCCTCCAGGTGACGCTGATGTTGCTGGTGCTGAGACCATACTTTGAGATTGGAACACAGGAATCATTTTTGGATTCTCCATACTCTTTGTAATTATCTATAGTCTTTTTCTCTTTACACCAGTACACATGGCAGATATAACTGAGCATATTTTAGTAGAGCTGTCACTTGTTTAAAAAGCAAACAAAACCCTTTATTGGCAAAATACGGAAAGGTTACTGGATACAGAGCTCCAGCCTGGTGTGAGCAAGAACAGTAGGCAAGGCACCTGGAGTCCTATACGAGGGTCTTGGATTGTTTGGGCCAAGACAAGTTTCCTTAAATCTCTTACAGTCTTAGTTTGCTTGCAGGAAAAAAAGTGATTGCTGCTAGACTTCTCCTTTCCCTTCACCTCCTAAATCTGCAGACAAATCCTCAAAGTGTTTTTTAAACAGGTTCACGATGTCAGATATCTCAATTAAGAAAGGCTTATCTGTTTTCAATAAATGTTCAAAGTAGCTTTAATAGAGGCATTATTTTAAGGTTTTATCACCGTGGGGGTTTTAGAAGTTGGATGAGGAAATATCTTGAAATCACAGATATTCCAAATGGCTTTGAAAATCAGAGCTACAGGACAGGTGATGGTCTGTATGTCAAGTCTTCGAGACGGTCTGTATTCTCAACCTTCGAGAATATAAGGTTGAGCCCAGAAGGAAGGAGGAGGTGAGAGAGAAATCTTAAAATAATGGGAATTGAAACTGTAATTGGGTGCGTTTGATTCATTGGATCCAGGGTTAGTTCGGTGTGTAATTCTCTGTTTCCTTTTCAGATGTAACTAGTAGTGGTTACACTTATTAGCGAATGGCAATTTAGACTTCTGCGTTTGAAGTTCTTTCTACCTGGTAGCTGAGATGGGGGAGATGTATAAGGCCTTTTCTGGCAGGCATATTTTTTGTATTTGAATAGGAAGGATACACTATTAGAAAAAGCACAAGAGGAAAGGACTTTTGTAGAGGATTACTTGGCATGTAGGTGAGTGAAAGGTGAGGCTACAGCAACGCCCGGTAGCTGATAAGAACAGAGTACAGACTAAGATGAACAGGAAGTTTCTGCTGAGCACCTCAGCCTCTCATGTTTAGACTTGGTTAAAAGGCAGCTGATTCAGCCGGAGATGCTTCAGTTATATTGTAGAGACAAGTCTCTTGTCCTCTGAGTCTGTCACCGTGAGTTGGAATTTAAAATGTTTTTAGAAAGCCTTTTTTGACTCTTCTTTTATTACTGTGTTCTCTCTCACCATTTTCTTTTTTTTTTTTGGATGGTATGACATGTGTGGTCTTCTTTTCTTGTCAGCAGTTGGGAGAAAAATCTCAACAGAGTGAGAAACGTTATGACACAGAAAATGTTTCCCTGAAGTGTTCCCATGTGAGCAATGGGCATGGGCATGTACTAAAAGAGAGGGGGTAAAAAGGCTTTTTGTTGAGAGTGACAGGTTGACAGGACGACCAAAATTTAACTTAAATCCTTTCGTTGATATTGGAATGTCATAAACCTTCATGTGACACTGCCACATTCAACTGTGTGATCTGGAGCGCTGGAGCTTGTACCACTGTGTGTGTGTGTACAGTGTAAACATTTTATGAACTGCAGTGTCTGATCCATCCGTCTGTCTGGGCAAGAATCTCCCTTGATAGTAAAAAGAACAGCAATCAGGACAGAATTGGTCAATGCGGCATGTCTAATGGTGGGAAGATATTTGAAGGACTCGCTATAGACACAATAGTCTCTCTAAATAGCCTCTTTGCACCCGGAGTCTTATTGCAAACAGGTTCATTAAGGAGAGACATTCTGACACACAGCATCACAGTAATGAAAGTAGCTCTGTTTTTCTAATATTGTATCTTGCCACTTCAGTTATGCTGCTAGTACAAGATTTCCCTTGTGTTGTTGTATATTTCTCCAGAAAAAGAATCAGTCTTCATAGAATATACAATTATTTTGTACAGGAATGTATAACTCATACCTAAGATCCAGTCCTCCCTGTTTATGTGCACTAGTACAAAAATAATTGGCAAACACATCTTCCAGACCAAAAGATTCCAACACCTTCAATTTGTTGGGCTAGAAGATGTTGAACCAGAGTTATAATAAACTTTAAAAAAATGTGTAATGTTCAAAATGGATTTGTGATCAATCATAAAAGAAAAAAAATATTAGCACAGTTTCCCATGAGGTGTAATTTTTTTCCTAGGGTTTCAGCCAACTCCAGTATAGCATCTGTTCAAAGAGGGGGAAAATGCAAAAGGTTTTCATCCACCAAGCTTTACATATAACTACAAATGATGACTTAAGCTATTGGATTTTCTGCCTGTTAATGTACAGCATGAACATTATGAACATGGAAAAAAAGGTTATATTGGTTTAAAAGTGGATATGGAAAATTTAATGTGCTCAAGTGGGAACAATGGCATATTAAAAAAAAACACTCATGACACAGATCTAATAATTCACTTGCCCCTGTAGGAGAAAGGGTATCAGCTCTGATACTGGCTCATAGTTTATTTTTATATACACCCCTGGTCCCTGCAGTATACCCCGCGTGTGGGTTCCAGAGAAAAGAAAGAAAATAACCTGTAGGGAAATCAGCCTGGAAACCTTTCATTAAATACATTGTACTCTGTATTGTGTCGTTCACAGACTCTTCAAGAAATAAAGAAGGGAAAAACCTGTTATCAGTCTGCATGTGTGAAATATTATATTTGAATACTATCATTTGTTTTAAGATTAAGGCTGAGGCTGCAGACATATTAGTTATTATTCACTTACATCTGGTAGATAGTGCAACGGGGATTTAAAAATTCTTTTTCCATTTCTAGTCCCCACTGTTCTCTCTGCCTTCCTCCCCGCCCCGCCAAACAATGGCAAAGATACTACTTTAACTTAAAACTATGCTGGCTAAAATATTTTCATGTTGGAAATGTTGCCTCTTTATAGAGGATTGGGGTGGTGAGGGTAATAAAATCAGTGTTAAAATTCTTGGTGAAGTTTATCTGTCATTTAACAAAAGATGCATTTCCGGGGAAAATTGAAGAAAGTGTTAAATATATCCTTTCATGAGAAAAATATACACGGTAGGGGTGTAACTGTGAAGAGTGACACCTTTATCAAGTTGAGTGTCCTTTGGAGTGAACCTTTGTCTTGTCATTATAGTTCATGTATTGCTGTTGGTGGGCCTTTAAAATCTTATCTTTTTTTGCTGACTATTCATGCAGGATACGCTAGGCAGGCCAACTGTGACACATATTATGCCCATACTTGTAGCTGTCTCTGGACGAAAATGAACACACATTTTAAACCTAAACCTTGGGTGCCATATAAGTGAACTTCTGGAATAGCAATTATTAGGACTTTGGTTTTGATCTCAGATACCCGGAAACGTCTTGTCTTCCACAGTCTGTTGAAAGATTTCTTATTTCGGAAGTAGCTTGTGTTGAAAAATCTTGTTTTAAGTGTAGAGGGTCATCAGCACCAGGATTTTCTCAGCATCACAACAAGCTTCAATGTCCACGAAGCTCCAGCCACATGACTGTAATAAGAAGTCACGGTGATCGAATGCTTATCGTGTGCCAGGCATTGTGTTAGATGCTTTATATGAAGCATCATCTAGTCTTCACGTTAAGCTGGTGAAGTGGAGACTGCTTTTCTCCTTTTTACAGATGAAGAAACTGTGTCACTAATAAGGGACAGTGCTGGGTTTTTCAGATCCAAGCCTGATCTTGTTACCAAGGTCATACCCTTTACTATTATTTGAAATCACATCATGAGCTGTGTGGCCTCCCTGAGCTTCACTCCCCTTTCCCTTGGCTCTCATACCTGTATAGTGACTGTTTCCTAGTCCTTTGGGTTTATTATCTGACCCTACCACCTACTAGCCAGGTGACTCTGTTGGCCCTTTCCCTATCAGTAAAATGGGGAAGAGTGATCCCCCTTATTTAACTCGGTATCGTGACTAGTAAATGAGATAATGTCTCTGAAGCACATGCACATGGTGTTTATTGGCCATCTTTTTTTTTTTTTAATTGTTTTTAATTAACTTATTTATTTTTGGCTGTGTTGGGTCTTCGTTTCTGTGCGAGGGCTTTCTTTAGTTGTGGCAAGCGGGGGCCACTCTTCATCGCGATGCGCGGGCCTCTCACTATCGCGGCCTCTCTTGTTGCGGAGCACAAGCTCCAGACGCGCAGGCTCAGTAGTTGTGGCTCACGGGCCCAGCTGCTCCGCGGCACGTGGGATCTTCCCAGACCAGGGCTCGAACCCGCGTCCCCTGCATTAGCAGGCAGATTCTCAACCACTGCGCCACCAGGGAAGCCCCTGGCCATCTTCTTTATGCCAGGTGCTGTGCTAGAACCTAGAGTACAGCAGTGACAGGGACAGACATGGTCCCCCTGAAGCTCGCAGACCTGTGGGCATGTCAGGACACTGAAAGGAAGAGTTACAGAATTACTTAGTTATGGGCTGCCTGTCTAAACCATACATAGATGTTAAGCTGACTTAAGTTCAAGCTACCGATCTGAACAGGTACTAGACTTTTCCAGGGCCCTGTGGGTCATGCTCGAAGAAAGCCCCTTGCTTTCGTTGGTATCACCTGGGTGCAAAGCTTTTTACCTAAATCCTCTTCCATTGCTCCCCACTGCAGGTCTCTGGCAGTCAGAAACCTGAGAGTTTGCCCCCGTCTCCTCCTCAGCCACCCCCCGCCCCCACTTCTCTCCTAACTTTCTCGCTGTCTGCCCGTGCCCCCATTTCTTAGTGTTCTGCTTTCTGCCATTCTCTGAGTTCTCAACCCAGTTTAAATTTAACCCTCCTTCAGATCCTAGCTCAATCTTCACTACTTCAAGGCACACCCCTCTTTTGATAAATGTTCTTTTAGAACATGAATCCTGATTTTACATTTCTCTTTGCTGTGTGGACAATCTGTCTGTTTCTCCAACTGGACTGAAAGTTCCTGAGGGTAGGGACTTTCTTTGTCTCTCTGGTACCTATTACAGGCACAAGTCTGTTTTCAAACAGTGAATTCAGATGGCTTTTCCCCCCTCATCTTCTTCTACAACAGTTCTTTCGGCTCTAACATTTGATTTATTCTACCTACATGTCCAGTACACCTATTGAACCAAACACTAAACATATCTTCCCAACTCTGCATTTCCTCCTTTTCTCTAATTCTTTAAAAAAAAATATTGAAGTATAGTTGATTTACAATGTGCTAATTTCTGCTGTACAGCAAAGTGATTCAGTTATACATGTATGTACATTCTTTTTCATATTCTTTTCCATTATGGTTTATCACAGGATACTGAATGTAGTTCCTTGTGCTATACAGTAGGACCTTGTTGTTTATTCATTCTCTGTATGATAGTTCGCATCTGCTAATCCCAAACTCCCAATGCATCCCTCTCTAATTCTTAATCAATGTCTCCATTCATTGTCTTCGTCAAACCCAGTGAGCCTCAATTCTTCCCAGATTTTCCCGAACTCCCCTATCAGGTGCCATCTTCTGTGTAGGACAGTCTCTTCAGGAGAAGATTCCCTGGGATCTCCCATCACTTCCACACCTTTCCTGTCGCTTCTGGGTGTGGGGTCTTACTAACTTCCTTGCCAAAATCACATAACTGATCTTTTCGCCTCTTGCCCTGAATGAGTAGTCCTTCTGAAACATAGATCTGATTGTGTAAGGTCTTAAAAGCCTTTGCCACTGAAATGATACTGTGTCTGGGATTTACTTTAAAAGTGTCCGATGGACAAGGGAGGTTAAGGGGATTAGGGAAGAGTATAGGTGAAACAAGACTGACCATGTGCTGATAATTGTTGAAGCTGGTGGTGTGGTTCACAGGGGGCTTATGATACTATTTACATTTGTATATGTTTGAAAACATCAGTAATAAGATTAAAAAATAGAACGCAGCAAACTTTGTGCACCCTATGGATAAAATATGACCACCTTGGCAGAGCACAGGATGCTGTCATAGTCCCACCCGCATGTCTCCTTTGGCCTCTCATCTCCCTCAACTCTGACGGCTGACTCTGCTCTGCAGCTGTCCCTGCCCTCAGCATTGATCTCCTGAAGGGCTCAGCTCTACAGATAACTTCTCCCTGGCCCACTTCACTAGCCTGATTGGGGTCTTCTTTCATTTTGGCTCCCCTATCCCTTTGATGGACCGTCCTTAGAACCCATCATGTTCTTTCTTTGTGCATCGTCTAGCCTCCTCCTCACTGAGGACTGCCCAAGCCAAGAAGATCCGCACTCCCCCACCTCCGATTATCAGTTCAGTTAACACTCATTACATGCCTGTTGAGTGTCAGGCAGCTAATGGATGCTTGAGATTAAATCAAACAGTTACTTCTGGCTTGTAATATGGAGAGAATTCACCACCCAGTGTTTCGGGCTAAGCTTGGCAGTGGATTCCATCCCTCCCCTTCACCCCCAAGACCATCCCAGACTCCTCAGGGAATGAGGTATATTATGAAGAGATGCGCAGGTAAATTGTGCTATACAAATGCACGATAGCCAAGTATTATTAGCACCTAGAGAGAAAACCCTTTGCCTAGCGTCTGTCTCTTTTTAAAGGTGACTTTTAAAATGGTCAGGCTCTACATTTACACGTGGGAGGTCTCCCTCCTCTTCTGGTCTGCTCCAAAAACTGGGTGGGGGAGCTCTTTCTGACCCCCATGGTTCGTAGGAGGACAGCCTCCAGCCAGCCTTCTGCCAGAGTCTATCCTAAGTTCCCCTCACTAGGCTCTAAGGTGAGCAGGAGAGTAACCCTTTCCCCAACCTTTATAATGTATCTCACTTTTTTCTGGCCACTTGATTATCCCAAACGCCAACAGGACTCTCGAGGCCAGAGGTAAAAGTAGAAAAGGTATATAAGATTTGAGAAATGAACTGGTTTTCGTGCCTTGGAGAAATAAAAGACCAAGGTATGAGTTAATCCCTGTTTTCAAACACATGAAATAATTTTACATGGAAGGTGGTACCAGCTGTTAGCCATATGAGTGTGAAAACAAACAAAAGGACTTAGGTTGCAGCTGGAGGGATTTTAGGTAGATAGAAATTTTTCATTAAGTGGTTCTGGGTGGGAACTGGGTTTCCATACCAGTAGATTGTTGATTTAGGTCCAGATTGGAGGGCAGTAGGGTGGATTTGAGGAATTTCAGCATCCTGAAAATCAGGCTTCATGACTACAAAATCAGCAGCTGTGATGCCTTTCGTGCCCAGAGCTGCAGAAGGAGGGTTCCCCTTATTCCTCCCACCTTCCCCCAAGTTGAAAGAAATTAACCTCAATTAAAGAAAATAGTGATGGATGGCTGCAGAGATAAATATGATACATCACACAGGAAAAACTACATTAAAAGAACATTAAAGTTGGGACAGAAAGCACTAAAAGTGAAAAAATTCACAGTTAACGTTGAAAAGTGGTATCACTTACATCTCTGCTAATATGTCGATCTAACAGGACACATTAAGAAATTATGAGTGTACTCTGTTGTGCTAAGAAGTAAGTTTTTTGACTTGACACACTCAATCCACGGTTTCATTGCCCAGCTTTAATTAAGGCATCGTCTGTGAATGATTATAGCCCATGGGAGAAAACCTGTTACTTTTACCAGAAGAGTATTGGTGTTTGTTTAAATATTAAGTTTTGGAGGGGGCCAGGTGGTGATTCTGTGACTCTGTGCATTTCAATACCTGAGCATATTTCAGCTTTTCTGAAGTCAGTAATTTCTTTTGAAAGGCACTAGTTTTTTTTGACTAAAATGTTAGTAATAACTTAATAATAGCTTAATGTTGAGTAATACCTTTTTTTGTATATTTTGAAAGCAAAATTTAGCTTTTATCCCTTCTTCCAGGGGTGGGTTTTTGCTGCTGGAGAATAGATCTAAAATTTCATATGTGTATGTTAAGCAAATTAGTGCATTGTAGGGGCCACTTTCAGAATCAAATCCAATCACATTTTTAATTTATAAAATCACATTATGATACTAGAAAGCCTCCTTGAAGTTGATTGATTTGTTTACTGTGTGTTTTTGTGTGTATATACATGTGTGTTCCTCATATCGGGGACAAAAATCCCCCAAATGGGTCTGGAATAGTATGGTTTCAACGTATACTATAACTAGAGTAAATATTTGTGTATGGTAGAGCTTGAATAATACAAAAATTAATCCTTAGCTTTTTTATCCCTTCTCTGACTCCAAAGAGTTGCTACCTTTCCCTAAACAAGAGCCAAAATAAAAAGTACTACCTTCCAAAAATCAGAGTATGTGACACGTGAGCTTCCAAAGAGGATCTCTCCCCCTCCCTCCACCACCTTCCCCCTTCCTCATCTCCTTCTCCCTCTTTTCATTTTGGGGAGAATTTTGAGTTTCTTCATTGACCATAAGCTTATTTGTGGAAGGGGGACAGTGAAAATTAACCTATTTCTGAAACCACTGAGCCATGAAGAACAAATTGAATTTAGCAAATTTAGATGCCAAATCTTACAATTCTGTTTTTAAAGCAGAAAGAGAATTTGCTTTTTATTAAGAAAAAGAATTGTATGTATATACAGGTAAATAAAATCACACCAACTTGTATACTTCTACATTGATAACATAGATGGGTTGAAAATGTTGTATTAGTCATTTTAAGGAAGGAAATACGAGCAACAATTATCATAGGATTTTTCTATTTTTGTTATATTAAAGGTGAGTCTTATAAAAGGGCCAATGAAATTGCCCTAAGTGCAATGGTTATTAGCCAACAGAACTTATTGCATACTGACCTAGGTGATATTAATTTGGGTACATGACAGGAATATACTCATGGCCTAATCACAGATTTTAGGTTGAGCTTCTTCCCAGATGAATGAGTTTGTGCTTCCAATTAATTAAAAAAAAAGTTCAGGAGGCCAAAAATTCAGAGAGAGAGGGAGAGAGAGAGGGAGATGAAATTGAGGTCACTTTTTTTCTGGTTGTTACTTTGGGACACCATGCGTAGTCTTTGTTTCTTAGTATAGAAAATAACATCTGTAAGCCCATTTGGAGTTTTAAATATAATATAAGTGTAGTGCATCATCGTAAGTATGCAAACATGTTTTAAAACAGGGTATTGTATGGAAGCAATTACTGGCAGTGAGTGAACTACACACCCCAAAGAATGGGTTGGGGCCAAAAAAGGGAAGATTTCTAAACAGAATTACTTTCGTGTGGGTGGGAAAGAGAGCAAGGTTAACTTTTATTAGGAACCAATCCCAGCTCTTATTTTAATTCTGATCACACACTTGGTAACCCAAATAAATAAGTAATAAAGAGATTTCATGTTAGGATGAGGTTATTTTTTTCCCCCTGGTACAGTCTTCCAGTGGGGAGTGATTTTTTTTATGGCAGGAGGGCATGACGTACATAAACATGAACATGACCAAATGCATGTGCAGCTCTGCAGTTTCAAACTTCGGGCCTTGTAATAGTTAAAGATGTTGTTGCGGCCCTTTGTGACATGATACTTGAGCATTCTTTAGCTGGGTGTGTTGTGTTCATCTTTAACAGATTTAATGGGATGTAGGAAGGTTCGATTTTATCATCTGGAAGTAACAGGCTCTGCAGTTTTCTTCCACTCACCACCAGTTTGGAGAAGACCCTGTTGATAGGATCTCTTTCCTTTCCCCTCATCCTGTATATTTTGTTTATTCTCCAACTTCACATAAAATCACCCTTATCTCAAGGCAATTTTGCATTGTAATATTTGGCAGGGGGTGGATCTTAAAACTTGAAGGGAAGAAAATTGCTTTATATAAAAATCAGTTTGTCTGCAGATAGGTTCTGTGGGGCCCTTTGGACCTCGCTGATATCAACTTTAAATAGATTTCTTTTCTCAAGCCAGTGTCACCATAACTCCCAAACCAGAGAGTTATTTTGAGTTAGACTTCACTGAGCAGCCATCTAAGCAGCACATTGAGCTAAGCAGCCCTCCAGCAGCCCCTTAACTGTTATCAGAACAGGGTATTGATGAGTGGGGCTTGGTCGAGTTACTTAACCTTCCTTCCTTGATTTTCTATTATGTAGGCTGGAAATGATCATATCTGCCTTTGATCTCATAGGGATGCTTCAATCCATTAAAGTTATTAAGCACTTTAAGTAAGGTATAAGGCAGTAGATGCAAGGCATCTTCATTACTGTTATTTTATTACAGTGCCATATACAAAGGGGAGCTTTCTTAATGCTCAATAGTTAAATCTCAGAATGAGCTCTCCGGACTCAGTTGTTGGCAGGGGACTTTAAGAGGTCAGGTTACCTATCTCTCTACTCTTGAGGCCATGCTCTGTTCCTCCCTCCTTCTGTTAGTTTGGGGAGCAAAAAGCAAAAACAAAACCAAGAGCAAAATTGATAAAAATGAGGAGGCAAATGGGAGATGACTGTGGTCCACCTCCTATTCTTTCCCCAGGAGCTGCTGCTGGTACTGATCTTCCTAAAGTGTGAACTACCTTGGTACCCGTCCTGATGCTCATCTCCCCTTTCTTTGGAACGCATATTCAGGAGTTTTAAAGAGGATTGTGGGCTTTGATTCTTCCCCATTTATAACTTTCATTTTCTTTGTTTTTTTGAAATACTGTTTCTCTAAGAAATCGAAAAAAAAGTTGAGGGAAGAGTGGGTAAAGGTCTTTGCATGTCTTTGGTTAGTGTTCAAAGGCATTTGTACAAGATGACTATGTTTCTTAGATCGCAGCCCCCTCTGGCATTTTGTCTTGAATAGTTCCTCCCTCACACCTCATATAACATTCCAGAAGGAGATGTACTTCTGTATAGCCTTGGATGGCACCAGCTTGACCATGTCCATGAGAACATAAAAGATCAACCCTCACCTCCCAGAGTGAAGAATTTGCTTCCTGGAGTCCAGGTTCTTTTGATCACATAGGTGTCACTTTTCTAAAATAACCTACCCAGTCCTTTGTCCTTAACTTTCGGAAACTAATGAGGGCGACTCTATTGATGTTTATTGGTTGAGAGATTTTACTACTTTCTGTGTTCATTCTTTTAAACTTTTGATACTCTGGTATATTTTACTTTGCCCATGATATATTTTACTTTCACTACTTTATTTCTGGGCTGATTGTTCTTGTACTTCATCTACATGTAACTTGGTGGCATGTCCAGTTGGGTCAGCTACAAAGCACTAGTCCCTCAAACACCGTACCTTGTAGTTGGATGAAGTAAAAAAGAGTTGTGTTGTGGTCTGAAATATAAGATATTTCTGTTCATCAAAAATACTGTGCGAGGAAGCCTACAGAAACAATTATAAGTACTGAAGAATTAAGAAGCTCTAAAATAAATATGGATTGGTAAAAACACATTAATTCAACATTTTGTTATTTTTTTAATATAAATTTATTTATTTACTTATTTTTGGCTGCATTGGGTCTTCGTTGCTGTGCGTGGGCTTTCTCTAGTTGTGGCGAGCCGGGGCTACTCTTCGTTGTGGTGTGCGGGCTTCTCACTGTGGTGGCTTCTCTTGTTATGGAGCTCGGGCTCTAGGCGCGTGGGCTCAGTAGTTGTGGCGCACGGGCTTAGTTGCTCCGCGGCATGTGGGATCTTCCCGGACCAGGGCTCGAACCCGTGTCCCCTGCATTGGCAGGCGGATTCTTAACCACTGTGCCACTGGGGAAATCCCTGTTTTTTTTTCAACTTTTCTTCAGTAACTAGAATCCTAAAGTTACAAGTAAGTTGCTTTTAAATATGACTAGAATGATATGCTTTTCCAACTTTCCCCTGGCCCCCAAGTATTAGGGTCTAACAGTGGATTTTCTGGTATTGATTTGTGTGGAAAGCCTTAGATGAGATCATAGTTTTGTATTTAAAGAATCACTGTTTTGGGGATGGTGGGGGAAGAGTACAATTACATGAAGTTGGGATTGTTGTGGAAAATCAGGGACATATGGTTGCCATAGATATAATATTAGTTTCTCAGAATCGAGAGTAACACAAATGAAATTACCTCTTAAATTGTGGCTAGCTATTGCTGCCTCTATACCTGAAATATGTTTTTCTTTTTATCTTTTTATCCCCGTATGTGAAGATTCTTGAGTGTGGGTCAGGGCTAACAAAACTTTTTTGTTTAATGCTACTACTGTTTTTTGAAGAGATACTGCAGCACCCACTATTTTCCCCTTGTTTTTCTCTCCTCCTCCCCAAATTTCATGTCAACAATTTCATATTCTGTTAGAGCCCAAAGAGAATTTAAAGCAATTTGCCATGCCACCATCTCCTTTGTGGTTAGATACACCTCCTGAGGAGTTCACAGATGACCTAAATGGATTATTGTGATTTTTTTATTTTTGTATTTCCTGAGGAGTCAAAATGGGTCAGCCTTGGAGATGCCCCAGAACCAGTAGGGCCGTGGGAGTGGATCGGCATGAAGCAGTAGCTAGCTATGTGGTTGTAAGGATTTCCTGGTATTCTTATTCCTACGATTGATGGACAGAGTTGGATTTACCCTGGGTTGGGCTGTTTCTCAACTTTTTTTTCACTATCAGGGTCTAAGGAGCCTTTAAGGCATTTTGTCCTAATCGCTGCCTACCCCCCACCCCCACCCCGCCATTAAAACCTAAGGAATAAGATTTTGTTCGGTAGGGTTGAGCTTTGGAAGACCACAGTACTGTAATATCAAAATAAAATTTTCCCCTATTGAGAATGCAGGATTTAGATCACAAACTTGGATGTATAATATTTTTGGCCAGCTTTATTGAAATATAATTGACATATAACATGAAAGTTTAAGGTGTGCATGTGATGATTTGATACAGGTATATATTGTGAAATGATTACCAAAATAAGGCTAGCTAACACTTCCATCACCTCACATAATTACCTATTTTTTTTTGGTTGAGGATGTACAAATTATTCAACAACTTGTCTATTTATATCCCAGCCAATAGTGAGTACATTTTCTGTGAGTCAGTAGTGAGTACAGCTATGGTATTGCGTTGGCCAAAAGGCTTGTTCAGTTTTATCTGTAAGAAGGCTCTAGTAGCACTTAGTTGTCTTTAACTTCATTCGAAACAATTTTGTTAGATTGTATGTGACAGCTGTCATATCAGCATGCATTTAAAACTTGACATCAGGGACTTCCCTGGTGGCGCAGTGCTTAAGAATCCGCCTGCTAATGCAGGGGACGTGGGTTCCAGCCCTGGTCCGGGAAGATCCCACATGCCGTGGAGCAACAAAGCCCGTGCGCCACAACTACAGAGCCTGCGCTCTAGAGCCCGCGAGCCACAACTACTGAGCCTGCGTGCCTAGAGCCCGTGCTCCGCAACAAGAGAAGCCACCGCAATGAGAAGCCCGCGCACAGTAACGAAGAGTAGCCCCACTCACCTCAACTAAAGAAAGCCCACGTGCAGCAACGAAGACCCAATGCAGCCATAAATGAATGGATGGATGGATGGATGGATGGATGGATGAAGGAATAAAATCAAAATTGGTGAATTTTTATGTAGCCATTTTAACATTGAAGATGGAAGAAAAACAACATTTTCAGCATATGCTTTATCATTTCAAGAAAGGTAAAAACACAACTAAAATGCAAAAAAAGATTTGTGCAGTGTATGGAGAAGGTGCTGTGATTGACCAAACGTGTCAAAGGTGGTTTGCGAAGTTTTGTGCTGGAGATTTCTTGCTGGACAGTGCTCCATGGTCGGGTAGACCAGTTGAAGTTGATAGTGATCAAATCGAGACATTCATTGAGAACAATCAACGTTATACCACGTGGGGGATAGCCGACATACTCAAAGTATCCAGATCAAATGTTGAAAATCATTTGCACCAACATTATCACATTCATCGCTTTGATGTTTGGGTTCCACGTAAGTTAAGTGAAAAAAACCTTCTTGACCGTATTTCCACATGCGATTCTCTACTTAAATGTAATGGAAACGTTGTTTTTAAAATAAATTGTGACGGGTGATGAAAAGTGGATACTGTACAACAATGTGGAATGGAAGAGATCATGGGGCAAGGGAAATGAACCACCACCAACCACACCAAAGGCTGGTCTTCATCCAAAGAAGGTGATGTTGTGTATATGGTGGGATTGGAAGAGAGTCCTCTATGGTGATCTCCTTCCGGAAAACCAAATGATCAATTCCAACAAGTATTGCTCCCAGCTGAAAGCAGCACTGGATGAAAAGCAACCAGAATTAGTCAACAGAAAATGCATAATCTTCCAACAGGATAACACAAGACTGCATGTTTCTTTGCTGACCAGGCAAAAACTGTTACAGCTTGGCTGAGAAGTTCTGATTCATCCACCGTATTTGCCAGACATTGGACCTTCAGATTTCCATTTATTTCAGTATTTACAAAATTCTCTTAATGCAAGAAAATTTCAATTCCCTGGAAGACTGTAAAAGGCACCTGGAACAGTTCTTTGCTCAAAAAGATAAAAAGTTTTTGGAAGATGGAATTATGAAGTTACCTGGAGAATGGCAGAAGGTAAAATGGAACAAAAGGGTGAATATGTTGTTCAATAAAGTTCTTGGTGAAAATGAAAAATGTGTCTTTTGTTTTTACTTAAAAACCGAAGGCACTTTTTGGCCAACCCAATACTTTGGTAATTACTCATCTTGAGCTGTTATGTTGAATTTGTCTTTGACACCTTAGTTTTCATATGAAGATGGGCACTTAGTGGCATGCCTAGATGGGTTCTGTTAGGACACTTGTGTCTTGTTTTCCCCCACGGGTGTGGGAGTGGATGGGCTTTCAGCAGGCAGCTATCACAGACTTATTTTTCGTTATAGAAGTAATACATTCTCATTGCAAATAAAAATCAGAAAATACTTAGCTCATAAGAGTTTCTGTCTCCACAAATTGAGCTGCTCTATGATATTTACATACTTCTAGCTTTAAATGTGATTGTGGCATGCTCTCACAGATTTAAAATATGTAATAATAAAACTGAATTATGTATAAATGGCATGGTTAAGAATGATGGTTCTCTTGAAGATTTGTTTTTAACCTGTGTTTAGTATTCCTTTTTTTATTTCTCACTGTGTATTGTGAGGGACACTAACACTGATTCATATTGAAAATGGTCAGTCCTTTTCAGTTTGAAACCTTACATTCTATCAAAATGATAAGATTTCAGAGATAAAAATTGGAAAAAAATCTGTTTGGTGGTTTTTCTGTCCCTGAAGTCTTAAAAGTAACTATATATACTTTTCCATTAAAGTCCTTTCTAATATCTGTACAGAAAACATACTGCCCCTGAATAAAACAGCTTCAGGTGTGGTCCTTGATCCTCTCTGAAAAAAACATTTTCATAACAAAGTAGAAAATGTTAAAAGCAATTAACTAAGTAAGTCTCAATTCCAATTACTAAGATTTTTGCATGAAAATCACATTTTCCTTGTAACTGAAGTATGAGATTATAGCCAGCTGTTGGCAGTGGTAACCTGTAATCCATTTCTGTACGTTGCTTTTTGGTGTGAACTGAAAACGATTATCATGAAGTTAAGTGTTATAACCCACTTTAAGATGAATTAGTTTTCTGGAATTTATCACTGGAAAAATCAGAACACATTCCCTCTGGAATCTATGTTTATTGCAAAAACATACATGTTGACCCTGGAGTACTTTTCCTTTTCCCATTCAAATGAAAGATAAGTTAAATAGTAATTTTTTTAAAACAAAGGTTTATTTAATTCTTACATCTGTGGGTGTAAGTAAAACCAGTAGATTCTTCAAAGATTTTGGTTATGAAAATAAGATTGATTGATACATTGTGCCTTGGCTATATATATGCTATTAACTCTCAGGTGAGAAATATTAACCTGAAAAATGTGCATGCTTTTTGTGAAAAGTAACAGCAGAATAAGGGCCTCCCCCAACCATGTCTAACTCTTAAGAACTTAGGAATATGTTACTTTACATAGTAAAAGGGATTTTGCAGGTGTGATTAATGTTAAAGACCTTGAGATGGGGAGAACATCATCGATTATCCAGGTGGACCCAATTTAATCACATGACTCATTAAAGAACCTTTCCCAGCTGTGGTCAGAGAGAGAGACATAACTGGAAGAAAGGTCAGAGAGATCCAACATGGCTGGCTTTGAAGATGGAGCAAGGGGACCCTGAGCCAAGGAATGTAGGCAGCCTCTAGAAGCTGGAAAAGGCAAGGACACAGATCTTCCTCTAGAATCTCCTGAAAGGAATTCAACTCTGCTAGCACCTTGATTTTAGCCCAGTGAGACCTCTGTTGGACTTCTGACCAACAGAACTGTAAGGTAATTTATGTTTTAAGTCACTGAGGTAGTGGTAATTTATTATGGCCGCTGTAGAAAATGAATCCTTGCTTTGTGTTCGTAATTTGTTGAGTAAAATTATTACTGAAATCTGAAGCTGTGAAGGAAAGAAAGGGATTTGGTGACATGTAAAATACTTAGTATTTTATAAGACTTCCTTATATATGGATTGGTACAGTTCATTTGCTGTTAAATAACAGAACGAGTTCAGTTTGGCCTTGCGACTGATTTTTTTTCCAGTGTCACTGTCGTACTAGGCATTCAGTAAAGGCTGAAAAACATGAGTAAAGTTACAGTCAAGCTTTGCATTGGCTGTTGTTAGCAGTGGAGTTTGGAAAAAGGGGCTTGAGGAAAATTAGGAACGTAGCTGCTTGTGTCAGGTCTGAAGAAGTGCCTCCAAGCTTTTGACAAATGCATCTCACATTTATATGTCTGTTATGTTTGGCAATTGTCAAGGAATTGCTCAAGACTTATTGGACTCAGACCTCAGGGTATAAATGAGTTCATCTGTCTCGATAAGCTGGGTACTAGTAGTAGCCAAAAAGCAATGATGATGCGGAGTCTTAATCTTTCAGATAATGGTTTCCTATTTAATTAGTTGCAAAATGACAGGCTTCGAGATATTATACCTTATAGCAAGAGATTTAAAATCACAGTAAACAGTACAACAGGTAAACCTACACACTTTTAAATCTCGTTTAAGCTGCTTCTCTACTTTCCCTAGCTAGTAAGTTGGGACATTCAATCAGAAATATTTATTGAATCTGTTTGTATTAGGCACTGGGGCTGTAGGTGTAAAGAACTCCGCTATCATAGTGCTTATTGACCCATAGGGAAGACAGAAATTAAATAATTTCACGTGCTGAGCAGAAGTACGGGGTGCTGTAGGAGTGGATGATAATCTACTCTAGTCCAGGGAAAGAAGCTATCTCTGAAGGCAAGGGGAGGTTCAGTAAAGGAGAAAGGAAAAGGGCTTCATGTTTTATAATGTTGTATGTTAATTATACCTCAAAAAATTATGGTAGTCTGTAGAGGGATGGAGAGTGGAGAAAATTATTTTCCAAGCACTTAGTGGCCAATGGTGCCATTTACTGAGGTGGGCAGTTCTGGAGGAGGAGCATATTTGAGGAGTCTTAGATCCACACTTAGATGCCAAGTTTGAAGTCCCTCTTCTACATTCCCCTGGTGATGACATGTAGACCGTTGAATGTATTTGTGGTATAGAAGAGTGATGCAGGCTGAGGATGGGGGTTTGGTGACCATCAGCGGTCAGTTGGTATCTCAAGCCTGGGAGTAGATTGCCTTGCCTACGGAGATGGGAGGTGGGGTGGGGAAGGAAGGGGGAAGTCATGCCTTTGGTTGTATAATCATGGAGTTGACATCAGTAGGTGACCCTAAATAATTAGTACTGAAGACATAGTCATAGCCATGGTCAACATTTTCATTTTTTGATTCCTTTTCCTTGGTGATGTAGCTGAAAATTTAGGTCACACACTCTTGTATGGTAGACAATTGCTTTTTGTACATTGTACAGTCACCCCTGTGTCTCCTCCATCTCCCAGACCTTCCCTTGACTCCTGCACCCATGCATGTTCTCTACCCTCTCCTTTTGAGTCAGTGTGTCTTCTCATGCTGTCTTGGTCTCTCTCTCTCTGAACTTTTGCTTATTTGGAAATATTTTCAGTTGTTTCCACATGTAACTTTTAGATGTTTATTCCCATTAGTAGAGTTAGGTATCCTTTTACTGGGTTATTTATTTGGTCTGGAATGTGCCAGGTTTTGAGGCGGTAGCACAGATGCTTTGCTCTCCTTTGAGTGTGGGCGAGATGCAGAGAATGGCTGTGTGGATGGAAGTGGAGGTGAAGGAAGAGCTATCTTGCTGGGAAGAAATCCATGACAGTGGGGCCCACAGTCCCCAAGTGCTTCTCGAGTAGATGAACTTAATAAGGATCTTAGCGAAACAGTTGCTACATATTGAAAAATGAATGTTTTTTGTGCTTATAACTGAAGGCAAATTGGAAAATGAAATTCAGGGGGGGAAAAGACCCTCCCATTCACATTTGCAAAAATATTTTGATCTAGGCTAAAATAGAGACCATCTTTACCCTTTATTTTATTGCACAGCTCAGATTGCAAGTTGGTTGAGATGGGGGCAACTTTCCTGTATCATATATCGGTAAATCTTACACTTGTTGGGAAAGGCAGAGGTTTCTTACTCAGAGACACTTTTGCCACCTGGGGTTTGGCAGACAGAAAGACAGGTAGAAGTGGCATTCAGGGACATCTTTTCATTTTATGAAGAGTAGTGAACTGAAGTATAAACGCAAACAAGGGTGGGTAGTGGTGACTTGGACAAAGATTCTACCAACTGGCAGCGTGAAATACTTGGTAGACGAACCGTTTTAGTGGGTTTCTCTCAGTTGTGAAAGTGTCGGTTCCCCAGAGGCAGAGGAAGCAATCACAGGCTGTGAGTGGCACTTCTATAGGGCCTGTCGCTCTGCTGGAGCTCATCTTGGCCCGAGCAATGCTGTCTCCTTGGTTGTGACACAAGTACCAGGTGTCTGCGCTTTGACAAACGGAGGCCTGGGAGAGCTGAGTAAGGCAGGGACGTTTGGAGTAATTCATGTCAAGTGATATCTAAAGTAAGGGATTGCTGGAACAATCCGTCTGCTCCACATCACCAGGAATATAACTGTATATATGTTTTTTAAAGTTTATTTTGAAGGAGGGTGGAGTTCCCTATGGAGGAGAGGGTGGTGGTGGGAAAATAGGTTATTTTTAAAGGAATACTTATGAAGCTTCAGGGCAGGGGAGGACTGGGCTTGCTGATTGATATCTGGGATATGTTTTTATTGTCTAGCAAAATATTGGATGCAGCTGTACGTGTATTACCCTTTGCCAGCGCGAACGTTTGCGTCAGAAACCCGAGTCCATTACCCCTTGCCGTACTACTCGTTTTGATGTGAGAGTGAACACAACTCCACTGCAGATTTAAGAACTATTAATGTGAATTTTATTTCCCTGTTTAGTCACTGAATCATACTGTAGTGTTGGCATGGTAAGTTTTGTAATTTCTTTTCCTGTGCGAAGAGTGCTTTTCTTTCGCCGAATGTTCACTTCTGCGTACTTTTTTTTAGTTAGGCATTATGTCATTACGAAGATTTATAGTTATCTAATAATGATTTATTGTAGTCATTTATTCTGCCAGCTGTGGCACATTTTCAGTGGAATTTGTAAATCAGATTTATACAGAAATTTACCAGGACATGCATTTCAGGATTTAATAAAACATACTCCAAGATTTTTTTGAAGTGGGTAGTTTTATACTGACACATTTGGGTGTAAGCTTTACCTTAACAACCTTTGTAAGTATTCAAGCTCTGCCGTGTCTGTCCCACAACCATTGAAAGAGGAATCTCTGAGATCTGTTAAAATACCCAGTTTCAGGTCATCCACTTTGCTTCCAGACCATTAATGTCACGTTATGTTTGACCTGGTATGTTCACATGTTAAAGGACACGGAAACATCCTGACACGAGGCTCTGTGCAGTCCCATGTGTTTTAATCACTATTAAAATGTGTATCCGGAATCATAGCAGAGTGGATCTAGTAGATTATGTTCATTTTGAGGCCTTACGTGTCAGATTTTCTCCCCCCCCCACTTCTCAGGATTCACCGGCCACTAACCATGTGGAATACATTTAGCTTTGGCAGAACTGCCAGCTCACACTCCTCCCGCAATTTCTTTGTTATGGTACAAGTTATTATACTTTCTTTTTCTTTCTTTTTAAAAAAGTATTGTTGAGATTTTGTTTGTCTACTTGGTGGTATATATTTGTTTAGAGAAGAATAGAATTTAGAAAAGAAGGAAAGTGTACAGATCCTTTATAATTCGTAATTTTTTTTTTTAATCTGGCAATTTGAGAGGCTGTCTTTGAAATGCATGATTGCCAAGTAATTTGTAAAAATGACTTGTTCTCTAAGACTGCATGAGAATTTTAGTTCTAAGATGAAACTATGAATTCCCAGCTCCAGTCAGCTGGTAATTTTGTCTGCAGCAGCATGGACCATCTCATTTGACTTACTGCTGCTGCCCCAAACACATTGACTTCATTGATCAGTTGTTTTAATATTTGTGAAGACATCGTCTTAATGTGCCTTGAAGCTGAAGTTTTAGGTGATATTTAATTGTATTTAAAGCAGTAGACTTGGCAGTATCTAAGATGGAAAGCAAGCATTTGAAAATATTACAGCCTCTAATTTTTTGCAGTAGTTTGCACATGTTTATGATGTTCAGGTACTAGTTAAGCAGAATGTAACAAAAAGAAAGAGCCCAAACAACTTGTCATCTGAAACGTAATTCCTCCCCTTTTAATTTTTTTTTGCCACAATATGTGACAGTGAACAGTTTGTCATCTGATCTCTTATTTCTTAAAAGATATAGTTTTTAAAAACGTTCTTAGCAATACCACACAGTAGTTAATTTTGTCATCAGGTAGGAATTCAAGTCACAGTACATTAAAGTGGATCTTTTAACCTCATTAGAATGAAAATATTTTAAAAAATATACTTAATAAAAATATATACATAGTACTGAGCTCTGGAGTTCATCTTGAGTGAATTAATATTTCTAGAAAAATTGTTACAATTTTTTATATGATTCAGTTGTGTGCTGTATGGACAAATGACTCCATGGTATTTGATATTTATTTATCTTTATTTTGAGAAAAAGACATCTACAGTGCAAGGGAAACTGGGAGATAGAGAAGTTTTTTTGAAAGGGAACAGAGATGAACTTTTCTTGAGAGATTTCATTGCTGATCTTTTAGATGTGGTGCCACATTTTCCTTGAAGGCACTTAGCACTTGTTCAATGAAAAGATCATGGAGAAATATTGAGCTCTTTATTTTACATTTTTTTCATCTAGTGCTCACAGTATGCTAGGTATCTTTACCAAGTTTAAATGCAAAAGGAAAAAATATAAGTTCCTCGTTCTGGATTTAGTTTTGACTTTATCAATGTTTTCAGGTTTTTCTTTTGGGCTTACCTGAAAAACTTTTAAAATGATACAAAATTTGAACTTAAAAAGAAGACAGAGTTCAGGGATGACAAATCTGTTTCATCTTGTGGGTGAATTTTGACTGACTGGTGGTGAATGCTTTGAGAGCCTGAGGTGCATCAGGAGGAAAAAAAAAAAGTTCTTGCACAATTAGCAATGCCTGCCGTAGCTGCTAAGGGAATAGTCAATGGATACATGACCTGAACTACTCTCCCTAGCAGAGAAACTCCTGAAAGTTACTGTAATCCTTCATGCATTCATCATGTGTTCATACCTTCAACCAAGTTTCTTAAAACAGGCCCGAATGCAAGGCAGCGTGCCAAGCGTGGTAAGAATAAAGAGGTGGAGCAGACATGAATTGGCTTTCAAGCCTTGATGGACGGGAGGCTTAAGTGTTCATAACAAAAATGTGAAATGTGGTAGGCAGCAGCTTTAGAGAGACCATTATGGTCCAATTCAGAGAGACTGAGTTCTAAGCAAGTTCTAAGGAAGGAGGATATTCAGTTGCAGAAATCTGGCAGATTCTAGAGCTTATTTGTATTTGCTGATTGGGTATGCCAAGCATTCTGGAGGGATGCCCATTCCTGTCGGACAGGGATAGATGATTGCCTTGTTAAATGTATAGCCCATATATAACATTTCCATCGTGTAAGGCAAACACAGTACGTGCTGGAAGGCAGAGGATATGACCAGTCTTCCAGGTGAGTGATAAAGCCATATAATGTCGTATGAGATTCCAGCCAGGAATACATGGTAGAGAATGGAGGATAAGCATATTTTCAGTGTTTAGACATTTACTAATGTCACAGACTATTTTTTTTTAAGTAGAAATATTTAACTCTTCAGTACTTGTATTGATACCATATCGGTGTAAAATATCAAATTTTATCTAATGCATACAATCAAGTGTTAGTTTTAGGAGGTTCCTCCTCCACCATTTTTCCTAACTGGAAATCTTTAAAATATCTTTGGCTCCTTCTTTTCCCTGAAAGCTAAAATTCACTTAAGCAGCAGTTCTTGTAGATCCTTTAAAAAACAAAACAACTTGAAATTGTTTCTTTGTTTCTCACTATTACCTAGTGTAGGTCCTCTTGCCCTGTGATGGGCTGTCCATTTTCTATTAGTGTCTGGTATAGCGTCAAGTGTCGAGATGCTTGTGACATAGACAGATGCAAACCCGACAAGCTTCCTTGCTCTTGGAGCTTACATTCTAGGGAGATGTTTGAACATGACATAAATCCCCTAATTGAATACTCTGCCTCACATCTCTGTTTTCTGGTACGCTGTCCCTAGATGAAACACAACTTCCATTCCTTAACTTTTCAGTTCGGAAACTTAAAGTCTAAATTTCAAGGCCTCCTCATTTGCCTGCATGTTCTCTAATTTCTTATCTTACAAACATCCTTGATCTACCTAAGGAATGATGCTTTCTTACACTTAGTTTTGTTCATGCCCCTCCACCATTTGGAATGCTCTCCTTGTCTTTTGATAGTCTCCTTAGCCCAAGAAACTCAGGCCATATCCTTCTTTTGACCAAATTTCTTTGGCTCCTGGAAGTACTGTAACTAATAACACAAGCACTGACTGTGGCACTCCCTATTTTAGCAAGAGAGAGCAGTGATTTATACCTTCTCTTTAACTGGTGTGTTTATGTCTGATCTCTCCAATGACACTGTTAAGTCAGGTAAAAGTAGAAGGCCTGGTCCTTAGTGTGCCAAACACCTTACAAATGTGAACACAGTTAAGAACCAGGAAAAACAGAACTTTGGAGCATCCTGAGGAGATGCAACAAAGTATCTAAGCTTAAGTATCGAACTTCTAAGATAGTTGTTCCCCCTCACAGTTTGCTTAGAACCTGAAAACTCTAAAGTGTGTTTTTGCTAATTGCTATTACATAAATATTATAAGAAATGAGAAAAGAGTCCAGAAGCCTATACAGAGAAAACAAAACAGATTTCCCATCCCTCCTCTGAAGTAATTTCTGTTGACCAGATTCTTAAAGGTATTTCCAGAAATAGCTTAGTCCAAATATAGAAGCATTTATTACCCCCTCCCCAGTTTTTTTCTTCTTTGCCGTAAATGGTAGTGCACTCTATTTACTGTTCTATATCTTGCCTCTTACTATGGTATATTTGGAGATATTCCTTATCAATACAGTAGTCCCCCCCTTATTTGTGGGGCACATATTCCAAGACCCCAGTGGATGCCTGAAACCCTGGAGAGTATCAAACCATATATATACCTTGTTTTTTTCCTATACACACATACCTATGATAAAGTTTAATTGATAAATTAGGCACAGTAAGAGATTGACAACAATAACCAATAATATAACAATTACAACAATATACTATTATAAAAGTTATGTGAATGAGGTCTCTCTCTCTCTTTCTCTTTTACTCTCTCAAAATATATGTACAAGTTTAATGCCTTTTCCGTCTTAACTAAGCACTTACGCACCAAGGCCTTAACTGTAGTTTGCAGTGTTGTAGCACTGCAAAACTAGCACAAATTTCTTTTTCCTTCTTCACAATTTCACAGATAGAAGATGAGTTCTTACCATAGATCTTAGCAACCTCAGCATACGATATTTTCCCCTTTCCTTATTAAGTCAAGAACTCTCACCTTTTTACCTAAAGGAAGCTCTTTAAAGCTTCTCTTTGAGGTATCTGAATTGCCAGCATCATTGCTCTAGTGCTTTGGGGCCGCTAGTGAATAAAAGAAGGACGACTTAAACACAAGCACTGTGATCCCGCGACAGTTGATATGATGACTGAGGTGGCTACTAAGCGAGTAACGGGCAGAATGCGCCAGACAAAGGGATGGTTCACATCCTGAGCAGAACCGAACAGGAGGATGAGAGATTTTATCATGCTGGTCAGAATGGTGTGCAATTTAAAGCTTATGAATTGTTTATTTCTGAAATTGCCCATTTAATGTTTTCGGACCACGGTTGACCACGAGTCACCGAAACCTGGGAACATGAAAGGGTAGAGTAGCGGGGACTGCTGCTTCCAGCCTTTTTTTGTTTTCATCTTAACAGTTGCTTAATATTCCTTTGGAAAGGCTTATAATAAAATAAAACAGCAAATTCTAGAAGTGGGAAGGTGGCAGATATTAGAGTTACAAGAAGTAATTACAACTAACTATGAAAGGATAAAATGATAGATCTTAAAATTTAAAAACAGAGCATTCCCAGAGATTCTTTTTTCCCTCCAGGAACAAACAGGGCCCCTCGAGCCCTTAGAAACCCTAAAGGTATCACTACATACTAATTTGGTGTTCTAAATGAAAAAATTTGATTATCAAGAAAGATATGTCCTGTTTAAAAACATAGGTTGAATATGAGGCACCTTTTCAAAGAATTCTTGTCTAAAATGGTAGAAATTGGAGAGGCAGTGCAGGATATGGGGATGAGCACATCTTTTGAAACCAGACCAACTTGGTCTTGAATCCCCACTTTGACACTTAATATAAGACCTTGGCCAAGTGAGTCAACTTTCTTAGCTTCAATTTCCTTATTGGTAAAATGAGAATAATAAGACCTATCTCATAGGACCTGTGAAGAACAAATGAAAAAATATTTTATGCTTTCCACAGTACCTGGCACACAACAGGTGCTCAATAAATATAAAGTAACATCCCCCAGACTCTTTGCCTACCCAGAACAATTAATTTCCTAAGAGCTCTGGACACTGAGATCTTACTGTAATTGTATCTTTTAGAAAACTTATTATCATAATGCCTTGGACATACTAGGCACTCCAGATTTGTTTTGTTCTGTAACTCTTAAGCGTTTGGTTTGGTTTTATTCATATTCTTCACCAAAATCCTCAAATCTCTAGAACGAAGTATACACGTACCATGTGAAAATCTCCAACAGCCAAATGCCAGGATCTTAACCAGTAATACGTTTGTAAATGTTTAACAACTAGTTCATGGGGTAGGGGAGCTCTGATCTGTAGCATTTACTGATGTGAATTACCAATGTGAAGTCAACTGGCTTAAAAAATTCCTAAAAGTTTAATAGTTGGTTCTCATTAAGTCAGCAGAGCGGCTTCGTACACTACTATATTCCCAACCCTCTTGGCCCGTGCTTTGAACTCCATGTAAAAGCAGTTTGGGAGACCCAGGTCTCAAAAAACGGTCCAGTCTGCCACCAGCTTATTTTGTTACTTTGTCTCAGTTTTCCTGTTTGTATAGTAAAGCAATGGGAGTAGATCAGTTTTCTAAACTTCTTTTGGTGGGGTTTTACAATTTCATGTAGGTGTCTCAGGTTATGGAGACCAAGGGGCCCAGGCTTTATGCTTCTTATCCTGCATGTTCAGTATGAATTTCTTTTTTACAAGAGGTCTTTATTGGTTAAAAACATGTATGTTTGAGAACCACTGTTACTGGAATAGCTGTCACAAAGCCCATATCTATAACTGTGGCAAAAGCCCTGATATAGTGACAGGTAATGTATTTACTCACTGCTTATATATATATATATATATATATATATATATTTATTTATATATTTTATGTTTTATATATATATATACGCACACATATATAAATAAATATAAAACAATGTACGGTTTAGGAAAATGCAAAAGGGAACATAATGCATTTCAGTGTTACTTTTGTCAGAGTTAGACATGATAGAAAACGTTTTTGGTACTTGACACTTTAAATATGATATTCATTTATGTGTGAATTCTTCATATATGTATGCCAGGTTAAGGAGGAGTCGCTTATAGGCAGGGGTCGCAAACTCAAATGGCTATAGAGGTCAGGCAAATGATGGAATTGAGGGAAACAAGTGGCTTATAATATGAAGGGGAGTCATGGAGACTGTGCCCATCTGAGAGCACAGCTCCACCTCAGGGGATCGTTGTTATGAAGAAACACAGATTTCTGCTGCTGTATCTTTAGTTCCCTGATACTCCACCCTGACCCCAACAGCTGGAAATCCATAGTTTCATTTAAAATTTCTTGATTTTTTTTTTAACATGTTGCCTACGAATTAAACACACTTGCACACTCATACATACTCATGAAGGGAGCCAAGCAAAACAAACTTGGCCTGAGGGCTTCTGGTTTGCAATCTCTTTTCACACACATATATATGCAGCACCTAATATTTATTGAGCGCCTATGTGCTAGGCACTCAGCTAAACGTCTTGCACTAATCAAAATGTTTAATCTTCACAGCAATTGGGTGAGCTAGTATTATTTCCTTTTTATAGATGAGGAATTTTGGCTGAGGTCACGTGACTAGTAAAAGGTTCCATGGGTATTCAAACCCATGTAATCTGACTGCAGAAACACTTGGGCAAAACTGACTCCATGGATATCTCTGACAAGTGCTATAAGCATACACACAGAACACAAATAGCTGAGTATAAAGGGTGGATCGAGACTTATCTGATGTTAGCTCATTTGTGTGCAGTGATACAGTTTGTGTGAACGCGTGCTTGCGGTGATAGTGATACAGTTTGTGTGAACGTGTGCTTGTGGTGATAGTGATACAGTTTGTGTGAACGCGTGCTTGCGTGCTCCCTGGAATACTATCTGCTTTCACACTTTATAAGATTTTTCTGATAAAGCTCAGTGAGACCAGTGTAAAAATTTCACAGGGAGTTTCTATTTCTTTTTGTCACAAACTCTAGACATCCTGAGCTCTGAGGCCAACATTGTCTCTGTCCAAGGGCAAAAGTTTTCTCCCTTGTCTTTGCCATATTTAAACCCCACCCATGGAAATGCTACAAGTCCTGAGTGATGATCACTTCCTCTGGGAAAGGGTACGAAGAATAAAAGTAAATCTAGCAGGAGGAGTAAATCCCAAAAGACAGAGATAAGTACTTGAGGTCAGAGACTGCATCTTTTATAGTTAGTCTACATACCAAACTCATTAATATGAATAATCATCTTAGCTGTAGTGGTTGTAGTAGCAAAAGTAATATAAGAAACTCGTCTTGTCTTACAGTTTTACATCAACTCTTTCATTATTTCTAGGACTCGGGAAGGTCTCTTTGAGAAAGTGATGAGAAAGCGAAGGTCTCTCACATGTTTCTCCTTTATTTCCACTTCTTTTTCCTACCCACATAAAATATTTTTCAACCTTAAAACCTCCAGCCTATGGGGGTAAAACTGTAAGACTCTAGGAAGAAAGACGTAAAACTGTGTGCAAACATCTATATATTTATCCATTTAGGTTTTTCCCTTGGGATATTTTGGAACACCATTAGACACTGTAAACCTCTTTATGGTTTGTTCGCTTGGTATGGAACGGGAGAGAAAAAAAGAGCCAGTCCCCCCTGGCTGTATTCTTCTTAACACTCTGTACCCATCATGTGAATGGAAAGAACCCAAAATCTTCATTTTCAGAACTGTATCTTAGCCCCTGGCTCCTGGAGAAAACCAGTGTGGTTCAGAAGTGGGATGGGAAGAGTGGTTTGCATTGGCATCAGCCTTGCGGGTGCTTTGGGGCTGGAGCACACTCAACTGTGGGTTACAGATGCTTGCTCTCCAGTATTAATGTGGCCAACATGTGAAACCATGGCACCCACAATGCTACACAAAGGTCCACGCCTCTGATAGTTTGGGAAATAACTCCCAGCTGAAGAAATTCCTTCTTGAAGGGCTGGAATACATTCTTGAACAGAAGGTCCTTTTCCAGAGGGGTGGAACCCAGAAAGAGATGCCTGATGATGTTGGACTGGGTACCAGGGACTGTATCATCGGGTGTCTCTGATATTGGGACCTTTAACTGAAAACAGAAAAAAAAAAAAAATGCTACTCTAAACCTGAGGTTGATAAGTGCCAAATTCTATGCTGTACATATAGCAGAGAGCTTGGGCACTCAAGCCATTGGATAGTTTCTTTGGAGATGTCAAATGCAAAGCATGAGTGGTGGTGGTTGTCATCTGTTCTGACTCAGGGTGTGTTTGAAATGTTTCCACTAATTTTTATTTCTCTGAGCTGTCTCCAAGGTTGGTAGGACCAGTGAAGACTATATGGAAAAGAAAGGAAACAAGTATAGGATTGGTTGGTGCTCTTTGTAAGTTCAATAACTAAGACGCTTTTCAGGTCCCCGAAATTTTCAGTTCCCCTTCTCACGCATGAGGCCTGTGCTTCCTTCTAACGGGACACTTGAGAGAGCCGGGATGTTTCCATCCCCCATTCAGTGAGTGCGCTAGTCTTCTCGTTCAGGTGCAATTTCCAGTGAAATAGTAGCTTGTAAGTATTCAGAAGTTAGTTTATTGACTCTTATTGCACTTCTGAGCACCTAATAAATAATTTATTAGTCTGATGGATATGTGGCTACCTAACTATGGGTCATGAAATATGCACTATTCTTCTAATACACTGTAGGGAGACCTGTTTATAAAGTATTTAGTATTGGTTTTATAATGCACCGTTGACAACAGAAGACCACGAAGCTCAAAGATCAATCTCATTTTGGCCCACAGTAGTAATGCTGCTTTATAAAGCTCTGTGACAGGTCACTTAGACAGTGGTCCTCACAGAAAGGACTCTGTTAGGAAGGCGATCTGGAGTGGCTGCGAGCACAGCGGATGAACGTCTTTGTCCAGGTCCCTGAGGTGACTGTTTGTTGGTTGCTGATGTTGGCCAGGTGTTGGAACTCAGCACTGCCCAGTTCTCTGTGGGGAATCTGGACTGAGAGTGCCCCAAGAGTGCTAACGCAACCACCACTGATTGTGCAGAGAGCTGGGGTGACTTGGGCCCCCAGTTGCAGTTCTGGAGACCTGGATTGCAGGAAGGAGCAGGTCTAAGCTTTCCTCAGCTTCCTCTCATGTTTGCTGATGAAGTGACATTGTTCCACATCTCCCAGTCCTTCATTCAAGTCACAGATGTGACACAGCATAACTTAAAAAACATTTTTTTAAATTATAGTTGATTTACAATGTTGTGTTAGTTTCTGCTGTACAGCAAAGTGATTCAGTTATACATATACATATATCCACTCTTTTTTAGTTTCTATTCCCATATAGGTCATTACAGAGTATTGAGTAGAGTTCCCTGTGCTGTACAGCAGGTTCTCATTAGTTATCTATTTTATAAATTTATTTATTTATTTAGCTGTGTTGGGTCTTCGTTTCTACGCGAGGGCCCTCTCCAGTTGCGGCGAGCGGGGGCCACTCCTCATCGCGGTGCGCGGGCCTCTCACCATTGCGGCCCCTCCTGCTGCGGAGCACAGGCTCCAGACGCGCAGGCTCAGTAGTTGTGGCTCACGGGCCCAGTCGCTCCGCGGCATGTGGGATCCTTCCAGACCAGGGCTCGAACCCGTGTCCCCCGCACCGGCAGGCAGACTCTCAACCGCCGCGCCACCAGGGAAGCCCCTATTTTATATATAGTAGTGTGTATGTGTCAATCCCAATCTACCAATTTATCCCTCCCCCACTTTACCGCCTGGTAACCATAAGTTTATTTTCTACATCTGTAACTCTGTTTCTATTTTGTAGATAAGTTCATTTGTACCTTTTTTTTTAGATTCCACTTTTATAAGCGATATCATATGATATTTGTCTTTGTCTGACTTCACTCAGTATAACAATCTCTAGGTCTGTCCATGTTGCTGCAGATGGCATTATTTTGTTCTTTTTTATGGTTAATATTCCATTGTATACATGTACCACATCTTCTTTATCCATTCCTCTGTTGTTGGACGCTTAGGTTGCTTCCACGTCCTGGCTATCGTAAATAGTGCTGCAGTGAACATTGAGGTGCATGTATCTCTTGTTGGTGGGCATGTAAGCTGGTACAGCCACTATGGAGAACAGTATGGAGTTTCCTTAAAAAACTTAAAATAGAGCTACCATATATACGATCCAGCAATCCCACTCCTGGGCATATATCCAGAGAAAGCATAACGTTTTTTGATTTTTGTTTGCTTTGGGGAATTTCATTAGCCAGGAAGAAGTTCATAGATATTTAAAAAATCCTACCTAGTAAACACTTAGATTTGGGGGACATCTAAATAAAAATTAAATAACTTCATCCAAAAGTCAATTCTCAGTGTTTCACTTTCTTGATAAGAACTAAATCCTGTAAGAATGCTGTGAGGTAAAGAAATACAGTGTATTATTGCATGTCAGGGTGTACGTTTCAAACAAGGCATTTTTCAGTTTTGCATTAAGAGCTCCTTGCTGCTTCTAAGTATTCTACTTCCCAGATTGGGAAATGGGAGCTACACTTTCTTGAACCCAGTCCACTTGCTTGTAACTTTTCAGAGTTTTAAAGGAACCAAGGCTGAGTCCTTTCTGCAGTCTGCCGTTTCTTTTATTCATTTCTCGTTGATTCAGAGTTTCACGTTACCCTCTCCAATTGGTCCAAACCCTTTCTACTCTCTGTTGGTCCTTGATTTCTTCC
This sequence comes from Balaenoptera borealis, assembly GCF_965194805.1. NCBI lineage: Eukaryota > Metazoa > Chordata > Mammalia > Artiodactyla > Balaenopteridae > Balaenoptera > Balaenoptera borealis. The sequence continues at coordinate 56,772,417 of NC_138865.1, forward strand.
TGTCCTGTCTCTCTTAGCAAGTGCCCTCATCTTTCCTGAGATGGTCATGTCCTTTGTGTAGCTATCATTTATTGAGCATTTACTATGTGTTAAGCACTCTGTTAGGCCCTGGATTACCAAAGATAGATAAAACTCTCTTACTTTCAACAAGTGAAAAGCTTAGTGGGGGAGATGGATAGTAAATTGGCTTTCTACATGAGCACTTTTGAGAGATATATATTTTAGCCACAGATTTTTTTTCTCTTCTTACCCTGGTTTCTGAGAAAAAAATTTTTCTTCTCCCTTCAAGGGTACCCTTTTCATTTGTGCTCTTGATCACATTCTCTCCTAGAACCCTTTTTTTTAAATCATTTTCCCTCTGGCTTAGATCTTCAGTATCCTTTTCTCCCCTGGCTTTGTCCCCTTTGTCTGTGATACTTTTTCTTCCCTGTTGTGAGAAACAAGCAATCGACACACTAACACACTTCTCCCAGGCCCTGCAAACTCTCAGACCACCTTTCTCTTACTTTACTTGCTTTCTTTGCAGAATTTCTCCATAGAATGTTTGCTCTTTTCTGCCTCCTTGTCTTTGTACTTTGCTTACTTCTTCACTTATTTCCAGTCTAGATCCTCTAACTTCTATACCTATCTGCCCACTAAGACATCTCTCTTACGACACAAAATATAATTATAAAATATCGCAACCACAAATATATATAAGGAATGGGATAGTGAACACCCATTTATTGAAGCTTAAGAACTAATAAGGTACAAATACATCTGAAGCCCTGGGTTAACATCCCAATTACATTGTAGCCACTGCCATTTCCTCTATCCAATACCTGCCCTCCCATCCTCAAGCAGGATTCTGATTTTGGTATTTATCGTTCCCATGCATTTTGTTTTGCTCTTATTATATTTACTACTACTTATTACTGTACTTGGTTTTACTACACTCTAAATGTAGCATTGTTTCTTAGAGCATTTAAAACTCTCTAAACTCTGACTTCTCTTGCCACTGAGAGCACTGGACAATCACAGTGCCCCTGTTCATGCTGCTCCTTCTGTCTTCTCCCACAGTAACTGGGTATCCCCCAAGATGCTAACTTTGGCCACTTTCTTTTACCTATCGTGTCACTTCTCTATTGATGATTCTCAGATCCAATAACTACAGTGTCAACCTATTTTCTGAATGTTTCTAGTTGTCTAGTCACCAGCATGACCTACTGTTTTCTCAAACTGAGCTTACTGTATATGCCCACCAACTCGTTCGTTCCCATGTCTGTTGAGAGCGCTACCAGTTTCCTGTGCTCAGAATATCAGAGCTGTAGTGTCATCTTCGGCTCTTCTCATTTGTTACACACATCAGTCATTCTTGTCCCCTGGATTTTATCTCCATGTTGTATCTTGCTCTTTTTTTCCCAGCCCTATTACCTGTAGTCTTTTTCCCCAGATTGTTATAACAGCTATCCTAATTGGTATCTTTGCTTCTGTCTTTTCACACTTCAGTCCGTCCGTCATGCTGTTGCCAGATAAATCCTCTTCAAGTACAGTAATGATCATACCGTGCTGCTGTTGAGAAGCTTTCAGCAGTCTTGACTGTTGATGGATAACAGGATAAATAGCAACTCTTCCTAGTGACATACAGGACCCTTCCCATTATAATAGTTCCCACTGACCAGTCTACCCCTTTCATTCATCATCGCTCTACACAGATTTCACCTTAACGTTCTAGTCCAACTGGACCACTTCTTTAGGGTGTCTCCTTTCCATTGGCCTCGGTACTCTGATTCAATTTTTGACAGCTCTCACTTCTCTACTTTTTTTTTTTTTTTTTTAATTTTTTGGCTGTGCCATGTGGCATGTGGGATCTTAGTTCCCCGACCAGGGATCAAACCCACATCCCCTGCGTTGCAAGTGCAGAATCTCAACCACTGGACCACCAGGAAAGTCCAATGGACCAGTTCTTTAGGAAAATCATCAGTTCTTAAGTTCCAGTGCAAATGCTGCTTCTGCTTAGAAACTTTCTCTTCCCATACCAGCTGGAAGGAATCTCCTTTTCTTATGTCCTATACAGTTTGGCTGCTACCTCTACTTATCACGTTGTTTTATTAAGGTTGTTTTTGTACATGGCTTATCTGTACTAGATTATAGATCTGGCTTATCTGTACTAGATTGTATCTGGCTTATCTGTACTAGATTGTAAACTTCTCATGAGCAGGGACTATGTTTTAACTTTCGTGTTCCCCACACCTTCTTGTAGTTGGCAAGTAGGGCTTTGATCAGCATTCCCTAACAGTGGCTAAAAGTGCTTAGTTTAAAATATGTCTTTATAACACATGGAAGAAAAGGGAGCTAGAAACTGAGCTAGTCAGGGCAAAAGTGTATACCTTAACAATCAGCAAATTATTCACTTCTTCCCACTTTGTTACTTCCATTCTCTCCAGGACTTATTTAATGGTGGGCTGCTGTCAGCCTTAGAGACTATTAACTCTTAAAAAGTGTTTAGGTGGTCAGAGGAGTGGATTTGCAATTGTTTTTGGGTTTTTTTGATCTGTTTTAATGTACTCAGTGTCTCCAAATAATAGTGTCTTGCAGAGTAGGTGTAATTTCCTCCCCAATCTCTCAACAGGCATGCCTAGCACCCACTCCAAATAGCCATAGTCCCAAGTCAGAGGATAGGCTTAATGAGCAGGGCGGGCAGGCACCTTTCAGGATCCCCTGTTGTGGGGTTGATGCTGCTCAAGTTGAGGTACGTTTCAGCCTCTTGGATGCACTCCCGTCCTGGCACCGCCTAGGGAAGGCGTCTCTCACCTAAATATTGTCTTCCTCCCTTGTACTGTCTTTCACACTCATCCCCATTTTGTGAAACTCAGGTATTTGCTTGATTCCTCACACTTATTACCTTTAAAGAAATCATTGCAAGCAGTACATTTAGTGGCAGTTAACATGAATGATTTTTGACTCTGATAAAGTATCTGCCTTCTTCTGCCCCTTCTCTTTTCTCTCCCACTCCCCCCTTAGTTTTTCTTTTCCCTCCCTTTTTTCTTTCTTTTACATAGTTCTAATTTATTGTTTTCACTGTTTTTACTAGCAGTACCATTCACAGTAGCAGTAGTAAACTTTTAGAACCGAAGTATAACATGAATACAGAAAAGTGTACAAATCGTAAGGGTATACGGCTTGGTGAATATTTACAAAGCGATCATACCCAGAACCACCAGTGAGATGGAGATACAGGACATCACCTGGACCTCAGCAGCTTTCCTTGTGCCTCTTGTAGTCACTACTCCCCACCGAAGGTCATCACTATTCAGAACTAAGTTACTCATTAATTCTTCCTATTTTTAATATGCTGGTAATGAGTTTTTGGCATCTTCTGAGTTCCTTAATTTTGAAAACAATCTTCAGGTTTATTCAAATTTGCTTTCAACATTTTTTTCATTTAAATAAGTATATATAGCTATATATAGCTATATATAGCTATATATATATATATATATATATAGCTATATATATATATATATAGCTATATATATATATATATATATATATATATATATGAAATAGCCTCTGTGGTTTTCCAAAGATTATGAAACTTCACATATACTAGTATTTCACTTTTTAAACTTATTTTTTAAGTTTGTGAATTTCATTTAAGAGGGTACCATCAGCAGAGCTGCTTTTCTCTGTGACAGATCTAAAAGCAGTGTTGGATTAACTGGGTGCCTACGAATCTCAATCTTCCTTCCCGACAGTAATTTGAACTATTATTATGATAAGTTCACTGGGGCTGCAAGTTTCTTGGGTCTGCAGACTTTAGAAGGAAGTAAATAGAGAAATTAGCACTATCTTTACAGTCCTTGTAGCTCTTTATGGTCATACAAAACTAATTGCCTGCTGTACGCTCCCCAGCCTGTTTTTTGATGCTCATTTAAGGAAACACGTTACTGGTTGTTTTCCTCTAGACTTTCTCATAAAACATGAACTTTACATTATGGTAGAAAGAAGCCATTGTCACTGTTCATAGCTGAGAAAAGATGAATAAAGTCACTTTTCTGTCTTTAAGCCAAAACAGGGTAGGTAAAATATTTCATTTTTTTTTTTTGGAGGCTCGAGATTCATGCCAACCTCAGATGCTTTTGCATCTGCAAATGTCCTGATTCTAAGGATTCATCATTTCCCTAACATTTTATAAACTACCTCATCTACCACACCCTACCCAAGTTCTCTTTATTTAAAATTTTTTTTTATAGCATATCAAGGGATTATGGCATTTGGATATATCCCTGAAAACACATCCTTGATGTCTTTCTCTGAAATTGAGGCCCTGATTAGGCTGTCAGCAGATGCTGTATCTCATTGATTGTGCCAGTTGGTACAGAGACTAGTGTCAACCAGAGCGGTTTCTCCCTTTTGCCACAGAAGGATGAAGTGTTCAGGTAGTATTTGCTTATGGGGGATGCTCCTGCCACTGATGAAAGTGATTTAAATCTCTGTCCTATTCAAGCTTAATTTTAGGAGGCCTGTTTTCCCCATAGTCTGAGATCACATTATGATGTTTTCAGTGCACAAGCTTCTCCCTCAGTGTAGCTGATCAATTTTTTTGGTACAGCAGTTATTATTGTTGTTATTTTTTGGTTATGTGCTCTCATGTGGTATTCCTGTGAGTAAACACTAGAGCATTTAGTACCCATGATGCTTTGGCAAAAAACAAACTAACCAAAAACCAAAGGTATGCCTGCGTTTCTTGTCCCCTGAAATCCTCAAGCTATTCTGGCTGAGGTTTCTATATGTTGACATGCCCAGCGCAGGCTGCCAGAGCTGTCTGGAGAAGGTGTAGTTGTAAACAGTTGTAAATTGTAACATGTACAATTTTAACACAGACTCTCGTAGAGGAGAGAGAGGGGCCAGTGATTGAGACTGGCAATCCAAGGGGACAACGCCATTCTTTTCCTCCTTCATTTGAATCTATAAAGATCCTTAACTGCATTTTGAATTGGTTAATCCATGAGCTGTCAGCCCAAATTTATGTCCCAGAATTTTAGAGAATAAGCAATAGGATTGATGTCTCCAAAGAGGAAGATTTATAGAAGAATACAGGTGCATAGTTCAGTCCATTCATACACAAGCGGGCACAGGGTTAGATTCAGTAGTTGGCGGCATGCATCATCTTTTTAATCTGGATTAAAGGCGGCTGCATTCAGGTGTGCCTAGATCATCTGGTAAATTGAGACACGAATGAGAATTGTTAACTAAGAAAAGTTTTCCGGTTTCCTTAAAATTTAAATGCAGGGATCCAACTAGTAGAATCCAAAAATTTTCTTCAAGATCATCAGACTTTGCTTCTGTAGAACAATTGGCGGTTGAAAGAGGGGTACTTCAACTCTTACAAGGCTGGTAATGGAAGGAAATTAGGAGCCAGTGGAGAGTGGGAGATGTAGGTGTGATAGGTGAATCTCCTTCAAGGGTAGAGATGTGTTCATATCTGGACTCTATCTTAAAAGCTGCTTTTTAATCTCTCTTCCTTCCTTTCCCCCAAAACATGCAGGCAGAGTAGAGTAATAGTTCATCTTTTTGTATGTTTCTTTTGGGGGGGGAGGGGTGAATTTTCACTGTCTTTGCATCAAATGACCTATATGACTCAAGGGAAAACAGGCAGCTTAGATTATGATATAATTATTCACAAAGGGGAAACCTCAGTGGAAATTATTGTTTTACGTTTTCTCTATTCTTTATAGTGAGTCAAAGAATTTTCCCCCTTAGCCTCACATAGAAAATGAAACTTTACACAATAAAAAGTAGGAATGGCAGGTCTCAAAGGGGAAAAAGGTTGCTGTCAACTTTTTTTCTCTGGAATATGGAAATTTGGGTGGATTATCTGTTCAGAGGAGGTTTCCTTTATTAATTCTTTTTCCTTTTTACACTTAAGACATCTGTTAACATTTCACACAGCCCAACAGATGTTGCAAAGCAAGTCCCATACTTTGTTCTCAAGAAAAATGACTTTTCCTCAATTGGTTCCCCCCACCTCTGTGACTGGGCCCAGCCTGCTGCTTCTGCATAATTTGCATATATTAAGTTATATACCTTAGTGCCATACGAATTTGAAGCTTCAGCATTCTTTTTATACTGTAAAGTGTGATTTGATTAGAAACTAGTTTACATGTTGAGAGGTCATAACATTTAAAAAACCTCCGTTGAGAATGGCAGCCTAATTCCACAGATAGGATTGGATAGCCAATTATTGAATATTTTTCTCTATAAAATATGTGAAGTACAAAAGCTTGAGTTGTTTTGCCACAAGGAAGTGCTGATTGTCATGCGATGTGGAGCGTCATTTTTATTATTTTGGCAAGAACAGGGACAGTTTTGTCTTGACAAGCCATTAGATGAATACCAGCTTGTGTCACATGAAAAACCACTGATCTTTAACCCAGCTCTGTACTTAACCAAGCCTTGAAAATGAATAGTGAATAAAAGAAGAGCAAAGGCCAGTTTACTGTCATTACAGATTACAGAATCTGTTAACAGCTGCTGAACTGAACCCAGGGAATTACAGGTATTGTTCCGTGAACCAGCAGAAGTCCTAGAGATGCTTGTTAAACTGTGTATATAAATTGTACATTTATGTGATATTTGCTTAGGATTTACATTGTTGGAAACATAGCTAGAAAAAAGGAAAATCCTTGACTAATTTCTCAGTGTACTAAATGTATGCCTCTATCACAAAACCATATATATTTATATAAAACTATCTCAATGAGGCTTCCTTACCTCCACTTATGGAACTTATTTTAAGAAAGCAATGTGCCTTTAAAGGAATTATAATAAGTATCAAAAAGAAAAGAAAAAGTATGCAATCCCCCCCCCCCCAAAAAACAACCCACATACAAACACGCAAAATAAAATCCTTCGCTCATTTGTTTCTTCAAGGTGTTCATTGTGGCTAATATCTGCACCAACATGTGATTTTTTTTTTTTTTTTAATGGAGGGAAAAACCTAACCCACCTCAATACCCAAATATTGAAAAGATCAGTAACATTTACAACAGTCAGTTGTGGGAATTATTGCTTACAGAGCTAACAAAAAAGAACACACTTTCTTACCCTGCTGGTGGAATTGCATTGTGCCTCCCTGTAGTCTTGTTATCCCACACTCACTGAAATGCAAATTCTTTGCAACTAATTGGATCTCATTGAGGGTACATGCACAGTATGTAGTTATATGCAAAAAGGTTTTTAAGAATAAAATTTCTCTGTAAGGACAACTTTTGATTATGATCTGAGACATTGGTATCTATAGTATAGATACCAATAGACTATAGATACCAATAGACTATTCTTTGTAGAATATCTATATCTATATATATCTAACTTTTTTTACAGATTACTCAAAAACATGAGCTTTGAAATGCTTAGTAGAGTACCAGCTCAAAAGTTAGGGGGAAAATGTTTATTTACAGCAATCTATAAATTGGATTTTATTAAAGTCCTACGAAAATAAAGATTTTTTTTTTTGAAATTTAGAATTTAGTATCTTAGAGCCAGTACACTGAAGTCATGTTAATAGTGTAATCCTTCTCTTGGAACGTTTTAAATGTGAAAACATCATAAACATCAGAAATCACTTCCAAAAGCTGTTGTCTTTTTGTTTTTTCCTTCCATTCTCCAATCTGTTTTAACACTGTAAACTTCATTTGAGTTTCTTACTTTTGTGTAAGTGTATTTCTGCTACATGTTGTGGTGAGGTGGAGGTATTCACATTCCCATAATATCTTTAATAACTTGGGTGCCATTTAGACCTAGCTGGTGTACTTCTTCTTCCCATGGTCCATCTCTCACTATCAGTAAGGGTGGGAAAGCCAACACATAGCCTTTAGGATTTGTGATCTTTAAGTGGAAATACATGGAATCAGGAGAGCAGAAAGACAATTACTGTGTAAGTGATGCCTGCTTCTACTCCCCTAGTTTTAAGTAATTTTAATACAAATGATTCCAGACAGTTATTCTACAATCTGCAGACTATATAGCCAGTGGACAAACTCAAAAGTCATCTTTGTACCTTGTGGGTATATATTTTTTGTACCTGTGTCCTTAAAATGATACAGGTGTCCTGCTTGCTAGACAGAAGATTATCCTAAGACCGAGGACTCTGCATGCTGTGTTTATATGTGGAAGTGAGTGGCAAGTTCTAGAGGAGTCAAATTTGTATTTTGAAAACTGGGTTTAAAAATGAATGTTTGAAACTTAAAATCTGCAAAGCACAGCATGTGTATATGCTTGAGGTTTTTGTTTTAGTTGACTCGTTCATTCATTTCTTGCTAACTCTGGGTTAATTGTTGTCTCATTGTAATAAAGCTTGTCTTCTTTGTAGACTATTCTTACAAACAAGTTAAAATTTTGTTTGATCAAATCCATTTAGCAGGTGCAGAATTGCATGGTAGAGTTGTAGGTAAGAAAAAAATTTTTTTAAACCATAGAAAGATAACTTGGTGCTTTTGAGGCTTGTGCCTTGGCAGTAATGTGCCAGATACACGTTACACTGTAGACCTGTTTCATCTAGAGCAACCCAAGCTTTGCTCTCTGAAAGAGCTCAGTTTGCCTACTCTGGGTAGCATTTTGTCAGACGACTGCTGGCCAGGCAGACTAGATTTGGATGTATTAGCTAGTCAGCCTAATAATCCTGTACAGACTGTATTGATTTTCTAGGAGAGAGTTTATGAACTAAATAAACTTGGGGTTGGTGTCTTAATAAACTGCTTCTATCAGTCTGTCACATTTAGTTACGGAGCTGTGCAGTTTAGGGGGAAAAAAGGCTAATTCTGTTACAGATTGTTCACAGCAGGGTCTCCAAATTAGCCCTTTGTTTTGTAATGCCACCTTGCTTGGGCTCGCTTTGAGCACATTTCTCAGTTTTGCCCTAATGAGTTGCAACACTGATAATGTGGCTGATGATCTTTCATTGATTTCACTATCACTTGCTTGTCTGGTAATTGATCCGTTGCTGAGCCTCTAGTTAATTATATCGGCTTTGACATGGCCCAGTCCACGGGGAATTTCAAGTCTTGCAGAATAACAGTTTTAATAAAAGAGTCTATTACTGCAGGTGCTTGCTGCTGCATGCCAGTTGATTTTTGTGGGGTGTGTGTGTGTGTGTGTGTGTGTGTGGTTGGTGAGGAGGGGATACCTGGGAAAGGAGAGGACCACAGGACTGAGAGAAAGGAAGGGTGGGGGCTGGAAGAAGAGGAAGAGGGAGTGAAGGAGAGAAGAAGGAAGGAGGGGGAGCTGAGAGGGTGAAAGCAGGAGAGCCAGAGGCACGCTAGAGAGAACACGCAGGCAAAGCGATACAACAGAGCCTGCAAGGAGCGAGGAGGAAGCTTGCTATTGACAGTGTCCTTAAGCCTCCCACAAATAACAGCCATTAGTGGGAAGGTCAGGCGCTGAGCATGCAGCTTGACTGAGGCACTGAGTGCCACTTCAGAAATCAAGAGGCTAGCAAATTTTAGAGGGAGTTTAAGTGGGTAATAGCTAGCTGTAAAGGTACAGTCACTGTTGACAATTGACTCACAGGGTCTTTTTCCTGCCTTCCCCCCCCCTCAAGAATATTTTTATTGACCACAGGTGGACTTAATATATTTTAAGGCAACAATTCTTCGGGTTCTTGTTTGTTTCTCTTCAGATATTGAATTTGCTGCTTTTGAGACTTGTTTTGTGCTTAATGGTGGTGAACCGGAGGGAAGTTTAACAGAAAAGCTTTCAGGAGATGTCGGTTCTAGAGGGGAAGGCACATTTGTGTCAACACAGTGCACGTTTTCTCATCTTTTCTCATTGTCCACTAATGACACCGAGCTGCCATTGAAGCTCTTTTCTGTTTCTTTTGTTGTTTCAGAGAGTAAGGTTTATTGTTATTCTTGAGTTAAGAAAGAGCAAGGAGAGTGGTACATTTGTCCTCGGTATTTGTAGGTGGTTGAAGATTAATGTGCCTTACATTTTAAGTTTAGGAAGGATGGCTTTTTCCTGCTGACTACTTTTATGAGATGACATGAATTTAGCTTTCCATTTTGGAGTTACTGCTTATGTACAGTGCGTTTTGTTCAGTTCTGCTTTTCCATAAATAAGGTAGATAAATATGATCTAATAAATAGATGTTTTGTTTTAAACCTGGTTTAATTAAAAATTGACACGCTATCGAGGTTATATTTCATCAGGCCAGAAAACATTATAGAATTTTCCATGGAGATCTTGAATGAAAAATGGAGTTTTTATATTCATTACTTTTTACCTGAAATGGGACAGGCTTTTTTTCTTCATCTTTTTCTTTTTCATGATTTGAAAGGATATTGTAGAGGCTTCATCCAGGAACTTTAACAAAGGATTTTTTTTCCTACTTTTGAGCTTTAAGAAAAGGTACTTTTTTCCTTTCCCATTCAGTTTCTTATTGTTCAACATCCAATTGAGTAATTAACGCCCTGAGGGAACTGGGTAGTAAATAGTGTGTATTTATTTTGCAGATGTTTATTGTGCATCTTCTATGTTCAAAAAACTGCTAGGTTTATTTATTTACCTTTTAGAGTATAAGGTCACGTCTCTATGTATATTATTTTCTCTAGAAGTTTATATGTGGTTATAAATAGCCCAGCACATACTATATGACTTTTAGGAGCTAACATTTAGACAACACCTAAGCCAACTTCACATTCTCTTATAGCTGAATATTTTTCTTTCTTCCAGTGTATTAGGGAAAAAAATGTTTTTAAGCCTAGCCGTTTACAAATGTTAAAGCAAAGACTGATGTCAGATATTGCATGCTATACCCGAAAGCATTGTTGGGAAAAATTCCCTGGGAAGGGCCCCAGTCTCTCCTTGCCCCGTGGACCGTCCCTGATCATGGTGCTGCTTGGAGTGTGCATAAGTGCGTATCTCTCTATCCGTGTGTCTGGAGAGGGGTTAGTGCAGGGTGTCATTTAGTGCCTGACAGTGGAACAGTGCAGTTGACTCTTAGCTCTGCTATCCAATGACATGCAGTAGCTGAGAGTTTGAAGCTGATGGTTGGGTCTCCAGTGCTGCCTGCACACCTGACAGGCAGCTGTTAAACCGAGCAAAGGCAAGCTCGGGGAGTCACAATCTATGCATAAATGATAGGGGTATCTGTGCAGAAGGTGCGAAAGAAGCTCTGACCCCCTCCTTCCCCCAAATCTCCCCCTTCCCCAGTGAAATGCACAGTTCAGCCAGCTTCTTAACTACACTACACTCCTGCTACTGGCTGCCAAGAGGCTCAAAAAATCCACCTTCACTTTTCAGTCAGAAGAGGCAGAAGTGGATGTGAGAGAAAGAGAGACACAGAGAGACAGAGAGCCAAAGAGGGCAAGAGACTTGACTTTAAGAGACTGCTGTACTGACAACTCCATGCAGTTCGGAACCAGAACGACTCCGGCTGAACCAGGGTTCATGGGGACATGGCAAAACGCTGATACTAACCTCTTATTCAGAATGTCCCAACAGGTAAGTTACTTTCATTTTTTTTTTTTTTTTTTTAAAGGAAACCTTGAATTGTTATGTGCACTTTTGTTTCTGGTATTTTCCTTACTAAACATTTTTGAATTTTGATCACTTCGTAGTTGGGTTCTGTTATGTCATAACTGTGTTATTGGAACGTGCAGGGTTACTTCACGGCTTCCCTAAGGGCTACTTACAAGAAAAGGGGGGAAAGGATACCGAAGTAAAAGAAAGCAAAGGCATCTGTGGCAAAGTTTCACAGTCCAGCCTGGGTCCTGGGTCAGGGGAAGACTTCATTTATTTCTTTGTTTTCTGTTAAAAATTAAAAACAACAACAAACACCCCCCCCCCCCATGTTATCTTTCTATCTGTATTAATCACTTCATCCAAGTGGCTGCTGTCTCGGAGTAGGTTTACCAACCCCACAGCCATAAAATGCAGGGGCCCCTCGGCCCTGCCCGACGGACTTCCCGGGGCTGGAAGCGGCTCAATTCCGACCCGGCCCGGGAGAGGAGGCTGCGCAAGAGCCGCTGGCAGCGCCGAGGGGCGCGGGCGGAGGCGGCGTGTGTGGCGGGCTGAGCCACCGGCGGTCCCACTTCCTCCGTGCCGCCGCCGCTGCCGCCTCCTCCGCGCTCGCCCTTCGCTCCCGCAGCGCCCGCTCGGCTCCCGCCCGCCCGCCCGCCCTCCGGCCGACGCACTCACACTCGGGCAGCCTCGGCGTCCTCCCCAGAGCCGTCCTCGGGCTGGCCGGCTGCGCCGCCGCTGGCTCTGCGGGGAGAGCCGACGTGTCCGCGCGAGGCCGCCGGCGACTGCTCATTAATCAGCGGAGTCCGCGGCTCGTACCACGTACCGTGCGCTCGGTGGTACCTACGCGCCCCGCGCGCCCGGCTCCTCTTGCACAATCACTGGCTTTGCGGCTCCGAGGGGGAGCGAGGGGGAGAGGAAGCGAAGGGAAACAACCCAGAAACTTTCATCTTGGACTGTGCTCAAGCGAGGGAGGGAAGTTCCCTGGTGCCTCCCTCCCAGACACGTCTTTTCAAAAGCCTCCACCAGCAAGAGTTAGTATGATATTACTCTCCGCACAGCACGAAAGTATTACTGACGAGTTCACTGGGATTTTAAGTAGATGGAGGCCGTTAGAAAACGGAGAGTGCTCCGCTCATTTAAAAAAAATACTGCAGCTGCGTTCTTTTTTAAAAAACCTATTTTGTTTGTAGGACTTCATGAGAACTAAATACTTTATTCACTTAATTCGATTTTTAAAGTATTGGTAACGAAGGAAAGAAAGCAGTTTGCCAGGCTGGAGACTACCGCAAGTTTAGAAATACATCTGCGAAAGATAGTGCAGAGAGCCAGGGCTTTGCAGCATTTAGCTGGCGAACAGCTGTATCACACAGTTCTAGATAGGATAAATGCATTTGAATAAGGTGTATTTTGACATATCCTGTAGAGGGACCCTGATTACTGCTGATACAGTAAGCTGGGATTTAAATGCAATCAACACAAACCCAATATGCAACTCTTTATGTGCAAATTCCCATTCTTGCAAGTTAAAAAGTTCATTTCCTCCCAGAGATACTCCTTGGAGTTGCCCGAGTGCTTTGAGAGGTGTATTTCTGAGGCACGTCCCTGCCTGGGTGGCTCTTTTCGTGGTTGGAACACACAGAGTGTGTTTTCACTGACCTTAGGACCAAATAACTTGTTCTGGCACTTTAAAAATTAGATGTCATCTTCAGGGTTTTCTTGAGTTAGTGGAGGTCGTGGGTATGTGTGTGTGTGTGTGTGTGTGTGTGTGTGTGTGTTTTGAAAGGGAAGATTGGTTTAGGTCTCCCTCTAGCTAGAAAAGAGTTAATAAAACCAGATAGAGATAATGATCAATTGATAAATGGCTATTGAACCACATAGATGGTGTTAGATTGCTTCTTTGGCACTAGCCCATTTCCAAGTAGATTTGAATCTAAGGAGACTTTAAGTCGTGGAAAACATTTTAGCTAAAAAACAAATAAAAGTAAATTATATAAATGATGGATCAAAGTTAGGAAAATAAATTGAAATCGCTCAGAGACAGAAACTTGTACAGCTAAGCCATTATGATGTCTTTGATCCAGCTGTTTCACTCTGTGGGTGTATAAAAATCTCTTGTGTGTGTACCTATGTGCATGTATGTGTGAAAGTGAACATCAGTGATTATATGAAAAGAGTAGAAATATAGGGGAGTAATTTATGCATTATGGGTGCTGTATGAAACTGTATAATATTAATTATAGTATTTACTAAACAGAGTAGTACAATAAAGGGAGAAAATCACAATTTAAAAAAGTGTAGTGATTTCACTATATTTTATATATTTTCTTTATTTTTTGGTTTTGAAGTAATTGGCGACTCCCCTCCCCCTCTTTTTTCTCCTGTCCTGGTTATTAAATGCTTAACCTCCTCTGCATTTTTGGAAAGCATGTGAAAGAGAGTATGAGTTTACATGTTTTTTTTTTCTCCTTTAGGATGACATTTTAGTTTGTATAAATATTGTGTAAACTTAAATTGAAACTGTGTAAATCTAAAAATATATGTGCTGTGCATGTTTAATATGTTTATTTTCCTGACCTATAGTTCATCAGCAATGCTGATTCAGAGAGAGAGAGAGAGTGTGTGTGTGTGTGTGTGTGTGTGTGTGTGTGTGTGTGTGTGTGTGTGTGTATGTATGTGTGTATGTGCCAGAGCAAGGAAGATATCTCGCGAAGCCAACAGTTTCAAGGAATACTAGTCTCAGTATACACCTTAAGCCAGCTTTTGTCTTACTGCAGGTAAAAGTTTGTCCAGTTTAATCAAGTCTGCAGAATTTTGTATTTCTAAGGCATAGAGATGTTTTTTCTATATTATGATTATTTTAATTTCTAAGAAAAAATTGACTTAGCTCATGAAATGAATACAATTTATTGGGCATATTTTTATTTCAAAGTTTTCTGTAATAAGAAAAACTGTAGGATTTACCTGATCGTTTCTTTAAATATTAGAAAAGACTGACTAGCAGGATTTAAAACTGAGTTACAGAGAATTCACCATCCGTAGTATCTAACTACAGCAAAACTTAAGAGCGGGAAATAGCTCATGAATACTGAAATTTAATATTCTAGGGTTGTATCTTCTATGGGTAATTTAGGAAGTAGGGTTATGAAAATCTTTGTCTTTTGTTTTGTATAAGCAAAGTTAGATCTGCTAGTATGTAAATCTTCAGTCTGTGTAATTCTAACAAAAAAGATACAATCTGAAGCCAATTTAGATTTGGTGGAACTAAGTCTGTTCCCCTAAACTTTGAGATATGACAATTTGACTGCATTTTCCTGCCTCTCTACATTTTTCTCCTGTATTTGAGTATGACGTTTTCGAAAGGGATAATATTTTTCCATACAGACAGATATTTGGTAACGTTAAAGGGCATGACTCTTGACTTTTGTAAAGGGAGTTCTTCTTTGGGTCACTTTGATCAGTGACAGGTCGAGAATAACCAGAAACCCTTTGCTCATCTTCTCTGTTCATCTCCTAGAGTCCAGAATGTTATTTTGCCCATTTTAACCTCACAAAGTACTGTTAAAAGCACAAAATCAGGCCTGCTTTTGGAAGTTGTTGTTGATGTTTTTAATCAGGCTTTAAATGGCGATTTTTCGATTTCTGTAAATCTTTTGTGCATGTGAAAGAATAGCAAATAAAATTTTTGTAGCTACCTCAAGGGATGCAACAGTCTAATATATTTTGAAATCTTTTCAGAAATGAAACCATAGCAGGTAAAGGGCTAGAGCCCACACTTTTACACATTACTAGAGGCATTTACCTTTTATTATTAGTGAGGTATATTTAACCTGTTTCAAATAAAATGTGGATCCCTTAATAAGGTTTCTTTTCAGTCTCGAGTGAAATACTAAGTTAGAATTATAAATGACTCTGTGCATCATTATGTAGTAATTTAGGATTCACCCAATGATGTAACAAAATTAACAACATAATTTCATTGTGAAACTGTGTCTTGTTAAAGAACAACTGTCTGACATTATCCTACAGTTGCTTTATTTAACTTCATGCAAATATTATTAGTAGTGACATTTTTCTATTGTGCATTAGATTGTCTCATTAGCATGATGTGTTAGTTATCACCAGAGAAATCATTTCCTAGATAGGTGAGGGGCAAACCAAGAAAGCTAAAAATTAAATCAGTGATTTACATTAATACCAGAGCGTCTGCTCACCAGAGATAGGACAGAGTCAAGCAAACTTTCTCACTAATATAAAATCTAGCCCATTTCAGAGAAATGATAAATAAAATATATTGTCAGAAACATATAATAACATTGCTGGAATCCATTTAAAAGCAGGTTTGAAATGAATTTTTCTCCCAGTAGTCTTTTAGTTCTTTCTATTCATATAGGCAAACACAGTTTCCGTTGGTTGAATCTATATTTTCAAGTGGAAATGGTGGTTTTGTCTGACTTCCTACCTGCCCCCTCTCCCCGGCCAAATAATTTGAATGTTTATTCATTAACAGTTTAAAAGGCACATAGACAGTGTTTCTTACAAGTCAGATGCCTAATTGTATATCGTGGTTTGATTCTTCTTTCTAGTTTGTACAATACATTTTTATTCTAAACTCTATCCCACTCGTGCAGCCGTCCCGTCCCTTTTAACAGAGGATGTATATTCTTATTTAACCAGAGACCTGAGTAAAGCAGTTGATAGTTAATGGTCTTTGAAAATGACTTTCACTGCCAGGCATCATGCATCCCTAGGTTTCTGCACTTTTCCTCCTCCCTTTTTACTCCCCTTCTTACAGTCGGTGTGTTTTAGTAATCATGTCTTACTAAAAAAGGATTAAATTGACCCAACTTACGGTCATGATGCTAAAATAAATATTTATATTATATTAGGAGGCATGTAATTTCAGCTTGTTGAATCGGTAGGCTGCTACCTCCAATCTAGTTCCCCTCTCTAATTTGAGTGATAATGTGTTTTATTTTGAAGTCTTAACTGTAGACATATGTTCACATATAATTCTTATCATCCATTCTTACAATGTAACACTAAAATAGGAATATGTGGATAATTGTTAAAATACAAATTATAGCATAGAGACAGGTACGTGTGCTGGCCTATACTTTGTAAGTCTACGTATAACACGAAGACTTCACTTAACAGGTACTGTCTAATTTGTAATGCAAGGGAGGGGAAAGTAGTTGGCCTTATTTGTGGTGTTTACATACGTGTAAAAGCAGATCAGGCACAAACATATTCTCAGATGTGTATGTGGTATATATTGGTATATATTAAAAATCTGTGCACAAATTTCAAGTTTATTTTCACCACGATACATTAAGTGACTTGCAACATAGTAGGTGATCATTTTGAAATTACTCTTCTCACATTTCTGTCATCTGCACCCTGGGACTGTGTGTGTGTGTAATTTGTAAAGCCTTTTGCTAAGGTGAGTCAAGTAACCACAGACGAAAAATCAATCCCTAAAGGTGCAGCTATCTTATCTCTATAATTGTAGGTATTTTTTATAATTGCATTTATGGGTGTATCTGAACACTCACTGATAAATTCTGTTGTTCATGCGTGGCTTTATGGAAATCTGATTAATGGAGTGACAGGACAGATTTGGGCTCCCACAGCAGCACATCCTCCCACTCTGTGTCAGGGTTAAGAGCCGCGGCAAATCCTCCCTAACTAATTAGATGCTGAGTAAGGCATCTCGGAGAAGTTGGGGCAAAAGTGAATGGGTCACAGCCAAAGCAGGATTGCAAGGACTCCAGTGATAGTGAAAGCATTCAAGTTTGCCAGGTCGTTGTGACACGGGGAGCTGATTCCAAAGGAACGGGCTGTTACAGATAGTGAGCTGGCGTCATCCACTTCAGCGAAAAACAAGAATTCTAGTGCTTCTCTCTCCCCACCTTATATATGCCTGACACACACTTAAAAGTTAGATTGGGCACCTGCCTTCATCAGTCTGCAAAGCTTTCCACAGGACTTTCCCTATAAACATGAATAGCTAATGACTCTGTACAGCCTAAGAGGTATTTTCTGAACTTGGGATGCTTGATTAGAATATACATACACACACACACACACACACACACACACACACACACACACACACACACACATATATGTATGTATGTATCAAAAGGAATGAGACAAGAAACTGGAATTTGCTTTTAGCTTGTGTCCACAATTTGAATCATTGTGTTGGAAATGAACTAGGAGTTAACTCCTTTTTTCCCACGGAATATTGTCAGGGAACTTCGTGGTAGCAGGGAGAAGAGAGTGAATCGTGGGGTGACTTTTTCAGTGAGAGAAATTTTTTCTGGGACTCCCTGCTTGTTACTCTCCAAAGAACATGGAATATAATGGTTCCAAGATTTCCTTTCATGTGAGGTTTGGAGCCTGGGTTGTTCTGTGCGTGGAATGAATTCTTCACCATGTGAAAATCCTCTTGTCCCTCTCGTGGTATGTTTTTGCCGCTACACAACTACCCTTTTCCAGGCCTTGGTCAGAGAGAAGATTGTTTGGGGATCATAGGAAATGATTGATCTCATCCCTGTCTGCCAAAGCTGATGCCATTTTTATTTCCCAAAAAGCAGCTGGCTTCCACATTTTGCTTGGTGATCCTCGTCTACTTAAGGACCAGGGAGAGAAGGAGGAAGGGAGTCAAAAACCCTTTCAAGGAACTTCAACATCTATTTTTAAGCTTTAGAGAAATAAGGGAAAAGAGGCATAATTCAGGCATAGCAGCCTTTCTATCCTGACATACAAGCAAGACATTGTGTAGAAGAAGGAGTTTTTTCCTGTAAGATACAATTGTAAACAGGCGAAAAAAATAAGATGAAAAACTTTCTGAACAACTCAAGCTCCAGGAAGTTTTAATATGTACAGATGACGTCCGGAAAATGATGCCTGGGGCGGTGACATCCGAGGTACCCCCATCTCCTCACTGAGCATGACCTGTACTGCCTTCTCCCTCCCCAGTTTTAAAAGAAATTTAGAGACTAGGAAAAATAAAAGTATTGATTCTTTTTTAATTTGTACATTCCCTGTAGGAAGCCTAGCAAATTTCATAGTGTACATTCAAACCCTAAGGTGAAAAATTTATGACTAGAGTTCTTTTGCGTGAGGGCGGTGTGCGGTGTTGTTCTGTTCAAATGCTCTGGGTAGCATTTCATGCCACAGAGTCAGAGATCAGGAGAAGAGAGGAAGAGCTGTATCATTTCTTCATCCACAGAGCCTTTCTTAATGGGAGTGCTTGTGGAGAAACAATGCATTATTCAAACTGGCTAACGTAGAAATCAAATTCTCAGCTTATTAATCATCATTCCAATTAAAAAAAAGAATTGATCCTTTAACAACAAAATAATATCCTTTTGTTTTTCTTTAATTAAGCTCATCAGTTTTTCATTTCTGTTAAGAAAATGAAAATCTTGAACAGTAGGAAGTTACTCATTGTAGCACGGATTCTCTTGAGCATATCTGACATCTTATTTACTCAGTATTTTTAGACTGCAGTGTTATTTTGCTGCTGTCTTCAGGGTTTGTGTGTTGTTGAGAAGGGGATGCTTTAAGTCTGTTGGGTTGGCGGCCATTTACTTAATGACCTAAATACCTAAATACATGGTTAGGCTGTTCTTTCTTCCTATTTCCGTTCCCATAGACCTAATTTCTTACTTTATTTTCCTTTCCCCTCTTTTTTCTTTTTCTGGATTTCTCCTTACTTTCACTGGGTCTATTTGCCCTAATATAAAGGAATTAAAAGGCAGTACCTCGCTCTGGCAGAGGGATGGGAAAGAGGTGCCACCCTCAGATGTGGTCCTCATTGTGGAGGTGCTGACAGGAGGACTGTCCTGAGTTCTGCTCTGTAAGGGTTCTCTAAGCCTGGGCGTGATAAAAACGTGTTACCAAGGGCCCAGGCTTATCATTCAAAGGCGCTGAAAGGCAGTTCAGTTGGATCCTTCACCATGTAAGAAGGTACTTAGCTGAATAGCGATTTTGCTTTTCTCTTTTTCTTTTTTTTTTAAAGTAATTCTTGGCTTTATCATTTTGTGCAGTTAGACTTACATCTGCGCAAGAGAGCGTTTTGTTAGAAAGAAAACGTGTAAAGTTTTCCATCAATAATAGGTTGAAGGTATGACTCTTTGAGACAAACTGAAGTTAATAAGAGTTAACTGGAACATTTAAAAAAAAGGAATCGAAGTCGTGGCAGGGCTGATATTAATGGGTGACATTATAAATTGAAATTGAAAACATGCAGTATACATAACACAAGGAGGAGGATTCACTACTGTTTTGTATTTAATAAATTTTAACTCATTGTCCTACACAGCTGAGAGACTGTTAAAATGGACAAGATTAGAAAATATTCTACATGGGAAAGACACAGCTTCCAGTCCTGGACCTGCTGTGCTTTTGTGTGACTGTCATGAATTTTTCAACTTTATTAAGATGTCTTTTAGTGGCTATTTGTTTTCTAGACAGTTCTTCAGGACTCATACTTGATGATCAGAGTACCTGAACTGGGAGTTTAAAAAGAAAAATTTCAGGATAATGAATATTTTACATGCCGAAAATAATTACTTTCAGCTGGCTTAACATAATAACACAGCTAATATTAAAATGAGAACGTCCATCACTAGGGTTTTAAAAATGTTTTTTTTTTTTTTCTTCCATTAAAATTTAAGCAAGAAAGATTTCATTGACTTAAATCATTAGGATGGCTATTTGGGGCACCTAATCAGGCATAGGTAAAGAAAGCTGCCCACTCCTGTGCCCTCTGCCAATGCTGGAGGGCAGTGGACATGACTGGGAGGCCACTTGCAAGAAATGGAACAGTAATTATACGCTGAGCATATTCATGAAGTCGCCTCCTTGTTGACCTCATGTCAGAACATAACTCAAGAGTCAGGTAGGTTATTTGTGGCTCTATCTAATATTGCTTTTCTTTTATTCTTTTTTTTTTTTTTTTTAAGGTATAAATATTAGAGTACCAGAAAGAACCAAAACCAAAGCCCTGCTCTAGACTTTGTGGAAAGACTTACTGTCTTGCTATGGAAAAAATCTGAAACCCCACAATGTCACGTGGTAGTGCATTTGTATGTGGTACACAGACAGGCAGGAAGTGTACACCTGTCCTTTGGTTGGTTGTAGGAATTAAGTGATTCATTTCTAGGTTTGTTGAGGTTTTGGCAGTGGCTGCCTCAAATGCAATGAGTGTATGGATAGCTCACCCTAAAAAGGAATTCCCCATGTTAGGAATGTCATTTTAATGATTCCTTACTTTGTAGCCTTTTTGCTCCCTGAGGGTAGCTTTTTGGGGAAGCTCAGTGTCATTCATTGGGAAATAGCTTGATTGATTCTTACTTTGTGAATTGCCATTTTCAACCAGTGAAAAACTGCAGTTATCCTCAAATGAGTTAGAACTAAACTGAGATGGAGATACCAAGATTAGACTCTGACTGGAACTACAGACATCTCATCATTTCCTTTCCCAACCACTTTTTTGTTTTCTTGGACAACTTTGGAAAGTAACCAGGGACTGAATAAATCTTAAAATATCTTACCAATCCTATTGTCTGTTAAATGGAGTTCCTTGTGAAAAAGAATTTTTCCATTTTGACTCTTTTTTTTGACGTTTATTATAAATGAAGTAGGGAAGGGATCGAGAGAGAAGTCCAACATCTGGGAGAGCTTGTTTCAGTAGCCAGCATGGGAGCCCGAACCCTGGCTTCATATAGGTGAGATGTGTTATGGGAATAAAGGCCTTGTGCATTTAATGAACCCCGCCTGCCTGTCAGCTTGGTTTTTCTTGCACCATTGTTGTTCACATAAGAAAAAAAGAGTGTTCACAGCCTGTGGTGAGATTAGAGTAATGAAAATGAAGTGTTAAGCTGTCGATAGCAAGCACATCTCATATACTGCTTCCTGGGCCACATTCATGCTTGTATAATATATTCCAGGTTTTCTCATGACCAGAGAAGCTTGGATGCTCATTATATTAAAAACACACCTTTTTGGTTAAAAGTGAGAAGTGCTAATTTTTACTTGTGCAAATAACTATTTTTAATAACTTCTTTGTAAACCAACTGCTGCCTGCCTTCTGATATGCTGATGACCCACTGTTCTTTGTGTGCCGGTAAGCCTGTACTTTTGGTCTCTCTCTCTCTTTCTATCTCTCTCTCTCTCTCTTTTTAAAACAAATGTAGAATGTTGAAATGAGCCTCAGTGTAAGCCTAGTTTTAGATACCCTTTCCTAGAAATCAGTGATTCATAGAAAGAAGTGAATGTAATACCTTCATCCCCATAGAATATAGATTAAATAATATTAAACATTCATTATCTCATGCTTTATTTTTTATCTTAACACAATAAAGTGCAAACAAAAATAAACGAATCAGGAGTCTTCTAGAACTGTTTTATGTATTTGCAGTCAGCTGCCATGTGAACCTGAGGAGAAAATTTTAAAACTTTGGTCATCATGGATGGGAATTAGCTGTGTTTTTCCATAAAATTCCCCTTTCTAAAATGTTATAGTAGATAAATCAACATGAATGTGGTGAATTATATCAATACTTTTCCTAGAACTCTTGTTTGAATTTTTGTTTTTTACCATTTTACTCATTAGTCATTTGAGAAATTTAAAATTTTTTATAAAGTGATACTCTTAAAGAAGAAAGAGAATATGTTTAGTCTTAGATTATACCAAGATGTTTTAAAGAAAATAATGTGAACCGTTACATGCATGCTATCCCACGGGGTCATCTCTTTAAGAAGCACCTTAAGAGATGGTTTCAAAAGAAGTGTAAAAGGGGTGGGGAGAGGTAAATTAATAATTGAGTTCCAGGTGTCTGCTGCTAATTGCTCAAATTTCAAACATAATGGATATTAAGGAAGAATGCTTCCCAAAAGGAGTATATCACATTGTTGTTCAGCTATCGGGCCTAAGACTATTTATGGAGCTCATACTTACGGCATTTTCTCTTTTCCTAGTCAACTGGGTGTTAAGGAATGCAGTATGATCATTATGATTTTGTGAACTGTTTACTTAAAGTTGTTCAAGTTGTTAAGAATCAAGAGATTTTGGGGATTAAAGTTTGATTGTGAAGTAAATTTGGCATGTGTTCAAGGGTTACTTTCTTAAGGTTAAACTGGAAGAAAAATGCCTGTCTGTTAGGAAGGAAACACCTAATTGAAAAATAATCTTTCAAGAATGCGGGCCAACGATGAAACATAATTTGCAAACACTCTCCTAAAGTTGATTTACATTTTTTTTCTTTTTAATAAGTTGGAATATGGCTGGTCATAGCATATTTAGTGCATTCTGAGCCATACAGTACAGCAGAGATAGCCTGTTGATATCCTTTGGTGAAGGGAAAAGATACTTTCCTCTGCTAAATAGGGTATTTCTAATTTGTTTGTAAACTCTGTTAATAGACAGAAGAACTATATTGTTGTGGTTCGTTGGAAATAGTGAAATAGAAAAGACTTTCTCCTTGCACTTGCTTCCAGTTAAGAAAAAAAGCAAATAGAAGTGCATGGTGACTTTGTCATAGACATCTGCTTTTAGGTAATAATCATTTTTAAAGAAATATGCCATGACTTTTGGGGTCATTTGAACCTGCAATAATGTCTATTTAATATAAGTATAAATGTCAGATTGCGGCATACATGTGGAGCCAGTAAAGATGAGTATTTGCTATGATAATATTCATGCATCCTAAATGTTGACTTTTAAAATTTACCTTGAAGATGTATTCTATTTTCATATTAGGGTCAGTTTTCACTTAAGTACATGATCGTTCAAGAAAGGAAGTGCAGAAGTGTTAACATGTGAAGGAACAAAATGGATGTAGATCTCAGTAATAGTTTGACCTGAGCACGTTTTCTGGGCTGCAGAGAAGAATGTGGTTGATTGAAAACTAGTGTAAATGTTTTGTTGAACCACTGTGTAAGACAAGATCATCAGTTTCGGATTTGCTTTACAAATTTTTTTAATTATGAAAAGGAGTTTGCTTTGCACTTGATGTTTGATTGAACAACTGTATTTTGAAGTAAAATCTACCCACTGTTTTACATTGTGTAAGCCCATGAAATAAGAAAGAGAAGACACCCTTCTCTTTTTCTTCCACAAACTCTGTAAACCCTCTTTGGAGTAGTATGGCATTTTAAAGATCAGGAGTTGCCCAAAGGGGCCATGAGGAAGTAAGGTAAACAAAGCAAGAGGAGTGAATCTGATGGGGACTGTGGTGGACCAGAAGGCCCTTGTGTCAACCACAGTGAGGTAGCAGCTCCCCAGCTCTAACCGGTTGTTGCCAGGTGGGAATGCAGGCCCAATGTTGTGAGGTCTTCCTCTTCTCTCTCTCTTTTTTTTTAATGGGAAGTCAGAAATCCAGATTTTTATGTCAGAATCTCCTGATTTTTAAATCTTGGCAACCTTTTCAAATGTTTTTAAAAGTGTGTGGTCCAAACAAAACTCATCTGTAGGCTATATTCAGCCTACTGGCTGTCAGAGAGAAACCTCTGTTTTAGGTAATATTTTAAAGGATGAAGATAATAGTTTCATTGCATGTGAGCATTCATCTTGGGAATTCCCCACTGGGATGAGACCGAATTCTTCATTTTTTTTTCACAATTTAAAAAAAAGTTTAGTAAATATATTTCTGGTGCTGAGAGTTTTGATGTATAGCTTTTCTTCTTATGACCCACATATAAAGAAAAATCAAACATGAGCAAAACAAAAAATGGACAAAGACTTTTAATAAAGGTAGAAAAGTAAGAATTTTAGAATTCTAGGGAAGGAAGGGGAGATTTCTAAATTTGGAAAAGAATCCCATGATTTGTGTCAGTCACTGATGTATATATGAAAAGCTGAATTCAACTATAAAGGGCTTTTCATCTCACCTTTAAGCAGTGGATTCTTGGCCCTGAATCTTTGTGGGAACGCAATAATTTACCAGGCAATTGATTATGATGTCACGGGGAAGAGATGGGACCACAAGGCAAAACTTCCCCGTACTAATTTGTACAAGACCAATATTGTATACGAGCTTCAAGAAAACATCATTTATGTTGTATAAGATGAGGTTTTCAGTGTCTTTCTAAATTTTTCGAAGGGGCTCTTTAAGAGAAATAATCTAGTCATAATTGAAATTCTCTAGGGAAATCAGATATCAACATTTTCAACAAAACAGGTAATTAATTGGTTTGAATTTCAAATTGAAAGTCATCCTGTTATTGATTTTCGTGGGAACAGGAAACAAGAACATCTTGTTAAAATGATCTGCAAACAGGGCCTCTGTGTGCCTAGGTTCTGTCTAGGGTCTTGTTGAACAGCATTGCTGGACAGTGTCAGACACCAATCAGAAGGGAGTCATCACTGATGTCAACATTAACAAGCTGTTGGTTTGCTTCCAAAACAGCAGAGAAGAGCTGAACTGGAGGAAAGACCAGAGAGTAACAACAGTTTGTTTTATATAGCAAGTCAGGTATTTCAACTCAAGTGACTGGTGCAGCTTGTTACAAAGCATCTGTACGTGTGTCAGAATGACGTTGGTGTGCCATGTGCAAGAAGTTCAGCATCAACACAGCTGGGACTTACCACTTTCAGAAGCCTTTCAACTGGGAATTAGATAAAATATCTTTAATACAGGGGAGGGAAGCACTGCGGTTAAGAGGGTGGTGAAGAATGGAGGATAAAAGAATATACCCTTTTAGATGCTCTTCATTTTTATAAAATAACATTTGTGCTTTGTATT
The DNA here is from genome assembly GCF_965194805.1 of Balaenoptera borealis. Lineage (NCBI taxonomy): Eukaryota > Metazoa > Chordata > Mammalia > Artiodactyla > Balaenopteridae > Balaenoptera > Balaenoptera borealis. Next base: position 56,797,679 of record NC_138865.1, read on the forward strand.
TGAGAAATAGTTTTATTGTTCCATGTGCCAGGCTATTTTAAAGCAGTCATTTCTCCGCTGTGTTTATACTTCTCGCGAATGGTGTAATGTGAGGGTAACATGTACTCGGTGGGTGGCAAACATGATGCCTTTCTAAACTGGAGTAAGTATTTTAATTTGAGCTGTGCTAAACAAGTTGGAAACTTAATGCAGCTTCTTCTTAGGGTTCAAAGTAAAACTCTTAATAAAAAAGGGAGAGGGGGAGCCTTCCATTTTAAATACCCTGGAGCCGTTAATGCAGTTATTTCCAGGTCGACTTCTTTTTGTGTAGGCATGACAGTAGCACCAAGCATCTGCATTAAGCCTTAACATTCCACAGAGCCATTTTAAGTTTATTATGAGCTTCAAAGCCTGCTCACCCCTAAGAGAATATCAAGTTTAAGCATGTCACGTTGCCATAGTCACAGTTAACTTTCTTAAATCAAGAAGTGCCTTTCTTGAGTCAAAAAGGTTGACTTTCCTACAGGTGATCCAATCTTCGGGTCCAGTGCAGTCATCTGTCTGATTGTTGCCCCCTTGAATTGTCAGTCCACCCTGTTAGCAGTGGCTGGAAAGTACCCCAGATAAGGCAGGACTCCGCACAATTTGTTTAAAGCTCTGAGATGATGTCAACATTCTTTTTCAGCTTTATTCTTAGAGCTCAAAGTCATTGATCCCGTTTTACCAATTCCCAGTTGGAATTTCATTACAGTTTTTAGAAATGTAGGGGAGGATGGGAAAAGATGCTGATGCTGTCCTAATACTTGGGAGTTTCTACACCACAGAATGCTAGCGCTTTGGGAAAGAATATGGGGGCTGCCCAGCCTGATCTCATGGTGCTCAGCTTTTCTTCTGAGGGAAAGGAATTCCCCATTTCCTGAATGTGAAATGCCTACCCTTTCGGAGGCTCCTGGTCTTAGTTCCTACCTCAGTTAATAAACCACCCCTGTCTGTACTGTGTATCTCAGAGATGGAACTTGACGGACTAGTCAGCATTGCAAAGGTCACCCTAAAGCTGTTGGCAGAATACACTGCCCTTTGTTGCTCAGTGATTATAATGCTACTGTAGCAGTTAACTGGATGTATTCGACTGAGCTGCTTTTCCAGAATACCAAATTATTTACTTCTTTTAGATGCCTAATAGAATGCCCAATCACAGGCTGTCTCAAGTATATTTGAAAGATTTCTTAACTCGAAATATCGGTGCTTTGGCCACCAGAGGGATAATATATGCAGAGTGGGTGTCCATTGCATTGTTTTGCTTCAGTGAAAATACTTCTAAATTATTCTCATCTTTTAGAGTTTTCATATTATCCAAAACGATAATGTTCCAACAAAGTAGAAGATCAAAGGTGGTCCAAAAAGTTTCCTTACATTACAGCTTGTCTTCTGTCAGCATAGCAGTATTTAAAATCATGTTATGAATTGACTCTTTTTTAAGAAAAACCGTATAAAACTTCATTTCCTTTCATGTTATTTCCCACGAATATAAAATGTGGAAAGAGCTTTTTTTTGGTTTTAGATTATAACTTTAAACAGAGTGCAAAAGTGGGTTTCACCATATTTTTTTAATATAAATTTATTTTATTTATTTATTTTTGGCTGCATTGGGTCTTCGTTGCTGTGTGTGGGCTTTCTCTAGTTGCGGAGCATGGGCTCTAGGCGCGCGGGCCTCAGAAGTTGTGGCTCGTGAGCTCTAGAGCGGGGATTCAGTAGTTGTGGCGCACGGGCTTAGTTGCTCCGCAGCATGTGGGATCTTCCCGGACCAGGGATTGAACCCATGTCCCCTGCATTGGCAGGCGGATTCTTAACCACTGCGCCACCAAGGAAGCTCCTCACCATATTTTTGTGTATTCAAATTTACTTCACAATTTTCTTACTGAAATATTACTTAAATTATATTCAGAATTATGAGGAATAACTAATAAATGATCAAGCTATTTATTTGAGGCAGGGGAACTGTACTTGAGAGAGTTTTGTATTTTGCATGCTTACGTTGATTTTGTGGCACCGGTACAATCTTGATATACCTTCTAGTGCACCGGTAGTACCTTTGCTTTAGCTCTCGTTTAAAAAAGATGAGTGAAGATCCCAAGTGCTAAGGTGTGAGTAACTAATTATTTTCACTTGATGCATGTCCTTTGGACTGACTACTTTCCCAAATGTGTGATCTGCCACATATTCGTACTTCCTCTAGTTGTTTTTGGTCCTAATCGTATTGGTTTAGTAATTTAGGCATTTAAAATTACTTCCTCTTTGGTTTCAAAATGAGTAAGTGAAGACTCAGAAATCCCTTCAGTTTACCTTTTAGTATCTCTGAACAGAGCAAATTCTGACCTACCTTCCTTTCAGTTGTTTCTTTTTTGTTTGTTTGTTTATAATTTATTTATTTATTTATGGCTGCGTTGGGTCTTCGTTGCTGCGCGCGGGCTTTCTCTAGTTGCTGCGCGCGGGCTTTCTCTAGTTGCGGTGCGCATGGGCTACTCTTCCTTGTGGTGCGTGGGCTTCTCACTGCAGTGGCTTCTCGTTGCGGAGCACGGGCTCTAGGCACACGGGCTTCAGTAGTTGTGGCACATGGGCTCAGTAGTTGTGGCTCGTGGGCTCTAGAGCACAGGCTCAGTAGTTGTGGTGCACGGGCTTAGTTGTTCTGCGGCATGTGGGATCTTCCTGGATCAGGGCTCGAACCCATGTCCCCTGCCTTGGCAGGTGGATTCTTAACCACTGTGCCACCAGGGAAGTCCTCAGTTGTTTCTTATTGAGCTAGATAAGCACATATTAAGCAGACTATGTTCCCTCTCTCTCCAAAATAGCAGAATGAAATCAGTGTTCAAATAGCTTTTGTTGCAAACATTCAACAATCAAAGGGAACTAAACAAAATGATTTAAAACACAGTGACTAGCATTAAGTTCAGATTCTGAACACTATTTGAAAGCAAAGTATAGTGACATAGTTTTGTATTGTAGGTTCTTGAGACCTAAACATTTGTTGAAAAGATCTTTTTCTTTAATCCAGGGGTATGTTTATCTTAGAATAATAATCATTTCCTGCTGTTCATTTTTTTTCTAGTTGACCCATTCTCCAGACCTTTAAAAAAAAACTTTTTTAAGTCGATGTAAATTCCATTTTAATTAGACCAGTGCAATCTAGTACTGCAACTAGCCAGGAATGGAAGAAACATGCTGGAAGTTAATACAACCGAAATCAACCATAGCCAGATAATTCCCCTGATCTTTGTTCCCCACCTCCACAATTAAATGACCCTGTTGTTCTGGAGTTTCAACAAGACATTTAAGGTTCATTTAAAAAAAATGATCATCCTTTACAGGATTGTTTGCTCTTGCATTTCTCTTTCTTTCTTTCCCTTGCCACACAGCTGTCACTGGTATAGGAGAAAGATTGGGGGGAGGGGAAGAGGAGGAAGCCCTGTTCAAATCGTGTCACGTAGCACTAATTCATCTGCTCTCATTAGAGGGAGCGAGGGACAGCAGTGATGGCCAAGAGCTGCACTCCACACATGACACGCGAACAGTTTGGGGAATAGAAAATTGCTTTCTCAGGAAGCCCAGCCAATTAAGGACTTGACCATATTGAATGTCAAGTGTTAATTTAGGTTTTTCTTCATTTTCCCAGTAGTAATGCGGGTCCTGTGATGAGCAAATACATGTCAAGTAAAAGTTGATTGCATGAAGGACCTGGGTATTATATGTCACTGACAAGTCACAAATGTACTGAAGTCTTTTAACCCCTTAGGTGAGTGTGGTGGGCGAGGGGGAGGGGAGAATGGGATTAATGTTACCATAATGATAAGAATAGATAGTTTACGTGGGGATGGCATGGGTGGGACAGACAGTAATGGTAATTCATGCAAAAACCGGGGATAGGACAAATCCTACTCTCAGGGCATAGAGGCCCTTGAAATGCATACCGTATGATTCTCTGCCATTGCATAGAATTCAGAATATATAGTCTGTCTCCTAAGATTATATGAAAAGGGAAAGTAATGTACTCTACGCTCTTTACCTAGGAAATTCCTTATTAATTTTCTCCTTTGGAAGAAATAAAACATTCATTAAGTAATCACACTATTTTGGACATTTTAATCCTTTGGCTCAGTGCAGCTGTAAAATTTCTGGCTATTTATAATTTCAGCTTCTAATCAAATATTCAGTTTAAAAAGTAGCTGTGTAATAGAAAAGATGCAGAACATGAGATGGAAAGAATGTTTATTTTCTGTCACGAGTTCTCTGGAAGGTGGTGTTTAGCCAATAGAAACAAGTAGGTCTGTCATTGTCTTTCATTTCTTTTAGTGCCCAGTTGTAGAAGGGAAGAGATTCAAGCTTCAGTGAGTGAGGTAACTTTGCGTTTTTGAAACTAAATGTTGCACGTTGCCCATCATGTATAGCATCTCATTTCCATTCATCAGCATTCATTTATATATGAATGTCCCGAAAATAAGAGAATGTTTCTGTTGCAATTGTACGAGTAGCAAATTAAAATATCCCCACAGTTTAAAACACTGCTGTGTGTAGTTTAAACAATCTTAAAGTGAAACTCAGAGCAGTTAAAATCTGGTCATTTTTTTTTTCTTTATATGTAATAATCACTTTCCCCCTTCATATCTTTGAAGCTGTCACCTTAATTAAAACACCTTCTTGAAACTCTCTTCTATTTATTCTACAGTTTTAACACACTTGCCTTTGTGTCTTGACAATGCTTGCACTCTGAAAACTTGAGTCTGATAACGCTTTAATTTTGGCAGCAAAAAATACTAAGAGTCTTTCTATCCATCTGGTTAGGAGCTGTGTTATAATTATATTAAAAGTTGGCTAAAGTTACATTAAGGAACAATTAGGAAATGATTACGAGAATCTGATGTTTAATAAAATAGGATTTTCTTAAGAAAGAAACATTAGGCTCCTGAATGCTGGGATGTAATATATCAGTTCTTCAACATCTCCCCTCCCCTTCTCAAAACTAACCAAATAAAATAAACTTAGCCCTCCCTTCCCTTCCTATGTTGATAAGCTCTGTCTATGGGGCTCCGGTGGCATTGCGAGAGTACTGTCTAATTAGAGCCCAATTGTCAGCAGCTTCTCTTCCGCTGGGTGTGCCGAGAGACTTAAGTAAGTTTCCCTAAAGTAAATTCTGACGATGGCAGCTCGGGGTTGCTGATTCAAGTTATTCCTTCTCTTCTGTGTCACTTTTGACGGATGGTACCTAATGCAATCAACCACAGGCCAAGAAAGCCTTTCCTTGGGTTGTGTTAGTAACTGGACCAGGAGATCCCCTCCTCCCTCGATCTTGCCTTCAAATGCTCACTCCTTCCTGCCACCCCCACTGACACTTCAGCCCAAATCGGAAAGTGAAAAGAACCGCAGGGCTGCCCAGGACAGGCTCTTCTGAAACTTCATTTCCCAGTGGTGCAGCCAGAGCTGCCTCCCTTTGCGTGCCTTTTTGATAAATTTAAGAAGTCAAATCGCTGACACAGATAGATAATCCAAGTGTAGAGGGTGAAGAGTTATAAATTAACACATTATTCCCTCTTAATGTGAAATACTTGAGAATGCATTTTCTCAGTCCCCTGACATCTACCCAGTGAGGGCTCGCATTGTACTTTTCAAGTGGCATTGATTTGTTAAAGCGCTGAATTAGCATCTCCAGCCAGCTGCTTGATCCACTGTTGTGTCGTGGGGCTCTGGTACCTCCTCTCTCCCCAGCCATCCGTTTTTTCCCTGCAGTTTCTTCCCCTTCTCTCTCCCTTTCCATTTTGCTCCTCCCCACCTCATTCTCTGTCTCTCTCGTCCTTTTCTTTGCTGTTGCTTGTGTTTCTTTCAGTCTGGTTTCATCCTACTGCCTCTCTTTCCTTTTTCTTCCTTCCCTCTTCTATCCACACACTTCCTTTCCTGTCTCATCTTGTTGCCTCTGAGGGTTGCCCTCACTCAGGGTTCGAGTCTAACTGCGTGTGTGTGTGTGTGTGTGTGTGTGTGTGTGTGTGTGTGTGTGTGTGGTGGGGACGGGTCAGTGGCGGGACGACTAGGGGTGGTTGATTTAGCGAATCCCGTAGCTCCAAGTAGACTCTTGTTGAGAAGAATAGATTAACACGTGCTTGTTTGTGCTCATCTTAATAGGAGTTGGTGAGAAACATCTCACCTATTTTGCTTTCTAGAAGCTAAACGGTAACTTACAAAACTTTAAAATTTGTATTTCTAAGTGCCGTTTAACACAGTAATGTTTTCTTTTGGTTAAAGGAAAATGAAAATCACTCATGGTTATCACAGATTTGATCATATACCATGTACCCTCTAAAATGTTTATATTTCTGCAAAACTTTTGGATTTGTACAACTTTATGCAATTCAGTGAACTTATTGATATAACTTTCTTTTCTAGCAGGTTTTGGATGATTCTGTTTCTCCTTATTTGTATTGGTACAATTTCCTATAAAAATATGACTTTCTCATGATGCATCACTGTACCATAGCAGTATTAAGATTATAAAATCGGTTGACAGTTTTTTATTTAGAAATAAGGGATGGGTTATTGCTTATTTTTAGCAATGTGTCTCAAAGTTCCAGAGGTCTTCAGAGGAACCGCATCACAGTTGAGAGGTTTAACATGCTGCATGTGCATAATCACAGACCTTCACTCTTCTTTCTCAGGATATTGGGCCAAGATGCTTTGAGATCACTGTGTTGATTAATTTGATATGAGCAAAAAAGTGTATCTGTCTGAACTTGAATAGAAATTATCCTCTGTGATTTTAATCTCATTGCTTTAAGTGGTGCTGTCTGCAGTTTTACTACATTTCCCTCTAGTAACATAAAAACTGGAATTTGAATATACATTGGTAATAAGTCAGATTACTTGAAAAAATCAAATGTCTCTATTGTTTCATATAGATTAAAATGACAGTTTGATTTCAGCATTTACATTTTGAAATGGAAATATTTCACATAGGATTTGATAATCTTTGCTTCACTGTTGGCTTGATTTCCCACCCCCAGTTCCCGAAGTCAGGTATAATTCCTTTTTTTTTTTTAATTAATTGCTGTCCTCCTAGCTAGAATTAACATGGTTTGGGATTAGAATGACTCTTCAAGGCATGATAATTTCTGTTTAAAGGAAAGGAAAAAGAAGTCTTTTAACTGGGGCTTAAGACTAATTCCAGCTACTAAGGAGACAAAATTTATGCTAAAGGAGACAATTTGGCTTTATTTTCTATGTGCATGTTAACCTGATAGCGAGCATCATTTTGGGTGTTCTCTTAGATGAAGTAAGATGTTCTTCAATTGTTGCAGGAAGGGGATGTGGCCTCATTCTAGGAGATTAAAGCTGGAACACCTTCTGCCTTTTGCAGGGATAATCAGCTCACCTGGCTGTAGTTCAGGGTCAGGGCCAGAAGGAGGGACTTGCCACTTCTTGGAATGGCCTGTGACTAGAGTAGAGAGGATGAATTAGAAGACAAAATAGTAGGGCAAAGTTGAAAGTGAAAGTGCCCCATATGAAAATAGTTAATGATGAGAAAAGGAAAAAAAAAAAAATCAGAAAAGTAGAAAAATCTGGAAGGCATACGTTAGTATTGAGAGAGAAGTTGAGGATAAAGGAAGAAGGATGTTGGAGGGGCAAAATTATGGTGTCTTGTAACTTCCAAAACTAATAAAAATCAATACTTTTGTGATCGGCTCTAAAGGGCCAAATTGGCATCACAGCAGAGTTAAAAATTACTTTAAACAGTTAAAAACCTTTAATGTGATTTTCAGTTTTTCATTTGTTGTACACATGTTTTTCCTTGTCCCTTAGTTTGTCGCTTCTGTTCCTTGGAAGGCAGACATCTCTGCACAAGTAATAAATCAATACATCTAGGGTTTTAAAAAAAAACAACAAAAAACTAATTTATTCCTTGATTGTTGTGTGATAGTACTTTAACATGAAATGGTTAAGTGTGGATGTTTTAGAGTTCAACACCTTTGAGTTTTCCTCTAAAATTCTCCAGAGAAGTCAGAATAATTTCTGTTTTTGTATTTTGTAAGTCTAAATTAAATGTCACTTAAATGCGGAAGAACTGGCAGCTTTGATAAGTAGTCCCCAAAGCAAACCAGTTTGTCAGTAATCATAACCTAATTATGAATGCAAATGCAAAGTTTGTTTTTTAAAAAGTCTAAGACAAACAAAGGAAAAGGAGAAACAGACCCCTCTCCAGCACAAGGCAAAAGCCTCCCCACCTTCAACACGAGCCTTTCAATAGTAGCACTAATAAGAAGAGAGAACCTCTGGCGTCGGCCCAAGTCCTGTGGAGAGGGAGCCGCCAACGGCCAGCGCAGTGTGTGGCTCTGCAGAAGTGCCAGAGTGACACACGCATCACAAGCCGGTCACAATGCAAGGGGTCAGGGGTCACGTTCAAGAGTAGGGTGTTGCTGGGCCCTGCCAAGGAAGCAGAGGTGGCCCCTCTGTGCTCAGTGTGTGGGTCTGTGTACTCCTTTCCCGTCAAAGCTGGCCCGGGAGGGCCAAAAAAGCGGTTCCTTGGCAGGGTTTAATGGCAGGATGATGTAGTCTGTTGTGACTAGTGCATTCCTTTCAGGTTAAACTAGGGAAATGGCATTGTGTTAAAATTCCAAGTCGCATGAATGTTTTATTGCCACAGTGCATTTCGCCCTCTAGGGGAGTGTGTGTGGCGGCCCGTGAGGGCGGGGGCGAGGGGGGGCACTTAGAGACTCAGGAACTATCAGAAGAACACTTCCCTTGGAAAATTTTACCCGCCAGCGTGAAGCTGATTTGCTGTGATGGTCACTTAGAAGGGTTTCGCTTTTTCCTAAACTGTGGCTGTTTAAAGTCTGGCCATCCGGACAATTACCAGCTGAAGAAAATACGGCAGGACACATGCAGAGAGGTTGGGAGATAGAGAGGAGGAATGCGCCAGAAAGGAGCTGAGCTGCCTTCTTGTGTAAACTGCCCGAGAGCAGCGAGGGGCCCCTCCCCGCCCGGTCCCTGTCCCCCCCTCCCTGGGCTGTGCTTTGCTGTCGGCCCGAAGGCCAGGAGTGATCTGTGACCCTTGCACCACTGACGGGGAGGCCACTGCAGCTCATGGTACCGTATGTTACCAGTACTACTCCCTCATTCCTTCTCACTGGCTGCTTTGGGGTGTGTGGGTTTTTTTTTTTTTTTTAAAAAAACCTTTTCTCTCATAACGGTTTATATTAGTCAGAGGGATACAATTTTGGAATGCAGAAGGTCCGAGAGTTTGAAACAAAACAGGATTAAGTATGGCACTGTTCTTCCCCCCTCCTTGGTGTTTAGAAGGGCGAAGCAGAACCATTCTAGTTCAGTTGCAGCCAAAGGTTTCCAGTGTGATTTAAAATCAGGAATTCTGGAAATAGGACAGTTTGAAAGATGCAGGTCATCTGGGCTGTGGATCTTGTAAAGGGACTTTGTTGTGAAGCCGTGTGAGCACCTTTAGGGTTTGAGGACATTCTCAGGTTTTGTAGTTGTCTCAGATATATCCATTTTGCAGATTGCCCTGACCCCTGTCCCTCTCCAGGGGAAACTCTAGCCTGGTCCTCCACTGTTCCACTTGTTTGAGGTATGGTTACTGAGGGTGTGTACGATTTGACTTGGGTTGTAATTGCGCATGTTACATGTAGCAGTCAGGATGGCTTCATGATTTGATCTCACTCAAGTTAATTTATAACAGATTAAAATGTGGATGTATGGAACGGCCTTCTGATTTTGCATTGGGAGTTTATAGAATATTCATGCGTCTGACTTTTTCCCTGTGAATAAGAGATGTATGGATTATCTTGGGCTTACCTAAGTAAACATATCATCATAATTTGAATTTAGTTTTGAATTACCTGTTTCTCTTCACTTTCAAACCTTAACACTTTCTTTGATTTCATGCTCTTGTGATGAGTCATTTTTCTCTTCCTTAATAATGCATATATAATATACATAGAGTTTCGTATGTGTGTGTGCCTGTGTGTACATGCACACTTTGATAACTGCCAAATGAATGCAAGGAAAAACTTTTTAGAGTTGTTAAGCCAGGATAGTTTTACATTGATAAATTTTTTTTTAAATGTTATGTAACACAAATTTAAGTCAAGAATATACCACAAAAAAGTAAACTATGAGTGGGGCTATGTGCCCTGTTTATAGAGTTTTTGGTACATGATTTATGTATTTCTGTAAAACGATGGTTTTGTCAAGATAGACCTCGAGTTTAATCTGGTTAGTGCTGTCCATAGATGGTTTATTATCTATAAACAGATAGATTCACATTGTTTATGGGAGGTCTTAAACCAACAAGCAGTCAACTCTATAGCAAAATCAAGATTTATGTGTGGACTTGGCACTTCAAATTTTTGATGAATTCATTAGAATTTCCGTTACATTCTAGAGAATACTCACTTTAAGAATTTTTTTTACTCTGTTGAATGTAATAAAGTGGTGATGGAAGTTTTCTTTTGATGATTCTTGTTTTTAGTTCCAAATTTTAAAGTGCACTTTTCAGAGGACTATTAAACTTACTTTGTGCTGGATTTTTTTTCCCTTACAGCCAATTTCAAAGTTAATTCTTTTTCCTAAATAGTAGAAAAACTCGTCAGCAGTGCCAAATTGAGAAAAAAAGTCTATCATGTATGCTTAGATTATCTAAAAAAAAATTGTTATCCTGATCATGGAAGCAGTTTTTGATTATAAAAAGGATGTTGTGGTTGTATTCAAAACCTTTCCAATTTATTAAAATTTTCCCTTTATAATCCAAGAGGGAAAGAGTGGAAATACTCCAGTATCATGTCTCCTTAATATGAAAATTAAAGTTGACTTAGGATTTTTTCCCTAAAAAATCAAGCTTTCTTTAAAATATAAATAATTGTTCTTTCAGCATTTTTCTCTTCCCATTGTACCAGCCAGTATTGTTTGGCATTGCAGAACTCTGGGGGGAGTTGAGGGGTTTGGGGGAGTTAAAAGATTGGTCCTGAGTTGAGATTCTGTTGTTGTCACTTATTAGTCTTGTGACCTTGGGTGAGTCACTTTATCCCTAACCTTTATTTTCTTCAGTGTTAAAATGGGGACAAGAACACTTGAGACTTTGTCAGGAGGATGAAATGAGAAAACACCTGTGAAGCTCAGGTACATAGTAGGTGTTCAGTAAACTGTAGATCCTATTCTTTGAGCTTGCCCTGTGGCAGGCTTCCCTTGGAAAGCTTCAATTTTTGTAAAAAAGGGGGTAAATTTAAAAAAAAGTTTTAATTTCTCCAGTTATCTGTAGGAAAGGAGGTATTAGGCATTGGCAGGCAACTTTCTTCTTCTTCTTTTTTTTTTTTTTTTTTTTGAGAATCACTTGTATCATCCATTAGTCTTGTGTTTTTGCCACTCTGCAAAATTCTCACTGGGATGGCCTTCCTGGATGTCAGAGCGATGCTATTATTTCTGAGATATCAGTTATGGCTAACGATAGACTAGAAGCCAAGTTGGCAAATTCTGTTGAGTTCTGTTTACCTTTGTATCATCAGTTCTAATCACTTGCTTGAATCAGAGCTTCCTGCTTTATGATACTCATTATCATTAGCACTTGGTAATAGAGCTAGAAGTTCCATTAATAGAGCACCCTGGCCTCTATCCCTGGCTTTGTGAATATTCACTGTGTTCATGGAATCAGGGTCACACTAAAGCGAATAGTGTTTACACCTTTTAGTAGAATTAAAATAGTAGCAAGCAACCTACATGTGTAGTGGGGTAATATTTTATCTTCATTTACAGTCTTGCACAGTGCCTTAAGTGTAGTTAACGGCTTGGGAAATATTTGTTGAGCAAAATGTGCTGCTTTTATTGTTTTAAAATCTGGATTATGTTTTTATCAAAAGTAATTGTGTTCTCATGAGTAGTACATTAATATTGTCATAGATGGTCTTTGATTAGCATTGTTACTTTGCCTAACATCTCGTTTCTCTTAGCCAACACTAGTTTGAGCATACTCCATCTTAGATCTAAAATAAATATTTGGCTTAGCGTTTACTTTCACCTGTTGCTAAGAGTAAAAGAATGAGGATTAAAAACTAATCATTTCATAGCTACCTCTTAGCTCACACAGTATGCTAGGGGTGGTACCCACTTTGTCTTTCTCAGCTCTTGCAAAAGCATTCAGGGCAGGTACAATTATTTTCATTTTACAGATGAGGAAATAAAGGTCTCAAACCTGTATCCAGCAAGTTTGACCCCCAAAGTCTTTGCTTTTTCCTCTCCCACATTCTTCATCCGTCTATAACTTAAGCCGGCTATTAAAAAAAAAAAAGAATAAGAGTTAGTTGTTGAACCTGCCGTTTTTTGTTTTTCCTTTCAAATTAAATTTTACAGGGAAGCCAACATGCAGAACTGATAAAAATTAGAGCTGCTCTAGATGAAAAGGGTCTAGCCTCAGAGTCCTATCTTTTAGGTTTCTACTAGGGATCCGTGGAATAACTGCTTAGAAAACCATAGTCTAATGCCTCTACACCCCCAAGAAGGAGGCATAGCATAACTCCTTAGTCTGGGAGTTAAAGGGTTTGTTTATCATCTTGAGCTTGGAGGTGCAATTATGGGGAATTCACAGGAAAGCCTAATCTCTACCTAATTTGAGAAGAGGCTATACCTAAGAGAAAAATAGTGGGGGTAAATACCAATGTAAAAAAAAATTTAATTATATCATTGTACAGCACATGTTAATTTTCAGGGCACAGATTTTGTTTAATCCAGAGCAGTGAAGTAATTTTACTGCGGGAAGAGTCATAAAAAACCAAGTCACAGCTTTATGTTTAACAGAAGTCTGTGTCCACAAATGTATACAGACTCTACTTCAGTTTGACAATATTAAAAAGTTGTGCTCTATATAATGCTATAGCATATCTGTAAAAGACATACACATATCATATGCATACATGAATAAATGTAAGGACGGAGAATATGGGTAGACTTAACTCTGAGAAAATGTTTAAAAAGCATACTGTTTTAAATAAATTGCTTATAAAACAAATTAATTGACATGGTAATTTTGTAATATTTCTATAAACCAGGAATTTCAAGTTTTTTCATCTGCTACATTTATTTTGGGATTTTGTATAGTACTTCATTAGAAATACAATTTCTATTTATCAGCATGGGTGGAAGAGTATAGGCTTTCAAGCCAGATGTATTTGCACTTGAATTTACCCCTTCTTTAATGTGACTTTGGAAACCCACTTACTTCATTTATAAAATGAGGGTTAGAAATGGTAGCTGTTAAGTCCTGCACAGAGAGGGTGAGCTGTGTTGGCTGCTGTTAGCAATTTCTTCCTCTGCTGTTCCTGTTGTCATTAATTTGCAAGCTTTATGCAGTGTTCAGTTAGCATGTCTCTATCAGTGGCGGTACTGGGTTCTTAATAATTGCATCATGTACACACTTAGCCTTTTCAGTTACCAGTTTCAAAAACACTTGTGCCAATCTTGCAGAAGCTTACTTTTGTTGAAGAAAATGAGAGTGGAGAAAAATCTCCCTTTTCTTCCTCTTCACTGAGCATCAGTCATTGAGTAGCATAATTCTAAAATCTTATGTGGCTTTTGGGTACTTTATGAACCTTTTAATGGTAATCCAGAAGCAAGACACCGATTGAATTAATACATTTCCATCGAGGGACTGGTCTGTTAACCTCTTCCTTCTAACCCATGTATGCTTTTGTAAGGGGACTTTTACAGTCTGGTAAGGAGGTTGCCACATTCTGTGGGGATGCCTCTTTGTAGATGTGTAGGCTATTGGTGAATCTAAGAGCCTTTCTGTGTTTAAAACAAAGAAAAAGGAAAATTAGTAATGGTAACAACCAAACCAAAAACCCTGTGCTTTTTATAAAACGCAAATCCTAAACTTAACACGCTGATTTTAACTTTTAAAAGTTTTAAACTGATTTTTTTTTTTTATAGCTCTTATAAAGGGTACATCTTTACGGTGAAGATCTCATTACGAAAGCTACAAAGAGTAAACACTATCTGAAAGGGTGCCACCAAGGAACCATTTAATTAACATCTTTTTAGTCATCTTTTTTCATTTACACATACATACGGATATATGGATAGATGCTAGTTATATAAAAGGATTATGGATATGTGACTTCTTTTTTTTTTTTTTAACTCAACCATGTCATAGATATCTTCCCATGTCTGTAATTAAAGATAGCCATCATAATTTTTAATAGATCCTCAGTATATCATTGTACCATAATTTACTTAACAGGTTCTTGGTTTGTGGACGTTGAGGTTGCTGCCAGTTCTTTTCTTTTACAAAGAGTATTGCTTCCATATGAACATTCTTGTTTGCACTTGTGTTCTTATTTACTAAAGGTGAATTCTTGAAAGTGATGTTCATGGGGAAAGAAGTATAATTTTGTGTAGCTTAAAACAGTGGTTGGCAAACCTTTTCTATAAAGGGCCAGATAGTAAATAGTTTAGGCAGCTGTGTGGTTTCTGTAACAACTATTCAATTCAGTCCTTGTAGCCGCAAGCAGCAGTAGACTATATACATAAAGGAATAGGCACAGCTGTATTTCAATAAAACTTTATCTACAAAAGTGGGCAGCAGGCTAGCATTTGGCTCAGAGGGTGTCGTTGCCTACTCCTGGCTTGAAACAAAGCAGAAACTGATGAGGGCTGGAAATCTACCCCCAGTTGTCTGTAAGCTGCTCTCCTGGTATCTTAGAAATGTCTTCTTATCTCAGGGAAGTATAATGGGTTGATTACCTTCTTTCCAAGTATATGGCAATCGATACCTTTTTAAAAAGCTTATTATAGGAGGTTTTCACACCTTCCCCTACTCTGAAGCCTAGTAAATTTTAAACTAAGAGGCTATATATACCAGTGTATATTTGTTGACAACTTGTGGGGCAGAGAAATACCCCTAAAACTTAGGTTTTAGAGGAGATGTTGTGCATTTTCTTACCTGTAGAAGATTGCTTTGATGGGGTAAGGTTCTCGAGGTATCCTGAAGTAAGCCAGAAGGAAAGTTAGCAACAGAAGTATCATTTCAGCAGAAATGTGCCACAAATCAACAGGGTGACATTGAATTAGTTACTGGACCTTTACAGGCTAAATTACGCTCAGAAGACTGCTCTGTGCATAAATAGCAACCTCCTTGTATCTTGAATTTTTATAAAGTAGGAATTATTGGCCCCTAATTGCCCTAAAGGTATTTCTTGAGGATCAGGTGGAATAACGATATAGTTAAAAATCACTCTATCTGTAACATTGGGTCACTGGTGCCACTGTGACTTTTAAGAGATTTATTTATTATTTATTTTGCACGCATTTGTTGAGTATCTGCTGTATGTAAAGCTGTTTGGTAGGTGCTATGGGGAGAAACAAAGAGAGAAGCAAGTTAGTTCTTGCCCTTAAAGAGGAAAACATGTAGTGTATTTAAAGTCTACGGTTGTATAGTGCTGACGGGCCTAACAGTGGTAGAATGCTGGGAAGGAGATCTCTTCTGCCTGGGGGTATCAGGAAACTTTGTGGAAGGAGTGGCATCTAGAAATACAGAGATGTTCAAAAGTTTAGTGCAAGAGAGGGTATTCCAAAAAAAGAGCAGTATGAGAACTATGTCAATTTGGGAAAGCCCAGAGCAGTAAGCAAGAGACATTAAGTAGTCTAATTAGACTCTGTTCAGCATTTGTCATGAAAGAGGAGGAGAGATGAAGCTGGAAAGGGCAGGGCAGAGCTAGGTTGTAGAGGGCCTGGATGGAACTTCGTTAATTGGTAATTTGTGGGGAACTCTAAACATCGTCTGGGAGAATATGTTTGACAGTTAGAGGGGTGGTATGTGGCCCTGGTTGACGAGTGTGGAACGATAAAGTTGGGATTATCAATCACGTAAGGGTTATGGCAAAGGTCTGAGCATGCTCCTGTTAGAAATGATCTAGGAGAGAAATGATCTGGAAGGTGTGTGGGAGGACAACTGAGGGGATGGGAAGGGAAAAATAGACTTTCAGAGTTTATTGGGTTTGGGAAATAAGCAGAAGGCTTTTAATCATGATCTATGGTTCTGAGTCTTTGTTAATGGGATTCTGGTGATAATAATGCAAAAAAAAAAAAAAAAAAACCAAAAAAAAAACCGAAGTCAGGGTAGAGCTGTAGTAAAGAAAGGATAGCAGTGAACCCATATGCTTTGCTTGTTTAGCTCGAGGTGTTAACTGGATACTTGGAAATTTCTAGTGGGAGCTTGAAAGTGCAGGGCTAGAACTCACATGAGAGGTAAGGAATAGGGATTGGGGAGCATTGTTCTCATACGGGTGGCAGATGAAACCAGGGAAGAGCATCACATCTAAAAGGAAAGCATGTAGAGAGAAAATGGTATTTTATAGCATTTCTTATCATGATAAGTCATTGACATAAATATCTCTATCTTTATTTGAGACTACTAATATCAAAAACACACAAAATGGAAAACCATGTGTTTTATCATATATAAAGTGTTCTATTGTCTACTAAGCCTCTTTTAGATTCTAAAGCCCCTAGATTTCAGGAGTAAAGTATGTTCAGTTTGAAGAAATACATTGTAAGATCCCCAAGGACAGTATAAAGAAGTCCCTTTTACTTTATCTTCTCACTACTTCCTGAGACCCTCAGTAACAGAGAGATGCCATTGGTGGGAGAGGTTTAGGTTCACTTGTTACCTGTCTGGTACAGAATACTGTGTACAGCTTTTCACCTTCCCTAGATCTCACCCCAGTTGATCTAGGGTTGGGAAGCGGGTGGGGTGGGTAGGGTGAGGGTGGGTCTTCCAAAGAAATCAACCTCATGTGCTTTTGTGCATTTTCTCTTTTTAGTCTGGGGTCCTCAGCAAGTTTGGAGGGGCGATTGTGCAATGCACAGTATGACTTATGTTTGAGTTGGGAAAGTTTTTATTGTAGGGAACAGTAGGGGTGAATCAGCCTTCTCATTTCCTTTCTTCTCTTATCATTACCTACGTTCAAGCTTTGCATGCAGAGAGAAGCATGTTGCTTCATTGATCTTGGGCATGCTGCACTGTGCGCTTTGGATGTGGTGATGGCTCCCTGCCAGCTCTCCTGGTTACAGTACCCCGGAATTCCACTGGTCTGTTGGTACCATTTGTGGCCTGCCTTCAGTCTCACTCTTCATAATAAGTCTAACCCACGTCAAATGGGGCAAGAGGCTAGTCCAGAGGAATCTGCTTCTCTAGACAACCGCCGTGCGTTCCATCTAGTTTAACTGCTCCTTGTATGGCAACTTAAACTTTTTATTTTCCCATAATAGGTTTAATGTAGGTGGTTCAAGAGGTAACATGGGATGTTGAATTTTGGGAGGGTAGTATTTGTTCTCTCACTGTCTGGAGTGTGACACATTCCTCTACCATGTTTCATTCCTCAAACTCCCTTTTCTGCTTTCTCACGTATGCCTTTTTCATTCCTTTTCAGTGTTGTGAAATGTAGGGTGGGAAAAACAACCCCATTGATTTGTCCCATTTTGTGCCTTTGATGAAGTAAGATCAAGTGAAATGCACTTGTTTTCTTCCAAAGTGAACTCCTTTCTAAAAAATGCCGCCCCCTCAAAAAAAAATTCTTGGTGATCATGGCTTGAAATTTGTCTCTTTCCCCTCATTAGAGATAGTTTAAATTCATCCTCATTCTTTAAAAAAAAAAAAAAAATTAATTAATTAATTTGGCAGCACAGGTCTTTTTAGTTGCAGCACTCGGGATCTTCGTTTGCAGCTTGCGGGACCTTTTTTTTTTTTTTTTTTTAAGTTGTGGCATGTGGGATCTAGTTCCCTGATCAGGGATCAAACCCAGGCCCCCTTTATTGGGAGCGTGGAATCTTAACTGCTGGACCACCAGGGAAGTCCCAAATTCATCCTCATTCTTGATCTCTGTGAAGAATCAGGGAGACCAGCTGAGTGGAGCAAACCCAGTGGCTGAGTTCAAGGTGACATGGGTCCTTTTAAAGTGCTTTTTAGTTTGAATGCTAAAGCTAATGTCTGTCCCCAAATTATTTCCTTCTCATTTTTGCAGTACCTGTGGAGTTGCCCATACCACTGCTCCTAAGGTGGCTTGCTCACTTGGGCTTTTTCCTGACGTGCCGACTCTTCTTCACAGAGTGAGATTCTGGGAGATCCTGGATCTTATGCCCTGATGTTTTTGCTTCTTTGTTCTTCCTTCTTCCCTTGTTCCCCCCCCCCCCCAAGACATATCTCTTCTAAAACTAAGTTATCATCTAGAAAACTTTTGCCTTCCCAGTTCTTTTTTGATTTTCAAGTTTATTTAGGCCAGTGGTTCTCAAACTTTCATGCTTATCAGCATCACCTGGAGGGCTTGTAAAAACACCTGGCTGGGCTCTACCCCACAGGGGGTCTGTCACAGGTAGGTCTCAGGTGGGGCTGCAAATGTAGTTCAAGCGAGTTCCCAGGTGATGCTAATAATGTTCCTGGGCTGAGAATACACCTTGAACCACTGACCTAGACTGTTGGTTGTCTATCAGTTTGCTGTCTAGTTTTGGGTTATTTTTTCCAAAAGGGTAGGGCTTCTTCAGACTTTATTCACGAGCTCCCTGGAAACTCCTTACTTTTTCATCTTATATTTATTTATTTTTTATTGTAGTTAATTTACAGTGTTTCAGGTGTACAGCAGAGTGATTCAGTTATACACACACACACACACACACACACACACACACGCACACACACACACATTGATTTTCGCATTCTTTCCATTATAGATTATTACAAGATATTGAACATAGTTCCATTTGCTATACAGAGGGTCGTTGTTGTTTATCTATTTTATGTATAGTCGTGTGTATTGGAAACTCCTTACTTTTAATTCATAGGTCAAGCCACTAGCATGAAAGAGAACTCAGAAAATTGCCTATGTTTTCATTGGGAAAGGCTTGGCTGGGGCAGGAGTGGCAGGGAGTGAAATGTATCTCTTCTTACTACTTCCCCCAGAGAAGACTTTTGTGGTCATTCTCTCAGAGCCCAGACACATCTTCATAGTCTTCGTCAACACAGTGTTCTAGGAAGCCGTCTACAAGTTGATGGAGCTGGCCCCTAATTGAGACCAATTGAATAGGTATAATTTTCAGTTTCCCTAATTGCTTATATTATTCCTTTGACACTTGAGTTTGCTTCCACCCCACCCACCCCCAAATTCCTCCCCTCACTGTCTCAAACTTCTCAGCCCTGATGAGAATGGTGTGCTGGGGGGCAGAGGGAGATATCTGGGGAAGTATCATTACCTATGCTGTGTACCTACAGCCTGCTTAGTTAGGTGTTTTACCTGTGTCATCTCCTTCAACCTTGCCAACCCTACACAGTAAATATAATTACTCCCATTTTACAGATGCAACAAATAAAGCTCTGAATTGGTAATTAACTGACCAACTTCACAAGGTACTGCAGCTGGGGTTAAAACAGAGGTTTCACTCCAAAGCCAGTGCTCATTGCATATTACCTGCCTTTAGGATAGTTGGAGGTGAGACTTGAGGGCAGAAAGAAAGTTTATCTGGGCATATATATACATACATATATTTGAAATTTCACTTAATGTCAGTTATCAGACTTGGCGATGTTTATGCCCATAAGCAACAACCTGGGGTGTTCAATTTCCAATGTACTGAATGACAAGAACGATTGTAAACCAGCTGAAAATAATCTCATTTTGCACTTTTCTTTCTTGGGTATAAAGTTCATCCATGGCATAGGTGCAAATAACTTCATCCTCATTTTCTTCAGGGCTAAAACCCACATAAAACAAGAAGTGGAGAAATAGGTGAACTCTATCAAATGGTAGGAGACTTTTCTAGTAAAACTCTAGCATGGTAGTTCAGAGGACTACATCTTCATTTCAGTTCTGTCCAACTTATCAAATGTGGAGGGGAGACCATAGTGATAGGCCTCAGTTTTCTTATTTAAAAATAAAAAGAGTGCGGTGGAAATTTCTTCCCCACCCCTTACTCGTCTGATAGGGGAATTAATAAATATTTTGTGTAAAGCCCTTTGAGGCTCTGTAAGAAAGATTCTGATTATTCATGGTCCATCAGGCTCCTCAGGGTGTCTGTCACCAGGGAAGAGAGATTTTTATCTTTTATCTTGCCTTTCACAGTATGAAAACAAGGTATTTTTGTTGTTGTTTGTGGCTTTGAAAATCTCCTGTAATCGTACCTGCAGTGGTTGCTCCCGTCCCAGAGCCAGGGCCCTAGCTCCCCCAAGAGGACCAGCCCCCGAGGCAGAAAGAGACTGAACCTCACTTAGTTCCTGGCTCCTGTGAGGATGCTTTGCAACCCACCCCCACCCAGTAGTCTTCTGTGTCTGTCAGCCTGTTGAGTGGCAGAATCCCATCCTTAACCCTCTTCTGTTCTCTCGTCTCTCATCCTGCTCCTGTAGTTCATTGTTCTGGGATGGCTCAGAGGGGACTGTCCACCGTCCTATTCAGTTCTTCTCCTGTAACATCTTGTTCATCCTTCTCACCTTCCAACACCCTGCCTCATCTAAGGCCTCTGTAAGAACCAGCATATTTCTGGCCATTCTGTATTGGCAGCTGCATAAATACTGTTTTGACTCAGCAGTTCCTTTCTGATCATGAAGTGGTGTTTTTCATTCTTAAGCTTTAGGTTCTGTATATGTGGCCCTTCTGCAGCTAAGGCCTGGGGCTCCATGGTTGGGAAGGCTTAGGCCTGGAATGTTGTCTTTAGTTCAATCGTCACCTGAAAAATGAAGATAGACGTTATCTGCACCTCCAGCAACTTAGCTCACCTTATTTTTCTATTTATTCCTCTCACTTGTTTGCTGCACTGCATTTAACATACATCCCTGTCTTTACAGTGTTGGGTAGTTAATTTATTTCTTTATCTGCTCTTTGTCACAAGTGCTCCTGGCTCGCTTATTTTCAAATCCATTTCACTGAATGGTCTTCCTGAATTCTTTGCATTATCTGAGTATTTCCTCTTGTTGCTTGGTATCATCTAACCACTGACATGAGGCTGTTATTGCTTTTCTCTGGCTTAGAGTGTAACAGAGCTTGTACCCAGCCATGTCCCTGAGTCCTCTCATGGGACTTTTTTGGGGTTATCTCTCTCCCTCTCTCTATTTTTTAAAGCCAGTTCTCTGTCTCCATTCTTTTCTAAGTTCTCCTTGGGTTCAGATCTTTTCCCTCATACCTTCACTGCTAGACGGAAGCCACCAAAACACATACACTTCAGAACTGCTCTGGGCTTACAGCCAGCTTCACCAAAGAGTTGAGATGGCATGGAAGTTAGTTAATTTATTTAGGCTCTGACTTTTTATAGTGCTTATCAGGCAAATGCCTGCCTGAATGTTTAATGTTTAAAAATAAAATTAAAGTTCGAATGGGCCCTGGCTTTGCAAGAAGCACCCCAGATTCTATAAGACCTTTTCTTGGTAACCCGTTTCTTTTCCCAAGTTATCACTTCTGCCCCTTTCTTTCTTAATTTGTTGCTTTCCTTACACCCACCTTCTTCAAGTATTTTGAACGGTAGCTCCCGTTTACAATGTGGAGGTTTTTATGTCTTCTTTTCAGAAATCTGGTCCCTAACAGTCTTTATGTATGATCTCAGTAAACAAAGAACGTGTGTGTGTACGTGTGTGTGTGTGTGTGCGCGTGTGTGTGTAGGAAGCCTGCCATATTTCCTCCCTGCCCCACAGAAAATATGTTTTCTGGAAGCCCTTTTGACACTGAAGTGAATGCCCACTGGCCCTCCCTTGTTGAATTCTCCTGAGAGGAGAGAGAGAGAGAGAGGCCTTTATGCTTGTTGTCATATCTTTTGTTTCTGCTGATTATACACAAAGTAAGTTGTAAATAGCTCTCTCGCACACCGTGATTCCTTTGAGGTCTCTACAGGAGAGTAGATATGCACTCAGCTCCAGCTTCCCTGGGGATTCTAGAGGGTCCCTTTCAAGGCCTCTTACTTCCTGTTATAGCACCAGCCGAATGAAATTTAGATGAGTTCTAGACAATTACCATCCCATAATGAAACCTGCAGCCTACTGTTTAGAAATACTAGCTGATCAGTTTAGTTTTTTTCTTTGTTTTTAAATTAAATGTTTTTATTACTTTAAGAGTAAAGTATACAAAGATGCAACAAAGAATAAAAAAATAAAATGTCCCCTTAGTCCTACTACGTTTCAGAGATCAAAATCACTGTGAACATTTTATGAAAATCACGGTAGAACTTTGTTTTAAAGTATGATGTTGAAATGCACACTAAACACTAGCATGAAGACAAGAGGATAAAATTGGAATTCTCCAAATCAGTTTGAATTTTCAATTCCATTGAAAACAGAAGGTACACATCCTATTTTAGTATCTTAATTTAAAATGGAGTAATAATGAGTTAAAGGGAATTCCCTGGCTGTCCAGTGTTTAGGACTCTGCACTTCCACTTCAGGGGGCACAGGTTCGATCTCTGGTTGGGGAACTAAGATCCCGCATGCCGTGGGGCATGGCCAAAAAAATTTTTTAGGTCTGCTGTTTCTGTCAGGCATTTTTTGATTGCTTATTGGTAGTTGGCTGACTGCTAAGGCTTCTGAATCAAAAGGCCTAATTGTCTATGTGTGCTGAATTATACCTAATTAAGGTTATCAAGCTTTTATATCCTGTGTATTTTCCTTGGGACATTTTGATGAACTGGAAACAGATATAGCTTGCCTTTCCCTTATACTTTTTCTCTGTCTGATAATTGATGACTCTAATTGTGGTGGGTGAGGTAGGGGGAGTATTGTTAGATGGTGAACTCATGAGTGAAACCATGTGGATTTTGGTTCAAATCTCAATTTTCTCATCTTTAAGGAAGTCCGTTTTCACAGATCAGAAGGATTTTCTTTTCTGCTCAGAAATCCTAGGATTCTAAGATGGAGAGCACTCTTTGCTTTCCTCCTAGTTCCTTTTTGTGATTTGGATAGCTGAAACATTCCAGTAGCCTGGCACAGTTTCCTTCCAACTTACTCACAGACCTTTTTGTTTTCTCTCAGCAACTGTGTATTTCTAAGTGTTTGAGGTTGTAATTGAGTGTAATTGTAGTTGTTTAACTTTCTCCATTCCTCTTGAGAGTGTTTATGAAATGCCTTCTGTGAGGGTAAAAAGGAACTAGAAACTTTGTCTTTGTGACATGGTCAACTAATATTAAGGTAAGTGGCAATTGTTTTGTGTACATGAAATAAAGTATTATTTACACTTAATTTGCAACATATGCATTCTGGCTTATCTGCTGTAATCAGTTAAGTAGTCACGTTTATTAAGGTTTTATAGGAAACTTTGGGGGGGGTTTGTTTTGATATGGAATATTCTAAGTAATTTCCTCCCAATTCTTCTCTTGCACCCTAGGGAGAATTACTGTCGCACAACTCATTGGTGCCCTCACCACGTGTCAGTGTGGGGTGGGATCAGCATTGTTCTGTGGGTGACACAAGACAGATGCAGTGTCTCTATTCCTCTCCATGACCCGTTTCTTTCTCATTTCTCAAGTTAGAGGAAAAATCCCCTTTAACCTTGGCGATGTTGTCCCAGACCAAAGAGTGAGTAGTAGGTCTTGATTTCTTGTGACACTTTGTTCATTTCCTTTAATTGTCTTCTTCGTAATTTCTTTCATACGAAACATCAACAAATGCCTCTAGAATGGATGCTACTAAAAGCAACTATTACATGTTTTTCATTAACTTCTTTGAAAAATGTTCTCGCTCTTTCTCATTTCTTAAGTTTGGGCTTTGTAATTTTCTAGCATGTGCCCCTGAGCTAGTTATTTAACTACTCTAAAGCTCCCCCTCTCTTGTGAAATGGAGATGCTCATATCCCATAAGATGGTTGAAAGGAAAAAAAGGGTTAATCTCGATGTAAGGTACCCACATGGTGACTGGCACAATGCAAGCGCTCAGTAGATGCAACCTCCTTTTCCTTTCCTTCTCAGGCTCCAAATGAAGAAATTTGTGGGTAAAGAGTGGTTAATTTCAAAGACAGCTGATATTCTGTTGATGTCACTTTATGGAAATAGGCAGGAAGAAAAAATAAGACACTTGAAAAGAATAGGAAAGTTGGACCTAAAAATGTTAGAAGAGTTGACTTTTTAAAAAATATATATGTTATATTCACTAGTAAACTTGCAAAGTGGAGTTTATTGAAAATTGTTTAAATCTGGAGAAGTGAACAGATTTGTGGGTCAAAAGAAAGAAGGAAATACCTTCTAAGACAGCATGCTTGGCTGAAAACTGATCTCTGAACAAAGAAAATTGATTGGCACAGATGATCCCAGTTGGAGTTAAAAAAATAAATAAAACAAAATACCAAAGGAGGGCTTTGAGAGGGAAAGAAGATACAGGTGAGATGAAGCTGATTGATGGATTGAGATTCTGATACACATAGATAGTTGTATGATTAATGAAGGTAGTATGTGTTTGGAAATACTGAGTAGAGATTTAGAGAAGAATTTAAAAAGCAGAAAACAGGTTTCAATGGAATCTAAATTCTCTTTATCTTAAAAATTTTAAGATGAAGTAAGCATGTGACTAATAAGTAGGTAATATTTCAGGATGAGAATAACTAATTGTAATAGGTAGCTTAGTTTTGAAAGGGAATCTTAGCGGCTTTCATTGTAGGATTCTAGATACAGAGAAACATTTACTAAATCATAGCTTTTTTGTTATTTTTAGTATTAGAGCAGACGTAAAATGAGCCTCTTAAATGTAGCTTAAATACAGTAAGTAAATAATACATGTTGATAAATAAATACTAGCCCATGCCAGGAATAGAAAAAAAAATTTGAACTGGTATTTTAAGTGTGCAAAGGAACTTTAGGCATTATAGAATGCAGTTTTCTTAATTCCCACTTAAGAAAATGAGAAGAGAAAAAAAGTCACCAATTTCAAGCAGAGATTCTGTTTCTTTTTCCCTTCCCTCATTTCCTCCCTTCCTTCCTTTTGACTTTCCTTCTTCTCTCCTCTTTCTACAGTCCTCGGATATTAAGTGCCTGCTTTGTGCTACATGCTGTGGATACAAGGGGCAATAAAATTTATGTGGATTTTTTCTTTTTAGAATTTACCTTTTGGTAGTTAATAAACTTGGCTGTGTGATATTTACAATATATTTGACCTACTGAGTGTCAAAAACCTGTGAAGCCGTGATGGAAGCCGTTCTGTTTCAGAACTGCCGTTGGGATGTCCCTGCTTCTGCCTGGGTCACGTGTGTTTGTGTGCAGTTTTCAGCAGCCTCCACAGCCAGCATCTAACTTGGCCGTATTCCCCCAGGTTCCAGTGGCATGTGCTGGCAGAGTGCTGGGTGCAGACTTCTGCCCAAACCTGGAGGAGCCAGACCAGAGGCTGGAAGTCCAGGTTGGAGTCTTACTGTTTTATCAGTTGGGGGTGGTGTGACAGTAACAGTGGTCTCTGAAGGCCGTGCAGATACATCAGATGCCATCAGGAGACAGGCAACTGCTGAGACAGGTATAACAGAGGGCCCAGTGTAGCATCTGTGCAGCAAAAAGTCCTTTTCAGGTTAAGTTGTATGTAACTAGAGATCGTTCATTTACTCATTCAAGAAATCAAGACTTGGTATGTACTGCAGTGAAGAAGAACGTGGTTTCTGAAGGCTGGCTACCTAGGTTGACACAGTTGCTGTGAGATCTTTGGCAAGTCACTCAACCTAACTGGGCTTTAGCTTTCTCATCTATGAAATGGAGATTTCCCACACTAGGTGACTGTGAGGATTAAATGTTCTAACACATACCTAACAGTTAGCACAGGACCTGGCACGTAACAGGCACTCAGGACATCTTAGCTCTCATCTTTTCAAATCATCATTATCAAGTACTAAGAATGATGCTAGGCTCTGGGGACACCTGGGGAGCTAGTCATGTCTCCTGCATTGTGGTCTCCCAGCTCAGGAGAACAGAAGCCGTTCAGCTGGGCGCTGTATTAGAAAAATAGGACTTAATGATAAGTAGCTTCCTTCTTCATGGATTGGGAGATAGGTCCTCTGGTGTAATATTAAGTTTATTTACAAAGCACATTTTTCATGAAAGTATTGACTTGGAATTCGTTGTGTGGTCTTGAGAAATTAGAAACGGTGTGGTGTATTGCAGATTAAAAATATAAATATGACATCCTGGCCAAAGGCCTATCTCCACTTCCAGGTACCTGTTAATTGTTATGGAATGTGTGTGCCAGTAATGCAAAGATGCAGGCTGAAGTTTCAATGTGGATGGCACCCCCTTGCATACTATTTTTTAGGGCCTCTATTTGGCATCATTTTCTAAATTTTAAGACTTAGGGGATGAGCATAGTGAGCTCAGTGTTAAAAAACTTTTTTTTTTTTTTTTTACTGATTTAGACCCCCCAAATGAGAAAAGAGAATAGTTTAAAAAATTGACTTCACAGTGGGCGTGATGGCGGAAGTGGTGGTCAGAGGAGGTTTCAGTTTTTATGATACTCTGAAGGGGACACCATCTCTTGCGCACCTGCTCTTGGCCTAGGGAAGACCACCTGAGCTCAGCAGTGCCACAAGCTGGTACTGTCTGGGCGACATATGGCTATGATACAACAGAAAAGCAGGTGTGGCACGTATGAGACATGATCATGCGTTTCCCAGTTTTAGAAAGCACACAGCTTGTGTGTGACACATATATGCAGAGTGATGGAAGACTTTTCGTGAAGAGTAGTCTGATCCTTGACCCCTTCGGGTTGGACGAGTGATGTTCTTCAAACACGTCACCTGGAATGGTCTGTCATGGGTGGTTGTTGGATAATCTGTTTTTGAACCTTGAGTTATGGAGCAGAGAGCGATGGGTTTTGCAGATGTGGGTGCATGAAATAAAACTGAAAGAGACCAATGGAGCACTTTACTTCGACATACCAAGGGAGAAAATGTATATTTACATGTTGAAGTGAAACCGTGGTTGTAGGTAGCTAAACAGATTGTGGAGTTGACAGTTCAGCGAGGGCCTTGCAAGGAAGACCCAAGTTACTGGGCAAAGAAAAGAAAGGGCTCATTTTATTGGATTCCTCATATTGCAACAGCATTTTGGTGGACTGAGTGGAAAAGCTGAATATGTGAAAAGATAGTCAACTACGAAGCATTGGTGCATTAACTGGGACCCACTTGAACCATTTCTTTCTCTCTTTTCTCCTCTTTTCTAATTATGGCTTCCATACATTTTAATAATACCTGGTACATATTCATATTATGTCTGTCATAATAAACTTGACACTTAATATATTCTTCACCAGCTAACAGTTCCAGGAGTAGCTTAGAGTCCTTTCATTCTTGCCATGGCATGTGCATTCTGGTCTTTTTTTTTTTTTTTCCTATCAAGTGAGCCATTTCTTATTTTTTAGTCCAACTCTGCACTCCGGGGAACTCATCATAGGACTTGCCAGCGTCGTTTACTTTTCCTTCTTGGATCTCAGACTTTCCCCCAGGGCCAGGCATTATAACCACGAGAGAATTTTATGTTTGGCCTCTTGATTCTGAGAATAATCTCTTGTACACCTCGATTTAGGAGCTCTGGCTTGTTTATATCCTTTCCTGTGAAGGATTTTCATTTAGACACACAGTATCCATATCTGGTTTACCTTTGTATTTGTACCTGACATGAATTCTCAGGACTGATGGAGCCCCTTCCTCTTCTTACCTTCTTTCTTTTAACCCTTTCCTTTTAATCCTTAAAATTTCAGATGACTTAGCAACTTTATCATTTAATAATTCCAAGATCCCTGACACTCTTTCATGAATGTATCCTTGGTTTTGAATGACTGTCATTGTGGAAGTCTGAGCATGACTTGACTTTTGCAAGGGCATCTGCTGTCTTTTTTGTGTTAATATACCTGATTTAGAAAAGTAGCTGGAAATCCAGACTTTGATTTACTGTCTTAACTTTCTTGATTTTCTTCAGTGGCTTTTGAAGTACATATGAAACTGTGTACTTTCTTTAGCTCTGGAGGTTAACTGATGCATAGGCTCCCAAAATCGTCCTCTTATATAATTATTTTATGGGAAATTGTTATTCTAGTGTAGACCTCCTTAATTGCTGTTAAATATTTCATTTTATTTTGTTTTATTTATTTTAATAAACTTATTTATTTATTTTTGGCTGCATTGGGTCTTTGTTGCTGCGCGTGGGCTTTCTCTAGTTGCGGTGAGCCAGGGCTACTCTTCGTTGCGGTGCATGGGCTTCTCGTAACGGTGGCTTCTTTTGTTGCGGAGCGTGGGCTTCAGTAGCTGTGGCACACGAGTTTCAGTAGTTGTGGCTCTCAGGCTCTAGAGCGCAGGCTTCAGTGGTTGTGGCTCACGGGCTTAGTTGCTCCGCGGCATGTGGGATCTTCCCACACTGGGGCTCGAACCTGTGTCCCCTGCATTGGCAGGCGGATTGTCAACCACTGCACCACCAGGCAAGTCCCAAATATTTTATTTTTAATCATAAAATTGACTGTTTTAGTCTCACTGTGCCTCATCGTGTGTTGTTACAGTTAGCCCAGCACAGTTCCTTTCCTGGTTGGGAATTCAAGATGTGGGGTTTGACTTGGTATTTTTCACCACTAAAGTGCTTAGAAAATTAGAGTAAATAATGAACCAATATTTCAGTACCCGATTAGACACAATTTACTGTGATGTTTCATAAACCACAGACTCCTTTCTTCTATGAAGGCATGAAGGATCACTTTTTTTTTCCCCAGACATACTGGGGTGCAAATGTAAATTTCCATAAAATTTAAATGAGGTGCTTCCTGTAATTAATGAACAATCGTGGCTGCTGTCTAGTCTACATTGTAATTAACCGTGATCAGGCTTGTTTAGTGATGGCACTGTTCCTGTAATAATTTGACAAGCTACTGTGAATTTGCCAGGTTATTAAACAACCTGCAGCATTCACTTACAGAATCACAGGGACGGCGGCGGCTGCTAGTTAATGGCAGCATAAGGACAAAGCAGAGCTGCCCATTGAAGTCTGTCGATCACCACGAACAGGTTTACATTCCTGTGATTTGGGAGAAGTTAATTAATTTTGTGTGGGTTGTCTTGAAAACTTTTTATTACATGGTAAACCTGATGGGGCAAAGCTGGTCATTTTTGTGAACTCATAATGAAGCTAACCAATTTTCTATATTGTTTTCATCCATACGGACACCCGGAAGCTGAGGTTTCCCCCTTCCCACCCTGTTAAATAGATGTAATATTTTAAACAACAACAGCAACAAGCTGTTCCCTCCCCAAATTTATTCCCAGCATCTCTCAAATACAAGTTTACTTTTTTATTGAGTGTGTGTGTTAGGAAGAGCAGATGACCTTGTGCCACGCACAGTCCTGTCACAGGGAGAGGGAGCCGTCTAAGGGGACTGGTAACCGTGTCCATAGTCACTAGCGCACCCGCCTGCCTGAGCCCCCCTTAAGGTTAAGAACTGTTCAAAACGTTACTGTCTAGTTACTGTGGTGTCTTTCATTCAGATTCTGTTTATTGACTAAACCACAAGGATTCCTGCCCAAAGTACCAGGCGGTCTATGCTTGACTGATTTTGATTTTCTAACATCAGCCCTGGGGTTTATTTGAAAAATGTACATACACTGCAGCTTTAACAAGTCAAGTGACTGCATGTTTTTGACCATGGAGTCGAGTATATCTGAAGATCATTAAATTTAGAGGGGAAAGGAGGGGTGGAGAATAAGTGTAGTAGTCATTGTACCATTGCAAAGAGAGAGAGAGTGTGGGTGTGTGTGTGACACATGGTTTTTGTCTTTTCATCTTCTCCAAGAGCCAGAAAGTTTCCTGCCGTTCTCTTTCCAGCTATTGACAAATGATTGCCAGATGTGAGATCTTTGCAGTGCTCTTTCCCTCAGCAAACCTGCAGCGATGGGATATTTGATTCTCCCTTGCCCATTTCATCTCCTTTCCACATCTGCCAGGGACACACAAGCAATACATCCCTACATGAGAGTTTAAAGTTTATTCAGCTCCTTTTTCCCCTCCGATAAAATGTGTTTGGAGACAACACAATGAGGTCCATATGACTTTCTCCCAACTTCACTGTATGAAATTAGTTGTTTATTTTACTTATCTACCTCTCAGTAATTGAACGATTTCATTTTAGTTTTGGTCCATGGAAAATTTGATGCAACTCTGGGAATGCTAAGAGTTTCCTATTGTTGTCTGCTTGCTGCAAGTATACCATCATCACAACTTCTCTCTGATCGTCTCAATTCTGATAAAAACTAGACTGGTGGTTTCTATGGACTTCCTAGGAAACTAGTTTTAATAAACAACTGTCAAAATACTAAGTGTAGCATGTCTGGTAAAATTCAGTAGTCATTTAAGACCTAAAAAGCCATCCATGAGGGAGAAAATTCAACTTGTTTGGCTTGATTAGCTTACCTTGTATTTGTGTCCATTGTCAAAGTTGTTATGGATAAGGTCCTAGTTTTAATCCCAAATAGCTTATAAAAGAGAATGTATAGTGAGTTTTGAAGGTATCTGAAATTAGCCTGTGTAGGCCACACACATAATCATTAACATGCACGGAAGCCTTTTGCATCTGCTTGGAATCTGTATTGATACTGATTTTTTTTTCTCATCTTAGTTTACAAATATTTTCCAAAGTACTCTTATAGCTTATGTTCATACTATAGGGTGGGCTGACACAGGTGGCCTTTCAGTTTTTCTATTAAACTTTTTGGCAAACGAAAAGGCCCCTTACTCCCTGAATAAGATCAGCATTTTTATTTTTTTTAACATTTAAAAAATAATCCATAAAATGTCTGCCACATGTTCCCTAGTTGATGGAAATGTTTTCCAAATTAGAGTGTAGTATTGGATTCTTATTGTAAAAGTGCTAGCGTGTTTACTATTTCTGCTACCCTCTTAGCTACCTGTCATTATACAAATTTATTTTTTTGTGTGTGAAACTCAAATGATGAATATAAGATAATTACTATTTATGAATTTCTGAGGAAAAATTGTTTTTTTTTTTTTACTGTTAAGAAAGGAAATGGCTTTGCCCATGTGAGACTCAAAATAGGAAAAATGTGGTCTCTTTTTCATTCTGTTCTTTTAAAAAAAATAACAAAGCAACAACAAACAAAACCTAACAAGAACAAAAACAAAAAGCCAACAGCCCCTGAAAAGAAGAAATCCTACTTAAGCCTAGGAAAAAGAGGTCAACCAAACTCATGAAGATGTATACATGGAATGTCTGTTACTTTTTGTCTGTCAATTAGATTATACCCCAGTAAAGCTTAACAGAGAATAAGGGGCACAACTGCTTACCACAAGTTGCCAAAATGTTGCATGTTTCTGTGGGAAGTGTCTATTGAACAGGGGAGAAAATAATCGTACTTGAAGAAACTGTTCACTCTTAGAAAACAAGGTGGTGATCCTGATGGGGGGAGTAAGTTTAAACAATACCCCTCAACACAAAATTACCATGACCAACAAGGATCCCTGTGGAAAAACTGATGTTTTTGTTGTCCTTCGATGGTGCCCGAGGACTGACACCAGGCCAGGCCCTCAGTGGATGCCAGTGGCTGGGAAGGTGGAGGCGAAGAGTGCTTTCACAAAACAGCAAGGTTAGGAGCTCCTGTGGTGGCACCAGGTCCCTTCAGATTTAGGTCGCGTCTAGGGACTTGCTGTCGCTAACGCATTTGCTGGTCTCTCGTGCCTTCCTGCCTTTTCCTCTACATGGTTAGAGTCTGGGAGGCAGAGAGGTGCTAAGCAGTGGAGGTGCCATCCAGCCCGAGTGCCTAGGGAACATCCTTCAGAGGACGACCTGTCACCAGCCGTCAAAGAGGAGAGTGGCTTTGTGGTCTCTGAACATCTGGCCGCGCTGCACAGGAAGCTGAGGGGGTGTCATTAATTGTGATGAAATAATTTAAACCATCAGGAATAAATGAGGCTGTTAAGCTAAGTTCAGATTCCATTTGCCGTGCACATGTGTCTAGCAGCCTGTGTGCAGTTAAAAAAAATTGAATTATATTAGCTCATGAGTAGAAGTGAAATAGATACTGTAAATGAAACAAGTTGCTGTGTGGTGATGACACAGTGTTGAACCACTTCATAGAGTTACAGTTTGTAGGATCAGTATATTGAGAATGGTACAGCATTTAATGAATTTTTTTTAAAATAAATTTATTTATTTGTTTGTTTTATTTTTGGCTGCATTGGGTCTTTGTTGCTGCGCGTGGGCTTTCTCTAGTTGCCGAGAGTGGGGGCTACTCTTCGTTGCAGAGCGTGGGCTTCTCATTGCGGTGGCTTCTCTTGTCACGGAGCACAGGCTCTAGGCACGCAGGCTTCAGGAGTTGTGGCACGTGAGCTCAGTAGTTGTGGCTCGCGGGCTCTAGAGCGCAGGCTCAGTAGTTGTGGCTCACGGGCTTAGTTGCTCCGCGGCATGTGGGATCTTCCTGGACCAGGGCTCGCACCTGTGTCCCCTGCATTGGCAGGCGGATTCTTAACCACTGCGCCACCAGGGAAACCCCATGAATTTTTATATAAAAGGATTCTTAAGATATTGAGAGAGTTAATCAGGACCAGTGGTCTATTGGAGCACAGAGAGGACGGGTAGGTGGATGGGTATAAAAAAGCAAGCCTTCGGGCCAAGGTGGTTGGGTGGACGGGGTCCTTAGTCTGCTAAGCCAGGCTGAATTGATGCATGGTGTACCTTTCCATAGATTCTGGCTTTGAGTCAGTATTGGGTGCCGTTGCTCCGCCTACGTACTCCAGGCTGGAGGACGATGTCTCTCTAATGACCAACTTTGGACGTCCCTTTGAGGCTTCCAGCACTTTGGGCACATCTGTGTTGTTTTCTTCAGAATGAAAACAACTCTCTTTGGTGATAGATGACTCCTCCAGCAGATGAACGTATTTTTAAGGCTTTGCATCATCAGTGAAGACTGATTTCAAGTGTAATTTTCAGGCACAGTGGAAAGAGGCAGTCTTCACTTCTTTACAAAGGCAAGACTGTCAGGTTGGAATGTCGGGACATCCCTGAGGTTTTGAGCACTAAACTGAGCAATGATGTAGGTTCCAAAGTACATTTCTAAAATAAAAGTCATTCCTTTTATACATGAGCAGAGTCTTCAAATTTGAACTTTTATTCAAAAATAAACACAGGAATCTGAAAAATAAAATGAGGATGTTTAGATACAAGAAGCATTTTTTAAAACCATCGGAGAAGTTATCCCTCTAGCAGGCGGAGGCAATGGTCCAGAGCCCTGGCAAGCGTTGGACAAAAGCCATTTCGCTAGCTGTGTCTTATCTCACTTTGCCCTATCCATCCCCTTGCTACCTCATTGCCTTTCTCTCTCCCCTGTTGTGTAACTCCTTTGTCTTTTCCTTTTCCATTTTCTCTTTTCCTTTATTCTCACTTATTTTATCCTTTCTCTTTACAACCTGTTCTCATTCTTCACCCTCCAAAGAAACGAACTGCAATTCTGTTTTCATTTATACTGTTAGTTTTCCTGCTACTAGTTAAAAGATTAATATGCTTTTTTTAAAAAAATTATTTATTCAGTTTTATTTTTGGCTGTGTTTGGTCTTCGTTGCTGCACGTGGGCTCCCTCTAGTTGCGGCGAGCGGGGTCTACTCTTTGTTGCGGTGCGCGGGCTTCTCATTGTCGTGGCTTCTCTTGTTGCGGAGCACGGGCTCTAGGTGCGCAGGCTTCAGCAGTTGTGGCACGTGGGCTCAGTAGTTGTGGCTTGTGGGCTCCAGAGCGCAGGCTCAGTAGCTGTGGCGCACGGGCTTAGTAGCTCCGCGGTATGTGGGATCTTCCCAGGCCAGGGCTCAAACCCGTGTCCCTTGCATTGGCAGGCGGATTCTTAACCACTGTGCCACCAGGGAAGCCCTAGGTTGCATTTTAACATAAACTTGTATATGACCATCGGTGTATTTTTTTAAGGAATGTGAATGAACCTTGATTACCTTTTTTTAAAAGGAATGCAGACTACTCACTAAATTATCCCTTTACCTGGACGCTTGAATGGAATTGTTGTCAATGAAAGCCAGAAATTTGTGGTTCTGAGTAACCATCTTCCTTCTTCCTCAACATAGAAGGAAGACATTCAAATCAAAACACTTGTGTTTCTTGATGTCTAATAGAGTAACCAGTAGTTAAGATAATGTTCCTTGTGTGTTTTGATCTTTGGATTTCATTTTAATTCATGTAATAGAGTAGGAAGACTTGAGTTCTTCAGATCTATCTTCTTGGCATTGTTGGAAGGATTGAAGGAGATGATGTGTGCGGGGGGCACTGTGCCTAGCACATTGCAAATAGTGATGTGACTGCATTATTGTTATTATATAAATGTATAAATTGTACTAGCATCTGTCGGCTAAGCAGGTAAAAATTAACAATAAATTTTTCTCCTGAAAATTTCACACATCTCTACTATTTAAATGTTACTCACCTTTAAAAAGTTTTACAATTCTTCCCTCAAGAATAGGGAATGCAAGGTGAACATGGGAAATTTTGAACAAGATACCTATGTTTTTCTTTCTTTGCTTGGAAGAAATCACTGCATTCTGTAGAACATTTATTTGTTTCTCAAAACAAATAAGAAAATGATAGTATAGAAGACAAACTCATGGTTACCAAAGAGGAAACGTGGGCGGGGGATAAATCAGGAGTTTGGGATTAACATACACACTACTATATATAAAATAGATAATCAACAGGGACCTACTGTATAGCACAGGGAACTCTACCCAATATTCTGTAATAACCTATATGGGAAAAGAATCTGAAAAAGAATGGATATAGGTGTATGTATAACTGAATCACTTTGCTGTACACCTGAAACTAACACAACATTGTAAATCAACTACACTCCATTATAAGATAAAAGTTAAATTTAAAAAAAGAAAATGATAGTATATACTCAGTAGTCACTTGACGTTTTCTCTTGCAGCTGTTTTAGTAGATACAGATAAAAAGCAGTTTCATGAACGTAAGTCCACCACCCCCACGCTACACCTTTTTATTTTGATGGTGTTTGAACTGGATGCCCCTACTTTGGGGGACCTTCTTTATTCTTCTGCTGTTACTACTCTCACTGTCTGCTTAAGTAGTAGTAAATTCATAAATTCTGTGTCTTGAATTATATATTTCAGGCACATTATAGATTAAATAAATGTTGGTTGAATGGCCTGAGAAGGGCATTTTGCATCCTGTCTCAATACCACTGTTTCTATGAGAGGATATTATCTAGATTTCAGGTGACCAGCTTAACCTAAGCTGTTCGTGTTGGGAACGGTCAGTGTTAACATAAGAATCCTATTTTTACTTTATGTAAGTTCCTTCGTCATAATAGCTTCATAGATGCTTCATAGAGGGAGAAAGAAAAGACAAGAAAACACGGAAGTATTTTAATTCTTGGCTTCAGTAGAGAGAATTATGTGTTTGGGGGTGTGTGCATGTATATGGATTTTGTATATACATACAGCATATATCTCATTACATACATATCCACATATTTTCTTTGTTCACAAGAATAACTGGTGATGTTCTGTTTGAATATTTTGTTGGAGTTAGGCATAATAAATAATTTATATTGAGAACACATAGTCCCTCTACCTCCACCCGCAAAAGAAAGAAAAAACTTTTGCTTGGGTGGATAATGGAACCTCAGTTTGTGTGTGAGATTCTTTAGGACTCAGTATTTTTTTCTTGTGGTTTCAAAATTTAAACCTGGAAATCATCTGAAGTTATATAATGTAATGTCTCCATCTTATAGATTTGGAAACTGAGGCCCAGAAATTTTAAAAGGCTTGCCCCAAATTACATAGTTAGTAAAAATTCTCCATTTCTGACATCTGAAGAATGGAGTTACCCAAGAATATAAAGTTGTTACTCTTTAATGTTCAATACATGCCAGTGGAGTTTCATGGAGTGTGGAAGCAGACCAAGTCCCCTTGAAATCATTGTTATTATAAAAACCATCTTTAAGTGCCTTTTTGGGATGGTACTGTGTTTGCATCCTATAAAAAGTGAGCTGAATAGACAGGGTCTCTGCCCTCTAGAAGTTTATAATCAAAAACAGATAATGTAGCTGACATCTGTTATTGTATTAAGGTCCTACAAATAAACATTGATCCAAATACATAAATAAAAGTTTTATATCAGAGACAAGTAAAAACCTGTTTGCTTGCCTGATTCATCCCTACACTGAAACCATCCGTGGAAGTTGTAAAATGACTAAACTGGACTAATCCTGACACCAGGATATTCCTGTAGGTTGTTATTTTTTAAGGGTTTTCATGGAGTGCTGGCATTACCATCATGTCACTGATAGCTTATTGTGAGTGGGTCTAGATTCAGAGATGTTGTTTTTATCTTTCTGGTTAAAGAATTGGAAAGAATTGAATTTTCCTCCCTCTATGGATTTTTCTCATTTCTGCGATACCTGCTATTGTAAACCAGCATTCTGGAGTGTACTTTACAAAAGGTATCCAAGCCCTCCATGTTAATAGAAATGATATGTTTTTAAAAATTAACAGCCTTTCCCCCCCTCTAAGTCACTAGAAAATGCATTAAAACAAATATAGGAGTTTAGGATTGATGCTGTAATGAGATGAACTTATATATCCAAAAGGCTTCAAAGGGAATATTGTAAGAAGAGGTTAAGTTCACAACTTTGGAATGAGCAGATCTGGTTGTAAGTTTGAGTAAAGCTATACCAACTAAAATTAAGCATATAAAAGTTGGCAAGGGAGATAGGTGTTGAGTTTGATCAAATATTTTCTCTCTGCATGCTTCAACTTTAATGCAAGGTATTTTAACAGTCACATCAAAAATGAGGTGTGGGGAAACTAAAACAGCAACATCAGGAAGCCTAAACATGAACCCATAACAAAGTTCAAGACATTAAAAAAAATAGCTGTCCCTACCCTAGTGTGGGTGTCTGTGTAAATTAAACCATGTGAGTGCATAAATTAATTAGAAGCACAGTCACTGATATAAATCAAACTTATTTGGTACACTGATGAAATGAGCATTGTTTATAAGATTATCTTGTTATTTAATCTCTTCTATATAAACCTGGCTGGTTAGAATTATGAAGTAATAATACAATTAATGTGATGATGGTATACTTTTTCTTAGTACAGGCCTGATCCTGTAGGCCTTTCTTGACTGGGGTTTGTGAATATAGAGGACCATAAGAGCTGGAAATTTTAATTAGCAAGAATGTTCCTCCTTTCCCCCTCCAGTTGTGTGGGTTTTTTTTTTTTTAAATCTCAGGATGTTCCCTGGATAGTTCATTCTTTTTGAACCACTAATCTACTGACCCCAGAAGAAGGAACTGCCTTTAGATATTATTTTCTCAAAACTGTGCAAAGTTCATTATGAGAGCTACCTGCTGTCTTCCAGCTATACTCTGCTGTGCCACTGGGTCTCAAATAAAGAGAAAGTTCTACTTACAAATGAAGCCATTAGGAATTTCTTGAATAAACAAAGTTTTTTTTTCTTTGATGTGCAAAGGAATTTTGTTTATAACTATTAGTCATATAAGTCCATGTCTAACACATGCAAGGAACATTTGTTATCTTTTGTATGAAATGGAAAGTACTCTTGTCAGCTAGAGAGTAGAAAACAGAAACACTTTTTAAAAAAGCTAAACAGAATCCTAGTGCAAAAGAATATTGTTAGTGTCATTATTTAGTATTTGATTCAGAACTTTTGCTTGGTATTTTTTTCCCTTATTTACCCTGCCTACTTTCCTAGTTTGCCACCCCCCAGACTCCATGAAGTTGGTTTTTTGATGTCTACAAATGAAAACTTTGCTTATGGGAAGTTAAATCAAAGCTGTGCACTTTATTGACCTTGCTCTCAGGTTGCTTACCTACTCCATGGCGTTCTTTTATTCTTTAACAGAACTTGACAGTGGTGTCCAATAATTTAACTAAGGAATTGCAGGGAAAAAAATGTCACAGGTAATTCCCTCTTGATTTATTTTTATGAATGGAGGCTGATGGCTTGTTGTTTCTACTTAATCTCATTTAGAGAATGGATTTAGAACAGGGTCCTTTTAGGATTATGCACAGGGCAATTAGGAATGTGTATCATAAAATCTTAATTGTGATTTCATTTTGCCCTAAACGGTTAGGATGCTTTTTTCCTTCTCTACTGGTCTATGTTGATGTTAAACATTTCCAAATTGACAAATCCGCTATTTGGATATATTACTTTAAAGATTTTTGTCTTATCTTCATAGGAGTGCCACACATCTCCATTTCAACAGTGATTATGATGCCATGGCAGCGTCCCCTGGCTGTTAGCAGAATATGTAGTATTTCTGTGGTTTTGTGAATCAGTAACCACTAAAAGATTTCAGACCCATCACCTATGAATGCTTTGTGCAGAGTTTGCTTCATGAGAGCAAATGTGGCGTAAGACAACCTCAACAGTACGTGTAAGGATACATTTTCACTGTTACACTTGGCTCTGTCCTGGATTATGCAACTTGGATTTTCAGTCACTGTTAAACTATGCAGATATATCTGATGGCGTTTGGGTCTGTTTCCTGGAAGCCTTTCAGGACAATACTTGTGAAACCAGTATTGAAATCAGGGGCTCTGCTGATCAGAGTCAGGCATATGGTGGGACATGATGCCTTCTGGGTTGAAGAGGTCACAAACAGTGGGCCGACTGTTCTTCTCTGCTTGCTTACTTGAGCTTGCTTCTCAGATCTGATAGGAAGCATGTTTCAAAGAGCTGAGAAGGCAATATGGGCTACGTGCCCTTTTTCTAGCTGAGAGTGATGCGTATGACCAGAGTGTGTGAGAAGCTCTGGGGTATAGTCTGGGTCTATGTTGAATAGAAGCCCTGGTGGTAAAAGTAAAGGGCTACAAGTTATACCCTTCAGAATTTTTATGATGAGTATAGCTTCTCCATGGGCCGTCTATTCTATTGGGTGGAAAGATCTAGCCTTCCTGTGCTCTCCTAGTTTCTTTCCCTAAACATTTATCTTTTCCTTTTACTGTGAATTATGTCACTTATCTCTTCCTTCATTTTGATACAGTCAGATACTATGTTATCTTAGGATCTTTGGGAAGCTGACTTAACCTAGGTCCTCCTGCAAACAGATCCTGAGACAGTGCCTTTCATGAAGGTACTTAGTTTGGGTAGATCCCAGAGTAAGAGTGAAGGGCCTGGGGAAACCAGTACAAAGATGAATTACTGAAGTACTACTGTTAATGATGCTCATTCTCGCTTGGGCCTTCAGAGGTACCTCATGAATATGTCTCCGCCCAAAATAAAAGGGGAAAATGTTTACCCGTTTGCTCTCATTCTCGGTTGAGCAGTGTGGCCCTGGGAGCATTAATTCTCCACACTTCTGATTTGTGCCCGTGCGTCCTCCTCCAGGTTGTCACGAATTGTGAGGCACACGGGGCAAACTCAGAGCAAGATGCTAATTAGCTACGACTGGGGGAAGTTGGCTGATGTGGCTAGGACAGGTGGTGAGACGGGAAGGGTGTTTGGTAGCGCAGGGCAGGAACCTGCTCTAGGGACTGATGCCGTGTTTTCAGGGAGGCGCTAAAACCTAGAGCCCTCTGGAGCAGTGTCTGTGCCGAATCCCTCGTTTGTTGTAGCATGCTTCTCAGGTGAGTTCAGGTGCTTTTACCCCCTACTTTGTTGTTAGAAAGGAACGTTGACATTTTCCTAATAATTTCAGCGTACCACTTGAAAAATTCCCCATTAGGACCGGAGTGATCTGGAATAGGTAATGCATTTCCCTATCATGGGCACGGTTCCATCGCTTTAGCCACATGGAAGCACAAACATTTATAGGCCTTATCTCAATTATATACCATATCCTTGATTTTGGAATGGGGGGAAAGTTGTTAACTGTTTAGCTACTCTTACTATTCTTCTGAAAAACAGTTATTTAGCAGAATTCTTCCTCAGGGTGATTTGGCTCTTTCAGGTCTTTAAACGTAGACTCAAATCCTCACCACCTTTTTCCAGATGGAACCGGGAACCCCAATAGGTATAGTTAATGCCTCTATTAAACTGTGATATCTGATAGATTAGTGAAGATTTAGAGAAGAGCGTAAGGAAAAACAAAAAGGTAGTCCTCAGTGAAATGAAAACCGTACGCACGTCTTCAGTACTTAGAGACGGAAGAGACTGTTTCCCAAACCAACTTCTAAGAAGAGCAGCTGAGTTACACAGTTATTATATGTGTTCTTTTATTGTAGTTATGGGTTTTTATTGGAGTCATGGTCCAAAAATGATAAGGCTAACTGTTGTCATGGATCATGCAGAGGGGATGAAACAACATCAAAGTTCCCTACCATCCACCCTAAGCTGCAGTTCAGATCTTTAACACCCTTCTCTTCTCATAAGTGGGTGGACTGATTTTAATAGTTTCTGTGTTGTGTCTGACTTCTTTCCTTCCCGGATGTTCCTGTTTTTTTTTTGTTGTTGTTTTTTCTTTTAAATTAATTAATTAATTTATTTTTGGCTGTGTTGGGTCTTCGTTTCTGTGCGAGGGCTTTCTCTAGTTGTGGCAAGCGGGGGCCACTCTTCATCGTGGTGCGCGGGCCTCTCACTATCGCGGCCTCTCTTGTTGCGGAGCACAGGCTCCAGACGCGCAGGCTCAGTAGTTGTGGCTCACGGGCTTAGTTGCTCCACGGCATGTGGGATCTTCCCAGACCAGGGCTCGAACCCATGTCCCCTGCATTGGCAGGCAGACTCTCAACCACTGCGCCACCAGGGAAGCCCCTGGATGTTCCTGTTTTTAAAGAAATACTTACTGCTTCTAAGATTGATACTTTAAGGATGGTAGAGAAGAACACGTTCTCCATGTGGACAAGTAGATGGAAGGGCACCTTGCAAATGAAATGCATCACACAGGATCTGACATATAGTAATTCCCTCAATAAATTATTATATATTTTCTAAAGGTAATGGACAGGGACAGGAAAAGAGGGAGAGGCAGATTCTAATGTGAATATAATACAGAGCTGTTAGAACATCGTCAATCAATTGGGAGTTTTGTTATCCAGTGAAATGCTCTTCTGATTTGCTCTTTTGCTCCATTTCAGGACAGACAGTACTGTTTCAATCAAGAAAGAATTCAGCGTACTCTGTTAGGACTTTGTTTTGGTCTGAGGGAGTCTAACAGTTGGGTGATTTGAGGTTAAGATACCTTAGCACCTTGAGGGCACAGTACAGCCTGAAGGGTGTCATAGAATATACCATCTAGAGGATAAGGAGTTTTAGATGCTAAGGAAAATGATTTCCCTTTGTGGGCTCTTCAGGAACACTTTTCTATCTTGTGGTTGGTCGCTTTCAATGTATGGCAATTGCTTTCCATTATGATCCCAAGCTCCAATCAATAGGTACAATATTATGCAACTTATAGTTACATTATAACCAAAATATGTCAAATGTGGTTTCTGAGTGGCTAATTTACAGTAAGTCTTTCTCAGTCCCTAAAGTGGATGTTATGACTAATTTGAACTCCCAGGGACAGAGGCATTTTTGTTATATGAAAAGTGTGTGTGATGGGGGCGTGGGGTGCAGGGTGTAGAGATAGGAGGAGCAGTAAACCAGTGTGTCAGCTTATTCACATACAGATTGATCTCTCGGCATCTCCTTTGCATCCTCATGGGTTGTTGTGAGTTATCTGCTCACCCTGGGAGAGATGTGCTCTGAATTCTAATAATTTGAAATCTGCGAATCTATTAAAACCATATTTGTAGTGCTAAAAAAAAAATTGATATTCACCGGGCAGTTTGCCCAACAAGAGAAAGTCAAAGAGATTATACACTTATCCTAAGTAACAGCAGCCACCCTGCCAATTCCTCCTTTGAAAGAATACAGCAGACCCCAATTATACATCTACGGGTAAGGGGAGACAAGAAAAGAACTCAATATATCAAAATCAGAAAGTAAATTCCACGATAATGGTTACAATAATGTTTCAAGATGTGATTTCAGCGTGGGTCTAGTCATGAACTAATCATAGCTTAGATGGGTTTAAAATTGTTTAAAGCACATCCTGAGGTTGTTAAATATGTTTACTCCTCTCCCTTGAAATTAGAATATTCACTCATATAACAATAGACCCCAAGATCACACGGGGCAAGGACAGCCACCTCATTGTTTGACAAAGAAAGCGAGGCCCGAGTGTCATGGTGACATACTGTGGTCAAAACGTGGTCTTCTTATTTCCCATCTAAAGGTCTTTTCATCAGGGACTGAATTAACATATTTACCACCTACGGTATACCAGGGGCTGGTGATACAAAGATGCATAAGCCGGTGTTTCTGAGGGAGCTCTGCTACATGCAGTGGGTGGTAAGCTAATCTGTTCAGAGTTGTACTTTGATCTTCCCAAGGATAGGTTTTGTCCTGTTGATCTTTAGGGTCTCAGTATCAACCATCATGCCTGGCACTTAGTAGGAAGGTACCTAATCATTGCTTGATGGATGGATGAATGAATGAATGAGTGAAGGTGATAATTGCTGATCATTGTGCCATGGAGTCACAGAGGGCAGGCAAACCCAGGAAGAATTCACACAGGAGAGAAGGTTTTAGTCAAGTTTTTGAATAGTGTTTTTCTACAGCAAAGAGAGTGGAGAATCAGCAAGCTCAGCTGAAGGACACTCTCCTTTAGAGTACGAACCAAGCTGTATTCATCTTTGTACGCTCTGGAGTCCAGCAGAGTGGCTGGCACTTAGTGGATTCTCAGAAAATACCCTGTGTGGGTTTCTCCCTATATAAACTTGAAGTGCACCTTTCTTTACTTTCTGTATTAAGAATTTGGTAAATGTTTTGGTTTTAAAATATTTCTTGTTTGATTATATCTAAATAATATGTATGCTAGAGTAAATGAAATGTTACCAAAAGAATAACTCTCTCCTTCGATTTAATTATGTCAATAAAAGTTGAAAGGACTATTTGCTCAGATAATCCTCACTTTACGGTAATTGGGAATCGACTTTCTTTCTTGGGCTGTTGAAGGCGACTACTTCAAATGACTACACTAGGCATGACGTAGAGTCCCACTGTTCATTTTCAGTTAACCACGTTGTTGATCATCTTGTCCAGTAACAGTACTTCAGTTGTTTGCACCGCCTATCTCAGTTGAGTAGAGCATGGAGTCAACAAGAGCCTGATTATGGATTTTATTCTTGTATGGGCTGGTTAGATTTGCAAAGTGAAAAACCTCTTGAATAAACATAGCACTCCAAATGTTGGTTAGCTGTTAAATAAATGGGTGCTGTTCTTAAAAAGGAGGACTTGGCTAAAGAAGGTAGATCATCACATCTCATTACCATTCTTGGATGAACAACCAAAGCATGTATTCTGGTGACAGTGGTTTCATAACATTAACGTGTGTGTGTGTGTGTGTGTGTGTGTGTGTGTGTGTGTGTGTGTGTGTGAGAGAGAGAGAGAGAGAGAGAGAGAGGGAGGGAGAAAGAGAGAGAGAGGGAAATGTGTTTCTCTCTGAAATTAGTATTTACCTCTTTAATGGAAATAGGAAACCCACAATGTTCATTGTTGGCTTAAATCTTTTTTCAGATTAAAATACCACCCTAATACGAGTTCATAAATATTTGAATTTGTTTGTAAATTTTAAAGCACTGTGTACTCGAGCAGGAAAAAAATTAAAGGAAAAATAATGTCAAGCAAGTAAAGTGTCCAGGTTGAGTAATACTGATTACATTAAAGTGAAATAGCTACCGCTTCCTCAAAACATCAGACTTTTTAAAAGGATATATCACCTCAAACATGTGTGAATCTTATTTTGAATAGATTAATGTTGATTATATTTTATACCAACAGCAAAACAGATAAACTTGCTGTTTAGATATCTCATTTGAACTGAGAAAACATATCAGTTCAGCTGGATGTGTGTTGAAGTTTTAGCTACAGAATCATCCAACGAGCCTGAGTAATGAAAGCTGACCTATGGTTTCTTTTTTTTTTTTTTTTTTTTACTTAATTTATTTTTTCTTTTTGGCTGCGTTGGGTCTCCATTGCTGCGTGCGGGCTTTCTCTAGTTGCCGCGAGCGGGGGC
This sequence comes from Balaenoptera borealis, assembly GCF_965194805.1. Classification (NCBI taxonomy): domain Eukaryota; kingdom Metazoa; phylum Chordata; class Mammalia; order Artiodactyla; family Balaenopteridae; genus Balaenoptera; species Balaenoptera borealis. The sequence goes on from NC_138865.1 coordinate 56,841,712, forward strand.
TACTCTTCATTGCCGTGCGGTGGCTTCTCTTGTTGCGGAGCTCAGGCTCTAGGCGGGCAGGCTCAGTAGTTGTGGTGCTCGGGCTTAGTTACTCTGCAGCGTGTGGGATCCTCTCGGACCAGGGCTCAAACCCGTGTTCCCTGCATTGGCAGGTGGATTCTCAACCACTGCGCCACCAGGGAAGCCCTGACCTATGGTTTCTTGAAAGATGTTTTTACTTAATTGCCAAGATAGCTTAGATGTTGTTTAGTGCCTTGTCAGTTGCCCTGTAGTATTCAGATAATTGAAAGTATTGGTCAGTAATCTCCTTGTGCATGTTTTTAAGCTGCTGTTTCTTTTTCTTAATGAAGCATATTAAATATCTTTAACATCACCTGCCTATTTTATTGGAGTCACACTTTCGAGAAAAACAAAACACCTACATAGAGTTACAGGAGACAGCTTTTGCAACGGAGATGACAGAGATCAGTGGAATGCCAAAATTACCGGAGTGAAGAAAACAGAATTGAAGATGAGACCAAAAACAGAGAGACAGAAAAGCCCTCTGGCAAAATATAGCTCTGGAGGAAAATATGTTAGAAGGTAGAACTTCATAGAAAAAAATGTATTTTATGGGAAAAATACACTAAAAACCACATGACCTCCTAGTTACTGAAATAGAAATTCAGATTTTATATACAAAGTAAACTACTCAAAAGAATTGTCAAAGAAGTCATTATTAAAATTACTGTTTTGTTTTTTACAGATACAGATATTCCTTGAAATACCCCAAAAGAAAAAACCAACAAATTAATACATTTTCAAATAAAATGTTAAAAATAATAAAGGAACTATATTTAATTAACCTTAGAATTCCTTATTGTAGATATTACTAGAACACTAATCATGGTAGTATGTATCTTTTAATTAGTGATGATTCCTAGGGAGAGTTAAACAGGTAGGAAGTATATGTTTATAGATTTGGGGGGTCTTGTTATTCTTTTAAGCAAATGTTTAATTATAGAGGAAAGAAAATTTGAAAATAATATCCACCTTAAACTTTAAAAAAGAAGTTAGAGGACACAGTAGCAGGGTAGAAATAGGTCTTTGGTCGTCATGCTTTGGAATGCAAATAAGATCATATTTGCGAATGATCCTAATCTGAGTGGGCTCAGATTTATGGTGTTTGATGGCCTGTTTTAAGAAGTAGTTAATTTTGTTCCAGTTAGAAAGTTAACTGGCAATATTAGTTTTCATATCTCCAAATTAGTCTTAGTTATAAATTCATGATGCTAGTCAAATGTTAAATACACTTTTGTGCTTTGTGCTTGGTTGCATAAGATAGTTTCAAACAGTAAAGTAAGATGATTAGGACTGCTCAACCTAAAAGACGGCACGGGTCTAGTGTGGAATGGTTTCTATGGTGTCTAAGGCACCACCCTCGTTTACAAAGAAGCTCTTAGATTTAGAGTAGCCTGGATATCCATTGCATTAAACATAATACTTCACTGGTAATACATAAAACATTCCAGTGTACACATTTCATGTTGACATGTTTACAGAAAAGTCTCTGAATTGTAATCATTAGTCAAATATAAGATTCGCACAGGTGTGTGTATTAGCCAGTTGCAGGCCAGGGTCCCCATGTACCTCTTGCTCATGACTCAGTTCAGGTGTTTCTTCTTTTTTAAGAGTTCCCTCTCCGCCTTGTCCACCTAGTCTAGGTTTCGTGCCCTCTTGATCAGGAGCTTCCTGGGAATCCCTCTATCCCTGTTCCTACCATACCATCTGTTCCCATCACACCATATTATAATTGCTTTCTTAGTTATTCTCACCTCCATTTAGGCTGCTTTGATTTGTGGCCGTGTCTCATTCGTGCTGGTACCTCCAGCACCCAGTACAGTGTCTGGCACACAGGTGTCCAGTGCTGAGTAGGTACTTGAATGCATGCATAATTGAATGAATGGGAGGAAGGAAGAACTAGACAAAATACATCGTGTGATGGAAATATCACCTTAGGTTTGTAGAGTGTTTTTCACTTATCTTCCGCTACATTTGGAGAAGTAGGCACGGAGCTATGATGCTATTTAATTTACAGAAGAAGAAAAGGCAAATGATTTGACCAGAGTCAACAGATGTGTCAGACACAGCCCCCGACTACCTGCTTTAGATTGTGTTTGTTCACTCTGTATTGCTGATTCTTTATCATAGTAACGAGGTTAATGTTAATGAGGCTGCCTGAGGCCAGGTTGAAAGTGGGGAGAGTTTACCCCCAGAGCAATATAGCATGCTCAGCCAAAGATATCCACCACGTTCCCCTTACTTGCCCCTTTTTTTCCTAAATGCTGTTACTGCACCTACTATTATTTTTCTGTCATTGTTCATGAATCTGTGATTGATGAGCACCTGGAAACCATGCCCAACACCAGACCAGATTAGGACAAGGGCAATTTTCCTGAAATTTTACCAAATAGAATTTCTGAAGGTGAGTTGCTTACTACAAAGCCAAATTCCCTTTGGTGCCCCAAATCAGTCCCAGCCTAAAGGATAGAGGCCCTGAACAGAAACCTGATGTGACTTTTTGAGTCAGGGCCACCATTTGGTGCAGTTGTAGTGGAATGTTACTGGACAAAGAAGTTTTGACCCCATGAAGTTGTGGTTGAGAGGGGTGGTGAGGATTCTGGGCTTTCTGGGCAAAGGGCAGCCATTGGGGAAGAATTAGCATGTTCATATGTGACAACATGGGCAAGTAGCAGCCAAGGAAGGGCGTGGGACCCTGGAAGTGTAGGAGGTCGGTGACATGGAGCACTCCCATTGAGTCCAGTGATGAAATGAGCCCTGCCTTCCCAAGTCCAGAGTTGGTCCTTTTCTTGTCATGATATTTCCCTTTTCACTGAGAAACAGGAAGAAGGAAGGCCTGCTAATTAGAGACATAAGATAGAGGGAGTTGAGGACCACTGGAGGGTTAGTTTGCATAGCAGATCTCTAAAGAGAAGGGCTAGTTAGTTGGGTTAGATCTTTCTTTGAGCAGGGATTACCTCCTTCCCTGTTTGGGGTCATACACTTAATATAGCAGGACTGTATAGCTAGTTTCTAGACTTTATGTTAAACAGTATGTTTACGCAAATAGGAAATTGCTTATTAAGGCAAAGACTTTTGGAAAATCTGTTTTCATAAGTGTCCCCTTTCATATTTTTTTCTTAACTAAGTAAGAAAGTAATATTCACACCTCACACTTTAAATTTTGTTCTGTGTCTTAGATATCCCAGCAGGTATGTTTGAATTGAGGGTATAGGGGTATGACCTCTCTCTGAGGTTTTTGAAGTGCTGTTTTGCAGTTTTTTCTGTGTGATGTCAGAGGACAGAGCTAGAACCTGAGTGTAGTTTACAGAAAGACACAATTTTAGAGCAAATGTTCTAAGAACTAGAATAATGACACCAAGATTATCCCATATCAGAGATCATCTAGTTAGGCCTCTATAGTCATGGTGTGACCCAGAGTTACACAGCTGGAATAAATAACCCAGTTGGTAAATGAGACTGAACCTATGTTGATGTTAGTAAAAATACAGTGGGCGGCCTGCAGATCACGAGGATTGTTCTGGGTTAGGGGAGCTGATTAGTGATGTTGTTGATGGAATCACCACATTTTATAGTGAAACAGATTAGATGATCAGACAATGTGTAACCGGAATAGACTGTGACCGCCTTGAGGACAGACGGTAAGCTTTCCTCTTGATGTCCCTTCTGTTGGGGGTGCTGACTGGGATTTAAAGGGCCTACAGGTATTTGTTTAATGTTTGAGTAAAAACCATTGACTCAGTAGCCTTATTTAAGAGCAGTGTTTCTAGGGCAGGAACTAGTGGAATGTTCTCCCTGATTTTATGCCTCAGTGTTCATTCCTTTTTCTGTTTTAAGTTGGATATTTTCTTTCTTGTGATGAGTTAAAATCTGGCCGATTATCTCTGGCTCTGCCCCTTGGGCTTGATGTTTCTACCAAAGTAGACTCCTAGAATTTAAAGAAAATATTGGAAATGTGGTCTGATTAGCGTCGAATAGAATGGGATCTTGCCGTGTTGTATGCTTTGTAGGTTTGTTGTGTTTACTTTTTTGAGCCATATGTTCTAAAATGTTTTAAAAATGTGGCATCATAATATCTACCATTTAGAGGACCAGAATATGTATTTCAAGTACACAAAATAAACTCATAAAGTAATATGTCAATGTTTCCCAGCCCCCGAAGGAGAAATATTAGGAGTTTAATGGGTTGAATAGAAATTTCCTTTTGCCTGGTTAACTAAATTGCTATCACCTTGTAAGCCCCTAAATCCCAATCTGTTTTTCTAAGGCAACATGTTTGCAGCTGTTTCAAATAACTGGTGGTTTGCAGACGATTGTTAGTGTGGTTTTCTATACACTCAAAACCTAGGCCCTGCTCTTTGAGGCTAATGAGTTGGCTAAGGGGTTGAGTTAAATAATTTCGTGTTGTTTTATTCATTAAATAGTTTGGCTAAAAGAAAAAAAAAAATCTCTGCTAATATTTAATTCTGTAGTAGGCATTTACAAAATAATTTTATTCTCATGTGCATTTATAGATATTTGAAACATTTTGAGAAATTTATTTTATTTTATTTTAATTCAGGGAATTCTGTCACAACAAATCACTTATACCGGGTTGCCCAAAAAGCTTGTTGAGGTTTTTCCGTGACATCTTATGGGATGTCATTGGGATGTCTTATGGGATGAATTGGGACACTGGGATTTACATGTATACACTACTATATATAAAATAGATAACTAATGAGAACCTACTGTATAGCACAGGGACCTCTACTCAATGCTCTATGGTGACATAAATGGGAAGGAAATCTAAAAAAGAGTGGATATATGTATTTGTATAACTGATTCACTTTGCTGTACAACAGAAACTAACACAACATTGTAAAGAAACTATACTCCAATAAAAATTAATTAAAAAACAAGACAAATAAGAAAATGAGATTAGTATAAGTTCAAGCCCACTTCAGTAGGAGTCTCCAAAACAATAGAAATATATGGTGATTGTAAGGAACGGACTGACTGAGTGGGGAAGAAAGTGATAACACTAAACCTTAAAGTGCTCTGAAACTGTGAGGCAAAGGGCTCTAGAGTCTTATGTAATATGGACCCACACTTATTCTTCACCTCTGGGGGTCTAACATGGAGCTCTGTAGTTTACTAATCACTTTCCCATGGACTACCAAAGTTGGCCTCCAAATAAACTTGTGATTTAGGCGGAGCAGGTAGTACCTGCTATTTCATAAATGAGGAAACTAGTTTAGAGAGGTTATGTGGTTTACCCAAGTAAACTCACAGAGCTAGCAAGGTCTCACTTTGTTAGGCCTGAAACCCAGGGTTTCTCATTAAAAGTTGAGCCTATTGTCCATTGCATCACACAGGAAGGAAGTGAAGACTCACCACCCCTTTCCTTCTCTCTAGAAATGGAGAAAAGAAGTCCTACGTTGTCATCTCAGTTTTACCATGTGACCCTGGGCAGGTTCATTACTTGTCTTGAGCCTCAGTTTCTTTACCTTTAAAATGAGAACAATGGTATTTGCATTTTATAGTATTTAGTATTAAATGAGATCAGGCATCACTCTGGCTGGCACCTTCTATGGGCACTCAGTTTTGGTTTTTTTTTTTTTTTTCCTTTTCCTTTTTTTCTTATCCAAAGATTGGCTTTATTTGTGCAGGCAGATTACAGCTCCTCCTAATGGATACCTTCAGTAGCCCTTGTTCTGCTAAGTGGTGGGAGGTACACACACTAATACAAAGCGCTGGGTAGTATATTGTGCTGTGTAACTAGGAACTAGGGGGAGTGCAGATAAGAAAGCAATAATGCTTTCCTACAGGGTAAGGTTAGAAAAGGATGTGAGTTAAGCTGGTCCTTGATGGTTAAATGATGTGGAGTTTTCAGAAGGTGCAAGGCATTGAAGGCAGGGGAAGGAAGCATCATGTGCTGAGTGCTAAGTGCATAGTACATTTGGGGAACAGCTAATCAGGGTGTCCCTGGTGTGGCTGACACTTCCTGGGAGAGGAGATGATAGATTTATACAATGATCTGCGGGGAATAATTTGGCTATATTCATTTAACATATTATTTGAGCATATAATTTGTTTCAGTCACCGATTTGGTTGCTGGGGTACAATGGTGAATGTGACAAAGTTCTTTTCTCTTGGAGATTATATTCTAGTGAGAAGACAGATAACAGTAAACAAAATAGATATGGGGTATAATAAGGGCTATGAAAAAAAACAGAGCAGGGCAAGGGGATGGAGAGTGAGGGTGGGGAGGGGCTGCTAGTTTAGATGGGATGATCAGAAAAGGTAGCTCTGAGGAGATGACATTTCAGTAGAGACCTGAGTAAAATTAGAAAGTGAGCCCTGCCAGATCAAGGGGAAGAACATTCCAGCAGAGGGAACAGCAATGACAAAGACCCTGATGCAAGAACAAACTAGGTAATCTTGAGAAGCAGCGTGGTTGTCAGTGAAATTCAATTTAAAGGATCCTGAAATTTCAGAAGGGCATGAGGAAAAGGATGGCCTTTTTACGTGGAAGTACAGTGGTATCTGACTTAATACTGTTGTTAGGGCCCTCTGTATTATATAGTGTTTGTGTGTGTGTGTCTGTATGTGCATGCATGTGTGTGTCCCCTCTTCCATCAATCTACCACTTACCCATTCACCCATCCATGTATCTATCCAACCAACTATTTAGCCAGTATTTGTTGAGTACTTTCTATGACCCAGGTACCATTCTGTGCCCTAGCTCTCAGTTGAACTCATGCTTAAGTTTAATCACATTATAAAAAACACACTGTTGTTATAATCAATGGCTTATGTAGTGGCCTCATATGTTTTTCTGAATCTTGTTGATAATTTTAAGACACTGTAAACTGTTACCTTATTATCCTCTGCCCGACAGGTCAAGAGGCCATGTGTACTTGAGGTATTGCCAGCATCTTATAGGGAAAAGAGGTGAAAAAAGAGTGGCAAAAAAAGAGTGCCCACCACATCTAGGTAAAGAGAACACTGATGCTGGATATTTGAGAGTTCGATCGTCTGTTCTGGGCTACTTAGTGAATCATCTGTGTGGCAAAATGCAGTCTTTCCCTAAGAGACAGACCAAGTTGTTTATTGATGCTGGAGAGGAAAAGGGTTGGGCACATACTTGCAAGACCTCTGATCTTTCCCAGAATTTGGAAGGATAAGGGAATTGCTAAGAATTTGAGATTGGAACCGTTCCCTCTAATTGTGGCTTTGGCCATTTGAAAGAAAAAAAAAAAAGGAATCCAGAAGGTGATATGCTGAACAATATGAGAGCTATTCACGGTAAAAACAAGCATTTAGACAAGCGTTCGGCTGAGTTAATGTGTGCTTTAGTTTCAGGCAGTATAAACTGAGGTGGCCTTGTTTCACAGTGGCATTTAGGAAAATTAACTAAAATATACCAGCTGCTCAACATTTTGTTTTGTTTTCTTTCCTCTTCTTTATCCTCCCCACTGCCCTTTTCTTTATAGCTGGTTTTCCTTCTTTCCAACTTGGAAATTATTGCAAAAACATTTAGTAACACTCATACTTAAAATTTTGTCAATTCTAGATAGACTATTTAACAATGAAAATTTCCACTCATTCTATGGATATAACTGGTTTGGAGAATTTCTAGCTTGCTGGACAGTTGGCATTGTAATGCAGACATGCTCGCCTCCCCCTCAAATTAGTGCCTCCTTTCCCCCTTGGGTGATCTGGATGCCATTTCCTCTCTTGTCCCAGGGACCCAGGATGTCATTGAACCTCTGTCTTTCCTACTTAGGAGGTTACTTTCTTTTTTCTTTAAACAATTTTTAAAAATATTTATTTATTTACTTATTTATTTGGCTGCGCTGGGTCTTAGTTGTGGCACGTGGGATCTTCGTTGCAGTGTGCGGGATCTTTAGTTGCGGCATGCGGGATCTAGTTCCCGGACCAGGGATTGATCCCGGGGCCCACTGCATTGGGAGTGTGGAGTCCTAACTGCTGGACCACCAGAGAAGTACCTGAGGTTAATTTCTTTTAAAATAAATTACTGCATATATTAAACATGCTAATTTTGGAAAATAAGAGATTAGAAAAAGCACAATCATGAACATCTATAACCCCAGCCACTCTAAGATAAACATACCTACGTATCTAGCATGCCCTCCACAATATTAGACTTAGGTGATGATATTAGGTAGGGTATCATTGAGACAGATTGGTGTCCTTATATGTGTGGAGTATTATAAACATGATCATCAGCCTTGTATCCTCTTCAGGGGCTGGAAATTATCCCATCATAAAGATGAAATGATTCTCCTATAGTTTATTTCCAATTCTTTCCTATTACGAAGGTAAAATCAGCCTCTTTGTGGTCCAGGCTCATTCCCTTCAGCCTTTGATGGTCAGGTCACACCTTTCTCTGTTTCCATTCAGAACTCAGCCTCTTCCTGCCTTAGCCTGGTAGGAACTACCATCGAACCATCGAACTGCTGTTCCTGCCCTTCCCCACAGCAGGAGCTCTGGAGAGTTGAGCTCTCATCTGATGCTTCCTGTAGAAGTGATTCTCTTTTTTCACGTATTTCTCTGTGACATTTGATGCTTTGTACACTGTTGCTCCTCCTTGAAGTGTTTGGATTTTCTGGCTGTTCATCCTTCCAATTCTATTCTTACTTTTCTGACTCCTTGTTTTCTACGTGCATCTTTTGTGTTCTTTGAAATGTAAGTCTTTCCCCGTTTTCTCCTACACACTTTGGGCAGTTGCACTCATTCCTATTGCCTGAAATTCCTGCTGATTTACTGACAACTACCCAACTATTTCTCCATCCTAGACTTCTCTGTGGAGCTCCATGTTTGGAAGTTCAGCTCTCTTGGACCCTCCACTTCAAAACTCAGCCAGTCAGAACCTAAATTTTTCAGTTTCTACTCTTGCCCTCTTCTAGCCAGCCTCTGCAATATGTTAAATGACATCACATCTGTCTAATATCCTACCTGGGCCGGAAATAAGGGAAGTCACCCTAGAGCCTTCCCTCTCCCATGCTCCTTCCCCAAATCCAACAGCAACTAACTCTGTGGTTTCCCTCCTCATTTCTCTGCAGTCCCAGTGCTTCTGATTTCCTAAAGACTCATTATTTTTTGCTTTCAAACTCCACTTTCAACTTTCTCTTGGCTGTCCCTCCTGTCATTACCAGAGTAATCTAACATGCAGATCTGAACCTTGTCACTTCCCAACTCCCAAATCCTGTAGTCAGCTCCCCTGGTGTGTTAGATGAGGTATGAATTCTTTGGTGTGATCTGGCCCATTTTAATCTCTTGTCCTTTCCTCTAACCACTTTTCTTATCTACCACTGTTAGGGATGCGTTGGGTTCTCCCAATCCTCCACTGTGTTCTTTTCTCTTGCTGTTCTTCTTTAGATAGTTAGGTATTCTCTTCCTCTGTGTTTCCTGAACACCCTATACTGAGATTTCTCAACCCTGGAATGATGGGCGTTTTGTGTCAACTAATTATTTGTTGTGGGGTATCATGTTGTGCCTTGTACGATATTTAGCGGAATCTTTGGCCTCTACCCATTAGATAGCTACCAGCGACAACCTCTCTCTCCTCTGTCCCTTGCCTCAGTTTGACAGCCAAAAACTATCTTCAGATATTGCCAAGTATTTCCTGAGTGGCAAAACCTCCACTGGCTAAGAACATGGCCCTCTTTGTACCTTTTCTGAAGTACTTAAAATAATGTCTTGTGATTATGTCTTTATTTGTTTATCTTCTTTGCCGTCAAAGGTCAGAGCCAAGTGCACCTCGAATCTCAGTGTTGAGGCTGGGGTGGCCCCTAGTCAGCATTTGTTCATTTGCTGAGTGTATGTCAGGATGGGCCACTCATTGCTGTTCCCAGAGAAATGAGAAAGGACAGGCAGCAATGCAGAGAATTTTGCTTTTGCAAGAGATTTTCACGGTTTTAATTGATAATTTATGGTGCTTTGTATGGTAATGAGTGAATTCCCAGTAATATTCTGTAGGTACAAGAGGGAAGTTGTGCAATATCTTTTGCTTGAGTTTCTTTAAAAAGGGACATGATTTTCTTTTTAAGGCTGATTCATTCATTTCATTAATTTGTCTATCATGGTTGAACATCTGCTTTATGTCAGGGATGTTGTTTATTCCTGGATGAAATAGTCCTACCCTTTTAGGGTCTTTTAGGCTTTTCAGATAGATATTCACAGAATAATTTTAACACAGTGAGATGAAAATAAGTCAGGGCAGCAAGGGTTTCCAAGATAGTGAGCCTAGACTGACTCTCCAGGCAGGTGGACCTTGTGGGTGTGTGGAGGATAAAGGGGATGTTTATGCGACATTCCCAGTAATCTTAATAAGTTGAAATTTTGTAGGATTGAGCACTACCCCCTCCCCCCTTTAAAAAATTTGATTCAACTCCATTACGGCGAATTTGGAGAACTAGCGTCTAAGACAACAGTGGCTGAAAATTGACATGGTCATCAGCATTTTATATTTCCTTTATGCTGTCTTAATGATTCTCCCCCCTCCCCCCCACCATTTTTTCCCTTCTTTACCTGAATTCCTGTAGTGTGAAGCATAATGTGGCAGGTATTCTGATCTCATGGCCTACTCTGTCTGCAGAGGTGTATGTGAGTGAGACCCCTTTTAATCATTCGTATAATGATTGGTGGCTCCCTGTTGTTAAACCACAGTTATTGATCCATCATCGCTGAAGTACATGGTTGAAGGAACTGGTGCTGTCAGGCATTGATTGACTAGGAAGGAAGAGTAGAGCTATTCTAACTCACTTTTATTTTCATCAGCAACAGTTACAGTAGAGACTTGTGCAAGACCTTCATGATGGAACATCACTTTTCCTGCATTAAGAGGTGTCTGATGTGACTGAAATTGCCAAGATAACTCAAAATGCTGCATTTAAAATATTTAGAACAGAAGAAACTGTCCAAAACCTTCTTATCTGACTAGGCTAATGGTTCACACTCTGGAAAATAAATGGGGGGGGGGGGATAAGAAAGAACAGATCTAGTATAAAATAGTTCTTAAGCAATTTAAAGAACATATAATAATATATTAAAATTTTGACATATTTCACACAAACGGTGCAGTCAGACAAAACAAGCATGTTTTTGTGTAAGTAAAATCATTTTCATGGCTGTTCAAATAATTAACTTCAAGCCATAATTAATAGCTGGTTCTTGGTACAGTTGTTACATCTTGGGCAGTTTCAGGAGGATTGGGAGCCTCTGTGTGCAAATATTTTAGATAAGAATGCAAACTGATGATATTAAAGGTACTTAACTGAGAGTGCCTCTCTTTGATTTAGTACAACTTACGTATATTTTAAAATCTGAGATGATCATAATTTGCTTTAGTGAACTCTTTAATAAAGCTCCTGTTATGCCTTGAATTCTAGTTAGAACAAAGAAGAACAAGAGCAACCAAAATAAATGAGGGGAGGGAGGGGGCAGAAGGGAGATGGGGTGCATGAAAAGACTGAAACCAAAAGAGGACAAAGCTGCCGTTTCTAGTGACATTTTATCCGTGTCTCAGAGCCTGTGCGTTTGTCCCTCTCTCTGAATATTTTAGTTTTGTTATAATTACAGTATCTTGCCTGCACTTTGTCCCTCTGATCCTTTTTTAAAGCCTGGATCAGTCTGTGCAGACTGCGCTCGTAGGTGTGATTTATTGAGTGACAAGTAGCTGTAGGGTAGAACACCAGCCTCTGTACCTGAGTAAAGTATTAGACATCACAGAGCCGGGCCAGGCAGGAGGGGGCCTCGGGAGGGAGTGAGGGAGGCGAAAAGCAAAGAGCAGTAACACAGCAGCTCCTGGATACAGATCAGACAAGAGGTTCTGCCACAAATCACCTAGAAACATGTCAGACGCTGCATGTTTGTTGTTTTACACTGAGGGCACAGCCGTAGTCCAAAAGTATTGATTCTTTCCTTTGTACAGAGACAGAGACTGTCAGCCGTAGCAGGCTGACCTTGGTATGGCGCAGACAACTATTCCCCACCCTGCCGACCAGATGAACCCCACAGGAAAAGCCCGGGCGAGATATGCCAATGTCCACTTCACAGGCTGCCCCGGCGCCTTCTGTTTCCCAAACACTTTCCCCCTCCCCGGGCCCCCAGAGTGCTCTTTGTGACAGAAAATTGGAGGCAGGGTTCTTGGAGTTTGCGACTGTGTGTGTGTGTGTGTGTGTGTGTGTGTGTAGATGCACAAAAAGAAGCCCTTTTTATTTTATTTAACTGTGAGATAACCCGAAGGGTGTCTGGCCAAGGATGTCTGTGCTCGTGCATTTTGTGTTTGAGGAGGCAAGAGAAGATAGTTTATTTTGTTCGTACATAGCAAAGGCGAAATCTCTGTGTGTGGGCACTTAAATACGTTCTGATTTTTTTTTTCGAGGGGGCCAGGTAGAGTTTTCTCCGTTTTCTCTATTCCAAAAGCCCTGGTGACAGGTGAGATGTGGGGAAAAGGGATCAACTCTCACCCTTAATTCATGTGTGATTATTTGAAAAGTTGTTTCATAGTAAAACTGCACAGATCCATTTACTCTGTGAACCCACCGTTCTCTTTCTAGTCTTGAACTCTGTGGTAGTCTTCTATCATTCTGCAGCATTTAATAAATTCCATTTGTTAGGAAAGCCAAGGAAGTTTTAGCTGCAACAACTGGTTTGAAATAAATGTAGAATTCATATTTGTTTGGGCTGAACGTAGACGCAAACATATAGCTTCCGGCATTTGAAATGAAGAGTTCAAGACTTGAACCTATAAGCCGTTAGCAAGAAGGGACTGCAGAGGGCCTTTCCTCTGAGCACAGCCGGGCGAGCTGACTCCAGTGCCCAGGAGGGCTTGCCTGTAGTGAGAGGGAAGGTGTTTGGAGTCACTCCTTGCCGAAGCGGAGTGTTTGATTTGTGACTAACAATAATAACAGGGAGGACGCCTTCCTCCCTTTCACTTTTAGGAATGGTGTCGCATGAAGGATCCCTGTCCAGAAGATTGAGCAGTCCAAGGGGAAAAGTCAAGTAGCTTTCCAGTTTTGCCTGAATGAGAATCTGAGACACACTGATGGGGAAGAAAAGTGGTGATGCCATGTGCACTTAGGGATAGGGGGGGAAAAAACCCTCTTTTTAAAAATAATATTTCTCTTTTCTAAATAAAATAATGCCAACAGGTTCAGTGTATGTGATAGGATTTTGAATTTGCATAACCCACACTCTTTTATGAAAATGAGTTTTTTTTTTAAGTGGACCGTTGAAGATAAAAATAGCAAGTACATGTAAGGCATCTTAAACTCATTACTCACTTGTAGGAGAAACCCTTTTATTTTCTACATCTATGCTTTCACATTCATACTGTTAGTTTTAAGTGACTATTTGGCAACCTAAGAGAAAACTCAGTGGTTAAAAAAGCATCATTTGTTTTATTGTCAGTTTTTTACTTGATCTTAAGGTAAGAGATCTCTTTGAAGTATTGGGATTTCCAGACACCTAACAGGGAGAACTTTTCTAATAAATGTGCTAGTCTATGAAAACAGTGTAAGACCGAACTAATTATTTTGGTTTCTCATGCTGATTCTAAATATTTCTTGTTCTTTTCGTTGGATCTTTCTCATCCAAAACAGCTTTATGTTTTAAGGGTAAGAACTGCTGAGCAACTCTCTCTTTGGGTATTAAAAAAGGCAAATTATCTAGGATATATCACTGTCTTTATAAAAGAATACTCTAGGTATAAAATGGGAGGTGAGGAGTGACTATGCTATGTTAGAAATGCCGTGTAAGAAAAAATAATGCAGAGAATGAATTAGGAATGATTTAAGATCTGAACACTCAGAATTGGTATATATTTTTTAACACTCTGCTTTTCTTTTAATATATACATGCTAATCACCTGTCTTTCTCTCTTCCCTGTGTATGTTATACCCACTTGATTTACTACTGAAATTATATTGCTTTTGAATGTGTCAGTTGAGTTATCCCTTGCCTTGTTAGTATCATGTTTGATTCCTTGGACAGAGTCATAAATCACTATCTAATATGCAGGTCTTTTGAAGACGCACCCAAGGTTTATTGCCAGTAACAGACTAGTGGCCTTATGTGGACTTTCCATGAATAAAACAGATTGATGAGCCATTTTATAGCATCGCAAGCTATATTATAAATACATCACCCTTTTCAGTAATTTAACGTGAGGAACAGCCTAATGAGCTCCCAGCCATGATCAGCCGGAGATCTGGGAGTTCTGTTTAGCTTCTGGGACAAGTGACTGGTAGAGGGTAAGAAACCCGAACCCTGTAATGTTTTCCTCAGTTCAGTAACAAAAGCTTTGTAATATGAATCATTTCAAGCAACAGTGAAGTCAAGCTGCATTTAGAATTGGTCAGAGTAATAAAGTGAAATATATGTGGGTCTGATATTGCTTATAACTGGGAATGTAACGCAATGGACTTTCTAAGTTATGTTTCTCCTTTTACTGATTGAAGTCATCAGCAAAATTGGATCAGCAAATTATCATTTTGAAATATATATGATCAAACATCTACCTGACAGCTTGGAAGAGAAACCAGGTAGATATGTTTGCAACATCATGAGGATGTCTGTTGAAAGTATAGCTTAAGACGATCATTGTTTCTGTATTCAAGCCTTCTATTTTGCACAGCTTACAACACTTTAACTTTAGTATCTAATTAATCCTTGTAATACACCTGTGGAGTAGGAGGAGTGGGTGGCATCCGAGGGTAAACAGTTACTATCTTCTTCTTTCTGGTGAGGAAACTGAGGCAAGTAAAGATGACTATTTTTAAAGAGCTGTCTGAATAAAAAGGAGAACAAGATAAAATAAGTGAATTAGCAAAACTAAAAAAATACTGTTTATTAGATATAATGGATGTCAACATTCAGAGAACTTACACAAACATACCTTTGTGGACCTGCAGTTAACAGTTTGGAAGGTAGACTATACTCAGTATAGTTACAGCATAGCTTTGTGAATGAATTTTGGCTACCTAGAGGCTGCAGTGTATTTTGAACTGGAAGGTTCTAGAGGATATGCAGAGTTGATTACATCATGCTGCATACAACTACCCTTGCCATATACCCAGCTGAAACTGTGTTTTACATTTTTAGAAGTCAGACTTTGGTCTGAGGTGACATTGTAAATAAATGAGTAATTAGCCTATTGTAAAAAAACTTAAAAAAAAATTTTTTTCAAATATAATTTCTGCTACGAAAGCAGCTAGGCAGTTTGGCAGACATTGTTATTTACACTTCAGATGCGAAGTACCTTGAATGTACAAGGGAAGAATGAAGAACTGAAAAGGGTTTAATTAGTCTTTACAGAATAGGTAAAAACAATATTTTTTCCACCAAGATACAGACACATCAGTGATGGCCTAACTCATTGGGCCCAGTCCTGCCTACATTCAGACACTATGCATCTTCCATTTTTTAAAAAATAATTTAAATGGAATGGCCCTATTCATACCCTCTATTCCTTGGCCCTATTTATATACCCTCTGTTCCTTATTAAAAATGGTTGACAAGTAAAATTCCATTTTAAAATATATCTGTGGACAGTCAATATTGTTTTGAATTTTAAAGAGTTCCTGTGTCTTGTGAATGGCAATATTCATTTAATATTCTGTATTCAGGGCAAAGTACTTTTGAAACCAACTGAGTGTTCTCCATTTTTGCTTTCTCCTCTGCTCTTTTGCCTTCTTCCCTTACACACCTGGGGTTGAGTATGGACTGCAGGTCTAAACTAATTAGATTGGATGAACTACTTTGGTCCTCAGTTTCTCCATTTCTAAAATTGTGGGCTAGAGTTGAACTTTCCTCCAGGGAGTATTTGGAAGAGTATTACAGAATGGATTTATAAGATCTCTGTGTCTCTGTAGAGGTCGGTGTTGACATTTAGTTCTACTCTTTGGGGTTGCCAGACGTTTACAGCTGGGTGAATGATCTTGGGTTTTAGTGAGGTCCACTGAACCAAGACTTGTGGCCATATCATGTATGATTCTATAGCATTGGCCTCTCAAATAAGTGAAGTTTGTGACAGTGCATTGTCTGCAAAGAAAATTTTGGCTAATTCATCATTTAAACATCAACAACAAACCAGATGCCTTTCTCCTGTAGATTTTGCCACCCGAGCATGAACTCATGAAGATTTTAAGCTTAAAAGTTAGAAACAGAGGCCTGTAGAAGTGGCTTTTCAAACATGCAGTTGTTGATTTCTTATTGAAAAATCTATAAAAAAGAAAAATCAGCGGCAGGTGGAACGTGCTCCTCCCTCCCTCTCTCCCTTCCTCTGTCTCTCTTTCTCTAATTTGTGCCAGTGCTTCTAACTTTCCTCTTGAGTTCAGCGGTAATTTTCATATGAAAACCATCAGGCTTATGGAAAGAAAGATGTGTCTCCAATGCACTCAGACCCAATTCTCTCTTAATTTCTGAGGGTTTGAGAAAAATAATCCTCCAGGTCTTCTCTATGTCCCAGGGGCTCTGGGAAAGTCCTATTCAAAACTAAGGGTTCCTAAAGAATTGATCAGCTGCAGACCACTAGCCTCTTTTAACATCAGGCAGTTTAGGGGCGTAGCTCATGTTGCTTTTCAGCTCAGTGCCCTGTGCTGAGGAGCAGAAGCTCCCCTGATGCCCTCAGTCCTGGAACACCTTTGGAATGTTAGGCTTATTCTCTCTCTCAGTGGAAATGAAAACAGATTGTTTGCTCATCATTTAACATTCCAGTGGTGTGCAAAGCAAAGTGTGTGGGATGAATTTATACGTAGATACATGCACTTATATGGAAGGTCTGCCTCTGTGTTTTCATCTTTTGTCACAGAGTCTAAGGGGACTAAGTAGCTCTACCTTTTTGATATGAAGATATCGTTGGTTTTTAACGCAAAGTGGTTGACTCGTACTATATTCCACATAGATTGAGTACCTCATATTCATTAACTGCCCTTATGTGCCTCGTCACCTTTAGAGGGCATGATTCTGCTGGAAAATTATACCTAATGAATTGCAAATAGAGATCGGTTAAGTAAGTTGTGTTAATTATGTCATTTGCAAGATTGCCTAATGTGGAATTGGTCATGAGACTAGAAACTGCTTGTCAAATGTTTCCCTTAACTAATGTGATATTTTGTGGTTTTCAAATGACACAATTCACATAACTTATTTGATGGAACCTCATTAAGCACCCCTTAGTTTGCCTTAGCAAAATTATGTTATTAAACATGCCATGATAGGTTCTGCCCTCATTACTTTGCATTCAGCCCAGTGAATAGTGTTTGTTTTGTGACACTTATCCCCAAGTCCTTCATCTTTGAGGAAGCCATGGGAGTTCCATGTTCAGAATCGTGTTTCTAATCCACTTTCCTGCAGTACACACGTCTAATCTGGGCTTGGCTGATAGAACCTGGATGTGTACTCATCGTGCTACAATGGTGAGCACTTTTCACCGTGCAGTCCTTACTTAGCCCTCTTTTAGCCAACTTTGTCATCTCCCCCCTCATAGTTTGATGTCCTGATGCTCTATTAATGTCTTAAGTAGAAAATCCAGAAAATCTCTGAATCATATAGTTTCAGTTAAAAAAGCCAAGTGTATGGCAGTTGTAATTACGACAGTCACTGTAAGAGTGGGGTAGTTTTCCACTGTTGTCACAACTGCCTTGTCTAGGAAATCTTTGCATTAGAATCAAATGTTTATCTCTTCAGTAAATAATTTGTCCCATGTTGCTTATTACTTATTGAGACTGTGTTTCTTTTTTTTTAAAGACCGTGTGTCTTTTTAAAAAACATTTTTTGAGTGTATTGGTGACTTCCTACAGCCCTGTCTTCAAAGGGACCAATCCCAGGGGCACTTGTAGTGTTTGGTTTTGTCACTTAAATTTTGTTGGGTGAATTCTTGTTAATAGTACATAAACTCTTACACAGATTGGGAAACAGTTGAATAGTGTTAGGAATACAGTCCGTGGCTATGGAATAGAACCAGCCGACCCCCAAGTGAACAGCATAGCAGTCTACATGTCTAAAAAATACCTTAAGCCTGCCTAGGATCAGACTTAAAGTTTGCGTTCTAGTGAGTAGTACTTCACTCACCAAAATGAATGCACATATTGTTGGATTGCTTATGTTTTACTTGGAAAAACTTTGTTGAAGGCCACCTTATCCTTTAACCTTATGATCTCCCTTTCTCTCTTTCATTATCAGAGACCCCATCACAGTTGCACTTGGGTCAAGCCTCTTCCTAAAGTTATTGTCACCTTAGACTGTTCCTGGCAGCATCACCCTAGGGGAGAAATTCTTGTGTGATAGAACAACCTGATCTACTTTCTGTGCATGGACATCTCATTACCTACCTCCAGTTCGGCTCCCCCTTTGACCTTCTTTCCCTTAGCCACACAGCCCATGAGGCCTGCCTCTGTCAGAGTCTGTCTTGAAGGATATTATTCTTCCTGTGGTCTTCCTCTTTTCTTCCCACCTTCTACCAACCCCCATCCATACCACACACATTCCGCCAACTCGCCGTGTAGACTTGGCAGGAGATTCCACCCAGGTCCTTGTTATGTAACCAACCACCTACCCCTTTTTGGCAACAGACACCCAACTCAGCAAGTTGCAACAAAGAATGGAGTTAATTGGAACATGTGCTGTGCTCAAGTCTGCAACTAAAAAGGGCTGATAGTCATCAGAAAAATACAACCATATGTAGATGTTCGCTTGATAATCTGTGTATACATGGGAAATGTCCTCTGCAACCAGGTTGCATTTAAATAAAATCCACTACCATTCTCCCCTTTCTCTTCTGACATTTCCCCTCTCCACCTCCTCATATGTAATCCTTGTAACTTGCTCTCTCATGCCTGCTCGTGGGTGGGCATGGCCTGCTGATACAGATGAGTGAAACAGACCTGTGGGTGATACTTCACATGAGGAACTTTATGTGATTTATGCGTGGGACTCAGCTATGGCTAACATCCCAGTGGACCTCCTCTCCATTCCCAACTGTTGCAATATGGCTCATACCCTTAGTTGATCTCCACCCCTATTTTTGTGTCCAGTCTTGAACTTCAAGATGTCTTCTGCTTAGCGCTTAACTTTTAATTTTAGGTACAATTTGCATTAAATAAACTGCATAGATTTTAAGTATAGTTTCATGAGTTGTGATGTATGAATGTATACACCCATGTTAAACTATCACCTCAGTCAGAATCCATATCATTTTCTTACAGTATTCCATTGTAAACAACATCCTGTTAAAAAAAAAAAAAAGGATATTTGGACATATTTTATGACTTGTTTCCATATAGTGGAAATATCCTAACGTCACAGCTGCTCTCGAGTATGACAGATAGTTGACCATCATCATATGTCTGATGTAATTAGAAGGACTTTCCACTGCACTGCTGCTACCTCCCCACCCCAGGCTACTGGAATTCCCCAGCAGTGGGCCGACTGCCCATCCCAAAGTCTCAGGCTTCTGGGTGTTCTTGGTCTACATCCCTGAACTTCAGAGGGAGTAGTGACCTCCGTATGCTCTGAGATGGTTCACAGGCAACGAGGCTGGGCTTGGATGCTTCAGTTCAGTTTTTAGAGTCTAAAAACTCTAGATATTCTCACTTGTAAAATGATTACACTACTAGAAGGCAGAGGTGTTTTATGTAAACGTGGGAGTTCTGAAATAACCTGAGGGTTTTGTTTTGTTTTGTTTTGTTTTGTTTCCAGAGCTCTTGGGAATGGCCTGAAAGGATCTTGGGCTTTGAGTCTCAGGAAGTGTATTTTAGATTGGATGTCTGTCCTCAGTATTTTCTTCTTTAGGTTTTGAGAGGCTGCAGAGTAGTTCTGGACTTGAATTGCTATCTGAGAGATTCCACTGGCCTAGATACTTTCAGAACAAAAGTGCTGGATGATTATGTTAATACTAGTTACTCTTCATTAAGCTACTTAGCTGTTGCCGGCAGTGGGCTAAGACTTTGTGTACATTATCTCATATATAATCTTTCTAACACCCTAGTTATGTAAGTACTCTGTTTTTCCCACTTGATAGCTGAGGAAACTAAGCCTTGAATACCTTACGCACAGTTACACAGCTAATAAGTGATGGGACAAGGATGGGATTCCAGATTGGATATCTGGTCTCTCAAACACTCTACCCTAACATTCCATACTTGTTGGACTTCTTCCAAGTATTAAGTAGGTAATACGGTAATATACATGTATTTGGTATTGGATATTTTAATATAATTGTTAAACTATTCAATATTATGGAAAGAATGGAAACGTGACTCAAACTGGAGCCTCTAACTATGTCGGATTCCCTTCCTTTAAGCGTCTCAGAATGTGTGAAAATTAACAAAATAATAATGTTTTGTGAAATATGGAAGTAGTAAGGACTGTTGCACTCATTCTGAAGATGAAGAGTTTGAGACACGATTTCCCATAGCATCACAGAGAGAAAGGAAACCTAGTCTGTCTCCTCGTGCCTCTTATTCTGCTCTTTCAAATATTCTTTTCCCTTATCCAAGCCCAGTTGTTTGTTTGTTTGTTTGTTTGGGGGGCCTTGCTGCCTGGCTTGTGGGATCTTAGTTTCCTGACCAGAGATTGAACCCGCACCCTCAGCAGTGAAAGCGCAGAGTCCTAACCACTGGACAGCCAGGGAATTCCCCAAGCCCAGGTTTAAAGAACATTGTTAATTATTATCTTTTCAGTTTAAACTGTGATTCATAGACAGGGACTAGCGACATTCTTATTATCTGTTTAATAGTTTACCTAAGAGACTATCATGACCGTAGTCAGTAAGATTTCTTTTAAATGGATGAATTCAGCATCCTTGTTAGGGCTCAGATTGACAGTGTTGAAGACTTGTTGTAAAGCACAGAAGGTCAAGAAGTTAGGTGCTAGTTTACACAGTCTGCTTCTCCAACAGGTCCTAGTTTCCTTCCAACTAAAGAGAATGAGACAAAGTAAAATAAAATGCTTAAATCAACACTAGCCAAAAGAAAAGAAAGAGGAAAGAGCAAAGAAAAGAACCTGCCAAAAGCAGCAGTCACCCTCTGGGAAGTGCCTTCCCTCCCTCCTTGAGGGTCGCTGGTTTTGCTGTAGGATATTTGATGTGTATCATTTATTTACTGTTGCTTTTTCTGTTCCTCCCTTGATACTCTTAGGCTGAGACTTTATGTTAACTGTCTTATGCCACTAATTACACATTGCCTTTCATGTTTGTTATTATTAGTTTAATGGATAAATCGTGATTTTCTATAAACACAGGGCACAGGCTTAAAGGAAAGAGAAGTGTTTTAGGGACTTTGGGATTATTCAGAATCCCAGTGACTATCACTGACTTAACATATCTAGACTGCATTTGTAGTCTGTTCCTTTTTTTCTATTAATAACCATAATGATTAAGATAGTGAAAGGAATTTTCAGCTTTAATTTGAAGTTTTGTTGCCTGGGAAAGTTTGTATTCAACTCTTGATACTGTCAAAAAGAGAATCTTTCTTAATAATAATCTCAGAATCAAAATATATTTAAGGTACATTGGAACCTTAACCTGAATAATTTAGTTCAGCCCTTTCATTTCTCTGCCTGCGGTGTGATGACTTGAGGGGCCATCTGAGGTCATTCCAGATATCGAGATTCTCTTCCCATTTCTGCTCCTGACACTACTGGGAAGTTGGAAATGGAAATACCTCTGTGGAATATCTTTTTTAAAATTTTGTTACGTGTAGGAAACTTTGATGTCATTGTGGAAAGGCAGAATAGAAATAAAAGGTATTTCAAAGGCATTTGATGCAAACCTGTGAATCTTTGCTTTGACTAAGGTTATCAGAAAGTTCTTCTAAGGTTCTTTTGGAGTACTTTTTTCAGGTGTTAGGTGAATATGCCCACACCCATGGGTATCTCTGGAAGTTTATACTGTCAAGAGAACTCAAGGTTTTAAAAACTGGCTGCTTGTTTTCACTGTCCTTGAGGAAAGCGGGCTAAAGAAAGATGTTTGATGATTTGCTAAACGTTAAGATAACTTAATCTTAAACCATGCTGGAGGAGATCAATTTTGGGGCAGCAAAAGAACCATGTGTTTGTTCCATTGACCCCAGAAGAGGCCAAAACTGATGATTTAATACCTGCTACCCATATTCATAAATATCAAGAAGTGTCAGTAGCGATTGCTGTTCTTAACATGCTTAGAATATTAGATCTCCGTGACCTTTATGCATGAAAAGATAGGTAAAGCTAAGAATTCTAGAAGGAAAGGATGGAGGGCCCTCAGAAGGAAAGGATGGAGCACTATAACTGGTGCAATTGAAGTTGAATCCTTGGTGGAGAGGGGTATGTGTGGATCCTTCTTTCAGTTTCCCCAGATGATTGAAATACACAGCCAGCCTTGAAACCACTAATGCAGATTCTAGACCACTCTTTCTCATTAACATATGAGGTCAACAAGATTCACAGAAGGTAAAATTACTCTATGAGGTTAAGTAACAAATTATTTGAGACCACGTATTGGAATTCAGGTTGCCCAGGTTTGGACCTGAGTTTTTCTCAGCACTCCATAGGTCGTAATCCCCAATTAATCCCTGCTCCCTCTCTAGAAAAGGCAGTTTTGTGATCTTCATTCATTTGTGGAGTCCTCTTTCTGCTCTGGTAATAATGGCTCAAATCAGTGAGCACTTGTTGTGGTCTCGGCTCTGTGCCATGAGTTTTATAGGGGTTGCTTCCTTAGTTAGGTATGCTAATATTCCTATTTCACAGATAAGGAAACGGGCCCAGAGAGCTTAAGTAACTTGCATATACTTTCAGAGCAAGAGTAGGTGGAGGCCTGGGATTGGAGCCTGGTAGTTTCCAGAATTGTGGCTCCTGAGCAACTTAGCTGTACCTTCCCCAGAAGGGTTCAATGATTACTTCTCATTCCAAAACAAAAGTTTTGTGTAGACAGTTTAAGCCATGGGAACTCTAGACCACATTTTGAAAGCCAAAATTAAGAAAACAAAAAATGTGGCCCCCAAGGCACTCACTGTTTTCCTTCCCTGTTTCTTGAATACTAAGAGAGCAGGGGATATTGGTGATGACAGTCTTTTTACTGCCAAACGGACACTTGGCAGCTGGCTGTAGATCTGCCTCAAAGATTTTGCGTCTAGAGAAGTAAAAAATCTTAGGGAGGTGGAAGCTGTGGGCCGGGTGGTTTGGTCATTGGTTTTGTAGTATGGTTAGGGTTGTTTTATCACCGATGAAAAAATAAGGAAAGCCACACGGTAAAAGGAATATGTTAAAATATGCATTCTACCTTTCGAAGAAGAGTTCAGGTGTGGGTAGCAATACTTTGTAGTGTCTCGGGGAGAAAACCTCAGAGATGTTTCTTAGGGTAGAATCGGAAGCCATTGTGGCGTGGCCTAAAGCAGCACTTACAAAGCGTAATGCTCTTCAGACTTGTCGAATGTTCAGGAGTATTGTCTTCTTTCTCCTATTCATTAAAAAAAAAAAAATCCTCATGAACTCATTTTAAAGTATCAAAGTAAAAAAACAAAACTTGTACTGGATATAATTTCAAGCTCAGGATCGGGAAGTGGAAAGAGTATGTTGGCAAGGTAATATTTTAGTAACATGTAAGATGAGTGTTCTAGAAGTAGGGTCACTGTTTAGTTTGGCTTGTGAACATGATGGTAAGTCCTAATGATGATGAGTAGGTGGAACTCATGATAAATGTTGCTTAGTAACTTGCTGCAGTGTGTGTTTACTTATTGTGGAGAACAAATCTTTAACCAGTAAGTTGGTGGATGTTAGTTTGGTGACTTTTTAATTTTAACAGCAAACAAGAAAATGGTCATTCCATTAAATAACACCACTTTACAGAGTATTAGTATTATTTTTTGGCTTGTTCCAAAAAAGGACTTAAGGTAGTTATATGTTTTTACAGGCAATACTTCATTTAATCCTTCCACCTCCATTGAAATGTAGTGGTTGTTTGGGCTAGAATTCCTGTGTGCAGGAAGTTTTAGAAATCTCAGCTAGGGACCCAGCGATTTCAGGCACTTATATGATAATAGGCATCTTTAGTCCAATAGATTAACTTGCATCTTAAACTTTTTGTAATTCAGAAATTTTTAGTGATAAGATTAGGTTGTTACCATTTGAAACCGTTTAGTAATTAGACTAAAAAAACAGAAAGTTAAGTGGAGGTAACAGATTGGTACAGTAAACAGTTTTAAAATAGTAGTAAGGGTTCATTTTAAAATATCTGGGACAGTACCTTAGCAAATTCATGTAGTGTGGATTTTTAAGTTTCCCAGGCGCCAGAGAGGCAACTTTCTTTAAAGGGAGAAGAGGCTTCTTACCCATCTGACCAGTAGTTGTCGTTCACAATTTAAGATTTCCTCGAAGATTTTACTTTAATCTTCCCACTGATTTTTTTGGGAATGATTTGCAATCTGAAGTGTTTTGAAAAATACTCAAATACTATAGAGAGTATGACTGTATTTATATTTGTATTATAATAGGAAAGTTTAAAAAGTAATCAATGGACTTTGAGAATGAATATTTCTGATAATTGATAACGTAGACCAGAGCCTTCATTCTTTGCAGTTTTCCAGTAGTTACTTTACCCGGTGATCCTCATGTGTTTCTCCATGAACATTTCAAGGTCTTGTTCTGAGGGTCCAGTTTCTTTTATTCTTATCCTGACATGCCTGTAAATGCTCCGATGATAGTATCTTAACTTTTTCTAAGGCCGTGAACTTACTGTTCATTGAGTGCTTACAGCACTTCTCCAAAGTAACAGGATTATAATGCTAGTTTCGTCCTAAGAATGCGGCCCCTAAAGTTCAGAGGATTGACATCATATACCACAAGGGCCATAGCCAGGTCCCTGGTGCAGGTGTTTTTTGATGCCCACTTTGGGCTCTTCACCAGCTAGATTGTTAAGCTTGAGCTAAAGTTCACATGTTTGATGCATCCTGTTGGGATCTTCTTGAAAGGCTACAGCGTTGTTAAAAATCTTTCAAAACACATGCCTTAAGTTCATGCTTGATTCACAACAAGCCAGCCCTCACAGTTTCTTGCATAAACTTGGGAATTTTCTACTAGTTTGCTTAGCCTGATAGAATGACCTCTTGATGGGGTTGTATAATTTGAAATGTTAAACACATAATAAGAACAGGAGGAGACTCTGCTTTCTGAGGAAACTATTAATCTGTTAATGAAAAATTAGTTGAAAACTAGTAGTTAATAATTGCCATTTTCTAACATGAAAAGGTTCTGTCCCGCATGTGTTTTGTTAAACATTGTAAAGGTATCAAAATTCGATGAACTTTAAAGTATTTGTATTTGATACAATGTATTTAGATGGTCTGGATGTGGAATTTGTTGGGAATGATCATTGGAGCTTAGAGGGGCGGGGGAGAATGTGAGAATATTTAATCTATCTTTGAATATTTGGTTTCCTGATTTCACATAACATAACCAATGCACTTATTTTACATGCAAACCATTACGCTTGGTTTCTGTAGTTAGTCTATTGACTTAGTGTTCTTTTTTTGCTTAACTTTCTTAACCAGAAATGTGGTTTGGCAAGGTAAAGGACAGAAGTGTATCACATGCTTCACTGGTCTCTGTTTTTTATGAAGAGGATGTCTATATTGTTACTTTTGTTTATAATCATTAGAAGCAGTATACTAGAAATGGGTTCATTTATCTGTAAAAATTGGTCTTTCTTTAAAGAAAACAAACAAAAAGACCCTTCAGACCGTCACTAGCAAGGGGCAAAAATGTAATCCACTTTGGATATTTTTCCCCCTGCCTTTTAACATGTGATGCCCTAGGCTTTAGTTTTGTTGTTGGTTGTTGTTATAGGGAAATAAACAATTTTGATACAGAATTAAATAAGAAACACTAACAGATAAAGGTAACAGAAAAGTGAATACAGTAATAGCATTCAACAATGATGCACTGAGATTGTAATGACTTCTTACAACTTAAACCATTCTTGAAATATGTTAGACCTATGCCTAAAAAAGTAAACAGGCCAGAGGGTGAGATTTTGTTGTCTTCTAGATGTTTATAATTAGTAAGCTAATACTAACATTTAATATTAGAATAAAATGGACATGCTTTGCTCCAATACTTAACAGAGGCCAATAATAACATTTCCATGAATATGAATTTTCATTATTTCTGTTATTTGAATTAAAATGTGTTTTTGATGATATGTCTTCTGAAGTGTCATCCCAGAATATTTTGTTAACTCCTGTTTTTATAAAAATACATACAGTAGTTTTTTTGTAACTTCAAAACTTTTCAAGTTAGCTAAGAGGAAAGTTTTTTTCAAGGGAAAATAGCCTGTTATATACGACATCCTTTTCACTCTTTTTGTGAGAGTTTCTTAAACCTCACACTTTCTAAATATCTTATACTTTCAAATCAATAATAATTGGATCATTATCCTGATGTTACATTGCCATCCTAGACATCATTAATGTCTATTTATTTTTATCTTTTGAAATTTATATCATCGTGTTTAGATATAAAATTCTGTACTGAGAATCATAAATCCTATCCAGTGGTCTTAGGTGAGGCAATTTATGGGCATTTAGAAATAGAATCAATTTTATTTATTTAAAATAAATGGAGAAAGGGAAATATTTAAAGAAAGCTGTGTTATCTCATTGTCTTCAGAGTTTATTCACCATTGTCTGTTTGGCATATTTCAGTAGATGAAAATGTTCATTCTTTTTTTTTTTCTTTTAAAGAGTGTCTTTTTCCAGGAATATATTTTATGAGTGTAATATGGTGCAATGTGTAACAATGTACCCTATACCTAAGGGTTTTAAATGTAATTAGAGACATACTTGAGGAGTGCAGGTGAAAATCTGAATGTGAAGAATCAGCTATTGCAATAGGTCCCTGTATATTAAGACTTCTGGCTTCTTAGTTTATTAATATGTCTTAGGTCTTAACATTCTTAAGGTTGGCATGGTCATGAGAATAACCTACTTTTTAAAAATACGAAAGTGTTTGGTTCTCTTCTTCCAAGTTTTTTATTTTATCCAATAGTCAGTACAACTAGAGCTGCCTTCAGTCTTCAAATGTACTGTTGACGAGTTTCATTAGACTCGATTTAGAAACAACCTTGATGATGAAAAGTTTGCATGTGTGTGTATTTTTAACATTTTCATCCGCATGCACTTGGTTTCATTTGAGATAGGAAATGGAAATAACAAGACGCTCTTAGAAAATCTTGTTTCTGTAGACGGCTCAACCTTGCCAGAAACCACGAGGCAGTGGAAATATCACGAGAAAGCCTGTTCCTACAAGACTCCCAGACTGATTACCAGACCAAAGAAGTTCCCAGAAATTTAGCTTGAAGCAATCATTTAAAATTTAGGAGGCGGATCCAGTCCTGCTCAGAGTCACCCATTGCTAATTATAGTAACTTATAATGTCCCAGTGATTTTGCTATTAGCCACACCCCAGTGTGAAAATCAATGTAAATAAATCAGTCTTTGATTTTTATATGTTCCCTGCAAAATATATTATCGGTAGACCCTTAAGATCTGTGTATTTCACTATATGTAAATTGTACCATGACATCCCAAACACTTTGAACCTATGTATTTTTTTTTTTCCGTGCTTGATATATGTTTTTCACCTTTGATGTAACAGGTAGCGATTTTCTTTTAATCTCATTTCTTAAAATTTCTAGGAGCTGGGAACCTCTCCTGCCTGTTCCACTCTGCGTGTGTGTTAGTTGCTTAATGGCATGTACATGTCTTCAAAATACATGGAGCAACTGCCTTTTTAAAAAAGCTTCTATGTTTTATATACATATATATATAAATGTATGTATATATGTTGTGTTTTGGATAATATTATGTTGTATGTATGTATTATGTTTTTTGTGTAACCACAGAAATTTAGTTATTACTTTGAACCCTTGGAATTCGTGTGACAAAGCCCAAGTTTATTGTGCACGTTGTGATTTAAACCATACCCCAGGTTATTCTGGGGGCTTGGAGCGATCCATTTGACGCAGGCAGGTCTTGCCTGGTAGAGGCTTCTTGCCCCAGCACGTTCTGGACAGATGGCTTTGATGTCAGGTGAACGTCACAACTTTAACTGCTGTGTTTACACTGTATGAGAGCTTGCTGAAGCTCTCGCTGCATCTCTCCCATAATTCCAGCTTCACTTTAGGTCTGAATACATGGACACTAAAGGGGCCCTTTCCTTTTAAAGTTTGCTTGTCCGTTAGGCACCTCAAGAAGCTTATTCTTTTGCGTCATTTTCTGTAAGAGTTCATACACAGGACTTGGTACTGAGTAATTTTGAGCACAGAATTAATTCTGTGGCCTTTCATGTGCCTAATGAAAGCCATAAGGGTATGATAAGAAAAGAAAATGGAGAAAAAAAAATTTGCTCCTTCCTAGACGGCCAGAAGAAAAAAATCAGAGCAGTTGTCTTTGAACCAGGGAAGGATTTATTCTTAAGGCCCTCCAACCTGTTTTTCCCATTAGCTAGGAAAGCAGCGCTTGGGCTTCTAAAATTTAAAAAAAATTTTTATCATGGAATAATTATAGAACAAATGATATGAAATTGTATCCAGATTTTGCATCAACACCCTTTAGTTTACTAATTAAATAAAGGCTGTAGCTTCAAATAACATCCCACCTGTTTGGCTTGTGTAAGGATCTGGTAAGTGAGATACAGAATTGTAGTAGCTTGGCTAAAAAGAGGAGAAAGAAAAAGCAAAGTAACCCAGAAATTCTTCATTTCCCTTCAGATATTTTTTAGGTATTCTTTGGATTTGGAATATGTTACTGCATTCTTCTTTCAGCCGTGCTTCGGAGCATATAGACGTATATGTTAGACATTAGACAAAAGAAAACTTCATCTAAAACATGCACTTTCCTGAACAATAAACCACAACTGGTCAGACATGCTTATTTTTTTGTGTTAGTAGATTTTTTTTCCTGCAGATACTTCTGCAGTGTTACGATTTTTATGACCAACATGCCAATATAATTTCAAATTTTAATTTTGTCTTTGGGTGTGCTGGTTCACTTATCCTAACAGTCTCCATATTCTAAAATTCTAGAGTAGTCTAAGGAACATTCTTAAGATTATTTTGCTGTTTCTTTTGTGCAAATTTTGAGTATCCTTTTATCTTGGTTTAAATTGCTCCCAGTCTCTCAACATTAAAAAAAATAAAGAACCAACCACCACCTTATAATGTATCTCCTCTTTTGCTATTCTTCTCCTCACTTGATGGGAATCCTTTTGTTCCTTTTATCCTCTTCCACCCCCAGTCCCTTACCTCTTGTCACATAGAGTGATCTTTTAAATAAGCAATTTTTCTTTCTCCTCTGTATTGGAGGAACCTATTTTAAAAACTAGATTATGGCACTTAGGCAACCATATCTAAAAAAGTCCTGTGACTTATCTGTTGAGTTTCTTTATTATAACATTTTGTCCAGAAATATATTTAGCTTGTTGGACTCTCTGATGAGAGTTGGCTAAGAATGTATGTAGTAGAATTGTTCTTCCCACTTTGAAATATATAACTTCACATTATATCTTGTGCATACACACAAAAATCTGCAGTATTAATTCAGACTCTGACCTAATCACTATTTTTTTTTTTACTTCTCAGTAAAACTGTATGGTTTCATAACTTTCTAACAGAGACTGTGCTTATTAAAATAGAAAAATACTTGCAGTTATCAAAGTACTCAAAGGTATTATAAAATATTTCATTAAACTAGTTAGAGCTTGTGGCACATTGGCTAATAAATTTTACATGATGGAGACCAAGGGAAAAAGAAAGACATGAAATTGTAAAGTAAATAAATAAAATTAATTAGTAACTTCCACAAACAGCTATGTTTATGCAAGAGCATTGTTACCTACCAATGTTTAGAATAATTTCTGGATCAAGATAATTTATGGTGGTTCCTTTCAAGGAGCCCAATTATCTTGTAACTAATACAACATGGGATAAAATTAATCCCTTTTTAACTACAGTGAGAAAATTCAAGAGCCTTGGCTTCATAGACTAAATATCTGAGTAGACAAATTGCTGAAATAGCACAGCAGAATAAGAGAAATTGCTACAGATACTCCAGGTTGCAGTGTTTGTTATTAAACATTGGTCACTGTGAAAATATGGTTTCCATATGGGGTATGGTATATGTAATTTATACAAACCACGTTAGTAATAGACTATCAAGTGGCACTGAACTCAAACTGTGATGGAATATGTAAGGAAATTGCTGGTGTGTCTTTGGGTTGGAGTAAAAGGAATAGACCTTTATTAGAGAGGTATGTTTTCCCCTGCTGTAGCCCAGGCCGCTCCTGGACGCAGATTCTCCGACTCAAACTTAGTGTTTAAGAAGGAGGTAGTTGAAGGTTTACTTACAGGATAATTTGGGGAACTAAGTGGCAATGATTCTCTGAAGTTAGATTTTTGGTTGCAGTACTTTTAATACAGTAATCATATTTAGTTTACCTATTTATCACTAGACAGGTATTCAGATTTCACGTGACTATTATAACAACTGTCTTTGGAGAAATTGGGAAAATAATAAGAGCTGATGATACCCTTAAATAAAAATGTTTTAAGTAAGGGAGAATAGTAGAGTAATAGATACACATTGACATTTGAAAGAAGAAAGGTGCTATTTCTGTAATGTACTTAAGCCCATTGAGTGTGCATGGTGGATAAATTGGAAATGGAGGGTATAATTTATATGAGTAGTTCGATATAGTTCAAAAGACAAGGTGAGTAGAGTCCTGTTGTGGAACAAACTCTGTTTAGGGGAGAAATCTCATTAGAAATCACCTCTGTTTAGCTGGTAAGCATGAAGAGAAAAAATTGGTAGCGTAGTTTAATAAACAGTGCCAGCACATTTAAGTGGATTGTGACACTTTATTCCAGGCTAAATAGCCTACAAGCAGGTCCTAAGTTTTACATGTTTTTGTGATTTAAAAAAGCAGTTTTATTATATTTGACACCCACTGAAATTTTGACTTTGGAATATATTTTTGGTAATTCAGAACAGATTAAGTGAAGACTTCTCTTTTAAATGTGCACATTAGGTGGTTTCCTTGTTTCGTGTTTCTTGTTATAGGCATCACACAAATAATTATCCTTTAGTTTGCAAACGGCTATTTACTCGGATTTGTGTAGGGATCATTGTTGTGATGATGTTGTGATATACCATATTTCACAATACTTCAATAATTATTAGGCAGATAAAAACAAGGAAGATGGAAAATAACCTAGAAAGTAGTGACATCATATAAAACTGTTGCATACTTTTAGTTGGTAACAAACAATGAATATATTGGAGTGGAAATAATTGTGAAGTAGAGCCACAGCACTACAAAATGAGGTAGTTGGAGACAGTAGAACTTTCATAGTTAGAATTTTTTTTTTTTTTAAGGCTCTTCTTGAGTAGAAAAAGCGAGATTTTAGTTACACAGCACTAGGCTTCAGAGTAGTCACAATGAAGCAAGCATAATAGGGTTTAATCTGTTGTCTTCCTAATAACTTTCATATATGCCCTTGTCCATCCCTGCACTAGCAAAGGACCCTAGTTTTCTACTTTTGTTCTTTGATACAGGGCCCTTGTATTTCAGTAAGTAGAGAGTTTTGCCTTCTCAGACATCTAAACAATGGCAGTAATCTATAACTAACTGCTATTCGTTACGTTGCAGAGGCAAATTGCGCAGAAAATTATGGATAATTTTAAAAAGATGAAATACAGGTGGCTCATCTAAAACAGACTCCAATTAAAACCACATTGTATTAAATAGAGCCTGCTTTAGATAGGCTCCTCTTCATGCTAAATATGAATGGAGTAACAATTTTAGATATAATAGCTGGTATCTGGATTTTAATATGATCAGTTCTCATGCTTCAGGGCCCAGATAGTACCAGCTGGGATTAAGAAACCTGCCCTGCTATAAAACTTGATTATATTGTTTTCTGCACGGGTATTGCGTTAGGAATTATTGAGAAAGTGGCTTTTATGGGGTATAGACTTTTGCATAAAAGTTGGTGCTAAAATTTGACTGGTGTCAGAATGTGCATCACAATGTTTTATCTGGTATCTTATGAATTAAATGCATGAAATTAGGCCCTGGGATTGTGTCTCAGCCAAAGATAGGGCAGCCGGTCCCCAACATAATGGGTGAACAAAGGTGTGGTCTAGACCTAAGTGTACACTGTCTGTGTTGTGGCTTATACGAAATGTTGTACCTGTTACCTTATCAAGAGAGTAATTTTTCCAATGTTTAGTTGGTCCGATATGCTAATATCTGCCATTAGTAATGGCTTGACAAATTGTTCTCTTTAATTATGGTTTTATCAGTTTGGCAGAAAGCGATCAACAAAACAATTTGGGAATATTGTGCTTTTACATATGCAGATTCTTTTCTGTCTTGGCTGTCAGGCTCCAAAAGACTTAGAGGGCCATGCCAGTTTTTTTGGGTTTTGGTTTTTTTTTTTTTTTTTTTTTTTTTTGCTGTTCAAGAAATTAGTAGCGAACAAAGGATCCAGGGAAATGAGCTCCTCAAGGGGCAAGCAGCAGGGCTATTTATTCCAGAGTTTCCGGTGCCTAAAACAGTGCCTGGCACACGGGAGGTGTTCAGTCAGTGTTTTATTGAAGTAAAAAGAAAGATGAAAGAAAGGAGCGATTAGTTCTCCCCCTCCCCCTCCTGCAAGATGACCGAGTTAGTCCTGACTATTGTGGGGAATGGAGCAGTTCTCACTGTTTATTTAGATGAAGGGAATGCAGAACCTCTTTAAAGGGAAAGACCAGATCCCCTGTGGTTGGACCCCTCCTACTCCTGCAGCCGCCACTCTTGTCTCTTCTTGCCTCAACCTTCCTGCCCCAACAAGACACATCAGCTTGGACTTCTCTTATACTGTGCTGTTTCCCATTGTCCAGCATTCTCCCACGTTGACCCCCTTCTTCCCTTTTCTAATCCTGCCTGGTTGGCTACTAAACTTTTTTTTTTTTAATTTAATTTTTATTTTGTATTGGAGTATAGTTGATTTGCAATGCTGTGTTAGTTTCAGGTGTACAGAAAGTGATTCAGTTATACATACACCTATATCCATTCTTTTTCAGATTCTTTTCCCATATAGGTTATTAGAGAATATTGAGTAGAGTTCCTTGTGCTATACAGTAGGGCCTTGTTTATTATTTTGTGTATAGTAGTGTCTATATGTTAATCCCAAACTCCTAATTTATCCCTTTCCCCAGCCTTTTCCCTTTGGTAACCATAAGTTTGTTTTTGAAGTCTGACCCTGTTTCTGTTGTGTAAATAAGTTCATTTGTATCATTTTTTAAAAGATTCTACATAAAAGTGGTATCATATGGTATTTGTCTTTCTCTGTCTGACTTACTTCACTTAGTATGATAATCTCTGTGTCCATCCATGTGGCTGCAAATGGCATTATTTCATTCTTTTTTATGGCTGAGTAATATGCCATCGTGTGTGTGTGTATATATATGTGTGTGTGTGTGTGTATATATATATATATATATATATGTATACACATATATATGTATAGTACCACATGTTTATCCATTCCTCTGTT
Organism: Balaenoptera borealis; assembly: GCF_965194805.1. NCBI lineage: Eukaryota > Metazoa > Chordata > Mammalia > Artiodactyla > Balaenopteridae > Balaenoptera > Balaenoptera borealis. Next base: position 56,875,352 of record NC_138865.1, read on the forward strand.
GATGGACATTTATGTTGCTTCCATGTCTTGGCTATTGTAAACAGTGCCGCAGTGAACACTGGGGTGCATGTATCTTTTCAAATTATGGTTTTCTACCTTTTTCCTGAAGTCTTCTCAAAACTCCAGTGAGTCAGTGCCTCTCCTCTGTTTCCCTAGAGTGTTCTCTGTGGATTTCTGCTACTCATCTAGACGACATGTTAAAATTATTTGTATATTCTCCTGCAGTAGGCCGTTTTTGACATCAAGAAGCTCACAGCAGCCTTTCTATATTTGTTCAAACTCAAACATGGACACAATGCTAGGCCATGATCATTGGTCAATATTTGCCAAATGAGTGTCCATACCAGCCCTCTCAGAAGTCATAGAATGAATGAAAAACTTGGAATGTGTCTTTAATAATAAATCCTCCCAGTTACTGGGTATAATTCTAAGTCCTTTATTACAAGAGTACGGTTGTTAATCTAGTTACTTCTGCCATATTTCAACCTGGATAAGCATGTTTTACAGATCTGCTCTGTTGGGTTCATCCTATTATAGTATCACACATGACAGAGGCCCCTGGATTTTGTTCTGTGGGACAGTGGCTGTGTTTGGAAGGAATGGTGTTTCAGTGGCGTCACGGGCTTTCATTTTATGGGAGTACTTTGGCAATTACAAGTGCTATTTAAAGGTATTATTTTTATTAGAAAGGTGAAGATTTAGATCTGTGGTTCATTAATTTTGTAAAGTTTGAATTAACAAAGGCTAGTTTGTAGCTCAAATTATGAAAGCACACTTTTCGGAAATTGGGGAAGGGCATAAGTAAATTAGGTACTAGTCTTCAGATTTTACAAAGAAAATACACAAATGATACAGGTAGTTTTTTAAAGAATTACTCAAAGAAATTCAATTTTTGATTTTGAGAAAAGCTTCACATTTTTCATAGTACTTAATCATTGTAGTATAATTTCTAGTCGAGACTGGAAATATAGTTACTAGAGTTCTTAAAAATCAAGTTTATCACATGGAGAAAAAAAAAGACCTCTGAGTTTATTTTTTTACATGTAATTTATATATGCTAAATAAAATTTAGAAAATGGAGCTTAACTACAGTAAAACCATTGCCAATAGTTCTGTCCACATAGGTGTTAATCATTTTAGGATATTTTCTTATCTCTTCTTTTTCTCGTGTTCATTTAAAAAAAATAGGGTTATACTGTGTGTACTGCTTCATAAGCTACTTTTTGATTATCAATATATTGTCATTTCCCTGCCATGAAATTAATTACTGTGAGTTTTAATGATTTCATAGTAATTTATTTTGTAAGTTGGGCTTAACCATATCAGCTCTTTCTTGTTAGACTTCACTTTGTAATTTCATAATCGAGTTTTGGATTTTTTCCTTTTTAGACTAACATTCTTTATTTGATTTAATATGGATTAAGTGCTATAATCTTGTCATTATTTTTTAAAAAATCCTATGTCATTTCTTTATCAGTATATTCTTTTTCAAATCTGTGTTTTAGTGAGTATTTGAAAAGTCTTGTTCTTAGTGGTTGCATATAAGTCCATCATGTGCTCTTTCCCCATTGCTGTCAGTGCTCTCAACCCTTGTCTTGTCTGGCTAGATCCAACCACATGGATGCATGTGACTTCTGGACCCACCCCAAGCACTTGCCTTTGACCAACCCAACCCTGAACTCACCCAAACACACACACAGCAAAATTCGCTTAGGAAGCATTTAAACCACGAGGGCCAAGGTTTCCGGTATTCATGGAGTGGATCTTCTGACCCTTCTTTGTGTCATATTGATAATAGCTTCATTAAAAACAAAAAATGTTCATATAACTCTGGTAGAAACAGAAAAGATGTGTGAATATGACTTTTGGATGAGAGTTTTGCTGACTGCATCTATCTTTACAACATAAGCTTAGAGTAATGTGTTTGGCTAAATTAACTGATAAAGGCAACCTGTTAGTCCTTACATGTGACTTCCTTACGTTTAAAATACTTGCCAAAAAAAAAGGTAATTTCATCTTTTTTTTTTTTTTCCTGATTGAGACTTTGGCAAAGCCAAGAATGGCAATTCTAGGTCTTTGTTTTTCTCAGAGAAAGCCTGATGAGATGGTCCTTAGACACTACAGAAAAGCTACTGCTCACTTAATAATGTTGGTAAAATTTTATTAGGTATTGCCTTCACACGCTATAAAGGTTAAAAAAAATCCATTTCCACATACATTTCTAGACTAATGCTGATGGACTTTCTTTCCCTTTAACAGTAATATTTATCCATTTGAATGTTATCTCACAGAAAGAAAAAGTGCATTTGTGTAAAAATATCTAGGGCTTGCCAGGGAATTTTTTTCAGAATGCTCCGTGGTTACAAATGGAAGCTTACCGTTGTATAAACGGCAGGTTTGAATTTCTGTAGTAGTCGTGGCATGAGTTGATAATCTGTGAGTTGTCTGGCGTGTTTTGTGTGTGTTCACGTGCGTTCATCGGCCCGTCTGTAAGTAGCTGGATCTGGTGCAGTTCCTGCCTCTGCTTCTCGCCTCCCTTATTTAGATCCATGGATATGCACAATCTTTAGTCTAAGGCAGGTCCCAAAAGAGGCACATAGGAGGTTGGGTGTGGGAGAGAGGCGTATTCCTTTCATGGTCCTCTGGTGGCATTCCACTTGACAGAGTGACAACACTTCCTGAAAGCTTAAGTTCTTTGAATTTGTGGGTCTTCTCTCTACCTCTGAAATTTCCAAAACTTTCTCTAAACAAGATGGCTGGCACGTCCTGGGGACAGAGCAGAGACACAGAACAGAGACAAAGCCGCCCTGAGAAGGCAGACACACTTCTATTGCTTGTGGTTTTTCAATGCAGCTGCTTTCAGATGGGCCGGCTTGTTCTACGCTGGTTCCACTGCCAAAGCAAGACTGTCACACAGCTGGTAGTACTTACTGTACTTGCGGGAAAGTATGTGATTCATTAGTTGGAACCGTATGTTTTTCACCAGTTCTGGTCATGTTTTTGTTAGGATGTGGTAAAAACACAAGCAGGGGGTGAAGGGACAATGGAAACATGTGACTTGTTAAGGATTGGCCCCAACCCATTATTAGCTAAATTGTACACCATAAAATGTCCTCTGTACCTCATAAGACAAATGACTTAATTTTTTATTCCTCAGTTGAGGTCATTTAGTCATAAGTAGTAAAAATTATCAACACTGAGTTCTTTTGCTCATTTTCTTTTCTGTAAAGTATGATGATCCGTTTAAACCCCAGATTATAATATGAAGAGAAGTCATGCAAGTAAAAGACATTAATTTGCTGAAAATGCCCATGATGGGTGAAGAGCTTTAACTGGAGTGAACTCTCGCTACTGATAAAATATGAGTATGGTATTCCAGCTAAGAAGAACCACTTCTAAGACTACAGGGTGTGAGGAGTTCCCTTGTCTACATATGATCAAGCAGACTGCAGTTGTATGGCTGGCTGGCTGGATGAGGGACTCTTTGTTCTCCTTAATTTTGGTGTCATTAATGGCTTTACATCACAGTATCTGAAATGGTCTGTGTTGGTATCGTGCAGAACCTTTGGTGTGAGCTGCATTGAACATTGGCCCGTAATCAGGTAGTTTGTGAGCTTGTGAATATTTTACAGCTGCACCATCCTAACCATATTCTTTGGAAAATGAATGCCATCTCTGCTCGGCTGTGTTCCCTTTACAAATAGGTATTTGTTTTAATATTTGCTTTCCTCTCTTTCATTTAAACACTAGTGATGCTTTTCCTGCATTTCCACCCCCATCACCTCCTCTGGAGATAGGTGACATTTTCGAAGTCTCTCTAGGTAAAAATATTGGCAGATTATGCCTCTGCCCTCGGACTCTGTTTTTCAGCTGTTCCCGTTACAAAGAGTTCTGCACCGTTCATACCTCAGCACATACACTCCTGCAGTTGCTGGACTCTGCAGAATTAGAACCAGGCCTGTCTCTGACAATTAGCTCAACTGGCTGCAGCGTAAATAAAGGAATGCGCTCAGGGACTGTAGTCTGTGACACGGTTTAACAGAGCGTAAAAAGGTGCATCTGTTCCATGCCCGGATCCAGTCGCCTCACTGTCACTGGGAAGTTACCGACACGGAGACATGCCCGCGCTGTTTGGTAAACAAGCAGCAGGTATTAAATTAACCAGGCTGGGAGTGTGCAAAAGTGCTGCTTTATTAAAAGCCCTGCTATCTCAGCTCGACGCCGGGTCACAAGCAGTTGCTAGAGTATCTCTTAAGATGACTCACGGCACCACATACTTCAACACTCTGTCCTCACTTCCAGAGAGGACCATTGACCTTTGGCAGCCTGATGGAGGCCTGGGGCTGCAGAGGAGAGAGAAAGCAGAAGGAAGGGTGTATGTGTACAGTCACAGGCTAAGTCAGAAGGTAGTGAACACTGAGCAACCTGGATCCAGGTTTTAGTTTAAATCGCGCTGTGGAATCCAGTACCAAACTATAGCCAGGGTTTTGTTTTGGTTTGTTTTTCTGCCTTTCTGCCTCACACTTCTCATGGCTGCCACTTGATTTGAGATCTGAAATAATGAGCGGATAACTGTGTGATCAGGGGTGCTCTCTGTCTACCTGTGTTGGGTAGACAACAAACATCTTGCAATATACTTGCACGTAATACAGTTGTACTTTTGTTATTCAGCATTTATTTGCCTTTGCATTCAAGTTTTCTAATGGGAAAAGAAAACACGTTTAAAAAACTTTTTGCTTTCATTTAGCAAGGTAGTGATTTTTAAAGTTTGTTTTTCTTCCAGCTTCAGGAATGCCGTACAGAGAGCTGCATACGTTGACTTGTTGATATGTTCTTTGTTTTCATGGTCTTATAATCTTCTTCGGGCAATCTGCTTATGTATGTAGGCAACACAAGTAATTTTCAGTCTACACATCTGTGCAGTAGAGACCATTATTTCTGAAATTTTCCTGTCCTCCTCATGGTTGTGTTTCTTTTTAGGGCCCCAACTAGCTCCTCATCCATTAGAAGATGATGTAATGCCAATGGGATCTAGCCCCACACAGCTTGAATTAAAATGATTCCAGTTGGTGATACTTGAATGTGAATGACCAGAAGGTGTGATGCATTCAACACTGTATTTGAAGTGCTCACCTTGGAAATCTCTCTCCTGGTTGCACAGGCCCTTTGGTCCTCATCCTGGAGATCTTACAGCCACACCTGCATTCCGGCTGTCCAGACCCATCTTTTATTGCTTGCTATCTTTATATAGTGAGGTCTGGGTGGAGGAGTGAGATGAAAGGGGGGTGAGAGGGTGGAGGGGAAGCATCCTTTCTTATTGTTTGCTCAGAAGGAGAGGGCTGGTGGACAGGAAAGTATTCCACTATCCAGAGAGTGGTGATGTCTCAGAATCTCTTTATCTTTGTAACATCTTTGCTGTATGAAGTTTAATAAGCCAGCTGTGCAGTTCTTTAAAAGCCAGTGGATTCCATTTTTCATTTGCTTTCCACCCCCTTTGCTCTGAGCTTTCACTCCCTTTCCTTATCCCACCCCACCCCCTTCTTTATCTCAGGGGAGTTCCCTGAGTAGCAAGACTGAAAAAGAGCTGAGGTTTATGTTAGGAGAAATTAAGGTTAATGATCATTGGCTCATTTTCATATTCTGTGGGTGTGGATGGAGGAGTAATCAGTGCAGGTGGCCCTGCCAGTTGGGAGTTTTTCTTTGTCATCAAGAAAATAAGGAGAGTGCAGGGATTGAATTACCACAACTATTTCAGGACTAAACATATTTCATTTCCCGATCGGGTCTGGTTTAAGGACACAAAGCTGACATTAATTTTATCCAAAGAAAAGCACAGCAATTTTTTCTTCTTGTTTTATAATTTGACTGAATGCAAAGGGTGGATGCATGTTCAAATTTAATTCTAGTATAATCTTACAAATAATATTCTGAAAAGCAAAGGGGTTTTGATTCAGTTTGACAGTTTATGTTTCTGTGCCCAATTACCACTTAGTTATTGAATGTTAAAGAGCTGCTTTCTGAAATGTGCACTCGGACTGCACCAACTGGCTTCCCAGCTGCCTGCTATTACATGTGAGGTGCTCACAACTAACTTTTTAAAGGATGTACACATTTAAAAGAGTTATGTTTAGCTAGAAAAGGAAGTGGGGGATTTGGTTAGGAAGTGCTTGCTGGCCTTGAAAAACTATCTTGTGTGCAGTCTAATTTCAGCCACATAAAGACCATTCTTTAGAGAAATATTTGTTGGATTTAAAGAAAAAACTTAAATGCCCAAATAAACTAGGGAAATAGCCATGACTTTTTTTTAAAAAAGTGTAACTTCTATTTGGAACCATCTTTTAAAGTTTTTATGTGTTTTTAATGCCACTAATGTAACTTTCTACATGTGAGGGATTCTGATTCAAGGCATGGTAAAGGAAGAATTAAAAGTTGACCAGGGACAATAAAAGTCATTGAGGAAGAGCATCAATATGAGCTATGCATGATAGGTTTTGCTTTCTTAGCAGAATGCAGCTCGAGTGACCTGATTTGTTTTTAAAGCACAAGGTTTATTTGGCTGTGACAGTGTGAGTGTAATATTAATGATACTAAATGTAAAATTAACTTTTATGTTGTGTGAGCACTTTTTCTTGCCTCTCTCTTTAAAATGACAAGTATTTCTTTGTGCCGATATCTAGTTCTGTTGCCATAGTGAGCATTTATATAACTGCATAAGCCACAGAAAGTTTGGGATAGTCAGGTAGCTATGCTAGCATATGTCGGGCAAGTACAAGTAAAGGTGGGTTTTGGTTTTGATATCCCTGTGGTATGAGTCTACATGCAGCTGAATATTCATTGTGTGCCCATTAGTATGAATACTTTGTCTGGATTATTAATAACACATGAAGAGACCATTCTCCAACATTCAGAGGGCAAGAATGTTTCAGTGGTTTCTGGAAGCTCCTTGCTGTGGAGAAATAAGATTTCTTTTTAACATGGCAGTTAAGAGTTTTAAGTAGCATTGTAAAATATTTTAAAAAAGAAATTTGGTGTATCTTAAGAAATTGCCGGGTAGGCTAATAAAACTTAATATTGAATGAAATGATCGTTTGAAATCCATATGATTTCCAAGTTGAATGTTTCAGCAAATCACGCTATGTATTTGTTTTAAGAAACATTAAACAAAGGTACCGAAACACCCAGTAAATCATTTTTCTAAGGTAACGTCCTGTCCTGTTTCTTGCTTTGCTTTTCACTGAATCCATTTCACCTTGCCTATTACTGACAGAGCTCAAAACTGGCCTTACTTTGATTTTTCTCAAAGCTTCTGGTAAGAACCATTCGCATTATGACCCACATACATCTGGTATTAGCCAAGAAAAGGGCAACTATGAATTAATTCAGCCTCACTTTAGTATTTATCTGTCATACATTCGGAATAATTATAAAAGCAAATAATTTAAACTAATGTTTTACTTGCGTATAAAAAGTTAGATCCTTAAAATCAGCTATAGTTCAGACTCTAATGTTGGCTATTTGTCCGCTAAAACGCTTTACAGAGCATGATTGCTTAAGCCATTTGGATGGCTGTCTCTGCAGACTCCTCAGCTTTCACCTATCTGCCATTGCTCTTTACTTTGATTTCTTTCAAAAGTTCCCAGATTTCGTGCTTTCCTCCCATTGGATGCATAGAATATAACGGAATTCATTTGTAGCTCTTTTTTAACTGTGTATTTGAATTTTAAACTCATCATGCTCAGGCAGTAACTCAATCTGGTACAGTCTGCTCACTCTCTCTCGCAGTTCTAACTCCTGAGTCTTGTATGCTACACTTTCAATTTCTTGTGGCCGACCCGACTACTCTTTCTATCTCATTTACTGGAATGTATCCATAAATGAGGGCTGTGTGTGTAGGTGTGTTTTACACGCACAGTAATATACTCTAGCATGGCTTGTAGTGTGCCAGGATGTAGGGTTTAGTTTCACCATCGTTTGGGGAAAAATACACATATGAAACAGATACTGAATTTCTGTCCTGCATTTCATCTCCCCGTTTTCCATTTCCTTTCTCCGATTCGGGCAGCAAACTGATCAAATTCTCAACGTAATCTGTAAACTATCACGTTTATTGCCATCAAGGAACTTAGAGAAGAACGTTGTTTGTCGTTCCTTAATAGGAGGTAAATAATAGTGTGTAATTAAGTATTTAAAGTGTCACCTGAAATTGTGGTTCTTTAGATGCTTCATCCTTAGCCCTGTTATAATCACGTAGCACAAACAGTTAGTACAAGCTGTGGGAACAGCAGGCTCCTAAAAACCCTTTTCTGGGCCTGGCCACCCAAGAGTTGTGTGAGGGAGGTGTTTTCATGAATTACCACAAAGTTAGGCATAACTAATGGGATCTGTGCAACTATTGCTCCAAAAATTGCCTCTAAGAGGGATCAGCTGCACATTATAATTGAAGATACTCTCCCTTCCATTTAGTGAAGAAATCACTAAAGCTTTTCCGAGGTTTTTGTAGGGGATATCTGCCTTAGTAGCCTTCTTACCGAATGAATTGCAGTCAAATGTACCTGTGATAGTGAGCTTGAATTCATAAAACAAGCGATTCACTTCATTGCTTTACAAACCCATATCCATCCAGGGCCTAGATGTTCTTTATTTTATATACCATCTTGAGTTATTAGTCACTAATGGAATTCATACGATGAATACATTTTACATTAATAAGTTAATACATTAAAAACATTGTGCACATCTTTCTGAAAAACTTTAAAGCCATCAGAGTGAGCTGTAGTCTCTTAAATTAATTGAATAATGAATAAAACCTGTTTTCCTGTTGTTTGTCACTGCTTCTTTACAGCAGGCCCAAATGAAAACGAACCATGGGGTTTAGGAATGAAAATCTGAAAAATTTTGTAATTTTTGGAATTGTAAAATTTTGAATCTGTATCTTTGATTTTTGAAAATGATGACGCTCAGTTAACCAAGCAGATCGTGGTCAAATAACCAAAAACTGACCGAAAAGGACCAGAGTCCTATTGTCTGGACCAGCACAGTCCAGTGAGTGGCAAGATAAGCAATTTTATAATTTAAGATTTTCTAGTAGCCACATTGCAAAAGTAAAGAGAAACAGGTGAAGTCGATTTTAGTAATATATATTATTTAACCCAATGTATCAAAAATTATTTCCATGTATAATAGGTATGAAAATGTGTAGTCCATATGAATATTTATCAAGACATTTTACATTCTCCTTTTCACACAGAGTCTTCAAAATCCAGCATCTGTGTTGCACGCACAGCACATCTCATCTCGGACTGGCCACACTTCAAGTTCTCAGTGTCCACCTGTGGCTAGTGGCTACCATGTTAGCGTAGGTTTAGACACCAGTCCGCTTTCCTTTCCAGCTATGACAGCAGTGTAGTAGCTTCTACAGGGTTGCCTGGGATTTTTCTAGTCCCTATTTTGGTTAATTTAGGAGAGCTGATGACTTTGATACGCACGTGAAAAAGTAACTGAAACTTGGGGTGCCGAGTCTTTGATAGAAGCACGTTTGTTCAGGAATCACCTTTCTGATCAGCATTTTTAATTCCTTGGTCAATCCTTAGCAGTACCTCAAGCAAGTAAATATTTTCAAGACACTTGTTGACTTTCTTCCTTCTTCTCCCTCCCCTCCCCCCCCACCCCCCTTGAAGCCACGCTGTCTCAGTTTGCTAACCACACACACGTTACAGGCAGTGCTGGGGGAGAAGATGATGTCTCCTTCCACTTCCCCTTGGACGCTGAAAGCAGTGCAGCCTGGCGCTGCCCGGAGCCGAGGCTGTCCGCCATCTGTGTAAGGAATTCACAACCGCAGACAAAAGAAATTGGCAAAGTCTTCCCTCTGTCTGTTCTCCAGATCCTCAAGATAGCCATAAAACACCTGGACAAAATCAGCAGGTGATGGCAAGGGAAAGAGAATGATCAGTCACAGGCGTTGTTGAATCCTTTGAACGTTACTTATGGCCTGGACATTGCTGTCACCAGGCACAGTTTGATCTTGGGTAAGTTTTCTGGAAGAGCTTCATTCCCTGGCTCTGTGACAACAGCAGAACCAGATAACGCTGTTGATAGGGGAGAGGAGAGGCGAGTGAGGCTGCCCTGCCTGAAGGTATAGCAGCTTCAGGGGGTGTTACCTCCATGTGTGGAAGAGCATCGTGCAGAAATAAGTCATGTCCAGCTGCAGGGAGTGTGCTGTGTAGATCAGTGTCCTTGCTGTAAACCTGCTAGAGGAGTTAAAATATTCTTTCATCTACTTATAATAAGTCATAAATTGTTTTCAGAATGTAGGTGCTTGATCGGCATTGTTCATATGCTGTGTTTTTTAAATGTACCTTAAAATCAATTTTCTGAACTTGCCCTGAAGGAGGAGAGCTGGCATTATGGTAATCATAGGCTTTTAAAAATCTTCTGTTGTGATGGCCCTACCTATCCACACACGTACACACTTCCACACAATTTGTGTCCCTAGGACTGCTCTGTACGTCTTTGTTAGAGAAGTGTGAATATAACATTGAAACTCTCAAAAGAGCCACCTAAGTTTATCTTTTCAACATCCTCATTTTATGTCACATGCTTACTTTCTCATCTTTTGTTTTGATGATGTACCTACAAGATTTAGTACATACTAAGACATCATTTGGGTTATCTGGATTTTCTGTGACTGTTATGTGCCGCTGAATTGCATATCATGGAGTCTGGTAAGGAAAGGACACGTTTTAATGGACCAGGAATTTGGCTCTAAAGAAATGGCACTTTTGCCAATAGAAGCTCTGAGCAAAGTCCTTTAGCTGTTAACCTCTTCATCTGTGAGAGTTAGAGTTTAATACAGTGGTATTTAGCTTTGTTTGCTGCTGCCAGTTTTCAGGGTCATATTTTAGCTATGATCTTTATTTCCAGTGAGAGGCCTAAGCCAAAGCAGAAGCTGCACTGCTTAATTCAGAATTATCCCCTCTCCCTTTAGCTCTGTCTACAAATGTAACCCTTTTTCATATAAATGGCGTCAAGCTTCATTGAATTTAGCTCTGTCTTGTTAAGTACATTAATGCTGTGTTCTGTCATTCATTACATGAGAATTAGTTGTCTATTACAAAGTGGGGGTCTTTGTTTGGAGCCTGATCTTCATGGGAAGAAAGCCACACGTGGTCTAATTTCCTGAGCGCACTGAATGCTGGACTTATTTATTTGTGACTTGTACGCCACTGAAAGTGTCATGCAAAATGCCGATTCTACTGTTGGGAGACCCACCTTATTTTAAGCAAGAAAACTCTAAAAGAGAACAATCATCATTTTCCGTTAAAAAAAAAAACAAACAAACCCTCTCCCCCATGTATTTTGTCACATTTTTTTAGTGATCTATACAATGTCCTCAGAGTGCGTTACAGAAAGTGTTAATATCTTAGAGCAGCAGTAATAATAATCCTTTTACTCAGGGTAATCATGTGCTAATCCGCTGGTAAGTCAAAAGTATTAGATCATTTGAAATTCATTGTGTCAGCTCAGTTGAAATAACTGGTATGGTGCTATAAACATTTAGAGAAAGGGAGTCTTTGAACCCAAATAATAATGTCAAATAGTTTGTTAGTGTTACATGCTCATGTTTAAAGGTTTCATAAGCTCAACCCATGGACAAGAGCATTTCAGTTTACATCAGTGCGTAATATATTATTTTAACTGAAGGTTTATTTTTATTTTGTTATTTGGGGAAAGTTTCTTTTCCTCTGGCACTTATGGACTAGGTTTTTCTGTTACAGTTTTCACCCTGCAGTCACAGGCAGCTCGGTGTGCCAAAAGGGTTTTGTTTTGTTTTAAGAAAACTATTCTTGTTTTTCTAAAGCATTGTGTCGGGGTTGAATTTTCTCCTTGCTCCCTTCTTTCCTCTCATGTTCTCGGGAGGAGGATGGATGGTGTACATATTTATTTTTCTGTGAATATTTTAACTAGGAAGTTTTGTTTCATGGTTCCCCTCTTTCCCCTCAACCAGAGCCACCCCTCCCTTTGAATTCTTGTAATTCCCTTGAATTATTCTCTTCCCCTCTCTCATCCTGAGCCCGTAGTTGACTGGCCTTTGAAGATAAGAGTCCTTGTTTCAGTCATCTTCGTGCCTGACACATAGTAGATGTTCAATAAAAATTCTAAAAAATTGCTTCACTTCTAAAACGTTGGGAAATTTGGTGACTCAGCTGAACATGTCGCCATGTCAGTATATGAACATTTTTGGTGATGGATCATTCATTCTCCTTTTTTTCTTTTTGGGAAGTCAGTTCAGTTTTGAAAGAGCACCTCTTTCCTCAGAGCTTCCGGGACCATTTGAGCCTGCAACTCCTGTTCTCCACCCTCCTGACTGGTCAGCTGTGGACTCTGGAAGGCATTATATCGCGGCTTCACAGAGTACCAGCCAAATTCACTGGCTTTCTGAGAATGCATAACTTAAGTACTGAACAGTCAAGGCTCCTGTAGAAGGAAGTAATGTCCATCCTTTCTCCACCTCATGTTCTCGCTTTTTGCTTCAACCTGATCTTTGTTTTGCAGTTTTAAAGAATTTGTAGACCTTCTAATCCTGGAGTTCCTTAAGTATTGGAATGTGAAATTCTACTCCTTTTTGAAATTGAAATTTACAGACCTTTCCTACTGATCGTATTCTGTGAATAAGGAGAGGGCCCTGAACATTTATGTCGGATGTAGTGCCTCAAGTGCACTGCCATGTGCCCTGTGGCTTTCTTCCTGCTGGGTCATCCCAGGAACAGGCTTCGATCATGAAAAAGTTCATCTCAAGGAAAATACTATACTATACTATAAGAGAATGAACTAAATCCACATAGAATAGCTCTAGAGTTTAAATTTGGCCAAAGAGCAGAGAAGTTGCTTAATGCAATCTGAGCATTTTTAGGCCTGCCCCAGCTCAGAGAACAAGGCAGCCAGATGGTCTGGTTTAAATCACAGAGACAGTGCAGCCAGTCAGCAGCCCCCAGCCATCTCAGAAGTCATGTGGCAGGGAGGGGTTGCTTACAACAGTCCCCAAAGCTCTAGCCTCACTGATAGTGTAGCACTGCACTTAAGTATGGGGTTGGGGATGATTGATAGGGTTCCTATAAGCAAGCCAGTCTAGAAGGGTGCATATCTTATAGTAGGTAGCTCTGGAATTGCCCTTGGTCACTGTAGAATGACACTTAGCTTTAGAGATTAGTCCAGGCATGGTTTTACTAGCATTCCTGGGAAAGGGTAGCATGGCACAGTGACAAGAAGCGTGCGCTCCAGAGCCAGGCTGCTTAGGTTTGAATCCTGTTTTGACCATTTGTACTAGCTGTGTGGCCTTGGACAGGTTACAGAAGTCTCTGTGCCCCCTATGTACCTCATCTGTGAAATGGGGATAATAATACCTACATCCTCTGTAGCTTAAATAAACTGTGAGGATAGAATGAATTTATAATTCCTGAAACAGTGCCTGAAATGTAACAAATACTAAGGACATGTTTGAGCAATAAAATAAAACTGGGTGCTGTGAACTGCTGATGCTTCAGAGAACCATTAGTGAAACCTGCCCCTAGAACCTGACCCTTTATTAACACTGACAGGTTTCAGTAATCTTTGTGCCTGACACAAATGCCATACATATGTGCCTTGTACTCAGAAGCTCTTATAGATAACCTCACGTTTTTCCTTTGTCCATAGGTAAGATTTGGAGGATGTGGCCATAAAGAGCTTTGTGGGGATTCCCTTGGGAGAAAATGTGGGCTGAGTGAAGTCCACTTTGATCTAGAAATAGGGCTGTTTTTGTAATCCTTTTTATATTGTTCTGCTTTGCTTTCTTTGAGTGATGCGTTCTTTCTGAAGCCTCATATAATTTGTCATAGAATGATGTTTTTAGTTGCATCTTTGAAAACCAAAATGATTAACTTTCAGTTTACATCTTGCTAAGAAGTTGTATCTGACCATCAATTTTAGTCTAAAAGCAGACAACTCTTTTTTATTCCCTAAGTATTTTTAGAAAGTTTTACTTATTAGTCCTCAAAACATCCAGATGTATTGTGCCTTCTTTCATTTTTGGCTACAGAATAAGTATCTCATTTTGATTGTAGTGACAAGATTAAAAAAGACTTGAAGATAGACTGTGAAATTTACATTTATCAATGATCATCTTGGTCCTGTATTCATTTTCATATTCCGAAATTCACTGTATGGTTGTCTAAGTCCTACAGATTTGCCAACACTGTGATTTAAGCCTTTCACAATTACCTGTTGCAATTCACATAACTGGGTTTCATATTATCTGTGGCAACTATTTATTATATGATTCCACAAAAAAGGGATAGTATTTGCCCAAATGTTAATGAGGATAGAACGGTTCAGATTGGGGGAAAGAGCATACTGTGAAATGCTAGGGACAGCCACTTAAGAAAATGACCACCTGTGCCCAAGGAGGACCTTTACAATACGGTTATGGAGACATTATTAACTGGTCATAGTCACCAGATTTGCCACCTTAACTGGAGTTATCCTGATGTAATGCTGTTGGACAAATGTGTCTGTTGAGCTGATCAGACTTGATTTTGATTTCCACTTTTTCCATGACCAGCTATGAGGCGTTGGTCAAGTCATTTAATCTCTTGGACTTCTAGCTTCCTTATCTGTGAAATAGGGATGAAAATGTACCAATCCTGCTCAGTTGTCATGAAAATTGAATTCATGTATGTAGAGTACAGTTGACCCTTGAACGACACGGGTTTCAACCGCACGGGTCCACTTACACATGGATTTGTTTCGATGGTAAATGCTACAGTACTGCACGGTCTGCAGTTGGTTGACGCCATGGATGTGGAACCGTGGATATGGAGGAACCACAGATACAGAGGAACCAGAACCAGGGATATGGAGGGCCAGCTCTACATGATACACAGATTTTTCCACTGAGCAGAAGGTGGGCGCCCCCAATCCCCAAGTTGTTCAGGGTCAGCTGTATTTACATGAATGTAAAGTATTTAGCGTAGTGCCTGGCACATGGCAAGAGCTTGAGAAATTAAAACTCTCAGACTGTGAGCTTTAGGAATATGTGAGACAGAATGGTTAACTTACTTGCTGTATTACATACGAGCTGTTCCACCCTTCATTCATTATGTCAGTAATGACGGGTTCATCATGTTGCATCCTCATCTTGCCAGCGTCGTCCTTTTGCTCAGCAGCAAAAGTTGCCTGGCTTGGGGCACCATGTTGTGTCTACAGAGGTTTTTTTTCTTGCTGGTCGGAAAAAATGCATTTTTAACTCCCTAAATTATGATAGCAAAGTCATTTACATTGATTAGGTTGAGTTCTTTGGATTTTTCCTTCAGGAAAAAATAAACAGTTTTCCAAGTGGTTTTCTTAGCTTTTTAAAATAAAAACCATCACAGTGAACCGTATTTGGTCCCAAAGCATACATATATTGATGGCCTACTAGACACCATGCTAGCATTTGGGATGCTGAGATGAGTAAGACACTGTCATTGCTACTAAGAAGTTTACACATTAGTATTCTGGAAAGATTACCAAGTTCTGGCCAATGATCAACCATTTTTGTTGGATTTCATACATTGAAATCCCATGGTGCACCACCCCCTCCCCCATTACTTTTGTATTTTTCCTTGAAGTTTGTGGCAGTTAAATCTAACATGTTTGGGTTTCAGTCCCAAGCATTATTTTCTGCTGCTATTTTATAGGACATGTCGTCATTCAGTTTTGAGCCTTATTCCATTAGGATCGGCTCTGAGGGCATGTGAACTAGGACTCTGGACTTACTTTCATTATTCATTCTTTCTTTAGCGGCGATTTTCCATAAGGTCCTACTCTTCTCCCTTTGGTGGCTGTTACTTTTTTTGTTAAGCCAAATGTCACATGATGTCATCTAGACAATTTAAAATTCTCTGGAATCTGAGACAACTCAGAAAATTTTGCAATTCTGTATAATACGTCCAGATGACAAGCTTGCTTGTCACCATTCCTTCTGGGAAGTCCCAGGGAATTGTCATGGTCTGTTGTCCTGGTTACCAAGAATTTCTCACTTAAAGTTGAATTGGTGGTTGGATATTCAGGGGTGTAGGGGCCCCTAAACCCTGGTGAGAGGTCTAGGAGCCCTCCCTTTACGTCTGCCCATTGTCATTTAAAAAAAAAGATTTATTTATATATGGCTGCTTTGGGTCTTCGTTGCTGCGCGTGGGCTTTCTCTACTTGCGGCGCGCAGGGGCTACTCTTCGCTGGTGTGCGGGCTTCTCATTGCGGTGGCTTCTCTTGCTGTGGAGCACGGACTCTAGGCACGTGGGCTTCAGTAGTTGTGGCTCGCGGGCTCTAGAGTGCAGACTCAGTAGTTGTGGAGCACGGACTCTAGGCACGTGGGCTTCAGTAGTTGTGGCTCGCGGGCTCTAGAGTGCAGACCCAGTAGTTGTGGAGCATGGACTCTAGGCACGTGGACTTAAGTAGTTGTGGCTCGCGGGCTCTAGTGTGCAGACTCAGTAGTTGTGGCGCACAGGCTCAGTTGCTCCATGGCATGTGGGATCTTTCCTGACCAGGGCTCGAACCCGTGTCCCCTGCATTGGCAGGCAGGTTCTTAACCACCGCGCCACCAGGGAATTCCCACCCATTGTCACTTAAGTGGAAGGTAGTAGAAGGCAGCAAGGCGTACTGCTTGAACAGAATACAAAGAATTGAAAGACAGAAGGTAGCTGCTCATCTCGTTTTCAAGGAGAGCTATAGGTATTGTTTTTGTTATAAATTCCTGTTCTGGGGTGCCTGAGCAGTAGTAGTGGCTACAGCCTGCTGCCACCATCGATTTTGAGTAACATATAGCATTTGGGGTTGTCTTTCTCTTGGATTTTCTTTTTCTTTTCAACTTAAAATTCACTAGAGGAACATTTTTCTGGGTTGTACACACATAATGGAACCTTTTCTTGGCCTTCAAGGCACTATGTCAACTTAACAGTCAGAGTTTACAGGTTTCTAATTATTTAATATAGTACATTTTTCTTCCCTTGTGTGCTCTGCATTTTAAAATTGGAAAAGTACACAGGATTTAAATAAGGATAGTCTTACTTAAACTGGCACAGTAGACGTACGGCTCTACTGGTTATATTATTCATATGCTTGGAAATTCTCAGTGTTCCCCGTGGTTCAGAAATTTAGAATAAAATTTGCTAGCTATGTTTTATTTTGGACGAATCCATTTTTCAGACCGCCTTTCTAACCTTACGTTCCTAGGTATTCTCTTTTCTAAAACGCCCACATTGTTTGAACAGCCCATGGAGTGGGTAGTCCTCGTCCATCTTGGGTGATCTTCTTTTCCCACCTTTGCTTGTTGAATTCAGCTACACAGCTTTTTCATAGTGCTGGCGGCCCAGCACTGTGCTAGGTGTATGGGGGGGGGCGGTGGTGCCAAGTAAAACAGGACATGGTCTCTGACCTTGAGGACCTTCCAGTCCAGAGCTTCTTGAAAGCCTATCCATCTTGCAAGCCACTTCCTTCACTAAGACTTTTCTCATTACCTCAGAAGAAGTAGTCTCTCTCCCCTGAACCCTAAAGCCTTTTGTTTATGCCTCTCTTGTCACGTTGATCACATTCTACTTTATAGTATAGTTATTTGTGCTTAGGTTTATCTCACTACTCAGTTGTAAATTTCTCGACGACATACTTACTTTTACAAGTCGAGGTTTAGAATTCTGCTTTCCATGTAGTAGGTGTTTGATAGATACTTAGTGAATCGACGGGCCATGAGAATAGAAATTCTTGCTGAGATTTGGTGAGGGAATCTCGTCATATTTTAATATTTTGTTCTTCTTATGCAGCACAGTTAAGGGAATTTAATTTTCAGATCCTAGTGTACCATAAGGAAGGAGAATAGAAATACAACTGCCTAGTTCTCTAAGTTTGATATGAGAAAGGTGGCTGAGGAAGTGGGCTGGTGGGGGGAACTGTTTAATGTGTACAGTATTGTATCATGAGGCTGATACTTAATTTCAGGAAACAGCCTAATGAATATGAACACTTGGAAAATTAGTTGCCCATTCCATTAATTGTTTATTTGTGAATGAAAGGGGCTAGTCAGGCTGGACGATTGCTTGGTTTCTGGAAATCGGTATACTAAACTATCTCCAGATGTGGGGAGAAAGAACGATGTCCACATTTTATTGCGTGTAACACTTTGCACAATTCACAATTTGAGCTTGGATATTTTTGCTTTGTTTTTTTGTTTTTTGCTTCTGTTTTCTAGCACTTCATTTTATTTCAGTGTTAGATCCCTGTTCTTTTTTTCACCTCCTGGAAATTAACTCTTAAAATAATTAAAAAGAATAAAAGGAAGCTTGTAGTAATGTGCTTTTATTGAAGTTCTGGGATCAAGTTAGAAGTAAAGAGGCTAGGTTGTTTCAGAGTGGAGAAATAATTTTTTTTCCTTGAGCCATTATTTCATTGGGAGATATTTATATAGTAAGTTTACATGCATAGGAATTATGGAAACTAGATATTTATTTAGTTAAGTTAAATCAATAATCATTCCTTTTCAGGTAAGACATTGAAGAATTGAACTTAATGATTATTTCAGAGACTTGATAAACATGCTTAGGGAAACTTGGATGATATAGCTTCACAATGCTGCTCTTACAACTTAATCTTTATTGACTAAATGCTAACAAGCTGTAGAATTCTTGCCTTAATAGAGTAGAAGATGAGACTTTTTTTTTCTACCTTGAAAACACTTTTTTGGGTCTTTATGCAATTTTATTTAAGCAGTAACCCTGGCATCACTCGACTGCTTTATTTACTCCCTCATCTTTCCTGCAACAAGTGTCAATAATCCCCATCTTAGAAGCTGTCTTGGGAACTTGCATTCTGATGGATAACCAGTCAAAAATAACATCACATTGGTGTCTGAGGTGGGATTTTTAAATGTCACTTAAAAATGGCATTTGTGCCATAGTTCACTTTACAGTTATTTTCCAGATTCAGAAATACTAGAAAAATCCTTCTGGTGCCATTGGGAAGACTGTCCAGTGAGCCTTTCTCTTCATCTGCAGGTTGTTGAGGAAA
The DNA here is from genome assembly GCF_965194805.1 of Balaenoptera borealis. Lineage (NCBI taxonomy): Eukaryota > Metazoa > Chordata > Mammalia > Artiodactyla > Balaenopteridae > Balaenoptera > Balaenoptera borealis. Next base: position 56,894,420 of record NC_138865.1, read on the forward strand.
CTCTGGCTGGACCCTTTGGTGACTAATTTAAAATATCTGGCAGGACGATTGATAGCGCCTTTCCTTTGTGTAGTGACAAATATATTTCGGCTGTACTTTATTAACATAATTCAGCACAACCACAGACATATTGTACATATTAGAGCATAGAATTAGAACCATTTTTTGCACATCACAGTCTTCTCTCACTTGTACTTTTTTTTTTGACAAGGATCTGGATAATTGCTTCAACAAATGAACTGCTGTGTTCAGTCTGTTTCTATAATTTCATAAATTGTTTTCATGCTAAAAACAAGCAAGCTTTCACTGAGTTAATATAAAGAACCACAGTGTAATTACAGGAGCTGCATTATTAAGAAGTATGACAGAAGTGGCAGCCTAACTGACAGTTACTTTCTCCTTGCTTTATCACAACAAATGAAATATCTCTTTTAAGTGCCAGCAAGCAACAGAGTCTGCTGCACATACATCATCTTGAAAATGGGCATACACTCAGGACTAATTAGTTTAAGTATGTGCACAGTGACGTGCCCTGGGAAAGACGCCAGACACTATGGTCTTCTGGGTGGTGGAGTTCTTGAACTCTGAGGCAAGGAAAGGTGAAATGCTTTGGACTAGAATGAACGTGAAGTTTACCACAGAGTAGATGACAATTTAAAAACAGAGGGACTTCACTGGTGGTCCAGTGATTAAGACTCCGTGCTCCCAATGCAAGAGGCCCGGGTTTGATCCCTGGTCAGGGAACTAGATCCCACACGCCCCAACGAAGATCTCGCATGCGGCAGTGAAGATCCCACGTGCCACAACTAAGACCTGGCGAAGCCAAATAAATATTTTTTAAAAAGGTATTAACTTTGTTAAAAAAATAAAAATAAAGGCAGATAGAAACTTTTTTCAGGTGTACGTCGTATCCTCTTCATTGATTCCATTTAAACTCTGTTGGGTCAACTACTCAAAGATGCTTATCTCTGTATCAGGTCACAGACCCATACCACCCTGATGATTATTATCATTTAAGTGTTCTGTTAGTTTCTCACATTACTCTTCCCCCTTCAGTCTCATAATTACCACCTACTTTTTCTCACCATATATAAATTGTTGGGAACCTCATTTTCCGTCTGGGGATATTTAGGAAAAATGTTGCTCATTGGCCATTCTTTGCAAGTTTTAGTGGATCTAATTATAGTCGTGCATCTGGCAGGCACGAAAACCATTAGATGAGCAAAGAGGGCTCCCAAATGCCACTCCATGAGTGTAATTGAAACTGCTTCCGATTCAGCATATCCTTCTTCAGCTGCATTATTAGGTGCTTTCCCTGTACTGTCTGTCGTCGTCTTGTGTGGTTACATGGTGTGTTGAATCCTTTGCCACTTCCCCCCTCCCTCACCACTGCACTGTATGATATCCATATTGTGTTGCTAAGCCTTTCATGTAGACTTGATGGGGATGTATATTATGTTTACCCATAACATGTATGAGATAGAAATGATTAGATATTAAGGGATAAAATAGAGGTGACTCATCTTCTTTATCTTATTTTATTTATTTTATTTATTTTTGGCTGTGTTGGGTCTTCGTTGCTGCATGCAGGCTTTCTCTAGTTGCGGCGAGCGGGGGCTACTCTTTGTTGGTGCACGGGCTTCTCATTGCGGTGGCTTCTCTTGTTGCAGAGCACGGGATCTAGGCGCACGGGCTTCAGTAGTTATGGCACGCAGGCTCAGTAGTTGTGGCGCATGGGCTTAGCTGCTCCGCGGCATGTGGGATCTTCCCGGACCAGGGCTCGAACCCGTGTCCCCTGCATTGGCAGGCAGATTCTTAACCACTGTGCCACCAGGGAAGTCCCGACTCATCTTCTTAAGAGCTTGTGATCCTCAGAGAAAGGACGTCTTCAACAACTGAGTGGGAAGCAGAGAACATTAAGAACAAAACAAAGCCACATCTATTTTTTCTATCTCTCAATTCAGTCAAGACTGAGGACAGTGAGAGACAAAAGTCCTGGGGAACCAGAGGAAAGGTCAGACGAGAAGGAAGACCAGATACGGAATTCAAGACTTAATGGAGAGGGAGGGAAACAGGGAACACTGCTGTGAAGAAGAAAAAAAATACCCATCTTTCTGGGAGGCCTACAGAAAAGACCTACCTTCAAATTAGGTTGCATGAAGAACCAGAATGGAAGTATGCTCAGTGGCTAAAATGCCATAAGGTGCCTTCCTTGGTGTGACTCTGCAGTCCACGGGCCTGAATAGTTCACAGCCACGTGCTATGTATACATACCGCCTGTAGCACAAGGAAATGAAGATTAGGAGACATCTCCCCATTTCTCTAAAGATGTAAGAATAAAGTTTAGTCTATTCTTAGCAGAATATACATGGATTGTGCACTATTTTTGTATCCTCCTATTTAGCTGGTCTTCCAGCTGAGTTCCAAATGTTTTATTTTGGAGCAGCTCAAGCACACTCTCCCTTTGGACCTTGAGGTCCTCCTCCTTCAGTGTCTCCTCAGTGAAGCTGTCTCTTTCTCCCTAAGACCGGGTTGTTGTGGATGCTTTCTCTGTGCATCGTCGCCCCGTGCGTTCACTCCCACACCATTCTAAGTTGCTTATTTGCTTACTTTGAAGGCTAAGTGTCTTTATACCCTCTTACAGTATCTTTATCTGCAGTTCCTGGCACAGAGTAGGCACTCAGAAAATATTTGTTGAACTAATGATTTCGTGTCTGAAACTTATACTATAAAAACTCTTTGGCTCTGAAAGGCCCCCCTGGAGTGGCATCTTCTCCAGCCAGTTGATGATCAGAGTCAGCCAAGGCTTGTACATCCAACAGCCTTGCTTCAAACCACCTGTTAAACATCTTCCTTTCATAGGGCTGTGTTCTAGGCACCAGAGAGACGCACAAAAATCCCAAGGTCCTTTCCTGTTCAGGAGACTGAACTTAGGTTGGAGAGGTATGATATTTAGGAAGTATAAGTACATAAAGCGAGTTCCTTATTATAAAATACATATACCTAGAGCTTTGAAGACATTTGGAGCTTATTCCAGCTTATGCATGTCATGGAAGAAGAAGGTGAAGCAAAGTTTGATCTTCATCTCATTCAAGTTAACCTGCTAGGAGGGGCAGGTCTGCAAGTAGTACCGCAGTGTTTTAGGTCTCCTGACTCCCTCCCCCTGTCAGATTCTCTTTTTATTCCACTAGCTAATTTCTCTATTCAGTGGTGAGGGCATATATAAATGTATAAACTGTATGTCTGGAAGCCATATATTATTTATATCAGAAATATAATTTCTTTCCATGCTTATTTTGTGTAAGATAAGGATTAATAGTCATAATAATTGGTTTCTTTTACCCCTTGCTGTGTCTTCCACAGTGCGAGGCTCTTTAAACAGATGATCTCTAATGAATATAAAAACCCTCTTAAATAATAGTATCATTTAGTTGTTATTGTATTTCTTCAATACCCATGAAGAACTGGGGGCTCAGAGAGGATTGGTAACTTGCAGAAGGCCACAAAGTAAGTGGAGAGTATCTTTAAGGAACCTTTCTCCGTGCGTGAAAAAGGTAGATCAGGGTAGATTTAGTTAATGGTAGGCTTACCTCGCCTGCCTTCGCCTCGTGTGAACTAGTTGCCTCAAGGTTCTTGAAGTTTTGCTCGCTAGAAACAGTGCTTTGTGGTCGCTACTGGCAGTGTGATGCTGATCCCACGATGGGGCTTTTGGAAACCAGGGAGTAGATAATAGTCATAAGAATACGTTGGGGGTCCTAGGAACCCTGTCTGACTTATTAAAAACCGTGCTTACACACTGAACTTTCATGGGAGCCAAATTTCTTTTCCTCTTTTTACTTTTTTTTTTAAAAAGTGTCAGTTTTTGTTAATTTATAAATTAGATCAGTAGAGCTTATGACTAGAATATTAAGGGGCTTTCCATCTGAAAGTCTGAACTGTCTTGGCCAGGTAGGAAAACATTGCCTGTGATTTCAAGAAGTCTTAAAAAGAACCTCATCTGATAATGAAAGCATCTGTGTAACATACAGGAGCACATTAGCACACTATGCTATGTTCAAGTAGAGTTTCTAAGTTCTCTGTGCATGGTTTTTAATAAGATTGGTAATGTAGGATAACCAGAAGCACCATTTTATTTTTTGCTTGGAAAACGTATTCACTAAGAATATAATAAGATTGTTTACTCACCACTCAGTGTAACCTTTATCACTGCTCCCTGTGTTTAGACCTGAACCACCTACCAAAGTTGAGTTGGTTGTGACCAAGTTTACGAGTGTGGACTGGGCCTATGTTTCTTTTGATGGCACCTCATGGGATCACCACCCCCTTTCCTCTACATTCCTTTATCATTGTCTCCATCTCGCCTTGTTTTCTCCAGCTTTTCTTTCTCTGAGGCTTCACATTACTTATATCAAAGTGAATCCTCTTTTTCAAATTGAATACCTATTTTATTCTTCCCTCTAGTTCACCTTCATTGTCTCTGCTATAGTGATTTTTTTCCTTTTTTATTTAAAGCTAATCCCTTTAAAAAAGTATTTTCCCATTTCTCTCAAACTTTCACCCTCTGCACATTTCTTGATTCACTGTTCTAAATGCATATGTAAACTAGTTTATAAATAATTCTTACAGTTTATAAATAATTCTTTTACTTAGGACCCAAAACTTGCTGATCATTGAATTGTAAGTCCTTTCTGCCATTCTGTGAGTGAGTCTTCTAAATGGCTAATTTTCAGAAAGATGGTTCTTGAAAGGTTGGAATAAGTCCTTATTAAATTTCACTTAAGTATATCAATGTGTACTCTGAATTCTAAAAGTACTAGTTTTCATGCCTGCAGTCTACATTGGTACTGTCATATTCTCCCATTTCATATGTTCTGAAATTCCCACTGTGGATTCTTTCTCTGGCAATAAGAAAAACTTTAATTCAGTCCATCTTAAATGTTAAATAAGGGGAAAAAATTATGTAGCCCTTGTTACTTCACAATAGTCATGGGACATAAATGAAGGTTTCACAACTTTGAAGCAGTAAAGTCCCGTCGGTTAGAGCCTGGTGGTAGACTAGCCCCGTGGGAGTGAGACCCTGGCTGGATCTGGGAAAGTTAGCTTATGTCTCTGTGCTTTTCCTGTAAATTAGAGATAACAATGGTGTGATACCCTTCTAATAGGGTACCTGTCAAGGTTGAATGAGTATTTCTGCGTAGAGTGTTTAGAACAGTAGTTGGTATATTCGACGTGCATAAGAAGTGTTGGCCAGTATTATTATCTAACTCTCCAGACAGGATATGAAATATGTAGAGAAAATAAGGATATATTCTTAAAAAGACTGTACCTTAAAGTAGGATATTTCCTCTCCCCCTTCTCCTTATGCATTTGTTTCTAGGGAATTAGGTGCTCCTTGTATTGACACAGCCTATTCAGTGTGCTTTAAAGACAGCAATCGTAGTGTTAAGTGTGCTTTAAAAAAAAATAGTAATAATGATTTGTTCTTTGACATGTATGAGAGGACATTATATGAAGTCTATTTGAAGGAGATATGTCCATTTTAAAAATTCAGTCTATTTTTTATAATTCCTAAGAATGGGGGGATTTGTTTGGTTCAGTAACCTTATTAGTTCAACTAAAACAAACTCATAAAAGCGGATTGACATCCAGAAGTATTTTTCTTTTGTTTTACAAGGTCTGTTCTTTAAATTGAGCTAAAATCCACATAACATAAAATTCACCACTTAAAGTGTATAATTCAGTGGCTTTTAATACAGTCACAATGCTGCACTACCATCACCACTATCTTACAAGATCTTTTTAATTGAAAAGGATTTATATTTAAAGAAAGCTGTATGAATTTTGCTTTGAATTCAAATCATGTCACGCAGCTTTTAAAAAATAAACATATTAGTTCAGTGTTTCATAAAATTAAGAAGTGTTGGAATGTAATGAATATTAACAGAGTATTGCTTCTCTTTTATAAAATGTTTTTTTAAAATCTCCATGTACATACAACGTTCAGAGAGAGAGAAAGAGAAAGCCTGAGAGACTGAGAAACAGAGAGAGAAGTGTTCTAATTAAGATAGTGCCTGGATATTTGCTTTGTAATAGGTTATATTTCTGTCGAATAAGCAGGAAAATGGTTAATGTTTTTAAAATTATGAACTAATTTGAGCAAGATAAAAAGAATTGACTGTCTTGCCAATATCCAAATCAAGTAAAACTCAAAACTTTAATATTATGTAAGATTTTATTTAGTACATAAACTCATAGAAACTTTTATTTACTAGAGTTTATATACCTTTATATCTGTTTATATGTGATTCGAGCAAAGAAAAAATTGACAATTTATATGAAATTTCTATTTGTGTTATAATCAGGACTATGACAGAATAGTCCATATTAGATGTTTTAAAAGACATCTAATTTGTAAGAGGGAGCTTGTGAGAAAGGTTCTTAAGAAAACCTAAACAGAAAAATTTTAAAGAAAAATTTACATCTCTCAATTCATTAATAAAGTCAGCTGAGGTTATAAGCAGGAATACTAACAGGAGATTTGGGATGTTGGCAGTGAAGCCCACCTAAGATTAAAATACTACTGAAAAACCACATGTTATTGCCAGATTTCATAGTACTTCCCTCCTCCGGTACCCTTTTAGTTCTGTCTAAACTGAAGCATCTTGGATCAAAAAGACATTTTGATTGCTGGCTATCTTTATTATGAAGGCATTTGAGATCCGCTTATTGCTGATGAATAATGTTTATATACATGAATGCTTAATGTTTTAAAATGATACTCTTCAACCAAGTGATTTTTGTACATGAAAAAAAGAATATGACTTTTTTTGAGTGAATTACTTAGGACAAACCTGGTTGTTAAATGTTTAACAAGTATTTACCTGGGTAACAGTTAATAAACCTATGTTTGTTTTTAAATTCGTGTCTTAAAGAATAAGAAAATTTAAATTTTAACTAATTGCACATTTTCTCGTGCATTGGTATTCTATCAGGTGCTCTGAGTGGAGGTAAATTTTGTTTTTAGTACTACAGCGATACGCGCACATGGATGTAATGCTGGATTACAGCCCAGCCTTTACATCACAACAAAGGTGTGAGCATTCCTGTTTGCAGGGCTGACCATCCTTTTCTGGACTCAGGAGTAGGATTGCTTTTGCTTCTTGATAGATTTAACCAAATCTAATACCAGCTTAACAATTAGAGCCATAAACGGTAACCATCAACATCTTTTCAAAACACAAAATGCTACTCCAGAGCAGTATTCCAGTAATGAATTTTTTTGTTTTCATTGATGCCCAAAAGTTTCAGTGGATGACCCATAGCATACTCTGAATACACACAGTGAGACGGCTCCCTCTATTTCTAGGAAGTGTAGTCCATGGTTTTATTAGGTAACGTTATATGCCATTCTATTATGGGGAGTGAAGGAGTAAATAGAGGAGGCTGGATGAAATGAGGACTGGGCAGCGTTACATGATAAAAATCCACCTTCCTGGATGCAGTTAATACAGAAATGTAAAAATGTTCCCATCTGTCTAAGCCATCAGTTTCTGATGCAGTCCCTGGAGGAAGTGGCTGAAAAGTCATTTCCACCTAATGGGTTGTTAGGTTGCCTCTGTACAGTAAGTTGGTGGTTGCAGCCCACTTCCTCTAAGACAGAGGGCCGTGTTGCTAAAACCCCGTCACGACTGACACTAATTGGCATTGCTGTCGGCCCGAGCTGTGAAAGCAGGCCTGCGTGGGCATACAGTGGGGTGCACTGTGGGGCATGTGGCATGGAGGGGAGGACTTTTTCTTAGATTTTGCTAGTGGGTACACATATTTTGATTTTCCTTCTCTGACCCCTGTTCATGCAGTTTATAGCATCTTCAGCCTCGTTAATTGACTTGAGGAAAAATTTGTTGAAAGCCAGCCCCTTGGCTGAGTATCTTGTTATTGAAAGGTATCCTCACCTTTCATAATATTGGGACCTCCAGATATTATCACTTGCCTGAGAAAATCTCAATTAAGTCCTTAAAATTATTAGTAATAAATACAGCAGATAAACAGACCACTCTTTTATGCATCTAATAAACTAACATTTTTGTTTTCTTTTTTTTCTTAAATAAGAAGCCAGAAGAGGGCATATCAGTCTTTCAAAAATCAGTTTGGGAGCTGTTGGGCCTAATTCACTTACAATTGCCATAAATTAGGAGGAGAACCTCTTTTGTATTCATAAGGGCCTGGAGTGAAGGATTGAGTTGCTGCAAGGGGTTTGGAAAGACAAAAAGAAAAGAAGAAGAAAGCAGATGAGCACCGTGTCCTTAGAAATTTTTAAGTATGTTAAAACTCTATTGCTGCATGTAGCTTCCATGCTTTGATGATTACATACAAGGGCAGGAACTAGGAAAGGAAGAGAAACATTACTGAGCAGCTATGTTGGAAGGACTGTGCCAGGCACTTTCCTATGTATTACCTTTTAAAAGGTACAGGTATTACCTGACTTCCATGGGTGGGAAAGTGTGACAGCAGTCACTGCCAGGTGTAGGCAAACTCTGCTTTCTTAAGTGCATATTGAAAAATTGGTGAGAGGTGGCTTTAAGGGAGGAAGGGAATTCCTAGGGGAATTGATTACTCATATTAATAATCATTTAAGCCCCTTCCCAACATCCATTTAAAATGAAAACGGATAGCCATTGAGCTACCCAGACCCCGGCCCTCCCAGCTTCCTCTTCCCTTCTTCATCAGCTTCAGGCTCAGGAGTCTGTCCTGGGATCTTGCTTCAACAGTTGGCTTGGGCCACAGCTCCCTGCGAGAGGCTCTGCTTTCTAAGGTTGGAAAAGCTCCTGAGGCCGTCCTCAGGAAATGGCTTCCTTCCCTCCCGGTGTCCAAGGGGATGTGAAACAAGTTTGGGATTTCCCTTCACCCCTGAAGTCCTTCAAACAGAGCATTTTCTCGCATTTGTGTCCATTTGTTTTGCTCTCAATACGGTTCCATGCCTCTTACAGGCACCGCGGTGAAATAAACAATTATAGGCCAAGACACTGGTGAGGCCACTGAGGCACCTGGGAGCAAAATGTGAGGAGTCACCCCCTCTGCAAGTACACTTGAGATTCTAATGCGTTCATTCGAGTGTGTTGGTCCAGGGCAGTAGTGCTTCTGTAAAGTGCCACAGGTGATTCTGAGGTAGACCAGTTCTCTTTTGTATTTAATAGGTGAAGGTTTTGGTTTGCTTTGTTTTTTAAAGAAGTGGAAGCTTTGGGCCCTTAGCAAAAGAAGATGAAATTGTGCTAAGAAACTTGGTTTCCTCAGCTCATTGATAAATCTCACTTTCAGTGTGCAGACTCATAGCTAAGATGTCTAAATCATAAAAGAAAAAGGGCACCAGCACTACTTTCCCCGACTCCAAATTCAAACAAGAAGCACTTTCACATTGGAGGCATCCTTAGCACACGTTTTGTATTTCTCACTCTTGTTCTTTATACGTTTTATTTTATGAGACAGAAAGGTAATTAACATACCTGACACCTGTGTGCAGAGAGCCTCAAGTTACTAATACACACAAACTAGCTTTAGTAGCTGATGTAATACTACCACTTCATACTAGTTTAGGCACCTGAGGATTTCCCCCCTCCCCACCCTTATCATTGACTTTTAGAAATTAATAACTAGATTAATTTGGGGGAAAAGCTCCATTTCAGTAAATGGACACACAGAATCTAAAATATTTTTCATGGAGATAAATATTAAAAATGATGCTTTGGCAACTAGAATATGGCTAGATAAGCATTAGGTAGGCTGACTCTAAAATTTTGTTAATTTCTGATTCAGAGGTAAAAAGCCGAATCTGTCTGTAGACCAGTAGTCTAAAAGAAAATAATACTGTGCCAATAGACACCCACTGAAAATTCTGTCCCTCCTACTTATATCTGAGGCATACAATCTGGCAGCTATGCCTCGGTGTTAATTTGAACACAGGTATAATATATTTTACAATTAAAATAGTAGCCTCACATATACTGGATATGAACAAACAAAATTTTAAAACATGTTCACTGCCAGTTCTTTGGATATTCAAATAGTGTTTCAGTGAAATCGTATTGAATTGTTCCTTCCTGATCTATTTATGGTCCACCCAAATGGGGCATGCTAATCGTTCAAATAGTATAGGAAACAGTCATCTTACAAAACTATGAGGTACTTTGCATAAATCTAACTTGTACTCTTTTTGGTTTTGTTTTTGGCACTGATGTCCAGTTTCATGAATAGCGATATCTGTGGTCTGTGGCCATCTATTTAGGGTCCCTCTTGGATAATATATAATATAGGCTAAGTATAGATCTCTTTTATATCAGGGTTCTGAATGTGGATGAGTGATAAATGCAGTGAAACTTTGGTTGCTGCTGTCTTCCTTTATCATATTTGTAGACTGCCAAGGCTAATTTGTGTGTATTTAATCATCCGGCTATCCAGTAACATGTTGGCTTGTCTAATGGTACTTGTATTGAAGAGGTGGAAGCACCACAACATAAAGAAATGACCCTCTAAATCACTGAAGAAAAATTCAAATGTATCAAAGTGTTAAGCTTATCCTAACACATTGCCTGTTTTTCATGTATTACTTACCTACTAGACAGGATTCTCTAATAGTCCAACAATATCATTGCTTTCCAGAGCAGGAAAGCAGATTGGGAGGATTTCATCAGCCCATGCAGGGAATTCAAATTGACCTCCTCAACCTTTACTTTTTCCCTTTACTGAAACACAAACTGAGAGACCCATTCATTTGGAGAAGGTGTTGGAAGGGTGTGTGTGTGTTGTCATGAAGGGCTGCATCTGTAGGCTTTCATTCAAAGCCGTTGCTGTGCCTTGCAGCAAGGGAATCAGAATATTGAATTTCTGCTTCTTTCCTTTTGACCCTTAGAAAGTTGTAAATAACGATAGCCACATGAGTTATGATTTAACCCTTCAAACTACTCGAAGATGGTTGACGTTAAACTCATGTCCCTGATCACTTGGCTTTCAAAACTCCATGAGGATGGAGCAGATGTTATGTTTGTTTATAGTTCACAACTTCTATCACAGTCTTTGGAGTAACAGACTTAGCAGATGAAAGCGTGAGCGCTTTGTCTATGATGGACCGTATACATTTTAAAGGTGTTGCTCTTTAATGTTCAGTTGTGTTTATATAGTGTGAATGGATTTTGCAGAGGCTCACGTTTTACACGTAGCTGTCCTTGAGGTGTACTTCTGTTGATTTGTTCATGTTAAAGCCACAACATATTTGATATTTTTCATAATGCTTGGATCAAGGAAGAAAAGGGGCAGCTGCAAAAACTGACTTTAAGGAAAGAATATCTGTATATATCTCTAGGTGTATATATCTCTAGCTATATAAATATCTCACTCTCTGTCTCTCTCTGTCTCTCTCTCTCTCTCTATCTATCTATCATCTATCTTGGTCTTTGGCTTTTTTTAAAAAATGGGAAACGTGTCATTTCATTGCCAGTGGAAGCAGTAGTGTTGCCCGAGGATATATACATTGCCTGTGACAGAGCCAGTGCCTGGCTCTTGAACTATGATGAGTCTGGTTTTCTTGTTTTGGTTTCAGGCACACTATCACATATGCAGCCTTTGGGAGCAGCGAGGTGGGGGTGTCACAGAAGAAAGCATTCTTTTTTGTAATGACAGGGAGACCTAAGGTTAGACTGTTAGTAGCATTGCTTAGAAGAAGAGCTAGGCATGTGTGTCCTTAGTATAAGGTACTTTTTTCTAGCATGTGTATCTAAAATGTATCTTCCCTTGGCAGTGAGTGGATCTGCCATAACCAAGCCTATTGAGAATGTTTATCTCTTGTCACTCTCTTTTCTGAAGTTGGGTGACCAGGAAGTGACTTCTATACAGCAACTTGCCTGTTTTGGTAGCACATGCTGTATGTTTTATGTTGTACCTGAATTTTATAATTTTCAGATAGATATCTCTGGAATTTGTAGATGCTCCTCAGTCACAGTTAAACATTTTAGCAACTTCATTTTTTTTTTTTTTTTTGAAATTCACAAAGCATTTCAAAAGTTATGTCCACTTGGAAGCTTTTTCTGCTTTCATTTCCACCCCCGCTACCCGTATGCCAATACTTAGAAATATGAGTTTAATGTAAATTATACTTTGATAGCCTGTTAACATTCTATCAGATTTCAATTTCTTTTAAAGTTGTTACGAAACCAAAAATTTGACAGAGAAATGTAAAGTGTCTAGCAAGTGATGTGAATAGTAACAGATTTTACCTCATTTCTGTCAACTGTCTGTGCTACTATTATTATTAATTTTACAGTGTATGGTTCTTGTTCTCTGCAGGTATGTACATAGGGTCTTTGTGGTCAAGGGGCACATCTGCTTATACTGAGAGATAACTTATTGGTTTGGGATCCTTAATTATTTAATGAAGAGGTTCTATGAGATCTCAAAATACAGATTTAAATCCCCAAAACTAGAGAGGACAAAACAGGAAGACCAGGCATAGAATGAAAGAATATCATCTTTATGTAAGAGATAAATTGTGATATTCAGAGTCACATCCAGCCTTGTACAAAAAGGAGTGGATTTATTCTGTACAAGATTACGGGGGAAATGACATAAAAGTACATACTGATAAAGATTGTGCCTTCTGGTGTGTAAAGCAGATATCTAAATATGTGTCTATTTGTATCTATACACAGAGTTAAAGGACAGTTTTCCATGAAATAATGCATTCCTTTAGAATTGCTGTAGATTTTCATAATTTTTAAAACATTCCTATTGTAACCTACATCAAAAGGGCAGCCAGGGTTTTTTGTGTCTGACTATACATATGCATTATAAAAAAAGTGAGTCTACTGTAATTACCAGTTTGCAGAGCGAATTCCTGCAGGGTTTGTACTCTCCCCATTAGTAAAAGAGATAAGTTGAAATGTATTAAAATTTCACTGTACAACTGGGAGTTTTTGTTCACAGTAAATGTGTTAATGTTTCTTCATTGCTTGACTGTTTGTGTTTAAATTTAGGCAGCATGCCCAACAGGGACAAAATTATAGGATAAAGCTATGTACAAAAGAAAATCCTTCAGAGAGCACCAATAAGGCTCTTTTTAAAAATAAGCAGTTACGTATAATAGTACATGGCCATAGCCACAGAGAAAAGTTTTATCTGTCTATTTCAGAATTATTGGAATTTTTCTTTCCCTTGTGTGAAAGTTAAGAGGACCGAGCTTATGTCAATAGCTAATATACTTTGATGTAAAAACATTTATTATTTTATTCAGTGTTACTCTTGTAAAAAGCAAAAGAAAAGATTCCTTCTTGTTATCCTTATGATGAAGAGAGGCTAATAGCATTTTGAGAGAGCAGTGATAGATCACATTTTCTTCCCTAGTAAAGGAATTCTTTCTTGTTAGGAATTCTAATTACAGCCTTTTATATTTTTGGAACATTTTCCTCTGCTTTTCTTCATTGCCATGAACTTAATAAATACAATTATTCACATAGATGGGCTTACATTAAAAAATTAGTCTGCAGCCACTATCACCTAGTGTGAATATGTAATGAAATTCACAAACACAGGATAAAGGCTAGTATTTCTCTGCAGTCTAGAGTGGAAAGAAATTGCAGTTATCTGTAAACACAGGCTGTATAAGCTTTAGCCAACCTGTGGACCAACCCTCTTCTCTCTGCCTGTCTCTCTCTCTCTCTTAAATGCTGAAAATGTGTTGTAGTTCTTACTGTTTACCTTTTGTAGTTTCTTTGGCCTGCTTTTCCATACGTGAGGATGAAAGAGTTTACTGATATCCATGTGCTGTTCCAAATGTCTCTGCAGGCCTCACGCAGCAGACCCACAAATATAAACCGTGTACAGAAACAAAAATGAAATATAAATCTTTATTTTTAAATATTGCTATCCTAGAAATATTGTTTGTAATTTATTGATACTTAGTGGTAGTATCTGAATGTATGTGGAGACATATCAAAGAGAGAGAGAGGAGAGAATGTATATGCCTGCATGTCATTTCTTTGGATCCATACATTCAGGTACCCAGAGGAAAATGTGAAAAGCCCCTTGAACATTCCCTGTTGTATATTAGCTTTCCGTCATAAAGTATATTTTTTCCCTTTAAAATAGGTTGGTTCACCAAAAAGAGAGAGAGGCATTTAATTCTTCCTCCTCTACACTGTTCTTTACAAAGTAAATTTTTAACTGATAGACCTTGAAGTCTTTTAGAGCTATTACTGTCTTCCGGCTAATTCATAGAAAGGCACCATATGAAAATTGGATTTTTGATCTGATGGAGTGATTCTTGAGTTCTTATGAACCATTTATAGTCTATCAAGTAAATCCTTCTTAGTTCACGGATTATTGACCCAATGGACCATATTAGCTGCTTCGAAGCTGTTATAGCCCATTATGTTGATTCAGCTGACACACGTGTGAACCCCGTCCTCATGCCCAAGATGAGATTAACATTGTTCTGGAAGACTCCCTTTTTTTCCACAAGCTTTCTATTTATTTCTTAATTTTCAAGAGTTAGCTCAGAGTTCTTGACAACCATTGCATTAGTCTCCCCATTTGCTCAGTGATGTCAAAGCATTTGTTAGCAGCTGGATGATCTGTTTCTTGCTGTCTTTCTCTGTATGTCTCTCTTTGTCCTTTAAACTAATCCTTAAAAAGAGCATAATGTTTTTTGCAACACTCTAGGGCACCTGTTACCCTCAGATGCTTATAGAGTCCATAGAAATTTGTGGGATTTCTATGAGCATCTGAATGTAACGGATTCAATTTGAGAAACCCACATTTTAGAAGAAATGATAACATTGTGTTTTTAAAAAATGTTTTCACCTGAGAGGTTCCACCTGAAAAATTCCAGCGACTCTAGCCAGTGGTAAGATCAAGATGTGCCTCTAGTGATTTATATATGCTCTAATGAAGCCAGTCCAGGTCTCAGCACAGACCCCTGGGGAGTCTGTGACCTAACATAAATAACGTATAAGAGGGCACTGTAGACTGTTCATCATATCATTATTATTATTTGTAATAGGTATGACTCCTGAGGTGATATCTGCTCTTGGGCAAAGAAACATATTCTTTCTTAATCAGGCATAGTTACGATGCACAGACACATGAACAATGGACAGTATTAAAATGTTTGTTGAGATATTCTATTAATGGACAATCCTAAGACAAGGTAGAAACAAGATGGTGTAAAATTAATCAGTGTTTTTGGCAAATCCTTGCCTCACTTTTTTCAGATTTTGGCCTTTTTTAATGTAACCATTGATAGACTCCATAGAAGGCTGTTGAGAGTCGCTTTCTCTGCCTAAAAATGTGCCACTTTGTTCATAGAAAATCCTAGTGTAAATGGTTAACTGCTTACTTAGCAGTTTACCTCATCTTTTTAAGTTGCTTAAAGCCTTCCCCCTCGCCTCTCCCTTTGTGTGTAGTTTCTTCCACGTCTCCTCTTCAGTCTCAAACTGCTCTTGGAACTGGAAGAATATCTGAGGAAATCTCACTGTGGAGGAGAGTAGCAAGGGGGATTATTCAGCTCCTTGCCTCTCCCGCCCAGGCCGGGTGGAGCGAGCCCTGGATTACCAGCTGTGGCCATTTAAGGACATCTCACAGCCTCATTTTTCGGCTGTTTGAAAAATCTCTAATTTGGGGGATTTTGATGATTAAATACAAGAATGTATTTGAAGTATTATGCAAGCTTCATGGCACCATCCGACGTGGGATGTTGTTAAGTCTCACAAAGGCTACCTCAACTGGCCTGGGCAATCAGAGCTGTCATTTGAAATGATACGTTCGAAAATGCAACGACCTGTCTCCCTTGTTGCTTCACTGGGATAAATTCTTTTCACAAGCCTAGAGTAAATTCAGTTAAAAGGTCACCCACCTTATGCTCTTGCTTGGTAAATGGATTGATTACTGTGCTTTGGCATTTGAAATAATGTGGCTGGCTCCTTTTAACGAGAAGGATTGAGAGGCACTCCTTCCTTAAAGGGGTCCTTCCCATGCCGTCTGGGAAGGGGAGGTGGCCTCGATTTGGGGGGATGCCTTACATTTGGCACAGCTTCGGACAAGTCTTGGGTTACTCCTGCACCTCTCTGCTTGGTCACCAAAGTAGGGGACAGTCGTGCAAACCATTCTTCCCAGGATAGAAGCTGCTTCTGTGAAATAACCAGAACTTAGGCTTCATCTTGTCTTACTTCTTGCCTAATGAGGAGCATTTCTTCATAAAGTGCTGAAAGGTTTATAAATCTCCTTGCATCTCATTCTAAATCCCTTCCTTATTAATGCCTTCCCTATCATATTATGTAAGTAATTGTTGTCATGAATGCCACAGGGAAATGTAGTCACATTACCACCTTTCAAATTGCCTTAGTGAAAATGAATAAAATGTATATCAATGGAATACAGAATTGCTGATTCAACATTAAGGTGAAATGAGATGAGTATTGCTTATCATTCATATGATATCAGAGGTACTTTGGCTCCTTATACAAAGTTATGTATTCTGGTAAATGTAGACTGAGCTTAGTGAAAATGTGGTTCTTTTTTACAGTGAGCTAATCCCTTATTTTCAATTAGACGATAGGTGTGTGTTCATGGGAAGAGTGTTTCTTTTCTCATTATGTTATCACAGCTGCCTAAGTAGTCTGTAAAATTTGTAAGTACAGGCAGTAAGTGGAATATCTTAATTGTTAACTGTTAGGTAAGAAAATAAAATGTTTCTGCCCAAATTGAAATGCCTTTTCATTTCCTGTTTCTCTAATATTACTAATTGCCTAACAAAATAGCTTTTATTACCATAGGCCTAATTTAATTGGGGGGAAAAAAAACATAACACATGCACTCCAAAGCCTGCATAGGCTTTGATGCCGTAGAAGCAAGGGTATTTTCTTCATATAATTGGCTATATCCCGCTGTTGATTTTTACTCTGAACTCCTAAATTATTTAAATGGGGTCTTCCTCGTGTCGACTGATAGTCAGTTGTGGTCGTAAGCTAATGACTACAGATGCTCATTGGATCCGTGTCTGTGAAAATTTATGTGCCTCTGTGTATGTCCCTTTCTCCCTGTTTGTATTTATATATTCACACATAGTCACAGAAACATTCACATTCATATATGAACATCTACTCGAAGTATATGGTTTCTCTCTTTGCCCCCTCCCCTTAAACCATATTTGTTTCTTGACTTTTGTGGAGGTAATTTTTTCATCACAGTAAATTGAGGAATACTTTTACTAGTGTACATGACAGAATTCACCATTGTCCATTTTAAACAATTCTCTTTGAGTTTTTCTAGTATCTTAATGAACATTTTAACTGAGAGGCCTCTTCACCCCAAATTTGTTGAAGGATGTAAGGATGTCCTGGATTTTCCTGATAGAAAAATGGCAGTGGATTTAAGTCATTGTCATTTTAAAATGGACTTACTAGGTTTTAATATTTTCAAAGTAGAAGGAATTTTCAGATTTAAGCAGCAGTGAAATTCTTTAGTTGCTTTGTCTTCTGTTTAATCACTCATTTAGCATTTGTATACTGAAGACCTACTAGGTTAAAGAAGGATATTATGCTACATTGTGTCCCCCGGGGGAATATCTTATGAATTAAATGTTTTAACACCTCTAAAAGAAATTAGGTGATGTAGTAGGTTTGCCCTCCTCACTTTTAAGCAGCTTTATTGAGATAGAGTTCAGGTATCATACACTCTACCCATTTAAAGTGTACAATTCAATGGATTTTAGTGTATTCACAGTTATACACAACCATCATCACAGTCATTTCTGGAACATTTTCATCACCTCAAAAAGAAACCGCTAACTACTCCCTATCTTTACAGATTTCTGGGTTCTGCACATTTCATATGAATAGACTTATATAATTTAGGATCTCTTGTGTCTGGCTTCTTTTACTCAGCATAATGTTTTCAAGGTTCATCCATATTGTAGTAATATCAAGTGTTCATTCCTTTTTATTAGCCAAATAATATTCCACTATGTAAATATACCATACTTTGTTTATCCATTTGCCAGGTGATGAGGGTGGGGTAGAGAACTACGCCTTTTAAGAGAAAATTAAAATGAAGTTTTAAGTCTTCTGATTTTTAGCAGTAACTGATGTTTAAAGGCTACCTTTTCACAGTGAATCTCTTTCAGGTATTTTAGATGTGCTTATTGTGAAGATAATATTTCCTTGGTCAGTAATGTTGTTCTTACGATGTCTTGTTGGAGTCTGGCCGTTTTGAATTGCCCAGCCTTCTGTCTTGACCTTGTTGTCCACTGTTTATATCAGTGGCATCTGGACCTCGTAGTGAGTCTGGACTGACCATGTCTTTTCAAATCTTCTGACTCAGCCGCAAGATCTAATTGATGAAAAGACATCAAGAAATTTCAGAGCACATAAGTACAACAAAATCATCACTTTTATCAGGTTGCTATTTCTTCATATGACATTAAAAAACAATTAGACACATTTTAAGGAACCTTTTATAGAAAGGTTAATAAATTTTTCGATTTCTAATTTATCTTACCACAAACTAAGATATATACTTTTGCTGGCCCATTGTGTGAATTTTTAAGGGGTTTGGTTAAGCAGACAGTAATTTCATTGCTTCTCATTTGCTGCTGTTACTATTACGAGTAGTGGCATTTACATTGCAGTTTAATACTCTGTGAGCCCTTTACTTTTACTCTACACTCTATAATCACTGATAATCACTTCTTGTCAATTCTGTGAACATTGTCCAAACTCAGATCTATACGTTTCCTTGCATAAATACAGAAAACATACCCGCCTTACTGCAACTATAGGTTTATATTAGTAGTCTCAGAGTCAGAGTTAGATAAGACTTTTTTTAGGTTGTTATAAAACTTCTTTGTAGGATATTTAAAACCAGGGGTCTCAGTGTTCTATGTCTATCCAACTCACATCTTCTTGTCTTGTTTTGATACCTGATTGTAAAACCCGGCAGCACAACAGGTGGATATGGATATACCTTTCCTTTCGGCCTGTATGTGTTTTGTAATCAAGTAAAAGCAAATTTCTCTTGTAGTTGTCTAGTAAGCTCAGAAGTTATCCACCATGCCAAAAAATTTTTTTTCTTTGCTTAAGTTGCATCATGACTTAGGCAAATTTAAGGCACTGTTCTTCTACAAAGACAATATCATATAGATTTTCCAAGTCTTAGCTAAAACTCAGAGTACTTCTTTTGGAAGTTGTTTCTTTTCCATTAGTTTTATGGATCAGCCATGTGAAAATGGAAGAGGAAAAACTGTCCTGAAAATTATACAGGGAGCTGTTTCCTTACTTAATAAATCACCATTCCTATCATGTGAGTTCTTTAGAATCTCTGTGGCAATGCTTGAAGTACGGTCTTAGGTACTTTATACACAAGATGTATAAATGTGTGTGGCAGTCCATCTTTTTTTGGTCACATATAAGATTACTCTCTTCATCCATAATGCTTAGTAGCTGTTACTTTGTAATTACTGCAGTGTATTCTGAGACAATCCTAGAAGAATTAGTTTCCAGATTCATTATGGATAATTTTCCAGATTTTTTTTAAAGACAGAAGTCTTCAAAGGACAGTTTTCCTACCTAATAAAAAAGGTTTATTTGACCTTTGGCACCATACATACCTTTCCTTCTGGGACCTGTATGTACAGAGATGAATAACATATGCAGAGATGAATTAATAAGAGTTAATTATAACATGGACTACTTTGGATCTTCATGGAAGTTTGGCTGAGTTTACCTATTTATCACACCTACATGTGATTTCCAAAGTAGAAAATTCATTTTATTAAGAAATTTGTTCTTGTTAAAAAATAAGAAAGGCAAATAAGAATGGTCACTGATAACCATTATAGCCAATTAATTTGTACACCTAGATTGTACCACCTAAGTTTCTGGAAGAAACTGGTGGGACAGATGGATGCTGTATTAATGATTGACTTTTTCAGTAATTCAGTTTTAGTGTAGGTTATGTTCTTAACTCTTAAACATTTTTAAATGATTCAAGTAGAATTTCATAATCCAAGTTGTAAATCTTGGTATCCTCCCCAGAAATGAATAAGGAGAAAGCAGATTTAAGAAGGATTTTTAGTTATATATGGGATATTTGGCCAGGTTAATGAACACTTGAGGGGATCTCCTGGCAAATAGTTTTCTTTGTGTGGAAGACAAAACCCAGAACTGAAATTAGTCTTATTTTTAATGGGGTTTTGGGAAGGGAGGTTCTCTTTCTATGATTGTTCCTTCAGAATATGTCTTATGTTTCTATATGCCCCATGGCCTTATTTTGTCTTTTGTTGTTTTGTATTAATAGGTAACTTCTGTAAGTGTTCCCAAAGAAGGAACAGCTAACAGGAGATGTATTAATTAGCCTTGTGTATAGTTCTTTTGTGATATACGCTAAATATTAGCTGAAGCCACAATCTGTGCTTTTCTGAGAAATATCATTTGGTGAGAAGATTGATGTTCAGCTCACATTAACTTGCAGAGTTCAAGCCAGCTACGAGCAAAATGAAGCTTAAAGACTCTTCAGTTTTAGTGATAACAGAATCTGTTATTTGAATAGGGCTTTGGTACTCATCCAGAATACTCGCAAATGCACTCTTACTTAATATTCAAATATAAGTGTCACTGACTGAACCTTGATTAAATATTTTTATACTAAATTGGTCTACTTTATGAATTCTAGATATACTTTTGGATATGAATATTCATAATTTACTGGTTTTAACTGTATCTCTTCTTTTTCTATAGGTAATGGAAATAAACTGATAAGTAATTGGGAAATCCACCTTATCATTTAAGAGATGTGTAACACCTAAATAAACATTTTTGAACCCCAGTATTAAAACAGAAATAATAATCCCTGTCATGCCCAATTTAGAGGATTATAGTATGAAGAATATGGCATCATATATGTCAAAGTATTCATTTATTCATTAAGACTAAATATGTGTTAAGCATTTTACAAGGTGTTGGAAAAAATACATTGGGAAGAATCATAAGGGAAAAATAATTCAAATGTAATATCTGGAAAGTTTCTTGAGGTCATAAATGTTTTCCATCTTTTGAGCTTTTGCTATCACTAGACACAGTGTCACATGCTTTATATTCATTATTTCATTTGAGTCTTTTGACACTGTTGTGATGTTATTGCTACCATCATTTTACAGATGGGAAAGAGGCTCGGAAGACTCATGCATTCTTTAAGTGCCTTTTAAGCACCTATTATTTGTCATTATATTTACACTGTAAGCCCAACAATATGTCACTCTGCCTTCAAGGAGCTTAAATTCTACTGAGGAAGACAGACTTTAATCAAATAGTCACACAGATATAGGTATGTGTGTATATATATATATATATATATATATATATATATATATATATATAATGAATAAGTATAGGTAAATATAATATTCACAATTGTGATAAGTGCTGTGACAGAAAGATCCCATGGGGGCACCTGCCCTGGGGAATGGAAGTAGTATTTGAGTTGAAAGTTTGAAAGATGAGCAGGAGTTAACAGTACACAGTGGGGGGGTGGGGGGTGGGCAGATGGAGGGGCTCTGCCCCATGGCTGCCTGTGAGTGGATGGAGAGCTCACACAGACCTGGAATCTGATTCCTGTGACTTCAGGGCAAAGTCCTGAATTAGCTCCATCTCAGTTTCCTCCTTTGTGAAATAAAGGGAATAATAGTACTGACCTCGTGGTATTTTCTGAGGGAGAGCTAATGTTTGTAAAGTGTTAAGCACACTATCTGGAAAATGGCAAATATCCAGTAAATCTAGCTATTATTAATAATAGGTAATAGTTTACTGTTGTAGATAAATTTTTAAATCCTACCTTTGGTAGAAGAAAAGACAGAGGCATAAAGAGGGAGAAATGGTGCTTCCCAAACCTGTTCAAGGGCTTCCTTCTGTTCTTAGGGTCTCTCCTCTGAACCCACTGCCCATGAGCTCTGACTGTCAAATCCTTGAGCCACAGGGACGCTGCCATCCATTTCTGCCACTTAACACAGTACTTGGCTCCACAGTGATGGGCTTTGCATAGTGATGATATTTGAAGCTGTAGGAGGGGATGAAATTGCCGAATTAAAGAACGAGGAGCCTGGCCGTGGGAAACACCTGTATTTATTTACAGTGGAGAGAGAGTGAGAAGCTGCTGCCAATAAACTAGGATAGTTGGTCTCTACAGCCCAGGAATGAAGGAGAGTTAGTGCCTTAAGTTGCCTCGGGGTCTAGGAGAACAAGGAGGCTAGAAAAGGAGACCAGATGTGATGAGAACATTCCTCTTGGAGACAGCGGTTTCAGGACTGTGTGGGGCAGAATCCAGATTGCACGATTAAAATGTAGGTGGAAGCAGTGGGTGGTGGGTGCATGGATTTTCCTTTCAAGAAATCTATGGTAAAGCTAAGCAGAGGAATCATTACTGTAAATAAGTTGCAGGCTTAAGAAAATTTGTTCTTGTTCTTGGGGTGTTGGAAAAGCTTATCCTACTGAAATGGAGGAAAGAGTTTCAGGCACTCACTGAAGTGGGGTTCTGGAGGTGTGGAGGGGTTGCTAGCCTGAGTTGGCCAGACCTGCATAAGGGTCCTGCATCTATAGGTGGGAATATCCTGATCAAATTGTCTGCTCTTTTCCTGGTGTCCCCCTTCTGGCACCTCGTTATCGCCGCTGTATTTTCTGTAGTCGTGTATGCCCAGCAGTGGGTGGGAAGCACTCGTATACTAGCTACGTGAAGAAGTGGATGTGCTCACCAAAATGAAAGCTTCACCATCTCTGCTCTTCCCAGCTCTCTCCTTGTAAAGTGTGTACGTTTTTGAGGCTTAACTGGCTTTGATAGTTTTATGATAATTTATTTTTTTGAAGTGTGGGTGAGTTGGCAAGTGATCACATTGGTTCTGTTTTGTTGTGAATAAATAGTATGTCAAACTTTTATGCCGTTTCAAAAATGTTATTTAGAATAAAACTTCCTTTGAAGCCACAATAGTCTCATACTCAAAATATTTATTTAGACCATATTGTTTAAATATATATAATTCCCTTAAGGAACAATTGTAGTCTATATAAATCTGAATTGAAAACAGATAGACCTTCTGGAAGTCATAGAAATACAAAATGGATATTCCAGTGCTCAAGTGTTTGTATATAAAAGGAGCTGAGGTGTTCCAGTGTTTGTATGTTTAGGTACAAAAAGGGTAAAATTATGAAAAAGGAAAAGGATGATGATCTGAAAAATTTAATTCCCAAATGTGCCAGATGTATAAAGTTATTTAGGAAGAGAAAAATATTTGAATCATAAACTAGTTCTCAGTAAATGAATGAATAGTTCAATCAGTAAATAAATAAATATACATAAAATAAAGCAAATCTACAGTCTCTTAATTTGTTTTGTCCTGAATATAGCTATAATTAAAATTGACGAAAGTATGTTTTAAACACAATGTAAAGTGAGGCTATTTTTGTTAAATAACTCAAATCAAAATGATCAAATTAATGATTTAAAATATGTATGTTTTTTGTACTGGAGTTAACATGTAGTCCTTGAGAGATAGTCATTGTTAGTTTTGATCATTCCTTAGTTTGGTAAAGCAGAGGCGACTTTTTTTTCCTTAGTGTTTATGAAAGATTCTGTTATCGCACTTCAGATTATATAAATATTTTAATGTCAACGTGGTTGCTGCATCTGAATTTATAATTGGATAGTTTGTAAGGTGCCTTGTTTTTAGTAGAAACACTGCCCTCTGAACTGTTGTTGTTTTGTTTTGTGTTACCACAGTACAATCAAATTGTGAGTTCATTAATGAACACGCCATTTAAAGAAGCTCTTTCTAACCTGGAATGTTCTGACGTATTGCTGTCAGTGAAACTATTGAAGTTGACACAGGAAATTTGGGGAGAAACATTTCCCCTTCTAACCTTCAACTACATATATTATTCTTGCGTAGTCAGCATTTCCTTTGCTGCCCCTATTTCTTACTACTATTTCCTTTAATCACTAATACATACAGCCAAGTTTTACAACCTCCTAATATGTAATTGGACTATTGACATTGAAAGAAAGGCCCTGAAATATCAGGCAGATAATACACCTGAGTGTTTTTCTTGCAGTAATAGAGGAGCAAACTAGGGTTGGAGGTGAAGCAAGAGAGGAGTCTAGGCAAGGACTCTATTGGAAACTGAACAGGGACCTATAGATTGGATGTTCATTAACAAAAGAGAAATATTTCAAACTCGCCTGATCTAAAGCACGGGGAGCAGTCAAAGACCATTCAGTCTTACTCTCTGTAAATGGAGTTTGTCCCAACCATGTTAACAATGTCTAAAATACTGTCTGTTACAAATGAGACAGTTTATATAAAAATCCAGCTGCTTCCAGGAATATGAGCGTCTGGAGCTGTGTGAGTGAGAGTAGCTTTCAGGCCCAGCACTGCAGTTTCAGGTAGCCCCGTACCTCTCCCCCACCCCACCCCCCAAATCAGTAATTATTGATTGCATCTACAGCTGTAGAGAGGTCTTTTCCTGGCAGTTCAGGTAGTAACAGTAGATGGTTAATCTGTGAACGATCGGACTAAATCCCTTCTGTCTTCAGAACTACGATGCCAGTTAGAACTAAATGTACGAGATAAATTTATTAACTGTAGTCTAGGAGCATAGGTCGGCTTTAGCACCGTTCTTAAGCATAGGTTCTTAATCTATCAAAAGTTACACTTCATTAATGCTAATTTTCTATGGATTCACTTTACAATGTAAACCGGGGAGATGATTTTTTAAAGTGCTTGTAAAGAAATGAAAGGTTTTTGAGTGTGTCTTTCAGTTTTGTAAGATATAGGTGAGTTGTTCCAAGTATCAAATATTCACATAAATGTCTTTTCCTGTTCTACATCTGATCTAAAAACAATGTAAACTTAATCTCTTACATCACCATTAAAAAAATAAAAATGGGGGTTGTTTTGCGTTTTTCAAAATAGGAATGAAAATGGAGTGGATATATCAAGGGGGGAACAAACAAGGAATTGGGAAGTGACAAATGATGCCAGAAATATGCCAGGTCTTATTGGGCCAACAGGAATGTCTCTCAAAATGTGTCTGAAAGATTAATAAAGCATTTAAATGAAACACTGCAGAAGAAAAGTAATATTCTAATAATATTACCTGTATATCATGTTTTACTTGGAACAACATTTCGTTTGAACATTATTGTATGAGAGTGTATATTTTTTGCACTGTTGCCAGGTGGATGAACTTAAATGTGCCTATTTGGTAGCAGCAATATTTTTTTCTCTTTCTGGTCCCTGGTGTTTCAGATCCAGCATGTTGTAGAGTATGTAATCCTTTACTCTTATACTACTCAGTCTATGCTTCTAATTTAAAGCTTACCTATGAATGGCATGAAACATTCTATTAGTGAATCAGTATTGTTTTCTAATATGTTTTGGTAAGAGATTTTGATGGTTTCAAAATTTATTTTTAAAACTCTCCAGGCCCCTAAAGCCGTTAAAAATGGGAAGTGGGTGTTATTATTAAAATGGTGAAGAAATATGGTACCTTTGAACAGATGCTGATCTTTTTTCCTCCTCTCCTTTTCAGGCCATCCGCTGCACACTGGTGAACTGCACGTGTGAATGTTTCCAGCCGGGGAAGATTAACCTGAGGACTTGCGATCAGTGTAAACATGGCTGGGTGGCACATGGTGAGGAAAATCTGGACTTTTCTTCCTGTTCTTGTTATGTTCGTGTGAGCGTGCCTTAATTTTTTTTTTTTAGAGTCGTCACTGGCCTGGAGCAGAGAGGGGTCAGCTGTGCTCCAAGTGTTAGTTCCCATGCGGCCTGCAGCTCCCAAATTGCATTTTCTCGGCTCCAAGAAGTAAGGCCAGGCGGGCAGCTCTCAGCAGCAGGGCGAGATGTTTATAGGACAGTTGGGTTCTGAGTGAACATAGCAGCAGCCAGCAAGCACCAGGCCCGATGGAAACTCAAACATACCACAGTTGGCCTTTCAGGGCCTGGACCTCAGAGGGAAGCTGGCAGATCCTCTTTGCTTGAGGAGAACTCCTCCATGACTGCTCACCCTTGTCATCTGCGTTCGGGGCAGAGTTTATCCTCCCAGATGTTAAATTTTGTATGGTCTAAGGTGGGTGAGAGAGTGAACGGGAACATTATTTGGCTGGTATCTGAAAAAAAAAAATCCGTAAATACCGCCTTTCAGCGTGCCCGGGGATTGGAGGAGGCTGGCCCCGGTGGAGGGTGAGCTCTGCATAGGTGTGTGTTCGGGGCGAGGGTGACCGGGGGCCGAGGCGGGGAGGGTGGAGGCGCTTTGCCAGATGCACAGGGCTGTCCCATCCGTGGGCCTTGACCGAGCATTGAACGTGTTCTTCTGTCTGGTTTATGTTTTTTACGTTGAGGCGAAGGGAGACTTGCAAATAAGCAGAGACTTTAAATTAGTTTTCTTCACTTCCTAGACTGTTATAATTTTAAAAGATAGGTAATGTTTATAGAAGAAATCCTGGCTTGAGATTTTTTTGACAGCCTGGGGGATTGGCTCTTAAGTGGACATATTCTTCATTCCCAAGCAGTGCCAAATATCCAGTGGGTTGTATTTTTATAAATGTCATGTTATTCTAGCAAGATCAGAGGGAACGACACCGGGCCATGCCTTGACATGCATTTAATTTATCATGTGTCTTGCTTGTTGGGGCATGTATGTTGGTGTTACGGGGCCATTTCAGCCCTGTTTCTGTGAGGGAGAGAGAAGAGGTTTATCGAGTGGTATGGGGGGAGCACACTGGAAGGCGTGTGCCTGGCACACAGAGCCACAATCCTCCAGTGCCTCCAGGGATGGAACTTGTTCCTGCTTTATTAACAAGGCCAAAATCTGTAACAACTCTCAGTCCAGTTTTGAACAACACTTGAGCTGCTGTTGCTTTTGTGGTCTATGCAAGTGACTACGTTCGATGATTTCTTCTCCCTTCCTACATTAGTTTGCTAGGGCTGCCGTAACAAAATGCCACCGACTGGGTGGCTTAAACATCCGAAATTTATTTTCTCATGGTTCTGAAGGTCAGAAGTCCCATAGCAGGGTGGTTTCATTCTGAGGCCTCTCTTACTGGCTTGCAGATAGCTGCCCTCTCGCTGTGTCCTCACATGATCTTTGCTCTATGAGGCACACCCCTGGTGTCTCTGTGCACCCAGATCCCTCTTCTTATAAGGACACCAGTCAGATTGGATGAGGGGCCGCCCTAAGGGCCTCATTTTAATTTAATCACCTCTTGAAAGGCCCTCTCTCCAAATACAGTCACATTCTGAAGGACTGGGGATGAAGGTTTCAACAGATGAATTGGGGCGGGGGGGGAACACAATTCAGTTTATAACACTTCCCAAGTATCCTTCTTTCCCTCAGTAAGTATTGGCTCTGCCAGATAATAGCTTATGTCCCAAGCCCATCAAGGATCCTGGAGGCAGTGTGGGGTCAAATTCTGGCTCTACAACTTTGATGACATGTCGCTCAGCACCTCTGCATCTGAGCTTTCTTATCTGTAATCTACCTTGTAAGATTATTGTGAGCATTGATGATAAACTATATGAAGTCTTTAAAATAAATTATACATGTTAAAAGCAACAAACTGGACAACACATGAGCAATAAGGGGGGTGGGGAGGATCCAGTCATTAAACAAAGGACTTTTCATTCATTCCCTCTCATTTTTTCCAAAGCCATCTTGTGTTACCATCATCTGTCTACTGTGGTAGCCTTGTGAGTATAAAAGTTTACTGTGTCACCAGTTTATTTTATCTGTCTAACTTCCACGTGCATATTACATTAGTAGTGTAATGGGGGGAAAAAGCAATATTTCTTCCTTCTTGAACAACATAAATTATCCCCGGCCAGTGGTTGTTTCTAAGATTTTCTGAGGGATGTGGTTTTTTCCCCAAACTTGAGTAAGGTATTTCTGTTACATCAGACTCGGCTTTTCCTACCGTGTCATTAGAAATTCTGTGTTTCTGGTATATTAATTGCGAAGTTTCTCAGATCTAACTTTTCCTCACCACTACTATCACCTTGACCTCTTTTCCCCCACAAGAGCGACGTTATCTGTATACAACTCAAAATATGTACACGCCGATATACAGATCTCACTCTTCCCCCATTCAGTAGGACAAATGTGACAGTGAGGGTCCGGCTCCTAGCTTTTGAGTTGGCAGTGGGATGAGAGCACCCACTCTTTTTGCCCTTAGCATTTCAACTAATTGCTTCACTCCCTCCCCCTGCACAGAAAACCCTGAAATCATGTCTCCAGTTATTTCTGCTCAGAGGTGAGATACAGCAGTCTTCCTGGCTGCCTTACTCAGTACAGTATCCCATGTGTGGGACAAGGAGAAAGTGACTTGTTTTTTCTACTGTGTGATTTTTCTGTGAAAGTAGATGGAACAGCAAGCAGTAAGACTACCAAAATACATCTCATGGAATCATTTCATCATAGCACTGAACACACTCTACCTGTAATTGTACCATAAAAAGTTAATATTTGCCGTTAAAAATAACTAAATGCCAAAATCGGGGGTTCTCTACAAAAAGATGAATTTTTAGAAATTTGTTGGGCTCTTGAATTAACGTCTTACTATGTCTTCTTTGTTATCAGCATCTTCAGTTTCTTCATAAGATGTAGGATTTCATGGGTTATTATATATTTATTCATACACACACAGTCTCACACAGTCACTTCATAACCTTATAGATTGCTTCTTAAATCTGCTTGAATTGTTAACAGTAGTTGCTTTACAAAAATCTTAAGATGTTTTAAAAAATGAAAAGGAGTAATTAATTCATCATACTGTAACACCTGAATTTTGCAATTACTCACTGGGCCGTGGTGCTGTTCACAAATTACTTCCTTGAAATCTTAGCACCATTGAGATAAAGAGGGGGGAACCCAAAAATGACTCCTTGATTACCAGTAGGTATTTCCCACTGAATTAATAAAGGATTTCCTGCTCTTTTTCCCCCATTAAGGAATTTCAGCTTTTGCACTTTGAAAGCAGGGCTTTATTGAATTTAACATTATTTAAAACAAGCTCTTTGGGGATATAGGATGTCCATGCCAACAGTGTATAATAACCTTGAGTTTCTAATTTTGTCATATTTCACAGTCTTCAGTTAAAGGACTCCAGCATACTGCCACTTAATTCACTTAACAACTGTATTTTTTTCCTTCCTCTGTTTGCATTGTCTTTTCTATGCTTTTCCTTCATTTGCCTAAAATTATCGGAGTGAGTCTTGAAAACATTAAAAAAAAACACATTTCCTGCAAGTTTAATTTTTCTTGGTTCAACATTGCCAAAATAAGGTATCAGCGTAAGAGCAGTAATGGGCTTCTTTACTGGTGACATAAATGTTTGTGTCCATAGAAATTCAGTAGGTGGCATTTTGACCCTTTCCCACCATACTAGGGTAGTAATTCTACTGTTCACAGAATTGAAGCTTCAGCCAAAGATTTTACACAGCCTTACAAATTAGCAAATCTTACTAGTGTACTGAGTTGTGGGCAACGAGGGGTGGGAGGAAGTGTGCTTTGTAGCTACTCATCATTCTCGTCTGAGGAACCTGCTTCCAGTGAGAAGTATAACTAATCGGACTCTCTTGCCTTTGTGGTAAACTGGAGGTGGGGTGTAAAGGGCTAGGGCTACTGTACTAAACCATCTTTATTATTTGTTGTTTGCAAGTTAGTTTTAATGTCTATAGTCTAGATGATGACTTTATTTCTAAACCAATAAGATGAATCAAGTAGTACAAGTGTTAAAAAGTAAACTATATTCTAAATGATTTTCAGAAAGATTTAATGATAATCCAGGACAACTGGAAAATTACGGTTTAAAAAAAAACATGATGGGATATATTTGATTTGATAAAAGATGTGGGCAGATTTTAGAAAGGTAATTTATTTAGAATTTTTTTCCTTGGCTGGCTCAGTAATTTTTACTTCTGACGAAGCCCACTTGTTAAAACTCCTTTAAAAAAAATCCATTGTTTCTTGGGATGTCCAGTAAGCATTTGTCAAGGATAGAGGCTTGATGAATAAAAAATATATTACATAGGTTAATGAACCCCACGGTAGCTTTCTTGGTGCCAATTATTTTCTTTATAGAATACTTGGACTTTAAATACTTTAATTATTTACTCAGCAAGCCAGCTGTTTTCCTGCCAGTGTTCAAACTATTCAGATTTTTTAAATGTAAAATGAGCAGGCTTGGCCTGTCATCTGGATCATCAATGAAGAGATATTTATTAAACATACATCATCTGTAAAGTGTTGTACCAGGTATGCTTTGGTTCTTCAATTCTGTGCCACAGGAAATGGTGAGCAGTATAAAGTTAATTTAGTGTCATCTACCAACCAGCTTTATGGTTTAATGTACTGTAAGACTTAATATTCATATAATCCATTAATTTCAAGCCTTTCTTTTTTGTAATTCACTGGAAGTAATTTTTCTCTTTTTTCTCGGCATCATTGAATTTGAATTCCCAGCTCTTTACTTGATATGTCCTATCAGAGCAGGGGTATTTATAGAGACACTCACCCGAATAGAAAATATAGGACATCCCATTAAATTTGAATTTCAGGTAAACAGTGAATAATTTTCTAGTATAAACATGTACCTTGCAAATTTAGCTGAGTAGTCCTGTGTTTTTATGTGCTAAATCTGGCAAGCTTATACCTAAAAGAAAACCCTAGTTAGGCTTAATTTGCATAATTAAGTCCTAAATCAGGGCCATCGGTTCTGAGCATTCTATAATCAAAAACCTTTTGATTATGTCCATCCTACATTTAGAAACACAAGATCGCAGTATTCTGTTTACAGATTCCTGAGATTTGTTGGCTGCTCTGTACTTTGTAAGGATTTAAGCAGGGTGGATCAAAACCAGTAATTTTTCATTTTATCCCATGAAAGGTCACATGTCTTTATTATTTGTCCCAGGCTGTGCTCTTCTTATGAATTGTCTAAACATCTGTGAAAGTAGTTTATCCCCAACTGGTAGTTCTGTAATATTCTCCCTGACAAGTCCAAGAGCCAGTGTAACTAAGTATACGATTTCCTTTTCCATCCTCTTTTCTTTGCTAGTCTTCTCCTCTTCCCAACCCCAATAGAAGTCTTTTATCAAAAGCAATAAAGCATGGCATTTCTCTGACATCATGCTCATTCTGAGTAACACAGCAGCAGTTTCTATATGATCATTTGTAAATTTGTCAAGCATAAGAGAGGAGGGTGAATAAAACGGAGTGTCCTCTGGCAAAGGAAAATAATGCTCGCAGATATTAACCTGCAAGAAAGCTCTGCCTCCCTCTTACCGACCCGGAGACTGTCCTAACAAGAGTGAATTTTGCTTTGGGAGAGAATTGTTGCAGAGGGGTATTTAGGATTAGATGAAAAAATGTAAGCAAGGTCCTAGCTGGAAACCTCAGCGCAG
This sequence comes from Balaenoptera borealis, assembly GCF_965194805.1. NCBI lineage: Eukaryota > Metazoa > Chordata > Mammalia > Artiodactyla > Balaenopteridae > Balaenoptera > Balaenoptera borealis. Next base: position 56,925,903 of record NC_138865.1, read on the forward strand.
GGAAATAAATGCAGGCTTCGACGTGGCAAAGTAAGAACCTGATCTTTGGGAAGAGGTATGTGGCCATCATGCTCCTAGGGCTTTGCTTAGAAACACGAGGATAGAAACCCCACAGTCCTCTTCGCCTGGTGCACTGGTTTGGAAAAGGTGGGAGTTAATGGAGTATCTGCTTAAAAGAATGTGTCTTTCTAGAAGACTTAGTTCTTCCCGGTTGTGACACTGAAACCTGGCTTGCCTAGCTGCAGAATTCTCTTTTAGTCAGGGAAACCAACTTCTAGCTGCCTCCTGGCTCTGGGGGGGCCAGGAGAGTCCTGCTCTCTCCATGGACAAAGTCCTTGAACATCTCTCCACTTATTTTTATTTTAGAGAGCAAGCACAAGGCCACTTTCCTGCCTGGCACAAGAGCCTTCTTTGCTTGACCTGAGGGCACCGTGCCCTCTTCTGCTTCTCTCCCTTACTCCCTGATCACAGCTGATAAGCTTGAAAGGGAGGACATCCTCACAAATGTGACGGTTTGCTGCTTCATTCATGGCATTAACTATATTCTTATTGTGTCCCTGAGCTGCTTGTTTTGATTTGTTTCTCAGTCTGCCCACCTTTGGGACGGTGCTTTGAACTCCCTAAATTTTTTTTTTTTTAATCACCGCACAAACAGTGCCTCCCCTTCAAAGTTCTGGGCTTTCTGCCTGTTAGCTCCCCAGATGTTGTTTTCTAGCTCCATCTTGTTCAGATGGAAACATACGGCGGATCTGGTAAATCCTGGCCTCTAAAGTGTACAGTGCCGGTCCCCTGCTAAGGACTTTCTAGGGAGGATCTTGAGATTGAAACCTACAGAGCTGGAGCCCCAGAGTCTGAAGAAGCTTCAGGTACACAAATGGGAGGCGTGAGAGAAAAGGAGGTAAAAGTGCAGCTCTGTGTAGGTTCACATCCTGCCTCTACCACCTGCCATCAGTAGAACCTTGGCCAGGTTACATAACCTCTGTATTCTCATCTGTGAAATGTAGATAATGATCGTGCCTAGTTTGCAGGGTTCTTTCTGGCATTAAATGAGATAATCTACTTAATAAGTGTTAGTTGTTATTTCTAAATTCTTACAGAAGTAAAGCTTCAACCTTGAGAACATGACAGACACGTTTTATTGTGGTTGAAATGGTTAAAAGTTGGGTGTGTTCAGGCCAGTGGTCGAATCCCATCTCAGTCTCTAGTTAGTTAGCCCCAGTTCTTTTATCTGTAAGCTCAAATAATAATAGGAATGTACCTGAATAGCACAGTGAAGTTTTGAGGAGGATTAAATGAAGAAGTGGACTGAATATTAATTATACTCTCTAGAGCCTCATGAATTTCTTCAGTGCCCAGTGCTGGAGTGAGGTCACCAGTTCCGTTGGCTGTGAGGCCAGCTGTTCCCAGGGTGATCTTGTTTTCCCCAGCAAATCCGGTTTAGCTTCATACCTTCCATCTCCCCTAAAATGTCATGTGAGCCCATATTTGAATAGAAATCCAAAATGCTTTTTTTCCCCCAAAAGTCACATTTTAAGAAGTGCACATCAGTTGAGATGAATTGTAGGATTGTTTATCTGTTGAAAATCCAAAACCCAGAAGTAAACGAATTTTAGACAGGGTGAAGGCTACTTTTGCCTATTTTCACACCTGTATTCTTGCCTGTGAAGTGCTTTGATGGGCTAACCACTTTATCATTTTATTGCACTTTATTACATCATAAATTTTTATATCTTGCTAACGATCCTACAGGAAGCTTAATTGTTTATAGGAACATCTTAGTTAACTGGAGTTCACCAGGTTAAGCAGAACACAAATTGAAGGGGTTATACATGACACATACTCAGCTCCTCTCGTTTTACTCAGGATGCTCTGTTCAGATAATGGGGAGATGCTGCTGGGTCATGAGGACCCAGGATGCCTCAGCAGTACTCTCAACCATTCTTCCTCCTATTGTGTCATAGTGATGACTTCTTCTAAGTGTGGGTCCCCCCATACCCCCCTCCACCCCTAAGCCCCGCATTTGAAGAGTAAAATTGCTGGATGAGATGCATGTGGTATTTCAGAGAAATTCTGACTTGTATTCTGGGAGGCATAAAACGTTGTCTGGGCAACTCATTCCTTACCAGGTGTTGCCTTCTGGGAGGGTAGAAGTTTGTAACTCTTTCAGAAGCTTGAGTTAATCTGTTATGAGTGAGCAGATAGCCAAAGCATTGTATAGGAAATACTTAAAGGAGTTACTGCCGCAACTGTGTAGACTTGTAAGCAATATCTGTTAAGGGGCCCAGTAGTAAGGTCCCTCTCTCCTTGGAGCTGTTCCTTGATACACAGGGAAATCCCTCCTTTGGCCTCTTAGGTCTCCCAGCCTGGTTGTATGGTCAGGTGATCCTACAAAAGCAAGTGCAAACCCATTTAATTGGAAGGACAGCCTTGCTGGGCCTTAAGTTCAATTGGCCACAGAATGCAAAGGCAACTGTAAACCTGGCTTTCCAAAAAGGAAGCCACCATTTTGGATCTGAGCACTTGAGATGTGGTTAGTCCCAACTGAGATAAGTTGTAAGTGTAAAGTGTACACTGAAATTTAGAAATGTAATCTTAAAAAAAAAAAAGAATGTAAAATAGCTCATTGAGGATCGTTCTTATATTGTCTACATATTGGTAAAATTTTTTATGTATTGGGTTAAAATACATTTTAAAAAATTAGTTTCATTGTTCATTTTTTGCTTTTTAAATGAGATTAGAGAAATTAAAAATTATGTATGTGCCTTGAATTATATTTCTATTAGGCATGGCTGTTCTAGGTCCTCAGTGTGAGATAAATGTATTTGGAGGACCGAAGCTTAGGTTAAACTGGTTTGCTGGTAGAGTAGTTAAAACTGGTGTGAGAATCCTAGAATCCCAAATTCCGGCTCCTGTCCTTCCTTCACTCAGTCCTTCGTGCTTTCACACCTGCTGCGCTATTGATCATGTCTGCTCTTTCCTCTGCCCTGGTCATCAGTGAAGCTGGACCTGTTCGCCCCCAGGAGCAATTAAGTATTACCTTCTGTATACTCTCATCATACTTCACTGAGACCAGAAGGGTAGTTTCTGTAATACTGATCCCTCCACTAGCTTGGGACCTCAGGAAAAGCACTTCTTCATCTCTGGGTGCTGATACCCATTGTAGCATCTCCCACCTGAGGGAGCACATGGAACAAAGGCTTATGGGAACCTCCTACGTGTATCTAAAAGTCTCTGATTCCTAATTGTCAGTTTCTTTTCCAGCAGCCTCTTCCCATTTTAAGTAGTAAGCATAGCCTGCAACCCCCCTGCCTTTAGTCCTGTTTCTGCATTTCTCTTTTTCAGCCCTCACTCTTTTTTCATCTCTGCTGTTTCCCCCTGTGTCTTCGGACAACAAAACAAGTGAAAGGTAGGTGGAAGGTTTTAATAGCCTAACCAACCAAGAAGTAAATTTTAGAGAAGTTAAATTTGTTTGATCATTAACAGATGTTGTCATTTTTGTTTTATTGAGAAGATGTGGTCTTGAGTGAAATATTTTTCACTTCTGTTTAGTAGTTCTTCAGTACTCCTTTGCCTGCAAAAATCTGAGGGTAAGAAATTCCCCCCTCCCTCCTTTTGGCTATTCATGTTTTCCACTATCAGTAAAAATTTAAAAACAAATCAACCTCTCACATAAAAGAAAACACCTGTTTGGCATGGAGAAATTGGCCAGGGAGGTCTTTTTCCTGACAGGCCAAAAGCGACCATCACAGGGCCCCTTATAAAAAAAAAAAAAAAAAAAAAAGTCATTTTTTTTCTTTATTTCATGTGAGCATTGGCAGAAACTCTGACAAGCAGTTCTTCATATTTTATTATGTTCTTGTCTGCAGAATCTCTGTCAGGCAAAAACCTTGTCAGCGGAAAACCTGTCGTAGGATCAGAGGAGACAAAAACAGGTGTCACATAGGCAGTCAAAACTGAAGGAAAAAAGAGATTAGGCTAAAGAGAGAGAGGCAGACAATTACATTAATGCCATTGCTTTTATCTTATAGATGTGTGTTATTATCTCAGGGTGCTGAGTGCGCAATTGCCTCAAAGAAAAGTAGACAGGAGACAAGGGGAAACTTGATAGTTATTAGCTGAAGAGGCAGTGTGTCAAAGCTGGATGGGGTTCAAAGTTTTGCAAAGGAAAAAAACTGCAGGCAGCCAGCAACGGCTGTGTGGTTCTGCTTTCGGCTACATAACCCTAGTAGCAGTCTAACATTTCGACTTGGAAACAGATCATAGAGAGAAAAATTAATGAAAGATCTCATGTGGAGGTTTTGGGGGTAACATTTGTCCTACAGACCATGCAACTGAATCATAATAGTTTCTCTCATAAAATCTTGCCTCAATGTGAGACACGAAGACAGGCATTTGTCAGTTCAGCTGTGTTGTTTGGATATGTTTAAAACACCTATTATCAACACACTTTTAATTAAAAAAAGCTATTAAGAAACCCTTTTACTAAGTGTGAACATCTGTACGTGCAAGCTGTAAATTAGGAGATCACATATGTGTGCCTCAGTCAGAGACTAAATGAACTTGGCAAGTGTTTTCTATTACTGGTTTTTAAGTACAGTAAAATATCTACAGGAACAATGGCTACATTTTAAAATTTGAATTTTTTTTTAAATTGTGCCTGTTGGTCCTGATTAATAGAACTTGTCTTCTAATCATAAATTAGGGTAATTATCATTATCAAATGGGTAACCAGAATTCACAGAGCTAACCAGTATCTGCCCCCTTTTTGTTCACATCATTTCAGGAGACTTCTTTTCTCAAAGTTTGAGCTTTATCAAATATTTGTGATGGTATATAATAGTTTCATTTTGGAAGTGGCTTAAACTCTGAAAGCTTTTTAGCCTTGTTGATAGCTTATAGGTGTCAAAAAACCAACTAGTAGAGAATGGGATGGTAACTTTAAGGCTTTCCTCTCTGCTCAATTGTACATCGATCATATTAATGGAAAAATCGGCAAGCATTGCTTTAGTCCCTAACATTTTCTGATCATGCATTTAAAAATTGGTTAGTTTAGACTTTTCCTGAGACTGCCTTCTTTGCCCTTTTTTTATGAGCAAATCTTTATATAGAGGTCTTTTATCCCACCAGTCATAGATGCAAAGCAGTTTGATACTTGTTATATGCATTAAGCAAATCCAGCAATCCAGAAGAAAACACGCATCGGTGTCAAAAGTATGTGTGATAGCCCAGAGTTTTAAGGGATTACAGTGGGAGAAAAAAGATTGATTATAGATTTAGAATGAGATTTCAGGCTGACTTACTGGGAGAGGGAAGGAAAAATACTTGTGACACAAAGGTGACGTTCATTAAAAAAAAAAAAAAAGACCGAATATAATCATTTCTTTCTTTTAGGTATTTCCTACCAGGTGCTGGCTTTTTGTATCACTGCTCTCTCTCAGTTTTGAAATACTTCTTCACTACATGTGAAAGAGTTTAAAGCACATGTTCTATCAAAAATAAATATGCCTTGCATTTATAATGTTTCCATAGTGAAATTCTGATACAGATATATGCTACTTCAAGAAAAGTCTTTAAAGTTAATAAATTGGGAGTAGGGTGATTATTCTCTTACAGAAGAATTCATTTTCTGTTTGTTGAATAGAAGGATTCACACGTTCCGTCCAAGTAGCAAATTTCAATAGTTACTTTTAAAGGGGGTATATTTTGTAGTCAGTGTACATTTAATTCATTGATCTGTGAATTATATAAAGCAAGGTTTGTGTAGTCAACTTTCAGCTCACCTTGGTGACTAGAGATTGGATAGAACAGCAGCAGGAATAATAATAATCCCCAAACCTGGTGTCAGCAAGTAGATTCAGTTAGTCAATCTCTTCCTAGACTTACTGTCAAGTTTGCAGATTGCATTTGCTCTTTCCCCTTACCACCTTCTGATGGAGATGCACATGAGGAGAGACATGCCCCCAAAAGTGGGCCATGGAAGGAAAAGGAAGGAGGAAGAGAAGTAAAACCAAGGATCTGTTTAATCTCCTTGCCAGGAGAGTGAGCTTCTGAATAACCCAGTGTTGACAGTCTACTTTTACGTGTGCCTCCGTCAGACTTTAATGATTTCCAAAGTCTGTTGTGAGGACTTTATTATGCATAAGGCCACAGGGGGGAAATGCCAGTCAGTTTGAAATATTACCTAGGTAGTCTCAAGTGGAGCTCAGATTCTACCCTGGACTAATTGTCGGTGTGTGTGCGCATATCCATACACACTCAAAGCTGCATGTCAGCCAGGGCACAATTAAAATCCGTAAGACAGTGAGAGCTCATTGGAGCTCCTTCTGTCCCCTTTTCCTCCCTACAGTGTAGGATCACATTCCTAATGGACCCTAAGGGTATTCATATACCTATCCCTCATGTATTAAGGCACAAGAAAAGAATCAGGGACCATTCACATAAGGCATATAAGATATAGTAACGTAATCAGGGTTTATGGAGGCTTGGCAGAGGTGGTTTTGTTGTTGTTGTTGTCGTTGGTGGTTTTTTTTGACTTAAAAACACTGACACACTATTTGTTCAAGAAGAAAAATAAGCCCTTCACACATAAGGGCTGACAGATTTTATCACCAGGCTTGGGGATCAACTCTTTCAGCTACGTATCATTCCTTTTCTTCTTTCCTTAAAAAAAAATTCTAAAAGCAAGCCGTCTCTCTCTTTGGTATTAAATATCCTAATTAATTCAGCCTTGACAGTTCCAGTTAGAAAGTTATGACTTAAATGGAACATGAGTTATTTTGTACTTAATTTGCTCCCAATTACACAGTTCTCTCCCCGCAAAAGTAGTGCATAAAACGTGCAGATCTAAATATTACTTCAAGTCATAAGGACTTTTTCTCTTAGTAACAATCATGGTCCACCTTCCTGATCGATCCCCTGATTCACTAAAAAGTTTTTAATATGTCATCATTGCCATTTATTAATGTTCTCCCCCAGTGCTACGGCTTTTATTGGGAACTGGCTTACAACCTACGGGTGGGTTAAAGCTTTGCCCTGCGCCCTGATGCTCTTGCCTAGTAAGAGAGCTGAGTCTTATAATGGGAAAGGATTGATGTTATAATGATTCCAAAGGGCCCCTTTATGATGAAATTCTAAATATGCAAAATCCCATTAAACCTGTAGAAGTTCATGGGCTAGCTACCTTGAAATGACATATCATTATATTGGGTATAGTGTGCATATTATAAAGTGTGGTATAATTGGAAATTATTGGTCATATTAGCAAGAATGAAGAGCCACCCACCCTTATAAATTCAGAGGTTATGGTCTGGGTACTTGAAGTAGGAAAGGGAACAATATTCTGATTATAAGTAATCAAAACTTAAAAATCAGCCCCCAGAAATTGTCCTAATAAAATTCTGTCACTAACAACTGTTTTTATTCGACTCTTAAAGTAATCGTGGAAAGAATTCCATAAAACAACATTTAAAGACACATTGAAATGTTAACCTCTTAGAAATTAAAATAGTATTCTAGGACTCACAGCTCCTAAAAGCTGACCACTTGATGCTATTATAATTTGGAATCCTAAGGGGAGTTGGGGCGCAAGAGAGTGGAGTTCTCGAAACAATTAGCTTTGCAATTTAAGGCTCACTTAGCTTTCTCCCAAAATGAAAGAATAAGGCTTCTTTAATTTTTTTTTTCTAAAATTGCTTCAAATTAGCATTTAAAAATTGAAAAATATCCAGGACAGGACTGGAAATTAGTGAAATAAAAGGCTTCCTTTTAGACCGTTTTCATACAAAATTTTAATTGTTTTACTCTGCAAAGTAGGTGGCTTTGAAAAATCATTTCATTTGGCTCACTTTTTATTTTATTGAATGGCTATAAGCTTCACACCACCATGCCTGAACAGCTATTCAATGGAATCCACTGGACATCAGGGCCTGAAGTATTTGAGCGTATTCCTGTGAAAACCACCTAAGTCACTTGAATTTGGCTTTTAAAGAAAGTTATGTTTAAAAAAAGTTGTGGAAAACTAAGAACTATAAACTATCACTGAGAGCCAATTTTCTAGGATCGGTGAAAAGCACTTTTATACTCCTACATTAAGAAAAAAATGTATCTGAATATGGTCTTATTTCTGTGACCTTCACAGAAAATATTGGAAGTGAAGTCTGTAGAATTACAGGTTTACATTTATTTTAATTTATTTGAAGGTTTGGGGAGTAATTCCTGTTATTAAAAATCGAAATAAAAAAATAGTTATTCACATTTCATTTAATAGATGCAAGTTCTTTTATAACCACCCCTCACACACTGCCAGTACTATTTTATACATTTGAAAACTGAATTTTATAAAGGACATTACTTTGTTCTTTAAGTTAGCAACGTAGTTAAAAGTATATATTACTTCACATTTATTCCATATTTTGCATTACATTTTATACTTATTTTACATTTACGTTACACACTTACATTAATGAACCACAGAAATTCCGGCTGTTGTCTTTATGGTGATTCTGTTCTTGACAGAAATGAGTTTTCTTCACACTGACTTGTGTGTATTTTTTGGGTCTTGTGGCTTAGCCACCACTTTCCTTTGAAAAACTATAGATCCTATCAAAGTGTTTATTGAAATTATATCCAGGCCCCAATTTCTCCTTTGTTTTATAGCCTGAAAATGACCAGTTTAAACTTCTGTTTCTGGCATTGTAAAGAAATCCAGGTAAATTATGTTACCTCAGTAACCTAATTCACAGTTTAATAAGCTCTTATGGTATGAATTTTTTTTCTTTTTCTCACTAGTATCCATATTGTACATTTAAACCCTTTTCTTTTTCCCAATAAAGTTCTGCATACTAAAAAAGAGGTTAATTTATCTGTTTGCTTTTTTTCTTTTCCTCCAGACCTTTTACAAAAGAAAAATAATCTTTTATTTGTAGATGCTCTTCTTATTGTGTTGACTGTTCTCTGACCCCTTTCCAAAGTCTATACACTTGTCCCTTGGTATCCAAGGGATTTGGTTCCAGGACCCGCACGGATATCAAAATCCATGGATGCTCAAGTTTCTTATACTAAAACGCTGTAGTATTTGCATATAACCTATGCATATCCTCCCAAATCCACCATATACGTTCATCATCTCTAGATTACTTATAATACCTAATACAATGTAAATGCTGAGTAAGTAATGTAAATGTAATGTAAATGCTATGTAAGTAGTTGTAGAACATGGCAAATTCAAGTTTTGCTTTTTTGGAACTTCATGGAATTTTTTGTTTGTGAATATTTTCCATCCACAGTCGGTTGAGCCCATGGGTCAGTACCCATGGATATGGAGGAGGACTGGCTCTACTATACCTTTTCCTATAGCTAGCAGATCATAGATCTAGCACATGGATCACAAACTTAGTGATCTGTACTATGATTCTCCTAATGTCTATTCATTATGATGTGGTCTCTGCACCCTGGTATTAAGCTTGTTTTCTTTAATACCACTAGATCTCATACTGCTTTTACCTAGAAATCCATTGGATGCCCCCAAATAATGCTTGAAGTGGTAGGAAAGGGAATAAATTATGCAACTTTAGTTAATTTCTGCTCAGCTAGCAGCCCCATCTCACTTCCTAAACTGCTGTAATTACCTACCCCCACTGTTCTCTAGAGTGTAAAGAGCAAAGCGGAGGGCTGAGAATGAGACGTGAGTGAAATTAAGAATTGGGTGGCACAGTGGAATCGAATCCTATCTTTGCACACTAGCTGTGTTCATCCACTCAACAATATGAGGGCTGAACACCCTTGATTGATTATGTTTCAGATATGGTTGCTGAAGCTCTTATGATAAAATAGGCACAGAAGCGAGCCAGTAAATGGGCAACATATAGTTGGTGTGTGCATGATTGGCTCACTTTAAGTGCTATCATTGTTGAGACAGTTTGCTCTTAGATGAGGGGACCTCTCCAAGTTTTATAGAAAAGGAAAACAGAACTTGTATGGAAGCTGGAAGAAAAGGGTAGTTAAAAAGTTAAAGAAAGAAAGAGGAAAGGCCCTTAATGAACAGCATTGAAAAATTGAAAATTTGAAAAATGTGGCTCAGTAGGTGGAACCCTGCTTGTCTCTCCAGCCTCATCGTATGCTGCTCTCCCTTGTTCACGTCCTAACAGAAATGGCTTTGCCTGGAACACCCCATCCCTAGCCCTGTTTAAATTATGTTCTCATGTCACATACCCAGTTTGTAATACTGTGTGTTAATGTGTATTTTTTTAAAGTCTGCTTTCCTCACTAGTTTTGTTAGAAAGGCAGTGGGCAGCTCACTTTTGTTGGAACAGAGAGCCACGTTAGAGGGTTATTAGGCTGGAAAGTAGTAAATCAGTCTTTCCAAGGTCTTCTGACCCAGGTTAAGAATTTGGGGGCTGTGAGGGTAGGGCTGGGGCATTACTGGAAACTTTTGAGCAGAAAAGAGACATATTCTAAGCAGTCTTTTGAGAATACTGACTTGAGAACTGACTCTGTTCTTTCTGTATTACACCAGAGCGAGCAGAGGCAGACCACACCACACCAGACCAGCCAGGAGTCGCTTGCAGTAGTGGACTTAGGAGAGTCTAAAAGCTTCTACTGAAGTGGTAGAAGTTAGGCCAGAGAGGAGGGTTAGATCCAGGGGAACTGCAGTGGAGACATTTATGGGGACTAGGTGGTCAGAGATAATTTTGAGTGTTCATGCTATATAAAATTCAGTGAGAAAAACAACAACAAGATAGAAATTTGTAACTAGTGTGTGACCCTTAACTACATAAAATTATGGACTGAAGAAAAGTAGATGCAGCTACATCAACATGTAGACAATAGTGCCTTTGGTTGGTGGGATTATGTATGACTGTCTTCCGTTTGTTTTTCTTTTTCTCAAATTTATATTTTTTCAATGAGCATCTATGACATATTCAGTCAAAAAAATCACAACAAAAAAGATTTGATTTCAAGCATTTTGGCCTAGTTTCTTGGGCTTACCTTTCACAGCAGTAGGGGTCACAAGTACATGTTTGGAGTTGAGGGCACAGAGTTTGGGTAGAACTCAACTTACAGGTAAGGGATGGCCGGTGTAGTATAGGAGTAGTTGGATTCCTAGAGGCAGATGATCACAGGTGGGCAGCTGGAGAGGCAGCTCCTCTGGAATCCTGATGGGTCCCTTGCATCTCAGTTGATTTCCTGTCCAAATCCTCCAAACTTGAAAATCTCAGTCATCCTGTAACCCTGACTCATCTTCACTCCAAGCATCTATTTTCTTCCCCATACTTGTTAGCTTGGTCTTGATTCTTTGTTCTCCTTTTCTTTCTCCTTGTACTAAGGTAGTGGTCTTCATGCTATTGTCTTGCCTGCCCCCAAAAGAATTTTGAAAACAAAGTTCCATCCTAACATTTTCATATGCTAAGTAACTTGCTAAGGTCATGCAGCATGTTGGTGGCAGAGCTAGCATTTGAACCCTTGGAGTCTGGCCCTAGAATTTCTGTCCTCAATCTGGAGGATAGCAAGCGCTCTTGAAACACTGGGAACTTTAAATCATTGTTCTAAGTCGTTATTTTTTCTCCTTAACTCTTGTTTCCAGTTCACTGTCCCCAAATAACATTACCACAAATGAAATCATACGTTCACTGGAAAGTCTTATATCATTCATGTCTGCAAGGAAAATTAAGAAAATAAGATATATATAAGAAAATAAAATATATCCATAAATGGAAATTTTATTGTTTAATTTTGATCAAGAGGAATAAGATCAAAGCAATATAAATATTACAGGTTTTCATAATTTTTCTTCCTAGATTAGTTCATGTATCAATAAATGATTAATACTTATTGTAAGAAAGAGGAAAGGTACACTATCGGTTCCTTCCCCATTTTTGCAGATCTAAGTGCTCAGACACCTGTTCACATGAATAGGTGGGACTAGGAACTTTATCACATTGTCATTCGGTTCTTAGAAATCATTTCAGATTATGTGCCAACAGTTACACAGTGATCAGTTAGTTTCTCTTTGCTTCATCCACCTTATTACCCAGATGTTGTTAGAGTCATTTACTTTCTCAATTTCTGGAGAAAGACATTAACAAGACATAGCAAATGCCAATTTATAAACTTAGCTATTAGTCTTTCACTTAGAGGCATATCATTTATTCTTGTATACACCAAAAAGACTGAGAAAATAAAAATACTGTTAGTTATTCAAATGATTTCTGCAATATATCTTTTTTTTAAAGGTGATAACTTTTATTACTGCATATTTAGCTCTCTTAATTGATGAAAATTTCCACCAGTGCTCATGGTCAAATCAGGCTGAATTATCATTGGGAAAAAAAATGAAGTCACATTTCAATTCAAATGTATTAATATGCATTTTGAGAAAAGTTGTAAATAATCAATAAATTATGAACTGCAATTCATAGGATAGTTTGCTAAAACAGTCTAGAATAAAATGTGGAGCTAATAAAATTAATCTATTAAGTGTACAATAGAAATGCTATTTCTCATTACTTAATTAGTAATGATGCACTATAATGTATAACTTAAGATTTTTATGAAATGAGTATGTTAAAAGTCAGGGTATTACTTTGATAATGATCGTGTGTATCACAATCTGGTGTTGGACTTCAGGAACAAAGTAGATAAGAGCCGTATTTTATAAAAACATGGTCAAACTTTTAATGTGTTTAATGAAAGAAGTTATATACTGCTAAAATTCAGTGCTTTGGCATTTAGGTCATAATTTAATTTTATTTCTATTAACAGGATGTAGACATATTCAAAACTTTATAAGATGAAAATGATGATTAATCATAACAAATAAATATTTTGATAGTATTTGATTAAATGGGTAGTAACTACCTTATTAAATGATAAACATCGTTTCTGAATTTCTGTAAAATTCCTATCCACAGGTTTTATTCAGTGCATCTTCCAAATTTCATAGGTCTGGGAAAATATTCAAACTGAATTTAAAAGAGTAGGCATCACATGTGCTTGGGAGCTTTTTTTCCCAGGTGATGACACCTCCTGGGGATGAGTATCAGGAATAATTGAAAAGAATGGAGGGAAAAGCCATTTTCAGCATTGGACACTTTTGCTTTGCGCTCACAGGATACTTCCTAAACAGTGATACGTTATTAAATAGGAATGCAAGAGGTGAGTGCGTGACTGCTGCCCATTTTACGTAATGTCTGAATTCTGAAAACTCCAGCGTAGACCCAAATATCAGGTTCTAGCTACCCTTTACTCATATATGCATAATCAGGGAAAGAGGGCCCTTTTCCAGGTTCTTGGTGTTTTTATTAATCCTTAAACAAGGCTTCACAAAGCGATTCAAACTGGCCACTACTTTGACACCCAGAAGAGCTTTACACCCTGGGCCAATGCACTGTATAAGTCAAGTCAGAGTATGCCTTTATTTGGTAAAGGAAAGAAGGGTATAGTTTTCACAGGAGAATTGGGGATGGATAATCTGCATGAACAGGTGGGCCTGTTCTCAGGGGGATCAGTTTTAGGAAAGAGTAAATATGGGATTACAGGATCTGGAAATTGAGTCCTCATGTCTGCGTATCTCTGAAAGGCCGGTGCATACCCCAGGTTTAAGCAGATCATCATTTGAAGTCCACTGAGTCAGGGCGTCTCCCAGTGGAATATTGCAAACATTTCCTACCCTGTTCACTTAACTCTGAGTCATCCTGCCCTCTAACTCATCTCTGTGGTTTTCAGTGGCATGTATTGTAGGCGTGTATGTCAGCATCACCTGTGGTAATTTTTCACCCGAACTATGACCATCTCCCTCTCGACCCTTCTTCCTTAGGGGTGGTGGCTCTGTGGCCATGTGTCCCCAGCTGACACCTATTGCTTTAAATAAACTTCTGGACTCTCGTCAGAGTTTTACATCTAAAATTATAAGTCATTTTCACCTTATAAAATGTTTAATATTTTCTATATCCTATTAACCAGAAATAAAATTATATTATAACCTTTCCACAGGTTTTGGCCTGCAGTGTTAAGGTTTCTTACAGACTGCCCATCTGACTTTTCTGTATTTATCTTCAACTCTTTTGCTGCAAGCCTGACACATTCTTTGGATATTCATTTCTCCTACACACACCTCATTAGTGCAGTGGTTCTCAAAGTATGGTCCCTGGCCAGCAGCATCAGTGTCTTGTGGAGACTTGTTAGAAATGCCAATTCTTGGCCCCCACCCCTGACCCAGTGAATCAGAAACTCCAGGGGAAGGTGGCCCAGCCATCTGACCTGTGTTTTAACAAGCCCTTCATCTGATTTTGAGACACATAATGTTTGAGAACCCCTGCCTTAGTTCCGTCTACCTGGACTGTCCTCCTCCTTTCTCGCTTGCTGATGTCTTACAAGAGTATGCCTTCCCGGCAGAGTGGCCCTCTCTTCTTTGTCCTACAGTACTTTATCACATCTCTTTTACAGCAAAGATGACTTTTGCATCTGCATGCAGCACCTGCCTTGGTGATAAGTTGTTAAGTGCCAGTGAATAAATGCATGTATGCGTGAATGAAGGAGAAGAGCATTTTAGGAGGAATGGTGTTCAATAAGGTCAGCTGCTATGGAGAGATCATGGAGAAGAATGAAAGGAAAAACGATTGGATTTTGTAGTAAGGCAGGTGTTGGTGACCTTTGAAATGCTTGCTTCAGCAGAGTGATGGGCAGGAAGCCCAGATTGTTGGGAGTTAGGGACTTCCAACATGATGAAGACTTGCACATTTCCAGAGTTGTTTATTGACTGTTTATCTGAACGTGTGGTAGAAACAGAATTTCTTGGGAGAAATAACTAAGTGACCTTAGGCCAGTTACTGACCCTCATGGAACCTGTGATCTCCAAATAGGCAGTAATAGTAATACCTTGTGTTTTAATTTTTTTTAAAGGATTAAACGAGATTATTGTAACCCTTTAGAATGATGCCTAATATTTAGTTAGTACTTAAATGGTCATTTCCTTTATTCCCCTTCCCCATACAACAATTATTTTTATTTATTAATGTTGTTGATGGCATCCATCACCCTTTGCAAATTTGTATGAGATATGAAATTGTTCAGGATACCCTCATTCCAGTCACTAGAGAAATTGTGAATTGCATTTGGCCTGGAACTAACATACGTTGTTGAACCACTGACAGCTCCTTTGAAATACATGTTATCTAGCTGGAAGGATACCCCAAAAAGGTAGTTGTCTTAGTTAAGGCTCTTTTAGATACAAATTACAGAATCCTACTTCAAGCAGACATAGAAAGAGAGAAAGGGAGAGAGAGCTTTTGTTGGCTCGTGTAACTGAAAATTCTGGGAGGGTCCCCCACCCTCAGGCACTGCCATATCTGTATCTTCTGGATCAAACAACATTGTCAGTCCTTAGTCTTTCTCAGACCATCCTGTGGCTCAACTGTCCTCCATGTGATTCTCATTCCCAAGCATATTTGCCAGCTACAAATTTCAAGAAGAGGGAAGAACTCCCTAGTATTTCTGACTGAAAGCCTGGATTCAATATCACTCTTCAGACTTAGGTCACTTGCCCATTCTTTTTTTTTGTAATAAATTTACTTATTTATTTATTTTTGGCTGCCTTGGGTCTTCGTTGCTGCGTGCGGGCTTTCTCCAGTTGCGGTGAGCAGGGGCTACTCTTCGTTGAGGTGCGCGGGCTTCTCACTGCAATGGCCTCTCCTGTTGTGGAGCACAGGCTCTAGGCACGCGGGCTTCAGTAATTGTGGCACTCGGGCTCAGGAGTTGTGGCTCGTGGGCTCTAGAGCGCAGGCTCAGTAGTTGTGGCACACGGGCCTAGCTGCTCCGTGGCATGTGGGATCTTCCCGGACCAGGGCTTGAACCCATGTCCCCTGCATTGGTAGGCGGATTCTTAACCACTGCACCACCAGGGAAGCCCCACTTGCCCATTCTTAAACTGGTTGTTTTGGCCAAGGAACTGGGAGGTACTGGTTTTCCAGGCCTGGCTTCAGGAATATTCTGTTCTATGAAATAAATGGTACTGAGTGTAGGAGAAGAGGGGTTCCCTGAAGGGAAATCCAGTTTCTGTTCCCAGAATGAAGGGGAGGCACAGCAGGTGAAACACATGGTATCATATTATTGTATAGACAAGTGCTTTTCAAACTGTGCTTCTGGGAACTCTAGGGGTCCCACTGAGATGCTTAAACAGGAGGAAGGGAAGAAGAGAATAATGCATGGTGGGAAGTTGTCAAATTCATGCTCACTCGAGCTTTATTAAGAGTAGCTTCACTTTCATGTATTTTTATACCCAATTTCTGGCTAAGATTTCATTTGAAAATGGAATTTTGGCAATACCATTGATATAGGACAATTTTAGCAGATGGTTAGGTCCATAGCTCATAAAGGTAGATGACCATCATTTTCCCACTCCATCCTGCTGAACAAGTTCTTGCCCTACATTTCCTTTGTTCCCATTGGCCCAACTCATATTCCTAACCTGCCTGAGATCCAGACTCGAATCTCCCACAGTCAGACATAAGAAGAGCATGACATTAGGCAGAAGTCCAGTTCTCAGTTTACTGTTATTATGACAGTTTAAAAATTGTTACTTAACCCTTTGCCGACCAAGGAGACATCCCCTCCCAAAGCTGTTGTCAACTTGGTGACGCAGTACAATCCAGCAGTTATAAAATAGAAAATTTTGATTCATTCAAGAAATTTGACCGAGCATAATCTTTGATGATATGTTTATGCTGAAATTTGCAGTTGACATCTGCAAGCTGAGCAGTCTTTAATTTTTAAAGACTTCCTCTATGGCTCATCTCCTAGGTAACTGCTGCTTAAATCACACCCGTGGGGCTTTTTCCTTATCAACTGTTGACTTTCTTTGACTATTTGGTCTGCCCTTTCATGTTCCATATCAGAGCCCAAAATGTAGCCAGATACCTATTTGTGTAAATAAAGTTTTATTGGAACATAGACATGCCCATTAGTTTAAGTCTGCTCTGTTTCCCTCTATAGTAGCAGAGGAGAGTAGCTGTGAAACACAGGGCATGGCCCATAAACCTAAAATATTTACAGTCTGGACCTTTACAGAAAAAGTTGTTGACCTCCACTGTGTATTTATGTGGCCTATTTATTTATGTGTATTCCTACTTCTTGACATGTGGCATGCTAAAGAATCAGTAATGTCCTTTTAATACTCTCACTCTCTGACGGTCTCACAAGCACATATAGGGGAATACTTTTGCTTTTACCTGTTCCACCTGTGCTCTTTCAATTCTCTGAACAACTTCTCTTTGTTTCTGTGCCCTCAACAGTTTAGTCCTCTTCATCTTCTAAAACTTCCAGCCCTTTTTAAGGAGTGAGAGGGAGAGGGGTGACAGCTTTCCGCCTGGCCTTAGAACACACTGGTGCACGCACCTGCATATACTTAATGCATAGATACAAGGTGCCGAACACATGGACAAAAATCAGGTTTGGCGTCATTTTATTTCGCCTCTACTCATCCCTCCCAGTTTCATATTTGTTGTGGTCACAGCAGTATATTTTGTGAAGAAGTGCTTGATATGGGCCAGGAAGGTTGATAAAGGGAAACGGAAGAGGAGATTTCCCTCGACCTGGGCGCTGGATTTCTGTAAGCAGAGCAGCGACTCATCAGAAGGCTGAGTAGTTAAGCTGTACTTGAAGAAAAACAGGGATAATAATACCTCTTTCCTGCATTTTTGCTTTCTAAATGCCCTGTGGAGTGAGAGAAGACTTCAATCCCTGGGCTTGTGAATCCCTTATCTTTCCCAAACGTTAAATTAATTTTTAAAGCTATTTATTCAAAGTTGACTTAACCACTAGAATAGGAAAGATCAGACAAATCAGCTGCAAGAAATGAAGTATGAGGAAACCCGAAATCTTTGACAAAGTATTCCTGGGAGTAAATGTGTTGAATGAAGCCAGCGGGTAAATGATAAGGGCCTTTACACTGTGGATGTAAGAAGGCAATTTATCAAGAGTACATGAACTCTCCAGTGACCACAAGTCAGGAGGAAACGAGAGTGGAGGAGGAGCCCTAAAAAAATACACTTGAAATACTAAGAAGTGAGTGTGTGCGCATGCGCACTTTTAAATACCCCACATTAATATGCAGAAATACCGGTACATTAAAAGAGGAACTGCTCAGAGTGTACATGAACGGTAGCCTGTGCCGTTGGGGGAGAAGGTATTAAGAATGGTTTCGAGCTTGCAGAAACCTTGGGTGCTTGCAGGTAGAGTTAGGATTTGAGCCTGGCGGTTGTTGTCTGATACCCATTTGCCTGACTCATGAGATGACCATCTTTCAGGCTCACGTGTTTATCTCTTTTAATCTTCAGAAGGTCATGTGTGTAATTCTGATAGTTGATCTAATGCTTTTGTGTTCTCTTCGGGAGTTCAAAGCACCTCTCATTCGTTATCTTATTCATCTTTTCAGCATCTCTTTGAGCCCTGTAGGTGAGACAGCGCTATCTTAATGGGTCACTTTAGAGAAACTGAGGATAAATGTCGTTACATTATCTGCAGTAGGGTTCCCGGTAACTCAGATAAGGATGGGGATGAGAATGTATGGCCTTATCTTGGCTTTCAGAGCTAGGGAGAAGAGATGTGATTTCTTAGATTTGAGGAGAAAAAAGCCTAATTGTTGAGATATTAGTTCCACTAAAAATATTTACTCTGAGAACGGTCATCCTCAGTTTTCTGCGCTGAAATGACACAGCTGAAATACACAGAAATTCTCGTACTTTGATTGTAGTCATTTTTTTTTTCCAGTTTCATCTCATACTGAGCCCTTGTCAGAGCTGTTACTAAAATACCTAATTATGACTTGAATTCCTTTTCTTGTTTGTTTCTCCTGAATAACTTTTAGAGAACACGGAACTAACAGGTAAACAGCAAGAAGGGAATTTTGGAGAATTAAGTCTTGGGATAATTCCCCTTAGCTAATTCAGCTTTGAAGTGAATGACTAGTCCCCCCACCCAGAGGTCAGCTTTCCTTATTCCCTCTGAGTTAGTCCTTTTTCCCCTGTACATCTAAAGAACACCTTTCTTTTCCTCTTCAAACCATCCAGGTATCATAAGGGGTGAATCTTATTCAGAAAAACGATGTTGGTTGAGCCCGCTCTTGTGGCCGAGTTGGCAGTTGTGTGCGTGTTCCTTCTTTTGGTGCGGGGAGGGGAATACCGTGGTAACTTGGGTTGAGCCATAGTTCAATTAGCAAATTAATTAGTCAGGTTTTTAGCACCAGCCACAGTCATTTAGAAACCTCCTCAGTGGCTCTCTTCCTGAAAGCCAAATGTATTTTGTATTTGCTGTCGTCTGCAATTTATAAACACACGGAAACCAAAAAACAAACAAACAAAACCGGGAGGAGGTGGGAAGAGCACTATTTACATTGCACAGTCCCGCTTAGACATCTGTGATTATGATCCAGCTATAGACATGGAGCCCCCTGTAACTCCCAGTAACTCGTTTCTCCTTTCTTTGTCTCTGCCCTCTCCTTTTTATCTCTTTATTCCCACCTGCCCCTGGACCTCTGGCGGGACCACCGCAGCCTTGGATAAGCTCAGCACGCAGCACCTCTACCACCCCACGCAAGTGGAGATCGTGCAGTCCAACGTGGTGTTTGACATCAGCAGTCTGATGCTCTACGGGACGCAGGCGGTGCCTGTGCGGCTCAAGATCCTGCTGGACCGTCTCTTCAGCGTCCTGAAGCAGGAGGAGGTGCTGCACATCCTGCACGGCCTGGGCTGGACCCTGCGTGACTACGTCCGGGGGTACATCCTGCAGGTAGGGGGAGGACGTCAAGCCGGTGTCGGGGGCCAGCTGGAGAAGGGCTGGGGTAGGAGCCCTCGGCAAACCTGCCCTCCTTCCTGCCCCTCACAGGCCCAGGCCTGCACGCCCCATTCTGGTTAACGTGGTCCTTTTGGCGGGCTGCTCAGGGAATTGGAAGAAAGGAGCTGTGTGCCAGTGGGCCGGTGTCCGGCCTCAGTGGTGAACGTTAGAAAGGAAGTAGTGGCCTGTTGCCTAGGGTTGCTCTGTTTGCATTCTTTTGAATTCAGCTCCCTCTCTCTACAACGCGGGCCTCCTGGCTTCCCCAACAGGCCTTCTCGAAGCCCTACTAAAAGGGAGGGGGCGGAGGTGGGTGATGGGTGTGCGAAAATCTGAAATTGCTCTTCATCTGGGTTTCCTAGGGCTCGTTCTCACGCTTACTTGGTAGGTTTGGTATTTTCTTGGTTGTCTCTTCTCTGTACCCTAACCATTTATTGCTTCTTCATCCAAGTCAAAGGAACAACTCTGTAAACTCCCTGCTTTTGTAATCAGTAAACCCTCACACTCCAAAACATGCAAACGTGGTTGTAGATTTGGCCTTCACAGCACCTGTTCCTCCAGCTTGAGCCCCTTCTGTGTGTCAGGGGCGCTTCCGGTCTGGTAAGAGTCTTGAGACTTTTCCGAAGGGCCTGCAGCCTCCACTCCCCATGCCCCCAGCCTCCTCGCCTTTTCCATCATTTTTTGCCGTTATGTCATGAGTCGTTTTGCATTGTGTACTTTGCCTCTGAAATGTTTTTATGGCCATCTGTCTTCCCACGACCCTTGAAGGGTAAATGTTGAAAGCAGCATGTTGGGAGACCCCAGGATCCAAAAAGACTACACTGGACGATGAAGAAATACTCCCTCCTGCCAAAGGAGATCACAGTTGGAGAAGGTAGAATCTGAAGTGATGTTTTTGAAATTTCTTATGGGGGATAATACCAGGAGAATTGACCCATTCAAAAAAAAAAAAATTGGTTTTGGCTCTGCCAGCCTTGTTGATTCTCTGGACCGCCCTGTGTTGTGTGTGAGGCTGCCAGCTTGGTATGTGATGAGTGGGGGAGGGGGCCTCGAGTCCCGCCCTGGCTTTAACCTGGCGTGAACACACACGCTCCTGTCATTCTCCTGTGTGGTACCACCAGGTGTTAGCCAGGGCGAGCGGACGAGGGGTGCTGAGTGGAAGTAGAGAAAGAGGGAAGGTAGGATCACCCGCCTGCTCCCGTGACTGCTTTACTTAGCGTAGAATCATTTCGTAGTGAGACGTCAACTTGGAAGGCACAGGGCATTTGGCCCTCAGAAGATGAGATGGTGCTGATAATAGGAATAATTATATATTACATTTTCAGTTTATACAAGACTTTCACAAGCATTCTCTCATTTGCCTCAGGTTGGGGACATTTCAGTGGGGGTGAGTGGAAAGTTAAGTCCTGGGTGGTCAGGGGGTCCTGAGGCGGTGCAGGGTCCATGAGGAAGGGGCCAGGAAGAACAAAGCATGGAACCAGTTCCACAATCCCCACTTAGGCTAATCTGGAGACACACACAGAGCCATGTCTTTCTACAGTTGTTTCCACACATGATTATTAATGTGCATTTGGGATGGGTTCTACCCTGCAGGAAGGAACAAACGTCTTGCAGATTTCTGAATGGCACTGTCAGCTTGGCTAAGCACTCCTTCCTTTATAAAGTGTAGGGTAGTATATGCCCCGACCTCGTCACATCTTTACTGCCTCCAATGTGATGCTTCGTTCTGTCACCAATGCTGTATTTCAGTTCAACGTGTCTATTTTTGCCTGAGATAGCTGGACCATACACATGGTCTCTTACTGTTGAAACACAGAGATACGAGCATGGCTGTGATTAATTGCCATCGTAACAACCCAGTGTCCCGTAGCATTTTGATGGCAGTAAATACAGAACCTGCTTGTTGTTCTGTGCTGTAGTCCTAATGTTCTGCCTTGAATGGTGCCTGTTCTTTGTTTTACTTGAAATTGTTACTTAGGTGTTAATTTTTTCTCAGCATTTGCACATAACTGTAAGACAGGAATAGAAAATGTATTCCATATTTAGTTTTGTATGAGGGCCTAGGATTTAAAGATACAAAATTACAAGAGAAATTAAATTTCAGAGGAAAATTCAACAAAACCACAAACTAATATTTATAGTCTCTAATTTTGGGGTGAAATACTGCCTAATAAGGAACACTGTTATTTATTATGATACTTAATTACTTAATTGCAAAAATTATAATTAATTTTCATTAATGTCATAGAGATTTTGAGAAAGTCTCAAATTTAATATAATCTGTTTTCTCCACTCAGGGTCTGAAATTGACATTTTGAGAAAATCATAGATGATTTTTATATTCGAGGAACACTAGGTTTCATTTCTGTCTTGTTTTATTGGTAGTACTGATGTCATATGGATTTTATTTAAATGATGCTTTTTGTCATTCAGCATTTATCATCTACTTGTTTCTTGTGAAAACAATTCTTGGTTTAGGAAAAAAGCAAGAGGTTGAAGGACACAATACTGTTATTTATGTAGTGAGAGAATGCTCATTTCATTAAAAAAAAATAAGCAAGAACTAGACTATAGAAATAAACCTTTTTTTCCTCTAAAGCAGTGTTATTTGATTATTGGCCAGTACTTTTAAAATTATATATGCTAATGATAAGGTATGCTCAGATGACTTTGAATAAAATTATATGTAACATTTTTGAGCAGGTAGACTATAAAATGTGCGTCCAAAGGTTGTGGAACCCTATAATGCACGATTAGTGTACAAGTTATTTTATCTGGCTAAAACTCAATTGTCTTGTAGCCCTCAAGGCATCAATTTTAGCATTATTGCTCTCAACAACAGTATATTGAATATTATGTCAGTTAGAAGAGAATAATTATCAAGGCAAGTTAGGGTGGCTGTTAGTCTTACCACATATTGACTTGGTTAGCAGTTGGCTATAGATTGTGTTACTGGGCAAATGAAGATGTACAGTAAGTTGAACTGGTGAAGCCAGGATATTAATTTAACTCTCTCTGGGCCCAAACCTACATCCCTGATGTATAAACACAGCCACTTCTGGTTTCAGAAATAGTTTTGAATGTGGAAGAATAGCAGTGTCTGATCTGATTTTGAGTTTTTGGATTTGGGGGGAAAGAAGAGCTGGCCGTTCAAACCTATCCTTTGCAGGCATGTTTGAAGAGGTTATTAAAAGAGAAAGGGAGATGATTGTGGTGGCACAGATTTATTTAAGGCTAGCAATATTTTCCAAGGGTCCTGTACTGTTTCTATAAAAATTGCTTTTCACTTATATGATTATCTGTGTGATTCATAAGCTAACCAGCTGGCTGTAAAATGCAGAGCAAGATTTGGACTACAGTGACTTAAGAATCCAGGTAGTATCTTAAAGGTGAAGAACCCAGTATTCTCCTGTGTACCAATTAAAGTGTTCATTCAGAAAGTACCAGAAAAGTGAAGTAAATTTTAGGCATTTTCTCACAAAACAGAAAAAAGGAGGAAATAGACAATTTGATCCTAAAAAGCAAACTGTAACGGAACATGAGATATTTTTTTCTGCTGCTGAAGAGTTGTTCGTATTTCAAGTCTACATCTCACAGTACGTTTATTGACAGTGAATAAAAGCAGTGGCCTGTTCTTTCCCCATTTTCCTTGTCTTTGGCCTAGGATATAGGAATATGGGTGATTATCATTGTTGAATTTAATCATTTAAAAATCAAGCGTTCACACAGTCTCTTTGCAGTTTGAACGTGTAACTGACTTGCCTGGGTTCATACACCAGTCCATCTGTGGAAATCTCCTCCTTTGCAAATGAGTCCTGCCAGAATTCAGGGAACCGTATCAGACACTCTGAATAATTAGCTGAGGTGTCAGCAGCCTGGTGAGAGGACGAGCAGTGATGCACATTTCAAGTCACCTGTGTCTTGAAACAATCAGAACTAATAGAACAGTCAACACTCTAGAAGAACATTTCCCAGAGTATCCTGGGTGCATTTGTCTTCCGGAGATCCGACCTGAGCATTAGGAGGACCTACACTCTGGATCCTTTCCTTAGAGCCTAGTGATGACATTAGCATAATAAAGGCTCTGAGAAGTTGGTTTCTGAGAATAGATAAGTATCTTCCACCAACCTTGCCCGCTTTATAGCCTCTTCCTGTGAAGCTCATCAGAAGTCTTCCATTCCTGAACACACTCAACTCTTCTTCAACTTAGGGTGCTTGCATGTGTGGATTCTTCTACCTGGACTCTCCTACTCATCTCTCTGCCTGGGCAATGCCTTGTCCTTTAGGTGTCCACCCACTTTTTCACAGAGACCTTTTCAGTCCAGCTTAACCCATGTAGGTCTTTTCTCGTGTGGCTCTATCTCAGGATACTGTATCCCTCAAGCTCCAATACAATTTAAAATCAATCAAGTCAACTGTTAAAATGTTTTTTTCCTGGCTTCCTCACTCGGGAATGCCACAGAGGCAGGGTACTCAATAAGTACTTGTTAAATGAATGGGTAAAGAAACCTGCTTCACTTGATGTAGCTTGACATTTCACCGTGGAACCCATGGAATATCTAATGACTTCAGTTGGTCCGAGGGCCCTTAGTCTTTCTTCAGGTGTCCTGGGGACCAAAGGCTGTAATAGCAGCTGGGCCATTGAGGGCAGTAAAAAGAGAAGCAGAAGCTCCCACACACACCCCCTAGCTAGTGGTCTGTGTAGAATAAGTGTTTTGTGGTATCCATGTGGTAGGAAACATCAATATTAAGCAAACACTTGGATTTAAACAGCCCTTTGCGGAACAAGTTCACATATGTTTCGCTCTTTGAATCCTCTTTCTTATACCACCCTCTTGTAGAGATTGCCAGTGAATTAACATTTGTAGTTGTTGAAGCTCAGAGAGGTCAAGTGACTTTTCCATGATCACAGAGGCTACAAGTTGGCACAGTGGGTGCACTATAAGCTTCCTGAGGGTAAGAACCACTTACCTCTTGTTTGTCACTGTAACCCACCTCCCAGCACCCAGCCTGGCATGTAATAGTGCTTACTAAATATTGGAGGGAGGAAATTTTGAAATCTGATTCCAGCATGGGTCTCTGACTCAATGGGCAGTGTTTGGGTGGTTTCTGGCTTTGTTTTTTTAAGACTGCCAAGCTGTATTTCCAGAATGTGATATGTGAGAGTCTTGTGGCCTCAAAGTGGTGTGGTTTGGGGAACAGAGAAGACCTGAGAAGTGCTTAGTGGCAAAATTAGGTGAAATTGGTCCCTCTTTTGCGTTCCTTTTCTTGCCTATTTCCTGATACTCCACCTTGTTTCAGGTTCCCTTTGTTCTCTGATTTCCACGACGCAGACTTTTCCTCTAGATCTAATACTTAATTATGCTTCATTATAAATGCTCATCTTTGACTTACCTTTTCAGGGATACATGCCTTTTGTAATTGAGTGTAAAAAAGCAAAGGTTTTATACCTAATTAATAAGATTTCAACTATATCATGTGCAGGGAGTGGAGCAGAGATGAAGTAGCTCTTTTCTGGGTCCATAAAAGGATATCAAGTTGGATAGTAAAGGGCTGTTGAGTAAGAAGATCGGGCTAAAGTCTCAGTACTGCCACTGATTATTTATGTGAATATGGAAAAATGTGCCATTCTTACCCATGGTTTCTTCATCTCTAAAGTTGAGATAATCCTTTATATCTCTCTTGCTTTTGACTGGCAAAAAGATGAAATAACATGGATGAAGTCATGAAGTTGTAAACTCCAACTCAAGTTGGTACTTTTCACTTATATCTGTGCATAGAGCTAGGTCCGACCAGTTAACAGCAGGGCAGTATCAGGGGCCAAACAAGTTTCTCTGCAGATGTCCGATGCTTAGGAAAAGATAGGAAGCACATTTTAGCGATTAGTTAATGGGATAAATGTTAGTCGTTTTAGTAAGTAAACCCTGAAATACTAGTGGCCTAGCACAATAGGAATTTCTTTCTCCTTCTCAGCAAGACCAGCCGACGTTCCTGGGTGGTGAACACTTTCCTCCCAGAGGGGATTTGAGGAGTAGTAGTTTAGAGGCTCTGCCGTTTTATGGCTCTGCCCTTCTCTGGGCCCTCAGCTTCCTCATCCCGGTGACAGTCCCAAGAGAAGGTGGGTGGAGGGGTGGTGTGGGAGGTTTTCATGGACCAGGCCTGAAAGTAGGGTGGGTCACTTTTCCACGTGTCGCTAATGAGAGCTTACGTCTGATTAGGGCCATGTGATTGAAGGGAGCTAGGACACTAGTCCCACTGAACAGTCGCTCCCAGCTATGCCTCTGCCCCTGCAGGATGCCCGCAGGTCAGTGCCCCTCTCATGTGTGGTAGAATAGCCAGCATTCTGCCTTCTTTTTAAACAGACCAGGAAAGCTTAGGGCAGAATATTAGTGTAGTTAAGGCAGGTTCTTACTAAGTTCTGGCTGCAGTTCTTACTAAGTGTGTGAAATAGACTCATGTCTTTATCCACCTCAGGCTAGGCTCCCTCACCTGTAAAGCAGGGATATTAACTACCTCATGGGTTTATTGTGAAGATAAAATAAGATGATGCACATAAAGCATTTAGTCGTGCCGCTTGCTAAGTATCCAGTAAATGTTAACTATTAACATGATAATGATATAGGCTGCTCGAGACTGTTGCCAACCTGGTCATTTTAGAACTGTGTGCATAAAGCAGCCTTTAATCCTGGATGTTTTATATTTCACCATGCCTCTTAGAACACAGTGTCTTACCAGCCAGTCTGGTAAAAAGGTAGCTACTATTCAATAGTAAATAAATAATACATACATACCTATGCATATACATACATATACACAAACTTGCATGTGCAGATGTACATAGTACATGCTTGATTTTACAAATAAGAGATGGGAGAGTATCATGACAAAGATTTTGGATTTTGGAGTGGAACAGACGTGGGTATAAATCTTGGTTTTACCTTTTGATAGCTCTATCACCTAAGATAGGTCATTTAACGTATTTGAACCTAAGTGTCTTCGTCATAAAGGCTATTCAAATGATATGTATAAAGTCCTTAGTGCAATAAGTAGCCCACAGCACTCTTCTTGAAATTAACCATTACTACGTGGTATGTGAGTGAGTATGCATGTGTGCTTTTTTATGAGTAATGACTTACTCCATATATGACTATCATTTTATTACCATTGCATTTCTCTGTTTCATCAACTCTTTCAGTACCCTTCCAAGCACCTGGCACAGAATGAATGAGTACTTGATGAATTTATTTAAATGATTAGAGTATCTGGGCTTTCACCCCATTGCATAAAGTGAAACTTATTTAAAATAGGCACCGTTTTTTTATGGCTATTATCTGACCTCACAGATTTTGAGGAAATTTCTGGAGCAGAAAGAAAAATGGATCTAGGTATAAATTCATTTAGGTAGTCCTCCAAATAACCAATTTTGTTGATTAATTACTACGTACTGAGTACACAAGAGAAGATCTCTCAGGAAGCCTTCACTCACAAGGAAGAAGCATCGGTTAACAAATCGTGGGAATTAAGCTCAAAACTATAAGAACGTACAGATGACCCACAGCACTGGCATAGAGTGGGATTATTTGACTCCAACTAAAGATCGGATTATCACCACCATGGTATAAGGGGTCTTTGTATCATTTCAACAATATGTGAATCTTGCAGGCAAGAAGGATCACGGGTGTGAATGGTCAAGATCCCCCTGTCTTTGGCAGGGATATACAAAAGCAGATGGTTCAGGACAGTGTACTGTATTTACAGTGTCAGTTTTCCCAACCCCTTGGACTATTGTATAGATGGTATCCCAGCAATCCTCCTAACCTCTCTATTAGAGAGAGAGTTTCAGAGACTATTATCCCTGGTTTTAAAGTTATCGTAGCTGAAGGCCTCAGGCAGGGTCAGAGCTGGAAATGGAATACAGGAATTTTTGAATCCCTTGCCAAAGCTCTAACTATTTGAACAGCAATGAAAATAAACACCTTATATCCAAGGACATAGCTTGATGTTTTGTGCTCAGAGCTAAAATAAAAATATTCCTCCTTTTACCCTTGCAAAGTAGAAATACATAGCTCACCAAATTCTAGCATGGAATTCAGTGACTACTGGAATAGGATTTATGTCTGTGGGAGATGGAGGGAGGGTTTTTGTATTGCCCAGAAGGAGTAGAAATGAGCCCAGAGCTCACTGGCCATTTGCCATTGGTAAGAACCAGTTCAGATTTATTTGAAATGGATGTTCTCTGTGATGGCATTGATTAAACCATATGATCTCCAGAGCAACACTCTTTTATGCTCCTTGTTGAATCTAAAGTCGAAAGTTCCTGAGCTTTGGGTCTAGACCGCAATTCTACCACCAGTTAGCTCTCTAGCCTTGCAAAAAGTAAATAATTTCTATGAGCCTCGTTTTCCTGATGATACCTACATAATAGGGTTTTGAGGATAAAGAGAAGTAATTTGTTAAATTCATAGTATTGCTCAGTAAATGTTAATTCCTTAAGCCGAGCGATTTCCCAGTTCCCCACTCACCAAAACCCTTAAGTTCCTAAAGCAACAAAGCTTTGTGATTCTTCTACGTGTCCATATATTTTATTTGAGCTACTGTGTCCTTTTATAATGTTTCCCCCAATTTGACAGAAGGGGCAAGTGGAGAATGAGAGGGGCTTGCTCAGGGAATGAGCTCTATCATGACTATAGCAAAAATCATGGGAAGGCTCTCAAGACCCAACCCTAGCCTACCATCTGTTTCTTTGGAGTGACCTACATTTCAAATACTCATATGTGAAATCACGAAGGGCTGTGAAAAGCAGAAAGTGAGATGAGGATCTGTGCAGGTTTCTAGAAGCTTTTGCTAAATCTGTGCAGATGGGACAAACATAAATAAAGATACACTTTTTTGATTCATGCATGACAACTATGGAAGTAATGCCAGCAGCAACTGGAAAATAGAACGCGGGCCAATGCATTTGCTAGTAGAATTAAAGTGACCACTGCCAAATTGAATTACTGTAGGAAGACCTGTTGAAAGAGGAGATTCTTCAGGAAGAAGAGAGATACTGTTACTTAGCAGAAGGGATGGAACAAACCTTTTTCCATTTAGGAAGAGTGCTAACGTTGGGGAGAGTTGTGAACAAGTTTAAGGGAGAGCGTTGCATTTCGGTTGGGTGAGCAGCTTTGAGCTGAGGTGTTGGTGAGTGTGGTTAGGCCAGTCTGGGCCTGTTGATCAGAAGCTGTTATTCATTCACATGATGTTTACGTCACCATCTGTTTCTAAGGGGAGGGACTAGTGATTCTGTTGGTTCGCAGACCTGACATTTGCTGCTGAACAACTTAAACTTAAAAAGGTGGATTACTGGCTAGTAACTTCATAAACAGTTATTTTTAGAAGTTCACCATTGAGGTCCTGTTGCTATCGAGGAAGTATTTTCATTTGTTGGTGGCAACTGAGTGACCTCTGTATCCCTTCTCTTTCTTTCTTTCTCTCTCTCTCAGTCAAGGTAAACTTGGGACGAGAGACTTGGAGGGTAGGCTGGACAGTGTAGTTTTGCGTTAACAGTGCAACGCCTCGCATGGTCACAACAGACCATAGTACATCAGACCCCAAATTAAGAGAAGGAGATATTGATTGATACACATTTACTCTCCAGAGCTCATCTGCAGTTTACTGTGTATTTCTCACCTCTAGCCCCCAGGAAAGCATTTTTTAGAGACTTTGAGAACTGAAGGTCCTGTCTGTAAGGAGAGGTTTCCTTGTTCTCATGTAATTTTCTCTCTTTAGCAAAGCCATAATAATAGTGTCAGAGGCAGCTTTCTAGTTAGTATGAGTAATGTGGTTACTGTATTTTCTATTTTTATTTTAATATGTTTTTCCTGCTGTGGATTTTTTTTTCTTTTTGGTTTTAAAAATAGCAGTTGAGTAAATGTGGTAATTCGAAGACTCTGGTGCACACTGCATCCTCTCTGGGATGCGATTCTGAAGGAATACTTGTCTACAACGGGCATTTTTTTCCCCCCACATTCCTTAGTGGAATAAATAGGAGAATGTTTGGAACACAGACTACTGAAAATATTGGCTTATGGTCAGGCCAGGTTAGGCCATGCTTCAGAGAAACTGACATTTAAACCATAGAGTATCTATACCATAGGTTTTTACCTCTAGAGTATCCGTCAATATTAAGCCTGTTTATTTTACGGTGTGTTGATAAGACACAGAATTAGGTAGCTGGGGATGCACCTTAAATTGGTTCATTCATTTGCTTCTTTTAAAAGTACAGCACACAGGTTTAGAAATTTTAAATTAACAACAAAACACAAATTCCCCTTGAAAGAGTAATTAAGAGCTCTTTGTCTCTGTGTCCTGTCATCTCTGCCAGAATTGAGAGTTCATGCTGAGTATATTCCATTGAGTCAGCCATCATTCCATCACCGGCAGGAATCACTTTTCCACATATTGACATGTGAGGGAATGTCTGCTTGCAGTAGCCATGGGCTCGTGCCAGATTTTGAGATCCATAGGGGCAGTGCTGGGAGCTTTTCAATTCTGAATCAGAGATCCAATTCATAATAGCTGAGCCAGGGAAACCGGGTTGAATCTGTGGCCAAATCCACGGCAAAAAACTCTTTTTTTCCCCTTTCCCTTTTTGCAGTGCTTTATTGCTTTAAAATATGAGTGCCTCTGTCCATTGATCCTCCGGTGTCTTTACATTGGATTCAAATTGTGGTTTCTTAGGTGAAAAGGTTAGTGTTTTATTCATTCAGCCACACATTGATGGAGATTAACTGAGAGCAGTACAAGACATTTGGATCCTGTTAGATCTAGGGCACCTGAAAGAAGTTTCTTTTTCTCCCTACCCTTCACTCTGCCTGCTGCAGAGGAGGATGGCCCTGTCTTCTGGGAGTGGGGGAGGGTTTTGATTGGCTGTGTGTTAACTGCCTCAAATCCATGGTCACAGGGTGAGTAAGAACCCCTGAGAATCAAACATGTCATCTGTGTAGCATCACCTGATTTAGTGCTTTTCCTCAAGTCTGAGGTGTCTCCAGGGGACTTTTTTCCCTTGCAGCACTGATCTTTCAATGAGGTGCTAGTGTCTGTCCTGAGCAATAACAAGGAAAAACCATGAAGTGTGAACAGTTCTTATTAGGCGGGTAAATGTCATTAACACCTTTGCAGCCTTCTCTGCAATCTGAATGCTCTTGTCAAGAGAGTGACTTACTGAAGCCTCCTGTAAAATCATATACATGGAATTTAAGAGGCTGAAGTTTCACATTTTAATTAAGCAAGGTCATTAAGCTTTCTTTGCTTATGGATTTTTGAAGTCAATTACACTTGTGTCTGATACAGACGCTCTCCAATAAGTCTTTCGAAAATCCGCCTACAAAAATTATTTTAAAAATTTGAGAAATACTTGATTTACTTTAAATCAGAGTTTTAGGTAATTCTTGGTGTTTGTCGGGAGTAGATGCTTCTCTCTGTTTTAATTTTATGGAGACCCGTATACTCATGCATTATACCTGATCATAATATGCATGTTTTCATATGTGGTGTGAGAAGAGTTAGCATTTCGACTTAATGAGTAGGTCAGCTGGTTTAATAAAAAGTCTGAAGTGTATAGTGTTCAAATAATGATTTTATTATTTTCAGTACTTATACAGAAATCTTTCTCCAGCCATGAATTCGCCTTATGTAAAATTCTAGTATTTTCCTGAACCAAAATTTTTATAAGCAAAGTTTGCTTCTGTAAACCTCTTCTGCTAGTTTGAGAATTTCAGATTAATTTTTTGTTACTCTGGATTGTGTCTTTGAGTTACAAAAGAAACACATGTTGAATAGTTGTATGGTAGGAGAGTCAGATACAGAGGTAAAATTATCTCCTTCACTATGCCTACTAATTTTTAATAAAGAAAAATGAATTGAGACATCTGGCTAAAACTTTGGAGAAGTAAATCCAGAAACTTATAGGCAAGTTAGAGGTGGAGAATGGAAATTAATTAAATAGTACTTACTATTACTAACTTAAGATGTATAATTTAATGTGTTCTATTTACTTAGGATACAGTCTTTGTTTCAGATTTGATTCATCATCCCTTTTTTAACATTTCATTAGGTGATAAGTTTCCTTTATGTTGTGTGTATTTTGTTCTGTTTTTCTATTTTGAGGGTTCAGGAAAATGTATTCATTCAACAAACATTTACTTGAGTGGCTTCAGTATTCAAGTGGTAAAAAGGCACCGTGACCCTCTGTTACAGCTCTCAGTTTAGTGGAGATTGGGGCTCAAGTTAAGCTAAAGGAAAGCAGAGGCCATTCGTGTACATTTTCTAACGAATATATAAGCACTATCAGTAAGCAGTGCAATAATGAGTTATATGTAAATAGACTCTTTGGACATATTTCCAACTTGCCTGAAAAGTTAATGCTTTAAAGGATTTTAAACATTCCCTAGCTATCTTGCCTGTACTGTTAATTCAAACTCTGCAATTAAATGACTGACTAAACCAAATTAATTTTCAATTCGGCCCATACTTTTTGAATTAAAAACATTTAGTTTAGTTTGAATGAATGAAATTTTGCTCTCTATGATGGAAAACTCACCTATTTATTAGATCACAGAAGTTAAGCAGCAAAGATACATTTCCTTCCAATTCCTTAACACACAAATGCTCGGACAAGTTAATAAAAACTTATTTTAAAATTCCCTTTTCGTGAGAATCCAAATATGATCATTTTAAGCCCTATTAGGATCATTTTGCAAAAGCTACCCAGGAAGTCTCTCACTTAGAACAAGAAAATCTCTTGTGGAATTACTATTGCCAACACCACTTAGGGAGTAACTGGGCCAATTAAAATGTAGATGTTTTATATTAAAGTATGTTGCCTATTAAAATAAAGAACATCAGATTTGGAATTAGTCTATATTCCCTTTGTTAGTTAGATTTCTTCACATAGTACATAGAATTTTAGTTCACCCGATTGCTTATTTGACTGAGAAGTTTTATATATATATATATATATATATATATATAAAATTAAGAGGGTGGTAGTCTGGTGTCAGTAGATTCTTCTTGTGGAAAGTAGTCTCAGATTTGGAAGCACAATAAGAGGGTCCGTCTGACCACACCATCTGCTTTGTCCTCTCTCTTCTCTCTTTTCCACCTTACACCTAGATTCAGGCTATTACTGTAAATCATGATTTCCATGGTTCACATTTTAGGGTAACTTTGACAAAGAGATGTCTGGAGTATCAAGATTATCAAAGATGTTCAGTGAAACTTCTTCATAAATGTTTTTCAAGGCACCAAATGGAAGGAAGCTTTACTGTGTTATATTTCCCATATGGAAAAGTATCTGGGACCTGAAAGGGGCACACCCTTGGAATGGGAATACTTCTTAAAAAGGAACTTTATAAAGAATGCTATGGTGTATAGGGTTTTCATGTATGATTTATTCACTTGAGCAGATTGCTTTGAAGGTCCAAACAGCATCCTGGGTATAAGTTGTGCTTTCCCAGACCTGAGAAGTGTCTGAAAAGTTAGATTTCACAAACTTTTTAGATTTGCCTATGCTATGCCACAGGTCAAATATATCTTGCTAAGAGTCTGGTTGCCATTTATTTTAGTCAAGGTTTGGCTTTTGTTAAAAACGTTGGATTGGGTTTCTTCGTAAAAGATGTTTACCGTCTCTGTCACGTGTTATTTTATATTAACAGAAAGTCAAGATGGTAGAATTTAAATGCCAGTGTTATGTGGTGACACAGGAAGGTGTTATTTTTCTATGGTGTTCTTTCTTTCATTTTTTTGAGATATAGATCTTTTTTTTTAATAGTAATCTTTTTTATTTATTTATTTATTATATTTATTTTTGGCTGTGTTGGGTCTTCGCTTCTGTGCGAGGGCTTCCTCTAGTTGCGGCAAGCGGGGGCCACTCTTCATCGCGGTGCACGGGCCTCTCACTATCGTGGCCTCTCTTGTTGCAGAGCACAGGCTCCGGACGCGCAGGCTCAGTAGTTGTGGCTCACGGGCCTAGTTGCTCCGTGGCATGTGGGATCTTCCCAGACCAGGGCTCGAACCCGTGTCCCCTGCATTAGCAGGCAGATTCTCAACCACTGCGCCACCAGGGAAGCCCCAGAGATATAGATCTTTTAATCAGTTTCACTTAGGAAATATTATCTGAATGCTGAGGAGGGCTTGGAAGATCATGGTTCTTTTGTTGTTACTCACTTATTTACAGCAGTACTTGTGAAAGAGTACTATGCAGATGTTAAATATAAGAACACTTTCTAAAGTTTTGCAAATAATACTTCTACAGTGTTCTGAGTGGGATGGAAGGAGACCGAATGTACTTACGCATTGAATAACATCAGACTTTCATAGAATATATTGAAAAGATAGTCCTTTTAGTCATTGCCTATGTATTCTTTTGGAAATAGCATTCACAGAATTAAAGCATATTTTCCTACAGAACAAATGTGTGAATGGTATATACATCTTCCCTTATCTGGAGTATGTAGTTGAAAAACCTAGGTAATTATGTTAAGTCTAGAACCTCTAAACATGTTTCAGGAGTATTTTTCTGCTTAGAATGAACTCTGCAAGATGCCATATAATTTTCGCCTTGTAGTTAGTGTTTGTGAGCAGCATAGCGAGATTGGGAGATGCTAATATGTTAAGTGTCATACTTGAAATATTTAGTTTTGATAAAAATAATATATTAAATAGAGGGAGTTCTCTCTAT
This sequence comes from Balaenoptera borealis, assembly GCF_965194805.1. Classification (NCBI taxonomy): domain Eukaryota; kingdom Metazoa; phylum Chordata; class Mammalia; order Artiodactyla; family Balaenopteridae; genus Balaenoptera; species Balaenoptera borealis. The sequence continues at coordinate 56,960,446 of NC_138865.1, forward strand.
AAAGCTGAACTAACCTTGAGGAACATGCAGGCCAGTGTGTAAAACAGATAGGTAATATAAACAGATTAAAAACTGTTTTTGTTAATAAAAATTTAGTTTAGAACGAAGCCCAAAATTTGCCTTAGAAAATGTTTCCAAATTTTTCTCTTATTTCATTCCCAAATAAATCTTTGGGGGAAAGAATAAAAATGTGAAAATTCATCTCTTTTCATTTGAACTAGAATATTAGCTTGAGTTAGAATGCTGTGAAGTATTTATGGAATAAAAATAGAGAGCTTTATTAATGTTATCGTTTCTGTGGACAGAGCTTAAAAACAAGACTCTGAGAGAAAGAGGGGAATGCTTTTTTCTCCATGTCAAATAGCTTCTGCAATTCATGATTATGAAAAGAGAGAAACACAAAAACAAAAGTCTGTGTTTTCATGAGTTTTAAATTATGAGGCCAAAAACACTGATTTAGATGTAATAAAAATTCATATACCTCAGCTTATTAGTGATTTTCTTTTAAGACTTTCTGCAGAAAAGAAATTGCCAAACTTCACAACAAGTTCACGTTGGGTATTTTAGATGGCCTTTATAAAATTTCATCCACATTTTGTACTTTCACACAATGTTACATGCCCTTAACAAGATCAGTAGGAATGAAGTATGGAATCCTGGAGAGGAACATTGGGGGAGCTTTGGAAATGTGGAATGGAACCAGAGTACCAAGGGTATTGATTGGCAAGTTAAAGCATTTTATGTCATTGGAAGTCGATTCTTGTTAAGTAAGTAATGAGTATATTAGTTATCCACTGTTGTGTGACACACCACCCCAAACTTGGTAGTTTAAAACAACCACTATTTTATTGTTGTTCACAAGTCGGTGGGTCAACTGGAATGTTCTGCAGTGAACTGGTACTTTGACAGGATGGAGGCGGCTGTGGGTTGGTTGGTGTCAGATGGCCTAATTTACACATCTGGCTGTTGGGTTGGGACTGGCTGTCTGTTGGGAGAGGGAGGTGGTTACTGGGTGTAGTATAGCTCATCATTGAGCCACTTAGCCTCGTCTTATTCACACGCAGGTAGTGGCAGGGTTCTGAAGAGCAGTGGGAGAGGGCAAGTACACATGCGCAAGCACTTCTAAATATCTGCTGGCTTCATATTTTTTAGAATCCCATTGGCCACAGCAAGTCACATATGCAAAACCCAGGGCCAGAGTAGGGGGTGATTACGATTATTTCAGGACATGTGTACAAGGAAGCCTGAACAACTGGGGGGCCAGTACTGCAATCATTGATCACCAGACTCTAGTGCCTTAGGAAGCTTCATTTGATAGTGGTATCTATGTGGAACTGAGGAGGGGGAGCCCTGAGCCAGACTCTCTAGTTAGAAACTTGCTGTAGTTCAAGTAGAAATAACCCTGGCATTAGGGTAGTGGCAGAGAGAGTAAACAGCAGTATTAGATGAAACCACTGCTAACTGAAGTCGGTAGGTGAAGGAGAGAGAAGGTGCTTGTAGATTGATTCCAGGCTTCAAGGTTGGGTATATGGGAATCTCAAGAACTGGTGAGATTTTGGACCTTAATTATGTTTGCAGTGAGCATAGGACATCTGTGCAACTTCTTAGACAATTCCTACTCCTCTGTGCAGGAACATTAATATGAAATGAGACTGCATCTTTGAAATTCTTACTTTTTTTTATCCGTTGCTTTAAAATTCATGGCCTCGTCCCAGTGCCCCCTTGACCCTAATCCTTGTGAAGATGATTAAGTGACAAGAAGTGTTTCATCTCATCTTTTAAAAGCACATGGACAACTTCGCTATAAGCAAAATGGTTCAAAGTTTGGATTTCCTAGTTTCCTTTCTCAGAGTTCAACATCTGCTTAGGATTTTTGAGAATTTAGTTTTACAGGTATTTCTCTGAGATTATTTTTTTATATTTAGAAGTATGTCAACTTTGATAAAAGTTAAAAATTTGGTAATATCAGTATCCCTTTGTAAAGCGTTTTATGCTCCAGGTTTCAGAGCCAGAGTATAAAAGTTTTGCTGCTTTTTAAATCATTCTGTTCATAATCTGGGGTTTAACTCCTCCATATTGTAAATGTTTTTTGTAGAAATCATGTCTAGATTATTTATGAAAATGTATTAAAGGCTTCTTCCTGTTAAATGAGTAGAAAATTAGTTTGGCCATGGTTTCTCTGTTCTTCTTATACGTGGATGGAGAACCTTTTGTGTTGCTGTTGTTTGGGTTTTTTGTTAAGGGCATGTGATTTACCTACAAAAGAAATTAAAGAGAGGGACTTGGAGAAAAAGCAACCTTAGTGCGTGATTTTCTTCGGGAAGAAAAGTATGAAATTTATCATTTAATTTAAGACTAGGGTATGTAAACTTATATATAATAAATGACAAAATATATCCCAATTTTATATTATAGTCAGTTAAAAAAGAGAGGATAAGGGAAGGGAAAATAACAAAAGGAAGAAAGAGACAGGCAGATTTTTAAAAATGATCTTCTCATGTTTGTTTGTTTGTTTGTTTTAACAGTTAAAGCAACGTGGTTTTGCAACCTGAGGTACAAATCATATAGAATTAGGTTGCATAGTTAGATGTTCCATTCCTACTATTGTGTGATTCTTTTATTCATGGTCATCTCAATTACTGTGAAGCTAAAACAGGAAGACGTCCACAATCTTAGATCAAGGAAGAAATATTTTTCTCCTAACTCAGAGTGGATGGCCCTGCCAGCCACCAACATGATAAATAGAGTAACAAGGACCTGTTCATTGGCTCTTGGGGTTCATAGCACTTGAAGCTTACAAAGGGATTTCACTTGTACTGATTCATTTAGCATGGAGGTCTATTGAGTAGATAAAGCAAGATTTATTAATTTTGTTTTATGTTATCAAACTAAAACTTAGAGTTGGTAATAGTGAAAAAACTTCACAGCATTCAAAACGAAGCACTCAAATTTAGATATTCTGATATCATGTCTAGAGTTCTTTACATTATGTAATGTTTATCTTTAAATAATAATTATTCATTTAGTATGAGGCTATTTTTAAAAGCACATACATAGTTATTGATTTATTTAATGATCACAATGTTAATGTAGATTTAGATGTCTTTAAAAGCAAATTTTAGAAGTCAGACATATTTTTTAACATTACATTGAAATGTCCTATGTTACTCATAAGAGCGGCTGTCTTAAAATTTGATTTTTCAACTGTGTTTCTCTCTAATAAAATTCACTTCTATAAAGTTTTGCTAGCTGCTGTAGGAAGACCTATAAAACATTCATTTTAACTCTAGTAATATTTATCCTGCCTTTCTTTATCTTGTTGACATTTGTAAAATTTCTGAATGGCTTGCTATTTAGTTTCAATGTATTTCCTTTTAGTAGATGATTTACAAATAGCAGCAGTGTTGAAAAATGTAATGTTTGTTTTAAGTTTATAAACCAGAGATTGAAAAAATGAGATTGTGGATGTACCATGTAATACAAATAGGGAGATTTTTATTCCTATCCAGATTTAGTTTCAAGAATATGAGTATTTGATTCATCCTGATTTTCATCTTAACAGCTATTGCTACATGTTTAAGCAAAAGTAATTTATCTCTCAATTTTTCTTAAATCTTAACACCTATAAGCTGTCTTTTTTTCATTGGCTTTGATTCAGAATTATTTCAGTCTTCTATGCTTTAGTCCTTACATGTATTTATATCATAGATCAATTGATAGATTTTTTTTAAAATACACAAAAAGAGTTGCAGTGGCTAGAATCTCATTTACTAATTTATTATAAACACAGAATAATCCAGGCATTTAAAAAATTTTTTTAAAAACGTGTGTGTCTGCGACTTAATCTTTGTATTTGTTTCTAGAGGCTGTGCAGGGTGTTTCCTGTCCAAGGCTCAAACCGTATATTTCATTTGTCATATCTAATGTTTTTCATATCCGGAAATCATGCCCCATGTTATATTTTACAAGACTTCATAAAAATAAGTGATCCAAATAAAATTTATAGTTATTTTTAAAAATCTGTCATAGCAAAATTATCTCTTTCTCTTCTCTTTCTCTTTCTCAAATGGGTACAGATGGGATTATAAAGTTTAAACAAATGTGTGTTTTCAAATGAAGTCTAAGTTTTGAAACTAGACAGTCATCCATTATTCAGGAGAAGCTCGTGGTATGTTGGTAAATGCATTACAACAGCTCTCTAAATTAAAAAAAGACCCGAATTGCCTTGTTTGCTGATTTCTATGGTGAAAATAGCCCACAGTGGCTGATTGCAGCCTCTCAGCACAAGTCACTGAACACAGGGTTGGGAAGAGATATGTAGTAGCACATTATTATATAGTATTTCCACCATACAAAAAACGTAAAGAGAAGTAAATGATCTCAAGAGCACAGGTAATAATAAAATGTAGGTGAAGTGATGAGTTTTGAGTATCTACTACCTTTATTTTTAATATCAATTCTTTAATTGTAAGTTTATACAGTTTCATTTTTAATAATGTCTATGTTTGACAACCAGCTTTAAAAAATTCCTAAACCTTTAACAGTCAGCTCTCTTGGGCTGGTGCTAGCGGGCTCCAGCAGCACCACTGCAAGAAGCCGTTTCCCGTGCCTAGTAGCACTGAAAAGATAGGTTGTGGGCTGCACCCGCTCTGGAGGAGGGGCGCCTTGTGTCAGGGTGCCCAGGAAGCAAGGCAGTCATTTTCTCTTGTAGCTCAAATTACTAAACACCACCTGGTCCCATAAATATTGATATTTATATTAATATAAGGCTTCAGTGGGAATAAAATACTAGAATCTTTTCATTAAAAGGGCTGGGGAAAATTTAAGATTTCCGTTGCAAGAATTATTCTTAATTCTTGCTTTTTCTGTTTCTGTGTCTCTTGGCTATTATATACCCTCTCAATTAAACATGTAAAGGGAAAAAGTCCTGTCGTGACGTCCCATTGGGCACATCCTGTAGTCAGCACCTCCAAAAGCCGTTCCAATAGCAAGGAGAAGCTGTTTACATTAGTTTTTCTCAACAGGATATATGGATAATGAATGTGCAGCGTAGAATGTAGTAGCTGTGTTCTTACAGAAGAAAATAAACCGGAATGTTTTAAACTTATTAATATATATTACCAACTGAGGTAGTGAAGTGAACAATTAAAGAATCTGTTGCAGCTAATGGCAGGGTTTAAAGTGCATTTTTGACAAACTTTCCTCTTATTTAAAAAGAGAGAGGGGGTGAGCCTCCTCCTGTATTACTGTTGGCAGCTTATAGGTGGTATTACTCAAGGCTTTTGAATAAAATAACACGTTAAAAATATAATTGACTTCTTCGGGGGAATCCAAGAGTTCTCCAGACAAATTCATTTAGGTAGGTTGACAGAACTGCTGGCATGCATGGTCAAGAAGAAAAATTGGGCATATTTTGTGTATGACCCTTTGAGTATTAATTCTGACCAGATCACACTGTAAATAATGTTAACTGTCATAAAATAAACACAGCCGGGGTTTGCACCATATGTTTTTTAATTATTTTTTGCAGCTTCTTTTTGTTTGTTTGTTTTTACTGAAATGGAACCTACTGATAGCTCTGTGAAGTTATGTTTATATAAAAGTAAATTACACTTGTACTTTAACAAACTTGGCATTGCACACCAGTGTCTGTAGGCAGGTTTTGTTTAAAAAAAAAAAAAAAAAAAAAAAAGCAAAGCTTTCCTCCCCCTTCTTTTTTGCTCTTTCCCCCCCAGAAACAGTCTCTCACACAGAAATCTGCTGTACCATCTTTGTGCCGGTTTCTTGTTTTTGCACATGTGAAGGAGGTGCCTTTGGAATGCCACCCAGAAGAGGGACTTGCTTAACCGCTGAAACTCACAGAGGGTGTTTGGCTTAAGTAGCCCTGGAGTGGCCTTTCAGACTGAGGCTACTGTGGTCTCCCAGTTTGTTTTTGTTTTTTGCCTTCCTGCTTGCGAGTGTTGAACACCGTCAGAAGCAAGAGCTCAAAGCTCCCTTAGAACATTTAGGTAATTTTTAAAACTGTTATTATTTTCATAATCACTGTCTCCTCTTGATCTCAGGGGAGGCTGGGAGCCCTTGATTGTCTTTATAGAGCGTATGAAACCGATAGTGCCAATGGGAGGTGGGTGGCATGTTTTGTAATCCGCCCGCCTCCCCCGCCCGCCCCCTCCCTGCTCATTGCTTAAATCTGCCTCTTGGCAGATCTGACGATATCCGTAATTATCAGGCACCGGGAGCCCTGACTGCAGAACTGCTTCTGCATGACACCTGTCCAGCTCGCGTTCTTCTCCTGCCCCTTCTCGTGCCTCGGCTTGATGGCTGGCCTCACGACAGAGCAGCAGTCTGCCGTTAGTAAACATGTGTCTTTTCCCCTCACTTTCTCAGATGCCGGAAGTTCTGCCCAAACTGTGCCACACACCAGTGTTGGCGTTGTGACCGTTCAGACAGTAGGCATTTCACAGACTTTCGAGAACGAATGAGAAAAGTTAGTGCAGACAGTTCTCTCTGCGTTATGGTTTCCATTTTCCCTGTATTAAGTGCCTTTCCTACTCTTGACAGATTTGTTTAGCACAATATTATCTTTGCTGTAAAAGCTCATCTTGACTGTCATCTTCTCTTGTAGACAGAGAAGATATTGCTCAGTTTTTCTACAGGCCAAAGGAAAAGAGTCCAGGGAACCCCAGCTGGCTTTCATAGTGCTTAGCAATTCTCAAGGAAGGGAAAAAAAGGAGTAGAGAAATATACAATGATTTGGGGAACTTTTGTTCCAGAATATTTCAGTATGGTGAAGATATTGTTACTGAACGTTGTAAGTGGAAGAAGACTTGGAGATGAAGCTGTATTCAGTGAGAATACCTGCAAAGAGAAGAATTAGGTAAAAGGAAAGGCAGACAGCTAATACCACTCAGCAGTTCATGCCTATGCATGGTCAACCTTAGAAATGGTTTAAAATCCTTGGTTTTTGAGGAAGAGGTCATAGAATTTGGGTTTGGATTTTTTTTACTGGGATAGTTGTCAGGACCTTTGTAGAAGGTCCCATTAAGCATAAACCTTTCCTTCTTAGAAAATGGCAGCCTATTTTATGAATACTCTTCTTGGAAATTGTGATCTAATATTTATAAAATTTTATTCCACTGAACAATTGGTAGTTATCTTCTATTATAAAGGTGTGACTAAACCTTTTTTCCTCAACAGGAACCAAAAACATGACAGAGTTAGGTAAGATAATTTGGGAAAATGTCAAAATATATCAAACCTTCTTTTTAAATAAGTGTTGTTGTCATTGTTTGCTTATGAAAGTAATACAAGATTGATATAAAAATTCAAACATTGCAGTAATATGTAATGCAAAAATATGAAAGCTGTTTCTAGCCCCTTCCCCCAGAGACAACCCCTGTTTTAATTGTTTGGTTATAGCCCATATGCTTTTATGCATATGGAGTACTAAAAAAGTCTTATTAATTCTTTTGAAAATGAATTCATCTTACATATAGACACACACACACACTCTCTCTTGTAGCTTACTGTTTTAAATTTTAATGGTATATCCTAGTCTTTGTGACAGATCAATAGATAGCTTCCCTCCCCACTCCCACTGTTCACACCAAATACCTGGAACCTATGAATGTCTCCTTATTTGGAAAAAGGTTCTTTGCAGATGTGCTTAAGGATTTTTGAGATGAGGAGATAATCCTGCGTTATCTGAGTGGGCCCTAGGTACCATCATATGTACCCTTATAAGAGAGAGGCAGAGAGAGATTAGGGACACATACACAGAGGAGAAGACATTCACAGAGGAGAAGGTGATGTCAAGGTGGAGGCGGAGATTGCAGTGATGTGCCTGGAAGCCAAGGATTGCCAGCAGCTACCAGAAGGTAGGAGATAGGCATGGAACAGATTTTTTCCCCAGAGCCTCTGAAGGGAGCACAGCCCTGCCAGCCTCTTGATTTTCAATTTCTGGCCTCCAGAGTTATGGGAAAATAAATTTTTTTTAATTGTTTTAAGCCATGAAGGTTGTGGTAATTTGTTACAGCAGCTTTTGGAAACTAATACAGGCCTCTTTCCTTGTTGGTATTTATAGATCTTACCCATTCTTTTTAACCTCCATATCATTTTTCCATTGTGTGGATACAGCATAATTTATTTAAGTAATCCTTTGTTTATGATACTTGGGTTGTTTCCAGTGTTTTGACTTTACAAACATTGTTTTAGGGAATATTCTTGTAGATACATATCATTGCGATTGTTGGGGTGTTTGTAGAATAAGTATTTGGAAATCGAATTTTTAGGTCAGTAGGTAGGTACTTATAAAAAATTATATTTTGAATTGGTAATATATACACATAGGTACCCCTGCCGTTCAGCTCAGATGCAGTCCCTTTTATTACTTTCTTGTGTTTGTATACCTTCCAGAGATAGTGTATAATTGTGTGCATGTAAATATTATTTTTTCTTTTTTTACACAAATAATAGCCTACAGTTTGAGCATTCTATTTCTTGCTTTTTTCACTTAACAGTTACCATGGAGAGAAGGTAAGAGTAGTTGCATTTATTGTGGTTATTTTCTGAGTGTGTCCTAATGTGTTCTCCAAAAGCTCGTACTAATATATACTCCATTAACAATATATGACTTCATATATTGTATGTTTTCTAAAATGAGACTAACTCCTGAATATTACTTTTTTCTCTTTATTTTTTTCTTTTCCGTCTCTTGACAGCTCTTGTATTGTAGTGGTAGAAAAATACATATAGTCATAGGAATTTTCAAATCCTATAGAAAGGAAAATATAAGAATTTGTTGAGGTATTTATTCTCATAGATTTTCAACTCAATATATATTGAGCTTCAAGGCTTTTCAGAACACTGACGTGGGAAGAATAACTTCTACTGTTGATTTTCTTAATATTAATACATGAGATACTTTCCATAGTACATATGTATTTAGTTTATGGTCCAGAGTCACGCTAGAGTAGCATTAATATCAGTTCATATCAAAGTGGCAGATGTTATATTTACTCATATAGAAAATACAGTAAAAATTATCTCCAGTAATAATTAGTCCAATAATTTTATTCTTTAAACCAAACTTATATAATTTCTTTTTCTCTTTGAGGTTGATTTTTTTTTCTCTTCTAATTTTACTATTCCAAGATGACCCTTCAGTCTCCCTGCATTCCCAACTCCAGTTCACTCTCAAAAATACAAGATGCATTTCGCATCTGTTCTGTTGTTAAAGCCCTCAGGAAATATCAGAAAGCTGTTCTTGCAAATTCATCATTATTATTAAGAACCATAATTCACTTGATGGTTATCTCTGCCTTTCTCCACATCCTATCCAAGTTCCAGGATGACAGTGCCTTCCTAAGGCAAGGCAGCATTGCGAAGTCTCATCTCTCCCACCTTAATTTGTAGCGATGCATTGCATTTGGGTGACAGGCAGTTGTTCGTGCTTGAATAACCCAGGATTTGAATTCTACAGTTTGTGGCATCCATGTGATGTTTAGCAGTAGGTACAGCTGTTAACTATTCGTTTATAAATAATCTTTTTCCCTTTTCAACCTGTCTCCCAGGTTGTGTACCTGTCACCATTAATAACTCTTCGGCAGCTCCCTGGTGATTTGACCCATCAGTTGTCTTTCATGGAGGAGTGGTGCTCTGGCCTGCTGTGGAAGCTTATGTGGGTCCCTTTAGCTATTCAGTCACCCCAGCAGCTGTATTGTTGCAAGTCCCCCGACTTCAGGGAGGTTGTGTTTTGGGGCCTCACGGCAAGCAGCCACACACCTCATACAATTTAAGAAAGGTGGCTTTGCGTTTGGGGCCAGAGATGATAAGACCTCCCCCTTAGACCGCACAGCAGGACCATGGTGTGGACGTGGCAGTGGGCAATGGGTGGTGAAGGTGACCAGCAGCAAATACAACATTTGTGTCTCTTTGGTGCTACACGTGCATGTAACTATTATTGCATCATCTGTCATCCTCTGATGTTTGCCAACTTGGGGTTAGCATACCTGATCTGGTTAGTGGACCCATCAGGTGTGGTATTCTGCCTATATCTGAAGCTTAAGCTATAATTCAGAGGGTGGGAACTGCCCCTTAAATCCTTTGGCAGCTTTGTGGTTCCTTCATTTGGACATGTGCTCACTTGCCTCCGCTATCTCTGCCTAAAATGGGCTGCTTCCAACAGTTCTCCAGGATAATTCCTACCTGCCTGTAGGTCTCAACTTAGCCATCACTTTTCCAGGAAATTGCTACTTTTCTCTGTATTCGGTGTTTGGCTGTACCACCTCAAGTGCCCACGTGGCAATTTTATTTACTCTCCAGTAATTGCCTCTTTGCTTGTCTGTTTCTGCTACTAGATTGTAAGTTCTTTGATGGCTAGTTCTCAGCGTTGTTCGCTGTATCCACATTCTGAGTACATCATAGAACCTCAGTAAATTAATGTTGAGAGAATGAAAGAGAGTTTATTTTTTATGAACTCACTTTCCATTGACATACCATGGTCATATCAAGGGGGAGTTCAAGCCATAAATTATAGGCATATACTGTCTCCCATACACTGTGCTGATAACCGTGGGTATAGACAGGAAAACATTTTGATTGCTTATTGCCTTTTTTTAATGAGTGACTAATGTCATACATTTCTTTGTCTGAGAATATGTCTTGGCAGTATAGGATTTCTTCTGACACGGCTTAGGAAATGGCCGAGAGTAAGGTATCACAAGGCAAAAAAAAGCATTAAACTGTATCTGGGAAGTAATCCCAGTGTTTGTGAACATAGACTATGATTTTAAAATAAATCCTCCAAAGAAATAAATCAGTTAGGCATTATATCAGTTAGGTTATCATTTAGAAATGGATTCATCCTTCAAATGATCTTTGCTATTCTTATCTCACTGAGTGTAATGAAATAGAAAATGATCAAATTTCTAATACCCAGAACTATATATATGCATTTATATAATTTGGGTATAGAAATACACACATATACCCCATATATACATGTTATTTATTTATGTATGCATTTGTTTACTTGTTGTTAAGTGCACAGCAATCTGAAAAGACCAAAAAGAGTGAGAATCTTAAATTTTCAAGAAGGTTCAGAAACAAACAACAACCCAGAATGAAGTCTTTTTACTCACTTTGATAAGGGCAAGGATAACTATTCCTATACGAGTTTATCCTGTCTGGTAGGTAGAGTGACAGAAGATATTAAGAAAAATAAAAAAGTATTTAGTTATAAGTTCAAGAATGATAGACTCTTGTTTCCACTATATGGAATACCTTTTTAAAGTAATAACATTTTAGAAAGAAATAGATGCCTCTAGTAAAAAAAAAATTATGCAAAAGAATATACAGTTGAAAGTAAGTCTTTGATATTGGAGTAGAGTTCTGGAAATAGTCTGTGCATATAAAGCACACATATCCTTCTGTTTAATAAAAATGGTGAGGGAGGATACAATCAGCACATTATTCCACACTTTTCATTTTCACTTAATAATACATCTTGTAAACAACTTTCATATCAACACATAAAGAACTACCTCACTCTTTCTGAACACCTGCATTGTATGGATATATCATAATTTATGGGCCTATTCCCTCTCGCACTGGTAGACTAGGTGTTGAAACAAATTTTTTGATCTTTGACATTCTGGTAGTTGATAAGGGATAAATGGTAGTGCATTGCTTTAATTTACATTTCTCTTAATAATGAGTAAGGTTTACTCTTTTTATGATTGTCAGTCATTTCCATTTCCATTTTTCCAAAATGTCTTTTCAATTTCTTCATACGTTTCTAATCTCATCGTAAATCTTTTTTTGTATTTATTCTTAATCCTTTTTGAAATATCTTAAGGAAATTAGCCTGTAGTCTATGTTGCAGATATTGTTCTTAGTTGGTCTTTATCTCTTTACTTTGTTTTTGCTTTTGTTTTTTCATTTGTTTTTTATTTGTTTCTGTTTTTTGTTTTCTTAGTCTGGGTTTCCTTTTATTTTTTATTGCTTGATTGAAGTATAGTTGATTTATAATGTTGTGTTAGTTTCAGGTGTACAACAAAGTGATTCAGTTATACATACATATGTATCTATTTTTTTAGGTTCTTTTCCCTTATAGGTTATTACAAAATATTGAATATAGTTCCCTGTGCTATATAATAGGTCCTTGTTGGTTATCTATTTTATACATATTTGTTTTTTGCCTTGCAGGTTTTTTCTTTTTCAAGCGGGTTTATTAACCTTTGATTGGCTTCTGACTCTTAAATCAGGCTTAGAAAGATCTTCCAGTCTTCAAGCCAATTAGAATGAACAGTTCACATTGTCTCCTAGTATTGTTCTGTTGTATTTGTATTCAAGGAATTTTAGTCTTATTGAATAAGTTTTTCAGCCAGGATTTTTATGTTTCTTGAGGCAGTGAAAGTATGTTGTTTAGGGGTGATCTATTTTTTTTCACCCAGTGGGTGTTATTTTAATGACATTTGATTATTGAAAGTATGTAAAACATTTCCAAAGGATTATTACATATACAAACAGCAGAGTCCCATTTAGCAAATCTGTTACTTAATTTAAACTTTTAATAATTTTTAGGTACAACAGTGAATGTGTATTTAGAATAAGAAGTCAACCGAAAAAATAGAAAATTACTATAGTCACGGAGATTCAGGTCTTTTTCTAACATCTTCTTAGGGAATTTACCGTAAATACATACATAGAAATCCTTCTTGGTTACAACCTGGCTTTCCCTCTCCACCTAGAACTTTGTACAGTTCCTTGAAATACTAAGGGCCTGGTCAGATGAGGGACATGAAGCTGAAGCCTCTTTAGGTCAATGGTAAATCTACTTCTGCTTCTGGGTGTTGGGCAGTAGGTTGTACTCTGTACTTCATTGCAATTTCCTGAGTCATTAGCACCCGTAGCTATCAGGACTGACAGCCTTGAGGGTGTCATCAGCTCTGTTCCTACTGGCTTCATTGCCATCTTATTTAATATTATTGTCTTTATCATGATTCACTTCTCTTACCATGCATGGTATTTTCACTTCAACTGCTCACCAAATGATAAATAGAAAAGGAAGAAATTGAAAAAGCAGCTTAATTCACAGCACAATTTCATGTAGCAATGTTTTCTGGTTGTCTTTTTTTTTTTCCTTCTGGTTTTTAGGTGAAGCTCAAGTTAGAATTCTCAAATAGTACAGTTGTTAAAATATCCTTTTAATCTCTTTTCTATTCTTTTGCTGAAAAGATTATACATTTCTTTTGTCATATTTTGAGGATGACTTAACAGGATTCATCCTCATAGTTGCTTTCCAAAGCAAGTTTATGACCTGAACTGAATCTTTAAAAACAAACAAAACACCCTTTCCATGTCATACTTGTGAAGGGAGCCATTCTCGTTGTTATTGCTTTGCAAACATGCAAATAATGGACACTGAAAAAAAGAAAAATGGATACCCATGTTCTCTCTTACCGCCACTGCTTCCATGTTTCTTTTTTACATTTCTCAGTCTTCTGATCAAGTAAATGAATAAATGATGACCTCGGAATGAGGTGGGAGTGAATTCTTGGAGCCTTCAGCCTTCATAATGGGGTTTAGACTCACTTTTATTCCCCCTATGGTTTTAGGCTTGATAGTGACTTTATACTTTTCTGGGCAGCTTAGAGTTAAAAGAGAGTTGGTGGTTTCGAGTTTTGGCATTTTTCAGCTACTCCTCAGGAGAATATAAAGTGCCTGTGGAGTGGGTCCAAACCAGTGGATGTTTAAGAGAAAGGAAAAAAAAATATTAGCTGAAAACATTCTTATGCAACTTAGTTGCCTTCTGTTGCATTAAATGGACAGAAAGGGGACTAAATGTTGTGCTTTACAATTTTTAACATTAAAACTCTGTTTTTAAAAAAAAAATCCCACAGCCTAAAAAACATGAAATGACCTTCAGGCCTATTGGCTCCCACTGTTTAGTTTATCAAGTCTCTGTCACACCCTTCCCCCTCCATGTAAAAAATCCAGAGGGAAGTGTGAAAAGCATCAGAAAGTCTCCTTTATGCCAGTTTCGCCTTTTAGTCGTTTGCCAGCACCTTCCTCTCTTCATATGTTTCTAGCTAAGGTCTAACATGGAACAAAAACCCGACAGCAATGGAGACCAGATGCCGGTATTTCTTCTCTGTCACTTGGCTGCTGAGCAGATGGAATTTATATCAATCGGGCATGCTCGGAGGAAGAGGCCGTGGCAGCCAACATGTGGAACTGGGGCTGAGTGACATTTCTGCTAATGTTTTGTCCTTGTAGAACATTATGCTTCCTCTTTGCTTATGAGCTGTGGTTTTCCTGACTCAGACGAGGTTCCAGCTCCAGCTGGAATGGCTGTCGCTCTTCCCCTCTCCCCCGCCCCCCCCCCTTTTCGGGGAGTGCTGGGAGCTATGGAGGAGCAGGGGGGCCTGCACAATGGAGCTCTTTATTAAAATACCTGACATCTGCATGCAATGCACCCAAATCATCTTAGCTCGAGCAGAGGAATGCGCCAGGCGCTGCTAGTCACTTTTTGTCTAGTGCTGTGTGCTTGTTTGATTTATATAATGAGTGAGTGCCTTTAGCAAAAGAGGACGTTGAGCATGTTATTTGGAGGGAGGGAACTTTTAAATTTTTTCCAAGAAGGATTGTCACAGACAGGCCTAAAATATGAGTATTTAAAAGCAGTTGTAGCCATCACATGGATTTCTTGCTATGGTTTTAAAATGTTTGCTCATACCCTCTCTTCCTCTCCTCACCCCGTTTAAAGTAAGATCAGAAAACTCAAAAACCCAGTTTAACATGATAGGGAGTTTTAATGTTGGCATCTACTGTTGGTAAGAAATGGCACTTTTAAGGAATTCATATTTTAAAAGACTCTCTAGAGGAAAAACCTAAAATACATGTTTAAAAAAGCAAGGGCACACACACAAAGAAGAATAGTTGTTGAGTTTCTAATTCTGGTCTCCTCCCTCAGAAAAGTACAATACCCTTTTCATATTAGAAGAAATATGTATAGATGCACAAATCATAATATTTTCCACTCTAATGATTACTACCTGTTTATGGCAAGTAAATAAGAAAATACTGCCACGTTAATACGCTGTTTTGGAAAGCACTGAAGTGGTCATGAAATTGCTGCTTACACTGCAAAATTATCAACTACTTCTCCATTGCTGCTTAGTCAAATCCCTCATTTCTTGGTGGAAATTTGACTTGAGGTTTTGATTTGGTTGTTGAGGGATCCAGAGAAGGACACCAGACAAGTGAATTGGAGCGAGATGGAGCTTCCACTACTTTTGTCTCTTTATTTCAGAAAGCAGCTTCTGGCAGATCTCTTCCAAATACATTGGCCATTTATGTAGTATCCTAAGTCTTCTAGAAAACCCCCAGGGAAGCCTGCCCATTTCTTTCCCGTCAGGAAATCTAAACCTTTTTCATTTGGCACTTTGTTTTTAACTGTTCTCCTGCCTGGGGAGTTCCTCTTCCGTCTCACTGCTTGGTGTGGTGATGGGGACCACAGCCAACTTGGGATTGAAGTAAACCCACTAGATTGGGTAGACGATGGGGTAAAATGCTCATATTAGTATGTCTGGAGAGAGTCCCAATTCATGTGTTCTTGGAGAAAATTCTTTGAAATTGCTGTGGACCTCTGTTTTTCTTTCCTATTTTCTTACCTATGCTTGTGCCATGCTGAGTATAGGATTTCTTAGCTATAAAGTCATTTAAGTAACCTAGTGTAAGGAACCTATAGTAATGCAGCGTACACCTATAGTATATGCATGCACAGTGGAATGTGGAGTCACAAAATAGAATTATTCCTCAGTATGCAAACCTAGCCATCTGTGCTCAGTGACGAAATAAGTTCAGATAAGTTATTTAGATTGGTCTGTTTGGGTGAAAGGAATCCCCCTTTGTCTACACTGTCTTATGTGCCATTCAGATAATGTCATACCTCTTGCCTTCCAAACTCTTGCCTCCTGAACCATGATTGTCCAAACACAGAAACAAGATAGATAGTGAGAAATGCCTTTACACCGAACTACATATGATAACTCAGACGAGTGGAAATCTCTTGCTCTCAGTTCAGATTGAACTTACACCGATTCTTTTCTTGCTCAATATTATACTTAACCCTTTGTTATTTAGTTATTTATTTTTATATTTTATTTATTTATTTATTTATTTGGTTGTGCCGGGTCTTAGTTGCAACAGGCGTGCTCCTTAGTTGTGGCTCGCAGGCTCTTTAGTTGCGGCTTGCCGGCTCCTTAGTTGTGGCATGCTAACTCTTGGTTGCAGCATGCATGCGGGATCTAGTTCCCTGACCAGGGATTGAACCCAGGCCCCCTGCCTTGGGAGTGCAAGTCTTAACCACCGCACCACCAGGAAAGTCCCTCCTTTTTTTGTGACACTTACATTAGGAATACTTCAGTCTGGAAGAGCCCAGGTGCCTTCCAGAGGTGGTATTTTTGGGATGGTGTCAAATAGTCCAGGATGATTATTATATTCTTGGCTCAAGGTCCCACCAGGATTTCAAGCATGGGAAAATGCTTCCTCATGGGCCTCCTGGAGCTCATATGCACGAGCATATTTAACTGGAGAGGAAAGAAACTGACTTCATCCAGTAGAAGATTATGGTAGCCAAAGTCTATGCATGTCTGACCTTTAGGTGTGCTTGGGGAGGATTCTTGAAGATAATTTGATTTGGTCTTTGGATTTTGGTCCCAGGGGTTTGTAGTATCAGCCTGTGCCAACAGTGTCTACTGACAGAAGAGGTCATCTGTCCTCTTCTGAGCTGAGGGTCCTTTAGTTCCACCTGGAAGGACAGTAGGCACAGTCTTCGGTATTATGTGTCAAAGCCCACTTCTGTCTCTTACCAGATGTATGAATTTGAGCAAATTACTTAACCTTGATGAACCTCACTTTTCTTTTCTGTAAAATGTCCATGATAATATCTGCCTTACAGGGTTGCAAAACAAAAACAAAAACCAAAAAAGATGGAGGTAATGGTAGAGTGAGTGCCTGACACACAGTAGGAACTCCACAGTTGGCAGCTCCAGTTGCCAGCGTTGCTAATAGCCATGGCAGCCTTAGCCGGCCTTCTGATCTGTCCTCTTTATGTTTGCTTGGTGAGCAGCAACCCAGCTGTAACTAGAATGTGCTGCCTCTTGCGTCTAGCCACTTCCTTTAGAGCTCTTTAGCCACTACAAAGCAAGTAACTCTCCCAGACGTAATGTTGCCTATTCTTGTCCAAAGAGATCCTTCTCTTCTTTGAATCCCTACCTCCTAAGAAGAAGTTACCTTCTAAGTCTGCTGTGATTTGTGGCAAAAGCTCCAAACTACTAGAAGAGGTGACTTCCTATCTTTTGAGACTTGACGTTGGAGTCTCCAGACTCTTTGTTTCTTGCCCTAGATCCCTTCATCCAGGGCTGTACCACAGAATCACTCCCCTGATTCCTATCCACCCCTTTGTTGGTTGCATAATACACTGGGATTTATTATGCAAATGAAGGTTACACCTTCGAGAGACAAAGAGACCCTAGTCACTACTCTGCTACATTTTAATGTCAGTTGAGAATGGGACCAGCAAAAGGGAGCTTTCATCCCTCTTTATAAGAACTGGGGCAAAACTCTTGATTGTGTCTCTTTAACATTAATCTGACATAAAGAAGATGTGGCACATATATACAACGGAATATTACTCAGCCACAAAAAGAAATGAAATTGAGTTATTTGTAGTGAGGTGGATGGACCTAGAATCTGTCTTAAAGAGTGAAGTAAGTCAGAAAGAGAAAAAGAAATACCGTATGCTAACACACACATATATATATGGAATCTAAAAAAAAGAAAAGGTTCTGAAGAACCTAAGGGTAGGACAGGAATAAAGACGCAGACGTGGAGACTGGACTTGAGGACACGGGGAGGGGAAGGGGTGGGCTGGGACGAGGTGAGAGAGAGGCATGGACATATATACACTACCAAATGTAGAATGGATGGCTGTTGGGAAACAGCTGCATAGCATAGGGAGATCAGCTCGGTGCTTTGTGACCACCTAGAGGGGTGAGATAGGGAGGGTGGGAGGGAGACGCAAGAGGGAGGGGATATGGGGACATGTGTATATGTATGGTTGATTCACATTGTTACACGGCAGAAGCTAACGTACCATTGTAGAGCAATTATACTCCAATAAAGATGTTGAAAAAAAAAGATTAATCTGACAATTCTGGCAAGCAGTCTTCTCTTCTCAACATGAGGATATGTTGGTCATCATCTGTGAGTTTTCTTGTTTGACCCCTTAAACTACATGATAGAGATATTTGTTTTCTGGTTTTATCGAAATATGACTTCTGTCCCTTTCTATGTCAAATCTCCTGTAACAGAGATTATAGGAGAGTAAAATGAATAGTAGTAAAGTGGGGGCATTGCCTTTATGTGTAAAAGGTATGTTTTCTATTTTAAATGTTAGTTTTCATTATAATATTT
Source organism: Balaenoptera borealis (assembly GCF_965194805.1). Classification (NCBI taxonomy): domain Eukaryota; kingdom Metazoa; phylum Chordata; class Mammalia; order Artiodactyla; family Balaenopteridae; genus Balaenoptera; species Balaenoptera borealis. The sequence continues at coordinate 56,978,929 of NC_138865.1, forward strand.
TTATAAAGAATTCAAGCTACACAGGAGTATATATAGTAGATGATGAATATTGTCTTCTATTGCTACTCCTCCCCAAATTTCAATCTCAAGAACTAACTGGTGGGCCCTACTACCCAGGTTTTTAGTGTTCTTTCTAGACCAGTCAGCTTTCAAAAGGACTTGGTAGAAACCCTGGCATGAGATATTTGTGCCATTTAGGATGGGTTCTACAAATCTCAGCTATGGTTGAGAGTTAACGCAGTTATCTTGTACATTCATTCATCAGCTTAGAAAACAGAACTGGACGACTTTGTTGTTCCCTTTTTGATATCAAAATTTATACGGTAACATCAAGCCCATACTTCATTTTGTTTGTATAAACACCCCAGACTGACTTTCTTTCAAAAATGAGCTAAATGACATAATTTTTTTGTCTCCTCTAAGCTTTGGAGGAAGGAAGTAAACTAATGAACTTCATACTACTACAAATAAAAATAAAATGAAGTCTGCTTTCCATCACAGGACATCAGGTCAGGTGTGTCCATTTATCTAAATCTTTTATTTATTTTGGTGTCACTAAAATTAATTTGTCATTGTAAATTCCAGCATATAGGTTTTTTTCCCCCCTTCTTTTCTCCCTTTCTTTCTGGCAAGGAATACAATGTAAAACACACACTCATGATTAGAACTGGACTAAAATTTCTGGCAGCTATACTTAATATTTCCCCAAAACTTTAATACAGTAACGCAAATATTGCAGTAAATGCCAGTATTTCAGTGTATACTAGCATATCCCTGCCTCTCATTTTGCTAAGATTGACTAACATTTAATTGCCTTGCCTATGTTAAAAAAAAGGAAAGAAATTACCTTATAGGGGTATGCAGACTCCTGAGGTTTCTCAGCTGTAAACCCAGCCAAGTTGCCCTCCTCCAACCCACTCCTTCACTCCTTAACACACAGATCCTTATACACAACAGTAAATAACCCTCAATAAATTTGAATCTTATCGCAATCTAAAGACACCACCATCATTAAGGGGGAATGTTGTTAGTCTGCGGAACCTCAGTTTAGAACAACACAGCAGTATCCAAACTTTTTGGCTTCGTCTGGATATTGTTACTGCATGTGTTGCCGCTGCATTCCTGGGTGCCATTTATAGAGTGATTTCTTAAACATCGGTGGTGTCACAGTGCAACTGACCGGTTTAAGGCAGTTTTGCTATTTTCCCTCAGAATCGAAGAAACCAAAAACATCTAATTATCATTTACTCCATTTAGAGTTAGAATCACCTGATTATCTCACTACATTTGGAGTAAGTATAAAAGATGCTTCTCACCTGACAAATTTAGCATTTTAAAACTATCTGGGTGAATACATCTTTTTACTTTCTTTCTCAAATTTTTTGTTAAGGTCTAATGCCAAAATCTTAATATGAGATTGCTCAAAATACTTTGGATTAAAACAGTAAAAAAGCAAAAGCAGCACACTTATGGAACCGAGCTTGTTTTGTGTGCTTCTCTGTATAGCAGGACTGTGTATACCAGAAAGAACTGGCTGTTGGGTATAAAGAATCTTTGAGTCCTCACCCTGTATCCTGGGGTATTCCAGGGATGTAGCTGTGTAATATAGACATTGATGATAAATAAGAAATGTTTATCTCTGTTTAAATAAGAAGATCTCTTGAGTTATCTTGAGACCTGCATAATTGTTATCCATGCTAGACTCATTTCTTCAGAAGACAGGATTAGTGAGTGTATTTCAATTTTTTTTTTTAAGTTCCCCATAATCTAAGAGGAATCTTAGGATTTAAGTTGCAAAGGCACCTCACAGTACAGATACTCGACATGGCATCACAAGGACATTGCCCATACCAGCCCTGTCTTGGGAGGAATAAAAAAAACACACACAAAGAAAATGCATGTTAATGTGGTTGAATATTCATTAGAACCCTGCGGCCTGGGGCTGGAAGCACAGTGGGGCTGTGTGTTTACCAGGCCACCTGAAAGGCAAGAGGGCATAAGGCACTTATAAACAGTGGCGCAGCACAAGCAGTGTTGTCTTTGAAAAGTTTTCATTTTCCCTTGAATCAGCTACAGTCTCTTACTTAAGGTCACTGCAGTTTGCAATCTTTGGCAGAAGGCTTCTTCCTTTTTTGGTTGTGGCAGTCTGACTTTTTTTTTTCCCCTTTTGGGAGTGTTTTCCTCTCAAACTGCCATTATCTCCCAAACCTGTTTCATGTTATCATTGTCAGATGCCTCTTCTCTGAGTTTCTTAGAACAAAATGTGATGATATATATATATATATGTGAAATTTTTTAAAGCACAGAATTGAAAGTCATATGGTTATGATTTGAGAATGTCAAGCTTGATTTTTTTTTCAGAGTTTAAAAAAAAAAAAAAAAAAGAAAACCTCGTACCTTTTTCTCTGGGCAGTGAACTCACTGCAGAAACATCAAAGAGAATGTGTACTGGATCAAGGTGATTTTTTTTTCGACCACATCATTGCCAGCTGTGGTGTTTATGATTAGAGGCAGGCGTTCCAGACACCTCCGAGTCCTCACTAAGCGTCAGATCTTTAACAGGATCCATCCCAACTGAGTGACACTAAACAGACAGCCAGAGGGGAGTTGGTGGGATGGAAGAGGGAAGGCAGTGGGGGTAAGGGAGGCTTTGGTGCCTGGTGCATTCACCAGCCCAGCTATATAACAAACTCTGCTAATGCCAGGCTTCAGGCTGCCCAGAGGCCCCGTAGCATGCCTTTCAGCCCAGCTTTCATTAGCCAGGGGGATGACTAGAGCCCAGCAAACACAATCATTGATCCTCTCTGGCTGGGTGCAGTGTTCAGGTCACAGCCCAGTCGGCTTTGAAGCAGCTCCATTTCACCGCTGTCAGCCCCTGACCTACTGGCTTCTAGGAGCTGACACAGTTCTCTCTCGGATCTCCATGCTCTGCTCCATGCAGCTAACTACATTGAATTTCCTCTGGATGTTGCCTGCACTTGCAATATTAACACTTGTTTACTGGTCCTGTTGACATAAGAATTCTGCAAATAGCCAACAGTTCTGATAGCAGTGCATGGAAGGGAGTTTTATTTTCCGCCTCCTGTTCCCTTCTGGGTCAGGGTAACTGGCAGGCAGTTTTGCTAGATTCAAAACCAGGAATATGCTGCTGGAATCCGGAATCAATGCCATGAGTTTGGAGTTGAATATTTGGGAATTATTAATCTCAAGGTGATAAGTTTTATTCCAGTGATGGCCATTAACTGTGAAGAAAGAAGGGGTTTGATTGACAACTGCTTCACTTTTTCAATGTGAAAGTGTTATTTTAAATTTCCAGAAGTGTCAGGAAATGCATCCTTTGCTAAGAGAGCCTTGTGACTGTAGAAATTAAGATCCTTTAGAAAAAAAATGTCGTTACAACAATTAAAAAACAAACAAACCTTGCTTGCCTATTGGTGGGAGGACAGGGAGATTCGTAAGTTAAGACATCTAAGAGAGAGAAAGAGGAAAGGAAGTTTATGAATTTGATTTCAGAAGCATACAGATAACAGATTTCTAGTACAGCGCTGCTTTAAAGAACCTCTCCTTGGGGCTTCCCTGGTGGTGCAGTGGTTAAGAATCCGCCTGCCAATGCAGGGGACACGGGTTCGAGCCCTGGTCCGGGAAGACCCCACATGCCGCGGAGCAACTAAGCCCGTGCACATCTACTGAGCCTGGGCTCTAGAGCCCGTGCTCCGCAACAAGAGAAGCCCCCGCAATGAGAAGCCCGTGCACAACTACTGAAGTCCGCGTGCATAGAGCCCGTGCTCCGCAACAAGAGAGGCCCCCGCAATGAGAAGCCCGCTCGCTGCAACTAGAGAGAGCCCGTGCGCAGCAACACAGCCAAAAATAAATAAAATAAATAAATTTATTAAAAAAAAAAGAAAACCTCTCCTTGACTACCAGTACTTTTTTTTTTTTTTGGAACCATCTAAGCAATTAGATATCAGGGCTGGGGGAAACCCAGGTGATGAAAGTGTGTAAGATTGTGGCTTTGGCTCCTGAGTTGGCTCTTCCTGCCCTGCATCCCCATGTCCTCCTTCCTTTTTTTATCCTCCCAACTGACTTTTAGCTGCTCATATCATGGCCAGTGGTGTTTTGGCAGCTCTCCTCCTTGAACGGTGGAAGGCACATGGGTTCTTTGCACAGAAGGAGTGTAAAAGTTAGTCTGAAACCTAGTAGTTCTCAGGTTGTGTGGTCTGGGGGGTAATAGATGTGGTAACTTACCCCTTGAAAACCAGACGACTCTAGAGTGATGAGGTTGGACCCATGTCATCAGCTGGTGGTACTTCGATGAAGGCTTGGACCAGAGTATGTAATTGGGACTCACACATTGATGGGATTTCAGTGGTACAGGTTTCCACTGGAAAACTGTGATGTCCTACTATCACCTTACAGAAGGAAGTGGCAAGAGATGTCCCCATGTATAGGTGATCCCTACTCATCTGGCTAATAATATTCTTGCAAAGAGTATTAGTTTTGGACCTTCACAGAGGCTAACCTGTCTTCTCATATGGCACAGGCACCAGTGTGAAATGTGATAATAGCCTAGCATTTTGAGCCCCTTGAGTTTGATCATCCTTAGGAAGTTTTCCTGAGGAAACCCTTAGGGCTTTGTTCTTAGTATTTTACTTGTAGCTCTAATCATTGACATTCTTTACTCTCCTTCTCTCTTCCAAGTTGCTTCACAGTCTTCAATATACTGTCCTTTCCAACCACCGATTCTCATACAACTCAGAGTAAAAGTATTATCTTTCAAAGAAGATTCTAGTTTTCTTCCTCGTCCTACTCGCCTCTCTCTGTTTCATCATACTTGAGAAATCTCTTGATTGCTAGGAACCTTTTCTTAGACCTTCTTCATAAAACTTATTTCCTTTAATAAGATTCTAGAATTTTAAGGGGAACACAATAATAACCAAATAATATTCTACATCACTGATTTGTATACACACCTTATTTCTTCAGTCAACTTGCATTTAAAAAGTTAATCTTCCAGGAATAAAGACGCAGACATAGAGAATGGACTTGAGGACATGGTGGGCGGTGGGGGGAGGGTAAGCTGAGACGAAGTGAGAGAGTGGCATGGACATATATACACTACCAAATGTAAAATAGATAGCTAGTGGGAAGCAGCCGCATAGCACAGGGAGATCAGCTCAGTGCTTTGTGACCACCTAGAGAGGTGGGATAGGGAGGGTGGGAGGGAGATGCAAGAGGGAGGGGATATGGGGATATATGTATACACATAGCTGATTCACTTTGTTATACAGCAGAAACTAACACACCATTGTAAAGCAATTATACTCCAATAAAGATGTTAAAAACATAAATAAATAGAAGTTTAAGCTGGAAAAAAAATTTATCTTAAAGGAAGAAAGTTAATTAGGCTTTCTCCCAGTGTTAATACTTCCTCAGGCAGATATATAATCACTAATTAATGTGTAGAACAATTTTTTTCTTTGATTAAAAAATATGTTTTATTTATAAAACTATTCTTAATAGATTTTTATAGAAACCCTTAAAACATCAAAGTTTTATAGTGTATTTAAACTATGTAGTTGTCCATGTATTAACATTGTAGGTAAATGTATAAAGTAGAACAACAAAGTAGTTTTATTTGATGTGCCTTTGTCATCATGCAGTAGGTTAATCAGTTGTTTATTTAATGACGCCGTTGCCCAGGTTCTGCTTTACTGTTTCTTGACCTTTAATAGTATTCACAACTGCTCTGTGTCAGCATTATCCCATTTTACAGGTTTTGCAGTGGAGGCAGAAAAAGGATCTTATTCGTTTGATTGTGAGTTTTGGCTGGAGATTACTCAAGATATTTTAGTGGCCTCAGTAACAACAACTTTTTAAATTGCTATGACTTTTTTTTTTTTTTTTTAAAGGGGAAGAGGAGGAAATGAGCTTTTTTTTTTTTTTTTTGATTGATTGATTGATTGATTGATTGCTATGTTGGGTCTTCGTTTCTGTGCGAGGGCTTTCTCTAGTTGCGGCGAGCGGGGGCCACTCTTCATCGCGGTGCGCGGGTCTCTCTCACTGTCGCGGCCTCTCCTGTTGCGGAGCACAGGCTCCGGACGCGCAGGCTCAGTAATTGTGGCTCACGGGCCTAGTTGCTCCGTGGCATGTGGGATCCTCCCAGACCAGGGCTCGAACCCGTGTCCCCTGCATTGGCAGGCAGATTCTCAACCACTGCGCCACCAGGGAAGCCCCTGCTATGACTTTTATTTACATGTTGAAGTAGCATTGTTTTTAAAAGTGCTCAGTTCTTCTATTTGAGAGAATGTAGTTATGTCAGCAATTTGACGAACAAGAAAACTTTCAGCTATTTTATTTTCCCACCACTTCAGGGAAGGAGAAAATGTCTCAGTATTGAGGAGGATAACGTTTGTCAAGTTTTCTTCAAAAAATGAGGTCTGTGTGTACTTGCACATGTGTAAGTAGATCAACAGATTGAGTTAAACAGAAATAAAAGTAGGTCCCACATTAATCTTTGATTCTGTTGTGAATATTTACATTAGTATCATAAGTATCATCACAACAAAGAGATTTTTACAGAGAGCACTACGAATAGAATTTTAAATGCTTGTTTTAGCAGGTTCTTGGCTGGCATAGACACACAGGTACACAAATGCTGGAGTGTGGTTACCTTGTGCTTTTTTCAGTGAAAGAATATTACTTGTGTCATGTGGGAAGAAATACCTTTGTTTTCTTAAGCAGCCAGAAGACTTGTTTTTTCTGCTGCTGGACTTAGATTAAGAGTAAATTTAGTGATGCCCATTAGCATTTCTGAGAAAACAGTTACATTAAATAACAGCCCAGGTGCTGTTAGCTTCTAGTTTTTCTCTTCCTTCCCTGTTTTTGGTGGAACAAATGGGTGTTTCCTGACAGCCCCCAGGTACACGTCTGAAAAAGTCTTTTAATGAGACCTTTACACTTGGGGCCAGCTGGAAGGAAATGTACTTTTTGCCCATGTGAAATCCTACAACCACTACCCAAATTGAGGACAAAGCGAAACTGACTAGCTCAGTGAAAGTTGCAGTTCTGTCATTTGAGCACCAAATACCACCTCTGGCAATGAATCACCTGAAGATTTCATCCACCACCCATTGCTAAAACTTGATAACATATGTAGGCCAATTTATTCGCCTGGAATTTCCTCCCCACCTTCCCCAGCCTGTACCGCCCATAGTTTGAAGAGGAGGAAATGATTCAAAAATCTGTGAAGACTTAAATACCTATTGATTTCCAACCTAAGGGGAAGAAAAATTAACCAAGTTTTCGACCTTGTATTTGAAGAGCTGGTGCAAACATATACAAAATCTGTAGCTCTGTTGGGAAGCAGTGAATTTCCCTGACGTTGTGGCATGATATACGTAATTTAAGAGTGAGCGAAAGGAGAGAGTACGTGAAAGGAGGTCAGATACCTCTGGGAAAAGCTGTTTCAATATCCCATAGCTGCTACGCTTCCTGCCTTTTTATTTCCTAATTTCATCGCACAGTGGTGTTAAGTGGATCTCCCTGCTTTCCTTTCATAACCAAACAGGAGACTTGCCTTTTAGAAGCAGTTGTGCACCCCTAGGAAAATCACTGTCTCAGCAGAAAAGAAACCGGGATGAAGGCCTAGCAGGATGATCTCCGCCCAGTGAGGAAGCTGGACGTTTTCTCTTCTGTAAAAATGATTGATGACCTGTGGATTAACAAAAAAAAAGAGTGGGCACCGAGACCAGCTTCTCTAAGACAGCCCGAGTGTGTGGCTAGTGCTGCCTTGGTTAGCAGAGGTCTCCCTGACCTTGGCAGTGTGTGGTGACTCATAGCCTTGCAGGAATGAATTGTTCCTGAACAGTTCCTCTAACATCTGAGGGACAAACAGGTCTTTGGAGCCATTTGTTAGACACAAGAGGAAAAAAAGGTGTCACCGCCTTAAAGCCTGACAACAGATTTGAATATTCAAAAATATAGTGCCCTGAAATTCACCTTAAATTCAGAGCCCAAAACCCAGACTGTAAGAAGAGTGCTAGTGGATCATTACAGGTTAAATACTTAGCCAGTTTACCTTTGTTTCTTAGAAATGTGCAAAAGACTTCTTCATATTCTTTAGTTGTTAAGAGATATTAATAGAACTGTGAGCTTTGGAGGCTCTTTTTTTTTTTTTAATTTATTTAATTAATTTATTTATTTTTGGCTGCGTTGGGTCTTCGCCGCCACGCACGGGCCCTCTCCAGTTGCGGCGAGCGGGGCCACTCTTCGCTGCAGTGCGCGGGCCTCTCATTGCGGTGGCCTCTCATTGCAGAGCACGGGCTCTAGGCGCACGGGCCCCAGCAGCTGCGGCACGCGGGCTCAGCAGTTGTGGCTCATGGGCTCTAGAGCACAGGCTCAGTAGTTGTGGTGCACGGGCTTAGCTGCTCCACGGCATCTGGGATCCTCCCAGACCAGGGATTGAACCCGTGTCCCCTGCACTGGCAGGCAGATTCTCAACCACTGCGCCACCAGGGAAGCCCTGGAGGCTCTTTTAAAAGCACCAGTAATGCTACTTTCTTAGGCCAGATAACAGTTTTCCTGCTTTCCTGAATAGAGATTTGATAGGTTTTGGAACCTCGTCCTTTTGTATGGAACCAGAAGATCTCCAGCAGCCTACAGAAGGCATCTTTACCCAACTTAGTAACTTTGACTTATTCTCATTTTAAATTAAGGGTCTAATTCTGTTCCTTTTGCTGTAGCACCCTGGTTTGCTGTAACTTGGGTGGATATCCGTACAGGAGTCTCTTGTTCCAGTTTAAAAAACTTTGTGAGGTGGTGTGAATTCCAAACATATCTCCTACCAATGTTGTCTAGTGGAATTCATTGAGTGACTGTGTGTGCAAGGCCCTTCCTACTGAAGATGAGAGGCATTGATGTGTTTCCTGTCCTCAAGGTCTGTAGAGCAGCAGTCCTGGGTGAAATGGTTGTAGTACATTTTCCAAAATTTACACAGCAATAAGTAGAAGTTTATATGTTAGAATTTGAGGACCTAAGTGCAGAGGTGACTTATAACAAAAGACACCAGGGCCAGGCAGCTTCCTTTGGAAGATAGCTTCCCAGATGAGGTGTGACTTGTTCAACCTAATTATTAAAGATGCTAATAGGGGTTGATAGGTGAAGGTGAAGTGGGCATCCTGGGTGAGATTTAAGGTGTGCAAAGCATATACAGATCCAAGAAGTAGACTCCTTTCATGAGCCAGAAGGCAGAATATCCATCCAGTGATGGAAGAAAAACTGACGGTTGAGAAATGGCTTTGTTGAAAGGGAGCTGGTATAGTGTGTGAACAGTTTGTGTTTGGGCTTCTGGGCAGCAAAGAACCAATAAGAGTTTTGAGCTGTAGAATGATATGATGGACATTTCATGGCAGGAAAATTATTCTGATAAAAAAGTGTTCAATAAATTTAGGTGTGAAGAAATTGGAGGAATTCAGTAATCCAGGCCAACACATACATAGCAGAAATAAAACAGAATGGATACTGGTTTGAAAGACTTGTAGTGAGAGAATCTACAAGAATTGTGTTGTTTTGGACTGAGTGTTAGTGGTGAGAGATATAAGAACTGTGTCTCGTATGGACACCAAGGGGGGAAAACTGCAGTGGGGTGGGGATGGTTGTGTGCTGAATTGGGCGATTGGGATTGACACGTATACAGTGATGTGTATAAAATTGATGACTGATTAAAAAAAAAAAGAAAAAGAAAAAAAGAAAAAAAATTTAAAAAAAGAACTGTGTCTCTCTTTTGCTTTGTGTTATTAATTGCAAAATGTTGGCGATTTCGTTTACAGTTGCCCAAGTATGTAGGATTCCTGCCACATATTAAAACCTTTTTGAGTTGAATGATGTGTTGAAAAATGTCCATAATGATCAAGTCAAGGATGTCTTTCATTAGAAATGGTAGGGATGTAAGAAACAGAAAGAAAAGTAAGGTTAGGTTTTATAGCTAAATTTAAGAATTTGTGAATATGCTGAACTGTGGTCAAAGAAGCAGTGCAGACTTTTGTTGGAGTAATTAAATATTATTTACTGGTGTTACCTGTCTTACATTTTATCTCTTTCACTAGACTTTAAATTCCTCATTAGCAGAGAAACTGTTTCTTCGTCATGTTCATATCTTCTGTGCCTAGGAAAATGCCTGATACGTGATCAACACTCAATGACTGAAAAATGTATAGTGTTTGCATTCTCATTGGTAGTGGAAATGTTATAATAATGAAGCATTGGCATGCATTATTGTATAAGTGTAACTGCTTTGGAAAGTTCTCATTAGTTCAGCCTCTTTGAGCAAATAGGAAGATGATCCTCAAATTGTCTTTGGAGTTACACTAACGCTATGGGAGATTAAGGTCCATTTATTCACCCAGTAAATGTTCATTGTGGGCCTACTATGAACAAGTTGTTGAACAGGAAGCATACACGAAGGAAGCAGATACCCTACCCTCAAGAGGCTTGTAGACTAGAAGGAGAGATGAGATACTGCCATAAATAACAGCAATACTAGGTGGAAAATACTAATACAGTATGGGATGTCTGGATAAAAAGTGCTATGGAAGTACTTAAAAGGGGAAAGGTTCTTTCTATCCCAGAAAGTCGAGAGAAGTTTATAGAGAATTTTACCTTTTTAAATCTGGTTCAGCAAGGATAGGTAGGATTTCAACTTGCCAGATGGCACAGGGACAGAAATTGATGAGATATGCATAGGAAACTTCAGCAGGTAGTTGGTTTGGCTTGAGTGTGAGATTAAGAATATTCACAGGAAAGAAACTAGTTCTGTCCAGGACCTTCCCTGATAAATGATGACTGTCCTCCTGAAGGTCTTTTGAGGTGCCATCCAGCGCCTAGTGGGTGGCCTCTGTTTACTTTCACGTAAGTATTTTTGCGACTTTTCCAAAAACTTGTTATCCATGTAAGACGTTTGCAAAATTCAGTATGAATTTTTTTTTTAATCTACCCTTGACCATTAAAAAGGTAAAAACTTTTCTGCAATTTTCATCCAAGTTTTAATGGGAAAAGTTTGTGATCGGTTTTTAAAAGCTTTCATGGACCAGTATCTTAGCCAGTTTTATTCAACTGGCTTTTCAGAGTCCACTTTTTACTAAGTCTTTGGGCTAAAAGTAAAAAGAGCTACCAGAAAGCTACAATTATACTGTTTATTTGGGGGGGTGTTTCTGGTTGCAGTACTCCGGAATTTTTGCAAGAGATTGTCAATGTGGTTAATGAGGCTTTGTGTACCTGTGACCATCCTACAAACGTGCTAAAATGAGACCGTGGCCTCACAGCTTAAGAGACTAGTTTGTTCTCCTTGGGGTGTTAATGCTATTATGAATGCTGAAATGAAATTCAGATTACCTCATTGAAGTTCTTGGCACTATGATTAAGAGGGTGAATTTAGGGGAGGGAAGTGTGTAAGTCTGGGGTCTTTTTTTTTTTTGTCTATAGTTGTCTCTGAAATGGGACTTAGAACCTTTCTGATTCTCTTTTTAAAAGTTTTCTCTGTGAACTTAAAACACTGTTTTCTTTCAGAACAGCTTTAGTGTTTCAAGCTTAAAATCTTCTCTCTTTAAATCCTGGTGGCACATTCACCTCCCCTCCCCTCCCCTCCGGGCACAGTTTGGCTCTGAATCCCAGGAGTTAAGACAGCATAGCTTCTATAAATCAGGAGACAGCTTCATTATCAAAGTTATGTGTTTTCACCTTAATAGATCGCCAGTCCTGGTGTTGGTGCCAGGCCCTGCCTTATCATGTAACCATCAGCACTGCGTACTGGAATGTTCTTTGTTTGGATTATTTACTCCTTCTATAAACAAAGATTAGAGTAAAATATGTCAGCGCTGGGGCCCAAGCAGAGCTTGACTGTTACTAGAAAATTGCAGTAGCGTGGTGTGAGAGAGAATTCACTACTCACAGGCAGGATCGCACTGCCTTGATATTTATAATTATATCTGAGTTCTGTGCTGAAAGTTTTACACACTTTATCCCATTTTCCCAGCAGCCCTAGAAGGTAGGTTCTGGTGTTCCCCTTTTACAGATTAGGAAACCAAGAGTCAGAACGTCTCAGGATATTGCCCCAACTCCTGTTACAAATAGCAGATGATTGGGTTTGAAACCCAGGCACCTGACTTCAGTGTTGTTTCTTTTACTAACTACGCTCTAAAGAGGTTCCAAAGACTGTACTTTTAAAAATAGTGTTACCTAGAATTTGAGCTGCTTATAGCCATCAGATGGTTCTACAGTTTTCACCTGTGTTTCTTGATCAGGAGGGGAAAATATTTTTAGGATTGAAACTTTATTCTTAGTTTTGTATAAAGGATGCAGAGATCACTGAATTTTATCAAGTCTTTGATGTATCTCCAGTATTTTGAGGGTTTGCATCTTTTTTTTACAGTTTGCAGGATCTCTTTTACTTAGGAATCTACTTTTTTTAAAAAAATAAAATTTATTTATTTATTTTTAGCTGTGTTGGGTCTTAGTTTCTGTGTGAGGGCTTTCTCTAGTTGCGGCGAGCGGGGGCCACTCTTCATCGTGGTGCGCGGGCCTCTCACTATCGCGGCCTCTCTTGTTGCGGAGCACAGCCTCCGGACGTGCAGGCTCAGTAGTTGTGGCTCACGGGCCCAGTTGCTCCGCGGCATGTGGGATCTTCCCAGACCAGGGCTCGAACCCGTGTCCCCTGCATTGACAGGCGATTCTCAACCACTGCGCCACCAGGGAAGCCCGGGAATCTACATTTTAATTGGAATTCAGGAAAGTAGCACAATTATCATTGACCAAGCCATTTTGGACATAAATATATCCCAGAAGCTCATCAAGCATCTTAAACGGTTTGGATGTAATTTGAAAGAGGGAGACAGTTCTTTCAGAATATTTGGACTTGATAAATATAATCCAGAATTAAAGCAGTTATTTCTAGAACTTCTAAGAAGTTTGATTCTCCATAAATTGCACAAATTACTGCTTTTGGAGGGCAGGACATGATTACTCACCATTTATTTTTGTATTTTCCACATACAGAGCAGGCAAAGAATCCTCATTTTGCAGGTGAGGAAACTATGACTTAGAGAAATGAGTGATGTTGCCAAGATAACAGCCGATAGATACAGGTGATGTGTTATTACTTGCAAATTTTCCTCATGGATTCTGACTTGCTCGCAGGTGCTGAGTATGTTTATAAAGTCAGCGTATCTTCATTTTTTGACTGCAGTTAATTTGTTTTCTGATTCACTACAAGGTTGTTTTTCTTATTGAACTATATTTCCTGGATGAAACCCCTTGAACTTTATAACTATCAACATAAATATGTTTAGTGGGTTTATTGGCATGTTAAAAATCGTATAGTGTTGGCACATGAAGAGGCCCACATAATTGCTAGAAAATGGTACTTAAAAAAATTATAAAGGTGCTATTGATTTGTAGTTTGTATATCCATATATATTTATAACATTCTAGTGACAAATAAAAACTTGAATAAATAATGTTATGTACACAGATATCAACGATAGTAAAAAGTTGCCGTGCTTGACCCCCCCTTTTCTATGTCTTGAATTTGTCATGTCACCATCTGACTGAGACCTGCTTCCCAGAGAGCCTTACTGTGTGATGCTAATGGACACATGACTGTCCTTTCCTTCTTCCTCAGTGCCTTTGTGCCATATATTTTGTGTTTCTGATTTAAAAAACAGGTCCCTTTAAAAAAAGAAAAGAAAAAGCAAAAGGTGCTTAGATGGATCAGTTAGAATAGGCACACAGCCATTTATTCCTCCCCATGAGCACATTCATGGTATAGTATTTGGAGCTGGGTCCTGGGAGAGGGATATTTTGCTTCCTTTTTTGACCCTCAGAATGTCTTCATTCCTAATCATACCAGTTCTTCTTAGAAATGGTGTTTGTTGTAATGTTTTGGGACAAAAATGTAAGAGATAAACCATATATAGTATATTTTAAGATTTTGTGGGGTATTTCTTGCCTTCTTTTCTACTTTCCTTTCATATACTCTCTATAGGAAACTGCACAATTCCACTTCTTCATACAAAAATTATCTTGGGGCAAGAAATAATTCATGTAACTGTCGTGGCAGTTCTCACCTGTGCTTTTGGAAAGTCTTACTAGTAAGGTTTCACTGATCCCATAATCTGGGGTGAATTAGAATATGCCTGTTCTAGCTCTTTCTTTGGGTTCTTGAGGACACACGAAACCATGTTCTGATATTTGTGTGTCTGTTTTGCCCTCTGTGGGGTTAACCCCACCCCATCCTCAACTGAGAGCTGGATACCAATTTACAGTCTTTCCTTTCAGCAGAATGAATCTTAGTGCTTGATAGAATTCTTATGAAATAGAGCAGCATTGCGTTTTTATGTAGAGTATGGGTTTTCTGCAATTTTGACTCAGGTTTTAGTCCCATTTTCCTACTTCCTTCTTCAGCATCTTCAGCCCTGTGGAGGGCCTCGATTCTAAATCTTAGCAGGCAGACAGTGAAGTGCCAGAATGATATTCTTCAGGTGAACTCTTCAGTCCAGTGAGGAATAAAAGGGAGAAAAAGATGAAAAACAAAACAGAGTGGGCACTTGTGTCTAAACCAATATTCCCAAGGGTGCCCCACAAAGCATGCATGCTGTGGGATGTGAGTGTTACACTGTAAAAGAGGCAAAGGTCAGGGGAGTTTGAGAAAGCCTGGGTTAGAAAGTGTTAACCCAACTTTTTATTAAAAACTTCTCAGAATCTTTAATAAGATTAAGCATTGTGCATGCTCCCCTCTTTCCTCCCTCTCCTCAAAAAAACCCCATAGGATATGTTACATTTGCCAAACCCGTTTATCCAGGGAGACCTTTTTCCTGGAACTAGCAATTTTTAAAGTACACATTAGGAAATGTAGAGTCAAACAGTGCCCTTGCAAACAAGAAGTGCATCTTAAATATGCAAGAAAGTGGCAAAATGTCTTGATATTCTTCCAGTTGACTCACTTTTTCTCTGTTCTTTACCAATTCAACTAATGAACCAAAGCCTGTAGGATTTTTAAAAAAATTTTCCCTCATTTGTGTTTGATTGATTTAAATGCTTTTTTCAAAAAAATTGAAGTATAGTTGATTTACAATGTTGTGTTAGTTTCGGATGTACAGCAAAATCTTTCAGTTTGTGTGTGTGTGTGTGTGTGTGTGTGTATGTATATATATTCTTTTTCAGATTCTTTTCCTTTATAGGTTTTTACAAGATATTGAATGTAGTTCCCTGTGCTATACAGTAGGTCCTTTTTGTTTATTTTATATCTAGTAGTGTGTATCTGCTAATCCCATACTCCTAATTTATCCCTCCTCCCCTTCCACTTTGGTAACCATAAGTTTGCTTCTATGTCTGAGTCTATTTCTGTTTTGTAAATAAGTTCATTTGTATCATTATTTTAGATTCCACATATAAGTGATATCATATGATATTTGTCTTTCTCTAACTTGATCCATCCATGTTGCTGCAAATGGCATTATTTCATTCTTTTTATGGCTTAGTAATATTCCATTGCATATATATACCACATCTTCTTTATCCATTCATCTGTCCATGGGCATTTAGGTTGCTTCCATGTCTTGGCTATTCTAAGTAGTGCTGCTATCAACATTGTAGTGCGTGAATCTTTTTGAATTAGAGTTTTCGTCTTTTCCGATTATATGCCCAGAGAGCCCATAGTTTTCTGTGGGTATCTGTGGGTATAGTTTTCTGTGGTTGCCACATTCTACAAGAGTTCTGGCCACTCCACCAGAGTTCAGGGCAACACAAACCTGCGTTTCCTGACCTTCCTTTGAGTGTGGGTTACATTCAGCACAGAGGAAGGGTAATACACCTACTTAGCCCTCACCCTGCCCCTAATGGATGGGATCGAACCAGTTGAAGAGGGCTCTATTCACACTTCTCAGATTTGTGTGCACCCTAGGACAAGAGAAAAACTGCCGGCTTGTGTAGACATTGGGATATAGATTTAAAGCAGGTACTGGGCACCGTGATAGCCAATTTCTACTTGCCCCTAATCAAGCCACTTAACTTCTCTGAATCTAAGGGTTTATTCACCTTTCATCCACCATCTGTACACCCAGCCATCTATCCGTCCATCTCACTGAGTGGTTGTGAGGGTAAAATGTGTGAGAAGTGTTGACAGCTGGAAACTTAAAGACCATTACCGAAAAAGAAAAAAAAAGCGTGATATCATTATCATCGGTCAAGAGGCATGTTGAGGAATGGTTTTCATCACTGCCTCATAAGGTAAATTATTTCCCTTGTTCCACAGGATTTTTGGTGAAAAGAATAAGCCTTATACATTCATATGAATAATAAAGACTCCCTTTAGCTGAATGTTTGGGAAGCTGATTAAATTTCACACATACACACCCACACAGAGTAAAGAGCATATTGTAAAATGATAAAGCAGACATTAAAGAGTACTTCCACCGTTCTAAGTGTATATTTGCTCATTTTATCCCCCCCAGCAACTCTGTGTAGTGTCATTACTAACTTTATTCCACGGATGAGAATACTGAAACACAGATCACTTCAGTAACTTGCCCAAGGTCACACAGCTAGTAAGTGGCAGAGCTGTGATTTGAACTCAGATGATCTGGCTCTGGAGTCCATGCTGTTAACCATGATCTTCTGTTGCCTCAGTGATTTATACTGGGTTACTGGAAGAGATACTACCTGGTAGATATGGATTCAAATACTGATTGATGGTCAGTTATTGATGTGTAGGACCCTGGGAAACCCATTAACTGCCTATCTCATTCCTCTGAAAGCATTTGATTAGGTATGAAGCACCAAAGAGATATCAAGTAATAGTGTGATCTTACAACAGAAGTGACAGGTGTGTCCTGTTTTGCCCCTAGGTATGCTCTTTTGAATACTGTATTTAATGATTAAGTGAAGATAATTATTTTTCTCTCCCCTGTGCCCCTGCCCCGTCCACCCCACAACTCTAAATCCTTTGACCACAATTTACAAGCATATGTAAAAGCTGGGCTGGCATAACACAGACCTGCATTTGTGACCAAGGACAAAACAGACTCATTCATGGTTCCGTCACACATGAACTACCCATTTTGAGTGTAAGATTTTAAAATTCTAGATATTTTTTGGAATTATCTGCTTTGGCTTTGACCCCTGGAAAATCACAGAAAAGTAATGCTGTTCTTGCCGTCTGCAAGCTTTCATATGGTCACAGAGACAAGTTATATGCATGTAGAAAGTTAGAAGTGTAACTATTAAATAAGAATGCAAGAGGTGGCAAAAAGTCAAGTACACTGGATGCTCATTAAACACCCGGGATTTGGGGACAAACCAGGTCACTGAGGGCTGGAAGAAGCTTTAATGGGACACATCAGAGTTGAGTTGAGTTTTGGTGGATGAATGAGATTCTAAATGGTGAGGAGAGTCTTCTTGGAAGGCGGGGAGGAATGTAGTGAAAACGCAGGTACAGAGTCAGCATGAATGTAGCTGGAGACGCGCTTCAACCAGGGGGCTGGTCCGGAGGGCTTGTGGAGGGAGAGGAGGAACCGCGGGGGTGGGAGCAGCCAGCTGCAGGGTCCAGGCTCTGTGAGTTTGTGAATACCCAGGCAAGAAATGCGCTCCTCCTGTTGTAGGTAGTCTGGTCGTAATGCAGGTTCAGAAGAATGACATCCAGAAAGCTGAGTTCTGAGAACCTTGGTCCGACAGCAGTTAATTGGGCAGATGGATTGGAGTTTGAAGCTACTGTAGGCAGAATGACCGCTTAGACTAAGATATTCAGGAAGGAACTGTATATGATGGCAGTGCAAGTGGGAGGAAAAGGGGTGGGTTTTCTATATGTCAGAGAACAACCAGTTGGATTTAGTGTGCTACAGTTAAAATGCTGGGTCGTGTTGTAGTCATATAATTAATAATTGATGAATTAACAATAAATTAGTAAAAATAGTAATCCCTAAACATAGACTCTGGAATCAGACTACCAGAATTGAGCACTGACAGCCATATGACCAGATAAAGTTATTTAACCCATCTGAGCCTCAATTTTCTCATTTGTAAAATGAGACTAATACTACTCACCTTGGAAGAATTACATAAAAATTAAATGAGATAGCATGTTAAGGCCTTGACATCTACTGCCCCCAAAATGGTAAGAGCGCAGTAAATTTTAACTATAATTATTAATATACGTATTTTAAAATTTGAATTTGTTTATATCATTTTTTCAAAGAGCTAAACATACCTGTTTTCCTCTTATGGCAAGTAATCTTATTAACTAATAAGACTGTTATTAACTAAAAATGTCTTAAATGTGTCTAGCATTTGCAGGTTCTGTATTATATTCACATTACTTTCCTGTTTGCTATCCAGCAGCCCAGGGTGGATGTCTTGTCCCCCACCTCAGACAGATCAGCTCACTTCCTCTGAGGAGTAATGGGGACCAGGCAACAGAATTGACAGAATTGATAGGACTGGAACTGTTACTCCGGTTTCTTCACTCAGTAAAGTTCTCTTTCCAATACCAACCATCATAGTTCAAGATAGGAGACAGGAGAAAATAGGGAGAAAATTCTTGAAAACCTCTTTACTTGTTCATAGGTATGACTGTCCAAACTCTCTGCTCTTTCTTTCAAGGATACACACTATGCCATGGATTGTGGTGGGTGTTTGTAGCCCAGACTCTTCCCCTGGCTAATTCTTGCTCATTTCTCAGGTTAAATGTCACCCAATCTAAACGACTTTTTCCCTTTTTTTCTCCTCTCATGGCTTCTATGCATTTCTTTCATAGCACTTTTTACACTTTGTATTCCTGTGTTTGTTGACCTGTTGGTTGATTTAATATCCATCTCCTCTGCCAGATTGTAAGTTCTTTGAGAGCAGAGACCATTTCTGATTTCTCATTTGGTGTGCTTGGCTTCCAGTACAACTGGGTGGCATATAATAAGGCATCAATAAATATGAATTTGAAGATGAATGGATGAATTCGGGAATAAGTAATAACTCAGATACATGTCAAGGGGTATGGGTCACTGCGTTTGCCAAGAAAGCTGACTTTAACATCATTAAAATTCTCATTTCTGTACTTTCATCATCTAAAACGGACAGCATAATAACTACCTGCATCTACTTCATGGACATGATTTTAGAATAAATGAGATATTGCATACTGTTCTCTCCGATATCTAAAAATTAGGCCTAGGTCATAAGATAGGTCTTTTTAGGGAGCCCCCCTCCCTCCCTCCCTCACTCACTCTTCAAGATGACTAGGAAACCCTTTCAGACATTGCAGTTCCAAAAAGTAGGTGCTCAGAGCCTGCACTGGGGCAGGGGCCCTGGGGTGGCCATGCATAAAATGGGAGGTTACTAACCAGCAAGGCTGAACAGGTTCCCTGAGCCCCGTACCTCCCTGCCACGCAACGCCAGGCATGGCAAGCATCTGGGTCATACCTGACCTGTGGAAATACTCTACCCTCTTCAGAAAAAGAGCATCCTGCACAGCCGCATGATGGTGGTAGCACTGCTAGAAGGCTGCGGATGTGATGATGGAAATAAAGTCCATGAGGTAGAAGATATTTCAAAAGAAAACACTCTCTAGGGATTAGCCCTGCAAACTACCATTCAGGGCAGCAACTTTGCTAGGTGTCTGGGAACTACAGCACTGACTTGAACAGGCATGTTTAAATAAGATTTTCTCCTCAGTTTCTAGGATTCTGAAGAGCTTGGTAGGATTTTTTGGTTACTGAGGCAACCTCCACACACACACACACACACACCTTTGGAAAGGATATGGACCTCCCATTCCTGACAAACGAGGAAAAAATGCACCTGGCTCTGTTGTTGCCATAAACATTTAGATGATGAAAATTCTCTTAAATATTTAAAGAAACTGCTGAGCATAGCTTAATCATCTTATTGAGAACCCTAGATTTAAAACTTAGATGTCTGTTCTTAGGAATGAAGCAGGTTAAACTGCCTTAAAAATAAAGTGCCTCACAGTTGTATCGTAAAATCTCAACTGACATTAAAGTAATTGTGCTTAAGTACAATTTAGGGCCCTTTTGACTGTTTGTTCTAGATGCAATAATGATGCTATTTTAATAGTCCAATGCTAGGTCTAAAGAAATAAACCTATATTCTTTGTGCCTGTGTCCTAAACAGAATCATTTGGGGGGGAGGGTGTCGGTGGGGAGGATATAGTCTCTGAGTACTTTATCTTAACAAAACAGGACAAATTATGTGTTGTGGCACCATTATGTTTAAAAAGAAAGAAAAGAAATGGAATCTTCTGTAGTAGGAGCTTGGCTAGCCCAGAGTAATGTAAAAGTAACGTAGAACATAGTAATGTAGAAGCTTCCTGCCATGGCGTGTCCGACTCAGTCTTCTGGGACCTGTGATTAAAATGCAGATTTCCTAGCCTGTGATGAGTCTTCATGGAAATTAGAAAAATTGTCCTTCTTGGACAGATGCGTCCAAAACCAGTGTCTGTGGCTTGGTCCCAGACTGAGCCTGGCCTCAGCTAAATTCAGCCCCACCTGCCACTCTGGCCGGGCACGTTTG
This sequence comes from Balaenoptera borealis, assembly GCF_965194805.1. Lineage (NCBI taxonomy): Eukaryota > Metazoa > Chordata > Mammalia > Artiodactyla > Balaenopteridae > Balaenoptera > Balaenoptera borealis. The sequence continues at coordinate 56,999,497 of NC_138865.1, forward strand.
TGCACTGCACCCATTGAGCCCCCTGACCACCAGGTTTTCTAGATCTGGATTTCTAGGCAGGACACGTCCAGCATTAAGCAGGTGCCCTGGAAACCACACTATGTCACTGTTGGTGCTCGTGAGTATGTGGTCTGATTAGGTCCACAACGGTCTCTTGGCCTTCGAGCCCCAAATCCTCAGAGTTGATGACATGACTTCTAAGATAGGGATGGACCCAATGTAGAGAACAGAAAAGCCATTTCATTTCATCTTGAATCTAAACAATATTCGGGAATGTTTGCTGCTGATTTTTTTTTTTTCCTTTTGCTGCTATCATGTTAGACCAGGAAAGCCAAGTAGGTTAAGCTGCAGTCATCCTTTCTTAGTATCTGTTAATGGTTTAGAGAAGAGTTGATGTTCCGTCACCACCTTGTTCAGGCCCTAATCATTTTGTCCCCCTTGAGGTCTCTGCACCAGCCTCTTAACTGGTCTTCTAGCCTCGAATCTGTTCTCTCCTCCAATTCAGGAAAGGTCATACTTGCTAAGTAGTCATTGAAAGTCAATGACTTTCTTGTGGGTTGAGGAAAAATCCAAGCTCCTCAATATGGCGTGCCAAATCTTGCTCAAAATTCAGAGAGGTCCCTCCACGTAAAAAGCCCAAGCCCTACAGGACTTACGGTCGCTCGACTTTAGCCACACTGGCTTCTTGCTGTTCCCTCTTCCTGAAATGCTCTCCCCCCAGATATCAGATCTTGACTCTGCAGTCTCCTCAGCAAGTCTTTCCTTGGCTACAGTAACTGAAATTTCAGCTCTGCCCCACCCCAGACATTTCAGATCCTTCTCTACCTTGTTTTTTCCTCCTGAAAAGTTAATATCTGACACAGTCCATATTTTATTTAGCTGGCTTATAATATTTCTCTTCCATCAGGATTTAAGCTTCATGACGGTAGGGATGGATGTGTCTTGTCCACTATCAGATCCCCAGTGCCTGGAACGGAACCAAGCCCGCAGCAGGCAGGCAGTAAAGATGAGCTGAGTGGAGGACTGAGTCAGTGTGGCCCCTGCCTGCCTCTCCAGCCCCACGTCTCATCAGTCTTCTTCCTCTCCTGCTGGCTCTCATCTTTTCAGTCTTCCTGCTCCCTCTTTCCTCACTCCACACTCTCCCGCATCCCCAGTGCCTTTTTCCTTGCTGCTTCTCTGCTTCGGGGGTCTCATCCTCACTGGCTCTCCTGGGCCCTCCTCTCAGCACGGTACTAACTACATTGCCTTCTGCCTGGCTTTTCCATTAAAAACCAGATAAGCTTTTTGAGGGTCTTATTTGGTTCTTTGTTCTCAGTCCCTAGCCCAGGGTAGGTATGTCTTAAATTTTCATTAACTGAAGAAAGGAGGGGAGCAGGAGAGTTACCGCAGCATTTCATTCATCCTTATTGTCTACCTAGAATGCTGCCGTCTCATAGGTGCACAGAAACACTCTGAATGAACCAGTCATTTGCTCCTTCTTATACACCCCAATCCTAATTAGCAATAAAAAATATTTGTTTTAACACTGAACTTTGAAGAGGTCTTCTGAATTTATAGACTTTAACCTCAGGGTGTTGACCAAATCTGGATGTGGTCAGACAGGGCAGGCAGAACCTCTTTCTGACTCTAAAATCTGTCAAGATGCACTGGCTGGGAAATGGCTATCTCAAGGACCTCAGTTTGTCTTTTCTGAGAAACAGTGGCTTTGCTGACCCGTGTCAGTGTTATTGGTAATGAGTACTTTCTCCGCGAGCATTCTTTGTTTCTTCAAAACAGGACTTATGTGAAAACAGAGTGACAATCACTCAATTACAATTTCCTCTATGAAACTTTTGAATAAAAATAAGAGCTGCAGAGTTTTCAATCTGTTTAATGCTCTCTAGTGTAGGTGATCAACAGGAAATTTGTCATAAAAGCATTAATATTGTGAATGTTATTTGTACTGATAATAAAGAATATCATCTGAGTAATGCCTGTAAGAAACTTACCTGCATGTTAAGTTGAATTGAGACTCAACATTTCAGATAGCCCGTAAAGATTTTAGCAGCTGTTTGCTGGGACTGATTTGTAATGATGCCTACTATTCACCGTTAATTGAGGCAACTTTACGGATAGCTACAGGGGGAAAAGATTGGGCAGGACTTTGCCATCTTCAAAGGGTGGAGCTTTTGCTAGTTTTTGGATGCATGACATGTATTCCTAAAAGGTCAGAGGTACAGCATGTGATTTCTTAGCGGACCATAACTTCGCAGCAGGAACATCTTTACAACCTGCCAGGTAAATACATATTAAAGTAATTCTCAGCGTGTGCTTTTGTTGCTTTAAGGAAACTGTATGAGTAGCGAATCCCTCTTATCTTTTGCAACCAGCACCGATAGTTAGCTAGTTAATCAAAGTCGTGAAACTTTACCAAAACAAACCACAAGTTTTAAGCCTTTTCAATGTAAAATACATAAATGAATTCATTTTCCAAACTTCTGAGGTGTGGATGGTTGTATTCATTGGAGTTCTAAATTGAATTCTTATATAAATGACATCTGTCATGTATCACCAAGATTTTCACCTTTGATTGCCTTAAAGCAAACCTAGAACTTAGACAGGAATAAGTGGTCCTGAGTGCAGAATCCTTCAATCATTTGCCGGTGCCTTGCCCACACCAATCTGAGAGCCAGGTTTTTGTTTTTTTGTTTTTTTTTTTTATAGTGGCCCGTCCTTGTCAAGACTGTCCAAAACATTCAACTTAGTTTCTGTAGAATGAACTTTTTCTTTTACAGTCACATTTCATTGATTTTTGTAGTATTTCATTAAATTATAAAGCTGTATTTATAGATGAAACTTACAGTCAGATCTGAAACAAACAACTAACTGACTCTGTAGTAAACAAGTCAGTAAAAACAAATGCATGGGCACACTAGGGTGTAGTTTATGAGTTTTGTTCATTTAGCGTGCTGTGCCTATCGATATATTTTATAGAAGTAATAGTGATATTGATGAATCTGGTAGCATAAGCACACATGTAGTCATAAGATTTTCTTTGTTCCTGTTTCTGTGTAACTGAAAAGATAGGAGACTTCAACTGCAGTGAAAATATCTCTAAGAGACTACTAATACACCCTTTACACTTGCGTGCGTGTGTGTGTACATGCATGCATACACACATGGATGTGTAGCAAGTGAAAAGTTAAAATATATATCTTTAGCTGCTACCTTGACTACCATCTCTTTCATTTTCATATGGCCCAAGTGAAGTTCATTGTCTTCTTTCTTAAGCCTTATTCCAATTTCCCAGTCTCTCTTAGAATCACTGTCGTTTCCCGAACTTGCAAGGTATTCAGTATAATCAGAGAAAAATGTATGATTCTTACCTTTGTTCCTCTTATGTCCATTTCTGGGAAATGCATCTTCCTCTCTATTTGAATGGCCACCCCCCTTGATGAGACCCTTACCACCTGCTGAGTATATTACTGAAATGGATTTGATTTTCCCCTTTGCCTCCAGCCCTGTGCATCCTGGAAGCTGTGGCCAGATCCTTCTTCCATAAATCCCACTTTCATCATTTCACTTGCTACTCAGAATTCTCCGTGGCTTTTCACTAACTGCAACATAAAGTAAAGAATATGTGTCTCAGCTCTGTGTGCCATTCATAACATGGCCCCATTCTCATTTCGTATGTCAGGTTTCTCCTCTTTTATACCCTGTGGGAACCTGCTGCAACCATGTGACTGCCCATTTCTCTTGGTCATCCAAACGTGTACTTCAATTCCGTGCCTCTGCTCATATGGAGCTGTCTGGCCTGTAGGATCTTAGCTCTTATATTCTGCTTATTCAAGTCTTAAAAGATCTCTCTTGACTTTTTCTTCCAAGGAGTCCTCCACTAGACGGTGAGCTCCTGGAGGTTAGAGACCACTGGTTCTGACACTGAACCAGGTGTGTTGCATCTTGTGTTATCTCCTTGTATTTATCTCCAGTTTGAGAACAAGCCCCTTGAGAGTTGGGACCCGCTCTTAAATTTTTCTCTCTTTGTGTGTTCTCTTCTTCAGCGAGCCCAGAGCTCTTTCAGTCTAGCTTCTGCACTGAGCACCTGAGTTGGGAGGCATAAGAATGACTACGCCCTGGTCCCTGCCCTCTAGGTGCTCCCAGTGTAACAGAAAAGAGATATGTTCTTCAATACACACACTCATACACCTAACATTAAATAGTTGCTAAAATTTGTTCTAAAGAAGATGTGTATTATGCTTAGATGAGAGTTTAGGGGAAGGTGAGATTTCATTCTGATAATGGGGCAAAGAGCCTCTGACTTGGAGGGATAATATTTGAATTAGATATTAAACGTTTGAATCTGGGTGTCATTGGAAGAATAGAAAGATTTGCCTCTTTATTTTCTTATAAAATAACTTTTTCAAGAGAGGGATAAATAGTATAGTTAATGAAGCAGGCATTAGGAAGCTTAATTACTCAATCCAGTTCACATAAATCATCAGTGGCAGACACTCAAGGGCTCTGATTCCACTACCAGGCTTTCTGAGCAGTAAGTACTGCTGTCTTCTCAAGTTCTGTTAAATAACATTCTTTGGAGTCACCTGAACATATGGAGGGATCTGAGTTTTTAGAGGGAAGGAAACTTTTCAGCGCCCCCCCCCGCTTATGTAACACTCAAATCACTCATGAAGTTTCCTTTTTAAAGTACTTCAAACGTGCCATGGAGTTAGCCTTTGGGGAGGAGAAAGGCATGTAACATAAAATATCAGCCGAGAGCCTTTGAAGATGGGTGATATGTTTTTCTCCTTAGGATGCTAAATCACACGTCACCACACATGTGCATGGAAAGTGAAAAATGTCAGAAACGCATTTATGTAAACCATGGATCATATTTGCATATACAGCATTTCAACCCGGCCCTCCTACCCTCAGACCAGCAATGATTGATGCTTTGTATTTTGCCTTTTTAAAGACTTCTCTAGTCCTAGGCTTTTGCTGTATGTTAAAAGTTTTTATTTTAATGCAAAATGAATTAGAATTATTAAACTATAGACCTATGCTGTCTAATATTGTAGCCGATAACTACGTGTCTATTTAAACTTAAATAAAATGTAAAATAGATTTTCATAGTTGTATAGCCACATCTCAAGTATTGTATACCAAGTTGAGATGTGAAGTAAAAGAAAAAAACTTACCAGATTTTCAAGATTTAGTACAAAAACCAATTATAAAATAGAATTTTTATATTGATTATATGTTGGACTGACAATATTGTGGACAGTTGGGTTAAATAAAATATGTTATTAAAATTAAAGCTAATTTTACCTCTTTTTACTTTCTTATTGTCACTTGAAAACTTAAAATTGCATCTGTGGGTCACATATTCTATTTGACAGCATTGGCTTAGAAAACTCATATGTTAGTTTTTAATCCCATTGTTTTAGGATGAAGGTTTATACTGAATGGGCTTACTAAACATTTTGGAAAGAGGGCAATTAGCAATGACTAAAACATGGTATCAATGATTTTGTGATTCCTAAAATTTTTTGCTTGTGATTTTGACTAGATCAAGCCAATCAGTTTAGTTCTGGCTTTGGTTTTTTGTTTGTTTGTTTTGCTAAAAATGAAGGCTTTTATCCCTGTTCAGGACTTTGTCTTTTAAAATTGCTTTTGGTTTTGAGCTAGTTTGACTTTAACCTTTGCTCCTTGATTAGCTAGTGAGTAAGGCTAACTGAATGATAGGAATTAGGATTCAAATATTTCATAAATGCTTCCACAATAGTATTTTTTTTAATGGCAACTTACAGTCAATACAGTATGTAAGGCAGCACGCTTAATTTGAAGTATTTGCAAGCTAAGCCCTGAATCCACATTTCAGTGCATGAAAAGATCTCCAGATAGAACCATTTATTTGCCAATTAGAAAAAATTTTGTTCCCCACTAAAATACTTAACTCAGTGGCTGTCATGCAGAAACACTGAATATTTCCACAAAGTTGCTTATTTATGTGAGTTCAAACTAGGTTCAGTGTAACTTTTCAGTTAATTTAAGTGTAGGCATGTTAGTGTTATATAAACCCCATTTGGCTATTAGTACTGTTGTCATTTGTTTGATTGATTGATGATTGATTATTTATTTATTTATTTATTTATTTATTTATGGCTGTGTTGGGTCTTCGTTTCTGTGCGAGGGCTTTCTCTAGTTGCGGCAAGTGGGGGCCACTCTTCATCACAGTGCGCGGGCCTCTCACTATCGCGGCCTCTCTTGTTGCGGAGCACAGGCTCCAGACGCGCAGGCTCAGCAATTGTGGCTCACGGGCCTAGTCTCTCCGCGGCATGTGGGATCTTCCCAGACCAGGGCTCGAACCCGTGTCCCCTGCGTTGGCAGGCAGATTCTCAACCACTGCGCCACCAGGGAAGCCCTGTTTGATTATTTAAAAAGAGATATCTCGAGTGGAGAACAGGCTTCCTAACTTATCAGTTGTTAATATTTTATTTTTTATCTTATTTGGAACATCAAAATATAGTATAGTTGGGGGGGAAAACAACCCTTGTGAATTTAGTAGAAAATTCGAAAGCTTTCAAAGAAAAGGCCATTGCTATGGTTTGGGGCTAACCTTACTGAAATTGTTTGTAGTGACACACAGGGAAATATAAGTAAAGGGGAAATCTTGCTTTTCTGTACCATGTGGGATGTGTGCTTTGGTAGGACAAAGACAGAGCCAAAGATGGAGCCATAAATAGTAGTATTGGGTTTTGCTGAATAGAATCACACTGATGTCTGAGTACTTTCCAGTATTGAACTCTCTCTTCTAAACTCAAGTCTTGTCCTGTTTCTCCACCTGTGCTATAAAACATCCGTGGAACAAAATGGTTTTCTGGTGGTTTGCTCATGTGTCCACGCTGGTCCTGCATTAGGAAAGACCACACTGGCATGCCAGGAGGAGCAAGAACGTTTCACACAGCTGCTTTCCCTACCAAGGAAGACCCAGAGAAATGTTTTATTTCTGAATAACCGCCTTCACTTAGGTTTTTGGCTTCGGGGCTTATACAGCAGTAGAAATGTTCCTGGGGTCTCAAGAGTGATGAAGTATTGTTTCTGGAGACAGGGCATCACTTTTTTATCCTAGGATGAGGGTGGGGTTGAGTGCTCTCTTTGGTCTTATTGAATGATATCTTATCAGTCAGACAAAATAATATTCAACTATTAATATCGTTCTGCTAAAACAGTTAAGGATAAAGATTTAATGTTCTCTTTTCAGTGCAGGGCTTGTGGCCACCATGCAGGACTGTAATAAAAGAGAAACAAATGAGGCAGCTCAAAGTTATGGCTCTCCATGGCTTTTAGGTCTCTCACACATTTTTATAAAACATATATCAGAACTTGTGAATTGTTAAATTGGGTTATTTTTACATGCAATTGTATTCAAATACAGACCTGAGAGTAACCTGTTAGGTTTCAGTCTTCAGAACAGGCTCTCTCCTGGCTGGCAGACTTCTTGCTGTTATTACATCCTCTGGTCTGGAGCTGGGCAAGGACAGTAGACCCACCTGGTCTCCAAGTCCACTGGTGCACCCCCAGCTCAGCCCCGGGCTCCCCTTCTTGCCCTTAGACAAACAGGTAACCGAGTTGCCCATCTCTTTTCTCATCTGTAAAAGGGGAGTGTGGAAGCTGTCACTTCTGGATTCCCTAGTGGATTTTAAAAGCACAGATGAGATTAAAGATGAACGTGAACTTCTCACATTGCTACTGTTTAATATTTGTACTTCCTCTAGAAACCCAGGAGAGGTTTAAGGAGCAGGAAGTAAATTTCAGGTCAAGTATTCCAGACCCTGATGTATCATTAAATGTTTGTGGGAATATACTTTTGCCAAAGAGCTGATAATTAGGGTTCGATTAGGGAAGCATCACTCAAATTAACTTTATGAAGAGACTCCTTCACGTAACACTGTCCAACTTTAGTCCTGGCAGGGCAGTAGAATGGGTATGTATTGATTTGGGTGTGGGGGAATTAAGATCAAGTGCAGGATGGGCTTCAGCAGTGATTCTTCCTGCCCCAAGCTAGAAAGGTACCCCAACCTCAAATGAAGGAGGAACTACAAAGCCAGGAATGATGTTATTATTGTTACCTTCTAAGTGTGAGGACAGAAGTATCGCTGCTGTCCTAACACTTAGAAGGGACTGAAATCCAACACTCAGGGCTTTATTTTTGCCCTCGTCTCTTCCTCCCAGGCTGAAATAGGAGCAGCAGAAGAGGCCAGGATCATCAGAAGTAGATGCATCACTAGGGCAGGTTGCTCTGACTTAGGGAAGTTCTTTGCATTAAAACAAACATCCATAAAACACATTAGCCTCCAGCACAGGAGTGGGAACACACAAAGCAGGAAGCCTGCTGGGGCCTTTAGGGAAATCTTGAGTGCTTTGGGCTGATATATTTTCAGAGGGTTTAAACTAGATCAGCTCAAGAGAAGATGGGAACATTCAAGATGGTGGAAAAGCAAAATAACTCTCTCCTTTTCCCTCTCAATCAGTGGTCTCCCTGGAAAGCCATCACAAGTAAATGTTTTGTTCTGCTGCTGTGTGCGAGTAGGGGATGGGGTAAGTTAGGGATTTCATGGAACATGCTTTTTTTTTTTTTTGTAAGCTCCAACTACATGGAATGAGCCCATTGGGGTGTAGGACCGGCCCTGACACACCCTATATGATGCCTTGACTGGGTTAATGCAAAGTTGGTCTCTTGTCAAATTATGCAGAAACTGCAGAAGGCTTGTGCCTTTGAGATGGATTTGGCCTCTGCATCCAGAATGACCTACAAACGGGTTTTTGAGTAACAGATGCTTAATGAGCATTCCTGACCCAAGCTGACACACACACAAACTTGGCTAGAAAAGATGAACCAGAGCAGGAGGAAAGCCCAGTTAGAGGGAGGTGCGTAGAGGTTTCACATACCCAACCGTGAATCGGCTGCTTTTTCCAGCTCAGAACACCTATATTAGGTGTTACTAGGAATAGTCATTCAGACCAAGTCTGAGCTCCCTGGAACTCTTCTCAATGAAAACAAAATTATTATGTAGTTTCAGAAAAAAAGGAAATCAGAAATACCGCATGTGTGCGTTTGAGGAATTTTTCAGGAGACTCAGGAGCAATGAGTTCTTCTCTGTTAGGGGACGTTATGAAACCACCTCAGTCCTCTTTGGTACAGTGGTTGTAATTATAACCACAGGGATATTGTGTTCTCAAACAAACAAACAGTCAAGCACCGTGATACCAGGTTGCCTGGAGCCAAGGTTCACATGTGGATGCATGTACCAATGCCTCTTAGTAATATCCCCATCACTTGTCATTGGCCTTCCCCTCTCACAGTGGAAATGTCTTTTTAGTCTGTGCCTGGCATATTGCTTTTGTTCATCTTAGGTTCATCGTGTCTGTTTTAAACAATGAGAACGTATCGGTCCTCGAGATACAGCACCTGGAACTCAAGGGCTTGATAGGGTGTGAACATGTAGAAGGAAGTGCTCACTTTCAGGAATTTCTTCATGGTGCAGTTGTATGCCATTAGCACAGTGGGAAAGAAGAAAATTAGATCCACTTGCACGCCAGCCAGCTCTGTTTTTAAACACATGATTATTTTATTGGGGTGTACATTAATTAATCCTGAAATATGATCCTGTGTGACATTCAAAGTTGTGTTGAGTGGCTCAGAGTTTAAATATTTTAGTTTTACAGCTCTGTTATGCTGGCAGCCAACAATGGTGTCTCAGAGAAGTCAGCATATGAGTCCTGCTTGTGATGACATCTGGAGAGCTTGTTTTATCTATAAGCACAGTTGTAGACAAATGAAAGCAGACAGATGTAAGGCTGGGGTGGCATCTTCGCCTCCAGCACTTTCTAGCTGTACATTTTCCAGTGTGTCAAAAACAGGGAGCTTTTTTTCAGGGGTGGAATAAAAACATTCTGTCACATCGATACCCCAGCTACTGTGCTGCCTTTCCTGAGCTCTGAGGAGTAAAATGGCATATACTGTTCAAAATTTAACAAGAGCAGGAGATAGGAGTTAGGAGGAGGTGCCTGAGTGCAAAGGGTACTTGTGAGGCAAAAGAAGGCGTGGTGTCGAGTAAGTGCATTACAGCCCCTTTCTCCCAGGAGAGCCGGAGGAATAAAAGAATCGTCAGAAGGGATGTGGAGTTGCAGGTATATTTCTCACTCTGTTTTTATCTCTTTATCAGTCCCTGTGTGCAGCACCCACTGTATGCAGAGGAGGAGCCTACATTGTAGTTTGTCTGAGTGGGTCAGAAGTAAGCTTTAGGGTGGGGTTGTGCTAGAAGACGAGAGCTCAGAAACTGAAAACCAGTGACATCGTGTCTGGTTGTCTTATGAGTCGTTTTGCTCAGGGATCATTCTTCAACAAATATTATACAAGGACAGTTTGCCTTTTACCCCACTCTTCTTTTGTTATTGTAGAAATGAGTGCCCCTCAAAATATACATACCTCCATGCCTATGTATTTGCTGAGATTTGGGTTAAAGCAGAGACTTTTCAAAGTTCCTGACCCTCCAGCAGCAATAAAATTTACTATACCTGCTGTGGGTGTCAAGTTCATATTTTCATCTCTGGGGACTTACGGCTCCATATTTCATGGTATATACCCTATGCACCATATAGCCTTTGCTAATTATTGTTAGATATGTTTTACTGAAATTTTAGGAAGCCAGATATGGTCTTGTTAAGCATCTGTTTAAGGGCTGGGTTGCCCACTTGCAGCCAAAAACGCATCACTTCAGAGTATTGGAGTTTTGTATCTGAGGAAACCATGCAGATTCATGTAATTTGAGGGCAGTAAAATAATGGAAATGAAGGGAACAGTATGGCCTAAGGTGGAGAAATACCTTCAGGTACTTAGGCCAGGACGCAGGTCTCTCGCTTCAGCAGCCAGTGTCTTTTTCAGCGGCACAAGGTGGTTGAAAACATCCGCTTTTTTTCTTTCTTTCTTTCTTTATAGCAATATGGTTGCATTATGCTATTAACAGGGGAAAACGCAGATGTCCATTTCCTGTCCCATTCCCACCACACCATCATCAATCCTTTCAAAGTGCATGGTGCTGAGAGCCACTGAGCCCTGATAAGTGCCTTTGTGTATACAAAATGGCACATTTTTGTTTTACATGCTGTTAGGCATGGTGGAGAAAATATACGTGTAATCGAAAATGTACAGCAAATTGCCATTTGGACCTGCAAAAACTAAATGGTCCAGTCAGATGGATGGTTGGGATTTTAGTAACACCTGATTGAACTGATGAGCTGGCCAAGGAAAGCCCCTGGACCTTTGCGTGACTTTTCACTTAAAGCCACGTGTGGGTCCAGCGACCCCATTGGTGTTCTTAGAAACCCAGTCTGGCCCCAGGGGTCCTGGATTTTTAATGCTGTAGTGGTTGACTCCTCTGAGTTTATTTATATAAATTGGAAGTACAAACGGGAATGAATCTTTTCTTGATTCTTGGCATCCTGGTTTTGCCTGATAATGTTAGGGTTAGAGGTAACAGATTTGTAAGTTATCTGTAGGTCATGGAGTTTAATAACCAGGAACATTTCACGTTTCATCACCTTTCAAAACTGAGAGCCATAGAGTCAGTCAGTTTTTACAGTTATTTTCCTCAGTGGCAGCTTATAATTTAAACTATTAAAATAGAGACCGTAATTTCTTCTTGTGTCATTCAGTGGAAGAGGAGAGTTTTCCCCCTCTTGGTTTGACTTTCCATAGCTGAAATATTTAGAGTACTTTTAAAATGTTTGCTCACACTATTGGATTGACATACGATAGCCAGCAGGGACCTTGTGCTGATACCAATTTGATTTGTTGATAAGTTAAACAGTTCTGCTAAATCTGCTATAGTACTATTTAGTCATCTTGAATTAATCAGATATATCCTTTAAGATGCCATCTCCTGGAAGGCTGTGTTTGGTCAAGATTAAAATTATTCTTTTGGCAACATTAAAGCAAAATTATGGCTCCCCTCATGGTGTTAGTAAATATTAATTTTTATTGACATGTGTCGATCTTGTATTATTATCATTATTATGATTGACAACACTTTTTGGTGCCTACAGTGTGCCACATTGTGCTAAGTGTTTTACACGTGTTTATTGAGTGCTTATTATATTATTACAGGCACTTTGGGACTCTGATTATCCTATATAACTCTCACTGTGATCCCGTGAAGTTGGTCCTACTGTTACATTATTACCCCCATTTTGTCAATGATAACACAAACTCAGAGAAGTTAACTAACTTGTTCAAGAGCACACATGTTCTTTACATATTGTGCTATGTGTGTAGGTGTGTAGGCATGGATTTCATTTTCAGTGTAAAATATTTACTTTCTGTTCCAAACATATTATAACCAAAGTGGGCCTTGTACTTGTATTTTTTTACTCGGAAGCATGTACAAGGCCCATTTTGGTTATAATATTTATTTCATTTATTGATTTCATAAAAGATGCATTGAAATCCAGCACTGGTTCAATTTCCCAACTGAAAACAACCAATCAGATGCTAAGTTGGCAGGAACATCAGTGATGGTACTAACAGAAGTATGAGTTTTCTGTCCGGCATGGAGTTCTCTTGTTTGATAGAGAGGCAGTGCAGTGGATTGGTTGGTCAAAGTCTGCAGGGTAGGTTACTGGAGTTTGAATCCCACCTCTGCCACTTAAGAGCTCTGTGACTCTTTGTGCCTTGGCTTTCATACCCTTAAAATGGTGCTGATGATATTAACAGTATGTATTTAATGAAGATATAACATGTGTTGAATGAGCTCAAATATGCAAAGCACTTAGACTGATACCTGCCACAAAGCAAATAATGTAGGAGTATTAGCTGCTATAATTATTTTGTGGCTGTTATTGTGATAATAACTTAAGCTGACCAATGAGAGATCACAAGCGGCTTGCAAGTAATTTTCAAATTTTTAGAAACATTTGTAAACTGTCAAAGGTGGTAAGTATTCTTCCAGAGGTTAAGCTATTACAGATAACATTTTACTATCTTTCTGCTGAACTGTTAAAATAAACAGATAAATAACCTAACAAATATTCTACGAGGAGTGCATAAAGAAAGAATTTAGAGCTCAAAGGCAAGTAAGATTATATTCGTCTAAATTAAGCATTTGAAATGTTTATATCTGTACTTTAAAAATGAGTACTGACCTGGTGATATCAGGAATTTTTTTCCCCTGAAATTGTAAATTATATGACTGTTGTCTCATGCTGATCAATGATACATAAAAATGATCCTTACAAGCAAATATAATAAAATTGTAGAATTTAGATGGTGGATATATGCTCACTGTTCTATTCTTTCAGCCTTTCTATATGTTTGAAAATTGTAGCAATAAAATATTGGTGGGGGAGACTCTTACACCATTGCTTCTCAATCACTGAAGGGAAAATCAGCCTCCCCGAAGCTTGAAACCCTTCCGCAGGCCCTGTGTTCTTTGGCATGATGACAGATGGCAGTCCCAGTGGTGTGGCACACACACAGAAACACACCCTGTGAAATCCCGTTCCAGTCTAACTGGGAGATAGATTTTCCAACCACCAACTTTTTCTTTTTTTTGAGTCCTTTTGTGTTTTTTGTGTGTGTGTGTGAATTGGATTCCCGTTTGCATTTTGGTCATCTGCTTAATATCAGTGTCATGCTGCTTTTCCTTAGACAGAACTGGAAGATCTTTGAGAAGGAGCCGAGAACGCAGGGAACCACAAAATAGTTATTTCAATTTAATGATACTCTTACACAATGACATTCCTTTGTAACCTAGCAGAGTTGGCCAGGAGCTTTATGGTTAATGTAGAGGTCACATTTTCTGAAGCTAATAAGCATCTGTACATTAGATGATCTATACTTATTACATCTAACAGTCCTTTCATCTTGTAATCTGTGTTAAAAGATGTTTTTAGGACAATATTCTGTGTTACGCTAACACTGTTCGTTGAAGAGGAAGATCAGAAATTAGGTTATAGATGCTGCCGAAGAAAAAGGCAGCATTTTATCACCATACAGAATTTAAGTATTAAGTTGAAAACATTTGTATTCTGTGTCATTTATGTCATGTGTCTTTTTTTTTTTTTTCTGGTTTGGATTTTTAAAAAATTTTATACAACTTTTAAAGTTACTTTCCATTTACCGTTTTTATAAAAATATTGGCTCTATTCCCCATGTCATGTGCCTTTTTAAGAAAAAGTACGTTTGCTGCTTAACTACAGAGCTATGATGATGTTGTAAAGGATCCCCGCCTCTGTGCTGCTCAGACCACACCCGGAATCTCGCATTTAATTCTGGGTATCACATTGCATGAAGAGCACTGAGCAATTGAAGTGCGACCACCAAGAGTGACCAGGGTGGTGAAAGGTCTGCAGACAAACCGTTGGCGGATCAGTTGAAGACACTGACAGTGACTGGTCCGGAGAAGAGCCTGCCAGAGTTACACCTCCTCCCCATCTGTAAAGGCTTCCACGTGGACCAGGAAGCACACAGACTCGCTCGATGCCTCAGAGGACCGGAATTTATAGGAAGGCAGATTTCAGCTTGGTAGAGGGAAAGAAGCATAGCAGTCAGAGCCATGAAACAATGAAACGCACTGCCTCACAGGGTAATGAGCCAGATGCAGCTGGTTTTTTTCTTTTTTTTTTCTGCCAGACACTCCTGTCATCTGTTTGCAGGATATGGAAGGACGCAGGTGCCGACCCAAAGCTTTTTCTGAGGAGAACAATACTTTCTGATCACCTACAGAAATATGTGCTAAGAAGTTCAAATAGGGGGGCACCATACCCCCCCCCCCCCACCGAAAAGCAGAGTCACCTCTTTGTTCTGGGCGTCAGTTCTAGAGGAGGAGCTAAAGGAAGTTTCTTTCCAAGTCTGCTCTGGAGTTGCCTGTCTTTTGGGGAGCACTCAAGGGAAAGTACATCTTAAGTCAGGATTCTGATATAAAGAAATAAATATATTAGCTTTTTGATGTAAAAAAGGGAAATTCTATCGTGTTAAAGCTGAAATGAAAATATATAATATTTATCTTTTCTCCCTATTTTATAAATTTCATTATTTTAGGGTTATAAGGAAACAGTCTAGATATATCAGATGTCTCCTAATGAAGGCCTTAGTTTTTCAGGATGTTTGGAACTACAAGCAAATCATGCATGCAACATTTTTGTTTCTTTGTGTTGGGGAGATAAGTACAAACAACTAAAAATGTAAAGATAAGATGCTTACCTAACTGATCAAGGTAATAATATAAGAATAAGCCCTGTCTTTTTGGAAAAAATGTTGGTTTGAGATTTTTAAATAACTGTCTATCACAGTGAGATGGCCTTGGCTGCTGCTTGTAGGTTTTAAAGTCTTGGTTTGTTAAGAAAATTAAGGGGAATGGGTTTTGTGATTTTTTTTTTAAATTTTTTTGTCACATTTTCATCAAGATATGTCTGTCCTTAGAAGCAAATACTAGAAACTGAAGGTAAGCAAGGCGAGTTCCAAAGCTGTACAACACTTCGACCATTCTTGAAGGAGTGGTCTTTCTCTGTCTTGCCCGTGCCTCTTCCTTTTCCATCCCAGGAGAGCAGTATGGTGGTTTGGGACATTGCTGTGTTTAAGTTCCAGTTGAGTATTGAGGGCCCTCTTGAGGGCTTCTGCTACTTTATCATTTTTTCCGAATCCTGCATTACTTGACATAGTCTTCACTCTGTTCTTTTCCCGCTGTAGGTACACGTAAACCCCACCAATTGTAAAGTTTCTGTGCATTTCGAAGCCTTTGCTTCATTATATTTAACCTATGATTTCAGAAACAGCCACCTTGTAACATGAAAGAGCTATGGAAAATAACAGGAACTTGGCGTGTTTCGGAAGTCTGTCAGGAGACAGTGGTAGATTAACTCAGCATTCAACCATTTCACAAATATTTATTTATTTATTTGTGTGCTGGACAGAGCTGCTAGATTCTAGAAGTTAAAATGATGAGCAAGACAGATGTGGTCCCTGCCCTCACTGAGCTCACAGACCAGTGGGGGAAGATGGACTCAACTAACCACATAAGCATAATACACATAAATTGCCATAAAGTCTTTAAACACAAGTGTTTGCACACACGCATACACGCACACACACACACACACACACAGGCAAGGCTTAAAAAATCAAGTATCCTAGGGGATTTCTGGAATTGCTTCCTTGATAAAGTGAGCTTTGAGCAGAGATCTGAAGGATGAGTTGCAGCTCTTGAGGGAACGGGTGCTTACAGACAGGAGGAAGCCCGGCCTACTGGGGGAACTGGCCCAACTGGAGCATCCCTGGTGCGCTGAGGGGAGACTCGAGGACAGTGTAGGGCCTAGCTTGGAATACACTCGAGTGCCCTGCTGTTGTTTTCTTCTGGTCCTCCCAGAACTTTCCTAGGATTATCACCCACAGGGGAGACTGTGCTGTTTTTATTCTAATGAATCATAATCCTCCATTATTTCAGATGATGACCACTTCTAGAAGCACTGAAACTAGCGATGGTGTCAGTATCTCAGCTCTTGGGCAGATCTTTAGGGGGAAGCCCTTTCTTTCAGTTTTTAATGATGGATAAAGCAAAACTCCTATTGCTCGTCGGTTTCCCTTCCAGGCTGCCCCGGGTAGGGAGTTGATAGGAGATCTTTTGGACATGGGAATTGCTTCACTGTTGACAGAAAGACATGGTGAATTTGATTAAATTAAATTAGGAGCATGTGTATGCTTGACAAAGTGAGCTAATGAAGGAAAATGCATCAAAAGGATTTATGGTGAATTGATTAAAATTTTTCTCTGCAGAAAGCCCTTCCGGCTTAACGCTTGGAATTAGAAGGCTAGCCGTGCTTCTAGGCCCTCCAGGTTCTCACTTGCCTTTACAGTAGGCAGTTTGGGGACTTTTCTTTCCTTTGAGCGGCTGCTCTGTCTGTAGCCTGCTCTATCGCAGGCAAAAGTATTCCCAACCTGCAACCTGAATTGCACGGAAGAAAAGAGGATAAAAGACACTATTTGATTTATTAATTTCTAGTGGATTAGAACTACAAATGTTTGCTATGTTTTTAATTTGAGAAGTAGAGAGAATCACAGCAGCTTTTAATTATGCATTTTGTGTAATGCAGCTCTGAATAGAGCAGAACAAAATTAAAATTGTGGATCAAATACTAAATCTGAGTGGATGCTAAAGTGAGTTGTAGTGTAATGCTAATGGTTTTGCGTCTTCCTGGCATTATGTCAATAATGGCCCTAATCACATTAAGTAGAGAGCCCATTAGCTTTTTCTTTGCAGCAGCATGCACCATAGCAACATACTGTGAGTTCTGAAATAACTTTTGACGTATTTTTAAAAGCATTGCCATGTTCAGGCTAAGAGGCAAGTGCATAACTTGTGCGTGCAGACACAGTTGTGTTCACAGTGCTCTGTGTGCAGTGATGTTCTTTTGTTAGTTTAGGCATATTAACCCTACCTAACATTGTCTTTGAAAAATGCAACCTAGTACCCTTATCTTCATAAATTTAATAGATTATCTGCTATTTCCTTGAGACTAAAGCATTCATGGAATTTGCCAGGGTGTAAAATCAGATCCACTTGTATAGCATTATACCTAGAGGGACGGAAGACCTTTTGCTATTTCCTTTCTTTGCTCTGTTCTCAAATAGCATGGCAATTTCTAACATCCCTGTATAGTTCTAGTTCTAGGTTAAAGCTGGAACAGAGAAGTCTGGTTGAGGTTCTTTTGCTTTAATGCCGTTTTCAGGTCCGTTTTGGTAGAGTGCTTTGTGCTCCCAAGATGAGCTCATCGTGGGTGTTCTTAGACGGGGAGACTAGTATTAGTATAGTGTGTGAACAGTTCTTTGAGTAGTAACTTGGGAGAAATACTGAGTATTTTTAATCTTTCAAACAATTTTAAACTTTTCAGAGAAAGTTTCAACTAAAACTCTTCCGGTGTTCCTGTTCTTGCAATATATGAAAGTAAACTGGGAAGTTGATGAAGGAATTTTCCAAACAGTAGTGTGGCAGAGATACTTTATTCTCAATACGTATATGACCTGACGACTTATCCTTCTCCCCAAACCTGCACCCAGCCAATATGTATCTGGACAACCAGGCTTATAATATTGAGGGTCCCATCTTTGATGCTTTCTTCTTTCCCATCTCTTCTGTCTGATTGCTTCCCACCCCACAACAAGTTGTTGCTTCTAAATAGCCCTGGAACTCATCCCTTCCTCTCCACCCCTCATTGTCTCTTGCCTGTCATGATAATGTTCCTAAATGTTCCTCTTGGTGCTACATTATGAATGACTTTCAAGAAAGCAGCGTATAATGATGTGTATGTGGAACTAATATTTTCCTAAGAGGTGTTCTTTTAAGTTGGGGTGCGTCTTCCTAACTTAGATTCAAGAGGCATAATCAAGGGTGAGCAACATTAAATTTTACTGCTGATCGCTGTGCATTCTATTAGTGCCGTTACAAAGTATAATTCTCTTAGAACTTGAAAGCAAGTGCTACTTCATTCAAGAGTTGGGCATCTTGTCTGTTTATCAAAGACCCAGAAAATTTGGAGAAACATCTCACAGCTTTTAGAATTATTCAGACAAGCCATAATATCACATGACTGCTCCCCCAAATGGTAAGACATTACTCACTGGATCTTAAGACATTTGAGGTACTTAATCATCATCATACCTTAATGAGATAGTCAGGAATGAAATTTAAATCACTTTAAATTGGGGCAAGGAGAGGGGAAGTGACTGCCCAAGTTTGCTTTGACAGTGGTTGAACTAGGATCAACTACAGAAATAGTTGCCTTTTTATTTTTATATGTTAAAGGATATTCCCACTTAATCTTTTAATTCAGAAGAGTCAACTTGAGTTCCTTAAAGGAATTCATAAGTGTAGCAGTCCTACCTTTTAAGAGCACTTTCAGGTTTGTTTCTCGTTAGAAGCCCATAAGGGGAAAAAAGGTAGCATCCTCTTCTGAAGATGAGGAACATGACACATGGTTTGTCATGACAGAAGCTACATTTTTCCAAACGTCATTGCATTACATCATGTTGCCAGAATGGCTTGCCTTCTCCACGGAGATGCAATGTTAGGTTCCACAGAGGTAAGCGCCGTTCCGTCTGACTGCGCACCGGGAACGTTCCATCTCACAGGGAGAGGTAGGAGCCATCTGACTTGCCCATCTAGTAACTTGCCCAGCTCCAGGGTGTTCTCCTAGAGGCTGTCCTCCCACAGTGCTGTTTCCTTTCTCTCTAGATCTGCCTTGACTATCTGCCACAGCTACAGCTGCCGCCTTTGGGGAGATGACCCATAGCTGATTCCCATGCGTCTACCTTCCTTCGGCGCCACAGTTCCACATTTTCAAATGTCCATTGACTCAAGGCCTGGTGGTACGATCAGCAAATCCATACCAACATAACTAAAACTGATTTTTTTTTCTATTTCACCCCCTTTCCTAAGTAGTTATTCCTCATACTACCCACATTGACCTTTTGTGTATCATTCAATAGAGCCTCCAAAGGCTGGATTCTATGGTGTGTCTCCTGGTGGTTCCACAGTTTGATAAAACAGTCTTTGCTTCCAAGAGACTTAAACGAAGAAGAAATATAAGATGTGGATCATACTTGTATCTCAGAAGTTTCACTATGTGTGAAGGCTAGAGACTGGTTTAGGGCTGAGGGGATGGGGCACCCAGTCTGGAAGGAGATAGAAGGTGATTGAACCAGATGATCTTGTCTGAAGTTCTCTCCTCAAAGAGTGCACAGTTGAATAAAGGGAAGTAGGTACACACAAGAATCTAGGTGATGGTAAAGCAATCAGGAAATGTTTAGAAAGCTGAGATCTCAGTTTTTCCTAGTTTGTATCATTCTCTCTGTCAGACAAATGCAGGGCAGCATTTCCTGTGAGCTATTACCATTTTTTCTATCCACACTCCCCTGTCCCAGCTCACTTATCCCCCCCTCCCCCTTCCTTCCCTCCTTCCCTCCAGGAAGTGGGAGGGGAAAGAAAAGACAGAAAAGGGTTAAGGTTATGTACCCATACTGACCAGAGTTCTTTTCCCTTTTGTGTCAGTGCAGGGCAATATAGTATTTGTTGGGCCTTTAGGATTTATCCTTATAGACCTGAGAGAATCATCGATATAGTATGAACATTCCCTCTTTCAGAGTTTCTTATTCTTGTAAGATGAATGCAAGATTTACTTCTGATAAGCTAAATTTTGGTCATGCACACTACCTAGTGTGTTAGCAATGTTTAAAATATTAAAAGCACAGACAGAGGTAAAATGTCATATTCTGGAGCACATAGGCTGAATAGCTCATAATTAATTTAAAAATGCAGGATTTTTAAGTAGATATACATCCTCTCAGCAAGCATTTTTCATAAGTTTGCTGTGTGCTAAGGGCTTTGGATATAAAGGTAAAAATCACCAGGTTTGTTGACAGAGTTTTGTTGTCACGCGAATG
The DNA here is from genome assembly GCF_965194805.1 of Balaenoptera borealis. Taxonomy (NCBI): domain Eukaryota; kingdom Metazoa; phylum Chordata; class Mammalia; order Artiodactyla; family Balaenopteridae; genus Balaenoptera; species Balaenoptera borealis. The sequence goes on from NC_138865.1 coordinate 57,019,967, forward strand.
AACAGTTTGAGTGCCATGGGATACTTGTATTATTGGAAGTATGGATGAGTAGAGGGATAAGAGTATGTACTTTGGTGTCAGACTGGGCCTAAATACCTTCCCTACCTTCTGTTAGCCGAGTCACTTGAATAAGATTTTTAACGTTTTCAAGCCTTAGCTTAGAGTTAGTAATAGTACCTACCTACCCTGTGGTAATGGTTGGGGAAATTGTTCAAGATGGCGCATGTACAGTACCTAGCAGAATACTTGGTGGAAAGCGAATGCCCAGAACAATGTTAGCTATTGTTACTGCAGTGTTAATAGAAAAAGGAGCCTCTAAGTGTGTCGTGGGCAATGGGGGAAGACTTCACAAAAGAGATAGGTAGCAATTGAAGTGACACTCAAAAAGACAAGACGAGAGTACGAGTTTCTCGGGAACAAAGTATTCCATTCCAGGCTAACAGGACAGCATCCTCTAAAGCATAGAATTGTGAGGAGCCATGGCCTGTTCCAGAAGTTTGTGAATCAGTATTGATGGAGCATAAAAAGATTCACAGGCAGTAAAGCTGGACAGGTAGCCAGAGGCCAGATCTTAAAGGGCCTTGTACAGAAAAAGGCGTTTTGAGTTTATACTCTGTGCCAGTCATCTTCTAAGTGGCATGCTGGTGGTATAAACATTGAGAAATGGGAAGATAATGATAAATTTCTATATTTTTTTTCTCATTTTAAATTTGCCTCATAATATTAATAATATACATCTAATACATTATATAAGGCATTGTATATTAGTAGAGTGGTACATGTAGATAGCTTGAGCATGATATTCAGCCTGTATACAAGTGTGCCCATACTAACTATTTTTCTGGCTGGTGTTTTCTGATCGGTTATGGCAGCCATTCAGATTGATGGTTGCCCAGCCCTACCAGTTATTAAAGAGTTTTTGATATCACTCCTTTAAGTCAGTATACCAGTGTTGGGCTGTGTACTCATGTTTCATTACTGATCATGAGTTTGTGGACCACTGCTCTGCGAGATGGGGAGCCATTGGAGGATTTGGGGCAACGGAGTGAAATGATTAGAATCATCACGGGGGCAGCACCCTTGAGGGCCGTCAGCATTGAGAAAGGTTGGAGGAAGAGGTATCATCTCCACACTTATTTAGGTCTAAGCACATAGTTCACAGTTGAGGCACAAATATCCGCTATCTTGATGGATGACTTATGGAAGAAGGAGGACATGATTGGCTTAACTTTTCAAGGGTTGATGCATAAAAAAGATATTGTTCAAATTTTGAAAAACAACATTGCATCATAACATGTAATGATGTAGTTACAAAACAACAAACCCAGAGACAAAAATTGAAGACTTCTTTCAAAATATTCAGAGAAGAAAAGCAAAGTAGACATGTGGAAGAGAATACAGGCATAGTCTTTTAATAATTTGAATAACTCGAATGGCACAGGCACTGTACAGTAAGAACAGATGTCCAGACGTGGGCAGTCTTAGCATATATCAACTGAACCTTAGTCTGGGGGAAGAAATAAATAAGTAAATATATGAATATTTGAGGGTCTTAAAGCTTTGTTAGCTATAATTAGCCTCTACTATATGTCCCCTTCCCATTCTTAAACCATTTATCTTTGTCTTCTTCAGTTACGAATTTGGTACTCCAAGGAGGAATTAGGAAATAATCACCTGTCAGTGACTATATGTAACCCTCATTTGTGACAAATGGGAGTTTAATTCAATTCTGATTTTATGAGCACAGTGAAATGGCACTGAGAACGCCTTCCCTTTGTGTAGATCAGCCCAGGGATTTTGTAGATCTTGTATGCTCACAGTGGCACCTTTTCAATGTGGTCATTGTTCTCTACTTTCCCAAATGATCACAGAACGTCTTCTCATTCAGTGTGGTTCAATCTCCTGAACGTTCACTTTGCACTTGCCGTGGGATAATTGGTGTTTCCTGTTACACGTGCTCCTAGCTTCTATCAGTGTGACTTCACACCTTTGGCAACAACCCTCCTTTCCCTAAACCAAAATGGGAAGAGTGATCAGGAAAGGAAACTTGCTTTCAGGAGCGAAAATGGAGAGAGGCAAGCAGAGCTGTACGAGGAAAGAAACAGGTGAGCTCTGAGTTGGGGGAATGGTCGGTTCAAGAAAAGAGGGAAGATGGGGCTAGAAATTTGGGAGTATAAAACCAGGACATCACACGAGAGTGGGAGGGAAGAAACTTCCTGCAGGGCCTTTTTGGATCTGAAGCACAGGAGAGAGAGAGAGCATCAAATAACCTGAACAAATGGATGAAAACAAAGAACAAAGAGAGGAAGGGTGCATTTCTTCTGGCAAAGGAGGTGGATGGTGAAGACCAGACACAAGCAGTGATGGAGCAAATGACCTTGTCTTTGAATCCCCATCACAGACTGAGGGTGTGTTCTCTCCCTTCCCCATTTCCAGCGTGAGAGCGAGGGATGGTGTAACTGGAAGGCAGATTGAGTCTTTACTGTCATACAACTAAAGCCCTTTGCGTGTGAGTTTGCCACTTCCTGTTAGCTTGGATCTTATCAGACGTTAGTAGGGTTTTTTCCTTCACTTTTCTCCAAACTTAGTTTCTGACTCTTTGTGTTAATCATTTTGCCAACACGAGGCATACGATTTGATCTTGGTTCCCACTGTCCACCAATTTGCACTTACAGGCAAAAATTTAATTCAAACTTTTGAGAGGGTTAGAGAAATACAGGTGTAGGGTGAAAGTAAAAGTTGGGGGCAGAAATCTCAGGAGGTTGCTCCTGAGTTGTTTTAGGTGGATCACTTTATTAATTCTTAGAATAAAGCCAAATTTCATTTACATCGCATGCCATGTTTCAACAGGCGTGAATAACTTTTTTCTTTGGCCTGTGAATGGAGACGGTTTTGGGTTATAAAAAATAATAATAATACAGAATGAGAGTGAAGAGATCCTGGGTTAGCTCAGAGACAGCAGGAGGATTTCTGAGGGGGGAGCGGGTGAAAGAGCGGTCCACAGACTTGCCGACGGACGCTTATTAAATGTTAATAGGAACCGCACGTGATGCGAAGCAGGCAGATCTGAATTTATCTTGTAATTGGATGTCTACAACCAGAAGTATGCGAATGAAATCAAGGAGAGGCACTACAAAAATTATTTGCTAGGAAGCAGAAGCAAGATTGTGTTTACTTAACATACCTGGAAGAGCACATCCCCAGCATTGGTGAGCTGGAAGCCCAGGAGAAGCGAGCGGCCTTGCAGCTCAGTGGCAGGTGGAAGATGTTAGAAAAGCAATACCTCTTATACCAGAATACATTCCCAGGAAGGTTGAGAGCCCCGACACAGTAGGTATGTAAAACTACGTAGCTGACATTAAGGCCTGTTGTGCTTTTGTAACCTCCTTGAATCACTGGAGCGAGCTGTCCCTGGTGGGGGGCATGTCACTGGGTTCTGTGTCTTGACAGGGAGTCGTACCTGTGATACCTGAAACCGTCTACACTCCCCTGTTTAGTCCTGGGTCATTGGAATGCAGGCACTGGATTGAAGCATTTATTCATAGCAGATTAAAAATATAAGCATCTATGAGGCCTCACTTAGGAGACTCGTAGAGGATTAATAAAATATTTACAAAGTCACCTATATGATTGCTTCATTTGTGAAGTATTTGGCTCTCATTGCATCATAAATCCTCATTCAGGTGGCTTCTCTGTTCTCTGAAGGAACTTCTGTTCTACTGGAGAAGCAGAAACAGATTCCTGCCATACTTTTATTAAAAACAAACAGAGCACATGTGTGTCCTCTGGTTTCTCTGTACACACATGTGTTCTCTTTTACACACACACACACACAGCCAATACCCAAAAAACAGTGAACTAAAAGGGTAAAATAATTGTTTTTTAAAAGGAGTTGTCATTGACTCAGTGAATGATATTCACTTGAAAAGTATTCAGAAAAGATCCTATTATTACAGTAAGAATCTTATCTCTGCATGTTTTATGTGGCACCTGTAACCAAGAGAATCTTAAGCTGATCAAAGTGTAGTTTTTCCAGTAGACTATTAATATAATTTATGAAAATTTAACCTTTGTCTTTGTGACAAGTGACTGTTGTGTCACTTATTGTTTATTATTATATATGCCGTCTCAGCAGATCATATTGTACAGATTTCTAGACGGAAGGTCAAGATTTCAGTTAATCCTTGGATTTATGCGAAAGCTAGAAGTGTATCTATGAGCAAGCATTTCCTGAGTGCCTGCAGTGTGCCTCGCAATTTGGCAAGGCCTGTCATGAGTATTTGTACTTCACTTAATTCAACCCTAATAACGACTAATAATCCTGAGGATAACAGTAAAAGTCAGGTATTACTATCTAGTTTCCTAGCTGGGAAACTGAGGCTTATTGTGGTCACAGCTAGTAAGGAAAAGGCTTGGTACTGGAGCACAGACTTGTGGCTTCACACTCTGTACTGTATCTTATTTTATTTTTATTTGATATGATTTGTTTTTCCACTCCATTCTGCCTCCCCTTACTTCTGTGGAGAGGGTATTTTAGGATTGTTAGAACCAGAGCTTATCCTTTTTTTTTTCCTGATAGTCAACGATCTTTTATGCTCTTTTTCAGAATTTCCCTTCCATTGTAAGCTATGGCTCCTTTTTAAACTGTGACTTCTGTGATACAACTTGGAGTTGGCCTCTTGTTTGGTGTTACTAACTTTAATAAAATAGTTATTTGATGATTAAAAATTTTGCCAGAAATCCATATTAAAATGTTCTTGAAGGCTAAAAAATATTTATCTGGCAACAGTCCATTCCGTATATAATGGAAATATTTTTTACCCTATTTCCTTTCCTTTTCTCTCTCAAAGCCCTTACAGAAAAGGATAATGGAGCTGGCAGCTGTGGCCATAGGAAGTCTGTGCAGTCTGTGGTTTATGTATATGAAAGATATATGCTGGAATATATGCATTTGCCATGATTTTTTTTTTTTTATATTGTGGATAGGTGCAGAAGCCTCAACTTTCCAGTTGTCTTCCTTGTGATTAATTGGGCTGTCTTTGTTGTCTCCCACGTAAGATCTAAAAACCAGCCTCCGTCTTTGCTGAATGTCAGTGCAGCTGCTGTGTGCATGCTGTTTGCTTTGTTGCTATGTGTGTGGGTGCCTCCGGCCCAGGTCCTGAGTCCCCTTTCTCCTGCCACGTGTTGCCTGTGCTTCTGTGGACAATGGTAATGGTCTCGGATCAGGGACTTTTACACATAGGTGTGTTCTTCCTTGTTGGCTTGGAGTGATCAAAACCCTCCATGTTTCATTTTGCCCAGAGCCTCACATCCCACCTGCTATCTTCAGTAAAATCCATTGCAGAGAGCTTTACCCTCAAGCCACAGAAAACAAATCCAGCACCTGTGGCCTGAGAGCATTACTTACAAAGGCCGGGAAACTCCCAGAATGTTGTTTATGAAGCACACCCTCAGTCAGGACTCCAGGCGTTGCTGTGTCTCTTGCTTCTTTTCTGGCTACTTGTGAGCATCAGACCCTTTTGCGGAAGGAGGGAGGTCGTGTTGTAGAACACGATCACACATGTCAGGACACATGCTACTTCGTGACACTGAACTCTGACTAATATCCTGGGGGAAGGAGGAAATACATGCATATGGGTATATTTTGCCTTCCATTTAACTCTCTAATTGTTTTTTTTTTCATTACTTAAATAAGGATTTCTGTCTTGATTAGTGGTGTTATTCACAAGAGACTACGGTTTCTGCACTTGCCTTGCGCGTGTGACGTGGAAGGCATGTGTTTTCTTTTGCCATATCCCCACTCAGCAGGAGTGCTCTTACCAGAACTAGGAAACTCAACAGAAGGACAGTGCATGTATTTACTCAATGTTCTCCCCTTGCTCTGGACTTGAGTTGTAATGCAGTTTCCAGCCCTCATGTGTGCACTGAGTGACAGGGTTCCTAAGGGGGATAACGCAGGTAAAGTGCTTTTTCCCTTAGTGCTTGGCACATAGTGAGTGTTTAGTGAACAGTGGTCATTACTTTTCGTTGAAGCCAAGTCCACATCGCACCTCTCTCTTTAATGCAGATTTCTGAGAGCCCTTTAGTTAGATCTGAGTGTCAATCTCTACCTTGTGAGAGTGCTTTAGGAAATGTGACTTGAAATTAGAATTTTATTTTGTATACTTTCACATATAGTCGGTGGATTGGTTTGAAACCAAAATGCTATATTGATTTTCTTTTCCTAAGTTATCTTCTATTTCTAGGAGATTTCCATAAATAAGTTGGATGTCTTGTTGGTAGACTAAGAACTGACAAGCCAGTTGTAGACAACAGTGAAGACTCTTTTCCCTATTTTAATATAAAATCAAAACCAAGAGATTTGTAAACATCCCTATACTGATTTTTGTTATTAGAAGTGAATGTTGAAAGCACCCACAGAAGCTGCTTTTCCGGCCTCTATTGGACCAGAGGCCTCTTGTGGGGAACTGTTAGTTGCATCTTCTAATAAATAACATTTGATACATTAAATACTCATTTGAATGGATGTTCTCTAACTAAAGGAAATGAAGCTAACATAGTCCCTTGGCTTCTATGAACCTCATGAATCTCATGTATGTATTAATCTATGAATAGGCTTCTATTAATCTCATGTATGTATTATTGTGCAATTTATAATGGTAGGGGTGTTTTCCTCTTAGGTACAAATCGTGTTTTCAGTAGTGTCTTTTGACTCAACTTAACTTGACACTATAGAGGGCACCAGTAAATCACACATCCCTGTGTGCAAATGAGACAGACATCTCCCTGTCTCCCACCTGTATGCCCTTTCCTGGATCAGGTATCAGAGCTGAGCTTGGGGCCATCTAGGACCGCAATCCTTGAATTCGTTTTTGTGTGGGATGGCAGTTGGGAGTACAGATCTGAAACCATGGTGGATCTGAAACAGTGATGGGTAGGTGTGCAGTAAAGTGTTAACATAGCAGGCCTGAGGCTGCTGTCTTTAGAAAGGCCTGCTTACAAGATTGGCCCTTCACTGGCATCTAGGAACTGGGATCTGGGGAGTGTTCCCACCATTCCATAATTGATGAGTAGCTCACTGTTCCAAACTGTGCAAATAGTATGGTTTCTGCTGAACACTCGCTTTCCTCCTGGGAGTCTGGAATTTTGGCTTTCGGTACATGCTCGGCAAAAGGGTGCCTGTGTGAACAACCCCCAGTGAAAACCACGGCCACTGAGTTGCTAAGGAGCTTCCCTTGTAGACAGCACTTTACATGTGTTGTCACAATTCAGTGCTGGAGAAATTAAGTGCATCCTGTGTGACTCCTTGTGGGGAGGACTCTTTGAAGGATGCTCTTGGTTTCTTCTGGACTTTGCCCCATGCCCTTTTCCCTTTGCTGATTTTGCTTTGTGTCCTTTCACTCTGTAATAAATCTTAGCTGTGAGCATGATTATATGCCGAGTCCTGTGAGTCTTAACTGATCCTGGGGTTAGCATGGGGAACCCCCCAAACAGTTGTTAAAACCTAACTTGTGTAGGATTCCATACAAGGAGGAAGGCAGGAGGCCTGAAAGTGTGCCTGAAGATTTGCCTTATGCATACTCCCACTCTGTATCATTTTCTTCCTAAGCACTACTTCATTTTGGTGTTGAGCTTAGTAAATATGTTTAGACTATAATATAATTAGGTGGGCACATCTGGCACATTCAGATATCAATGTGAATTCATTCCTTGTTCCTTGCTGCCTTGGAACTGAGGTGTAAAGGAGAGAGACTTAACAGAAAGCCTTTTCTTTCTCTCTTACACACATGCACACATTTTCCCCATTACCTACTCTTCTAATAATCGGAAATCAGTGCTAACTGGAATTCTCCTCATTGATGGAATACAGTGGCAGTCAGCCCTCATTTGGAAATGCTTTCTGAGTTAGCAAAATAAAATAACAAAAATTACCTTCAATTAGGGTTAATTTTGGGGGGTGTTATTACCCTATTCCACTTCTTAGATGTTTATCTAGAATCTGCCTTTCCTCACTACACCAACAAGAGAATTTGCCAGAGTTTTTAATCTCTCTCTCCGTTTGGAAGGATTCTTTACTTGCTTCCTCACTGGGAAATGAAGGCGAAATAGAAGTGCTGCTGAGAAATAATCACTCAGGAGAGCATCTGGGGAGAAAGTACAAGACCGATAACTGGATTCAGTAGTGGCTACTATCACCAACTCGCTTGCCACCGCAGGCCTGGTCGTGCTCTCCTTTGCTGGCAAGAGTTTACATACACTTTACCTTTTGGTCTGGTAGGGTAACCTCTATGCATTACTCCTGAGACACGTGAGCATGAGCAAATAGAGCGTGTAAATTTACAGACAGTGTCTATTTTAGACTTCATGAAAATAGACACTGAAGGAGAAGATGGGTGAGATGACACAAATCTTGTTTCTTGCCTTGATAGGTGATTCCATAAAAAGTAAAAAATGAAATATTGTGTGCATTCTCTCCATGAATAAAATTTTTTTCTTTATTAAAGTGACTTAATTCCTTTATGATTTTTATTTAATACTACCTTATCTTCCTCAAATAACCATAAGTAAATAGTCCTCCTGGTGATTTAGAAAATCAACAAACAGTTGATTTTCTTAAAAGGGGGCTTGAACTGTTTTATTGCACAGCGGTTCATGGAGAGAAGCAGTTCGCTAGTTATAAAAGTCAGTACATTTCTAAGACAAGTCATTCCTTTGATATTCTGTGGAACCATTACAGCCACTGTTTAGAAGTAACAAATGATAATAGGTATGAAAAGTAAAATATGTGAAAGTCTTATTTTATTTTTTTAATTAAAGAAAATATTTTAATATATATTAAATGTTTGGAGTTCTAACAGTTTATCTTTTTTAATTTAATTTTTATTTTATATTGGAGGATAATTAATTTACAATGTTGTGTTAGTTTCAGGTGTACAGCAAAGTGATTCAGTTATACCTATACATATATCCATTCTTTTTCAGATTATCTTCCCATATAGATTATTACAGAATATTGTGTAGAGTTCCCTGTGCTATACAGTAGGTCCTTGTTGATTATCTATTTATATATATAGTAGTGTATATATGTTAATCCCAAACTCCTGATTTATCCCTCCCCCCAACCTTTCCCCTTGGGTAACCATAGTTTGTTTTTGAAGTATGTGAGTCTGTTTCTATTTTGTAAATAAGTTCATTTTGTATCATTTTCTTAGATTCCACATGTAAGTGATATCATACAATATTTCTCTTTCTCTGTCTGACTTACTTCACTTAGTATGATAATCTCCAGGTCCATCCATGTTGCTGCAAATGGCATTATTTCATTCTTTTTAATGGATGAGAAATATTCCATTGTATATATGTACCACATCTTTATCCATTCCTATGTTGATGAGCATTTAGGTAGCTTCCATGTCTTAGATATTGTAAACAGTGCTTCAGTGAACATTGGGGTGCATGTATCTTTTCAAATTATGGTTTTCTCCAGATATATGCCCAGGAGTGGGATTGCTGGATCATATGGTAGTTCTATTTCTAGTTTTTTAAGGAACCCCCATACTGTTCTCCATAGTAGTTGTACCAATTTACATTCCTACCAACAGTGTAGGATGGTTCCCTTTTCTCCACACCCTCTCCAGCATTTATTGTTTGTAGACTTTAATGATGGCCATTCTGACTGGTGTGAGGTGATACCTCATGTAGTTTTGATTTGCATTTCTCTAATAATTAGCAATGTTGAGCATCTTTGCATGTGCCTACTGGTCATCTGTAAGTCTTCTTTGGAGAAATGTCTGTTTAGATCTTCTGCCCATTTTTTGACTGGGTTGTTTGTTTTTTTGACATAGAGCTGCATGAGCTGTTTGTATATTTTGGAGATTAATCCCTTGTCTGTTGCATTGTTTGCAAATACTTTCTCCCATTCTGTGGGTTGTCTTTTTGTTTTGTTTATGGTTTCCTTTGATGTGCAAAACTTTTTAAGTTTAATTAGGTCCCTTTTGTTTATTTTTGTTTCTATTTTCATTACTCTAGGAGGTGGATCCAAAAAGATATTGCTGCGACTTATGTCAGAGAGGGTTCTGCCTATGTTTGCTTCTAAGAGTTTTATAGTATCCAGTCTTACATTTAGGTCTTTGATCCATTTTGAGTTTATTTTCGTGTATGGTGTTAGAGAATGTTCTAATTTCATTCCTTTACATGTAGCTGTCCAGTTTTCCCAGCACCACGTATTGAAGAAACCATCTTTTCTCCGTTATATAGTCTTGCCTCCTTTGTTGTAGATTAATTGACCATAGGTGCATGGGCTTATTTCTGGGCTTTCTGTCCTGTTCCATTGATCTATATTTCTGTTTCTGTGCCAGTACCATACTGTTTTGATGAATGTAGTTTTGTAGTATAGTCTGAAGTAAGGGAACCTGATTCCTCCAGCTCCATTTTTCTTTCTTAGGATTGCTTTGACTACTCGGGGTCTTTTGTCTTTCCATACAAATTAAATTTTTTTTTCAATAAAATTAGAAATGAAAGCCTTTTATATTTTTAACTTAGACTAGCTGTAAAGGCCTTCTGTAATATTTCTTTTTTAATACATTTCATGTTAATTCATCCACATCCATTTTCTATGCTTTTTTTCTCCCCATTCTGTGCATTCTATTTTTGGTACACAACTAGAGTTCCCTATTAAGAATTAAATTGATATATTCAAAATTGACTACTCCAGTCTCTACTTTCATATACCTAGGTATTAATTTTCTCTTTGCCATTTTAGTTTTACCAAATCTTTATAAAAGAGACTTCTCTCCTACTCCTTTCCTCTACCGTATCTGCTCATGCTGATATTCCTCAAACCCTGGCCAGAATGCAACTACTTACTATTTCAATTATTTTAAATGTTCTAATAATTCAGTTTTAACATTGAGTAATTCATTGTTGGCCACAAGTGGAAACTGTTTCTAGTCTGTCAAATTTTAAATGTATATTCATATTCTGTATTTGCATTTTTGAGCTCTCTTTCCAATACTTAGTTCCTCATCCCTAAATTTCTTTTTTTTTCCCCTCCTAGCGCACTTTCCTATGACAGTCACTCTTTTTCTGTATTGTCTTTCCCTTTTGCATTTGAGAAAATTTAAGTTTTTGTCCCTGAACCTGTAAATAATCTGGTGATAAAGTGAACTCAGAAGCATAGGCCCAACCAAGGTCTCAAAATATTTTGAGAAAAATGAATTTTTTACTTCCATTGGAAAATATTTATATTTTTATTTCTTAAGTACATAGTATAAAACTTCTGGATATCTGCCTTTGCGTGTGTGACTGCCTAACCAGGTGTTGGACAACTTAGGTTTTGGACTCATACTATTTTAGATATCTAGTAAGCATCTGTCTAAAGATAGTGGGTTTATAGAAATGACAAGTGGTCAGTTGTCAACAGAAATGAATTAAATATAAAGCCAACATAATTTATTTAAAATGTGCAAGGCACAGCCCTAGTTGCTATAGGGGTATAAAGATGAGTGTTCTGGAGCCTTTATACTCAAGGGTCTGGTTACACTGTAAGGGATTATCTGAGATTGCACGTTACTGATATATTGTAAAATGGAATATGGTAAAAAAAAAAAAATCACATGAAAAGCAGATGGGAATTCTGGATAGATCACAGGATTTATGATCGAAGTAATCGTTGAAAAGAGGGCCTTGGATGATAATGGGCCCCCAGAAAATTGATGACAGCCTTCCAAGTGGAAGGGACAGAATAAACAAAAATGTGGTGTGGTGAGAAAGTGTCGTGTGTTCACTGACAGCTGACTTGTCCAGTTCCAATGGCAGAGTGTGCACAAGAGAAGTAAGACTTAAGAGCTAGATTAGGGCAGTTCTTGAACACCAGCGTGAAGAATTTATGCTTAAATCATTTAGCAGAGGGGAGCCATTGAAGTTTAGTTTGGAGGGAGAGATTGTAATGTGACCAGAAGTGAACTTTAGGGAAAGCAACTTGACATCAGAATGTAGTCAAAATGTAAGTGAGATGAAAAGAATAAATGGGAAGAATGAGGAATGATTAAAATAATCCAGTTAGGAAGTAATGTGGGACATTAGTTAAGCTTGTGAGAATAGGTATTAAAGAGACAGGTATGTGACTGGACAACTGAGTTATCCAAGCCTGGATTTCAGTTCAGAGAGAACAGTGGGAAAAGAGAAAACAGGAAAGGCCCTGATGTGGAGGCTTGCATGGGGGCAGCAAACAGGAGTGCCTTCTGTGCAAGGCATTTCAGTGTAGTCCTAGACTCAGATCGCTGGTTGGAATTCTGGCTCCAGAAATTACTAGCTTTCTGACCTTAGGCAAATTAATGAACTTTGATGTGCCTCAATTTCTCCATCTGTAAAGTGGATTTGGTAATAGTACCTCAAACCTGATTTGAGTGTAGATGAACATAATACATACATGTTAACTAGATTCCCTCCGACTCATTGTAAGGGCTCAACAAAGTGTAGGCATTATTATTTTTCTTTAACCCTCAGAACTCTAGCAGGTAGCTATTTTTACCCATTTCATATGTGAGAAAACCAAGCCCAGAGACTACAGTTGACCCTTGAACTCTAGTATACTGACTACGGTTGACCCACAGGTTTGAACTGCGTGGGTCCACTTACACTCGGATTTTTTTCAATAGTAAATACAACAGTACTACATATTCCAGAGTTTGTTGAATCCTCAGATGTGGAGCCACGGATACAGAGGAACCAAACCTCCTATATGGAGGGCTACCTACAAGCTATACACCAATTTTCGACTGTTCGGAAGGTCAGCGCCCCTAACCCCATTGTTCAAGGGTCAACTGTGTATTATTTAGAGCAGTCTCAGAGCCTGAAAATAACATTTTCAGTTTAAAAAAAAAAAAATCGGCCTCCATGCCTTTGTGTGTTTCAGATTTTGTTTTGTTTTCAGAATTGAGAGGACAGTTCTTCTTGAGCAGCTGGGTCTACAGGCAGAAACCCTAAAGAAACCCTCAGACTTGACGTTTTCCTCAGAAAAGTGATAGAGCAGATGCAGGCCAGAGATGAGAAATAGCAGGATTGACGGGAAGAGCCGATGAGGATTCAAGAATTAATAAGTGTAAAGTTATTTTCAGCAGATAAAATGAAGGAAGGAAGGATGTGCATGCACACACGTCTCTAACTGTGGTGGCTTGTCATTTATGTGTCTAAATTAAACTAATTTAATGCATGTCTTCACTCTGTAAGCAAATACACAATGCTGACCATGTGCAGGACACTGTTGCATTTGCTTTTTAGTTTCTTGTATACCAGGATTTAACTTTGATCCCCAAAATGACCAACATAAATGTAATGTCATACCAAAAGCATTTTTCAAGAGCATTAGATAATTTTCTGGTACTTGCAGAGAGAGAGAGAAAAAAAGAAATATATATATATATACACACACACACACACACACACACACACATATATATACACATATACACACACATATATACACATATACACATATATATACACACATACACACACACACATATATATACACACATACACACACACACACACACACACACACACACACACACACACACACACATATATGGCTAAAGCTGATGTTCTCAACTTTTTCTCACCCCCAGCACACTGGTAATGAAGCTGCCTCCCTGCACCAGTGATCTTGGGGAATCACTTCCCATTTGTGTTGGATACCTTCCTGATGGTCAGCAGGGGAGTCCAGACCAGGGGGAAATGGCTTCCAGGTAGGGCTGGTGTGGGGTAGAGAGTCCCAGTTGATTGGAATCTACTCACACCCAGGGCATGGCAGTAGAATGGAGTGGATGTTCTCCCTCCTGAGTCAAGAATCATTACGCCAGGAGAAAAGGGATAGTATTGTGGGGAAAGCACTAGACCAGGTCATGGGAGCTGGACGGATTATCTCAAGTTAGCTCCTCACACTTTAGCTTCCTGTACTTGGGCAAGATACTTATTTGTTAATTTTATCATCTGTAAAATTAAAAAGTGGCATTAGATGACCTCTAAATTTCCTCCCAACTCCTGCATTCATGGTATTAATGAATTCATTCAGTATTGATTCATCTTGGCAGTGGGGATATAAAGTACAATAATCCTGTGGTAAAGAGACACACATGACATAGAAGTATAAGCAGTTTGCTGAAGGGTCAGGTAATTCTTGCTGGGAGTGGGGAGAAGGAAGGAAAATGGTACCGTCTCAGAGAGAGGTTCATTTAAGTTGGGTCTTGAAGGATGGGAAGGATGGTGTCACAAGCAGAGGCTTCAGAAGTAGATGAGATTTTGCTGAACTTGGTATTTATGGCAAGAAGCTCTTTGTAGCTGGAGCTTCAGAGGTCTTGGCAGGAGATGGTGTAGGAAAGGTAGGCTGGGTTTGTATTGAGGGGACTGCAAATGCCAGGTAAGGAAATTTATTATTTATTCTGTTCACAGTAGGAAGCCCCTGAAGGTTTGTTAGGAAGGGGAGTGAAATATTGTCAGTCTCAGTTTTTGGAAATTGGATGAAAGTCTGTAAAGAGTGGATTAAAGTGAACAGGGAAATCCTATTTGTTTTCTTAATGGCTGTCTTCATCCAGATTCCTTTGGGTACTTATATTGATCCTTCCAGGACTGTCTCCCTTTCTGTAACTGGCATTGACTTCACAAACTCAAGAAAGTACTGTTTGTACTCATCTTCTCTGAGGTGAAACCAAGAGCTTATATCCCCTAAATGCACACCATCTCCGCCTTCCCTAACCGAGCAGAGTGGCTACACCATTAGCAAGGTTTAAAAAAAAAAAAGGCAAGAAAATCCAATGTTAAAAGAAAAAGAAAATTAATGATTTAGAAAGCCACTTTCCAAAAAAAAAAAAAAAAAAAAAAGAAAGGAAGAAAGAAATCCACTTTCCTCAGTTCTATATCCATAGGTAGCTTAGATAGTTTTTAAAAAAAAAAAAAATCAGGAAAAATTTAACCCCTTAGTGGTTGTCACAGTGAAGTCAGTCTTAACTGGTGTAACTGATGTAACTCTTAACTTTGGCTTAACACACTAAAAGCAAAGAACATTGTATGGCGCTTTCATTTTTGCCTGCAGCACTTGCTTGGTTGAAGCTGCATTGACTGATCTCCGAACAGACACTAAGATCAGTCTTTGGGGATCAGAGGGAGCCCTAGGGGTTTGCTTGGAATCCACGAGGCCCCTGGGCCAGGCCGTCAACTCTGGCTTTCTTGTTTTCCTTTTCTCCTGCAGCTTTTTCTTCCAACCTGTTCAGTGAGTGCCCCAGCAGGTACTGTGTATGCGTGTGTGCATGCTTCCACCAAATAGCTTTATCATCAGTGCTGCGAGCCCTCCCTTACACACTTGTGGCTGTCATAAGGCAGTTTGATGCAAGCTTTCTACATGCCCAACTAGTTAAGAGTCGAAAGCTATCCTGCAGATGCGCACGGCCCCGTTACTTACGCTTGCCAGTTGTCAGCCATCTTGGTGTCATTTAAATGGAGGCATTTTGAATGTTTCTCATTTCACAATGTTTTAAGATACTCATTAAATGGCAGTCATCTCAGGAAGCCAGATATTTCTGCCTGTTCTCATGCAAACATTTGTTCACCTGATAAGCTGTAAAATCACAGATTTCTGGTTAAAAACAAATTCTTCCAGCTTCTTCACAGTGGACTCAATCTGTCTTACTTTTTTAAAGATGCTCAGATTGTCCTATTTTCCCTGTAAATTGTATCAGAGCAGATGTAGTTACCCTGATGCAGCAGTGGACTAAACTAATTTCATTGATGTAAACACAGTTAAACAATTTCCAATGCAACTTTGGAAACAGTGTTTGTGAACCTGTTTAATAATGCTTAAAAATGTATCAATGAAATAGGCTTAGCCTGTGGCCTTTATTATATTATCTCTTATCAATTACACAGTTGCTGTGTTTTATGTCTGGACTGGCTATAAGTAACCCCGCCCCCCTCAAAAAAAATTATTCTAGCTGAAGGGTGTGGCTTATCCCAAACCCATGAAATTTGATTTGGAATTGAAGACTCTTGGAAAATACTTCAAGAATGACATAGGAATGATATGATGATGACATGATAGGAAATGTATTCAGGAGGTTGGGCTGGCCTTTCTATTTCTGTTCTCACCCTTTTTTTCTTTGGCCTCCACTGTTCTTCACCTTCCACTCACCCCCCAGTGCCATTGTTGTGACTTCACTATAAATTCCAAGCTATCTGCCTTGAAATATAACAGAAAACATTAAATACGTTTTTACTAATTGTGATCTGCTAAAATCACAGTTCAAGCACTGTGCCGAAGCTGCTTTTTTTTTCTTTTTTTTAAATTTCAGAAGCAGTATTTAAGTGATGACATGCAGTAATTTGTTCATTCTTCTGTCAGTATAATTTACAAGGCAATGGCAGATAAACATAGCAATACAAGATTCATTTACGGTGACACAATGGCAGATACACAGAGCAGAACCCTGCCTATGAGATAAAGTGGACTGAGTGACTTATGCAGTAATTAGGGGATAATTGTCATTAACCTCACAAACAGTAGTTTACCCATATTGTTTAAAAGGCTCCAGGATGCGTAATGACAAGGTAATCTGTCAAAGCGCTAGGGGGAAATATTAATAAGATTTGTGCAAGCCTGGATAGAAAATATGCAGAAAGCGGCCACATTAAGCTAATTGGTGGATGAATATACACTTGTAAAAGTGCTTCTAATGGCACGTTTGCTGCTCTCCAAATGACTCCCGTTAATGTGGAGAAGTGGGCTGCTTCAAAAGTCAGGACTGCTGGGACAAGAGGGTATTAAGGCATACAGACGCGGTTATTACCTTGTGCTCCATAATGCATGCTTCCCCCTCCTCTATTCTGGATTTCTGAGTTTGGGGTTATAGTAACATATGTTGATTATTTACTCTGCTTTTTCCGTTTTTGATCTCTGTTTCTTCAGTCAGCCACCAACCCCAAAATCACCTCTATTTTGCGACCAAATAAAATGTATAATAGCTACACTGATAGCTGCTTAGAAGTACATAGAAACTCAAACTGATGACGCGTACGTAGATTTATAATTACACACACACGTGTGAGGGTGCCTTTTATAGGAACACATTTAATCTGAGCAATCAAAGGAAAGTATATCCATCAACAGCCTTGTGTATGTGTTACAAGTAATAATGTGTTGTTCCCTGCTGACTGCTAAAGCAGGAAATTAATCTTTGTGTTCTACTGCCATTCTTATACCCAGAGAAGAACAAAGTTAAATCTCAATATATCTCTCTGTTCAATCACACACTCCGTCCTGTGTGTGTTTTATCGAATACTGCTTAGTGAGTGTTCAGTTCCTTTCTGCCCCTGCTCCCTCACATCCTAATGAATATGTTAAAGTTCCTTAGGGTTGTTCAGTCAGTTTCAGTTGTGGAGTGATTCAAAGTATAATACGTGAGCCAGAATCGGCCGTTCAAGCTTTGGAAGCTGGGATAACATACCAGTATTGAGGATCTTGGTTGTACAGACAGACTTCAGACAGAGATTGAAGGTTGTGGCCTTGAATTCATTCCAAGGTTTTGGCCCTTACCTAATGTTGAAAATCACCTTCATCGTGAAAAAAAAAAAAAAAAAAAATTGCACCCGTTTTTGCTGTTTATCAGACATTATAAGAAAGCCCATCAGGAAATGCCAGGGTCTCTGGCAGTTTGTGTTTAGATACGTAAAGCCCCAGCACAGACGCCTAGATAGACAGAAGCTTTCTACAAACTCAGTGGCAGAACATCGGTTATGGAAAGAAAGGTAAACTAGAAGATGTAGAGCTCAAAGCAAAAATGCTAGCAAGGGCTCTGGTGAGTGTTGTTTATTGCAAAGCAAGCAGATTTATAGCTGTCCAAGGACTCAGGTTTTATCTGTATGTCTGAGGGGAGAAGAAAACAAGACCACTTGCAGGGCCCATCCTTCTCCCTCCTCCCATTTCTAGTGTTTTCTCTGAGGATTTCAAACTGTTCCTTTGTTGTCCTGAACCATAAAATGATTTACTCCCTAGCATCTCAATGGTGATCATCTCCAAAATAACCTGTGTCTATTTGAAAGGTTTAATTGAGGGGGAGGGTCTTATATACAAATACTGCTGTTTCTTGGAACTGCAGAGATTGCTGGAAATCTACAGATATTTACTTATATAGCTTTATGGAGGTATAACATATTTATTTTGGAATGGTTGAGTCTCAAGTTTTACAGAATTTTCACAAACCCTATTGATGTGATGATTTGGGGTGGGGGGGCCGCTTCCCAAGGCCTCGTAGGAACTTCTTGAGCAGTTTCCCTAGTTTTCAAGTGAAGTTTTCACTTGAACTGATCATTAAATTGACCAGGAGTAAACATTAATCCAGAAGAATTAGTACCGCTAATCACATCACCGATAAGAAGCATCAAAGGAAGCATCCAGAATATATTAATAGAACAATACAGTAATCGGATGAGGGCATATTTTCAGTCATACGCACAGATATTCTGAAAATAAGTTGTACGTACACACGTTGGTTGAAAGGAAAAATTTTAGTTTAGGGTTTGAAACATTTTAATTGAAGTGTCTTGTATGTCCAGGTTCTAGGAATAAATAGTCAAATAAGGGAATTTGGGTTTAGTGAGGCTTAGAAAGTTTGGTAAAGTTTAGTTTCTCTTATTTACACCGTGAGAAAACCGAAACTGGGTATCGGTGATTTGACAGTCATACAGCTGGTCACTGGCAAAGGAAGACTAGAATTCAGGTGTCATTCACTTATGCTCTTTATTTTCCTCTTGGGAAAGGTTGAATATGAGTAAGTTATATTAAGCATAATCAAAATTTGGAACTTGAAGATACAAATTCTGTTTTAGCCTATTAGTAAAGGGTTAGATATTCTGTGCTTAGAGGCTCACAGGTAATTTTATATTAAAGGTTGATATGCTAGGAATGAAGATCAGCTGGATTTAAGATTTTCTATTTTGAAACTTACATGATTCCTAAGATACTGTTATCAATTTTTTTAAATAAATAAATAATTTATGGCTGTGCCTGGTCTTAGTTGCGGCACGCAGGATCTTTAGTTGCAGCATGCAGACTCTTAGTTGTGGCATGCAGATCTAGTTCCCCGACCAGGGATCGAACCCTGGCCCCCTGCATTGGGAGCTCGGAGTCTTACCCACTGCACCACCAGGGAAGTCCCTGTTATTAAATATTAAAATGTATGGTGTCTTTAAAAGTTTCTCAGGTTTGATTTACAATGGAGCTAGGTCATTTGAAAAATACCTTGGAATCTTTGAAATGCAATTGTTGAAATGCACTGAAGAAAATAATTTACTCCTCTGAAAATTTTTTATGCTTTATTTATTTGCAAACAGATACCCATAGAGGAAATGCATAGAGCTGGTTTTAAGCTAGACAAGCTAAAATTCCTGGGTACAGAGAAGAAATCCTGACAGGCCTTTAATAGAGCTTAGCTGGAGTTTCTATGATTAAATATGTTGTAACCCCGGAGTGATCTATCATAATCACAGTTTTTAAAATAAAAATGCTGTACAGACTGTTACTTAGGGGAAAAGTGATAGTCCTCTATGAATTAATTATATATTCTTATCTGGTCCATAGTCAAGAACATTCTATAACAAAGTGAATTTTTTATCAAAAGTCAAACAATATGTTTTAAAAATCACAAGAACCATTTAAAACTAGTGCCCTGGCATTTTGATGTTATCTTGGTCAGAGGTGATCATTTGGGGAGGTTGTATTGTTCAATTTATCAATAATGTTTTTCTTCTAAAGTATATCTTCACTAAAAAATAGATTCAAATATGGATCAAAGAAAGAAATGATAGAAATTTATATACTGAAAAATCTATCAAAGCCACACCTAAAAATCACATAAAGTTACCATGTTGCTTTTTCCTTCTGCCCCCAACTGCAGTCAAGGGCCATTCCCTTCAAACTTCCAGTTTCATCCAAGAAGCCTTCCTTAACTTTGTACTTTTTTTTGCAAGTAATTTGATATGCCTTACCTTAGTATACTACCGTTCTTCATTGTTGAGCATTTTTAATCTTATAATGACTGATTTATAATGTTTCGTGCAGTGACTCCCGGATGGTAGTCTTTTTGTGCAGGTGCATGTTTGTGTACACGTACATGTACATGATAAGTAACTTTTAAAGTTGATCCCTATGTGCAAACAGTATAGAGAGGACATCTCAGTGTTAGCAAGGACTAGTAAGATTCTCATCTTGACAGAAACTTCTTTAATGCAAAGTTTTCTGAGAGCTCTATCATTTTAACCAGTGGTGGATATTCCTATAGAGTTCATTTCTCCTTGGGGGAAAAAAAAGAGGAATTGGAAAGGTATTTCAAGCAAGTTCTTTATAATCTGGGCGTACTGAATTTAGCACCAGCTTTTGTAATCACAGCCAGCCAATATATACGTAGCTCTGATGTCCACATACTCATTTCATGACAACGATGGGCTTGGGTTTATGAGGAAAGCATACTTGTTTTCCAAAAGGGATAAATGTGCATAAATGTTAACAAAGTCCAGTCTTGATTTTTCTTTGGAAGTTTTCCTTTCTGTCTGTGCCACACTCCATTGATTCTTTCTCATGGGACACCTCTGTCCTAGAGAAAGCAAGAGGACGGGCAGAGGAAGCAAGAATGGGCTGGTCAACATTGTATTTTGAAGGTAAAGTGATGCTCTTCAGAAATTCTGCAAAACACAAATTTCCAAATCATGGAAATTGAGTAGGGTTTTCATTTCCCAAAACAAATGTTGATTTTTTTTTTTATCAAGTCTAATTTGAACCATTTGGTGCAATCATGGTATAAATGAGTATGCTTCACTCTGCCTACAGATATTACAGTTGTCTCAGCTGGCCTGGAAACATTAGGCTGAAACACTGGGAAAACACAATCACATAAAAGAACTCTGTGTGAATAAAGAAGAGTGTAATTTTGTTTACTTACACAAGCAAACTGCTCCAATGTATATTGTATTATGCTAGTGGTGCATCTTTCTCAGTCAGTGCCCTCCCGGAAATATGTGTTTAAATGTAAATTTGCTAAAACAAATAAGCATGCCAAGTTGTTTTCCCACATAATTTCAAGTGTTTCTCAGAAATTATCACAATATTGCTTAAAAAATTTTCCCTAAGTGCTTCCCAGAATCTATTATTTTCAATAAGAATTTTTTTTGTTTCACCATTTTTATTCATCTCCCCTTCTCGCCTGCTTACACACACACGCAGGCACACAGACACACAAACTTTGACCCGTACACGCTTCAGATTGCCAAGTCATATAAATTAGAGAAATAAATATAATCTAACAAAAAATGGGAAAAAATAGCTCTGATGTGAGTGGAGAGTGCCCAGACCAGTTAAACTGTTTGGCTGAAGAGAAGAGGCTTAAAAGTAACTTGACTTTAGAAAGCCAATTTAAAATTGAAATATCTGCTTGTTACGTATGGACCCACGTGAGTTCCAAAACAGGTCACTAGTGGGAGAATGGGAGAGACAAGGAGTGAAAGTTTTATGACTCCTGTAAGTTTTTTTCTTTAAAACTGTAGGTAGTGCTTTCAGTCATCGTAGCCAACCCTATCCAACTCTCAGGTGGTATCCGTGAGCTCTCCACGTACAGCCCCCCCATATGAAGTTGATGGAGTGCCCCTGTTCATGACATCTGAGATAATAGTCTGAGCCCATCACTTGCTCCTGAAGTGACCCAACAGTTAAATGTTATATTTCTTAATTTATGGGTCACTTCCTTGACACATATCCACCCAACCAAGAGGCCAGCACAAAGGCGCAGGTGAAGGTGAGCTCTGGTGAATTCACTGACTGACTGCCCTTCATCAACTTTTTCCAAAGTGTTTGACAAGACGTGTGTGCATGATACGTGCCTGCCACATGTCAATATTAGCTCCGTAGAGAGGCAACCTCTGATTTTTATGACTACGCACCCCTTTCGTAAAAATACCTGAGCTTGCGCCCCAATATATGTAAAGCTGTTTCTAAATTAGTAATATTAGCAAAAAATTGTCTTTTTAGGTTAAAAAAATAAATAGGAATTCTCATGTTTACTCCTCACGTTAGTGGATTGTTGTGTACCCCCTACGGATAGGAGAGAATGGGGAGGAAGGCATGTGTCTTTGTTTTTCTGGTCACAGCAGAATGCAGGAAACAAGAAGATGGTCTATATACATATATAAATAGGGAAAGTTGTGAATGTTGGGTCGTGAGATTTCATGCACTTTTCATGGTTTAATGTTTTGAGTCAACTTCATTGAGGTATACTTTCCATGCAAAAAAATACCAATTTTACATGTACAATCGGTACAGTCATATACACATCAGCATAGTCATGATGTGGAACATTACCGTCACTCCCCAAATTTCCCTACTGTTCTCATGCAGTCAATCCCTTTCTGCCACCCTCAGCCCCTGGCAACTACTGATCTCCTTTCTGTTCTTATAGTCTTATTTTCCAAAATGATTCCTCTGACTGGCTTGGTAGTGTCTGTAGCCTTTTAGGTCTGACTTCTTTCATTCTTAAGGTTATGCTTCTATCAATAGTTTATTCCTCGTTATTGCCCAGTAGTTAGTATTCCTTTGTGTAGATCTCCCACGATTTGTTTACCCGTAAGACTTAAACATCTAGAAAGCCTGGCAACATTTATGTTTCAAGTTTTGCATAGCATGGTTTCATCAGTTTTTAACTCAGCAATTACAGTTCAGTTTTACCTGATAAGAGTGCCAAGCTGGATAGGCTTGAAATTTGGTCATTTCTCTACCTTCTACTCAACCACATTTCTCTTGCCTTGATATCTGAATTCATCCTGAAGGAGAAAGGATAGAAAATTCCAATGGGAAACTGGTCATGAAAATAAGTTGCCAGTATGGTTAGGGTGGAATAATTCCTTAAGATAGTACACTGCAAATGTAGACATGAAATCAAAAACTACACCTCATAAACCTCTGATTTTGTTTTAGGTGGTCCACATTTCATTAAAAGCTTTACAATTAGATCAAAGGGGAAATGTTTTTAGTTTTTAGCTAATCGTTTTTGGATTTTTTCTTTAAATTGTGCCTTAAATTTGACTGACAAGAAGTTCATTACATAGAGTAGAAAATTAAACTATTCTGCACCTGTCTTTTAGAGTTAAACTATGTGCTGATTTCTTAATAATTGGAATACTGCTAGAGCAAAGAAGCCCTAGATCTCTGCTATGTTCAGTGTTCCTCTCTCATTTCCACGCATGGAAAGAAAGGCAGTGTTTCCCTCCGTGCTCTGGCATGCTAGTGGCCTGCTGTGAACACAGATGGGTTCCTTGTTGGGCTGGGGATTCTCTGGGCTTGAGGTCACCTGACAGTCTAATGATCCCAAAGCCTCTTATCTGGTCTCTCTTCAATCTCTTTACGTCTTTCCTTCTCTACTCTCCCTTTCCCTCAAATAAGAAAAACCAATCAGTCTTATTTGACTTTGGTTTTAAAAGTATGCATCATATAAGGTGCTTTGATAAAGCTCAAATAAAACCATTGAAACCATGATCATTGATCCTACTGCAAGAAAGATTTTAGAAAATCACGCTGGAGCCATGTAGAACTGGGTGCCAGATTTCTACTGAGTGATATAATCACCAGTCCAGTGAATAATAAAAGGAAGTCTTTTCATTTAAAATGCTTAGATGAAAATATTTTAAGTGTTGTATACTTTTTCTGAACCCAGTAAAACTGGTTTATAAGTCTGGATTATTTGATGTTACTCATCTTTTAATTAATAGGATAGCCAGTTATTGTCATAGGAAATCAATACTTATCCTAATACCTTGCATTTCACTTAACAGGGTAAATCTTATTATCCTCATTTCATAAATAATAATTCCCAATGCAAAGGGTTCAAGGTCACTGAACTCTGGTTACAAACGGGAAAGCCTAAAGTAACTGACTCACCAACTACAAAATCGAATGGGAAGGACAAGAATCTAGTTACGCACTCTGATGTGATTTATCATTCTGCACAAGACCAGCATCCCAGTATGAGTTGGTCAGTAGTCAGGATGTTCCTAGTGGCCTAACAGACTGAATTTTTGTTTTATTAGTATTTATTCTGTGATAATACCTAATTCTTTTTATGGCTCTTAATTACTCTGGTAAAGTGTATTTGACATGATAAGGGGGCCTAGATTATAGATATCTACTTCTCAAGCTATCTGTGAGGAAGGACCAGTTTCCCCCCAATCAGTCTTGAGCCAACACTTAAGTTCAATAAAATAAAATAAAAATTACTTTAAAAAGAAGTGATCATGCCTTTAGTTGTTACAGCAGTGTCCCATTGTCCCGAAGGTTTCCAAATGGTTGCTCTTAATTACCTGCAGACTGGTTTTAGGAAAATAATAGCCCTCAGACTAGCCCTTTTTGAATAGCATGTGGACCACTCATGGAAAGTCTTGTCTTAACAGAGGAGTCTTAAGCCACTGTTTGAGAATCACTGCACCACATCGTGCTTACTTCTGTCACAAAGATCTTCAGGAAAAAAGAACCTTGGCCTCTCTTTTTTCCCTTTGATGATTTCTAACTAACTCCCTTCAACCAGTTTAATACGAGGATATGCTAAAACTGATGTTCATTCCTAGCGTTGAGCTTTCAGACCCATTCTGTTGCATGAGAAAGTCAACTTTGTTTCTTGCTGCAGTTTCTCTATTTATGAACGTGATGGTCTTAGATCATCTTGATGAATGATGGCTTCTTTGGAAAGAACTTTGGTGGCACTTCACATTGCCTGGATCCAGAGGTTACCCTGTCAGGAGGACTCCAGTTGGGAGTATGCAATGTAGATATTTGTCCCGTCCTCAAGCACATTTGTTTACAAAGATACTGTGTTGTCCTTCTGTGTAAATATAAATGGATGCTTCTGTTACCACGATAAATGAAGCTTCTCTTTTATCATTCAGGCTACCAGCAAAGTAGCCTGGACCTCCTCCACCAGAAGTAAGTGCTTTAACATAACAGTCTCCTTTTTAGTGGAGACAGCCACTCAGGCCTCAAAAAGAGTCTGAAAGGCAGTAGATTTAGAAATAGCAGGCATTGTGGCAGGCCAGGAGAAAAGAGAAACCATATGGGACTGCTGTGTACCGTTAGGGGAGGGAAGACAGGAGGGTGATTGAAAGGAGATGCCTCAGGTGGGTTTAATCAGTTGCTATGGTTTCTAAGGCCTGTTTTAATACCGGAGGCTGCAAGCTCTGTAAGTACATTATCGATATGCAGATTTAGGTGCAGGCCACCTGGGAAGAACCTGAAGAAGAAATGGCTGTACCTTGCTCAGATTGGGTTTCCATAGTGAAAGCCTCCATAAAAGAACAATCAAGAAAATGGATTTGATGGTAAAAGAAAAATAGTGTAGAAGAGGGCATTACAGTGCTCTGGAGACCAGCCTTGTTCAGGAGAGGTCCTGTTCCTTGTTATCACAAACTCAGTGCCCACCTGCAAAATGGCCTCATGGACGACAGTCACTTACCTCAGCGAACTTGGAGTCAGAATTTCTGGGTTCAAGTCCTAGACCCCAGTTAGCATCTTCGCAACCTTAAGCCATCTCACCTCTGGTGTCTCATCTGTTACACATTTGCTGAGCTCTGGAAGCTATTATAACGCTCAAATGAGATAATCTCTGCAAAATCACAGTTTATTTCTCTGCTTATTTACAACACCGACACTCTCCTTTACTTCCCTGCCCCAAAAAACAATGGAAGGGAGACCTGTTGCTGTGAGCGATACTTTTAAAAAAATGGCTACTGCTCGACTCCAGGATCATCCAGAGTCACCGTGTATACACGTCATTGTATGACTAATGTGAACAGATAGCTGTCTGAGAGTGTTTGATCTGAAGGCTAATTTTTCCTACAAGATGAGGGAGGGACATCTGTATTTGACAATTTATGTAGGACTAGACACACCCACACATATAAAATGATAGAATGCTAGCAATGAGCCTTATAAGGAATACCATGTAACTATTAGAGCTTCTTTTTTAAGTAATTTAAATAAGTGACAAGTATTGCCTTATTATCAAATTTTAGGTGTCATGATTCGGACCATACGATTGTGGTCCAGAGAGAATTTCATATTGCAAGGCTGAGCAGAACGGTCTACGAGAGAGAATTCTCCATTGCAAAAATAGTACAGTTCCCTTTATCCTGTTTCCCCTAACGTAACATCTTACGTGAGTACGGTTGTTGAAACCAAGAATTTAGGATTGATACCATGCTGTTAACTAATCTAGAGGCTTTATTGCAAATTTACCAGTTTTCCCACTAGTGTTCTTTTTCTGGTCTAGGATCCCTAGAATCTCACATTTATTTGTCCTGTCTTCTTAGTCTCCTCCAATCTGTAACCAATCTTAGGTCTTTGAGTTTTTAAAAATCTGTCCCGACATTTACACGTTGACGAATACTTGCGACTGTTTTGCAGAATGCCTTTTAGTTTTGGTTTATCTGATGTTTTCTTATAATTAGATTGAGGTATACATTTTTTGGCAAGCATGCCACGGAAGCAGCAGTGTGCCCTTCTCAGTATAAATATATACACATATGTATCTATCTCACACAAGGTCCGTGATGATCCTTATCACTGGGTAATGTTTCTTGGACAACTTGGTTAGGGTGATGTCTGCTATGTTTCTCCATTATAATGTTATGATTTTCCTCTTTGTAATTAATAAGGCTCTTGTCTTGTTATTTAAGATGATTTTATGCTTCTGTAAAGTGACAGGCAAGGGTTGGAGCAAGTGCTGTTCACAGAGGGTTGCCGAGTATCCCGTCCTGGTGGGAAGAAGCTGTGCCCTAGAAGATGATGGAGTCATTATTTAAGTGTTTGAATAGATTTTTCTCGATCCATACTGAAATGGATTGCCTGACATTACATTGAAGGATTTTTAAGTCCGACCTCCAGGCGTATCTCATAGTTACTAGCAAAAATGAAAGTGTGAAATGCTTTTTAATGTATATTTAACAACACATAGTCTGGTGATTACTGATGTGTATTCTCTGTGGACTCCCTCTGCTATCAGAGGAGGATGTTAAGAGACAACATTTTTTACACATTTATTCTATCTAAATCCATCACATGTTTACTTTCTAGATATGTATAGCTGTCATTTATAACAAGATCATAAAAAGTCAAATACGCTAAGTCTAAGTCAAACTTTGAGTCATAGGATTACAATCAATTTTCAGAAAAGTGCAATTACTGTTTTTCCTTACTCTACCTTATGAAATAGGCTACTGGTAAATGACACGAAAGTATAGCCATTAAAAAGGGGGGAAAATACAGCATAGCAATGGGGGTATGGGGGGGGGTAATGCTACTTTGTTCATCCTTTTGATCCAGAAATCACATAATAGCTCCTATTTAAAGGAATTTACATCACTGAATCCAGTGCTTGTGCTGAAGAAATAAAATTTGAAAAATGTACTCAATTCCTTTCTATGGTGTCACTGTTTGATAAGGATTAAGGTACCATTTTTTTTTTTTTGCATACGCTGGGTTGCACAGCAAGAGTTCACATCTTGTACTAATATATGCTAAATACTTGCACAGTCTATAGGCCATTGTTGTTAAAGTAGCAGTAGTGTAGGCATTTTAGATCACAGAGCCCCAGTGGTCTATGTTTTGTTTGCTTTGACATTATTAAACTCAATCTGTTTCTCTAACTGTGACTCTAATGACTACATTGGCATGGCAGAAAAGTATGCTTTGTGGATCGACTTGTATTAACCGTGCTTGCATGTTGTTTTCTGCTCTCGGTGTTCCATGAGCAGACAGAGCACCTTCGGTTGCACTGAATAATCATGCACAGTCAATAAGTTTTTGTGTTTGTCTTTGTCATTTCTTTGATGTGGCCTCCAGGATGCTGCCGGCAAGGTGCTGGACCGCTGGGCCATCATGTCTCGAGAAGAGGAAATCATCACCCTTCAGCAGTTTCTGCGGTTCGGAGAAACCAAATCCATTGTGGAGCTGATGGCCATTCAGGAGAAAGAGGGGCAGGCCGTAGCTGTACCGTCTTCAAAGACAGACTCAGACATCAGAACTTTCATTGAGAGCAATAATCGCACCAGGAGTCCCAGCCTCCTTGCCCATCTAGAGAACAGCAACCCTTCCAGCATTCATCACTTTGAAAACATCCCCAACAGCCTCGCCTTCCTGCTGCCATTCCAGTACATAAACCCGGTCTCAGCCCCGCTGCTAGGATTGCCTCCGAATGGGCTGCTGTTAGAGCAACCAGGACTGAGGCTGCGGGAACCCAGCCTTTCGACCCAGAATGAATATAACGAGAGCAGTGAATCTGAAGTGTCTCCCACACCCTACAAGAACGACCAGACGCCCAATAGAAACGCCCTGACCAGCATTACTAATGTGGAGCCCAAAACTGAGCCAGCCTGCGTGTCCCCCATTCAGAATTCCGCCCCGGTCAGTGATCTGTCCAAAACCGAACACCCAAAAAGCTCATTCCGGATCCACCGGATGAGAAGGATGGGGTCAGCCTCTAGGAAAGGAAGAGTGTTCTGTAACGCGTGTGGGAAGACGTTCTATGACAAAGGTACTCTCAAAATCCATTATAACGCTGTTCACCTGAAGATCAAACATCGGTGCACCATCGAAGGTTGCAACATGGTCTTTAGCTCCCTCCGAAGCCGTAACCGTCATAGTGCGAACCCTAACCCTCGCCTTCACATGCCTATGTTAAGGAATAACCGAGACAAAGATTTAATTCGGGCCACATCAGGGGCTGCCACCCCCGTCATAGCAAGTACAAAATCAAATCTCACACTCACAAGCCCTGGCCGGCCCCCAATGGGTTTTACCACTCCCCCACTAGACCCCGTCTTACAGAATCCTCTCCCTAGCCAGCTGGTGTTTTCTGGGCTAAAGACTGTCCAACCAGTTCCTCCGTTTTATAGAAGTTTACTCACCCCGGGGGAAATGGTGAGTCCTCCAACCTCCCTCCCAACCAGTCCCATCATTCCAACCAGTGGTACCATAGAGCAGCTCCCCCCATTACCCTCTGAGCCAGCAGCGCCAGTAGTGATGATGGCCACTCATGAGCCCAGTGCCGACCTGGCGCCCAAGAAGAAGCCCAGGAAGTCCAGCATGCCTGTGAAGATCGAGAAGGAAATTATTGATACTGCCGATGAGTTTGACGATGAAGACGACGACCCCAATGATGGCGGAGCTGTGGTCAACGATGGGAGCCATGACAATCACTGCCACTCGCAGGAGGAAATGAGTCCAGGCATGTCTGTGAAGGACTTTTCTAAGCATAGCAGGACCCGGTGCATTTCAAGGACTGAAATAAGAAGGGCCGACAGCATGACTTCCGAGGACCAAGAACCTGAGCGGGACTACGAGAACGAGTCTGAGTCTTCGGAGCCCAAACTCGGTGAGGAATCCATGGAAGGGGATGAGCACATGCACGGCGAGGTGAGCGAGAAAGTCCTGATGAACAGTGAGAGGCCGGACGAGAACCACAGTGAGCCCTCTCACCAGGACGTCATCAAGGTGAAGGAAGAGTTTACAGATCCCACTTATGACATGTTTTACATGAGCCAGTACGGACTGTACAACGGCGGGGGTGCCAGCATGGCAGCCCTGCACGAGAGTTTTACATCATCTCTGAATTACGGCAGCCCTCAAAAGTTCTCCCCGGAAGGTGATCTGTGTTCTAGCCCAGACCCCAAAATCTGTTATGTGTGCAAGAAGAGTTTCAAAAGCTCCTACAGCGTGAAGCTTCACTACAGGAACGTTCACTTGAAAGAGATGCACGTCTGCACGGTGGCTGGCTGCAATGCCGCCTTCCCCTCTCGCCGAAGCAGAGACAGGTCAGTAAATCTCCATTGGCTGCTCCTGCTGGGGGTGGGGGGTGCCAGTCATGGTGGACTTGAAACATTAAAAAATCCAGCTTAGATGTTTTTGATGCACTGTAGAGATTGTCCACAGTGATCACGTGACCCCCAAGCTGCCGTGCTCGTGAAGGATTGTTGCAGTCGGTGCTTGTTGTGATTAAGCATGCAGAATCATATGCCATCTTACCCAGTAATGCACGCCATTTTTCTCTGTGCTCTGTGTATGTGTGTATGTGTGTCTCCGTGCATCTAGGTGTGAATAAGTTAACTATGTACACAGTTCCCTGCTTCCCCGTGAACCTTCACTTAGAAGCCGCAGCTTCTGTTATATATATTTCTGCTTTGCCATGTGGCTTTTTAATTAAATCAATATATTATCTTCATACACACATATTTATCCAATATAGAAACAGAAATTTACGGATGGAAAGAACCATAGGTCCAGGACATCGAGACAGCCTGCATCTCCGTAGGTATAACCAGAAATGTTATCGTTCTTAACATGAGTATTTAGTATGTCCTTGAATTCTTTAAGAGTCATAAAAATATCAGAAGAAAACGGGACCAAAGTAATTGTTGATACGGGGAAATGGTATGGTGATGTGGGTTACTTTAACTTTACAATGTCTTTGAGCACATCTCTAAAATATAGTCTGTCGTGGGAATTATGCACAGAAGGGGAGGCATGCATATACTTTGAGGATCAGTTAGAATATATTATGTCCAGCCTTCAGATGACATCACACCTTAGCTATGTAGCTGCAGCTCTGAAACAGTTGGGCTTAAACAGAAGCAGCTGGTCCTAAACCTACAGTGGTCTTTTTCAATCTTAAAGAAAATGTGATATAAATGGAATGTGTCAAGGTGGTCAGTGGTGGGATAACACAGTTGTCCTACCCTTGCGGAGATAAGCTTGTGAACAGATCATTTACATGATACACTAGCCCAACTTAGAGTCACACAGTTAGTTCATCCCGTCATATTGGATGTGGTTTTTGGTTTGCCAGTGTCTTTTAAAAATATTTTTGGAGAAAATTTTTTACATGGTAAAAATCAATATATGTAGAAGAAACAAAATGAATTAGGAAGTTTCCAAAGAGCCACCACCCAAATTCTAGTGTTTATCAGTTGGGCAGAGGTCTCTGACAAAGTAACATATAATTAATAGAAGTACACTGAAAAGTAGTGATCTGTCCCTAGGATGCTCTGCTTTTTTTAAAAGTTCAATCTTTTTAAAAATGAAAGTTAAAATATATTTTCCTTTGTACTAAAATATAAGCGGCCCAATGTATGAAAAGCAAAATCTCTGAGAAAAAACTAAGTGGCTTTCTTTGTACAACTCAAAACATGCTTTGAAGAGAAATCTCTCTTCTTAAAAATTCCCCCTCCCCTATTTACCTTGTTCTGTAAAAATGTTTTATGGTCACAAAGTTCTTTTCAGTTCCAGGTTATCATTGACAGCCCCAGAATACAGCAGATAAGATAGCTAGACTTTGAATAATAAAATATAATACTATAGCCAACCCCGCCAAGTTTGTGAGCAATATTCATTCTTCTATGTTTGAAATAGTGCACTTGTGATAATGAGGTTAATGCATTGGATTTTTTTTTTAACAAAAATAAAAGACTCATGAAAACCTGCATAAAACATTTATGGAAATGGAGTGTTTGAAGACAAGCCAAAATTTAAGCTTATTTGCATGAATTCCTATCACAGTTTTAGTTGGTTTGCTGAAAATACTGCAAGTCATAACACTGGAATAAATGGCTCTGGGACCAAAGGCTACATACAACACCCGAAGCTTGGTGCTTTCATTTATGTCAAGCCACTAGAAAACGGAAGTGCTGTGTTTTTATGTCCTAATGTATAAGGAGGTACTGTGGAGAGGGTGGTTTGTCTGAGGAAAAACATTGATTGATTGATTGATTGATAGCAGAAGAATATTTCAATCTCTAATTTTATTTTAAGGATTGAGAGTTTCATGAGTGACCAGCCATACAGAAGTTTAGACCAGTGCCTAGGATAACTAGGATATAGGATATTCTAGGTGAGAAGCGTAATACAGATATTCTCCCATGTATGTTCAGTCACAGAAGAGATTGCAAACCTCAGAAGACAGGTGATTACATTTCATGTGGGTGAAATAGCACGTCATGCCTAATCTTTTTAATTCTGGAGTTTTGTCACACATGATAAAAAGCAAATTGAAAAAAAAAAATACTGTACAAGAAAGTCTTGATTCTCACGTGAAATTTTGCTTTTCAAGAATCCTCAAATCTTTTGACCTCAGGGTAAAAACATAGCAAAAACTCTTGATACTTTGACTTTTTTTTTTTTTTTTTTTTTTAAGAAGAGTGTTCATCCTTGTTGAGTCTATGACTTAATATATGATGTGAATGTAACTACCACTGAATAAGCAAAAACAGTGATGCCATTGGGGTACCACCCTCTTCCTGCATCTCAGGAAACACAGTTGCACTGTAATTGTACTCCTGTTTCAGCCTTTTATTGTCATTTCATCAACTAATAATGACCTGTAATTTAATCTCCTTATTCACAAAGCCTCTTGCCTCACATCTCGAATCTACCCCTCAGACATATTATCGTCCCCTTTCTCGTCACTTGTACTGTGTCAGTCACAAGAACCCCAGGAATTTCGTGTCCCTGCTTTTCTCCTCTTCAATTCACTATGAAGCTAGGATAAGTTTTCTTACCTTTCTCTGAGCCAACATACCTTCCCAAACAGAAATCCTCCTTTGCCTTTAATCCTGCCGTGTCCTCGCCCATTTCTCTCCTCTCCCTAGAGTCTCGACTCATCCATCCTGGACTCCACGACATCTTCCTTGTGCAAATAAAGCATTAGAAGGCATTCTGAGTGGGGGCTGAAGTGTGCAAGGCTACCGGGTTTCTGGGATGCCTGTGATAAAACTAACAGAATGACCCTCTTCCTTCTGTCTACGAAAGCACCCTTCTTGTCTTTCTTTGGGCTTAGAACACCTTACAGGAGAGAGAAACAGGTCTTCTTGCGCTTCTTCCAAGATGGTTATACACGAGGGAGTTGCGCGTTTGGTCTCAGATAGGCTGTTAGTAGCATGGAAGTAGAAAGATGTTAAATGCTGTGTTTTAGATTTGACGGCTAGGTAGCAGAGATTGCCAAGTCTTCGCTTATGGTCTTTCTAGGTTTTATAAGATCAGATTGAAGGCTTTTTGAAAAGCAAGAATATTCTTTGTGTAAAGTCACAAAAAGGGAGATGAGAGAGAGAGAGTGGGGCACAAGCAAGGCTTGTGAGGGCTGAGGAGTCCAAGCGCAGTGTCAGAGGTGTCCTTTTCTATACAGCTGTGAATGAGTGTGAGTTTAATAAATTAGAAAGCAAAGAGGACCATTCCACACTAATGACAAAGAGCAAGCTAATATACCCAGACTCCAGTTCATCTGGTCACTAGGTGGTGGTTAGGGTAATTTTTACTCCAAGTTCTAGAAGTAAAACGTAAATTATTTTCCCTGTAAAGAACTATAGAACCGTAAGGCAATGGATGAAGTATTTACGTGTATACTGATAACAGTGTGTAGTGTTACACCTGACAGTCTCTAAACACCCTTACTTCTTTCTTGTTTGTCCCTTGATTTTTCTGCCAAGATGCTGTTCTGTCAGGGAACGGGAAAGCTGACCCTGGGTTTTGAAGTAAACATATGAAAATACTCCCTGGGAAGAAGAAATTCTAACTGGCCTAGAACCTACAGCCTTCATAAAGGACAATTTTCTTGAAGATAGTGTCATAGAATTGGCTGGGCCTGGCTTCCTTTGGTCATTTCTCATCCTCTGTCATGTTTTTTGATCCCCAGGAGGGCTGAGTGGCTATGGATCAACCCCATTTATAAATTACGTTTGGTTTTTATTCAGAAAAATAAAAACCCTTCTGTCCTCTTCCCCCAAATTCCTTATCATTTGCTAATATGATAAAAAAAATCCATTTAATGCCAATCACTAAAACAGACCTAAATAGATTTTACATTGGCAACTATAACGAAGACTTTGTCCACAGAAACTAGATGGTCTGCATCTTTATTCCTCTCTTCCTCTGAGAATAGTGGCCACTAATTGCCACAGTTTATCTTGAATTTTATCAGAAGGGTCAGCATATATGGTTGATCTTCAAGGTGTAGGAAAGGCGATTCAGCCCCATGAATAGATTTAAAAACAAAATAATATTTGGTCAGGGTGATTTATAAATAAATAGGAGGCAACCATTGGTGCCAAGTGTGAACCTTCTCTTCGATTGCTAGTTAAATCTGTCCAGATTTAAACATGTAAACTTCTTGATTTGTATGGAATAAGACATCTGTATTTGGTTTATTAAAACCTGCTGATGTCTCCAGAACTAAGTTTGTTCCTATATAGGCCTCTGGGTAGCTGTACCTAAAAAGCAAAGATGTATAGTTTTTGCTTGTCTGATTACCTGACTTCCAGCCCTGTACAGGTGTGCAGGAATAAATTAACTTGAGCTACCTCTGATGAGCCACTGCATACATTAACAGCAGAGGTGAAGATGCGAAAACATGCTACCTGCCTCCTGTTAGCACCTTCTCAGCAGCGACATCCATTTTTTCCATCGTTCTCTGTGTTTGGAAACTTATAGAGAACTTTTCTAAAGAGAGATTTTCAGTAAGTACACATGATTTCACCAGGCAATACCTCTAAGAAATGAGCCACTTAGCACCAACTTAAGATAACTATTAGTATATTTGCCCTAATATAATTAGCTGTCAAATAAAGCGTGTTAATCCTCTCCAAGTACAAGAAGAGAACATGTTAAGGCGTCAGCCTTTTCATTTCCTATATTTTTGCCATTCAAACTGCAGCTCTCCTTTACCAGAATTCTTTTAAAAGGTGAAGTTGTGCAGGTCCTCTGACTTTTAAAGGAAGAGTTTGTTTGTTTTTTTTTCTTCCCTGTTACTCTGTTTGGTTTCACAATACAGCCAGGAGATCAGTAGGTCTTTTGTACTTCCCTCCATTACTTTCCATCAAAGGCAAACAAACAAAATAAATCCCCCTTCTGAATAATTGCTAGGTGTGCCCTCCTCAACCGAAACTTTGGTAGTAAGATAAACTTCGGTGTCATTCCTGCCTCTGGACTTCTTTTTCTATCCTGGGAGAAGAGCAATGAGCAAAACAGTCTCCTTGTATCATGGGGAGAGACTCTGTCAAGCCTACAGTGAGCCTCGGATCTTCCTAATGACCTCCTGCTGGCCCAGCTGGATGTAAGACAAGCTCATTTAAGCCTCTGCTGACCTTTCACTCCTCCAGTCCAAGAACTACACCAGTCACTTCCACCAAACTGCCTACAAAATAGACAACAAAGCTTAATGGCAGGCAAAGGACTTTCTCTCCATGATACAAAGAAATTTTTACAAATTTCTATTGATGGGAGTAACATTCAATCTCTTGTGGCTACGTAACTTCCTCTGCACAAACGTAATGCTTCTGTAATACCCTTTATCCCTTATCTTCCCTCAACGGGAACAAGCTACTGCTCTCGCCAGTGCAAACTCGAAAATTCAGGCAAAAATAGCATTTAGAGCAGAATGCACGTACTGAATGCACAGGTAGTAATTTTCATGATAGCACCACTTTGAAAGGGTCATCTTCCTGATTTCCGTCTCCCTTGGGTCCACCACCGTCCACCCGATCCTCTGATAGACTTTCTCTCGGTGTGATTCTTTCTCATCATTATTCATGTGAAATATTTGTTTTTCTAGATAGTCTTTCTTTTCTTTTTTAAAAAACATAGGCCGTTTCTCACCTGGAAGCAGGTTATAAGACTTCACACATATATTAGTATTTGCTTGTATCAGTCCTGGGAAGATGGGCTCTCTCTTAAGGTGAGAGGCTTCTGCCAGCTCTCTCTTGTTGTGAATGATCATTTTTGTTGTTGTTGTTCTTGTGCTAAGAAGAACACAGACTTTTCTTTCTCTGTTGAAATTTCATAGTGAAGGTTGGGCTAGAAGGCATTTCTTTTTTAAAAAAGCCTTCTCAGAAATAATTTAATGTTTTTGCCGTAAGACTCCCACAAGCTTCAAATAAATGAATGTGGCAGAATATAAAAGGAGTTTACACTTGCCAAAAAATTACAATGTCATAAAAAAGGGATTTATTAACTTTAATTCTTCAGTGCCAAGATGTGTGTGTGCGTGCACGTGTGAGAGAGAAGCAAGCTGAGAAGGAGGAGAAAAGAATGCTTTTCAGGAAAGAACAATTTTTCTTCAGTTATTTAACATAAAACTACACTTAAAAAATACCTAGATTTTATGTCCTAATGCTAGCTGCTGGAATTAAAACAGGAGTTGTAAATTCCTGGTAAAAAGCTGTTATGCCTGAAGTGTTAGTGATCTTAACTCTAATACTTTATGGAGTTTATTACTTCTCTTATTAACTAGGGGGAAAAATGTTACCTACTTCTAGTTTAATTCTTTTTCTTGCTTGCTCGAATTATTTTGACTTTACCTTAGGAGAAAAAAGCCAAGTGCTTCCACCCGAACATACGTAAGTGGCGCCTCAATTTTGCTATTGCATATGTCAATCTGAATTATTACTAGCTATTCAAAAATTATGCTAACATTCTCATCTAAATGCATCCACATAATGTATATGTGTGTTTATACGTAAACACCCACATAAATAAGAATATCAAAAGACAGATCATCCTTAATTGCCAGAATAGACATCTTCATCTTAGGAAGTGATGTATGAAGTTACTTTAGCACATGGATGGGGAATAAGATTTTTTCAGTCAAAGGAGACAGATTTGGGCAACGAGAACAACAGACCTTCAAAAGCAAGCCTCTTGGGTCTGATGGCCAGCTGAGGGGAGCCGCTCTAACTCTGCTGCCTTTTTAGTCTGCTGTGTCACTGAGGGGGCACTGGGGGGTCAGTCCGCTCACTAGTAATTGTGTTTTACAGACTTCTAAAGCAATTGGCTCAGTCAGTCCCAATTCAATAAAAGTGGAGAGCAAGAGAGAGAGCACTTTTGTTCTATTTTTTACTTGAAATTATTTCATTCAGCAGTCTGTCTTTTTTATTACTAGGACTTGACATTAGCACTCCAAGCTATATTAGCATCCATTTCAGCAGTTCAGTAATGGTATTAAAAAAACACTTAACTTCAACGGTGAATGGTTGTATGACAGTACCATAAAAAATCCACATTAAAAAAAAAAAAACTTATGTATTTGTCCCAGCAAATTATTTTTCACTTGTTTAACCACTTCAAAGCTATGTTCTTGTGATGGGTATTCACGAGAACCTTCTTGCTCTCAGAAGCAAGCAGTCAGTGGCGCTCTGTTGATTAGGCAATCGGGAGAAAGAGGAAAGGGAAATCCAGTGGGGAGAGGGTAGGTAAAGATGCTGTTTACCCTGTAGTTAGATTACCTTCCATTCATCAGCAGAGATGGAATTGGCAACCTCCGAGCACCCAAGGTGAAATTCTTGGATTCTCATGCATGGCTGGGATTTGATTTTGAACTCAGCACTCTCCAAAGTTGGGAGCAGAGCCTAACTACTTTGGCACTGCAGTG
Source organism: Balaenoptera borealis (assembly GCF_965194805.1). Classification (NCBI taxonomy): domain Eukaryota; kingdom Metazoa; phylum Chordata; class Mammalia; order Artiodactyla; family Balaenopteridae; genus Balaenoptera; species Balaenoptera borealis. The sequence goes on from NC_138865.1 coordinate 57,057,454, forward strand.
CGCTCATAAATGACTACATTAGGTTCTAAATTTTGATTAAACATTCAGTAATTAATCAATGGTAGACACAAAACAGTTGGCAAGGTCCAGAGCTGCAAAATGTTTAAGACATAAAACATTACGAAGCAATTAGAATATGCTCCTTCAAGAGAAGGATTGCCTTCAATAAAGAGGTAAATGATAGCATCCTGCTTATTGTGGACGTAGGCAGCCAGAGCAATATGATAAACTGCTGGAGATACACATATCAGTAATCATCCACATTATTAGGGCCATTAATCATAATTCCAAAAATATGACAGCAGCAGCCAACTTTTTGACCGATTTTGCTTCTGCCTGTTGGCCATTATAACTTCGCTAATAGACTGCAGAGCTCCTGTGCGTGGCAGTTTGCATTGAGAATGGAAGGTTAATTATATTTGAGCTGCTGATTTCTTGTCTCCTTGGAAAAGGCTTAGCACTTTGACGATCCCAGGAGCTCACTGTTGTTAAACCAGTAAAAGTACTCTATTGAAATTTTCTTTGTTGGTCAGGAACGAGGAGATGTTTCAAATGAGATAGAAGCGCCAGGCTGGAATAGCCGCTAATGTTTCTTGCTCCAAAGTGATCCTTGGGCAGCAAGATGAATGCAGGGGTTTCTTTAGCTCACTTTGCTCTCTCATTTCTCTTCTGCAGACAGGTAGAAATTTCACTGTATGGTGATACACCAGGTAAATCCCACAAGATTCGTGGTGGTTTCAATATGAATATATATGGAACTAAGAAGTTGGGGAAAGTGGTTCATGATTTGGGGAGGAATAAGCACCTCTTTCATACAAAATTCTGCTTCTGTGGCTATGCTTGTGTGAATCAAAAGTAAAAAGAATTTCAAAAAAATCACCTGCATGTTGCTAAACATTGAAATGTTTAGTAGCATAGGTGTGTTGCTGGTTGCTTAACTGAAGTTTTGCTGTCTCAGCTGGTAGTTTTGACATTGTTTAACCAAAGACATAAATTAGATTTTGCACATTCTTTTTGTTCATGTATTTTAAGTAGTTTCATTTTTCAACACAATTCTAGATAAGGCCATAGCTAAGTTTTAATATTGCCTACAAAATTCTGTCCCCCCCCCCCCCATCTTGGGGAACTCATACATCCCAAATGTTGTCTTTTTAAAAGATCATAAGTTAACCATTTTAATGCTATAAAACCTTCTTGGATATTTAGTCTTAGGAAGTATTTCCTTTGAAAAAGATCTCAGAGAAACTGATGTCCCACCTTGTACACATTAGAAAAGACAGCTTATTTTTAAATAGGAGAAGAAATGTGAGCATCTAGAGAAAAATGCATTCTTATTATTTTGGAAATAGGTCTTCTAAACTCTTCGTATAAGACAATAAAACAACGGATGAAGACTTGAGGGCTAGTTCATCCAGGGTAAACATAAATCTCAAAATTCTAGCTCAGATTTATTTGTCCTTAAAAGATGCCAGGGTGAACCGCCTTCTTTTTCTTACCCAACAATGGTAGTAAACTGAGCACCGTAAAAGCTGCCTGATTGAGAAAATTTCCAAATGCTGTGAAAACATAATCCTATTCACAGTGTAACACGCGTCTCACATTACAGCGCAACAGGTTATCTATCGAATAATCAGCACCACTGAGAAGCCTCGATGTGTCAGATACAACTCAGAAGTAAAATGGTTAGGGAACAGCGTTGGATATCAATTCTGCACTTAACCTGAGCATCCAGCATAGACCTTTTCCATCCACCAATCTGCCTTCCTAAATGCCATTACTACATTAACATTTTTTATGCATTCCACAGCAATGACAAATTGTTTTGTAACCGTAGTGCCAGATTTAGTATGCGAGAGACACGTCCACCTCTGCCAACAAACCAATAATTCTCACTAACATCTTCAGAGTTACAACATTTATAAAGTTGCAAAGTGGAGTAAACAAACCATCTGTTTGGCTTTTCCATATATGTCATGCTTTCTTATTACCATATTACGATTCATTTAGTAAACAAATTTGGTGATTTCGTTCACGTCAAAGTTAGGTCGGAAGCTTGAAGATGATTAACATTCCCGGGACAGGCACATTAATACATTGCTTCCTCGGCAAAGTTAAATGGCTTCTCAGGAGAATCGTCCCTTGTTGACAAGATGAGACTGTCAATTTTGTTCGCCTGCCACGTTAGGGGCCGTAAGGGGATGGCAGGCTCTGAGAGAGGGGAGTCATGTAGGCAGCATAATTCACTGTGAATTGAGAAAAGAAGTCTAATTCTGATAAATGGTCGACCCCAATACATCCTACCTGTTATTACAACAGACGTGCCGTATCTGTGCAGTAAATTAGCTAAACCCCTGAAGAGTTTGGTGGGAGCTTATCTTCAAGTGAATAATTTGAATGTAGAGGGAACTGTCTGCGTGACCAGTATGGATGATTTGTTTTATATTGAAAGGGATTGAAGTGACTGAATTTCATACTTTTAATTTGCAAGAATTTGCTTAGCTTTTATTTCTTGCATTTATTATGTACTTCGATACTTCTGGGGGTCTTTGGAGCATTGTTCACTAGAATTTTACATTGAATTTCCTGAGCTAGGGATGGTTTTTGGCTCTTTTGGAGAAAAATCTTTAAATATTAGCCTATTAGAGCAACTACTTGTTTTACAGAAATGTATACTAACAAAAATGTCGTTTACTTCACAGGGCTATAAGACATCAATTAATGATGATACAAATATTTTTGAGGCATTAAGGACAACAGATAGTGTCATAGCAATCAGATAAGAAGAGAACTAATGAGGGGCAGAGGTTTTAACTTTTCATTTCTGTGGATTTGGCTAGCAGATTTAATTTCTGACCAGGAATATTGACTCAGTATCCCACAATACACTCAAACCCAGCGTCTAGATTTTCCCAGATTGTATATAAATAACATTTCTCTGCCCCATACACACACACACACATACACACACACCCCATATATATAGTCGTATCTGCTGTGTATACATCACTGTGATCATTCTGGACAATATAATTTGAGAAGTGTGTGTGTGTGTGTGTGTGTGTGTGTGTGTGTGTGTGTGTGTGTAGTGGCAGAGGTGAGCAGAAAAAATAAAGGCAAAAGCTCCAAAACGGAGCCTCAACTCCATTCCACCTGAGGCATTGTAATTAATTATCAAGTATTTTGTTTCAATTCACTAAGTTTAGAATGGCTCAGAACTGATTAAGAATTAAGGTTAGATTCAGCTTCTCATGTAACCTATAGCTTGATTTACTATTCACTTTGGACAACCACATTCTGATTTTCTAATTTGGTCCTGAGACTTTTTTTTTTTTAAAGTTCCTTCCTCTCAAAACGAAAGTTAAAATCTCAAAACGCTTTTTCTTTTCAATGTATTTAATGTGTTTAATTTTTATTTTTATCATTAAACATTGCATTAAGTTGAACTGGGCACTTGAACAAGCTTGGAAAGAGAAACATGAGAAGAGAAAAGCTCAAGACAGGACTGACTTTCTCTAAAGGGCACTTGCATTTGCTTGACTGTGTTGGATTTGGTGTCTTCTGTGGTTGCATGGTAAAGTTTTCTTCTTTCTTTTTTTTTAAACTGACATATAATTGACATACGTTTTCATTAAAGAAACCGAAAAAGACTAGTAGTCCACTTTAGTCCAGCTAGAGTACTTCCACTCAGCACTTCATGGAGTAAGTGTGGCTTTATGACCTCCCCTATATCATACAGGCTTCATTACTTTTTTGCTTTTGAGGGTCCTCTTAGTTTTCAGGAGGCTTTTGGTAAACTCAGTACAGAGAGTAGGGAAGAGTACAGAGGGTCAGAGGAAACATTTGTGATTCCAAGCATAGGCTAGGTTATAGGACTGTGTCATGCCCTAATTATATATCATTACCTTGCACCACAGTGGGGTGTGATAGGGTCAGAATTATCCTCTGCTGTATTATCAGTGTCTTTTCTTAAATATTCGGTTACATGCTTCCAATCTTGGGATCATTGTTTTCTCTTCTACAATGTATTTTGGGGAAAGTTTCTGTAAGGCTGCATATTATTGATTGAAGTCAAATAAATGTAATTATGTCTGAAGTGCAAAGCATTCTACTTGAGCTGCAAGAGACTTGAGGTTGAATAAGGTATAGCTTACGTTCTTCTTGAAAGTGACCATCTTGGGACTAAATTTTGGCCTACTCTCTTGACGAGATCCCCAGTGAGGTCAGATCCTTCCCCCTTCCACTTATCAACTCCCCTTTTCTCTTCATCCCAGTCATTTTTGTTTTTTCTGTAAGAGGAAGCTGCCTCCTCGGAGTCTGGGTATCACCTGCCTAATCAAAGCAAATAGAAACAGCTTTTGTACTGTTGACATTCTTATAAAATATAGTAAGTTCTAATATGGTTTTTGTTCATGATTATTTTTTCCTCTTTTCTGGAGATAAATATTCAGAACACTAGGTTTATGTTCTAGAGAAACTCTCTCTCTGGAGAACTCAGAATTGGTTCCTTTCTGGAGTCCCCCTTCTCCCTCTTACAGACAGCTGCCCACTGCTTCCCCTGCTCTGGGTCCTCCCGTTTCCAGCACTCTCTGCTCTTCCTCCCATTTTACGATCCTCTTCCCCGTACGTCTCATAGTCCGTTGGCATGACTTCTTTCTGTGTCTCTTCTGTCTTCCTTTTCTTTTTACCTCTTTGGTTCTCTGATCCAGGTAAACTTGGAAGTTGCTGTTAACCCCAGGTGTTTGTCTCTCCTCCCTGGGCAGTGTTCTCTGACAGTTCAGGGTTTGGATTGACTGAGCCCAGGTCTCTGTTAACATCAAGTGCTGCCTTTTGTCCATTCTGTGGAGGCTGAACCTAATAACCTCTTGAAGCACAGGATCAGGACTCTCTAAAGAATCTGTCTTCTCTCCCTCCTTCTCTTGCTTTGCCTCTTTCCACCCCAGTCGTACTGGAGTTACTTAGAACAAGCCCACCATCATGAGAGTGGACCAGTAAGCTTTCCACAGCACGTTCTTCCCCTCCCCAGTTCAAGTATTTTGCATATGGCAAAATGCATATGGCATTTAGGAGGATTATTAAACAAAAATGAAACAGATTAAGAAATGAACATAAAAGAATCAATTCTCTTGAACTGTGGTTGCATAATGGAAATCGACTACCACGAATGAACCCGTGTACTGAAGTTATGAACAGCAGAGCTAATGCACTGCCATGAGTTCATCTTTATTATTGCATTACACCTGAATCAATTGATAAAGTAGCTTTTTTTTTTAAGCAAGGGATGGCACTTAATTGAATAAAAGCCAATGTAATTATATTAGCAGAGGCCAACAGTACTGCTGACAGCGGAAAAGGGACACTGTTGAACAGAGTGCCAGAGCTGGTCTACACATTTCTGCACGTTGTTTGGTTGACAGATATTGAGGGCTGGTACATCATCTAATTAGATTACAGATTTCTATTGCTGTAAGTGAGAAATGAAGAGAAACATCTCTTCCTGGTAACATAGCAGTGGAGATGTGCAATTTCACAAGTGATCTTCGGAAAGATGTGTCCATCTGGGGGATCAGTGTGTCCTTTTGTCTATGTTAATTTATTCTTCCTTATTCAGTGTGTCTTGATGTGACTGCTGTGGGTCTGGCTGCTGTTTTCTCAGCAGTGAATCTAGGAAGTGGTAACTGCAGATGTGTGAGAAGCAACGGAGTTCTAGATTAAAGTCATCGCAAAATGTGTGCTTGTGAAATTAAGAAAGGGAGGGGAGGGAGGGTGTTAAAAATAATACACAGAGGGGTAGGACTTCGTGAGCTGCTTGTGGTTGGCAGATTGTTTTATCAGTAGATTGTTTGACAGTATGTACTGTCACTCTATTTCCACATTCCTGTAATAACTCTGGTGGTGTCATACCTACCTGTCAGGGGAAAGACTTCACAGTAGGCATTTCCTGCACTCTGCTTAGCAACCTGCACTTGGAGTCATCTGCCATCTGACACCAAGGAGACGGGGAGCCGACTGTGTCAGAGCAGGGACCGTGGGGACCACTTCTGTTTATCATTCACATATCTGCACACTGCATGCATCTGTGCAGAACTCATTTATGGATGATGATGATGCTGTGAATTTGGTTTATCTTAATTTGAGTTATGATTTTTTGGATGATGCGGCTGATCTGAAAAATCATCAAGACAGCATATGAGATGATCGCTTATGACAGAAAATGATTTTGTGATCAGAACATTTTAAATCCCTATGTTATTGTTTAAGTTTTTTTTTTAAACCAGATGTCTAGAATGTGAATTTGTTTTCTCTCTCTCTCTCCTTCTCTCTCTTTTTCTCTGTCTCTCATTCTTGCTTTCTTTTGTGATCGATTTAGCAAAAGATTAGAAAGCTGATCTTATTATCACAAGGTAAGCTCAGCCTTCCTAAGTGCAGTGTGGAGAGGGCCGCCACCCCTCTGCCCCTTCAAACCCGGAGTGCTGTATATTGTCTTGTGTGGAAAGGTGGAGAAGTGCTTCCCACCTTTCTTGTCTCTGAGGCACATACCTCTCAACCATCTCTAAGAAATATTAGCCATGCTTGTCACCAAATGGAGTGACTCATTTCGGTCTTCCATACTTTTTAATTATAATCAGGAGGTCTGTCGAACTTGATGCTGGCCATTCTAGGTCATTTCTATTATCAATTTCTGTGATCACAATTACTTCTCGAAGATGTAGAGCTTCTGCCATTATTGAGAAGCTTTTATGTATCTGTATATTTATTTACTGGTTTACTTTTTGGAAGGGTAGCCTTCAATTTAGGTACGTGTCAAACGTGAGCCTTTGCAGGTGGAGAGAGGTATATGCCCAAGGGCACTTTAAAAATAAATGGGGGATATAAATACAAAGGCAATGTTTTCAGACAGATAATAACCTATCAGGCTTTGGTAAATCATGACATCCCTATGGATGCTCTGGGACAAATCCTATCTTTTTTTTTTTTTTTTTTAATGCAAGCAAAGCATTCAGTGAGTAGAGTAAAAGTTTTGCTTGTCTAAGAAGTACGGACTCCAGTTGTTAAAATAGAGGGACCATGTGTTATTATCGTGCTTGATTTTTTTTTTTTTTTTTTGTATTTATTGTGTGTGGGGTTTTTTCTTTTTTGGTCCCTTTGGGTTTTTTTCTGTTGTTGAGTGTGATTTTTTTAAAGGGTGGGTGGGTTTTATTTAAAAAGCCAACTTCTTTTTTTCAGCTTTTTTTTTTTTTTTAAGAATTAAATTTTAAAACTTAAATTACTTGAAAACATTTTCAACTCTAAAATGTAGCAGCTTCTGAAAACAAACGTATTTTACTGTTAGATTTAGCTGAGATCCCAAACCATTCTGCAAAAAGGGATTTATGTTTAAAGACAGTCTGTAACCCTACTTCAAATTGCTAACCTTTTAAGCTAATTGTTTTTCCTACCTAAATCTTGCAGTGTAGGAAGGTGAGGGGGAACAATTCATTATTTTGTCAAGTGAACCCTAAATTATCTAGACCATTTACTTTTTTTAAAAAGGGATCCCTTTTATACCTCCAAAAGTGTTTGCTGTAGAAAAAAAGGCTTTCGTTTTGTTTTTAGGTAAATTCAAATTGTTCAGTTTAGACAAGCAGAACGTTTCCATCCTTTTATCCTATTTAATGTATTTTTTCAAATCTCTGCTATGAGATTCTCTGCAGCTGATGCTGCTACAGCGTAAAACGAACAGAACAATCATTCAGGAAAAGGTGCATGGGTTTGCATTCATCCTACCACTGAGGAATTTTACTCTCTTATAAAAATTACGTTAATGAAAAGCTCCCCTTATTGCACTCCCCACCACCACTTACTCCCAAATCCTGAGGATGTGGGGAAATGTTTGCTTTTACAGGGGTGTCATTAGCAATGAATGTGCTTATGTGGTGCCTAGTGGAAGCTGAATCCATTTTAAAATGCTCTCCTTTTTCTCACCCTCCCCACTCCCTGTACACCTACCCCCCCCCCCTTCCCTCTTGTTTTCCTAGACACAGTGCCAACATCAATCTCCATCGTAAACTGTTGACCAAAGAACTCGATGACATGGGCCTGGACTCATCGCAGCCCTCCCTTAGCAAGGACCTCCGGGATGAATTTTTGATGAAGATCTATGGTGCCCAGCACCCCTTGGGGCTCGACGTCAGGGAAGACGCCTCCTCTCCCGCGGGGACAGAAGACTCCCACCTGAACGGGTACGGGAGGGGCATGGCGGAGGACTACATGGTCCTGGACCTGAGCACCACCTCCAGCCTCCAGTCCAGCAGCAGCATCCATTCCTCCAGAGAATCCGACGCAGGCAGCGACGAGGGGATTCTCCTGGATGACATCGACGGGGCGAGTGACAGCGGGGAGTCGGCGCACAAGGCCGAGGTCCCCACCCTCGCTGGCAGCCTCGGGGCTGACGTTTCAGGATCTCTGATGTTCAACAGCTTGTCCGGGAGCAATGGTGGGATCATGTGCAACATTTGCCACAAGATGTACAGCAACAAGGGGACCCTGCGAGTGCACTACAAAACCGTGCATTTGCGAGAAATGCACAAGTGCAAAGTCCCCGGTTGCAATATGATGTTCTCCTCTGTGCGAAGCCGGAATCGGCACAGTCAGAACCCTAATCTCCACAAAAACATTCCCTTCACTTCAGTAGATTAGTCTCAGAAAGGACACTACAAATGCCAGCTCTCACCAGATGGCCTACGTATTTGAACTGCCATAGTCAGTGTGTGCTTGTGTACTTGGGATGGTGTGTGTGTATATGTGTGTGTGTATACACATGTATGCCTCTGTGTCTACATATATATATATACACACACACGTTTTCTTTTCTTTAGATACAAAAAGATAAACACTAGGTGCTTTTGAAGTTTTTTTCTCTTTTTCCTTTATAGGTCGGATCTTTCATTGGGGGGTGAAAACAAAGTACCCTTTAAACACATATACACACATACACACATAAAAGCGTGCAACTAGCCCAAATTTTGACAGAATAATAATTCTTGGTCCTCTCCAAAGAGACAATTTGTTGTGCCCATGACTGTTGCCTGCGAAAAAATAAAAGGGAGAAAAAAAAAGAAACAAAAAAGGAACTCCTTATAGTTGTCTTTTGTGAACTTTAAGGTTTTGAGAGAATCTTCAATTAAAGCATGGCAGATTCACCTGTAAATATTTAGCCTTGAGAGGCCAATGATGTAAAACAGTTGTATTGATGGTTGTTTAACTCTTTTGTTTAATTTTTACAGTTACATCAGCTGTTAGATATACAGGAAAAAAAATAGTTTGCTGGCTAGCTCTATTCATTTATGTTAGCATTAATGCACATTTTTTAAGGAAAAAAAAAACATGGTCTTGTTTTTACTACCTGCTAGATATAGTGATAAAGAGGTGCTGGCATGCCTTACAGCACAGATCTGATTTTTTAAAATGTCCTGTACTAGTACATAAATCCAGTCATGCACTTTTTTTCATACACTACAAGGGGATGTGTAATATCCATGCTTCTTTTTTATCCTTAAACTAAACTATTGCCATACTTCAAGTAAGTGTCTTTTTTAAAAAATTCACTTGTATAAAAATGGTCTGGTCAGTATAGGGCACAAATGCCAAACAAAAGTATTAGTGTTAACACAAAACTGCCAACTTTGCACAAGTTTCCAGAAAAGAAAATACAATTAGTCACTCAACATAACCACAGGCCAATTTGTCGGCCACCAGAAAACCGCTTTAGAAAAAAACACTTGGTGATTCAAGTGCCGAATGTTATTACAATCAACACTGCAACCTTCTTGCTTATATGTTAAGTTACATAAAAGGAAAACAAAATTATGTGGTGTGAAACAGCTAAGGCATTTATTCTTTAGAGGCTGGATAATATTTCAGGATACAAAAGCCCAAATTACTCACTATGGAACAAAGCTGAATACAGTAAAAGAGTCGAGCACTCATTCGCAAGGACCTAACCCTTAATCCTTTAAAAAGAAAAAGTCTGAACTCGGTGGGTCTGTTGTGTGGCTATGTAATTTACTGCACGTTCTGCAGTAGTACTCTGATTCAGGCTGGTTTGATAGACAAAATCAAAGACCTTTAACAGTGGCAGCAGCAGTACTTGGAAGCTTTGCAAACATGTGCTGAACTTGAACTAAGCAACGCTCCTTTCTGAAAAGCCAGAAGAAGGGGGTTTAAAATAGGATCTCTCACTGTTTAGTGTTTTGTGCTTCCCCACACGATCTGTCAGAGAGAAATGAAAGCAAGCCTGAAACCAAGCAATCGAGAGTGAGAAAGAGGAGGGGAGAGGATTCTCCAAACCTTTTCTGTTGTGTTTTGTTTTGTTTCCGATGTTTACACATGTTGCCTGAGCTGGTTTACCACATCAGCTGCCTCGGCTACCACAACATACTGACTGAATGATGATATTTACTCAAGTTCAGTCTGCAGCCAAAACCATTAGGGTGTGAGTTGCAGACTGTGTTTTGTTGTCTTTTTTTTTTTTAAGTGGAGGGGGAAAAAAAAGATAAACAAGGAATATTTTTTGTCAAACAGTACACAGTAATTTAAAGAGAATGTATTTCTTTTCTGCATTTAAGGGCCTCAAACATTTCTCTCAGCAGTCTAAAAGTTAGAAATACCCCCTTTGTCTTAACTTTTAATGTTATTTCCATTTTTCATATGTTTAGTGATTTTCTTCTAGGTTCACATCAGCATTCACTTCCGTTAAATTTGCCAAAGGAAACTGTTAACATGTTTCTCTTTTTATTATTCCTGTAGGATTTATCGTACCTCACAGTATTTATTGTTTCCAAAAATAAGCATCATTAGTTGAGGATTCAGTATTTTTCTTTGTGAAGATATCACAAATGATAGATTCTTAAAGATAAGCTAGATGTGTCTAGGGGCTTTATCTTTTCATCTCCTTCAGAGCATGCTATGGGGTTCATTTAATTCTTCATTTGTTCTACAGTGAGGAGAGACCAAAAGTATTTGCAGTACAAAAGAAATTATATCAGACACTATGTCTGTTAAATGACAAATGTTTACGGTTAAAAAAGCTGAGGAATTAGTGCTAACCGTTTTTGTTTTCTTGTACCTTTGAATTCCCCAAAGTCTTAATTGCTTTATTTTGGTGTTGTGTTAAATTGAATAGACAGAGATGTTTTCCTTTGTTTGTTTTATACCATATAAGACTCTGTACAGTATGTTTGTGAAAGACTGAACTAGAATAATGAAAGTTTGTTTGCAAACATTTTGGTTCTCTTAGCGTTCTCTGTGTTGCTGCTCTTGCCCTATTATCCAAATGATTCGATTCCAAAAGAGTGGAAAAAAAATATTTTTTGGTATCCCACGAAAAGATTATGGAAACACTAGCTTTGGGAGTGTGCGTAGACTAAATGACACTTTGTTTTATGAAAATAACAAATTTTCAGCCATTTTTAACAGTTACACTCTAGGTTGAAATATTAGAACTCATCTTGTACAAAAATCAGTGTTTACTCTGTTTAATTTAATGTCAACTAAAAGGTCAAAGAGCCCTAATGAGTGAATTACATAGCTGTCAGCAGGTCACAGCAAACGAAACAGGCTTAGAACAAATGTTTGTTACTTGCCACAAACCAGGCTAGTGTGGATAGCCAGTTAGAACAAGCCCAGGAGTAACAAGATTCTCAAGGTAGAAGTTCCCTTGCTCAGAGCATGAATGTGTTCACCTGCCTTTTGTTGGAGAAATGGCAGTGAGTCCTGGACAACTTGCCCTTGTTAAGTCTCTCCCCTTTGCTACTATTGTGCCTCAGGTGCCCACATGTTATGGTGGCCTTCTAAGTGGGTGTATAACATTTTCCAGTTTAAAGCCTATTTGCTTAAAAGGGACAGGGGGAGTGGACGGAAGTGGTCCATAAGATGGAGAATCATGAAATGTACATTTCTTTTAGTCCCCCAGTGTTGCTTGTTCTTGGGGGTGTGCCTGAGTGCATTGTTTGGACTTAACTCTAAATCTAGTTAAGATGGTGATCTCAAGGCTTATTTGCAAACGGGAAGGATAAAGAGATCAGCATTTTAATCACTGAGCCCTTCATCTTTGCCCACTCATACTCATTTCTTTTTTCATAGGAGTTTCCTATTGTGAAACAGGTTCTGTTCAGCTGCCTCCATTCTATGCCAGCTGAAAAAGGAATAGGGATGCAGTTTTTTTATCCAAGCAGCCTTTTCCCATTTGATTTTAACCAGCATTTTGTCACAGGTACAAAATTGGGCAGTATTATTAACGTGCCTATTTGCTAGGTGGTGTTGAAATGTACTGTTTTGATCATTTTAAACTATGTGTTTGTAAATATCAGAAAGGCTTAGCCTGCTTTAAGGGAGTATTTGTGTGTTATGGAGGGGGACGACACAGAGCAAGAATAGATAATTTGGTTTTAAAAATGTGATAAAAAGCGGGACATTCTTTGTTCTGCTACTAATTGTATCGAAATAAGTCAATGCATTTCAGATCTTAGTCCGGCTGCCCAGTTCAGCCTGATGCCTTTTAAAGGTTTCAAAGTGTTAATGTTTTCCTTCTCAAGGTGACAGACATCTTTTGAAATTGTTTTTAGCACAATGGCGCCACTGTCCTTGTAGTGTAATTTCTTTGGTCATGAATTTCCAGGCCCTTCCAGTAAGAGAAAGGCACTTCACTGGTTAACAGCCTGTTAGTATATACATTGCTCTTAAAAAAAAAAAAGCAAGCTTTGACTATATCAAGAATGGGCTGGCTATTCCAGAGGCATTCTCCTCATTTTACTCAGGGGAAACCATGCGCTAGGTTCCCACCAAATAAAAAGTGACCTTTTGTTCCCCTTCCTCTGTACACACCCCTGACGTGTGCCAAGCAAATAAGAACGGGGGCCCTTGGCAATTAAAACAGAAAGAAGCCAGTAATCAGATTGAGATGGACATGCTGCTAACTGCCAACAGTTGACCTGAGCAGTCCTAACTTGCACTTGGTCTTTAGCGTTGGGTTAGATTGACTAACAGAGTGAATAAAGCTCAGCCCTCGTAAGACACGCTCCATCTGCTGTCATCAGAAACAGATCATCCGGAAGAAACCTTCTCTGATCCTGTGGACACACTCCTTTTCTTGAACTTTTCAAAATTATGACAAATTTCAGGGTTTTTAAAAATCACTTATATTCCCCCAAACTTGGAATATTTAGAGGATTTTGCTTTTCCCTCTCATTCTTTGTCTAATGGGAGGGGTCTGAATGAGTACGGAGGGCAATAAAAGGCAGGTGCCAAAGAGAATGGAGGGGATCACAGTTTTTTAAAGCAGAGTGAGGGCTATTAAGTAGAGGATTCGTACCTGCCCTGGCTTGAAGGTAACTAGAAAAGAAAATAGTGAAGGCACTGAAACGGTCACGAGAAAAGTCTGGTGCAGCTCAGCCTAGCAGCTAGTGAGAGCACATTGATGCAGTGCCCCCCACGACCAGGTGCATCACTGAACCCCAGTCTGAGGAGGGAGGAAGGAAGAAAGGAAGGCTGCTGCCTGGAATAGCTCAAGTCCCTTTCAGATCACGGGAGCCAGCTAGGGCAGTTGTGGAGGGGGTGTTCTTTTTTTCTTTTCTTTCTTTTTTTTGGAGTGGGAAGTGATGCTAGAGTCCCTTAGGGAACAAAAAGATCCATTGGGTCAACTAGGTCCTAGAAAAGTCCAATGGTCAAACCAAGCTCTAGTTGTGACAAGTGGAGTTGAAGGGCATGGTAGCCAGCACGGATCTGTTCTTTCTCCATCATTACTGTGGCTTGCCCCCGTAGCCGTGGTTGTAATGCTACGTGGCTAAAGATCTGTTGATCAAAATGTGAGCTCATTCACCTTTCTACGAAGCATAAGAGTAACTTTTCTGTTTTCATATTTTCCCTCCAAGCTGAACTGTGTGTGGTAGGTAGCCTTGCTTATGTTAGCGTTAAGGCCATATCTGCTCTGTCCTATAGTTGGAGAGTTGCTCACCGTAAACATTAATTTTCCATTAGTATTATGTAAATCCAGCTGTAAAACTGACTAGTGAATTAATCTAACATCACTCTTGCCCAGACACCCATCCTTTCCTGTGTCCTCCCATTATCCTCATTCTTCCCACATTTTGCACAAAAATTATGTTTATGGTCATTCGGCAATAACTGGACATCAAATAGTGTCTTTTTGGCATTTGTTGAAAAATCCAAATGCCTAATAACAGGGGGTTTAAAAAAAAAGCTAAGCATTTTCACAAGTAGACTGAATTGGATCAGCATTATTGTTCATTATAATGCTATATATTTTTTTGAAGTAACGTACTATAGTTGTCATAAAACTATCTTTATTCTTCTCCTCTGAAGTGTTGTAAATTCATTTGACCTTTACTGCAAAAAAAAAAAAAAATCTTTTCTATATAGTGTATCAAGACAAAGCTCAGTTTGTAACAAATAGTGGACGGTTACAAAACAGGAAGGGAAAAAGCCAGGCTGAGCAGCGAGAAGCTTCAGTTCAATTTCACCTCATATCTTTCTAATAACTTACTTGTCACTTTATTACCTTCCAGTAATGTGAACGCTGCTGACAAGACTGTCACACTAACAGCAGACAACACCCTCTCTGCTTCAGCTCCAGCTCTCCTGGCTACTTATTGCCCTGGCCCTGAAGGGACACAAACTAATAGTGTGCTTTCCAGTTCAGCACTTGGCCATCAAATATAAAAGGATGCGTAATTGCCTGTTTATCCCTTGTGAAGGGGAAATTGAGTACAAGGGCTAGGCTTTCCCACTGAGTTCCCTGATGTACACATATTCACACTCTCTCTCTCTCTCTCTCTCTCTCTCTCTCTCTCTCCCCCCCCCTTCTCCTCCCAGCACATGAGCACGTACACACACCCACTAAACTGTATCTTTGGTAAGCCCAAAGCTGCCTCAAGATGCCCTCTCCAGCTATTAAGTAGACAGTAACAAGACTACTTCTTAAGGGTCGGTAGAGACATGCTGACTTTGATGGCATTCTTTGAGTCTTTGGAAACTTAAGTATTGCAATTCCAAGCCCATGCATTTTGGGAGTACTGGGTGTGGCCCTAAAATTACAGCACAGTTTCTGCAAGTCAGTGACAAAAGTGGTATTAGATCGCCCCATATTCTGTAAGGAAAGCATTAAAATGTTTTTCCTCCCCTTCAAAACGTGCACGTGTTGTAACAAATTGGTTGTGCGTGATGGTAAAAAAAAAAAAAAAAAATTTTTTTTTTTTTTTTTTTTTTTAGTTTTGACACCCAACTGTTAGTCTAAATGAACACGTGTCTTGCCATGAGAACCTCCAAATCCATAGTGTAACAAGACAAATTCACCTTTGTTTTGTTTAATCGCACGGACAATCTGAAAAAAATAATAAGGCACGGGGACTTTGACTTGAATCACTAAAACAGAGACCACCCGATACGTAAAAGTAAATTCTCCACTTTGGGAAAATTTTGGTAAGTACAAGCGCATGAGCTTTACGAAATCAAGTGACTAGGGGACAAAAGGTACAAAGGAAGATCACGTGAAAGTGTTATCTTCCCAAACATCTTGAGCCTAAATAGCATGTAGGTATTGGCTGCTATTTTTGTATATTAAACTACTTAAAGGATGGTAAAAGGTGGCTAGTTGGTGGCTAAATGAAGTGCAAGATCTCTGTGTGCATCTTCCTTGGGGAACTAGGGGACTCCATGCTTCCTTCTAACCCTCCAGAAGCAGGTCTGTTAGAAGCTGATGACCGCCCCCCCCCACCCCCGCACAACCCGGCTTTGAACAGTCACATTTCAAATCTATTTGTCAACCAAATAAGATACAGGTGGGTGTCATCTTTGATACAAACTTCTGGAAAGAGAAAAGTGGCAGATTTAGAGATAGACGACTTACCAGGTCTGTGTTGACAAACCCGTGCTAAAATAATTGCATTAACCAGGGTGAGGACTGGGAAGAAAAGCACTTTGAGTAAGGATTCTTGGGGTCAGAGAAAAAGCAGTTGATGTTTTTTTAAGTTCCCCCAGTATGTATATATTACAATCATTTAGCAAACATCTTAAGAGAATCTTAATTAAAAATTCAGCTGCCAAAATTGCACAGATTCTGCTAACTAATATGAGCTTTCCCCCACCCTTTAAATAACAGGGATGCTTAAGGACAGTTCTAATTATTTTAATGTGTTTTTAGCTTCCTTTTTTTTAAAAGACTCTTTGAAGGGAAGGAAGAGCAGAAAAAGGTATTTTAACAAGAATGGAGAGAAGTAGATAGTATAAAACTATATTTCTTGAAGAGAGACTATCTTAAGCGTTATACCAAGACTTTATAAGGCTTCCTGTTGCCAAATGTGATGCTGAAATAATGCACAAGTAAGATGGCAAATCGATCCATTATGAACCGTCTCTGCCCACTTCTGTTACGGAATGCAAGGATTGAGAGGTGACTCGGGGCGGGGGGGACCCTGGATGTGTGAGAGAGCTCCACTCATCTGGCCCTGGAAACGCTTTCCACAAGAAGGGGAGAAAAGCCCAGCCCTCTTGGTAGTCCTCGGCTGCAAGGTGAGCTGACCTGGCACTGTTTCCACAGGAGTCAGGCTGCCCGTCCTTTCCATGCTAGGCGACAAAGCATCCCCCTGCCCTGCCTGTGAATCAGTGCCATGGCCATGAGAAGCGCTGATTCATGAGGTATGATGCTCTTGACTCCCAGACAATGAGCTGAGTTAGTAGGTTCACTTGAGATGCATAAACCAAGGTTGAATTTTCTTTTTTCATCTAGTACTCAATTTGGAGCATTTTGCATGTCTTTGTACAGAGTAATCCATTCCTCTCATTGTCCATCTTAATCTCCCCTGACTTTTCCATTATCTTTCCACTCCTGCCCCTTCTTCTTCTGATCTCACCCACCCCTTAAAAAAATTCTTCTCTGAAGCAAGAAGGTAGAACACTCCCTCTCTCACCCGGATTTTGATGGCTTTGGAAACATGTGTGTGTTCTACCCTGTCCAGGGTTTACATAACGTGGATTAAGTGAATGAGATGTTCTAGCATTATATATTTAGCTTATATGACTAAGATTTATAATATATGGTGCTCTCACTTTCCTGTGCAAACTTTGGTTCAGCTGCCCTGCGGAAAAGTCTTATCTTTTTCCTACCAGTGCCAGTATGAACAAGGGCAGGATTGCTAAACGTGGGTATCTGGAGGTCTGAGGGGTGAGGGAAGGCGGAGAAACCAGGAGAAGACTTTGGTCTGAGGCCTCCCTGGGCCTTTCCTCAAAGGTGGAGGCGAGTCGGGGCTTCAGGAAAGAAAGCTCTCCGTTCTCTACTGCTTATCAGGGACTAGGCCTTTTAGAACGAGCAAGATCCCTCACCTGGTTGAGAGAACGCCTAACTTTCTTATTCACCCCAAACCCACCGGTGTGTCTCGCTAACAAAAACATTTGACTCAACCTGCCTATTTGACAGCAAAATTGGCCAAAGGGAATTGAAATCATCTTAAGGAAAAGAATTTTCTCCAAGATATGTCCTCTCCCTCCTCCCAGAGTTTGGGGGTTTATGTTTTTTTCGTTTCTCTTCTCCTCTGCATCAAACCAGCCTCTCTGCTCAGCCTGCCACAGAACCAAAGTTTGCACTACAAAAGGCAGCAGCACCAAGGGACGGGGACAGCTTGCATCACCCTGATCTGATCATTGTGACGTCGGTAGCTTCGTAAATACTGTATGTACCTTGAACAAGGGTTTTGTTTTTGTTTCGTTTTTGGTTTTGCTTTTCGGTTTGTTTTTATTAGTAGTCTGAGGGAATTAAAAGTTTTTATTTGCTATTTCTTTTGTTGTATTTTCTGTACTATAACTGTCTACAGTATGTCTTTTGCATAAAATGCATAAGGGTTTGGGGATGTAAATGGAATTTTATTCATATTTTGTCCAAATACCTCTTGTAATTTGTATCAAAATTCTTGTACAATTTTTATATTAAAGATTTATCAGTCACTGATCTCTTCTTACCTGCTTGATTTGAAGAAACCTCAACAAACTCCAAGAGACCTCTATAAAACACACCTAGAAACACTTCAGCCCACATCGTGACTCACCCTTATTTAAGCCCCCTTGTTGGATAACGCAGTCTTCATTTTGGACTGAATTATGGTATTCCTGAATTCACTTCTTATCAAACTCATCTCTTGCTCAGATGGCAAAGCTGAGTCAGAGCTACAGAGATCCTAGCCAGTCCCGATGGAACCCAGCAAACACTGACTGAGTCTTTTCTCACTAAAGCTATCCCTTTGGGGATGCTTTTCCAGTGTCTCTCAAGAATTTCTTTTTCCCAAAGCCTTGGCACAAGCTCTTTTAAGGAAAGGAAGACCTTAGGTATCTTTGCCCCTTGGCTTTCTGCAAATATCTTCCACCTTGACCCTGTGAAATCTGTGGACAGCAGCCGACAGAATGATGACTATATATATATTTTTTTCATGCTAGATACTTGTGTTTCAGTTTATATTCTCTTGACAGTGGTTTTCTGCAGACTGTGCTTGTTATCATCTAGAAATAAAACTAGCAGATGGAAAGATGTTATCATCTAGAAATAAAACTAGCAGATGACATCTCCTGTCATACTGCTTGAGGCCAATGGGAAGAGGCATATAGGGTGCTTCTGACTCAGCAACTGTTTCATATTACCCCACCTTTTAAACCAATTCTAGCTAAACATTAGGCTAACTCAGACTATAACTTCTCCTGGAGTCTCCCTTCCAATGTAGCATTTCCTGTTCTCTGTCCCTGGAGCCACACTTATCCAAGCCTCCCCAGCTTGTACCACCCCCTTTCCTCTGGCCTCTGACCCAGAGAAACAAGCTACCCAGACTCTCTAGCAACCCCCTTGGCCCCAGGCCTCTGGCCAGCAAGGGACTGGACAGGCTGCTTGTACCTGTCTGGCTGTCATCAGACCCACAGAAAGGAACTGTCCAGCCAGCTTCAGGTACCACTGACTGAGGGTCCCTCTCAAGGTAGCAAAGGTGCCGACCACCAAGCATTGACGGCGAGCGGGGGGAGCCCCCCCCCCGATTTCCTCTGAGCACCCACAGACGGTTTCTGGGGTGAGAGCGAAGAAATGAAAGGTGAAACAATTTGGGGGAAGTCAACCTCCAGTGAGGTATGTGGTTATTAAATGTCACGGATGTGTTAACGCACCCCTACAGGGAATCCAAGCATAATTATGATCTTTTCATCAGTCATAACACGTCTGTAATTGGCAAGAATCCTCCCTCAAACAGCTCCTTCTTCTTTTAAAAAAAAAAATTGGGGCTTCCCTGGTGGCGCAGTGGTTGAGAATCTGCCTGCCAATGCAGGGGACACGGGTTCGAGCCCTGGTCTGGGAAGATCCCACATGCCGCAGAGCAACTAGGCCCGTGAGCCACAACTACTGAGCCTGTGCGTCTGGAGCCTGTGCTCCGCAACAAGAGAGGCCGCGATAATGAGAGGCCCGCGCACCGCGATGAAGAGTGGCCCCCGCTTGCCGCAACTAGAGAAAAGCCCTCGCACAGAAACGAAGACCCAACACAGCCATAAATAAAAATAAATAAATAAATAAAATTTAAAAAAAAAAAAGGCTTAATAACTGGACGCCGGGCAACAGGAAAAAAAAAATGGAAATCCTCCTTTTTAGCGAAGAGGCACCCATGAATTCAACTCTTGGCACAAAGCTAATCAGAGCCGCCTGGGTTGCGGCCAGTTGCTCTTCTGAGCCACTGGAAGACTTGCCGTCTGCTAGTCTGCCCCGTGTCAGTTGACAGTATGACAGTAGATTAAGTGCTACTAATTTAATAAAGCTGCTCTGAGGATGGAGCCGATCTATCAATGAAGACCAGAGATGATCTCATGGCTGGGGGCTCGGGAGGGGCAGCTGAGAATATCGAATTGCCTCAAGTAATACTGGGGGGAAATCTATCGATCCTCTGTAAGGTGCAGTTATTTTTAGTCACCTGACTCTCAGGCACCCAATCATTACCCATATTCATCAGAGACATATAATGAACAGAGGTATTGATTAGCAGGGGTAGCTGAAGAGATTTCCCAACAGTGCTAGTTCACATTGATAGGTCTCCAATGGGAATACAAGCCATGCAGCCCTGGAACATAACTTACTCTGTTCTAGGTCCTTCCATCGATTTTATTTTGGGGGGAGAGGGGGAAGGAGGGAGGGACAGTCTTGCACACAGTGGTGCTGCCTTGACCTTTCCCTAAAACCTTCTTGAAAAAAAGAAAACCAACGCACTACAACAGTCAACAAGGACGCAGCCCTGCTCCAAGTTGCCCGCTTCTCTCCAGGCTGGCTGTCCTACCTCATCTCTGATTGCCGTGTGTGTTATCTTGATTTACAGACACGTGCTCGAAGCTGGGACGTGCCAGTCAGAGCTCAGAGCCATCAGGCAGACGAAGCCTTTTCCCTCCCCTAAAGATCAACATATGGCTTCAGGAAATTATCGTGTTAGGCTAATTGCACCAAGTTGGCATGGTAGGAGCGTAATGAGTCCCGGTTTCAGCACACTGACCCCAAACCCAGTGATGCCAGCGCAGAGTAACTTTCCAAGCATTTTGCCTCATGGCAGGAAACCTCATTGAGCTGCTGTTTGCAAAAGGCATTTGGTTCCATTTCTAGCTTGCGCCCTGATCGTGCACGGCATGCTCCCATCGTACAAGGGAGTTTGCTGTGCGGTTCAGGCGAGTGCTTGTCCTTCCAGAGAACTAGTGGTGACCCACAGGCCACAACCATCAGAAGCCATGTTTTGCCTAATGGGTAACTAGAAACCGTTATGAAAATGCTGATAGGTAACTAGAAACCATTAAACCCCAGCGAGGAAAAAAACTGTAAAGGATTAACACAAGGACAGCTGTAAAAAATAAATCTCAAATGCATCATTAGAAACCAGAAATACACAAAGTCCAACTGTCTGTCATCCACACTGGATATTAGCAACACTTGACTGGGATATTAATGAAATGCTGTAGGAACTTGAAGTCACCTCTTAACCACTGAAGCTGGAGGCAAGTTTTTCTTTGCTCCAGTCTCTTCTTACCTGAGTCCGGGGTTTTGATGACGTTCAATTTCATTTGCCTCCGATTATTCTTGCCAGCGTGCCTTAATCTGTCTTACCTTGGCCAGCAGACTTGTCCACCTTCAGGTCCAGCCTCTCCTTGGACTTTGAGACTTTTGTGTGTACAACCTTCAGCCTTTTCTTTGCCCGTCTTTATTCTCTTCATCATAATGTTCAGTTCAATTTCTGTTTTCTTGGCTGAAACCATTAAAAAAAAATCAGTTCAATATATTTTGATCCTCTGGGATTAGACTGTACCTTAACTTCTTTCCAAATGTAAGAACTTACAGGGAAAAAAATATCAAAGATTTCAATAATTTTAAATCCCGAGTTCAGTGCATTGTGCAGCAACTTCAAGTTTTTGGAATGCTCCAAAAAAAATGGTCATAAGCAATTGAATTTGGACGTTATCAGGGTTTGGGGCATGTGCTGTGTGAGGGGATTTAAAATTATTAGGCCACTTCCAGGTTTTAGAGAGATTCATTTTTATAAATGTAAGTGCTATTAACAATTCAAAGCACTCATAATTCCCCATCTTTGTTCTTCCCCGATCTCAATTTCAATTTTTTTTAAGATTTTTTTTCTTAAGTGGAGAATTTCCTTCCCAAGTTTCACAAGGTCATTTGCAGACTGAAAACAAGACACTTATTTGATTATTTTCAGATGTCACGTCAATTGGTCTTGAGCAGAAAGTAATCCTGCAAGATGTTATGCTTTATGCTTTCTGTTCTTTCAAAAACCACAAACCTGCGTGTTTGAAAATATGTCTCTTTCCAAAAAGCCCTCAACCACACCCACACAGTGCACATGTGAGGCTGGCTTCAGGCTCATATACAGACATGCCTTTTCAAGGAAGCAACAAAGTCCACTCACTTCACAGATCTACTGTGAGTGTAAGCAGCCAGTGGGAGAAAAAGCCAGGGTGAAATCCAGCAAGTTGTGTCTGGCAGGGAATTGTGTTCTCAACACTTTAAAGATGGGCTGTTTCTCTAGCCCTCATAGTTTGTGGTACATAGTAGGTGATCAGTGCTCATTCATAGAATAAATGGGTACGATAAATGGGGACTAGAGGTGGGTGGATGGAGCCCTTTGTTAAATGCCAAAGTCAGAGCCAGCCTTAAGATTAGGCAAAGGTGAAGGCTGTCACGCCTGTGTAGAATGCAGGCATCAGCTATTTGAGGACTCTGGAAAGCAAATAGTAGCAGAAGCACTGAAGAAGACAACCAGGATTCAAAGTACTGCCGAAATGGCCTGACTTTGCCATTTCCCCCTCCACGTGCTCCAGCCTGAACTCATGGAAACCTGAAACACACAAGTGGTTCTCAGGGCTGGACACAGAGCTCTCCAGGAGAAGCCTTCTGGTCAAGGAGCCAGGAAGAAAACAGTGGATGCTCAGGGAGAGTGGGGGAAACTCCCTATTCTTCTTTCTTTTTGCTCTGTTTTTTTGTGCCTGCCTCAAACCCAAGCAACCCTGTGACAAAAGGAGCAGCGGTAGGGGAACCAGTAGGCACCTAAATCCTCTGGGAAGGAAGCTCCCCTTCTGGACTGGAGGAGCTGCTGTCCTGAGAGGGTAGCGAAACCCCTTTTGCTTCTTCTCTCTGTCTATCCTCCCACTTGGTCTGGGAGGTGAGCACAGTCCCAGGAAGTGAACCACAGAGCACCAGCTTTCCAGCCAGAGGACCACAAGGGCAAGGCTGAAAAGTTCCAGGGAGATCATGGAGAGGGAGGTCCTTGGGAAGGTAACCCCTTCAAATGAATTCCTGGGCTCACCCCTGAGATGCGTGTGCATGGCTCTAATCCTACAAGCACAGGCTGCCTACCGAGCGGTGCTCACGTGGGAGAGATCCGAACAGCGCTTCAAAGGTTTTGAAAACTGAACTGACACTGGAACTAAGACCCACAGAAGACTGGTTGGAACTTGCAACCTGAACTAAGGTTGAATGCCTGCTAAAAACATGTTGACATTCTCCACAGGATTGAAACAAGGCCCAGAATCTCATAATATGTGTGGTAGGCAAACTTCTTGATTTTTGTTTGTTTTTCAACTGTGGTAAAATATACATAACAAAAAGGTATCATTAACCATTTTAAAGTGTATCCTTCAGTGGTGTTAAGTACCATTCACATTGTTGTACAACCATCACCACCATCCATCTCCAGAACTTTTCATCTTCCTCAACTACAACTCTGTACCCATTAAACATCGACTCTCCATTGCCCCTATCCCCACCATTCTGCTTTCTATCTCTATGAATTTGACTACTCTAGGTACCTCATCTAAATGGACTCATACAATATTTGTCCTCTGTGACTGGCTTATTTCACTAGCATAGTGTCCTCAAGGTTCATCCATGTTGTAGCATGTGCCAGGATTTCCTTCCTTTTAAGGCTCAATAAGATTCCATTGTGTGTATATACCACATTTTGTTTATTCATTCATCTGCTAATGGGGAGTTGGGTTGCTTCTACCAGTAGGAAGTAGGAAGACTTCTAAAATGGTCCCCAACGATCCTCTATAGGAGTTTTCATATCCTTGTGATCCTGTCCCCTTAAGTGTAGGCTGGACCTAGTGCCTTACTTTTAACAACCTGACTGTGATAAAAGTGGTAAGATACAGACAGAATATAATCCAAAATTTTTCAGCCTATGACGAATTAGGAAAATCTTTCACACAGAAGACAATCAATAGATTATATTACCAAGATGACAAAGGTGGAATTACTTGAAAAAGACTTAAAAGCAAGTATTATTTAAATGCTCCAACAATAAGGGCAAACTCTCTTGAAACAAATAGAAAGCTAGAAGGTCTCAAAGACCTCTAAATGGAAACTGTAGAACTCAAAAATAAGATTATTAAAATTAAAAATTCACTGGATCAGTTCAATAGCAGAATGGAGATGACAGAGGAAAGTCAGTGAACTTGAAGGCAGGTCAACAGAAATTACCCAATCTGAACAACAAAGAGAAAAAAATTGAACAGAGCCTCAGGGACCTGTGGAATAATAAGAAAACATCTAATGTGTGTTATTGGAGTCCCAGAACTACAGGAGAAAGTTCAGTGAAAAAAAAGTATATGAAAAACTGATCACTGAAAACATTCTAAATTTTGCAAAAGACATAAACCTATAGATTCAAGAGGGTCAGTAAACCCAAACAAGATAAAGCCAAAGAAATGCACACCCAGACATGCATAATTAAATTGCTAGAGTCTACAGGAAAAAAAAAAAATCCCCAAAGGAAAAAACTGAGAAAAATGATACATTACTTATAGGGGAACAATTGGAATGACTGTGTTTTTTCATCAGAAACCAAGAAAGCCAGAAGGAAGTGGAACAACATTTTATAAGTGCTGAAAGAAAAGACCTTTCAACCCCGAATTCTAAATCCTGGAAAAATATTCTTCAGGAATGAATGTGAATTAAAGACATTCTCAGATGAAGGATTTCTCAATCTCCTCCCCCACCCCAGCATATATGTTCCAAAAGAACTGCTAAAGGAAATTCTTTATAAAGAAAGGAAATAATACCAAGAAGAAAGTTTGAACTTCAAGAAAGAAGGGAGAGCGACAGAAATTATAAATGTATGGGAAAATACAATAAATTATTTTTCTGTTAATTTTCTGATGGTTTGAAAGCAAAAAATATAGCATTGTCTGGTGGTGTTTTCAATGTATGTAGGTGTAATACATAAGACAACTATGACATAAGGCTATACCACGTATGATTCTATTTATATGACATTCTCTAGAAGACAAAACTGTAGCAGTAGAGGACAGCTAAGTGGTTGCTAGGGCTTGGGGTGGGGGCAGAGTATGACTACAGAGAGATAGCAGGAAGGAATTTTTGGAGTGATGGAACATCACTGTATCCTGTTTGCAGTGGTGGTAACAAATCTATATATGTCCTGAATTTTATAAAATACAGGGAGAAAGTCAATTTTACTGTATTTTAATTTTTTTTTTTTTTAAAGGAATTAGAGTTCGGTCCCCTGGTACTCTGATTTCAGAGAGTGAAATCTGCCTCCGCCACCCTCTCATCCTCAGCTCTAAATGATACATCCCTTACTCTTACTTGTTTGCTTTTACAGGAACATCCTTTAAAAAGGGCAGAGTCCTTCCCATCAAAATGATGAGGCTTAAAATAAAACCCTATAGGGGAAACTCATTGACTTAATTTCACCTTCAGTTTTAAATATTCTTTAGCTTATTTACAGCAGTGTGTTTTGATTGAAGAGATCCTGAAAAGGGAGGCACAGGACATTTTGACAGGAGGTGCCACCAGTGAATATTTAAAGGATCGGTCTGGAATTATCTAAGAGCCTTCATATTGATAGACATATCTTGGAGAACACTTCAAATATTTGCAATGGAGGACAGAGGCAGAAAGTTTGTGATATTAACCACCTGGAGCCCTTCCCTCTAGCACAGTAAGCAGCTCCTAATTCCTGACCATGGCACTAGAGTTCTTCAGTACCCTGCAATTGCTGACTGGAAACTCTGAATCCCCAACTACTCCCTCCAGATTGCTCCTCATGCACATACAGGTGGCAGTACCACTTGGCAACAAGGGTGTAGGTATTAAAGACATCTTAGATGTTATGTCTACATTGGAAAGTCCATGGACTAGCTGCTTCATCAAAGTAAGCAGGGAGTGGAGTACAGAAACCAGCAAGGGAGATTGACAAGAGTGGTAAGGAGAGAACCAGACATGTGGTAGGGAAGGTAGGGAACTTAGAAGTGTCAAAAGGTAAGTGGTCAGCCATATGAAACACCCAAGAGAATTAGGTATGGTGAAAATTGGGAAGCAGTCATTGCATTTGATGATTAGGGAAACTGTTAATACTTTGGTGCAAACAGGTCATGTCCACGACATATGCACCACAGTGCCTACCAAGTCCAGCTTTCCTCACTAGTAAACACTGCTCCACCCTCAGCACCAACACAAGAAAAACATGCTAGGTGGACTGCTGCAGGACAGTGGCCAGAGACTGACCAGACATGGGTGACTGACCCAAGAGCAGTCCATTTATAGGCTGGTAGGTGACCTATGAGGAGGTCTGGTACAAAGCAAACATAATAATTAGCTATTTAAACCAGCTCTGTCCAGGATTTTGACTCTGATATATAGAGTAGATTGAGCAGTTGGATGTTAGAAGAAAACAGAGCCAGCATTAAAAGACAAAGAGAGAGCGAATAAGAGAGACAGAGAGACAGACACAGGCTAGGAATGCTGAGAGAGAGATGGATAAAGAAGCAGGCCCCTACAGCTGCTCTGGACTGCAGGAGTGCATGGATTGGGATGCGTGTGGGCTTTATTAGGAAGTTTGGTGGCAAAGGGAAGAAAGCTTGTGTTAGATTGCAAAGAAGGGTCAAGGGTAGCAGTGTGTGTGTGTGTGTGTGTGTGTGTGTGTGTGTTTAATAAGAGGAAAGACTCAATCATGAGGGAGGATGTGGGGAATGCTATTATGCTTACTCATTTAAGTCCTAACTCTCAACCTAGCCCTACAGTCAGGGGAATTGTGCTTCTGCTACAAATACCCAAGGGGTACAGAAATGCCTAGAGATGACCACCTACCCAGCAGACATAGGAGCTACTGAAAATTCAAAGTGATCAGAGTGGGAGGAGGGAGGAGCACCATCTATGAATCTGAAATATGCACGAGGCTCCCTTGTAAGCACCTTACCTACCTTTCCTCATGTTTGCCCCCCACCACACCTGTAGGATAAACATTATCCTACTTTATGGTTGAGAATTTGAGGCTTAAGGAAGCTAAGTAACAGAGACCATTGAAACTGTACTTTGAACTCAAACCTGTTTGTCTGAAGTCCTGCTCTTTCCACCTTTCATCCTTTCTCCTACTCATGAATCTTATACACTTATCAATCAACAAGCAAATTTTTGTTGAGTTCCTTTGGGTGTAGCTAAGACTACAATAAAGAAGATTTCCAGTAGAGTCGAGAAATAAAAGTATGTGTAACATGGTAAATTACAGTTCATGGTAGGCCAGTTGGGGTCCAATCAGGAAAACAGAAACTTCACTAAGTATTTCAACAGAGATAATTCAATATGGGGAATTGGTTAAATGGGTGTTGGAAGACTGAAAAAGGAAAAGGAGAATACTGAGGGAAAATAGATAATAGCTACAGGGAGTAGCTACTACCCCTAAGGCTTAGGGGACAAAAGGAAGGAAGTGATTGGGTCATCAGAACCTTGAAGTTCAGAGGAGAGGCCTGTTGAACTGGGGCCTAGACTTCTGAGAAAGTACAGGGACTCTGGTAACTCAGGAGTACAGACCAAGTGCCCCATGGAGCTGGGGCTCAGACCTGGGTAGATGGGCTGCCTGGCAAGGGCTTTTATTTCAGGAGCTTAAAGAGCCTGAAGAACTGAAACTCAGATTTCTGAGGTAAGGGCATTGCTTGGCTACTGCTGGTACCTCTGAGGTTGTACGATGAAGCTGGTTGTGGGTATAGGGAAGGAAGTTGGAGGTCAGAACCAGCCTCTACTGCCTGGGGGCAACATTGACAGGAATAGCAGGCATGCAGGAAGATGCAAGTCCATTTTCTCTCCCTCCTGCCTTCTAATCTCTCTGGAATTACCACTATTGTCAACGTGTAACAGGAAGCCAATTGGCAAAGGAGAAATGGAGGTGGCAGAGTTCCAGCCTTGGCATCCCAGAGCAGAATCTAAAAGAGTGTGTTTAGACCTGAAAGACTAGAGCACATGAAGCAACATATACTAATTGCCAAACAAGGTGTAGAAGGCCAGAATGGAGGGCGGAAGCCATCCCAAAGGCTGTGGTGGTTGAGGGCAGCGAAGAGATGGGACTAGGGCTGAACTCTAAGTGTTGGCCAAGAGTGGATGAGGGACCTGAGGCAGAGCTACAGGAAAGCTTAAGGTATGTCTGGGGACAGATTAGAAGCAGGAGACCAAGATGGAAAAGTGGGCTTAGGGATATTTTTAAAAATTAAAATAAATAAGTAAATTCAGCATCATTTTTATGGAACTTGTTAACTGCAGAATGAGGAGTTTGGCATTTGTCTCTTTAAAATGAAAGAAAGAACCAAGCAGTGAAGAAGCCCCCTCCTAATGATTCGCTTCATTTCATCACCAGCTCATTGCCTAGGATATGGAAGTTACAGCAGTAGAGCAAGTTTTAGGAATCTGACGTTGAAGTCTGAGAGATTATCCAGGCCAGTGATTTTCTTGTGCGTGTGTGTGTGTGTGTGTGTGTGTGTGTGTGTGTGTGTGTTTATTTCTTATTGAAAGAACACTTTTTCCAAACAAAAAGTTAGGTACAACCCCAAGGCATGAAACAAATAGAAGTAGAGGTTCTCTGGGAGTGTCAGAGCTTCCCCCATTTGGCCTCCACTTTTTCCTACTGCAGGGGACTTTGAGACAGGTCTTGAAACCTGGAACACAATTTGCCAACCAGTGATCTAAATGAACTCCTCCACTTTTTACATGAGGAAGCGAAGGTTCAGAAAGTTTATTGGTCACTCCACAAATTAGTGCTACATTGTGATTACAATGCAGATCTTCTGACTTCTGGTCCAGGAGCACTTCCATTACAGCTGGAGTGGTCATACAATTTATTGCCTAAGCTAGGATATGTTTTAGAGTGAAGGAGGACAATTAAAATAATTGATAGGCACGAAGAGATTCACAAAAATTGTAACCTGGGACTGTCCTGAGCAACCCAGAATATCTGGTCATCCTAAGGAAACCTTACTGCATTTTTTATACTTTCTAACTCAAGATTACCCCAGTCCCTACCTAATAAAGCCCTTCCCACATTTATTTTTTGACATCCAGTACCTCTCAATCTAATGAGTGCACAGAATCCAAGACTGATCCGGGCTCCTCCCAGCCTTTCCTATCCAATATCTTTTAGTGTAAATTGCCCTGATACTTTCCTAGGCTTTCATTTGTACAGGGGTAACAGGGCCTTGGGCAACAACTACCTGGTGTTCAGAAGTTGAATTGAGGAAATGTTTGGGTTGGCCGAAAGCCTTACTGTATCAATCAGGTTTTTAATTGAAAGCAACAGAGAATGATTGACTTATATTTATACAGAAAAGATGTATCAGATACTACTGGGTGGCTCACAGAATTGCTAAGAAGACTGGATCACTAAACCCAGGAAGCAGACAGGAACAAGAGAGGCTAAAAATAAGCAAACAGCCAAAATCATATCACAGAACTAGTCCAGTGAGGACCTGGAAGATGTCACCAGCCCTGGGTGTTGGATACTACAGCTGGCATCGCTGACCTTTAGACCCAGAGTGACTTCTCCATTGACCCTGCTGCTTTGCATAGCCAGCTCTCAATTCAGAGAGTCCAAGTGGGTTAATCTGATTAGCCAATCCTAGGCCATCCCTGTTAGTCTAGTCTTTTCAAGCTTTTAAAGTGGAAAGGAAGGTTCTGTCTACAATGCTATATTTTTGTTCCCAAATGTTTGCTGCCCCTTCCTAGGGGGAGGATTATACTTTCCTGTCTCTTTGACATCTGGCTTGACCATGTTGCTTGTTTTGGCCATTAAAATTATACGCAGAAATGATATGGATAACTTCCAAGCAGAAGCATTAAGAGCCAGTGTGTACTTTCAAGACCAGCCAAGATGGCAAAGTAGAAAGACCCTGTCCTCTCACAAGAACACCAAAATCACAACTATTTGCAGATGAAAAAGACTAGAACCTATCAGAAAATATCTTCTACAACTGAAGACATAAAGAGGGAACGATGAGATCGATAGGAAGGACAAATGTGCCATATAATCAAGTCCCATACCCCCCAGGTGGGTGACCCTCAAACTGGAGAATAATTATATTGCAGAGGTTCTCCCACAGGAGTAAGGGTTCTGAACCCCATGTCAGGCTCCCCAAGCCAGGGGTCCTGCACTGGGACGATGAGTCTCCATAGCATTTGGGTTTGAAGGCCAGCAGGGCTTAATTTCAGGAGTCCCAAACGACTGGGAGAAATAGAGACTTCACTCTTACAGGGCATACACAAAATCTCAAATGCTCTGGGACCCTAGACAAAAGCAGTAATCTGATAGGAGCCTGCGCCAGACCTACCTGCTGGTCTCAGAGAGTCTCCCAGAGAGGCAAGGGTCAGCTGTGGCTTACCGTGAGGACAAAGACACTGGTGCAACCATTATTGGGAGGTTCCTCTACCACATGGATACTGGTGCTGACAGCACCATTATAAAATTCTCCCTCTAGCTCATTAGCACCAAGACCTGGCCCCACCCAATAGCCTGTAGGCATCAGTGCTGATAGCCTCAGGTCAAACAACTAACTGGGTGGGGACAAAGTCCCACCCATCAGCAGACAGGTTGCCAAAAGATTTCCTGAGCCCACAGTTGACTATAGAGGTGCCTCTAGACGCAGCTCCACCCACCAGTGGGCAAGTACTTGTCCTGCCCTCCAGGAAGGCTCCATAAGCCTCTGGACCAGCCTCACTCACCAGGGGGCAGACACCAGAAAACCACAGATCCACAGCCTGCAGGCCCAACCTGCCCACAGGAGGCCAGACCCTACTCTGGGATCAGCTGGGCCCCAGCCCTACCCACTATCAGGCCAAACAAGCTTCAAGACACCACGGACTCCATACCCAATTGTGTCAGGAATCCTCCCCCCTGCCCCCTGGAGAGCTGACACAAGCTCTAGGGTCCCTGGGCCCTGCAGCCAGATTCCAGGATCTGGCTCTGCCTGCCAGTAATCTAGCACTAACCCTAGGACCTGGCTTCGCCCACCAGTGGGCAGGCAACAGCCTTGGAGTCTTCTGACTCTGCCCACCACTGAGCCAGCATTAGCCCCAGAGCCCTTGGGGGTTCTGCAGTCAGATACCTTGTGACCAGGCCCCACCAACCAGCAGCTGGAAGCCTCTGCACAATGCAGGGTCTGACAACCAACCAGACTAGGGGCCAATGAAGCTACCAGACTGCCCACACAATCATCCTGCCACAACTGAAAGACCCACACATCCCTCATAGGGCAAACCCCTTGAGCATATAGCTTGGGTGACAACAGGGGAGTGCACTGCTGGGATGCACAGGATGTCTCCTACAGAAGGCCATTTCTCCAAGGGTGGGAAAGGTAACTAACCTACCAGACTCATAAAATTACAAACAGTGACTTAAGCAAAATGAGATGGCAGAGGAACATGTTTCAGGTAAAGGAAAATGATAAAACCCCAGAAGAAGAGCTAAATGAGGTGGAGATAGGCAATCTACCTGAGAAAGAGCTCAAGGTAATGATCCTAAAGATAGTCAAAGAACTTGGGAGAAGAATGGATGAACAGAGTGAGAACATAGAAGTTTACAATAAAGAGTTAGAAAATAAAAATAACTTCGAAACAGAGAAGAAGAATGCAGTAAGTGAAATGAAAAATATACTAGAAGGAATCAATAGTATATTAAATTATACAGATGAAAAGATCAGTGATCTTGAAGAGAGAATAGTGGAAATTACTGCCGCTGAACAGAAAAAAGAAAAAAGAATGAAAAGAAATGAAGACAGTTTAAGAGACCACTGGGACAACAAGTGCACTAATATTTGCATTATACGAGTCCCAAAAGGAGAAGAGAAAGAGAAAAGGCCTGAGAAAATATTTGAAGGCATAACAGGTGAAAACTTCCCTGACTGGGAAAGGAAACAGTCACCGAAGTCCAGGAAGCACAGAGAGTCCCATACAGGATTAACCTAAGGAGGAACACATCAAGACACATTCTAATTAAAATAACAGAAATTAAAGATAAAGAGAAAATATTAAAAGCAGCGAGGGAAAAACAGCAAATAGCATACAGGGGAACTCCCATAAAGCTATCAGCTGATTTTTCAGCAGAAATTCTGCAGGCCAGAAAGGAGTGGCACAATGTATTTAAAGTGATGAAATGAAAAAACCTACAACCAGGAATACTCTACACAGCAAGGCTCTCATTCAGATTTGATGGAGAAATCAAAAGCTTTGTAGGTAAGCAAAAGCTAAAAGAATTCAGCATCACCAAATCAGCTTTACAACAAATCCTAAAGGAACTTCTCTAAGTGGAAAAGAAAAGGCCACAATGAGAAACAAGAAAATTACAAAATGAAAAAGCTCACCAGTAAAGGCAAATATACAGTAAAGGTAGGAAATCATCAACACACAAAGCTAGTAGGGAGGTTAAAAGACAAAAGTAGTAAAATCATCTGTAAGCACAATAAGCAGTTCAGGGATACACAAAACAATTAAATGTAAAATATGATACCATAAAGAGTAATCGTGATTGGAGGAGAGTACAAATGAAGGGTTTTTAAAACAAATTTAAAATTAAGAGACTGGCAACTTTAAAAATTCACACACATATATATAGACTGCTACACAAACACCTCATGGTAACCGCAAACCAAAAACTTACAAGAGATACACACACAAAATAAAGGAATCCAAACATAACACTAAAGATAGACATCAAATTACAAGAGAAGAGAACAAAAGAAGGGGGGAAAAGACCGACAAAAGCAAATCAAAAACAATTAACAAAATGGTGATAAAAACATACATATCAATAATTACCTTAAATGTAAACAGATTAATGCTCCAACTAAAAGATATCAACTCACTGAATGGATACAAAAACAAGACCCATATATATGCTGCCAACAAGAGACTCACTTCAGATCTAGAGACACATATGGACTGAAAGTGAGGGGATGGAAAAAGGTATTCCATGCAAATGGAAATCAAAAGAAAACTGGAGTACCAATACTTATATCAGACAAAATAAACTTTAAAAGAAGGACAAGAGACAAAGAAGGACACTACATAATCATCAAGGGATCAATCAAAGAAGAAGATATAACAACTGTACATACGTATGCACCCAACGTAAGAGCACATAAATATATAAGGCAAGAATTAAGAGATATAAAAGGAGAAACTGACAGTAATACAATAATAGTAGAGGACTTTAACACCCCACTTACATCAATGGACAGATCATCCAGGCAGAAAATCAATAAGGAAACACAGGCCTTCAATAACACATTAGACCAAATGTACTTAATTGATATTTAGAGAGCATTCCATCTGAAAGCAGCAGAATACACATTCTTTTCAAGTGCACATGGAACATTTTCCAGGATAGATCACATGCTAGTCCACAAAACTAGCATCGGTAAATTTAAGAAAATTAAAATCATATCAAGCATCTTTTCCAACTACATGCTATGAAACTAGAAACCAACCACATGGAAAGAACTGCAAAAAACACAAACACGTGGAGGCTAAACTACATGATAATAAACAACCAATGGATCACTGAAGAAATCAAAGAGGAAATTTAAAAAATACCTAGAAACAAATGAGAATGAAAGCAGGATGATGTAAAACCTATGGGATTCAGCAAAAGCAGTTCTAAGAGGAAAGTTTATAGCAATACAGGCTTACATCAGGAAATAAGAAAAATCTCAAATAACCTAACCTTACATCTAAAGGAACAAGAAAAAAAAAAGTTAATAGAAGGAAAGAAATCATAAAGATGAGAGCAGAAGTAAATAAAATATACAAAGAAAACAATAGAAAAGATCAATGAAACTAAAAGCTGGTTCTTTAAAAAGATAAACAAAATTGATAAACCTTTAGCCAGACTCATCAAGAAATAAAGGGACAGGGCCCAAATCAATAAAATCAAAAGTGAAAAAGAAGTTACAACTGACACCACAGAAATACAAAAGATCTTAAGAGACTATTATGAACAACATATACTAATAAGATGGACAATCTAGAAGAAATGGACAAATACGTAGAAAGGTACAATCTCTGAAGACTGCACCAGAAGAAACAGAAAATATGAACAGATCAGTTACCAGTAATGAAATTGAATCAGTAATTTAAAAACTCACAACAAGCCATAGTCCAGGACTAGACAGCTTCACGGGTGAATCCTACCAAACATTTAGATAAGCATTAACACCTATCCTTCTGAAACTATTCCAAAAACTGCAGAGGAAGGAACACTTCTGATCTCATTCTATGAGGCCAGAATAACCCTGATACCAAAACCAAAGATATCATAAAAAAAGAAAATTACAGGCCAATATCACTGATGAACAGAGATATAAAAATCCTCCACAAAATATAAGCAAATCAAATCCAACAATATATTAAAAAGCCATACACCATAATCAAGTGGGATTTATCCCAAGGATGCAAGGATTTTTCACTACCTGCAAATCAATCAATGTGATACACCACATTAACAAACTGAAGAATAAAAACCATATGATCATCTCAATAGATGAAGAAAAACTTTTTACAAAATGCAACATCCATTTATGATAAAAACTCTCCAGAAAGTTGGCACATAGGAAGCATACCTCAGCATAATAAAGGCCATACAAGACAAACCCACCCCTAACATCATACTCAACAGGGAAAAGCTGAAAGCATTTCCTCTAAGATTCAGAACAAGACAAAGATGACCACTCTCAATACTTTTATTTAACATAGTATTGTAAGTCCTAGCCAGAGCAATCAGACAAGAAAAAGAAGTAACAGGGATCCAAATTGGAAAAGAAGAAGTAAAAGTGTCAGTACTCACAGATGACATGATAGTATACATAGAAAATCCTAAAGACACCACCAGAAAACTACTATAGCTAATCAATGAATTCTGTAAAGTTACAGAACACAAAATAAATATAGAGAAATCTGTTGTATTTCTATACACTAACAATGAACTATCAGGTAGAGAAATTAACAATTTCATTTACCATCACATCAAAAAAGAATAAAGTACCTAGGAATAAATCTACCTAAGTAGGTAAAAGACCTGTACTTGGAAAACTATAAGATACTAACGAAAGAAATTTAAGATGACACAAACAGATGAAAAGAAAGAACATGTTCTTGGATTGGAAGAATTAATTTTGTTAAAATGAACATACTACCCAAGGCAATACACAGATTCAATGCAATCGCTATCAAATTACCAATGGCATTTTTCACAGAACTAGAACCAATAATTTCTAAATTTGTATGGAAACATGAAAGACACTGAATAGCCAAAACAATCTTGAGAAAGAAGGGAGCTAGAGGAATCATGCTCCCTGACTTCAGACTATACTACAAAGCAACATTAATTAAACAGCATGGTACTGGCACAAAAACAGACACAGATGAATGGAACTGAATACAGAGCCCAGAAATAAACCCACACACCTATGGTCAATTAATCTATGACAAAAGCAACAATATACAGTGGAGAAAAGACAGTCTCTTCAGTAAGTAGGCAGTGCTGGGAAAACTAGACAGCTACATGTAAAAGAATGAAATTAGAACATTCTCTAACACCACATACAAAAATAAACTCAAAACGGAATAAAGACCTAAATGTAAGACCAGAAACCATAAAACTCACAGAGGAAAACATAGGCAGAACACTATTTGACATAAATTGTAGCAATATTTCTTTTGATCTGTCTCCTAAAGCAAAGGAAATAAAAGCAAAAATAAGCAAATTGGACCTAATCAAACTTAAAAGGTTTTCTGCAGTAAATGAAACCACCGACAAAAAAGATAACCTACTGAATGCGAGAAAATATTTGCAATTTATATGACTGATAAGGGTTAATACCCAAAATATACAAATAGCTCAAACAATTCAACATCAGTAAAACCACAAACAACCTGATTAAAAAATGGTCAGAAGACCTGAACAAACATTTTTCCAAAGAGGAAATGCAGATGGCGAACAGGCACATGAAAAGATGCTCAACATCACTAATGATCAGGGAAGAGCAACTCAAAACCACAATGAGATATCACCTCACACCTGTCAGGATGGCTATCACCAAAAAGAACACAAAGAGCAAATGATGATGAGGATGTGGATAAAAGGGAACACTCATCCAGATAAAATGGCAAAGTAGAAGGACTTGAGCTCACCCCCTCTCATGAAAACACCAAAATCACAACTAACTGCTGAATAACCATCGACAAAAAGACTAGAACCTACCAAAAAAGACGTTTTACA
The DNA here is from genome assembly GCF_965194805.1 of Balaenoptera borealis. Lineage (NCBI taxonomy): Eukaryota > Metazoa > Chordata > Mammalia > Artiodactyla > Balaenopteridae > Balaenoptera > Balaenoptera borealis. The sequence goes on from NC_138865.1 coordinate 57,093,561, forward strand.
TCCAAACACAAAGCAAAAGCCACATGGTAAGAGGGGTGCTTACCTGCCCCTTTCCCATACCTGCCAGGTGGGCAACCCACAAACTGGAAAATAATAATATAGCAGATGTTCTCCCACAGGAGTGAGAGTTCTGAGCCCCACATAAGGCTCCCCAGCCTGAGGATCTGGCATTGGGATGAGCAGCCCCCAGAGCATTTGGCTTTGAAGGCCAGTGGGGGTTTAGTGCAGGAGTTCCACAGGACTGGGGGAAACAGACTCCACTCTTGGAGGGCGCACACAAGGTTTCACATTCACTGGGACCCAGCACAAAGCAGTGACTCCATAGGAGCCTGGGCTAAACCTACTGGCAGGTCGTGGAGGGTCTTCTGGGGAGACGAAGGTCAACTGTGGCTCACTGTGGGGGCAAGGACACTGGTGGCGGAGGCCCCAGGGAATACTGATCCACACGAGCTCTCTCAGAGGTCACCATTTTGGCACTGAGACCTGGTCCCACCCACCAGCCTGCAGGCTCCATGCTGGGACACCTCAGGCCAAACAACCAGCAGGGTGGGAACACAGCACTACCCATCAACAGACAGGCTGCTTAAAGTAGCACCGAGCTCACAGACACCTCTAAACATACCCCTTGACACGGCCTTGCCCACGAGAGGGACAAGACCCAGCTCTACCCACCAGTGGGCAGGCACCAGTCCCTCCTACAAGGAAGCTTGCACAAGCCCCTGGACCAACCTCATCCACCAGGGGGCAGTCACCAGAAGCAAGAGGAACTACGTCCCTGCAGCCCGTGGAAAGGAGACCACAAACACAGAAAGTCAGACAAAGTGAGACGGAAGAGAAATATGGTCCAGATGAAGGAACTAAATAAAAACGCAGAAGAACAACTAAGTGAAGTGGAGATAGGCAATCTACTTGAAAAAGAATTCAGAGTAATGATAGTAAAGATGATCCAAGATATCGGAGAAAGAATGGAGACACAGACTGAGAAGATACAAGAAATGTTTAACAAAGAGCTAGAAGATTTAAAGAACAAACAGAGATGAACAATACAATAACTGGAATGAAAAATACACTAGAAGAAATCAATAGCAGCATAAATGAGACAGGAGGACAAATAAATGAGCTGGAAGACAGGGTGATGGAAATCACTGCCATGGAACAGAATAAAGAAAAAAGAATTAAAAGAAATGAGGACAGTCTGAGAGACCTCTGGGACAACATTAAACACACTAACTTTCACATTACAGGGATTCCAGAAGAAGAGAGAGAGAAAGGGCCTGAGAAAATATCTGAAGAGATTATTGTCGAAAAGTCCCCTAACATGGGAAGGGAAAGACTCACTCAAGTCCAGGAAGTGCAGAGAGTCCCATAGAGGATAAACCCAAGGAGGAACATGCCAAGAAACATATTAATCAAAGTGACAATAATTAAAGACAATGAGAAGATATTAAAAGCAACAATGGAAAAGCAACAAATAACATACAAGGAATCCCCATAAGGATATCAGCTGATTTTTCAGCAGAAATTCTGCAGGCTAGAAGGGAGTGGCACAATATATTTAAAGTGATGAAAAGGAAAAACCTACAACCAAGAATACTCTACCCAGCAGGGCTCTCATTCAGATTTGATGGAGAAGTCAAAAGCTTTACAGGTAAGCAAAAGCTAAAAGAATTCAGCACCACCAAACCAGCTTTACAACAAATGCTAAAGGAACTTCTCTAAGTGGAAAAGGCCACAATTAGAAACAAGAAAATTATGAATATTGCATAACACAGGGAATATAGCCATTATTCTATAATAACTATAAATCGAGTATAACCTTTAAAAATTGTGAATCACGATATTGTACACCTATAACTTAAATAATATTGTACAGTAACTATACTTCAATTAAAAAAACAAGAACAGCAATATTCTAGATTGGAACTGCCACATCAACCTGGGTACAAGAAGTGAAGATGATGTAGAGCAGAGCCATAGCCAATCCATGAAGGATATGCAGCATTAGCAGGAATTAAACTTTCTTAAGCCATTATGATTTGGGGGAGTCATTTGTTATCATGGCATATTTAGCTAAATCTGACTGATACATGCTCTTACCAAGATTCAAGATTCACATGATGGAGAATTCCCAAACATAGAAACAGACGTTTGACCAAAAAAACCCCCCAAGAAACCAAAAAATTTTGAAAAAAGAAACCCAAAAAAACAATGACAAGTAAATTTCACTTCAATGTATAAAATTTATTCAGACATGTAACTTTTAAAGCATCACCTTCCTTCTTCAAGGTTTCACTTAACCTTGCAGCTCTCCCAAGCACTAGCCTAAGGTTCTCATAATACTACGAGTACAAAGTTTGCTTGAGTAGAACCCTCGGGACCAAATCAGCAAATGATTCTTCACAATCTCTGTTGTCTGTTTGTTAGAGAGATTATTTATATTGATCTTACCTTTTAAAAAATCACTGAATGTTAAAATTGATCAGGGAAGTCTTCCACTGGGAGAGAATGGTTTTTGAAAAACACTCAGGCAGATTTAGACAATAAGAAGTTGTAAAGCAAGTATGTGTGTGTGTATGCATCAAATTCATTTTTAGGTGATTTTATTTCTAGAAGATTAGATACATATTTTATTTTAACATATTTAATGAAAATAGGAATCCATTATTTCTCTAGTTATATAATCAAAATAGTTCTGGCTGTTTACTATAGAATTATTTTTCGTCTCCTAAGGAAATTAAGTTCAAAACAATTTCCTTGCTTCACCCAAGGATTTAAGGTTCCACTAGTTCATTCACATCTGCTCATGATGTTGCAGTCCTTAGGACTCAGTGCACAGACTGAAAAGAATCCTTACTTTAAAAAGCAGGTCAACCAGCAAATTCCAAAGCAAATTTACCTTAGAGGCTTTTCAGAAGAGTCTGGGCAGAAGTTGGTGGTGATGCCAGGTGTTAGCTAACCCAAGGCATGGAGATAATTTTGGGATTCAGCTTCTTGTTATCTTGGACTGAGAGAAGCAATTTATGTCCTGAGAAGTCATCTAAAATGGTGTGGGATTTTTGTTTTAATTTTTTTTTAATTTTTAAAATCAATACCTGTTAATTCCATACACTTCATTTTCTTTACTCCTGAATCAATCCTGAATCTGGTTTTCCTGCCATTTTTCTCCTACCTGGTCAATCCACAAGTATCTTTTGAATACCTACAATGTGACCTTAGAGTGTGCATCAACTTAGGCTTCAAGGAATAATACAACTATCTATTTCAGGGGTGAAAAAAAAATATTACCTTAATCACTAGCATCACAGTGTTCCTCTTAAGGACAAGCAAGTCTTTCTGTAGTACATAATTTTCCAAGCCTTTTTTGTCAAAAGAGAGTGCAGAGGGCATTTTCCCTCTGGAATACATAGAAACAAGCAGACAGATTAACTACTCTGCTTAAGAAGTTAAAAGGAGAGGAAAAGGTGGGTGGGAGGTATTGGGCAACAGGTTGGCAGAAAGATGGTCAGTGAGAAATTTCCAGGGACAATTGTAGGTAAGGATGCCCAGTACCAACCAATACTAAGACTTAAAATATTGTTAAAATGGGGAGAAGGAATTCAAGATGGCAGAGTAGAAGGACATGGAGCTCACCTCCTCCCACAAACACATCAAAAATCCATCTACATGTGGAACAATTCTCACAGAATACCAACTGAAAGCTGGCAGAAGATCTCCTATGGAACCAAAACCACAAGAAAGATCCCCATGTAACTGGGTAAAACGAAAGGAAAAAAAAGAAGGAATTGAGATGGGGCCTGCACCCCTTGGAGGGAGCTGTGAAAGAGGAAAGGTTCCCTCAACCTGGGAACCTCCTTTGCTGGCTCAGAGGTCTGCTGGAACATACGGGGAGCTGGAGTGGCTTAGAATTTGCTCAAGAAGAGGCTGTGGGAGCTGGCTTGCTGCCAGGCAGGGTAGAGAGGGGCCGGCACAGATGGTCGCTGCCGTGTCACCACATTTCCCAGCCCATGATGCACACTTGCTGGTGCATGCAGTGGCTGGGTGGTAAAACTTGTGCTTCAGTGGACAGACCCAGTGAGAGGCCTTGGTTTGGTTGTGGGGAGACAGCCTCAAGGGCCTAGACTGTGGTCTGGGCTGCCATAGTGGGTGCACACAGGATGGAGCGTGGGTCTGCCCTAGTAGCCCCATTGTCAGCATGCTTATGGTGGGGTGCAGCTCTAGCCATGTTGGGCTTTGGGAGCACATCCTTGCTGGAGGCAAGACTGACATATGAGCCTTACATGTGCAATCGAAAATAGGACACAAATGAACTTATTTACAAAACAGAAGTAGACTCACAGACATAGAAAACAAACTTGTGGTTATCAAAGGTGAGAGGGGGGAGGTATAAATTAGGAGTTTGGGATTAACAGATACACACTACTATATATAAAATAGATAAATAACAAGGGCCTACTGTATAGCACAAGGAACAATATTCACTATCTTTTTTTTTCTTTTTATTCACTATCTTTTAATAACCTATAATGGAAAAGCATCTGAAAAAGAATATATATGTACATATAACTGAATCACTTTGCTGTACAGCAGAAACTAACACAACGTTGGAAGCCAACTATACTTGAATTAAAAAAAAAAAAAGGAATTATGGCTGAAAACTTTCCAAACCTAAAGAAGGAAACAGATATCCAGGTACAGGAAACAAGGATGGTCCAAAACAGGATGAACCCGAACAGACCCACAACCAGACATATCATAATTAAAATGTCAACCATTAAAGACAAAGAGAGGATTCCATATGCAGCAAGAGTAAAACAAAGAGTCAGTTACAAGGGAACCCCCATAAGGCTATCAGCTGATTTCTCTACAGAAACTTTGCAGGCCAGAAGGCAATGGCAAGATATATTCAAAGTCCTGAAAGGGAAAACCCTGCCTAGGTAGGATACTCCACCTAGCAAGATTATCATTTAGAATAGAATGAGAGATAAGAATTTCTCAGACAAGCAAAAACTAAAAGAGTACAGCAATACCAAACCTAACATAAAAGAAATATTGAAATGTATTCTCTAAACAGAAAAGAAGCAAGAATCTATAGGAAAGGGAAAATCACAATAGGAAAAGCAAATATATAGAAGGACTAAATATCACTTAAATAAGCCAGTACATAGATTAAAAAACAATCAAAAACTTTTGTGACAGTGATTATAAATACAATGAATAGCAAAAGGATGACCATGAAGATGTAAAATGTGGCGGGGGGAGGGTGGCAGGAATAAGAAAATGTAGATCTTTCAGAATGTTGTTTGAAGTTACATGATTATCAGTCTAAAGCAAGAAGATATACTTATGGCTTAACATACTTGAAAACCAGGGTAATCACAGATCAAAAACAGGCAATAGAGTCACAAAAACCTAAAAAAAAGGAACTCAAGCATAATATAAAAGAAAACCATAAAACCACAAAAGGAAAAATGAAAAGAAGGAAGGAACAAAGAAGAACTACAAAATCAACTGGAAAACAAGGTTTAAAATGGCAATAAATACATACTTAATGATAATCGCTTTAAACATCAATGGACTAAAGGCTCTGATTGAAAGACACAGAGTGGTAGATTGGATAATAAAACAAGAATCTACTATATGCTGCCTGCAAGACACCCACTTTAGGGTGAAGGACACACACAGATTGAAAGTGAGGGGTTAGAAAGAGATATTTCATGCAAATGGAAACGACAGGAAAGTGGGTGTAGCAATATTCCTATCAGACAAAATAGACTTTAAAACAAAGGCCATAAGGAAAAAAATAGAAGGACACTGTATAATGATAAAGGGATCAATACATGAAGAAGGTTTTTCATTCATTAACATATATGCATCCAATATAGGAGCACCTAAATACACAGAACAAATACTAACAGATGTAAAGGGAGAAACTGACAGGAATATAATAATAGTAGGAGACTTTAACACCTCACTAACATTAATGGACAGATCTTTTGGACAGAAAATCAGTAAGGCAACAGAGATCCTAAATAACATAATAGTTATTTACTTAATTCATTTCCTCCAGATATTACAACTAAAAAACCAGAATACACATTCTTTTCAAGTGCACATGAAACATGCTCAAGGATAGACCACATATTAGGTCACAAAACAAGCCTTGACAAATTTAAGAGGATAGAAATTATTTCAAGCGTATTTTCTAACCACAACTGTATGAAACTAGAAATCAACCACAGAAAGGAAAATTGGAAAAGAACAAACACATGGAGACCAAACATGCTACTAAAAAAACCAATGGATCAACAATAAAACTGAAGAAGAAATCAGAAAATACATCAAGACAATTGAAAATGAAAACACAACCTTACAAAATCTATGGAATGTAGCAAAAGCAGTCCTAAGAGGGAAATTCATAGTGATACAGGCCTTCTGCAAAAAACAAGAAAAATCTCAAATAAACAACCTAACCTACCACATAAAAGAACTAGAAAAAGAAGAACAAACAAAACGTAAAGTCAGCAGAAGAAAGGAAACAAGATCAGACAGGGAATAAAATAGAGATTAGGAAAAACAACAGAAAAAAATAAATAAAATCAAGATCTGTTTTTTTAAAGGATAAAATTGACAAACCAATAGCCAGGCTCACCAAGAAGAAGAGCAAGGACTCAAATAAAATAAGAAAGAGGAGAAATAACAAGAGACACAACAGAAATGCAAAAAATTATAAGAAAATACTATGAACAGTTATATGCTAACAAATCGGACAACCTAGAAGTAATGAAAAAGTTTCCAAAAACATACAGCCTGCCAAAACAGAGTCAAGAAGAAACAGATAATTTGAACAGACTGATCACTCCATGTGAAACAGAATCTGGAACAAAAACAAAAACTCCCTGTAAATAAAAGTCCAGGACTGGATGGCTTCACTGGAATTACACCAAACAAAGAAGAACTCATACCTATCCTTCTCAAAATCTTCCAAAAACTCAAGAGGAGAGAACACTCCCAAAGTCTTTCTATGAAGCCACCATCATCCTGATAACAAAACCAGACAAAGCCATTACAAAAAAAGAAAATTACAGGCAAATATCTTTGATAAATATAGAGGCAGGGGCGAGCTTCAAGATGGCGGAAGAGTAAGACGTGGAGATCAGCTTCCTCCCCACAAATACATCAGAAATACATCTACATGTGGAACAACTCCTACAGAACACCTACTGAACGCTGGCAGAAAACCTCAGACCTCCCAAAAGGCAAGAAACTCCCCATGTACCTGGGTAGGGCAAAAGAAAAAAAAGAAAAAACAGAGACAACAGGGACAGGACCTGCACCAGTGGGAGGGAGCTGTGAAGGAGGAAATGTTTCCACACACTAGGAAGCCCCTTCACGGGTGGAGACTGCGGGTGGTGGAGGGGGGAAGCTTCGGAGCCACGTAGGAGAGCGCAACAACAGGGGTGTGGAGGGCAAAGCGGAGAGATTCCCGCACAGAGGATCGGTGCTGACCAGCACTCACCAGCCCGAGAGGCTTGTCTGCTCGCCCGCCGGGGCAGGTGGGGGCTGGGAGCTGAGGCTTGGGCTTCGGAGGTTGGATCCCAGAGAGAGGACTGGGGTTGGCTGAGTGAACACAGCCTGAAAGGGGCTAGTGCACCACAGCTAGCTGGGAGGGAGTCCGGGAAAAAGTATGGAGCTGAAGAGGCAAGAGACTTTTTCTTGCCTCTTTGTTTCCTGGTGTGCAAGGAGAGCGGATTAAGAGTGCAGCTTAAAGGAGCTCCAGAGACGGGCACGAGCTGCGGCTATCAGCGTGGACCCCAGAGACGGGCATGAGACTCTAAGGCTGCTGCTGCAGCCACCAAGAAGCCTGTGAGCAAGCACAGGTCACTCTCCACACCTCCCCTCCCAGGAACCTGTGCAGCTCGCCACTGCCAGGGTCCCGTGATCCAGGGACAACTTCCCCGGAGAACGCACAGTGCGTCTCAGGCTGGTGCAATGTCATGCCAGGCTCTGCCGTCGCAGGTTCACCCCGCATTCTGTACCCCTCCCTAACCCCGGCCTGAGTGAGCCAGAGCCCCCGAATCAGCTGCTCCTTTAACACCGTCCTGTCTGAGCAAAGAACAGACGCCCTCAGGGGACCTACACACAGAAGAGGGTCCAAATCCAAAGCTGAACCCCAGGAGCTGTGCGAACAAAGAAGAGAAAGGGAAATTTCTCCCAGCAGCCTCAGGAGCAGTGGATTAAATTTCCACAATCAACTTGATGTACCCTGCATCTGTGGAATACCTGAATAGACAACGAATCATCCCAAATTGAGGAGGTAGACTTTGGGAGCAACGATATATATATTTTTCCCCCTTTTTCTCTTTTTGCTCTTGGTGCTCCAGCCAGGCATCAGGGCTGTGCCTCTGAGGTGGGAGAGCCAACTTCAGGACATTGGTCCACAAGAGACCTCCCAGCTCCATGTAATATCAAATGGCGAAAATCACCCAGAGATCTCCATCTCAACGCCAAGACCCAGCTCCACTCAATGACCAGCAAGCTACAGTGCTGGACACCCTATGCCAAACAACTAGCAAGACAGGAACACAACCCCACCTATTAGCAGAGAGGCTGCCTAAAATAATAAGGCCACAGACACCCAAAACACACCACCAGATGTGGACCTGCACACCAGCAAGACAAGATCCAGCCTCATCCACCAGAACACAGGCACTAGTCCCCTCCACCAGGAAGCCTACACAACCCACTGAACCAACCTTAGCCACTGGGGACAGACACCAAAAACAATGGGAACTACGGACCAGCAGCCTGTGAAAAGGAGATCCCAAACACAGTAAATTAAGCAAAATGAGAAGACAGAGAAAGCCACAGCAGATGAAGGAGCAAGGTAAAAACCCACCAGACCTAACAAATGAAGAGGAAATAGGCACTCTACCTGAAAAAGAATTCAGAATAATGATAGTAAAGATGATCAAAAATCTTGGAAATAGAATGGAGAAAATACAAGAAATGTTTAACCAGGACCTAGAAGAACTGAAGAGCAAACAAACAGTGATGAACAACACAATAAATGAAATAAAAAATTCTCTAGAAGGGATCAAGAGCAGAATAACTGAGGCACAAACACGGAGAAGTGACCTGGAAGATAAAATAGTGGAAATAACTACTGCAGAGCAGAATAAAGAAAAAAGAATGAAAAGAATTGAGGACAGTCTCAGAGACCTCTGGGACAACATTAAATGCACCAACATTCAAATCATAGGGGTCCCAGAATAAGAAGAGAAAAAGAAAGGGACTGAGAAAATACTTGAAGAGATTATAGTTGAAAACTTCCCTAATATGGGAAAGGAAATAGTTAATCAAGTCTTGGAAGCACAGAGAGTCCCATACAGGATAAATCCAAGGAGAAACACGCCAAGACACATATTAATCAAACGATCAAAAACTAAATACAAAGAAAAAGTATTAAAAGCAGCAAGGGAGAAACAACAAATAACATACAAGGGAATCCCCATAAGGTTAACACCTGATCTTTCAGCAGAAACTCTGCACGCCAGAAGGGAGTGGAAGGACATATTTAAAGTGATGAAAGGGAAAAACCTACAACCAAGATAGGATCTACCCAGCAAGGATCTCATTCAGATTTGACGGAGAAATTAAAACCTTTACAGACAAGCAAAAGTTAAGAGAATTCAGTACCACCAAGCCAGCTTTACAACAAATGCTAAAGGAACTTTTCTAGTCAGGAAACACAAGAGAAGGAAAAGACCTACAATAACAAACCCAAAACAATTAAGAAAATGGTAATAGGAACATACATATCAATAATTACCTTAAATGTAAATGGATTAAATGCTCCAACCAAAAGACACAGACTGGCTGAATGGATACAAAAACAAGACCTGTATATATGCTGTCTAGAAGAGACCCACTTCACACCTAGGGACACATACAGACTGAAAGTGAGGGGATGGAAAAAGATATTCCATGCAAATGGAAATCAAAAGAAAGTTGGAGTAGCAATTCTCATATCAGACAAAATAGACTTTAAAACAAAGACTATCACAAGAGACAAAGAAGGACACTACAGAATGATCAAGGGATCAATCCAAGAAGAACATATAACAATTGTAAATATTTATGCACCCAACATAGGAGCACCACAATACATAAGGTAAATACTAACAGCCATAAAAGGGGAAATCGACAGTAACACAATCATAGTAGGGGACTTTAACACCCCACTTTCTCCAATGGACACATCATCCAAAATGAAAATAAATAAGGAAACACAAGGTTTAAATGATACATTAAACAAGATGGACTTAATTGATATTTATAGGACATTCCATCCAAAAACAACAGAATACACTTTTTTCTCAAGTGGTACAGAATATTCTCCAGGATAGATCATATCTTGGGTCACAAATCAAGCTTTGGGAAGTTTAAGAAAATTGAAATTGTATCAAGTATCTTTTCTAACCACAATGCTATGAGACTAGATATCAATTACAGGAAAAAAATCTGTAAAAAATACAAACACATGGAGGGTAAACAATACACTACTTAATAACCAACAGATCACTGAAGAAACCAAAGAGGAAATAAAAAAATACATAGAAACAAATGACAATGAAAACACGACGACCCAAAACCTATGGGATGAAGCAAAAGCAGTTCTAAGAGGGAAGTTTATAGCAATACAATCCTACGTTAAGAAGCAAGAAACATCTCAAATAAACAACCTAACCTTACACCTAAAGCAATTAGAGAAAGAAGAACAAAAAAAACCCCCAAAGTTAGCAGAAGGAAAGAAATCATAAAGATCAGATCAGAAGTAAATGAAAAAGAAATGAAGGAAATGATAGCAAAGATCAATTAAACTAAAAGCTGGTTCTTTGAGAAGATAAACAAAATTGATAAACCATTAGCCAGACTCATCAAGAAAAAAAGGGAGAAGACTCAAATCAATAGAATTAGAAATAAAAAAGGAGAAGTAACAACTGACACTGCAGAAATACAAAGAATCATGAGAGATTACTACAAGTAACTATATGCCAATAAAATGGACAACCTGGAAAAAATGGACAAATTCTTAGGCAAGCACAACCTTCCGAGACTTAACCAGGAAGAAATAGAAAGTATGAACAGACCAATCACAAGCACTGAAATTGAAACTGTGATTTAAAATCTTCCAACAAACAAAAGCCCAGGACCAGATGGCTTCACAGGCGAATTCTATCAAACATTTAGAGAAGAGCTAACACCTATCCTTCTCAAACTCTTCCAAAATATAGCAGAGGGAGGAACACTCCCAAACTCATTCTACGAGGCCACCATCACCCTGATACCAAAACCAGACGAAGATGTCACAAAGAAAGAAAACTACAGGCCAATATCACTGATGAACATAGGTGCAAAAATCCTCAACAAAATAGTAGCAAACAGAATCCAACAGCACATTAAAAGTATCATACACCATGATCAAGTGGGGTTTATCCCAGGAATGCCAGGATTCTTCAATATACGCAAATCAATCAATGTGATACACCATATTAACAAATTGAAGGAGAAAAACCATATGATCATCTCAATAGATGCAGACAAAGCTTTCGACAAAATTCAACACCCATTTATGATAAAGAAAAACTCTCCAGAAAGTGGGCATAGAGGGAACTTACCTCAACATAATAAAGTCCATATATGACAAACCCACAGCCAACATTGTCCTCAATGGTGAAAAACTAAAACCATTTCCACTAAGATCAGAAGCAAGACATGGTTGCCCACTCTCACCACTAGTATTCAACATAGTTTTGGAAGTTTTAGCCACAGCAATCAGAGAAGAAAAAGCAATAAAAGGAACCCAAATCGGAAAAGAAGAATTAAAGCTGTCACTGTTTGCAGATGACATGATACTATACATAGAGAATCCTAAAGATGCTACCAGAAAACTACTAGAGCTAATCAATGAATTTGGTAAAGTAGCAGGATACAAAATTAATGCACAGAAATCTCTTGCATTCCTATACACTAATGATGAAAAATATGAAAGTGAAATTAAGAAAGCACTCCCATTTACCACTGCAACAAAAAGAATAAAATATCTAGGAATAAACCTACCTAAGGAGAAAAAAGACCTGTATGCAGAAAATTATAAGACACTGATGAAAGAAATTAAAGATGATACAAATAGATGGAGAGATATACCATGTCCTTGGATTGGAAGAATCAACATTGTGAAAATGACTCTACTACCCAAAGCAATCTACAGACTCAATGCAATCCCTATCAAACTACCACTGGCATTTTTCACAGAACTAGAACAAAAAACTTCACAATTTGTATGGAAACACAAAGGACCCCGAATAGCCAAAGCAATCTTGAGAAAGAAAAACGGAGCTGGAGGAATCAGGCTCCCTCACTGCAGACTATACTACAAAGCTACAGTAATCAAGACAGTGTGGTACTGGCACAAAAACAGAAATATAGATCACTGGAACAGGCTAGAAAGCCCAGAGATAAACCCACGTACATACGGTCACTTTATCTCTGATAAAGGAGGCAAGCATATACAGTGGAGAAAAGACAGCCTCTTCAATAAGTGGTGCTGGGAAAATTGGACAGGTACATGTAAAAGTATGAAATTAGAACACTCCCTGACACCATACACAAAAATAAACTCAAAATGGATTAAAGACCTAAGTGTAAAGCCAGACACTATCAAACTCTTAGAGGAAAACATAGGCAGAACACTCTATGACATACATCACAGCAAGATCCTTTTTGACCCAGCTCCTAGAGAAATGGAAATAAAAACACAAATAAACAAATGGGACCTAATGAAACTTAAAAGCTTTTGCACAGCAAAGGAAACCATAAACAAGACCAAAAGACAACCCTCAGAATGGGAGAAAATATTTGCAAATGAAGCAACTGACAAAGGATTAATCTCCAAGATTTACAAGCAGCTCATGCAGCTCAATAACAAAAAAAAAACAACCCAATCCAAAAATGGGCAGAAGACCTAAATAGACATTTCTCCAAAGAAGATATACAGATGGCCAACAGACACATGAAAGAATGCTCAACATCCTTAATCATTAGAGAAATGCAAATCAAAACTACAATGAGGTATCATCTCACACCAGTCAGAATGGCCATCATCAAAAAATCTAGAAACAGTAAATGCTGGAGAGGGTGTGGGGAAAAGGGAACCCTCTTGCACTGTTGGTGGGAATGTAAATTGATACAGCCACTATGGAGAACAGTATGGAGGTTCCTTAAAAAACTAAAAATAGAACTACCATACGACCCAGCAATCCCACTACTGGGCATATACCCTGAGAAAACCATAATTCAAAAAGAGTCATGTACCAAAATGTTTATTGCAGCTCTATTTACAATAGCCAGGACATGGAAGCAACCTAAGTGTCCATCATCGGATGAATGGATAAAGAAGATGTGGCACATATATACAATGGAATATTACTCAGCCATAAAAAGAAATGAAATGGACGTATTTGTAATGAGGTGGATGGAGTTAGATTCTGTCATACAGAGTGAAGTAAGTCAGAAAGAGAAAAACAAATACAGTATGCTAACACATATATATGGAATCTAAAGAAAAAAAAAAAAGGTCACGAAGAACCTAGTGGCAAGATGGGAATAAAGACACAGACCTACTAAAGAATGGACTTGAGGATATGGGGAGGGGGAGGGGTGAGATGTGACAGGGTGAGAGAGTGTCATGGACATATATACACTACCAAATGTAAAATAGATAGCTAGTGGGAAGCAGCCGCATAGCACAGGGAGATCAGCTCGGTACTTTGTGACCACCTAGAGGGGTGGGATAGGGAGGGTGGAAGGGAGGGAGATGCAAGAGGGAAGAGATATGGGAACATATGTATATGTATAACTGATTCACTCTGTTTTAAAGCAGAAAGTAACACACCATTGTAAAGCAATTATACTTCAATAAAGATGTTAAAAAAAAAAAAAAGGAAACCATAGATAAGACGAAAAGACAATCCTTAGAATGGGAGAAAATATTTGCAAATGAAGCAACTGACAAAGGATTAATCTCCAAAATTTACAAGCAGCTCATGCAGCTCAATATCAAAAAAACAAACAACCCAATCCAAAAATAGGCAGAAGACCTAAATAGACATTTCTCCAAAGAAGATATACAGATTGCCAACAAACACATGAAAGAATGCTCAACATCACTAATCATTAGAGAAATGCAAATCAAAACTACAATGAGATATCATCTCACACTTGTCAGAATGGCCATCATCAAAAAATCTACAAACAATAAATGCTGGAGAGGGTGTGGAGAAAAGGGAACCCTCTTGCACTGTTGGTGGGAATGTAAATTGATACAGCCACTATGGAGAACAGTATGGAGGTTCCTTAAAAAACTAAAAATAGAACTACCATACGACCCAGCAATCCCACTACTGGGCATATACCCTGAGAAAACCATAATTCAAAAAACAGTCATGTACCACAATGTTCATTGCAGCTCTATTTACAATAGCCAGGATATGGAAGCAACTAAGTGTCCATCAACAGATGAATGGATAAAGAAGATGTGGCACATATATACAATGGAATGTTACTCAGCCATAAAAAGAAACGAAATTGAGTTATTTGTAGTGAGGTGGATGAACCTAGAGCCTGTCATACAGAGTGAAGTACGTCAGAAAGAGAAAAACAAATAACGTATGCTAACACATATATATGGAATCTAAAAAACAAACAAAAAAATGGTCATGAAGAACCTAGGGGCAAGACGGGAATAAAGACGCAGACCTACTAGAGAATGGACTTGAGGATACGGGGAGGGGGAAGGGTAAGCTGGGACAAAGTGAGAGAGTGGCATGGACATATATACACTACCAAATATAAAATAGATAGCTAGTGCGAAGTAGCCACATAGCACAGGGAGACCAGCTCGGTGCTTTGTGACCACCTAGGTGGGTGGGATAGGGAGGGTGGGAGGGAGGGAGACGCAAGAGGGAAGAGATATGTGGATATATGTATATGTATAACTGATTCACTTTGTTATAAAGCAGAAACTAACCCACCATTGTAAAGCAATTATACTCCAATAAAGATGTTTAAAAAAAATCCTGAAAAAAAAATATAGAGGCAAAAATCCTCAATAAAATATTAGCAAAATGAATCCAACAACACATAAAAAGGATAATACAACATGATCAAGTTGGATTCATCCCAGGGTCGCAAGGATGGTTCAACATATACAAATCAATGTGATACACCACATCAACAAAAGAAAAGACAAAAACCACATGATCATTTCAAAAGATGATAGATGCACAGATAAAATTCAACATCCATTCATGATCAGAACTCTCACCAAAGTGATGATAGAGGAAACATATCTCAACATAATAAATGCCATTTATGACAAACCCGCAGCCAGTACAATACTCAATGGTGAAAAACTGAGAGCCTTCCTGCTAAATTCCAGAAGAAGACAAGCATGCCCACTCTCAACACTTCTATTCAATATGGTATTGGAAGTTCTAGCTATGGCAATCAGACAAGAAAAAGACATAAAAGGTATCCATATTGGAAAGGAAGAGGTAAAGTTGTCATTACATGCAGATAACATGATACACTATACAGAAAATCCTAAAGACCCCACACAAAAACTACTAGAACTGATAAGTGAGTTCAGCAAGGTAGCAAGATACAAGATTAACACACAGAAATCTGTTGCAGTTCTTTACACTAACAATGAAATATCAGAAAGACAAAGTTAAGAAAATTCCTGTTTAAAATTGTGTCAAAAAAAAAATACCTAGGAATAAACTTAATCAAGGAGGTGAAAGACCTATACCCTGAGAACAATAAAATGGTGATAAAGGAAACTGACAATGATTAAAACAACTGAAAGATGTCCCATGCCCTTGGATTGGAAGAATATTGTTAAGATGTCCATACGACCCAAAGAAGTCTACAGATTTAATGTGATCCCTATCAAATTACCCATGACATTTTTCACAGAACTAGAACAAATAATACTAAAATTTATATGGAAACACAAAAGACCCAGAATTGCCAAGGAAATCCTGAGGGAAAAGAATAAGACTGGAGGCATAACCCTTCCAGACTTCAGATAATATTACAAAGCTACAGTAATCAAATCAGCATGGTATTGGCACAAAAAACAGACATACAGATCAATGGAATGGAATAGAGCACCCTGAAACAAACCCACACACCTATGGTCAATTAATCTTTGACAAAGGATGCAAGAACATACAATGGAGAAAAGACAGTCTCTTCAGCAATTGGTACTGGGAAAGCTGGACAGCCACATGTAAATCAATGAAGTTAGAATACTCCCTCGCACCATATCCAGAAATAAACTCAAAATGGTTTAAAGACTTAAATATAAGACAGGACACCATAATATTCCTAGAAGAGAATATAGGCAAAACTTTCTCTGACATAAATCATAGCAATATTTTCTTAGATCAGTCTCCCAAGGCAATAGAAATACAGGTAAAATAAACAAATGGTATGTAATCAGACTTAAAAGCTTTCACACAGCAAAGGAAACCATTAACAAAACAAAAAGAAAACACACAGACTGGGAGAAAATATTTGCAAAGTATTCAACCAACATGGGATTAATTTCCAAAATATAAAAACAGCTCATACAAGTCAACAACAACAACAAAAACAACCCAACCAAAAAACAGGCAGGAAACCTAAATAGACATTTCTCCAAAGAAGACATACAGATGGCCAGTAGACACATGAAAAGATTCTCAATATTGCTGATTATTAGAGAAATGCAAATCAAAGCTACAATGGGGTATCACCTCACACTGGTCAGAATGGCCATCATTAAAAAGTCTACAAATAACAAATGCTGGAGGGTGTGTGAAGAGAAGGGAACCTCCTACACTGTCGGTGGGAATGTAAATTGGTACAGCCACCATGGAAAATAGTATGGAGGTTCCTCAAAAAACTAAAAATAGAGCTACCATGTGATCCAGCAATCCCATTCCTGGGCATATAACCAGACAAAACTATAATTCGAAAAGATACATGCACCCCAATGTTCATAGCAGCACTATTTACAATAGCCAAGCAGCACTAATTACAATAACCTAAATGTCCATCAACAGATGAATGGATAAAGATGTGGTGTATATATATATATACAATGGACTATTATTCAGCCATAAAAAAGGATGAAATAATGCCATTTGCAGCAACATGGATGCAACCAGAGATTATCATAATAAGTGAAGTCAGAACGAGAAAGACAAATACCATATGATCTCACCTATATGTGGAATCTAAAACACGACACAAATGAACATATGTGCGAAACAGAAACAGACTCACAGATATAGAGGATAGACGTGTGGTTGCCAAGGAAGGGGTGGGGGAGGAAAAGATTGGGAGCTTGGGATTAGCAGATGCAAACTACCATATAGAGGATGGAGAAACAACAAGGTCCTACTGTATAGCACAGGAAACTGTATTCAGTATCCTTTGATAAACCATAATGGAAACAAATATGAAAAAGAATATATATATGTATAATTGAATCGCTTCGCTGTACAGCAGAAATTAACACAACATTGTAAACCAACTATACTTCAATAAAATTAAAACAAAAAGTCTACAAATAATAAATCCTGGATAGGGTGTGGAGAAAAGGGAACCCTCATACACTGTTGCTATAAAAGTAAACTGGTGCAGCCACTATGGAAAACAGTATGGAGGTTCCTTAAAAAACTAGAGTTGCCATATGATCCAGCAATCCCACTCTTGGGCATATATCCAGGAAAGATGAAAACTCTAAATTGAAAATATACATGCACCGTAATGTTCATAGCAGCACTATTTACAACAGCCAAGACATGGAAGCAACCTAAGTGTCCATCGACAGATGAATGGATAAAGAAGATGTGGCGGGGAGAGGGATAAATTAGGAGTATGGATTAACCGATACACACTACTATACATAAGATAAACAACAAGGATTTACTATATAGCACAGGGAACTGCATTCAATATCTTGTAACAGCCTATAATAGAAAAGAATCTGAAAAAGAATATATGTATACATGTATAAATGAGTCACTTTGCTGTACACCTGAAACCAACAGAATATTGTAAATCAACTATACTTCACTTAAAAAAATATCATTAGAATGGATTTGTCTTTAAATCTGCTTTGCCAAGAGTCCCTAGTGACTAGTGCAGCGGGAACCATGGTCAGTACCTTCAAAGCGGTGAGATGATCCACAAAAAGAACCAAAGCAGTGGAGACAGGGGCTTGACTCAGAGGTCTCTGGGTAAATAGAAGCTTCACAAAGACTCCCTAGAGAGTTTGGCAGGTAGGCTTGGGCAATGACCAACCACTGACATATGATGGGAGTCACACCATTTTCACTGAAATCTCAAAGGAGACGATGACCCAGCTACCATCTTGGTTACAGGTCTGAGAAGTGTTTCCATCCTTCAGGACATTACATGCTCCTGAACATGTTATTCACTAAATGACACACACCTGGCATCTTCCCTCTCTCCTTCCCTTTCTCCTCTCCACAACTCAAGAAAAAAACAGAATAATAAGAAAGTGCTGAGGTATGTACAATGTCTTTAGACCATTGAGTGAGATGGAAGGAGGAGAACTTTTCCAAAAGTAGCACGGCATTCTAAGTGGGTGCTAGAAGGAGGGACTAAAGTGCGGTGTTTGGCATATTGATAATAGTACAAAATTAGGAACAACCTACATTTCCATCCTTATGGGGTGGTTAAATGAACCACAGTTCATCCATACTATAAAATGTGCTATGCATCATTTCAAAATAATTTTGGTATATTTGCATGTACTGATATGGAAAGACCTCTAAGACCTATAGCTAAGTTTAAAATGCAAGGTGAAGAGCAGTATCTACAATTTCTATGGAAAGAAACCCCACAAAATATAGCTACATATTTGAATATGTAAGTACATTTCCCCTGGGAAGGGCAAGGACTCAGTAAAGACCTGGAGAACAAACCTATTTTGTTTGACAAATTTTAACCATGAGAATGTATTCACATAGTGCTTGTATAATTAAGATAAGTAAGAAGTTTAAAGTATATAAAAATGTTAAAAAAAAAAGCAGTGCGAGGTCAGCACTTCTGGAGGTCACTAGAATTCACACTTACAAGTAAAGACAATGCCGATAATGTAAATGTAGATAAAAGAACCCACTACTCAAAGGTAACCTAGCAATACTGTCTTTCCTCACTTCAGAAAAACCCAGATGGTGGGAAATGTGACTTGATGATACGCACGCACAGCATGTGACATTTAACCTACTGGGAAATCTAAAATTTAGGGCCTTGCCATAGGTCCAACAACTGATCGTAAGTCTGCCACAATTTCACCCACTTTTAGGTGTCGTGAGGAAGTAGTCACCTGTTTTCACTCTTATTTTTGACACAACAGAGAGTTTTCAAATAGCCTGTGGGAGGGTCCATAACTGATCTCATCACTGTGAAATTCTCCACGAGGAAAAGTCACTGAAGATGAAACAAATAATGGGTCCCCCTACTGGGTGTGAGGACCACACAGACATGGGCCATATCCCATGCTGCTTACTGGTTCATGTTCTCTATAGCCAGATGTCTGACTTTGATGAAGTTATTCCCTATTTCCTTGTCCTGTATGAGTCTCCTGATGCCTTCCTCTTCTGTCTTCTATGAATTCCCTCTCTCTCACATCTTCAGTCTCTCTCTTTCCCCTGGGTTCTTTCCTTGTATCAATAACATGCCCAGTCTCAAAGAACGCTCCCTCTTCAAGCTACCACCCTGTGTTAGCGGCTCAGGCTGCTAGAACAAAATAACATAGATTGGATGGCTTACAAACAACAGAAATTTATTTCTCAGAGTTCTGGAGGTTGGAAGTCCAAAATGAGGGTGCCAGCGGTCACGTACTGGTGAAACTCTTCCAAGTTGCAGATTCTAATTGTATCCTCACACGCCAGAAGGGGCATGGAGCCTCTTTTACAAAGGTGCTCATCCCATTCATGAGGGCTCTGCCCTCATGACCTAATCACCTCCCAAAGGCCCCATCTCCTAATACCATGACCTTGGGGCTTAGTTTTCAACACATGAATTTTGGGGAGACAAACTTTTAGAGCACAGCATACCACCATTGACTTCCTCTCCTCTTTTGCTGGCTGATCATCTAGGATGTCCAGCCCCTCTCTTCTTCTTCACCAGTTCATCCATTTGTTCCTCAACCTTCAGAGTCATTTCATTTTTTTTTTTTTTTTATAAATGTATTTATTTTTGGCTGCGTTGGGTCTTTGTTGCTGCACGTGGGTTTTCTCTAGTTGTGGCGAGCGGGGCTTACTCCTCACTGAGGTGTGCAGGTTTCTCATTGCGGTGGCTTCTCTTGTTGTGGAGCACGGGCTCTAGGCTCGCGGGCTTCAGCAGTTGTGGCTTGCGGGCTCTAGAGCGCAGGCTCAGTAGTTGTGGCGCACGGGCCTAGTTGCTCCGCGGCATGTGGAATCTTCCTGGAACAGGGCTCAAATCCATGTCCCCTGCATTGGCAGGCGGATTCTTAACCACTGCGCCACCACGGAAGTCCCCAGTCTCATTTCTTGACTGACCACTCTGTCACTTTGACAGAGATCACCAGTGTCCTTCCTATCACGTAATCAAATGGTTTCTTCTCTGTTGCATAGACAACTGGCATTTCTGGCCACACCATCCTTGAAACTTACCTCTCTTTGCTCCTTTGAGATTTCTCTTTCTTGCTTTCCTTCCTCTAATCATTATTTCTCAGTGGCCTTTAGGGGCATCTCATTGGCCTTGTTCTTCCTGCCTTTTCTCCCTCAGATCTTGATCCAACCCCACATTCTCAACTCTTTCCTTTATGATGCTGGCTCCCACATCTACTTCTCTCGTCATCAGCCTCTCGGTGTTCCAGGCATACCTGGCGAATTTCTCCCACAGGTGATATCATTTTGGTATTTAAGTCTCGGCCTGCTTAAATCTAGAGTGCTAGTCCTGCTTCTCTGCCTCTTCGGTTCCTAATTCAGTTCACTCTCCAGGATCATAGCCATTGTTTCTCTCTCCCCCAGATCACATCAGTAACAACACTCACATTCCTTCATTTGACAAATACCTCTCCT
This sequence comes from Balaenoptera borealis, assembly GCF_965194805.1. Classification (NCBI taxonomy): domain Eukaryota; kingdom Metazoa; phylum Chordata; class Mammalia; order Artiodactyla; family Balaenopteridae; genus Balaenoptera; species Balaenoptera borealis. Next base: position 57,114,752 of record NC_138865.1, read on the forward strand.
CCCTCTCTACTGCTCCTGGCTCTCACTTGGATCATCACTGCAGCCTCTCAAGTGCTCTCCCTGACTCCCGTCCACCGGTGTGGACATCCCAAGGGATCATCCCCAGGTCTTCAAACCTCAATATCTTCAAGCATAAAGTCTAACCTCCTTAGAATAACACTCAAGACCCTTCACAATTTGCTCCAACTTACCTAAGGGGCATTATTTGTTCCCTAAGAGACTTCTCACTAATACCTAGGAATCTAAGAACATAAAAGCCTCCCTAAAAGTCTCCCTCTAGAGAGACTAGGAGATCTTCTAGAACCTCTAGAATCCAAGAGATCAAAGAATCTCTGGAGACTGGGCTTTACCTGCCTCCAGGGATAGGGCAGGAAATAGTGACTTGCCTTATTCACTTTAAGCCCTTTGCTCCACTGCCGCTTCTTCCAGCACAGGCTACCTTGACGTCACTTCCTCTCACCAAGTCCTCACTTTTGAAAGGCTCCCCATTTTTTTCACTGGGGTATAGTTGCTTTACAACGTTGTGTTAGTTTCTGCTGTACAATGAAGTGAATCAGCTATATGTATACATATATCCCCTCACTCTTAGATCTCCCTCCCACCCCACCCCCCATCCCGCCCATCTAGGTCACCACAGAGCACCGAACTGAGTTCCCTGTGCTATACAGCAGGTTCCCACTAGCTATCTATTTTACACATGGTAGCGTATATATGTCAATCCCAATCTCCCAATTCAGTGCCCCTTAACCTTCTGAGTCTCCCAGCTGGACTCCTCTCAGTCTCCAAGCAATCATAACCACTTTGATTTTTTAAATTAATTAATTAATTTTTAAAGATTAATTTTATTTATTTCTGGCTGTGTTGGGTCTTCGTTGCTGCACGCGGGCTCTCTCTAGTTGCGGCGAGTGGGGGCTACTCCTTGCTGTGGTGCATGGCCCTCTCCTTGTGGTGGCTTCTCTTGTTGTGGAGCACGGGCTCTAGGCATGCAGGCTTCAGTAGTTGTGGTGCTCAGGTTTCAGTAGTTGTGGTTCACGGGCTCTAGAGCCCAGGCTCAGCAGTTGTGGCACATGGGCTTAGTTGCTCTGCAGCATGTGGGACCTTCCCAGACCAGGGATCGAACCCATGTCCCCTGCGTTGGCAGGTGGATTCCCATCCACTGAGCCACCAGGGAAGTCCCAATTAATTTATTTTTATTGAAGTATAGTTGATATACAATATTGTGTTAGTTTCTGGTATATAGCAAAGTGATTCAGTTATACATTACATATTCTTTTTCATAATCTTTTCCATTAAAGTTTATTACAGGATATTGAATATAGTTCCCTGTGCTATACAGTAGGACCTTGATGTTTATCTATTTTACATATAGTAGTTTGTATCTGCTAGTCCCATACCTCTAATTTATCCTCTCCTCCCTTCCCCTTTGGTAACCATAAGTTTGTTTTCTATGTAAATAAGTTCATCTGTATCCTATTTTAGATTCCACATATAAGTGATATCATATATTTGTCTGTCTGACTTACTTCACCTAATATGATAATCTCTAAGTCCATCCATGTGCTGCAAATGGCATTATTTCATTTTTTTATGGCTGAGTAGTATTCCATAGTATATATGTACCACATCTTCTTTATCCATTCACCTGTTGATGGACACTTAGGTTGTTTCCATGTCTTGGCTATTGTAAATAGTGCTGCTATGAACACTGGGGTCCTTGTATCTTTTTGAATTATAGTTTTCATCTTTTCTGGATATATGCCTAGGAGTGGGATTGCTGGAGCATATAGTAACTCTATTTTAAGTTTTTTAAGGAACCTCCATACTGTTCTCCATAGTGGCTGCATCAATTTACATTCCCACCAACAGTGCAAGAGGGTTCCCTTTTCTCCACATCCTATCTAGCATTTATCATTTGTAGACTCTTTAGTGCTGGCCATTCTGACCAGTGTGAGGTGATGCCTCACTGTAGTTTTGATCTGCATTTCTCGAATAGTTAACGATGCTGAACATCTTTTCACGTGCCTATTAACCATCTGTATGTTTTCTTTGGAGAAATGTCTATTTAGGTCTTCTGCTCATTTTTGGATTGGGTTGGGTTTTTTTATTCCTGAATTAGGATGTGCTGTGCCTTATCTCTTGCAAACCTGCAGGAAAGTAGGTCTTCTTCACCAGGGCCACCCTTAAACTTTCTTTTTCCTAGCTCTTGTAATTGGTAACCCCAGACAAGTTATTTCTGCTGCCTGAGCCCTCCGTACCCTCTTCTGTAAGGTGGGAATAATATCTCACCTCACACTGTTGTGAGAATTTACTTACTTAATTACATGCGGCTGTCCAGCATTCTTAACACCACTTACTGAAGAGACTGTCTTTATAACCCCTACTGCATGCAGTAGGCAGAGAAAATACGTTTTTCCCACTGTCTCCTGATCAAGCATGTTTATTTTTTTAACCAGTAAGGCACTGTCCCTAGCTGTTTGTTTGGTTTTTTTTTTTTTCATGTTCACTCGTTTATTCATTCAATATTTATTGATGACTGTGCATGTCAAGCGTTGTTCTGGGTTCCGGGGATACCTGAGTGAACCACACAGATGAGGCCCCGACTTCACTGAGAGCCTTGGTCTTAGCACAGAGGTGGGGCTACGTTCTCCTCTAGCTACATTGGAATTAGTCTTTCCCAGTGTGTGCTCCCAGCTGGCACTACCTGCTTTCATTTCTCCATTTTCTTTTACTTCGATTTCTGGTGTTTTCCTCCAATGCTCATAAGCTTGTGGCAGTATATGATTTGGAAGGAAATAACTTGGAGAAACAGACTAAATGCTTAAAGATGCATAAAGGGTTGCAAAAGAACCCCCATGGTGTTTGACAATTACCAATGCTCCAAGAGAAACAAGGCTAAGAAATATTCACGTTTAACTAAATCCAGCATTCCTCACCAGCAGAAGTCCTCAGCGCAGATAGCACGAGAGCAGGCGGTGCTTGGATCGAATTGCTGTATTGACAAACTCGCCTTCCTCCACGTTGCTACCAAATTACAGTCAAATGACTCTCAGATAAATTTGTTTTGACTCATTCCTCTGAATCTGCAAGCTGAGGTTCTGCTCTTTCGTGAGTCTCTAGTATGGAGCTCAGTGTCAGGTACTAGGTAGCCTATGAATTCTTCTTTGTCTCCTCCTGGGATACCCTCAGCTCCTCAGAGTCTGGGCCACCATCCTATTTGTTTTTGCATTCTTAACCCGAGCACAGGGCTTGGTACACAGTAGACGCTCAGTACATGTTTGATAAATGAACAAAGGAATGAACAAAGGGATGGAAGGGTGTGAGTGGAGATTTTGGAAGCTTGTTCTCAGCATACAAGCTCTGACAGAGCAGGAGGGGAGAGGCTGGGCTGGGCGGGGGTCGTGACTGCCATCTGAGGGCTGGGGCCTTCCAAGAACTGGGGACCCAGCGTCAGTGTCCCTGCCCTCATGGTGGCACAGGGTCATGTCTGTGTGAGGCCGCTCCCCTCCCCCATGGCATAACAGGAGGCCTGCTCTGATCAGCCTGCTTTGGAAAACTGCTTGCACCTGGCCTGGAAGAACACAATTAAAAGACGCCGTAAAAATTGACAGATCCCAGTGCGGAGGGCCGAAAATACATTACAATTCCAATCGAACTATAAATAAAGCCCCTAAATTAAATAAATCTCGCACAATTATGGATTAAAACATGTTTAGTGTTAATGGCCTTGCACATGGACCCTGACTCCCGAAATTGTTGCTGAGGCTGCATGGCTGGGGGATTGCATCATAATTAACACCAGGCCATCCTGGGAGGGACTGGCCCGAGGTTCAACTGTGGGCCTTCAGGAAGCGGGGAGGGGACCGACCAGGCCCCTTGCTTTCTGATGCTTACCCAGCTCCTTCTTGGTGACACTGACTCTTTCCTTGGAAGACTATGACCTGGAGATGACCAGAAGCCCATAAACTGTATGTAATACAATTAACCAGCAATAGTATCGTGCATTCGAATGTCTCATGTTTTCCTCTAACAACCCTCCAACTTCAATTTATAGAACCAAGGAAGTTGGTAACATCATGAAGGAGAATTAAAGGTACAAGAGTTCTAGCTACCCCAAACCAAGTCTGAGTCCTAAAATTTAGGAACTCTTACAGGAGAAAACCATGGAGCCTGGAGTTTTCACTCAAGACAGATTCTTACCTGTAACTGAAGTTGAAGAGAAGGAACAAGGTCACCGGCCCTGTGTAGCCGCTCCTGGGAGCCGGGTGATGCCGCGGCCATTGCCGTCAGGCTGCTTGGGGCCCGCTGCCAGCGCTAGCACTGACTGAGCGCACGCTGGGCTCTGTTGCAGGGTCAGGTCTCCAAACCGGGGATAATAATAGTACTTACCTCTTGGCCATGAGGATCTGGCACATAGGAAGCACCTGTGAATGTTTGCTGTTTTTATGATCATCACTGTGGAGTAAGCAAGCCCCGTCCTTACTCACCTGCTCCAAATCGGGAGGGTACGTGCCTCATTCCCCCAGGAGAGGGGCTGCAGGCTTGCCTGACGGGCTTGTGGGAGTGCAGAGGGCACACAATCCCTTAGGTGACTAGCTTTTACGTATATAAAAATCTATAAATAAAGATTTATTTCAAGGACTTGGCTTATGTGATTGTGCAGCTGGTTAGACAAGCCTGAAATCCACAGGGCAGGCAGGCTGTCAGGAGGGGCAGCTGGAAGCTCAGGCATGAACTGAAGCTGCAGTCTACAGGTGAAGTTTCTTCTTCAGAGAAGCCTCAGCTCTGTTCTTAAAACCTTTCAACTCGTTGAGTCAGGCCCATCTGGATAATCTAGGATAATCTTGCTTAAAGTAAACTGATTGCGACTTTAATCACATCTACAAAATAACTTCACAGCAACACCCAGATTAGTGTTTGATTGAATAACTGAGGGCCGAGCCCGGCCAAGCTAACGTGTTAAGCTGATCCATCACACCTGGGGTCGTAAGGGTGACCATGCAATGAAAATCCAGGGCTCCTGCCTCCTGCCCTGGCTGATCTCTCTGCCCTGTGCACTCTCTTCCTTGTCGTGCCTTCCAGCTGTCTGAGGCAAAGAAGACTAGCTTGCACTGCTACGAGGCCTTCTCCAAAGGCCTCCTCAGAGGGTGGCCACAGGAAATTTTGAGACAGCATGAACTCCAGAAGGATGGCTTTTCTCTTGTAATGAACTGCAAAGTATCTGGAAAATAGTGGTTTCATTATGTGAAGGACCATATTCAACCTCCAAAAAGAGGAATGAAGGAAGCCTTTCCTTGTGAACCAGGCCCAGAAGATAGACAGAGGCAGGGCTCATCAGCAGCTTGGATGCACCAGTATGGCTGCTGGGTTGTTCGGGGCTGGTCCTCATCAAGATCATCAGTGCTGGGCCATTTTGATTGATAAATAGTTGGCCTATCAACACTGGGCAGAGGTTGGACTTCCTTAGGCTGGTGTGGTTTAAGGAGAGTAGCCATTTAAGATACCCCTGACAGCTTAGACAGTCTCTCAGACACAATCCCTTCTGTCAATTCCATCACAGAGGTGAGGAGATGGTCACACCCTGGGGTGGCAAAGACTGTATCATTAGGTTAATGCTGCAGAAATCCTTCTGGAGGAATGCCTGGCCCCAGGGAATCTCCTCACAGCTGACTAAAGTTACAGAGAGACTGTAAAAGTACATGGAGACTGTTGTTTGCAGAAGTTGGACCTGGAATCAGAAGCATGATAGATGCGGATGCACAGACTATGGAATCCAGCAATGGCTAAACTCTTCTCATGGGTCAAACAAATCTCTCCGATCTCCCTTCTTCCTTATCTACCCTCTGCTTTCTTTTTCCACCACATCTCTCTACCTCCGGCTTGAGAGATTTCTCTGCTTTTATGAGCTCAAGTGATTAGACTGGGCCCACCTGGATAATTCAGGCTACTCTCTCTTTTTTAAGGTCAGCTGATTAGTAAACTTAACTACATCTGTAAAGCCCCATTCACAGCAGTACCTAGGTTAGTGTTTGATTAAATCACCAGGGGACAGGAATCATAGCTGGCTTTGAAGATGGAGGAAGTGGGGCAGGAGCAAGCCTTCTCTAAAAGCTGAGAACCACCTCCGATGAAAGCCAAAGGAAATGGGGACCTCAGTCCTACAACCTCATGAAATTGAATTCTGCCATGAGCCTGGAAGCAGATTTTAACCCAGAGCTTCTGGTGAAGCATACAGCCCTGCCAACTTCTTGATTTTAGCCCAGTGAAACCCTGTTAAGACTTCTGACCTGCAGCATCTCCAGATAATAAATTTATGTTGATTTAAGCCACCAAGTTCATGGTAATTTGTTACAGTAGCAGTTAGAAAACATATATTCTCTCTTCCCACTTTGGGTTAGATCTATGCTGGTGGCCTCACCCCACCACCTCCCTAAAGAACAATCTGTCTGCTTAAGAAAGACACCTTTTGTTTATTATGAAGAACAGATTGGCTCTTCTCTATGTCAGCTTAATCCTTACAGAACATGGAACAGACTCGAATAGTGCCTCACCGTGGTCACTCAACAAAAGCCTCATTCATGATGAATTCTCTCCCTCCACTAGAAGGCAGAAATGGTTGCATTAAAAATATTGCACCTCTAGCACTATTCACAATAGACAAGACCTGGAAAGAACCTAAATGTCCATCAACAGATGGATGGATAAAGAAGATGTAGTGTATATATATACAATGGAATATTACTCAGCCATTAAAAAGAATGAAATAATGCCATTTGCAGCAGCATGGATGGACCTAGAGATTATTGTACTAAGTAAGTCGGAAAGAGAAACAAATACCACCTTATGTCCAGCCATCTTCCCTTGAAGAATGAAGGCAAAAAATCACAGGATGGAGCAGCAGGAAAAATGATACTCCTGTAGTTGTACAATGTGGTGTGGGCGTGTGTGTGTTTGTGTGTGTGTGTGTGTGTGTGTGTGTGTATGTGTGTGTGTGTGTGTGTGTGTGTGTGTGTGTGTGTGTGTGTCAGGGGTACTCTCTGAAATCCTGATAGCACCTGTGGCCTGAACCACACAGTAGCTTGAACTGTTATTTCTCTTTCTACAACTTACCTCCACAGCAAAATTGTAATATTGCAAATGGGGACCATATCTTCAAAAAGAAACTTCTGGAAAAATTGTTTTACTTGTTTTTATCCTGGTTGTACAATGCTCCATAGTATGTTTGTTCCATAATATATAGTAGTTAGCTGTTCCTCTACTGAACATTCCAGTTATATTTGTTCCTTGCTACTATATAACATACTACAGTGAGGACACTTGTACATGAAATTTTGCTGTCTTTTCTCTATTTCCCTAGGAAAGACTTCTGGATTAAGACCAAGAGGTGTAAACACTTGAAAAGAGTTATATATTTCCATATTGCTCTCCCCCATCTCTCCATATGTGGAGAATGCCAGCCTTATGTTCTCTAGGGCTATTATTACATTTAACTCGTTGCTGATATAATAGTAGGGAAAACTACAGAAAAGTTATCTCCTTGTGTTGTGTCTTCCTTTTGTAAATTACCAATGAGGTAAATATATATTAAAAATATATTTATTATCTATTTGTATTACCTCTTATGTTTGTCCATTTAAAAAATTGAGTTCATAGTGTTTCTCCTATCATTTTCAGCGAGTTCTTCATATATCAATGGCAATAACCACTATCTGTCTTTGTTGTGAAATATTTTCCCCAGTTTTACTCATGATGATTTTTGATGTATAGAAGATAGTTTCATTTTTTTTTCTCTTTAATTTAATTTTTAAAAATTTTATTTTTGGCTACGTTGGGTCTTTGTTGCTGCTTGCAGGCTTTCTCTAGTTGCAGCGAGCGGGGGCTACTCTTCGTTGCAGTGTACGGGCTTCTCATTGTGGTGGCTTCTGTTGTTGCGGAGCATGGGCTCTAGGTGCACAGGCTTCAGTAGTTGCGGTGCGTGGGCTCAGTAGTTGTGGCACACGGGCTTAATTGCTCCACGGCATGTGGGATCTTCCTGGACCAGGGCTCGAACCCGTGTCCCCTGCATTGGCAGGAGGATTCTTAACCACTGCACCACCAGGGAAGTCCTCAAATTTTTTATTTAAATACATAAAAATCAAATTCCTTTGTTAGTTCTTGCATTGCTTTTATGTTTAAAATATTTTTTCTCCAGAAATTATTCACTATTTGGTCTCTTTCTGGTTTTTTATAGACTGTTTTTATACCTAACTCTAATCCAACTAGAATTTATTTTGCTTAATGACAAACTAACTTGAAAACTTCCTCCCCCAAAGGCTTCTCATTTATGAACTTGATTTATTTTTGCAGTATAGGATTCTTTTTTTTTCTGATTATAAAAGTAGTATTTGCTTAGTGGAAAATTCAAATAATTAATAAGCAGAAAAACTAGGAAGGGAAGGTCACCTATAATCACCTCCACATTCCAACAGTGCCTGGTGCTAACAGTTTGGTTGGTTTCCTTCTAGATTTTCTCCTATGTATAAACTTAAAAAAAAATAATAATAATGGCACTATACTGTACACAGGTTCTCATGGCGCCATCGCATAGCTTAACCAGGCACTGATGTCCAAGGCCCTCCAGCCCCAAAGACCCTTCCAAGTTGTTTGCTCCTTCCTTGAATTCATGTGTCTACTCACTCAAGCCAGTTCTTTTGGGAGACTCTGGAGGGTAAATGATAGAGGTTTGGGGGCAGACAGACCTGCAGTGGAAGCCTGCCTCCCCCTGTTACACCTACACCTCTATGGGCAAGAACTTAACCTTCCTGTTTGGCTTTTCTCCAAAATGAAGGTAAATAATACTTACTCCACAGAGTTGTTCTGGGGTTTATTTATTTTTCCTGTAAAGCACCTAACACAGTCCCCGACCTGAATGGGCACTCAGCAAATGATGTTATCACTACTTCCCTCAGCCGCTCCCCCTTTCCAAATGCTGGTCCCTGGGGTTCCTTTGCTTTCCCAGCCACCTTCATCCGGTGATGTCTCCCCACTCTGAGGCTCTTCTTTCTAGGGCATTTATTGCTCCTTATTTCATGTGCTCTCTCCCTTGATGGAGGTTAAGTTCCTTGGGGACATTGTTCCATAAGCCTTTATTTTCCCAAAAGACTGAACAAGGTCTTTTCACAGGTCAGAACATTATTGCTTTTGGCCAAAGCTATCACAGAACTGACAATCATTGGGTTTTCAAAATACAACATAACATGAATGTCCAACAAAATCAATGTAGATATTTGAGGGAAAGTAACAATATGTTAGTATTTGTTTCATGGGATAAATCATCAGGCAAATGCACCAGATTTTTCAAGAAGCTTTAGCTCAGTTTTGTTCAAGGGATGTGTACACATAGAGAGACTTGACTCATTCCATACAGCTGGCAATTTAATTTTTCCTTATGCTTTCAAGAGCTTAGGCTTGTTGGAATCACATGAGCATTTCCTGTCGTGGTTCTTAAATGGGGTAATGGAGTCATGGGTGATATTCAACATAGTATAGAAGGCACTTTAGCTCAGGGATCTTACCTGTTAAGTAGACTGGGGAATACATGGTTTCCACGTTCTCTGACGGCTGTCGACATGGTTTGGACGCAACTTGCCATCATTTCCCTATCATGTCCAGTCATCCACGTTCACTCAGAATCTGGCTCCAGACTCTACTGTTCTGGGCTCTTTTCTCACCCACCTCCCTGCCCCCATGCATTGCCTGTGCCAGCCTGTCTGGACATCCTGCCATTTCCCTCATACTGTCTCTTCCTGCTGTTCTTTCTGCTCTCACTCTCCACCCTCATTTCCTGACAAACTTTCCTCCTCCTACCCCCATCTAATCACAGTTATCTCATCCTTCGAGGTTTATATTCAATTCCTACCACCTCCAGATAAAATTAACTTCCCTCTGGACTGATCTCACAGCCCTATGTCCAGATCCTCACCACCTCCCTGACCAGCCTCCTCAGTCTTGGCTGCTGGATCCTTCGTATCTTTCTGTCCTCCAAACGCTGGAGTACTTCAAAGCAGAGTCCTTGGTCCCTTTGCATCTCTGCTCCCTCTGTGCTCTCTCTCGAAGTGACTTATCCAGGTATATGATATTAAGTATTATCATCAATATGCAGATGACTTCCAAGTTTATCTCTTCTGTCTAGAACTCTCGCTGAACTCCAGGCCTGAATACACAGCCACCTCTTCTAATTTGCACTTGGATGCTAATAGACATCTCAAACTCAACATGCCCCCAAATCATCTCTTGATTTCACCTCCTCAAATCTGCTCCCATCTGAGGAAAAGAAACCAGCATTTACCCATTCGCTCAGGCAAAAAACACTGGCCTCATCCTTGACTTCTCTCTTTCATATCCCTCATCCATTCCACAAGCAAATCTTTTGGTTCCAGGATCCTCCTACATTTCATCACTCTCTTGACTGCTGAGTCCATCATCTCTTACCTGACTTGTCTCCCAAACTGTTCTCAGAAAGCAGCCAGAAGGATCCTGATAAAATGAAAATATGTGATGTCAACTGCCACCCCTTAAAACTCTCTAATAGCTTCCCATCATACGCAGAGAGAAATCCACAGTCCTTCTTGCCTACAAGACCCTACAGGCTCTGGCCCCTGGCTCCCTCGCCAATGCCATCTCCTGCCAGTCTCTCCTTCCTCACACTGGCCTCCTGGCTCTTTCTTAAACACCCCAAGGACACGCCCCCTCAAGACCTTTGGACTTTGTTTCCTCTGCCTCATTTTACAGTTTTGCTCAAATGTGCCTCCCCAGAGAGGCCTTCACTGACCATCCTCATTCAAAGCGGCAGCTCCCCTTCCATCTCCACCACGCTCTCCATCACCTGTCTTATTTTTCTTCATAGCATTTTCCTGATACTTTACATTCACCTGTGTAACTGTTCTTTGTTTGCTGTCCCCACAAGAGTGTGAGATCCCCGAGGGCAGGGACTTTGTCTCTTTTAGTCACTGCTCTGCCGCAGCACCTCAAATAGTACCAGGCACAAAACAGGTCCTCAATATATTTGTTTTATATAAGAATGAATGAAGGAGGCTATATTTCAGTGTGTCCAATATAATAGCCTTTTCACACTTGCCTGTGTCTTCCCTTTATCCCACCAGCAATTTGGGGACGTGACCATTTCTCAGTCCTTTGAATGGCCTGCACTATTCCCTAGCCCTTGATCTACGCTTGTGGACTTGAGGTCAAAAGGCTTATGCGATCTCATGAGAGGTGAGATTAACTAGGTGAGTGCTCTCCCGGGACTACTCCAATTCTTCCCCTGGCTTTGAACAGTGGGGCTGTCCCTTTAAGAGGAAGACGGCAAATCTGTGGAGAAACCTGCCTCCGGTGGGTTGTCTCAAAAATGACTGAGCCCAGCAAAGCCATGTGCTGACGCTTTCACCTCGTGTGACAGAATGGGGCTTCCCTCTGATGAGCAGACAAATGGGCAAAGATTAGCATCTGAGGTCACAGACGTGATAGATCTGCGGCATCTTCCTCTCGGCTCCAGCTGTGGGTGACTCTGGGTGAAAGCAGAGGAGGAGAGGCGTCAGTCTCGCCACTCTGGGGTGACGGTGGCAGTGCCTGAGTGCTAAGGAGCCCCTCGAAGGAGAAGTGACCACCCATCATTCAGCGGGAGCCACCCCGGGGATGGAATAGCCATAGGAGCTGCGGGACCGGCTGGCTTGTGGGGAGCACTGTCCCAGGAAAGCTCCCCCGGCCACGTGCCTCCCTCCCTATCAGCAGAGGGAACAAGGTCCCCCATTTATTTTGCAGTTAACCCCAGTTACCATTTCACTTTTCTCCACCGACCTTGCTCCACCGACTAAACACAAAGCTATAAATCTTAGTCAGCACATCTGGGCATGGGGCACCTAAGCAACCCTGACGCTGATTCCTTAAGAAAACTCATTTCTTGTAATGTGAGGCCTGCTGAGGATGGCCACGTCAACTGATTAGACTTTTTCCTTGGCCGTATTGATTCCGCTCTACCCCGATGCGGCCCGTAATGCCGGCTAATGTTATTGACGAGCCATCAGTCTTGTGGAGGAGTGTGGGGTTGCAGCTCTTTTTGAACCACAAAAACCTACTGGTGGACAGTGATGGAGAGAACGAGGAGACCGTGAGTGGGGCTCGTGGGCCAGCTCTGTGCAGGCCGGGATACATTAATGAAAGACGGACGTTCCGCGGCCAGAGACAGATGCAGCTCTCCAGAAGCCATTTATTTATGAAATAATTATGAACGCACAGTTGAATCATGGATTTTCATTACTGTGTATGCCCAACACTCTTTCTTGATTCATATTTTGTTGGAAATGAAGTGCTCTGGTTGCGGGTGGAGGCGGGAGGGCAGGGGGACAGCTTCAGGCAGGAACCCTGGAGATACTTCCTCTCTCTCTCTTCCCTCTAACCCACTGGCTGTCCTCTGCTCCTAGAGCCATGTGTCCAAGCCGGGCCCAGCACTGTCTCCAGAGGGAGTTCCATTCTGATCTGTTCTCAGAAGGGCCCAAGTTTTCAACCTCCTATGTCTGCAAATCAATTACTCTTTCAAAGGAGCTCGGCCCTCAAGGGACAGCAAAGTTGGGGCCTACTGACTCTGGTGTGCTGGTTTGGGAAGGAGACCTTTGATGGGGTGTTAAAACAGGTAAGAGGAAACGGAGTACAAAGACTCCCCACTTTTCAAGCTCCTTACACATCAGATCCTAATTCTTATCTGCAGGAAATTTCCTCCCTTCCTATAGGCTTCTGTAACAAAATACCATAGACTGGGTGGCTTAAACAACTGACATCTCTCACAGTTCTGGGAAGTCCAAGATCAAGGTGCCAGCAGGTTCAGTGTTTGGTGATGGCTCTTTTCCCAGTTTGCAGACAGCAGCCTTCTTGCTGTGCCCTCATGTGGCAGAGGGAGAGTGAGCTCTGGTCTCCTCCTCTCCTTATAAGGGCACTAATCCTGTCATGGGGGGGTTCCACCTTAAAAAAAAAAAAAAAAAAGAAGGAAAAAATGCTCCCCCACCAACCCACCCCTGGCTCCATCAAAGTGAGGAGACTACCTTTCCTCTTCAGCTCATCACCTTCCCCCACCCCTCAGAGTTGCTCTGGCCAGAAGGGAAACCTCAGTGACTATTTAGTACTGTCTCCTGCTGCGTTTATCTATAGTAATGAATCCAATACAAATCCCAGTATATCGATGGTGAAAAATATAAATTACTGGGCCGATATCAGGCTTTTGCTCTTTGTGTTGGTACTAGGGGGGCAGAGTCATGAATTGGATCAGTCCTATGAAAGCTTGAGTGCAGAACTTCCAGAGTCTTAGGCTGAGTGAAGTCAGTTGTGGGATTATTTCTAGCAGGGCTGCTGGGGAAGCAAATGATCAAACCAGGTGTTCCAGCAGTTTCACTGTGTGAGGCTTCAGCACCCCCTCCCTTTGGTCTTCCCAGCACCTCTTTCATCCCTGCCTCACACTGCTTTTCACGTGTTTGTCTTCCCACTACCCTGTAAACCCCTTGGGAGCCAGGACTGCATCACGGCAACTTTGAATCTTAGTACATGATAGGCACTTCATCAATGTTTGCAAGATGAATGAAGATCTCTATTTCATTACTAAGTTTAGGTCTTTCCCAGAGACTATAACCTCCAACTACTGGCTGCCCATCTCTTCTTAAAAACCTGGTTGGTCTAAATGATCCTTATGTGGAAAATATGTGTTCACTGGTGATTTTTAAAATTTTAATAAAGCAGTAGAACTCTTTGCTCCCCAACAAGACCTAACCTGAACCCCCAAAGTATAAAACAAATCAAACTGGAGCTAGTTTGGAGGAGAAGAAATGGAATGGTAGCCAGAAGAGGCAGTCAGGGATGAAGCAAACTTTTTCCTACGGCTCTAGTCACCTGTGCATGTCTGAAGGCAGAGGCTCCAGGGGCAGTGGATGTGGAGGGACTAAAGCTGCATGGAGGGCGTCACCCCATCCCTGAGCCTCCTCATCCCTGTCACACACGCGCATGCACACTCACTCACACACACAGTCGCATTGAGGAAGGATTAAAAACAGCAAAATTTGATTTTGACACATCAGAGGGTGATCTTTGCCCGATGGCCCTTTCTTTCCCTAGACGGTGGGAGTGTCACAGATGTCATTGCTCTGTATCCCCTCCAAGCTGGTCTCCTATATTGACTTGAACCTTTCAGAGCAGCTGCTCCTCTGTGCTAGTGGCTTCGTGAATAGTTATCAGTTATCATCTGGGTGACCTTAGGAAATTTACTTACCCTTCTGTTTCTCATTTCCTTCCAGTATAGAACGGGGATCATAATACTACTTGTTTCAGGGGTTTGTTGAGAGGATTAAATGACTTAATGGATGTAGATGCTTGGAATTGTGCCTGGCACAAAGTAAGCACTGAAATCCTGTTCGATGTTATTTCATCCCTACAGCAGCCCTGCAAGGTAGATGTTTTTTTAGATGAGGAAACTGAGACTTGAGGACAAACAGTTTACCCAGAGTCCCTCAGCTACCAAGTATCAGAGCAGAGATCACTTCCAGCCACACTGCCTCTGGTCTGCTGATACTTCTGAGTCTTCGGAATGATCTCAAGTGAATGGTACCTGCTGGGCTCTTTGCCTGGAGTCTGCGGTCTCTGAGAGGGAAGTCATTGACACCTGTGTTTTCACACTCTGAACGTTTGATCCCTTCAGACTGAGTCTCACTGTTCACCACTGTGAGGTCAAGTGCAAGGCTGGCATCAGGCTTTCAGGGCAGCCTACAGGTCATAACCTTCATCACTGAGGTTGGGTGGGCCGTACAGAGCTTGCTGGCCTTGGGGGACATGCCCCGTCCTTACGGGAAGGGATTTCGGAAGTAGATATAGTCAACATGTACCATTAATAGGAACTGCAGAGGCTGCCATATTCTTCAAGGTAATGACCTCCCCGAGGGTGAGGAGTATGACTGCTTAATCACCTCCTGTGGACTCATGGGCACATTTGTCTTTAATCGGTCTTTTTCTTTAAGCTAATGGTAGCAAAACTAAGATCTTTCCAACTTGGATTTTTTTTTTTCTTTTGAAAGTAATTTTTTCCTACTGCATACACACACACAAAGAGGAATATTTAGGATATTGTTAAGATATTGTTATTTTGCATTGAGGACTTTGGGATAACTGGGGGAGTAATCCGAGCATAAATGTTTAAATGTTGGTGTGCTGGCCCTGGAGATTATTACCCTTCTTAACACACACTTCTCCATTCAGTACTGGCATAATCGATGTAGCCCCTGCCTTTAGATAGTTCCCGTAACCAGATAAAGGACCACAGTCTACACCAGAAGACGTTTACAGTGAGTGGCAAGATAGTGCTAAGAGAAATCTGGGAACATAAGGACTAAGCAAAGGTCATCGGTGGTGGTCAGAGTGAGTCTAGAAGTTGACTGGAGTTGTAGAACCATTGCTGCCAGGGAAAAAGAGGGTACAGACCAGTCACAATCATTGCCTTGGAAACAACTACTGTAAAAGACATCTCTTGGGCCACAGCTAATGACAATTCATTCATGTGGGCATTTTCAAAGTATTCATGGAGTGTCTTTTATGGACGTGGCCTCAGACTGGGAATGGTGAACAAAGATGATTCCATCCCTGTCCTCCAGTCTTGGGGAAATGAGACCTGAATGCCTGAAATCACTCAATAACCCTGAAGACAGAGTTTATGTCTGACTGGGGCTGGGGACAGTCTGGGAAGGGAGAGGGCAGTTTGTGATGATCCAGGGATGAATGTGGAGGCCCTGATAGCAGTAATGGCAGGGGAAATGCAAAGAAACCCTTAGGGGATGAACCCCTACATCTGAGGGACCTGGAAATCAGAGAGAGGGCTCAGGTCACCGGTGAATCCAGATTGTGAGCTGAATTCCTCAAACACCATCGTACCACTGAGAGAAATACAGATGGTGAGTGGGAAAGCGGATTGGGCTGGGGCCAAATCATGGCATTTGAGACTTCTTGGTTGGATGTGGTCGTAAGATGACAAGTGGAGATATCCTGCGGTCAGCTCTAGATCAGAGAGTTGCTGACACGGGATCACTGAAGGAAACAGTCCCGTGCCTTAGAATAAGCACAGCAAGAGCAGAGATGAAGAGCCTTCAGAGAGGTAGGAGAACCGGGGAAGTGAGGCACCAGGGAACCAAAGAACAGGTTTTGAAGGGAGAGTGTGTTCAATGCAGACACATAATTCTGAGAGGTCTGAAGGATTAAGGATCAGGAAATAGCCATTTGGTTTGGAGGTCAGGGTTTTTCTGAGGACCTTTGAGAGAGCGTTTTCAGTAGCACCAGGAGGTGGCAACCAGCTAGAGAGAAGGGCTTAAGGAGGGAATGGGAGAGGAGGAGGTTATCTCTGCAGACATAACCACTTCTAGATCCAAAGGTTTGAAATGGAAAAGGAATTATGAACTACGATGCAGGCTAAACAGGTCAGTGGGGTCAAGGTTAAGCCTCTTCAAGTTGGCTGAGTGCTGTGTATTCACGTCAGGTGGATGTGACCAGAGGAACACGAGAGAGGGAAGACCAAGAGTGGGCAAAGGTGAGCCAGGGAGAAAATGCATTCAAGAGTTAGGGTGGCTGACCTGAGGGATGACCTCAGCAAAGACAAGAAGACATCTAGATTATAGGGACGAGCGTGAGGATGACTGATGGAGGAGAGGTAGGAGGCAGGAGGATGGAATTTCTTGTACCAAGTGGCTTTCTCAAAAGTAGGAGATCAAAGAGCTGCTGGCAGGAAATTCAAAAGGTGAGGGGTGACCACTGGGGGTGCAAGACAGGGTGCTTCCAGGGTCCCCCCAAAAATATTGGTCAGAGCGACCACTCACCTCCTTTCTCGTCTGCCCAGGAAGTCTGAGTACCTTCCTGAAGCATCTATGGGCCCACTTGGCAGGAGAGGCTGGAAGCAGCTGAAGTAGCTTTTCTCAACTTGACTGAGAGGATCAAAGCAGAAGTTGGCGAGGGTGTCCCGGGAGGAGAGGGGGTGTCTGCAAAAATGGAGACATTTTCAGAGTGGGAGGCTCTATGCACCACCACAGGCTCAGTCTAGGCAAAGAGCTGAACAGCATCATAGGAGGGGAGGCCCAAGAGGTGGGGAGTGAGACGGTTCAGAGAACTGTGAGCTTCTTCACATCAGTGAGCTTAAGCTTCGGTCTAGCAAAGACCTGTGTCTAGTAACCCATGGGTCCCTGGGACCAACCCCGGGAGCCTGTGGTGGAGACAAGGTAGTTGATCCTAATGGGAGCCAGGTGCTTAGTAATAATAATAATAGCTAAGACTTCTGGAGTACACTGCTTTAAGTCCTTTACATATACCTCACTGAACTTACTAACGACCCAGTGAGGTAAGTCCCATTCCTCTCCTGTCCTTCAGATGAGGAAATGGGGGCACCACGACATTAAATGACTTGCTCAAGGATCCATAACCCATCCATGGATCTAGGGTCTGGACCCGGCAGTCTGATGTCTCTCGGGTGGCAATGTCAACATCGTGATCTCAAAGCTCGTGCTGAATGTCTATGCTGGGCAGGGTGCTATGCTAAGTGGTGAAAACCAAAAGAGGTGGGTGAGTTGGGCTGAGCCTCAGTGGTTAGCAGGTTATAGCAGGGCACTACCATCACTATGAAATAGTAACTAATGTCTTTCCCAGGATTTCCTGTTTTCTTTCATGCCATGCACCCCCCGCCCCACACTGATTACTTGAATAAAAGAATACACAAATGAAGAGATGGATTTAAATAAGTGGATAATTACCTTTCATTCCTGGCCTATTAAATGTGTTGGATTCATCAGTTTTCTGAAACAAAACAGAGCAGTAAAGTTACTACCAGTAAAACCGGATTGAATTGTGCTCCTCCTAGCTTGTCTTCCTCTGTGAGCAGCCAACTTCCATCACTGTCTCTGGACTCAAGGGCCAATGCAGTTCAACGCCTGCGGTCGGTGGTCCAGGCAGGAAGGACTCAGCAGTGCCTCAGCTCAGTCGGACCCGGCTTCAGGTCTGATACTAAGTCCTCTGGATTGTTCTGACACAGGTCTTCTGTCCCACTGTGTTCTTCACTGTACCTGCCTCCATGCCCTAGTTCTGGCCTTCATCATCTCTGATTTGTGCTATCACAGCAGTCTTTGAACAGACAGACAAGGGGGCTTTCGAGTTAGATGGATCTAAATTTGATCTTGGCTCTACTACTTATTTGCAGTTCAACCCTGGGGCAAATGTCTGGATTTCTTTGACTTCAGTTTCCTTATCTGCACAATCTGCAGAACAATACTTGGCCTCAAAGGTGTGTGAGGATGAAATGAGAGTGATCACATTAAGTGTCTAGGACAGGGTCACCTTAGATGCTATTATAATTCATGGATATTACTGTTAGATCTCACCTCCAAATCAGCCTAATATATCAATGCCAGATTAATTTTCCCCAAATACAATTTTGATCATGTCACTTCCTATCCTTCTGCAAATGCCGCAGTTGCCAATAGAGAAAAATCTGTTTGTAAGGGGAGTTACTTACCTCATTTTTCCTATCTCGATGCCAGAATCTTGACTACAAGAGGCGGGTGGCTCCTACTTAGCCCACTCTCATTATAAAAATACCTGGAGAAGTTCTTGAATTTATAGAGACAATTACTAGGGTTTGTTAATCATGGTTGAACCCACCCAAAGGGATGAGACCAATATAAGTTTCAGTGTATGGTTAGGTTATGCATTCTTACATGATGGGATAATAATTTTTGGAAATGTCAACAGAATTTTCTCTCCATTATAATTTCTCTGGCTCTTTGCCCCCTTCAATTAGGCTAGTCTCTCTGTATTCATTCCCTCAGGAAAGAATGTGATAGGGGAAGGAAGAGAAACGCGGAACCTCTTCTTGGCTTTGAGTTCCAAATGCTGAGGCCCTGTGGGGAAAGAAAGAACTAGTTGACAAAAGGTAGAGGAGAAATTCAGGATTAAGAGCAAGATTTTCCTGCCTGTACCCTATTAGAAAAGTCCCTGGGATTAGGGAAACAGAGGAAAGGGTAAGTGATGGAGGAGATCTGCAAGCGGAGGGGGGAGGTGTACCTCAGCTACCCTCACGCTCCATCCATGCAGTCAGCCTACCCGCTGGTCCTCATCGGCCCACCCAGGGCCCTGCTACCTCTTCTTCCTGCCATCTACCTAGGAATTCCCTTCCAGCATGTCCGTGACCAGCCCACAGGGAGGACGTTCTCTGTACTGAGACTTTGCTCCAACCCACTTGACTCATTCTGTGTGAACTGTCCTTAAGCTCTCCTCTAGGCTAACAGGGGTCCAGACAGATTGTTACATTTGTGTATTACTAACCAAATCACACACAGCTGGGCTCTGACTCATTAACTAAAGATGTCTCTATTCCAGTCAGACATGAATGTATTCTCCTCCAAAGAGTGAAGCTATAATAGAGGGAAGGCAGGGAGGGAGTGGGGTTAGTTTTGAGATGGGGACCCTGCTTGGTATATCTTGAAAGTGATGCCACAGAGGTGTTAATACAGAAGGTAAACTTCTGATAGGATAGAAAGAGGTTCTTGCCCCTTCCTTTCTGGCTTGGGGCCTTCTCTCTAGTGCCAATCTCTGGGTTGGAACTTCCACAGGGAGGGTGGGTGCTAGGAACAGAGCCAGATCCAGTTACCTGGGAGAGGCTCTTGGTGGGTTCAGACAGCCTGTGAGGCCTTCTGTGGTAGACTGTTCCATCAGTGCCCCCCATGAACCATGCCTCCCTGTGGGGTCCTCTCTCCTACGCACTCTGGGCTGGGCCTTGTGACTTGCTTGGCCAATGAGACATTAGCAAGCAGGATGCAAGCAGAGAGCCTTGCACAATGGGGCTCATCCTCTTGGGACCTCCCTCTTGGAAACCAGCTACTGTTTGGTAAGGAAGACAAGGTAGACTACCAGAGGAAGAGAGAAAACTAAGGCACGGTAGCTCTCAGCCAGCACCAGTTACTAGACATGTGGGTGACACCTTCATGGACATTTCCCCAGCTGAATCCAGCAGCCTAAGGGATCCCAGCAGATACACATGCAACAGAGTTGAGCCATCCCCCTTGAGACCTCTCCAAGTTACAGAATATGAGCAAATAATGGCTGTTGTCATCTCAAACCTCTAAGTTTGGGGTAGTGATTTGTGCAGCAAAAGGTAATAGACATTCTTTCTAGAGGACGCTTTCCCTTCGAACTGCAGGGACTTTCCACAAGACAGGGACCTTGTCCATTTTGATCACTATATCCTCAGCCCCTAACAGACCATAACAGATGTCCAGTAAATATCTGTGGAATTCATGACACGAAATCAAGCACACAGCATCTACACTGCATTAAGATGCTCTTTTTCCTGGCTAGTTCTCTCCCTTTTAAACAATGAGCCTTGAAGCTTCCATTTATTGTAAATGAATGGCTGGCAAATTTCTAAATATATATGTAACAGTTTGTTAAGTGGGACTTTGGCTATTGTCTGTGGAATTTTGGTTCACGGAAAGCTGCGACCAATGAGTGACAAGTACCCTTGCATTCCAGAGACTGGTGCTACACACATTTGCTACACATGCTGGGATGACTAAAGTCTTTTCTGATACCTTGTTCCATTCTTTACTTCCAGCCTACATAAGAGAAACATGGAGAGTCACTAGACAATTGTGATTAGGGGCCAGAAGCTGGAGCCAGACAGCCTGGGTTCAAATCCCCGCTGGGCCACGTACCAGCTGTGAGACTCCGGCCAAGTTACTTAACCTCTCTGTACTTCCCTTTGCTCATCTGTAAAATGGGGGTGATGATAGCATCTACCTCATAGGGGTGCTGTGAGGATTAAATGAGTGCCTGTACAGAGACTGGGCAGTGCTATATGTAGAACCTGGAGAACAGTGCCCAGCTCACAGCAAGGGCCTGTATCAACTATCATGAGTATCATCACAGCGAAGGAAAATCTCTTGGTGGAAAACTGGCTGCATTTCCTGGTGGGTGAACCCCAAGTTTGGGGTTGTTTGCCAGAGGGGAACTGACATCTCACACGTCGCCCTGCCCCATCCTCCAGCTCAATGACTGTTGAACTGAAGAAACATCTTGACCCTTCCTGAGCTGTGGGAGTGGACACGGTGCGAGAATTTTTTAGAAAACGTAACCTGCCCCCTTGGCAATTGGAGGCACCAAGACTGGAAAAGTCTGAAGGGGAAAGGCTGGCAGAGTGAGGAGAAAGGGCTGAGGCAGATGTGGTGTACAGCTCCAGGCTTTGAGGGGTGAGCATGTCAAGTTTCCCACCAGCTAAGTGGACATTGCGGACAGCCTTATGAGTAGAGCCCCCTTGACTGTGCCATGCCCAAGAGGACAGCCTTTTCAGTGCCATGTGAGCCCCACAGGGAGAGGTGAGGAGGACGTGGCCCCTGGGAGCCTGTGGGCCATGCTGGGTCAGAGGTCCCAGCGGGGGTGGGAGGTATGGAGGAAGGCACTGGAGTGCTCATGGGGGACAGGGTCAGGGTTTGGACACCTGCCATGCAGATCTCAGCAGCACCAGCGAATTCGTTAAACCATTTTGGCTCTTTACCTTCCTCTGCCCCTTCCTGTTCCAGCCCCGGAGGGGTCAGAGCAATTGGGGGAGGGACTCTGAGAGTGAAGAAATGCCACCTCTTTTGCAACTTCAGGTTACCGAGCCTGGCTGAGGCCTGAGCTGGGGAAGGAGAGGAACTTTGAATTGGATGAGACATTGAAGTTTTTAAAAATTAAAAAAAAAAAAAAAAGGTTTTGTTATTGTATGGCAAGACTATTTATTCTACTAATTGTGAGTTTCTCAAAGCCAAGAATAAATTTTTATTCCTTGTTATCTGCCGTAGAACCTGTGCCACATGGCACAATGCCTTGCACATAACATACAATCGAGTATTTAAATGGAAAAAAATGACATTACAGGGACTTTTAAAAATATATAAATTCCTGAAGTTTTAATATTAAAGTTGGCTGTACTTTATCAATTTCTGAGAATGAGACTTTTCTAATGCCTAAAGGGGACTGGCAATGTTCTGGGCTCCCTGAGGTACCATCCTGGGAAGAGGGGTGCAAAATGAGTAGGCAGAAAGGAGATGGTTGAAAAAAATAAGGCGGTCACTGCAATATATTCAGTTATATTGACATCATCTCATTTTATCCTCACAACAGCTCTGAGAGGTAAATTGCTCTAGTCCCACTTTACAGAGGCTTAGCAATGTTAACTAAGTTGCCCATGGTGCCATATAAGGAGGTGGGAGACCTGGAGTTCAGGCCCTGACTTCTCGGACTGCAAGGTAGAAACTCTTAGACACTCCTTGAGGCAGACATTGCCTCTCATTGCTTGCATCCCCAATGCTTGGTGCTGGCCCCAGCACCCAGGCAATGTCCTCTACTGACTTGTGAATGAATACATTCTCTCCATCAGCAGCCTAGCTCTGCCCTCACCCAGCCAAAGTCCCCTATGGGTAGGCAAAACAGGATTCTCTGGGGCAAACAAACTGGGCTCATTGCTCTGGGAGACTAGGGGAGAGCTGTTATATTTCACCGTGGCTGGTCTTGGGTTCTTCTGATGCACCTCCCACCCCACCAAACAGAAGAACGTCTCCTGGAGGAGAGATGGTAGCAGACATTGTGCCAGACTCACGGCTCAGGCTGCAGGAAGGAAACCCGGCCTCAGCCATCTTTCCAGAAGGTTTCACCAGAACGAAATTATCTGGTATCAGGAAATGTCCCCAACGGCTGAAAAGATTTGGATAAACTGGCAAATATGCCTGTGTCTCTCTCCCTTTTCCCTCCATCCAATGACTGGGTGAGACGGATGATGGACAAGGGCTCCAGGCTGGTGCTTTGGGGGCTGATGATGTGGTATTTTTAATCTACATCTTGCACAGGCAGCTGACTGCACCGGTGGAAGGAAGGCAGGTCCAGGGTGAATAACCCTGAACAGAGACGGGCCAGGATTCCCAGCACGCTTGGCTTGGGTGTGTTCTGTACTTACATCTGACCGTGGGCGTGTCTGATGTTCTGGGAATTCATATCATTGCAAATAAAAGCTCAAAGCCACACACTGAGAAGATTGTCTCAGGAGGTTTGGAAAAACTGTTCAATTTCCCCCGAGCTGCCCGTAGAGCAACTCCTCCCTAATTTCATTTGCTGTTCACAAAGGATTTTCACAGATATCCTTTCATTAGATCCTCATAACAACCCCCCAAACTGGATGGGAAAATATTACTGTTCTTATTTTGCAGAGTTCCCAGAGCCTCACTAAGATTGAAACACTTGCCTGGGGTCAAACAGCCATGGGTGATGATGGCACTTCACCTAATTCTGGCTCTGTTTGCCTCTCCACTCCCTTCCCCAGGCCAGCCCTGGCCACTCCTGGTTCCCAAGCTCCAGCCTGGGCCAGGACCTGGGCCCTCATTTGCTCAGAAAGGGAGGTCAGGTACCTGTGAAAGTTGTGTGTGGGGTTTGCTCCCACGATGTCATTATTTCAAGCTCCCTTTCTGGTAGAACTTAGACTTTTCCAGCATCTCTGACCCAGCAATTCCACTTCTTGAAATTCATTTTTAGATAGTATTCAAATCTGGTCACAAAGATAGATGTCTAAAGTGTTCATCATCACGGTGTCATTCATAAAATTGACGCACTGCAAATAGCCTGAATATCCAAGGAGTCCAGTTAAATAAATTTAGATATATTGAATCAAGGGAATATTATTCAGTTCTTAACAAGCCACACAGTATTGATAGGACATTGAATGACATGGTAAGTTGTTCATGTCCTTTGTTAAATAAAAAAACACGTTACGATGTTTCAGGATGGTCCCATTTTTGCTTTAACAAATATTTATATCACTGCAAATTAACAAATACCCAGAAAGCTATACACCAAAATGATAATGGTGGCTATTTCTGGTTGGCAAGATCATGGATGACTTTTATTTCTTTTCGTTGATTATCTATGTTTTTAAAGTTTTAAAGTACTCTACATTCAACATGAATTCATGTTCTAGTGAATAGCCATCTGGGATTTCCCCCTGGAGCTTTCAGAGATTACCCTCAAAACTTTCAGGTCCCACGTGTTAGTGCATGGCCCCCCAAAACTTCCCATTCCCCCCTCCTATTTCCCGATATCTCGGCGCTTACAGGAGTTTCCTCTGTCTCCTGGTTGCTCTGCCAGTTGTTGGGCTGCACCCCTGTACTTGCCCAGCCTCAAGACCAGAGAAAGGGCCCGGAGTCAGCAACAGGGCCATCAATGGTTTAACGGGTGGATGAGCTTACACGTCTGAAGCGAGGTCCTGGAGCAACACCCCATAGTGTGTGGCCAGCAGGATAGGGTGGCGGTCTTTGCTCCTGGTGGAGAGGGGAGGTTATAGGGGGACCTGACATCAGGCTGGCTCATCAGTTACTAGGAAGACCAGCAGAGGGGCCCGCCCCTCACCACCCATTTGATAAGCTAACAGGTGAAGATATTCTGATCTAAAGGTTAGTACAATTATTAGCTGAGGCCTGGGCAAGTATGTAGGAAGGTCTGTCCTGTGAGTATAGCGTGTAAGTGAAGCAGGTGTTGGTGGAGCAGGGGACATACAGAGAGCAAGAGAACAGTTATCTTGGGGGACCTGACCATACACACGCTTTATCTAACTTAATCTTCAACGCCATTCTGCAAGGGAAGCATTCCGATTTCTGTAGACCGAGGTTTAGAGAGGTTAAATAACTTGGTTAAGGGTGTGCAGCTAATTAGTTGTGGAGTTGGGGATTAGACACAGGTCTGCCTGAGTACTCTGCCCCTGTTTCAAGCCCTGATTACCTTTTACCACGGCTGACCATGAATGCCTTCATTTTCCAAGGACTCATCCCGGGGGCTTGAATGGCTTCCAATGCCTGCCCTGGTTGGAATTTAAGCCTGGTGTCGACTTGAGAAGGTGGCTGAATTGCCAGGAACAAACCTGAAGACCTGATTTCCTGAGCTCTCCATCACCTGGGGGAACCCAAGAGGATGAAAAGACTCAGTGACCTACCTACACTGTACTGTGCGTACGCAGTCAACTTTCCCCACCTGCTTCCCATGTGCAAAGCGTCTGGATCATGTACTGCTATGGGTGAGGACTAATCCATTCCAGGGAATCCTGCAGGAGTGGAGTAGAGAGACCTTTTGCAGCAAAAGGAATTTTCGAGTTGGCATTTAAAAATTTGAAACCCAAAGGAATGCATAAAGGAAACAAAAGCCAAAAACAAAATAAAAATCCACTCATTGGCTGAGCTCTGGGTATCAAATATTCTCTTTGTATTGTGCAGAGGGAGGCATTGTGCATCTGGGGCTGGAGTTTTCAGTTGGCCATGCAGATAATGCTCCTGGGCACTCCCTTTAAAAACTAAATCAACACTATTTTAATTTGTGTTCCCTGCTTCCTCATTCACAGTGGAGGGGATGGCGCGAGGCTGAGCAAGGAGCATATTACTCTTACAAGTTAACATGCAATATGCAGGGATTACTCTGGGCTCACTCAATACCACAACCCAGAGCTTTATAGAATTCTATTGATCTTAGCTAAAGCTGTTTAATTTTTTTTTTGCTTTAATTTTCCTTCCTTATTTGCTCATTAAGTTGAGGTGAGGAAGAGGCGGGGGACTGATGACTGGCCACCATCCCTGGATTTAAGGCCGGTTTGACGGACCGGGAAGATGGTCTGGCCTCGCCCACTGGCAGCAGTGGCATGGGGTGGGGGGATGACTGTAGGGAAAGGGGGTGTAGAGTGTCCAGGCCCCCATGGAGTTTCTCTGCTGCAAATACTCATAGAATAAGGACACTTTGTGCACAACACGGAGGGAAAACCAGAGAGTGAATCTGATGTGGATACGACCCACAGGGAACTTACCTTCTAGTAGCAGAGAGAAGCATATTAATCCACGATAGGACACAGGTGTGCCAGGATAATCGAAGGCCATATTCATTTTTGCTGTTAGGGGAGGCACGAAAGAATGAAAATGTCATTTCTCCCACTCACCCCTGAAATGTTTGACTCCAGGAGAGTCCCCACATAGGGTCACTGGGGACTTGAGAGGACTTGGCCAGTAGGGGGAGTCGTGGCTGGAGCTTGGGCAAGTGTGGGAGGTGAGGGGGAATGGCTAAGGCTGATGGTCTGAGGGTAGAAACTTTGCCCGGCTTCCTTGCTGTCCTTCCCGGGCCATGTGGCAGCACTTCCGAAAGGGCAGCCCATGGGTCTCTGGATTGATGATTAGGCTCTCATGCTTTGGGAACCTGGGTAGGGGAGCAAGCTGCAGCTGCAGTGAGCCCTGCAGAGTGCACCTCTGGAGGCTGCCCGCTGCAGCAGGGCCAGCTGGTGGCAAGGACTGCTGCTGAACTGTGGTACCCTATAGTAGGAGGAGCCATGGTGATGGTGGCGGCCACCAAAGATGGAGAACCAGGCCCATCTTATTTCCTTGAGTCCTAAAATCCTTGTAGGACCCAACACAGAATAGGAGGGAAGCCTAATAATAATAATAATGAATGGCACCTATGGAGCTTTACTCTGTGACAGGCACTGTGCTAAGTTTTCTACATACATTACTTTAATGAATCCCCACAAAATCTCTCTGAAATAGGTTCCATTCTTATCCCCTTTTAATAGATGATAATACTGAGGTGGAAAGAAGTTAGGTCTCTTGCCTAAGGTCTTATGGTTGGGAAGTAGCAGAACCAGGATTTGTTTCTTCCCGTGCTGGCTCCTGGACGCCTTGCCCTCAGCCATTGTGCCAATGCCCACTCTTACAGAGCCTACAGGTCCAGAGGCACAGCCCTTAGTGGGCATTAGCATAGTTTTATTTGGAGGAAAAACAAGAATTAAACGTGATGCTATTTGCACCCTAATACTGAGGAACAAATTCATATCTGGTGTGAAAGTAATAGAAGACAGAATGCTATGGGAGTTTAGTGCTCAAACAGCTTACTTCTGATGGAAAAAAGTTGCTTTTTTGGGGGGTGGTGCTGTGAATGGACAAGTGAACATGCAAAAAAGAAGTAAGGAGTTTCTTGCGGGCAGGGTGACCAAAAATTCGGCATATATCTGGAGACAGTGGGCAGTTCCATTGACTGTGGCATGGAATTGGAAAGTAGTAGGAGATAAGATAGGAAATGAAGGTTGTGTTCCGACTGTAAAGGGTTAAGGGTATTGGACTCTATGCTGAAGGTCAAGGGTGGCAAAAGGGTTTCATCTCATGGGCTGTATGTGATTGGCAGTGGCCCCCTGGGCTGCTCTCTGTGCAGGACACACAGAGTCAATGGGAAAGAGAGGTGGACCATGTAGCAGCATCCGTCATGGGCTGATACTCACCAATCTCATTTCTGGTGCTGACTTTCAGCAAAAGACTCAGAGAGGACAGTGAGGTTGGGCCTTGGTGGGGAGATCCATGCCCCAAATTCTTACTAAACATCTGGTCATTCTGAGGTTCAGAAACTGATTCTTTCATGCTGTCAATTATTTCTAACCCCCCTACCCCCATACCAATCTACTGGAAATGCCTGGAAATAGTGAAACCAAATATATTTGGGGGTAGCTAGAGAGCTCTCACTGAATATGCTTCTCATCTGGAACTGCTGAGTCTGATCCAATGGGCAGAACCCTGCATGGGACTCCAGAGCGCCAAGTTCTGAGCTGGGCTCTGCCAGTAGCAGCTGGGGTGCTTTAGGCTCACACCTGGACCTCTCTGAAGTTGTCCTACATCACAGAGTTTCTGTGGGATGAAAAGGAAGTAATATTTGAGAATACCACGGCAAAGAGAACACACTCTCCTGATTAAATACCGTATTTTATCAAATAAAAAAATGCCGTCGTTTGTAAGATATCCTATCACTTTATGCATCATTAAGAAAGAAAAAAAATACTGCAACTACAGTACCCCATCCGGTGCCAATTATATTATGTTATCAGGGATGTTAAAGTGCTGGAAAAACAGCATTTTAGAATCAATGAACATCGTGACAAAGATCCAGCTCCCAATTACTAACTCCCATCTAAACAAGTTAAAAATGCATTTGCTTGGGTTACAGACCAGTTCATTAAAGCATTAATTTCCACGTTACCTAGCACAAAAATCTGGACTCCCATTCTTACTTGGTAACTGAAGTTGGAGAAATACAATTCTTAAGGGAAGACTGCCCCAATTTACAATGACTATGAAAACACCAGTTTGACTGTTGGTCCAGATATAACTGGCTCTGAATCATATAAATTGTCAAACAGCCTTGATTAAACACTTGCTAGAAATATGTTAAGGTCAGGGAGCCCTGTGGCTCTGTGTGTGACACAGAAAATCTGTGCTAGATGTCAGCTTGGGGCTGGAAATTGTAGCATGTGAGGCCCAAGCTGATGCTCAGAAGCCTGGAATTCACCCTCTTCTCTGTTTTATTATCTGTATAATTCTTGAGAATAAGCTATGTGAACACAAACTATATCCTAACCAAGCAGACCCCCTCTGGGGAACGTGTACAAAATGTTCCCGGGGGAGCTTAGGGACAATCTGCTTGCTTGTGTTTATTCAAACTTGGGGAAAGAGTTTTGAAGAAAGGTAGGAGCATGAACTAGTCAAGACATGTGGTTGTAAAGTGGTGGAAACTCAACTTTAACTGGCCTCAGGGGAATTATAAAAGGTCTGAAAGATGCCTGGAGACCTGGGGACACGACGCTGCCAGGACGACTACTCTGTCTTTGCCTCTCTCCATCTTTCATCACCTCCTATGCAGACCAGCTACCTCCACTGGGCTGACAGCTCCCCGGGTCCCTATCTACAACTTTACCACCAAAGGGGGCCTGAAATTCTTTCTTTAGCTCTAGTTTGAAACATCCCAGGGAAGAATCCTGATTGGCCCAGTTTGAATCAGGTACCACTCTTAGAGAAATCAACTGGGGTCAAGGGGCTAGAGTACTATGGTTTTTGACCCCGACTACAGATACAGGATTTGCGAGAGGAGAAGGAACAATGTCCTAAATGGGATGGGCTGTATCCCAGAAGAAGGGAAGGGTTCTGGCAGACAAATGATAGATGCATCTCAATTACCGTATTTATGCTTGCAAAAGCCCTTTCATTGCATGATATGAAGAAGAAAAGTCCTTTGAGGTTTAGCTAACAACAAAGCAATCTTATCATCATAACAGGCCCATTTAATCCATTAATCAATAATGGGACCTCCACAAAACCATATCTGCTGCCTTGGTGAGGGCTAACATGCCATTCTACAAACAACATACCCTGAAAGGCAATGTGTGTCCTCACTGCAGAAATTCCGAACCTTCAAAACACTGTTATTGGAGAACTTAGTCAAGTCCTGTCCGTCTAAGTGCATTTGTACTTTGTAGAAGAGTGTGATGAACTATAATGCTCAGAAAGACTAATTCCCCTACTTTAACCTACAGACAGACCTTGAAAGCTTCTTCCGAAGCCCAGTTACTTGTACGCCCTTGACCAAAGACTCAGCCTCCTCTTCTCATAAGAAACAATCTATGAAGCTTATTGCTGTGATCAATGATGCTGCAGGAGATGGAGTCTATTACTTTACAAGGATTCTCAGGACAGCTACTTGATTGGTCTCAGCACCAGGAATGGCTATGTTGCTTTCCTGAACAACTGGTTTATTTTTACTTTACAGACACTAAATCCCATGGCCTTTCATATTTCCCTCCTCGTGGTGGCTGCTAGGAAGCTCAGGGCAAATTTACAACCCACCTGTAGTTCAAATTTGAATCCTCAATAGCAGGTCTTTAGTGTACAAACTTACCTCTTGACTCCATCCTACTTCCTTGACCTTATTTTCCCTTTGTCTCATATTTTAAAACTTACATGAGAGTTATTTAATCTTGGAACAACATTTACATCTTTATAAGCCAGTTACATTTTTTTTAAGATTAAGGCAGGGATATGAGTAATTATTTGACCTTGAGCTCAAAGGTTTTGAAGCCTCTCAGGCAGAAACATCTCAGTGGAGTGTGCCAGTGAGTGTGTATAGTTCCACTCATTCTGCAACCCAGCTCATATCTTGGGGACATCCTTATGTTGTCCCTTTGCAGGGGTTTCTAAACTCACCCACCCACATTTTGGTTACAAGTTACCTTGTGAATTTACTGATTTTTCTTCATCACATTTTTGGCCACAAAAACAGAATATTTGACGTTATTTTGTGTTTCTTTCCAAGACCTGGGAGGTAAATTCACTTCCTCATGGTGATGAAGTCCAAAAGAGAATTCAACTTCTTCTCCTACAATATTATTCTATGTTTTAAGAATATCTTCAAGGCTTCACAAATCTGTAATTGCTGAGAGATTTGTAGTTAACAACAAATCGCAAATATTTAGGCTTACAGATTAAAAATTCCAACAATAATAACAAAGATAAAACGATTATTGTCTGCAATAAATGATCCATAGTGATGGCTTTTAGAAGAATATTTGATAAGCGACTTTCATTTCCATGATGGGGAGTGGGGTTGAGAGACTGAAGAACTCAGTCAGATGTAAGGGTGGGAAAGTGGATAATCTAGAGGAGCCACTCATTTCTCAACTGGGAAACAAGGGAAACGCTGCTCTGGGATGCTGGCAGCTCTTTCCAGTCATTTGCTGCACGGTCCTGCATTTCTCTTCCAGGAACTGCTACGGGCTCATATCCGAGGGGCACATCCACACCAGCCCTGGTTTTCTGAAGCTTCTCCATGACACTGTAAGCGAGGCAAACATTTTCAATGTGATCTGTATCATGTACTTCTTTGTGCAAGTTTGTATTTTGGTTGAAATGACAACCATAAATATTTAACATTCTAAAAGCTGTGGCTTCCAGCCCCAACTGTCTGATGGGAGACAACGTTGCGTGCATTAATTTACAACCCACTTTCATTTCAAGCTGGTCAATAATATTTCATAAGGTAGGAAACCAGACGGCATGATTGTGGTGGAGAGACGAAAAGAACAGAGAGTGGTTTAAAGACCTAAGGCCAAATTCTAAGAGGGAGGAAAGAAATTGTTTTCTGTTTGGGACTCTCTTTTTTTTTTCTTAATCTTGACAACCTTTTCTTTTTCCCAAACTGATGAAATTAACAGTATCATTTTAAGACGAAGAAGTGAAATATCTCCTTCTTGACTCTTCCCTTCCCCACACTCACGCACCTGGACATACTCACACACATGCACACACATACACAGAGCAGAGGATGTCCTAATGAGGGGCAGTGCCCTTCTGCTCAAGGACCAACAGAAAGAGGGAGGGCTCTGCCCACCACAGCTGGACACAGTGTGTCAGTACATTTGACCCAGTTGAACAAAGGTGTTATTTTGAAAAACGACCCTCACTTGACATTTACATGATACCAAGTGATCTATTTGAATGTCATTATTTAAGCGATTGCTTTTCCAGCTTGCAGGCAGTCTAATTCTCATCAATTTCACCTTTAATTTAGAAGAGAAATGATAACCAATGGAGGGAAGAAAAAGAAGAAAAAACAACCCACAACAGAGGCCTGTGTCATTATGTTCCAGGGTGGTTTTTCATTCAAAGTGTTTTCCGTAAATAAGACTTTGAATAAACCCCACACTGACAAGTAAAAGGTTGAGTAGAAATAAATTCTTCCTTTCTAGCTGGGACTGTAGAAAAAAGGTTACTAATAAAATATTCTAGTTATGAAAGCCCTACAATAGGATCTGTTAAAATACATAAATTTAAATTCAATCCCATGAAAGCAATTGTTATATATCTATATGCTGATGTGTGAACCAACCACTTTGTGTATAGTTCAGTGGCTATTGGTTTTTTATTTTATATGTGTAATAACATGATCCTAAGTTCAAAAGAATCAAAACATCAATGTTCAGTGATTTTCACCTTCAAAGACCAGTACCAATGCAACTAATGAAAGCTCAGGCATCATTGCCCAGTGTCCCAGGTGAGGTCCAGGTGCTGAAACCAGAGCTCAAGGCTAGCAGTCCAGAGCAAACCACCTTGTGGGATTGACTCCTCTCTGCTTCCTTTCCTCCTGAAATGAATGGCTCACTCCAGGGCAATGGCAGCAGAAGCAGCGAAGGAACAAAGCGAAGTCATGTGTGCACAGTTAGGACAAAGATGGACTCCAGGCTGGGCCTCGAGTCTGGGCCACTGTTGTGTCTAGACTACGCTAGGGCCAAATGCCCCTGAATCTCCATTTTGCCTTCAAAGAACTGGTAGTTAGAATTTGTTTGGTGGTGAATGACTAAAAAAACTAGTTAGATAATGAAGAAAATGCATTGTGTATATAAATGAACAGTCTAGTGGTTAGATTGACACTATGTCAGACTTGATCCAATGGCCCAGATAATGTCACCCAGGACCTTCTTCTCTCTTTCTCACTGGTTTGCCTTTGGTGTCATTGGCTTCATCCTCAAACTGCTCAGAGTGACCCCCTCAGCAGCTGCAGTTTCTCGCCTTGTGGTAACAAAATTACTCTAGCCGTGTCCAACTTCACACCCTCATACCTCTCCTCAAGGAGAAAGGAGAGGGTTTTCCTCAAGCTCCCACAAGTCGTAGGAATCTCTCTTCTCTTCCTGTTCCTGGGGAGACGGAATATGCTGCTTGGCCTAAGCCAATTAGAGCCTGCCTTGGAACAGGGAGTGTGGTCATTCCACATCCAATGGGAACAGAAGAAAACAGAGAGGGGTACGTGCCTGAGAGGAAAATCAAGTTACCTTTGAATGGTGGGGGCAATGGAGGCTTGGATGTAAACAACAATTGTTCACTCCAACAACTTGTAGCTTCTTGTTTAGCTATGTCTTTTACTACACATCTTGATTTTATTTTCTTTTGCCACAAAGTCACCTGAGGAAGTCAATGGGTGACATCAGTTCTGGTTGCAGGCTGGATTAAGACTCAGATGATCCTTTGATCTCCATCTCCAAGTCCTGGTTCATTTTCTCCAAAACAAGGGGCTGGCACTGATGGCCAACACCTGGCACACAGGCCGCCACATTCCCCTCTCGGTCCTATGGCAGACATCATCCATCAATCACAGGACTTCTGTGCAGTCCAGATGCGGCCCCAGAGACCTACTTAAAACAGTCCGCTGGACAGCCCCCGCAAATGTATCAGTGTCGATAAGTGAGATAAAGTGTATTTGCCATCCCTGGAAAGCATCGTACTCTGATGACTACCAATGCACTTCACTCATATACTAGGAGCACTCACAAACACGTACTCACACTTTTGTATACCTCAGTGTTTCTCAAAATGTGGTTTTCAGATCTCTTGCATCAGAATCCCCTTGTGTCCATATTAAAATACATATTCTGGAGATCCACTCTGAAGCTATGGAATCAGAATATTCTCAAAATAACAGTTTTAAATACTCAATAAGCTACTACACACAGTAGAATAAGGAGCTTCATTCCTACTAGGTCTCTGAGATACTGGCTCATTCTTTGTGAATTCTTGTTTAGCTATGCCTTTTACTACAGTTTATGGAGTAGTAGTAGCAGTTTATGGAGCTACTATGTGTAGGCTCTGGGCTAGTCTTTGTGAATTAGATGAGGATGGTGCAAATAAAGAGCTCCTAGACTGTCTCTGTGAAAGACAAGTGATGCTCTGAGGTAGGGGTTAATTGTGACAAGAAAGGACCAGGGCTTTGGGAACTCAGAGACGGACAAGATCACTTCTACATGAGGGAGCTAGAAAGAGAGAATGTCATGTGCTGATGAAAGAAATCGAAGAAGACACAAACAGTTGGAAAGATATACCATGTTCTTGGATTGGAAGAACTGATATTGTCAAAATGACTATACTACCCAAGGTAATCTACAGAGTCAATGTAATCCCTAACAAATTACCAATGGCATTTTTCACAGAATTAGAACCAAAAAAATCTTAAAATTTGTATGGAGAGAAAAAAGAGCCCAAATAGCCAAAGCAATCTTGAGAGAGAAAATTGGAGCTGGAGGAAATCAGGCTGCCTGACTTCAGACCATACTACAAAGCTACAGTCATCAAAATAGCATGGCACTGGCACAAAAACAGAAACATAGATCAATGGAACAGGATAGAAAGCCCAGAAATAAACCCACTCACCTACGGTCAATTAATCTATGACAAAGGAGGTAAGACTATGCAATGGAGAAAAGACAGCCTCCTCAATAAATGGTGCTGGGAAAACTGAACAGCTACATGTAAAAAAATGAAATTAGAACATTCTTTAATGCCATAAACAAAAATAAACTCAAAATGGATAAATGACCTAAATGTAAAACTGGATACTATAAAACTCTTAGAGGAAAACATAGGCAGAACACTCTTTGACATGAAACACAGCAATATCTTTTCTGAGCTGTCTCCTACAGTAATGGAAGTTAAAAACAAAAATAAACAAATGGGACCTAATTAAACTCAAAAGCTTTTGCAAGGCAAAGGAAACCATAAACAAAATGAAAAGACAACCCACAGAATGGGAGAAAATATTTGCAAATGATGCAACTGATGCGATTAGTCTCCAAAATTTACAAACAGCTAATGCAGCTCAATATCAAAAAAATAAACAACCCAATCAAAAAATGGGCAGAAGACCTAAATAGACATTTCTCCAAAGAAGACATACAGATGGCCAAGAGGCACATGAAAAGATGCTCAACATCACTAATTATTAGAGAAATGCAAATCAAAACTACAATGAGATATCACCTCACACTTGTCAGAATGGCCATCATCAAAAAATCTAGAAACAATAAATGCTGGAGAGGGTGTGGAGAAAAGGGAACCCTCTTGCACTGTTGGTGGGAATGTAAATTGATACAGCCACTATGGAGAACAGTATGGAGGTTCCTTAAAAAACTAAAAATAGAATTACCATATGACCAAGCCATCCTACTCCTGGGCATACATATATATATATATATCTGGAGAAAAATATGGTTCAAAAGGATACATGCACCCCAATGCTCAATGCAGCGCTGTTTACAATATCCAAGACATGGAAGCAACCTAAATGTCCATCTGCAGATGAATGGATAAAGAAGATGTGGTACACATATACAATGGAATATTTCTCATCCATTAAAACGAATGAAATAATGCCATTTGCAGCAACATGGATGGACCTGGAGATTATCATACTAAGTGAAGTAAGTCAGACAGAGAAAGACAAATATCATGTGATATCACGTATATGCAGAATCTAAAAAAAAATGATACAAACGAACTTATTTACAAAACAGAACAGACTTGCAGACTTAGAGAACAAACTTATGGTTATGGGGGAGGGGGGAGGGGGGAGGATGGGTTGGGGAAAGGGATAGAGTGTGAGTTTGGGATTGACATGTACACACTGCTATATGTAAAATACCAACAGATAACCAACAAGGACCTACTGTAGAGCACAGGGAACTCTGTTCAATATTCTGTAATAACCTAAATGGGAAAAGAATTTGAAAAAGAATAGATATGTGTATAACTGAATCACTTTCCTGTACACCTGAAACTAACACAACGTTGTTAATCAACTATGCTTCAATATAAAATAAAAATTAAAAAAAAGAGAGAGAGAATGTCATAGATGAGTTGGCCCTTGTGCCTTTGTCAGGTAGGAATAATTGGGGCACGGGATGAGGAGAGATAAGACTTATGGGAGAAAAAAATGGCACTGGTTGGAGGTGAGAATGTGCAGTAAGGGATCATGAAGAGAGAGTCATTAATTCATTCAGAAGTAGGAATGGGGATCTGAGGAAAGAAGTTGGAAAGACAGGATTAAATTTTCATTACATAGGGTTTTGCAGTTCTGGCTTCAGTGTTTAGACTTTATTTTGCAGGCAGTGGGGGAGCATTTTGAGCAAGAGAGTGGCATGATACTAAGCTATGTTTGAGGATCTGGAAATGAGGTAGGAGGAAGGAATAGAGTGGGAGAGGCTGGAGGCTTAAAGGTGGTGGAATGTTACTGTAATTGTACAGGTGAGAGGCTGGGGGTCTGAACTGGAATCTTGGCAGTGGAAATGGAGGGGAACAGATGTGAGAGACTTTGAGGAAGGAGAGCCACCGACCTTGTTGTTTTGATAGCTTGCCCAGACTATCAAAGGTGTATTAGGATGTGCTGGGCCATGCTGCAATAACAAATGACTCTTGAAATCTCAGTATACAACGTAACAAAATTTTACTTGCTTATGTTGCTTATCCCAGACTGGTTGGCAGGGGCCTCTGCTACACTCAATCCCTCAGGAACCCAGGTTGAAAGAGGCTCTGTTCTATTTTTCTGTACCACTTGAAGCATGTGGCCTTCTGAATGCTAAAGAAGAGGAAGGGATAGAGGAATGGAGGAGGCACAAAGACCTTCAACTGACTTGACTCAGAAGCGATCAGTATCACATCTCCTCATAGTCTACTGTCTTGAACTAATCACATGGTCCTAATATAACTGTAAAGGAGGTTGGGAAAAGTAGGGGAGCACATGGAATATTTGGTGGCCTCACTTTTTCAGCTACACTAGGGTAATTTCAGGATTTCACCAAAAGTCAGAAATTAAGAAGTCATATACTTAAGTTGCCCCTAAGAACACAGAGGTAAATTGGTAATAGGAGAGACTGGAGAATAAATTTTGTAACTCACCCAGTCACTTGTAGGAGTAGAATGATTTCAGGCATATGGGAGGTGGTATGCCTTGAACCTGACTGGTTCTGTGTTAGTTGTTAGGAGTTAGTCAAAGGAGTGCCTGACTGTGATTATCTGTAGTAGTGAACACACCTCACATAAGACAAATAGACACCCAGTTAATGTGCACGTGCATGTGCACCCCCCCACACACATCCCTGGGTTTTAATGAACACATTTTCACGTAAAACAAAAACAAAACCCCCAATTCCAAATCTATTTATCTTTTTCAACGACCTCAGAAATACAAGTATTTTGATGGAGTAAGAAGACGTCTGACAATCCCCAATACAGTAAGTCCCCTACATACGAATGAGTTCCATTCTGAGAGCGTGTTCGTAAGTTCAATTTGTTTCTAAGTCCTACAAAGTTAGCCAAGGTACCCAACTAACACAGTGTTGTACTGTAATAGGTTTATAATACTTTTCACACAAATAATACCTAACAAACACAAAAAATAAAGAAAACATTTTTAATCTTACAGTACAGTACCTTGAAAAGTACAGTCGTACAGTACAACAGCTGGCATACAAGGGCTGGCATCGAGTGAACAGGCAAGAAGAGTTACTGACTGGAGGAGGGAGAGGAGGTGGGAGATGGTAGAGCTGAAGGATTGTCAGCAATAGGAGATGGAGGGCAAGGTGCAATTTCACTCACGCGTGACGTTAATGGCACAGGTTCTGGTCCCTTGCTGGATTCAATTCCATCTACCCTCTTGAAAAAACAATCCAGTGGTGTCTGGGTAGTAGCTCTTTTTTTCTCACCATAGAGGACACGGGAGCACTGGATTGCATTCTGAACAGCTGCTGCAACCCTCGTGTACCGTTCTACGTCTGGGTCCCGTGCCTCAAAAACTAACAGTACCTCCTCAGATAAAGAAAATCCCCTTGCCATTTCCTGCATCGTGAATCTCTTTGGTTCTTCAGTTACTTTTTCTTCCTCTTGTCTCTCTTTGTCCTTTCTGTGGACCTCCAATTCCATCAGGTCTTCATTAGTAAGCTCCTCGTGTTGCACAGCAAGGAGTTCAATGAAGTTATCCTCTTGCAGATCTAGCTTGAAATAAAGATACTGTACTGCTGAACTCTATACAGTACTATAAAGTACACAGAAGCACAACCACTTGTAGAGGATGCATGCACGTGACAATGTATGCCAGACATATGAACTAACTTACGTGACTGGACATGCGAACACACGTTCACATCTTTGAAAGTTCACAACTTGAAGGTCTGTATGTAGGGGACTTACTGTAACTCTTCTCTGTGGGAAAATTCTAAGACAAAAAAACCTTCCTAAGTCTACAATGCCCTTCTCTCCAAAAGAATCATGGCTATTGTCAAGCAGACACATTCACGCAGGCGACAAATATTTACCACGTGCTCGGTGCTCACCGAGTCCCAGGCATTCTTTTAGGCCCCAGGGGATGCCACCTTTTTGGAGGTTACATTCAACTGGGTAGAAACACAGGTAGTCAGCACACAGCTGGAACTTTAACTAGGATTTCATACTCCAAATCCTTTGCACTAACATGTCGTGTTAAAGACTACCTTGTTCTCCAAATGAATCTTCCAGCTTTCTTTATCTCCTAAAGCACTAGCTCCTTCCCAATCCCCCTTTAAAAACACTGATCAGCCCAGTAGCACGCTGAACTGTGTTGCTACGAGGGAGATAAAGACAGAAAAATGCTCTCTTCTTGCTCTCAGAGGAGCTTCTGATCTACTTCTTGGGTGCCAATCTATCTTTTTCTGATGTGTCCCCTGAATTCCCATCACTGATCTTTGTTTTAACAAAATTTCAGGGCAATGCAAGAGCATCTGAGGCACCGTGACTGCACCACGGCCGGGAAAGAAAAAGCCTCTTTTTGCCCAACCTTATGGAGGGTAGGGAGATGTTCAGAAACAGAATGTGCTCCCGACAGAACTGTCCTGTTCCTCTCATAAATGTGCTTCCAGGATAAATCCAATGCCATCTTCTTTTCACTCTTGGGGACAGCGGGTCCACCAGAAAATACTTGGAATCACTGGGGCAGAAAATAGAAGGCTCTCTGGCAATAACATGCTTCTGACCCCAGTCTTTTTATGCCCCCAAGAAAAGAAAAGAGGTCCATGTGAAAACCCCTCCTGGGGTTTCCCAACCAGTTAAACATGAGGGAGAGAAAGAAAAGAGGAGAACATTCTAAATAAAAGCAACGTCTTTGAAAAACTTCAAAGAAACATTTCTCCTGTTCAGAAGTCAAGAGCACATGTGGCTGGTGGTGAAAAGAGAAGTGGTGTCATCTGGGCAGAAATATTCTCTTCAAATATGTCCTTTAAGAAAAGCAAGAAAGGAGAGCCCAAGAGACTGAGAGGAGAGAAAAAATGCAAAGAGGGAAGGGACGTTAAAGAGGAAAAAGAAAAAAGAAATTAAAAAACCCTCCTAAATCTTGTAATGTTTTAGGAGGGCTTATTAGAAGAACAAAAATTAAGTGCCATACAGAGCTGTGCTCCAGTATTGATGGCCTTTATTCAAAGAGCCATCACCCTGTAAACTCACTTTAACAACTCCCTTCAGATAAAATATAAAAATTAAGGACATTTACAACACAGCTTAGTAGCAGATGTAGTCGTCCTGTTGGGGCTTAGATCAAATAGTGATGTAAACCCCAGCAGGATAACAGGTCTTACAAAAAAGTCCTTAACAACAGCCCCCAAAAATCTTGGAAATCTTACAAAACATGTTTCCCATTCTCTCCCAACCTCAAGGGTCCCCCTTCCTTCCCCCAACCCTCCCCTGAACTGCTAGACTCCTTTTCCATCGTCATCCTTGTCTGGAGTTCTTATGAGTCACTCTATACTTAGCAATGGGACCAAAAAAAAAAATCTGGTTGGGCTTCTGGTTATCTTCTCCAACTAGTCATCTTCCCCCATCACTACCTGTGGGAGCATCAGGGTGAGGGATGTGCCCAGCAGTGTGGGAAACGAACTGAAATGTACATATAGCTCAAATG
Organism: Balaenoptera borealis; assembly: GCF_965194805.1. Lineage (NCBI taxonomy): Eukaryota > Metazoa > Chordata > Mammalia > Artiodactyla > Balaenopteridae > Balaenoptera > Balaenoptera borealis. The sequence goes on from NC_138865.1 coordinate 57,154,397, forward strand.
GGGATTGAGGTCTGACCTTCACCTTGGTCTCATCCCCATCTGCCTCTCTTCCTCCTCCAACTCTCATTTATGCACCCAGAGGATCCTCAAAGGAGGTTTCCAATTTGATGCGAAGGTTGGATTACTCAATAAGGTGGGAAACATTTATGTCTGTAACAGTGTAACAAATGCAGGTGAAGGACTTTCCCCAAGTCTACCCTTTCCCAAGATTTTCTCCAGGATTTATTCTGGGAACTATCTCCATCCATCCACCCGCTCCCTGCACTCACTCATTCACTCATTCAGTATTTCGAAAGGTATATTTGTGTGCCTGTGACATGCCAGGCATCTGGCAGTGCTGGAGGCGTGGACGTGACCATCCTGTTGGTTATGGTCCTCTTTGCTTTTGAGTTGACACATCTGTGAACTGGCTTTGGAAAGAGAAAGAGTTTAGGGAAGGAAAGTGGAGAGGGGTATAAGTAAGCGCTATCTGAGAATTTCTGGTTGCTAGGTCCAGTTTTGCTGTCACCCTAGCTTTTTCAAATGAAGCCAGTGACCTCTCTTGTCCCCATGGTGTATGGGAAAAGAGTCATGTAGCCCTGCAGGCCCAAGGTCTTGTTCCTGGATTCTGTTTTTCTGGCAGATGATCAGTTAGCCAATAATTTGGGAGTGGTGGTATTAGATGTTTGGCCATAATGTGGCCCTTGGACCAGACAGAGGCCAAGAGGCTGGAAAAAAAGGAAGACTCTAAAGGGCCTTCATGAACAAGGGAGCAAGTCCTGACCCTGTAATGAGCTCTATTCTGGGGGCAGGTCAGGGCCCTGCTTCACTGGGAGCAACCGATAAAAAACCAAAATAAAATGTTATCACCTCAGCTGGCTAAGCCAAGGCCAGTGAGAAAATTGTCCTAGGAAGCCCTGAAAGCAGAAAATAAGAGGCTGGCTTAAATGTCACATGGAGCTTAAGAAGGTTGGAGAGGGGCTTCCCTGGTGGCGCAGTGGTTAAGAATCCGCCTGCCAACGCAGGGGACACGGGTTCGAGCCCTGGTCCGGGAAGATCCCACACGCCACGGAACAACTAAGCCCGTGCGCCGCAACTACTGAGCCTGCACTCTAGAGCCCGTGCTCCACAACAAGAGAAGCCACCGCAATGAGAAGCCCATGCACCGCAACGAAGAGTAGCCCCCGCTCTCCGCAACTAGAGAAAGCCCACGCACAGCAACGAACACCCAACGCAGCCAAAAATAATAAATAAAATAATTTCAAAAATTAAAACAAAAAGAAAAAGAAGGTTGGAGACATTCCAGGGCTAAGTGGGGGCCTTCTAAGGTCATTCAGTCTAGAGTTTTCCAACACCCAAGCCAACATTTACAGCTTGAACTCATGCCCTCCCTGCCCTCTCCTCCTCTGCTTTACCCCAGAGGTCTGCAGTACAACTGGGTTGCAAATATCGTCTGGTCCATCCCTGTACCTCCCAGCTGGCTTGGCTGGGCTTCATTTCACATGTGCTCTAATCTGAAAACAAACACTGAAATCAGCTGCGAGGAGGCCACGCTGATATGACCAATGATCAAAGAAGGTCCTCTCTCTGGATCCCTGTAAGAAAGGACTCCAAAGGCATTTTCCTCACTCATACTCACTTGCACATCCTCCCACTCACAGGCATACATATACACATGTACACTCAGACAGGCACACAGATACAGATGCTCACAATCCCAGTGGGTTACTTCACTATGTGCTTGGCCATTTGGTCAAAGACGGGGCAGCGTTTACCTCTACGAATGCGAGGTCTAATCTGTAAAGAAAATGTGTGCATATGTAAAGAATCAAAGAAGATAATAGTTACAGCCTATGTCACAGGCGTGGACTAATCTTCGATTAAATAATGATATTCAGATGACATTTCTTGGCAATTGGCAGGCCAGCTGGAAAAATAAGTCAGAATTTCCACAGAGAATAGACTGTTTTGCCATCCAAAGCTGGCCAAGTACAAACAGCAAAGGTTCTAAATACATATGAATAAAAGGTCCCAGCACTCTGGCTTGCAAATACGCTTTTTCTCTACTCACAGAATTGCACACACCAGTTTACAGATGTGTGTGAAGTGCATATGTAAATTTAATATCTGCTGTATACACTTGTCTGTCCTCTTTCTCCTGCGATATCTCACCTGGGAAACTTCCTAGTCTAGTTCCTCATTCTTCAGATGAGGGAACTGAAGTCGAGAGAGCTAGGCTGCTGGAGGGACTTACCCAAGGTCATGCAGCAAGCCAGCCATCTTGACTTTCATTCCAATGCTGTTTTGAGTACGTTCTAACCTCCACAGAGCTGACTGGTGGAACCTGTCAGCACCCATCATGGGATGGAATGCATGTGCACAGGAGCCAGAGCTGCTGGGGCTGACGTGTAAAAGGTACGTGTGTGTAACAGGACGTGATGGAAAAACGTACACTCTGGCTCTGGCTAGACCTGGTCTATTGTCGGTATTCGAACAGGAAAGAGATGGAGACCCTAACATGGGTACCATTTACACAGCGGTGTCTGGGATCAAGGGAAGCCCATAAGGGATGGTATAGAAACCCATGTAAGCAGCGCCAGAGACCTGAAGGAGGCTAGTGGAGGGAGGTGTTCCGCAACCCAGAGAAAGTAAGGTTGATCTCTGGTGGTGGGGGGGGGGGGACTCAGTCAACGAGGGGGACCTGCAGGGAGGATGCTGGGAATCAATACTGTGAACTCACCCTTCTCTATTCTCTCAGCTCCTGCTTGTGCCTCCCACTGGGTAAACTCAACAGGAGCTAAAGGCCGGGGGCCATGATGTGGACCATAAACTGAGCCTCCCAGGGGGAGGGAGGGCTGACTGGATCTAGAGGAGCAAATAGAACTTCCCACATGTCTGGGTTCAAATCTCAAGCAGCGTTGCTACTTATGAGTGCTGTGACTTGGGACAAGTCCTACTACTCTCCGCCACTGGGTGCCTCATCTGTGAGCTGGTTATGGTGCCACCCACCCTGAGAGGTGCAGTGACTCTTAGAGCTGGTGTATGGATGGCTCCGAGCTTAACACCTAGTGTATTTGGTCCATTCCGTCTTCTCTCAGCAATGCCAGAGGCCCCTGGATAATTCTGTAAAAGGAACCCGAAGCCTTATACTTTTACAGATCTTTTGATCTAGAAATTCTGCTTCTAGGACTTAGTCTCAAGGAACTAATCTGGCAAATGCACAAAATGTATAATGTTTTTTGCCATACCACTACTTAAAATGTGAAAATTGGGAGCAGCTTGACTGATTGTATCCATCAGGATTCTTAGATGCAAACCACAGAAACTGATTCTTGACGAGTTAAGCAGAAAAGGAATTAATTGAAGGATTACTGGATGACTCACAATTGCCAGAAGAGGCCAGCCTGCCTGGTGGGTGAGAACAATTGACCTCCTGCTGTACACTTGAGTCTGTGGCTGATAATCTGTGGGTGTCGATGTAGACGTAAACCTTGCCCCAGACGCCCAGGGTGTTCATACCCAATAGTGTGGGGCAAACCAGCTTGTCTCTACCAGTCAAAGTCTTGGTTCTTAGGCGTGTTCTGGAGGTACAAGCAGGATGAGGCAGACGTGCTCGGCAGCAGCATTTGTGGAAAAGACTTGGAAGTGTCAGTGACCAGCAAGCTCCACACCAAGCATAGACTTAGGCTCCTCAAGGAGTCTGTCAGTGCGCCCCAATTCACAAAGTGCTTCCTCTAAGAGGTCACAGATAGACCAAAGTGATCTTGGGGGAAAGTGGACCCTGGGGGATGCTGGTACCTTTGACTTGTACCTGCCTGTGCCTGGCAATGTTGATGCCACACCCAGGTCCCCTTTCCTGGGCCAGTGTGCCCACCTAGATGGTGCGACTCTTGATTGTTGACAGCTCAGAGCTGCTCGCCTTCTCAGTTGAGCTGACCAAGAGAGTGCCTTGCTTGGGCAAGGTTTCTTTGTCCCTGACCCCAAGGGTCAGGCAAAAGATTAGACTTCACCTGAGACCACAACCTTGCTCTGCTCTTTCTCCTTCCCCAATTTTCTTTCCCTTCGCCCTTATTGGTTTTCCCTGAGGAGCACCCCCTTGATAAATCAGCTGTACTCAATCCATATCTCAAGCTCTGCTTCTAGGGAAATGGGCCTAAGCCCGTCTGACTCAGATTTGTGCCTGGTCTTGAATTCCTTCTTGCACGTGTGCCTGGCACCTGACCTCTGCCATCCTTTTGCTCCCAGCCTTTACTCTGACTATTGTCACCAAGCCCAGTGTGACAGTGAATGAGAAAAGGTATACAGTGTTGGGGACAGGACTGGCATTCATTCAGGGCTGCCGTTTTGCTTTGGTCCTCTTGCAGAAGGAGCCACATCTCAAGTGAGCAGACTGGGGTGCACTTTCTCCTCTGAGCCCTCTGCTCCCACCACCGGCAGCTAGTGTAACCTCTCTTGTCACATATGTCACACTCTATTACACTCTCTTCTCCCTGGCGAGACTGTGAGCTCTAGAGCAAGGCTGAGCCTGGGTCTTACTGAAATTCCGCTTGGTGTCTGGCCTCAAGAAATGGCAGTGATTATCATTATTACTGATTGGCACACAGGTAATCCTTGTCAAATGAATGAGAGAATCTTCAGAGGACAGGTTGCCCGATGCTCAAAGGGATAGTACCACCCTGTGGGGAGAGTGGATTTACCCAACTGCCAGCTCAGTTATCAGAGTAACCCACAGACGAGCTTAGGCTGAGAATAGAATGAGCACAGATTCTCATTACCTACAAGTCATTAAGTTATGATTAGAAAAAAGGGAGGAGAGAAGGGATGAACATTTGTAAAGGGATACGACATCTGTATTCATCCGTATTCAGATACCACAACCGGCCCACTGGGCCACCTTTAATGAACAACATATGTTACGGTTTCTGTGGACCATATTGTATACCTGCTTTGTGTTAAGTGTTATACAACACAAAGATGATTTCATTTGAGGTCCCTGTCCCCAAGGACCTCACAATTTCAAATAAACAGGCCATTATAATATGGATAATATTTTTTAAATGAATTTATTTATTTATTTTGGGCTGCATTGGGTCTTCGTTGCTGCGCACGGGCTTTCTCTAGTTGCGGCGAGCGGGGACTACTCTTCGTTGCGGTGGCTTCTCTTGTTGCGGAGCACGGGTTCTAGATGTGTGGGCTTCAGTAGTTGTGGCACGTGGGCTCAGTAGTTGTGACTCGCGGGCTCTAGAGCACAGACTCAGTAGTTGTGGCGCACGGCCTTAGTTGCTCCACGGCATGTGGGATCTTCCCGGACCACGGCTCGAACCCATGTCCCTTGCAGTGGCAGGTGGATTCTTAACCACTGCGCCACCAGGGAAGCCCAATAATGGATAATATTTGAGTGTTCACTATGGACCAGGCATGGTTTGAGGCACATCACAAATATTAATTCATTTAATCCTCTGTGTAACTGTCTGAGATAGGAAATTTTACAAACGTAAAAAGTGAGGCACAGAGAGATTTATTAACTTGCCCAAGGTACACAGCTCTTAAGTGGGAGAGTCAGGATTTGAACCCACAGCCTTTTCACTTCCTTGCCCTGCAGCATGCCACAGAACAATGAGTCGTGAATTAAGTGCCATGAGAAGCCCACTCTTCACATGGAAAACCTTTAACTAATATCCCGCCTGCACATCATAATTACGGTGTCCAGGATGGTAAAGCATGCCTCCTTTCTCTTGATCATCACCCCCTTCTCCTCCTTCTGGCCGACCCTGTCCCTCTCAATGCACTACCATCCCATTATCTCCATCTAGAACCTCAGAGCTGTCCTTGATCCTTCCTTCCCTCATGTCACCTGTAACCTGGTTGCTAAGTCTACTGAATTCTAGATGGACAAACCTCCAGAACTCAGCCCCTTCTCCCCACGCTCTTGGCCCTGGCTTAATTCAGGCCCTTCACCTCCTGCTTGGATCACTGCAATAGTCTCCCTTATTCCTGCTTCAATATGCCCTTCACACCACTGTCTTCCTCACCTAGCCCCCAACCACACTGCAAGCCTTAAGGAAGGGCCTGGGACTCTGGTCAAATCCACCATGGCAGGCTTGGGCTCTGCCTTTTTAAGAACAATTCTGGCCAGGACTAGGAAGTGACTCATCACCCCATGTGCAGGGCAAGAGAGGCCAGCTGTATGCACTGGAAATCACACTGCTTCTCAAAAGTGGATGCCCATATGAATCACCTGGGAATCTTGTTAAAGTGCAGATTCTGAGTCAGTAGGCCCGGGGTGGGGCCTGAGATTCTGCATTTCTAATGAGTTCCAAGGTGAGGCCAATCCTGCGGGTCCCTAGATTATGGTTTGACTAGCAGGGTGCAAGAGGACAGCTTCAAGAATTAAGGCAGGGGTTTCCCCTTAGGCCAGGACAAGTGGAGCTACAGAAGAAAAGCAGCAACAGTGTTCTTTATCGAGCACTTGCTCTATGCTAAATGCTGTGCCAAGTCCTTGTTTTGCATAGTCTCACCCAGTCCTCCTAATAACCCCATAAACTGAATCCCATTATTATCCCTACTTCCTGTATGAGAATACTGCGGTTTAGCAAGATAAGGGAACTGACCCAAGCTTACCCAGCTAGGAAATGGTGGAACTGCAGCTTAAACCTTTATATCTCTGTTCCAGAATTAGTCCTCTTAACCCACCTGCCACTCAGAGAAAAGGCCGAGGAGCCACGAAGGTCTGAAGGTGAAGGAACGGTGGAGAATGAATGCTGTATCCTACCAGTGGTGACTACTGAAAACCTAGCACAAGCTGACATCTTGGGTTCCTGACATATATTTTCTCTAATCTTTGTGTTACTGTTAAAAATAGGTACTATTATCAGAAATGGTCAGAGAGAGGTTTAGAGGCAGAAAGAGTGGAACCGAGACTCCAACACTGTTGCCTGAACTTCCCGTTACCTGTAGCTGTAGGCTGTCAACAGCTGGGCTGCCACCGCCCACTCAGTGTGGCCGAGGCCCACCTGGAGCAGACGCAGCAACAGAGCACAGACCCCCGGGGCCGAGAAGCCAGAGTCTGACGTTCTTGCCCTAAACAGAGACTAACGGCAGAGTGAGATTCAGTATGTGATGGAAAAACACAGGACTCGGGGTTTCGTCCCGGTTTTATAACAAATAAGCAGTGTGACCCTGAGTGGCCATTATCCCTCTCTGGGCTCCTTTTTTCATCTGGAAGGCCGTGGACAGGACTGGCTATATAATTTGCAGGGCCTGGTGCACAATGAAAATGTGGGCCTTTTGTTAAAAAATTACCGTGGGGCTTCCCTGGTGGCGCAGTGGTTGGGAGTCCGCCTGCCAAGGCAGGGGACGCGGGTTTGAGCCCTGGTCCGGGAAGATCCCACATGCCGCGGAGCAACTGGGCCCGTGAGCCACAATTACTGAGCCTGCGCGTCTGGAGCCTGTGCTCCGCAACAAGAGAGGCCGCGAAAGTGAGAGGCCCGCGCACCGTGATGAAGAGTGGCCCCCGCTTGCCGCAACTAGAGAGAGAGCCCTCGCACAGAAACGAAGACCCAACACAGCTAAAAATAATAAAATAAATAAATAAAATAAAAAGGAATTCCTAAAAAAAAAAAATTACTATGAATTTCAAGATGGTGGCGGCAGAGCATTAAACCAAGAGTGGGGCCTTTCTAAGGATGGGGCCCTGTGCGACCGCATCAGTCACCTGCCCAGGAAGCCAGCCTTGGCCATGCGCTGGGATGGTGTGGTGTCTAATGACCCTTCAAGCTCTTCTGTTCATAAGGTTCTCTGCTGTTCTCTGCTATTATCCCCACCTCGTTTATTTATAATTCATATGTCACCCAAAAAATATCTGTGGTGACTCTCTACCCGGCTGTGCCTTTGTCTGGTACCTCCTGGGATCAGCTCTCCCCTCCCCCCGTCTGCTCGACCACCCACAGGCCTCGTAAGGATTGCTGTCTCATGAACGTGAGAAAGTGGCCCAGATCTGTTGCCATCTTGGAAGAGCCAAGGGGCGGCATGGGTGGGAGGGATGAGAGCATGTCCTGGAACCCATCCTTCGCAGACAGCGCCTTCATTTCCCAGTTCTTTCCTGACTCCTCAAGAATGGGAAGAGAGAGATAGTGAGAGAGGGTGAGTCAGCAGCTCCAGTCCTGTCCTTGCCCCCTCCCTGCCCACCCCCCCCACCCCCCCCCCACCCCCCGAGGGAGTGAATACCTCAGTTCCCAAACTCTCTGAGTCAGGGAGGTCACCTTGAGGACATTAGCCTGTTTATCCGAACCATGCAGACCAAGCAACAGCTGCTGACATGAGCCCAGGAGGCGTCACTTCCTGTTGCCGGGAGACCAGACCAGGTGGACTCCCTGCCCTCCTCCTGGACGCCTGCCACACTGTCCAGGTGGCCCCAGGGCAGGGTGGGCATCGGCTTCCTGGTGTGGCTCCGGAGACTCAGCCCAGTGCTCGGGAGAGCCCCTGCCAGCATCTTCTCCAGGGATGCTGAGTGTCAGGGTTATCAAAGGGGGGGAGACCCAACTCTGGAGAGACAGATGGAGCACCGGCAAGAGTGTCTGCAGTGCTGGGGCCTCTCTCTCGGGCTTTGCCACTGATGCTAGGCAAACAAACAAACAATCTAGACAAGAAAACAAACAAAAAACTTGTCACCTTGACTCTCCAGGCCTCACTTTCCTCATTCGAAAAGTGGAAAATCCTTTTTGCCCCCTTCCCTAGGCAGAATGAATTGGTCCCTTGCTGAGACCCCAAAGCATCACTTGATCAGGGGACTTAACACGTTGTGATGGGGTTGTTTTAATACGTATGTGACCCTCCTTTAGGCAATCAGCTCCTTAAGGGCAAGAAACATCTTTTAGTCTTTCCCTGGCGTTCTTTTTAGCCCTAACACCTAATCCTTCTGTGTCTTAGATGCTCAGACTGCATTGGGGATGCTAGTGTACAGGAAACAACTACACGTCACACAATTGTTAAGGTGACAACATTATGTAACCACTCCCAGCAGTGCCTAGGGAGAGATGTAAACAAAGAGAAACCCAAGATCTCTGCTCCCAACGCAAGACCGAAGAACAGTATTGGAAACCTCCCTGCCCTGCCCCCCACCGGCATCCCACCTCTCTCCGTCCCATGCCTGCCACCGACCACTACTGAATTTTGTCTTTTGTCATCTGACTACCGTGGCCCTACGTCCTGTCAACATATGACTGACGTGCACAGTCCAGAAGGAGTAGCACTGCTCTCTGGGGAGAGTTAAGGGTCTTGCCCAGAATGGTAGTAAGGACATTCCTGGTACTGGTCACTGGGGCAGAGGTGTGAACTTCAGACCAGACCTTGGGAAGGTATCTGAGGACTGAAAGGAGGTGAGGAAATTCTGGAAGCAGCAGCTGCTTCCCATAAGAGCCCTGGAGGACTGAGAAAAGGCCTGTGAGCCCCCCTGGAAGCACAGAGCTCCACCCCCAAGGCGGACTCTTGATGTTCCTCCCCGTCGCTCTCCCCTCGTGGGTAAGTAAAGCTTTGGAGAGTTACAGCCATGGGAACCAGGAGAAGGTTGGTATTACGGACTGAGTCCCCCCCAAATTCATATACTGAAGCCTTAATACTGAAACTGAGCAGGACCCTGTGGGGCTCCTGGGCACAGAAGCCTTTCTGCGTCCCTCGTTTCTTGTTTGTAAGGAACAGACTCGAGTCTCCACGACCTTCTCTGAGTTCCAACAAGCAGATTCGAACAGTTGCTAATCAGGGAAGGGAGGGGATGCAGAGACAAGGGAAGAGACCACCTGAGGCCAGATTAAAGGCATGCAGGACCTGCACACACCTTCATCCTTATCAGCCACTCCGCCTTTGAACCATTGCTATAAAACTCCTCACCAAATCCTCCTGGGTTGGGACACACAGTTTTGAGGGCATGAGCCTGCTGTGTCCCCCTTTGCCTGGCAAAGCAATAAAGCTATTCTTTTCTACTTCTCCCAAGACTCTGCCTCTGAGATTCTATTTGGCACCAGGGTACAGAGGCCAACTTTTCGGCATCAATACCCCCAATGTGAGTGTATTTAGAGTTAGGGCCTTTAAGGAGTTAATTAAGGTTAAAGGGGGTGACACTAATCTGATGGACTGGTGTCCTTATAAGAAGAGACACCGGAGAACTCTGTCTCTCTCTCTCTCTCCCTCTCTCTCCACCCCCCGACCCTCTCTTTCTCCACACACGCACAAAGAGGCCACGTGAGGACACACTTAGAAGGCAGCTGCCTACAAGCCAGGAAGAGAGGCCTCACCAGAAACCAATCTTGTGGGCACCCTGACCTTAGACTTCTAGTCTTCAGAACCGTGAGAAAATAAACTTCCTTTAAGCCACTCAGACTATGGTATCTTGTTATGGCACAGTTGGCGTGTTGGTGGGTACCTCCTCGCATGCTCCAGGTTGGGGACAGATGTCCTAGTGCATGGGCTAAGGAACAGGCTTTATGGAGAAAGGAAAAGTATAAAGAGTCATGGAACGAAGGCACAGGTCCCCCTTCTCCCACTGTGCCCATGGGGAAGTTTTCTGGGTTGGCGAGCTTATTCACTCCCACGTAGGGATTCTGTCCTTCCTCAGGGTCTCCCTTCTTACAGGACAAGCAAGAGAAAAACCATGCCATTGGGGGCAGCAATCAGACCACTTTAGTACAATGCACACTGTCCCTGGGGGCCAGCATTTAGCAGGGTTGTCCAAGGACACCAGCTCCCAGCACCTGGAGCCCTTGAGACCCATGACTATGGGCAGCTTAGCTTGGCCACAGGCCCTCCCCCAGGAAATCTGGGGCCCTTGGTGCCAGCAAGATAATCATCCAGGTCACTTGGAGTGAGCACCAGGGTCCTTCCAGACAAATGAAGTATTTTTGTTCAGAGCAGTCAGGAGAACAATACTCCCCCTGGGTCGGCAGGCTGGTGGAAATGGGAGTAAGCCCAAGAGAAGGTCACTTCGTCAACTGCACTTCCCCGCAGGGCCTCTCCTTCCTAGAACTGACTTTGGAGATTCTTGATGTTCTTATTGAGAGAGCAGCATTCCTTCCACAGGATGGACAGATTGGGGGGGACCAGATGTCCAAGGCATGACTCTGTGGGACCCACATGACCATGGATAGCTGAGCACCTCCAGACCAATGAGATCTCAGGACTCCAGATGCTCCTGAGATGGCCACGGCCTCCTCTGTAGGAGGAAGAGAATGCTGAGGAGACAAGAAGTTACAGGGCTCACGTATTGGAGAGAGGGGGCCAGAGGCAAGACTCGGCAGCCTTCTGTGCCCAAGCCTTCCAGGGTCGGTGGGATGAGCCCAGGCTCTTTTCCTCCCCATTGTTGGCTGTCTTTATCAAAAAGGATATGTCTGGTGAGTTAGGGTCCGGGATGCAAAAGGCATTTGCCTGTGCTTGGCTCTGCTTCTTCCCAAAGATCTTGGTCCCTGAAACAAGTACCACCTGTAGCGTGTGCATGCACACATCATCGTACATGTGCACGCACGTGTGTGTATACATGCACACATCTGTGCGTGCGCTGGCTCAGGAGCCAAGAAGAATGGAGACACAACAGACCTGGCAGGGCAGGCTGCCAGGCTCATCTGAAACCCCTACCTGTGGCCCCATCTCATCTTGGTGCCCGAGCCCAGCTGGCTACAGTGAAGGTTCAGGCCCGGGGCGCCAGAGGGCAGCAGGTGCTTCTTTGCTGGTAGGTAGCGCTGTGTGGGCCCTTTGGGAGACGGCGGGGTCTGCAGGGCTGTGGAGGCATGGCCCAGGGCTCAGCAAGCCTGCCTTCCTCCTCTGCAAACTTCTTCAGCATCTTCAGCGTCCCATCTCTCAAAGGCCAACTCAGAGGCTCCCTGATCAACCATCTCTCTTCCAAATTCTTATAACACGTTGCACCACACTCTTGGCACATGCCACAGATGGCCCCCTGTGACTCATGGTTACTAAACTAGGGGACGCTTGAGGGCAGGGACGTTGTCAGAAGCAGTTTTCACTCCGCCAGGGGCCTGACCCCTGCGCTGTTCAGTGAAAGCTGGTGCCCTGCTGGCGACCGTTGTCTCCCTGCTGTGCAGCACCATCTTCCTCTAGCGTGGACCACTTGCCTTGCTCCTCTGCCTGACGTCACCTGTGGAGGTTTGTCTCCATCGGTGCTCTCTCTGGAGCCCGACCATGAGCCCGACCAGACTTTGACCGCCCCCCTCTCACTGCCTCGTGGCGTCTGACTCTTTGGGAAGGTAGCAGAGAAAGCGAAAAATAAAACATGACTCTGTACAGTTTTACCACTGCCTGGCCTTCCACTAGCCTGGGTAATATCCCAACTTTGGTAGATTTCATCACTTTCTGTTATTATCAAACAACTTCAAAATGTGTATTAAGAAGTCCAGTCCAGTCTAATCCCAAAGCTTCACTCTCTCACCCACTTTAAAGCCTCTCCCTGTTCCCAGCTCTGCCCAGACTCAGGGGAACAGCTGTGGTTAACTTCACTGTTTTCCCTTCCATCTCCTTTTCTACCAACCGTGCAGCTTCTGGCTCCTCAGGATTGGAGCAGAGGAAGAGGCCTGATAGAGAGCAGGAAGGTCCTTCTTGCCTGGATTATTGTAACCTGCCACTTGGGACCACGTGTTGTAGCACACGTACAAACACTGATTCATTTTCTTGTGATGAGTGTGGGTCCTCCTGGGGTCCCCCGCTGGGCCTTTATGTGGCTTGGGAGACGCAATCTCTAGCTGACAGCTTATGACCCGCCCCTCTCAAGCTCTGTATTCTGTGGGCCACCACCAGCCTCCTTCTCCTGGGGTTGCCTGGGCCCCGGCAGGAAGCCCGCTTGGCTGGAGGCCTTTCCAAGACAAAAGCAAACCTGCTGCCTTCCTGGGTCCACCTGGCCCACAGAAAATGGCCTGCATCCTTGTCCTTTCTCTGCTTTCGGTGGAAGCACAGTTGTTCCCACTGTCACCTTCTCTGTCTCTTGCAACAGGCTGTCCTCACGCAGCCACTCACCTTCAGGCCTCTCCAGATGAGCTCCAGGCACCAGCACGATATCGCCCACTCCCGAGTTTTACGTCAGGCTCTCTTGAGGGCTCCCTTCCTGAGAGGCTCCAGTTAGTTGTGTCACCACGACTCAGATTTCTGTAGCTCAGTAAGCATCTGGCCAGAGGGCTGAGGTCACTCTCTCCTCGTGGGAAACACACCCATTCTGTATTCATGATTCTTGAAGCCTCCTTGTCTGCCTGGAGCTCGGGGCAGGTCCTCTCTCCCTGCCTGAGGATCACGGGGCTCAGAGCAGCCTGGCAGACAACTCTTGCTCTAAGGAACTCCTCCCCATCAATCTCTACTGGCCAATCCCCTTCCATGCCTTAGGGGAGGGCGGGGGGTGGACTCCAGGAATGGCCTTCCAAACTTTTTTGTTTGACTACCTCCTAAAAGGATTTTGAAAAACCATGTAGCCTTTCAAGTATTTTTAAGCATTTTATTTTATTTTTTATTTTTTTGACAATAGAAGGATCATGATTTATTTATTTACTTATAAGCATTTTAAAATGCTTTTACATTGAAGCATTTAAGATTGACATCTAAAATGTTTCATCACAAGTTTAGGTAGTTATAAAGGATAAAATTTCTGGTGTACTGAATATGATATACGTGCTTTAAATATTTTCCATCAAAACCTTGAAGCTGGGGCTTCCCTGGTGGCGCAGTGGTTAAGAATCTGCCTGCCAATGCAGGAGACACGGGTTCGAGCCCTGGTCCGGGAAGATCCTGCATGTTGCGGAACAACTAAGCCCATGTGCCACAACTACTGAGCCTGTGCTCTAGAGCCCGCGAGCCACAACTACTGAGCCCGCGTGCCACAACTACTGAAGCCCGCATGACTAGAGCCCATGCTCCGCAGCAAGAGAAGCCACCTCAATGAGAAGCCCACGCACCACAACGAAGAGTAGCCCCTGCTCGCTGCAACTAGAAAAAGCCCGCGCGCAGCAACGAAGACTCCACGCAGTCAATAAATAAATTAATTAATTAATTTAAAAAAAAAAAACAAAAAACCTTGAAGCTGCAGATCTGGGTTATTTAATTTATGGAAAACAGCCACCTTATAACGTAATTCGGCAAAAACCAAACAGCTAGATCATAACTTTGTGTGAAAAAAGAAAATTCTGATTTCACTTTCAGTTCAAATATATAAATTAATAGGTACTGGAAACATCTGCATTCTTACCCCAAGATAGACCGGTGGTAGGTGGCAAGGCACAGAGTCTGTGGGGACTTATCACTTGTATGGACCATTCCTGGCTTGGATTGTTACTGGAATCTTTCTTGCAGTCCTGTGTCTGGTGCTGAGGATTTTATATCCTGAGGAGATGCACCACAGCCAGATTCAGGATGGGCAAAAGGCCTTTCTTTGTTTTGTGGGAAAACTGGAAACCACCAGTGTATGCTTAGACACATCGGTTTTAGGAGAGAATGCCTAAAACGAAGGGGCTGGAAAGTGATGTCTTCAAAACTGTCAGTGCCTTTGTATTCTTGTGAACGTCTCCATGTGTCCCCAGGGACAGCCCACTGGAAGACTGCTGGGCTAACGGTGACTATATCTTTTGTGGTCGTCCCTGAGCAAGTTCTGCATAGATGGTCCAACACCTCTCATTAGCATGGGGGTGGATTAACACCCTTTGTCTCAGACTTGAGGTCTCATCCAAGATGGGAATGACAGGCTGGTCGCATGTGACCACCCTGCTTGGCTCACACAGGGCTGGGCCCGTGGTGGGTGTGGGTGCCCGTGAGGGTCTGGGACCCATGTCTGATGTTGGCAGTGAGTCAGCTCCTGCAGCCCCTGCTGCCACCGTCCCTCCCTCCGGCCCCTCCCTGTGTGGGAAGGGGTGTGACGGGAACTCTGGGCTGAGCCACCATGTCCGTGTGGTCAGGGCTTTGGAGTGGGTGGTGATGGGAGATGCAGCTGGCCAGCAGGGGCTGGGGGACGCCTCTGGGGGAGGAAGCCTGGGCCAGGGCAGAGTGTGTCGGCCAAGTGGAATCCCCATGGCCTCATCTGCAAAGCCATTTGCAAGGCTGAGCTATTCCTTTGTCTGTGTCTGAGGACCCCCACTTGCGGGCTCAGCCTGGGAAAATGTGTGCAGTCAGGGCCACGGTGGCCTCCAGAAGCAGCAGAAGTGGGATCGGCAGCTGTTCTGAGCCTCCTAGGGATCAGCCTGTCTGGCCCATCACCAACCTTATGCTGGAGTTGGCCTCTGCCTGGGTGGTGAGCTTGGAGGACACGGAGATGGACTTGATCCAAATATCTCCCACACCAGCCTGTCACGGTGCCTGAACGGCCCACCACGAGAGACAGACAGAGACAGAGAAAGAGAGGGCGGCAGCCTTGGGGCCGGCACGTATCACTCCCCTCCTTCATTCTTCAATACTCGTGGTAAGACGACCTTGGGTAAGCCCACTAACCTCTCCAAGCCTCAGTCTGCTCTCTGTAACATGGGGACAGAATTCAGGGCTGAGGGGGATCAGATGGGATGCAGAATGTGGAAGTATCTGGCCCACAGCAAGTGGCCGGGAAAGCCTTGTTTCCGAGGCAGAGATGTCCATTATGTCCTCCCTGACCTCTCAGGCTCGCACGTGTTCTGAGTGCTGACCCTTGACCCCCTGACCACAGCCTATTGTGCCTGCTGCGTCCTCTCTCCCCGGGTGGCCAACCCCTAGGCTGCTCTGAACTAGTCAGATTTGCTTTCTTGGGATTTTGGGGGAAGAGGACAGAGGCAGAGGGCTCAGGGAGCTGCATCATGGGAACAGCGGAGAGCTGAGGGGTGGCCTGAGACCTCTGATGTCGGGGCCCCAGCCCCCAGGCGCGCACAACCAGGGGCCAGCCCACACCTGGCCTAACGCAGTCACGGTCAAACGTCAGTGGAGGGCTTATTACGACGCAGGTTCCTGGGTCTCGCCCTGAAGAGCAGCTTCAGGGGGACAGGCTGTGTGGGCCTGGGACAGGGAGGTGGTCCAGGTCACCTTGAAGCAGACCCCTGCCTCAAACCCCTCACGCCCCAGGCATCCTCCTCAGACTGATCCTGACGGAGGCCTGGGAAGGGGCAGGTTAAACTCGGCCAGGCTGTCTTCCAAAAACTCCACTTCCCGGATGACGGCATCTTACAACAGACCCCATGCTGAAGGGGGACCAGGGCTCTGGGGACGCAAGACTGTGACAGAAAGGAGCGAGGGGGAAACTGTGGATTCAGTGCTGGAGGAGGAGCAAGGGAAGCAGGATCTGGACAATTCCTGTGGCCACAGAATAGCCAGGACTCACCCGAGCCTGGGCTCAATGTAGTGCCTCTGCCTCCTGGAAGGGGGTGAGCTGACCCTCCTGGGTGTGGACAGGATCACCGCGTACTCCTGACTGCAGTGCTGCCCCAGGCCCACCTTCTGACCACACAGAGCTACTGGTAGGGCAAAGACTAGTTACTAGAAGGACTAGTTGCCACACACTCAGCCTTGTTGAATCCCCTGCACTTAAAGGCAGCCTGAGGACCAGAGCACTGGGCCAAGAGCAGCTGAGAACAGGCATCAGCACAGTTGACAGCCCCAGTTCTCTTCTTCTCTTCCTCCAGGACAAGATCAAACACCTCCTCCAGGAAGCCTTCCCGAATTACTCCTGCTTCTAACCCCACCCCCACCCCTCATGCCTTAGTTTACCAATCAGGTTGCTCTGCCTTGTGTCATGGGTCTGTCTCCCTGAGGGCACCTCTGTATCTCCATCTCCCTGTCCTGGGCCAGCACAGGGCAGTCTCTCTGGTCCTGGGAGGCCAAATCATGATGTGACAGTTAAGAGCTTGGATTTGGGGTCTGAGAGACCTAAATTCAACTCTAATTCTGCTAATGTGAACCCTGGGGAAATAATTTAACCTCACCGAGCCTCAGTTTCCCCATCTGCACACGTGGAGGTAATGATAATTCTTACCACATATGGTGTGTTGTGAGGATTAAAAGAGAGAAAGAGATGATACCAATCAAGTATCATCAGGACATTGCACTTAGAACAATTAGAACGTACGTGGAGCTATTATTATTAATTATTATTATTAATGATACTATTAATGATACTATTCTCATTAATGACTCACTTTTCCTCCTCCTCTGAGGTTGCAATGTCTGCCATGTGCCAGGTGCTGAGCAGGTGCTGGGGACGGCAGGGTGAAGAGGAGACCTCCCTGCCACAGGACAACTTATGTGACACCTGCTCTCACAGAGGCATGACCAGAAGACTCGGCAAACTATGGCGAGGGCACTCTTCCGGGGCCGAGCTGAGATGGGGGGCAGGGGTGGCCTGCCAGGAAGGGTGACAGCAGGCAGTGACGCTGTACAGGACGCACAGCTTCCTGACACGTGAAGGAAGAGGGGGAAGGGCGTTCCTGGCAGAGGGGAGAAAGCACACAGGGACATCTCCACTCTCGGGAGGGTGGGAGTTGCCAGTCACTCTAGGGGCGGGAAGGGTGATGGGGGAGGAGGAGAGAAGTAGCTCTGGAGAACACTTCCCTAATCTTCCCAGTTGGGACGTGAAAATCCAATCCCTCAAATGTTGATTAAAAGCTCTGTGCCTGGCCCAGGGAAGCTTGCACTGGGACCCCACGAAGTGGCAGGGGAGGCTCAAGGAACTTCCGCCTGCCTAGAGCAGAACCTACCCGGGTGAGTATCTGTTAATTGACCGTTGTGTCCCTGACGGCCCCTCACATGCAAGGAACCAGGTCCTAAGCACAATGGCCCTGCCTGTGGACCTCTGGAGAATTAGACAGATAGACAAAAGACCATCCATGGATCTCAGAAGAATGGCAGTGACGGGGCACTTGGAGACTCAGGTCACACTTGGGAAATCGGGTTTTGCCGCCGCTTTGCCCCTCTGGTCCTCTAGGCCGAGACCAGCTCTGCAGGAAGTGGGCTGCAGCCACAGACATGCCAGAGCGTGGAGGAGCCGGTGCCCTCACCATCCCCAAAGTGTCTTATTATTAAAACTCATACATCACACACCGAAGCAAACACCTGGTGTGAGGGAATTGGAATCCTTCAGCATGGACAAGATCCATCACCTTCTAAATCAGGTACATCAGCCTGTGAATCAAACACATCACCTCTGGATTCAACGGGCTCCCAGTCGGATTAGAGGCACCACCTCTTGGATCAAAGGCAACTCTGATTGAATCAGAAACCGCACCTCACCTAGTAAATCATCTAAATATTACCACATTACAAGTTTGGAATGGCTGCCTCACCAATACGTTTTAACAGACGACATGTTAAAGCCGCTATAACATTTAAACAATTACCTGCAGAAACGAACTCAATACATCACTCGGGCTGCCCAATCAACGTTTTGAGCAGGAGAAATCGCCATCCGGATGAATGGGCTTTGCATTCTCGCTCTCTCCCCGACCACCTTCCTTCCCCACTGGAGTCCTTACTCCTTCGGGCACAGGTTGAGGTGAGGCAGGTGGGGGCTGTGGAGGCTCCTGACCGCAGCCCCGGGGCGGGGGGCCGGCCTGAAACCTAAGGCAGTGTTTCAAAAATCAAAAAATTCACGTTAAAACCCTTAATTTTGGGCTTCTCTTAACAAAGTGCCATTTGCCAATAATAGGCCTGCATGCCCACTAACAGCTGAACCTAGTAAGGGTGACTATTCCCAGATGTGCTTCCAGGTACTCTTCTGTGCAGGAAAGCCTGCAAATGCCTGCAGGGGGACATCCCAGACCTGGCCACCAGCTGGGGACAGACGGGGCAGCAGCAGTAGAAAAATGGGAGGAGGGAGAGTCAGGACAGACAGCTCTGCAGGCTCCCAGCTCTGGCTGGACGCTGGGGGTCCACAGGAGAAGTAAGTGGCATGTCCCTGGCCAACAGCAGGGAGGAGCAGACTCAGAAAGCAACCAGATCATCATTCTGATAATCGAGCTAACTGGAGTCCGGCACATCCTTGGTGCTTTCTTTCCATACATTATCTCATTCGATCCTTACAATCCAAGAATATCGGTTTTGTTTTTATTTTTACTTTTATGTATGATAAAAGTAAAG
Source organism: Balaenoptera borealis (assembly GCF_965194805.1). Taxonomy (NCBI): domain Eukaryota; kingdom Metazoa; phylum Chordata; class Mammalia; order Artiodactyla; family Balaenopteridae; genus Balaenoptera; species Balaenoptera borealis. Next base: position 57,173,438 of record NC_138865.1, read on the forward strand.
TACAGACTGTTTAAATAACTTATCCCCGTTTTACAGGGTAGAAAACTGAGGCTCAAAGTCATTCACTTGCCTAACAAAGGTCTCAGAGTTAGCAGAGTGGCCGAGTTGGGGAGTAAATCCAAACATGTCTGACTCCCCAGTCTGTGCCCCTGGGAAATGAGTGTGAGGTTTTGTGGTCGGCCCACGTGTACCATGGACACAGCCCGGAGGGTGCCGGAAGGCTGTGACTAGTGCCCAGGAAGCGGGACACTGGGTGCCCCTTCCAGGAAGTGTGAGTGGACTGGCATTGCGGGAGGGAGGCAGGGAGGCGAGGTGGGGAGAGGTGGGAAAGGGTGCCGGGGCATTGGATGCAATATTAAGGTGCTTGGGCCTCATCCCCAGGGAATAAGGATGAAAGCTTTTAAGGAGGAGAATAAAAAAATCCAGGATAGGGCATTCTGTTTGCTATGATGACAGACTTAAGGGGAGAGGGTATGACTGGCTGCCCAGTGAGGACATTATTACAGTGGTCTAGGTGAGCCTGGGGTGGAGTTGTCTGGGTAGAAATTCCAGAAATATCTGTGAGATATTTTAGGGAGATAAGCTATTGGATTTAGGGAAGGGATGCTGAGGGAGAGGGAGGAACCAAGAATATTTGGCTGGTGACCTACAAGGGCCTGGAAAGAACAGGACATCAGCTAGACCAGTGCCCTTGAGAGAGAGAAGGTATGGAACATGGACAAGTCAGGGAGGCGTCCGGTTGGGTCCAGGTACCATCAGGAGCAGCTCTGTGTGACCAGGAGGGCCATCAGGCAACAGAAAGCTCCCCGGGCCCCACCCCGTCCTGCGGGCACACCTGTGGAAGCCTCCCAGCCTTAGGCCACCTTTCTTTCCCAGCAGTGGGAACCGATGGCAAAGTCCTGGAACTGCGGGCCAGCGGGAGTGAGGCCTGTGCTTTGTACTCACCATCTCAGCGTCTCCTAAAAGATGCTCTCTGTGGCCCCCAGATGGTCCTGGCATGTGTATCTCCTGGAGAAGGCAGAGAAAAAGCAAAGCCAGCTGTGGCGAGGGAGGCCAGCAAAGAAACTGCTAACTCAGGTCCTGTCGCCCCTGTCTACCTCTCCAAAGCAAGGGGTGAGACATTTCCTTAAAACCCCTGCAGTGCCTTGGAAATCAGCTGAATGGCCTTTCTGCGCAGCTCCTCATGTCCTGGGTGCACTACCTAGCTTTCTGACAAGATATAAACGGTGGATTTTATGGGCAGCAGCATGGGCCAGTGGGCTAAGGACAGGCCGGGGAGCCAGCAAGGACGCGGCCTCGGCGCCTCGTGACCGCTTGACTCGAGGTGTGCCCTTGGGCCGGTTGCTTAACCTGTTTACACCTTAGTTTCCTTGGCTGAAAAATGGGAGTCCTGATAGCACTGGGCCTCACAGGGGGGCCGTGAGTAGGAGCTAATTGATGGCTCAAGTGCACCCTGGGTGTCTCTGATGCTAGTAAACTGCTAAGTAATCACGCAGCGCCTCGAAGCGCTGGCAGCCGGCACTCAGGGCACTCTTCCCACACCGAGGGGGCCGGGGAGCGAGGCTGAGGATGCCTGGCTCAGCTAAATGCCAGCCATTCACCCGGCCGACTCTTTCCCAGCGAGCCCCTCAGCAAGGTCATTCTTCATCTCCTGGAGAGCTTTCTCTTCAGGGCTCTGACAATCTCTCCTCTCTCGGACCTGCTTTTAACCTTATTTTCTGCAAGATGTGGCGTTTTCTTTAATTGACAGCCTGGTGAACAGTAAGTTTGTGGAACGGCCGCTCTATGCAGGACACGCTGTGAGGTGGTTTCTGTGTCTTCTCTCAGGGACTCCTCCTCACAGGTACAGTTTAGGGGGGGACTCTTGCTATTCCCATTTCACAGATGCGGAATGTAAACACTCCTAAATTCTTTCAGTGGATCCTTTCAATGAAGCCTCTCCATCATTGTCTACGATTCTTCATCATTATCTATGGACTCTGCCTGTGTTGTCCTGAAGAGTGAGGAGGATTCAAACCCAGAATTCTCTGGCCTCAAAGCTCAGGCCTTTCCATCACTCTGTGTTGCCTTCCCCGTTAGCTCTTCATTTCATGTGGAGCTATGGGGTGGGGGACTGGGCAGAAACATCACATGGCTGGGGTGCAGGAAACCTGGATAACTTTTCCCATCTCTACGACAAATCTACTGTGAGGCTGGGGCAAATTACGTGACCTTTCTGAATCTATGCTTTTCCACTGAAGTCCCTTTTGTTTCTACCATGCTATGGCTCTACACCATGGCTGCACATCGCAGTAATGGGTACCTACCTTCTGTGTGTTCTAATATATAACAGATACTAGTATACCTGCTGTGCTCAGTGCAATGGATTGAATGTGTCCCTTCCAAATTCACATGCTGAAGTCCTAACCCCCTATATGATAGTATTAGGAGGCAAGACCTTTGGGAAGTGATTATGTCATGAGGGTGGAGCCCTCCTGATGGAATTAGTGCCCTTCTGGAAGGGAATGCAGAGTTCTCTCACCCCTTCCACCACATGAGGACACAGTGAGAGGACAGCTGTCTATGAACCAGGAAGCGGGTCTTCAGCAGACACCAAATCTGCTGGTGCCTTGATCTTGGACTTTCCAGTCTCCAGGATTATAATAAATTTCTGTTGTTTATAAGTCACCCAGTCCATGGTATTCTGTTATAGCAACTCAGATGGATTAAGACACCCAGCTAGGCTAAATGATCCTTTTGGCTAGGGACTGTACTATGTATCTAAGTCTCTGTAACAAAATGTACACACAGAATGTCCCGGGCCCTATGTTAGAAGGTAGTGTGTGTCCCTACCCCAAGGAGCAGAGCCTACTGGACTAGACAGACCCGTGAGCAGGGAATTCTATGCCCCAGTGGAAGTGGCCCTCCTTTCTTAGATCCACTTCGCCTGACTTGTCAGTGGGCAAGCATTGCTGATCTGCGCCCCAGGGGGCTGCTCTTTGAGAAAACAAGTGATTCCCAACAGCTCACCTGGTAAGGGAGCAGTGGGTAGAGAAAGAGTTGAGCCTGCCTTGAATTATGACCTGGCCCCCATCCTGTAGGGAGGTTTGGCTCTGGGGCTGCATCAGCAGAACCCTCCATCAACGGATACACAGGGATCCCTGAGCAAGCCAGTGGTCCTCCCATCCTGGGACTGAACAATGACACCAAATTTCTGAGCTACCCCAGAAGGGCCTTGATGGATTACAAGAAATAATGAACAACACCATCATCTATTTGAGCCAGGAAAGAGATGGTGACGCTGTGTACCTGCATGCTCCCCAAACTGTTGATGAAACTGGAACATTTCATCGGTCGAGGCATCAAACTGCCAAGACTCAGAACTGTCCTTGTTTGGGTGACCCCAGAGTAGCAGCACGGAGATCTGTGTGCCTGTTCTCCGCCATCTCTGCCCCTCTGGGAAGGCTATGCCAGCCTGAGAGCATTTTCCCTCCTTCCCAAATATCCCCCCATCTTTCCCCCTTTTCAGTCTGAATAAAGGGTTTACAGAAATAGAACAATCCTTGGTGACTGGCAGGGCCAGTGCAGGGCCTGCCAGCCCCACCTCTCCTTTCATCCAAATCGCAAGGCCCTGATGCATTTGAGTCTACTTTCCTCACCCCTGTGTCTGAGCTCCCAGGAGAAGCGCCGCAGGAATGTGAGCCTCCTTTAAATCCTGCCTTCCTGAACACTTCCTACTAAATGGGATCAACCATCACTTCCTATTAGCACAACCTGGCCTTTCCAACGGTGACGGGCGGCCACGGGCTGTTCTGTGGATCACTTAGAGTCATAAAAACTGCACTCAGGGCTACCCCTGCAACACGGAGAGCTCCTGGGAGCAGCAGGAGGAGGGCGAGGGGTGACACACAGAAAGCTCAGAATCTTCCGCTAAATGCCAGCCCTCCCTGCCCAGCTCTGCCCTAGCCTCATCCATTGGCACTGGGAACTCTCCAGGGACAAGGACGTGGAGGCCAGAGCATGTAAGATAAGTGGCTGCCACCTTTGGTGTCTGTGCCAGGAACTGTTCTCAGATCTCATTTAATCCTGCTGTCAAGTCTAAGATACATTTCAATGTGCGGCTCAGAGAAATTAAGTGGCTTGCTCAAGGTCATGGACAGGGCAGAACTGGGATTCCACAAGTCATGCTCCTTCTACTTCTGCAAGCTGCCTTGGAGAAGCTGCCTCCATTTCACCTGCCAGGGAGGACCCTACAGAATAACTCAGATCAGAGCCAGCTTCGCCCAGTCAGGGAGACATCCAGAAGGGCCACTTCAGGGTGGAACGACCAATGTCAGCTCTCCGGAGGTCACACTGACCCTCTCTTCGGGGCCTACCCAGGCATTCAGTGGTTAAAAGTGAACATGCAGGCTTTATTCGTCAGCCTCCACGATGTGTGGGAACAACCAGGGTTGAAATTCCAGGCTCAGAAAGCTCACGTGACCCCCTCTGCACGAAGCATGTGGTATGGACAGAAGGGCTGAAGTTTTACAAAAACGAAACAAAGTTACACAAAAATCCCAAAGTAGAGCTGCTGTGAACCTGACATAAAAGCAAGCACATGAGAGACGGACCTGCAGCTTGGTCCCCTCACCAGGCTCCACTCTTCCGTCATGAACATTTCACAGGGTGGCCGATGGCTGGGTCCCTTTGCCAGAAGTGCACCGCAGCCGTGGAGCATTGCCAGCTTGGCCTGCGTCCCGTTACTTCCCAAAATGACCCTTTACTCCTTCATTCTTTTGGTACAAGTTTCTGCCAAAGGAGCACAGATGGAGAGAGAAAAATCAGGGCTGGGTTTAAATAGGAAGAAAAAATTCACAGAATGTCAATATATTTATCCTGGAAAAAACCTTAAAATACTATCGAATGATTTTAGGGCTTTTGTGGGAACACAAACACACACACACACACACACACACACACACACACACGGAGAACAGCTGTTTGCTTCTGTCCTCTGCATCTGTGAGCTGTTACGTTAGTGAGCATTGCAGGGGCACCCGGCTCACCTTCAGGCTTTTCTTCCATTCCAGTCCTGGGCAGCCTCTCTTGGTCCTCTTTCTGTGTTCTTTGTTTCTCCCACAAACACTGCCTCCCTCTTTCTTCCCCATGTCCCCATGTCCTCAAGCTCTCCTTTCCCGGCCCAACAAAAAATAGCTCTGCAGAAAGACTCTACTTCTTTCTGCAGATCACAGGGGACATGAGGATAGCACTTTATGTGTCCCCTTCCTGGAGGCTGCAGTCCCAGGGACAAATGGCTACGAGTGTGCAGGAGCTCTTGCCTCCAGGAGCTGATGAGGAGCCCTGGGTGGGGCAGAAGGCATCCTCGGGACCCTCAAAAGCACTCCACGTAGAGGGCTGCTAACCCCGTTAAAAGGACTCTTCTGGGTATAAGCTCTCATCAGATGCTCCTGCCTCTTTGGAACCACCTCCGAAGCCGTGTACGTACTTGGTGGGTAGAAGCCTTTAACACTGGTTCCTTCTTCACACTCCAGATAACACCTTCATCGCCCCAAAAAGGTGCAGAGAGAATGGGCATGGATCCAGCTGTGGCTAACTGTGTTTGAGGGGGACAGGAGTACTGACCCGGCGAAGGGCTGTCTGGCACGGCAGCTGCTGCCTGAGGTACGGGGGCCGGGTTGGGGCTCCGCCTGGTATACAGTGCTCTGGCAGCGGGGAGAGGGCGGGGGGCAAGGCGACAGCAAGATGCTGAGAGGAGCTGACAGAGGAACATGCCTTTGCCCTTTCCTCTCCTAAGTGACTGGTGCCTGGAATTTGAAAGTCCCCGAATGTGGCATGGCCTGACCTTTGGCCTCTCGGTTACAGCAACTCGAGGAGTGACAGGAGAAACTGCTCAGATGAGATGTGTCATAACTCGGACAGAGCATTTCTCACATGATCTCATTAGGTGCTCAAGGGTGATGTGGGAAGAATCACCCAGCTCCCGGAGAATCAAACCTTCCTCCCAGGATATGAGGGTGAGTGTTGTTGCCAAGGTCACACGGTGTGTAAGTACTGACAGGACCAGGACTAGAACCCAGGGCTTCTAACTCCCCAAGGCTCTTCCTGTGGATTTCCAGGGGTGTGGGAAGTATGGCGGTCCCCCCTTATCTGCGATTTTGCTCTCCACGGTTTCAGTTACCCGCAGTCGACTGTGGTCCGAAAATATTACGTGGAACATTCCAAAAATAAACAATCTATAAGTTTTAAATTGCATGCTGTCTTGCAAAGCACAGTGAAATCTCTCGCCCTCCCACTCCGTCCTGCCTGGGGAAGTGAATCTTGTGTCCAGTGCACCCTGCCCTGTGGTCACTTAGTAGCCACCTCGGTTATCATACCAACTGTCATAGTGTCACAGTGCTTGTCTTCAAATAAACCTTATTTTACTTACTAATGGTCCCAAAGCACAAGAGTAGAGATGCTGGCAGTTCAGGTGTGCCAAAGAGAAGCCAGAAAGCGCTTCCTTTAACTGAAAAGGTGAAAGTTCTCAACTCAAAAAGGAAAGAAAAAAAATCACATGTTGAGGTTGCTAAGATCTATGGTAAGAACAAATCTTTTATCTGTGAAATTGTGAAGAAGGAAAAAGAAAGTTGCGCTGGTTTTGCTGCTGCATCTCAAACTGCAAAAGTTACAGCCACAGTATGTGATAAGGGCTTAGTTAAGATGGAAAAGGCATTAAATTTGTATAATATTTTGAGAGAGAGACATTCACCTAACTTTTATTACAGTATATTTTTCTGTTCTATTTTATTATTGCTGTTGTTAATCTCGTACTGTGCCTTATTTATAAATTAAACTTTATCATAGGGGGCTTCCCTGGTGGCGCAGTGGTTGAGAATCTGCCTGCCAATGCAGGGGACACGGGTTTGAGCCCTGGTCTGGGAGGATCCCACATGCCGCAGAGCAGCTGGGCCAGTGAGCCACAACTACTGAGCCTGCGTGTCTGGAGCCTGTGCTCCGCAACAAGAGAGGCCGCGATAGTGAGAGGCCTGCGCACCGCGATGAAGAGTGGCCCCCGCTTGCCACAACTAGAGAAAGTCCTCGCACAGAAACGAAGACCCAGCACAGCCATAAATAAATAAATAAAAATTAAAAAAAAAAAAACTTTATCATAGGTACGGATGTATAGGAAAAAACAGTACATATGGGGTTGAGTATGGCTTTGCCATCCACTGGGGGTCTTGGAATGCATCCTCCCCACTCGGATGAGAGGGGACTACTATAATCTCAAGAGTCCAAAGTTTGACAACAAATAGCATGCAGGCCCAAGTTACACAGACCTTGTCTCAACTGCTTCTATTTAACCAACCCGCTAGATAACAGCTGCTCTTCAGCCCCTTCCTAAAATATGTTTACTGATGCCCACGTCACAGGGAGTGAGCCTGGCTGGCAGTCGCTCTGTAGGACCTCTAGTGCCTCTACTGTGCCTTTTCCCCGCACACCAGCATGCCCTTCTCCAGCCTGCACTTCTGTTCCCACCAGGTGAATGCACCCTTGCCTTATAAGAGTCAGTGGACCTTTTTTCCCAAACCTGTCTTATTCTTGCTTCGCCTGTCTTTGTAAAAGCCTTATTGCAATTAAGTAATTTGATGAAATGTTCTGCAAACAGATGATAAAATGAGAGTGCAAAGAAAAAGAGTCATTATTCCTATGCAAACTAAGTTGACTACTTTGAGAAGATCAAATGGCAATGGGTTGCTGAAGTATTGCTGATGAGTTAGGTGTGGGTAAGCTACCATTAAAGCTTGGGGGAAAATGCACACATCTATAATGATTCTTCACTCAGAGGACTCGGCAAGTGTAACTTCTCGCGCCACTTTAAAGAAACAGAAACTGCAAATGGTAGATGATGCATTACTGGGTGTGGTCTACTCAGGAAAGGCAGCTGGACACGCCCATCCATGGACCCATACTCAAAGGAAAGGTGCTGGACTTAACATCAAAGAACAGTGAATGGATGTACATTTATATGTTTTAAGTTACAATAAAATGTTGAAGGTGTGTAGCACAGTTTTCTCTGATTCCCCTTTTCAACCAGCTTCTTCCATTAACTGACCAACACCAGTCCACATTGTGTCAGATAAAAGGGATCCTGATCTAAAAGCTAGCAGTTATTGAGCAATTATTTGGTGCCAGACATCATACTAAGTGCCTTTTATGTAGCATCTCTTTTAATCCTCACAATCTACCCCTGAGTGAGTTACTGACATTATCCTGCAGTGGTACATGGGCCTGTTTTTACAGGTCCTGGTCTCTCCTGCCTCCCCGCCACCTTCCTTTCTTTTGCCAGCCAGTGGCCCATTACCGAATCGCACCTCTATAAACCAGGTGGAGCGACCAGAATTCCCCAGCTCCTTGGGAAGACTGTGACCTGCCCCGGACAGCGCTATGGGGGAGGGAGTTTGGTTGCTTCGAAATAGTCCAGCTGGGTTCTGGGTTTTGTGCGTGGGTATGAAGAAGCAGACAAGGTAAACAGGCATGGACCGGGTGGGAGCTGTGGAAACTAGCAGGAAGTGTTCAGGAAGACTAAGCCCAGCATGAGGCCCTTTGTCATGACAGCTGGGCGAGGGGGAAGGGGTGTGAGGTTGGGACTTTTAGGAGCAAGACACTGGAAAAGCCCACGTGAGGCACTTCTTTGCAATAGAAATGTACTTGGTGGACTGCTGGTGTTGAGGTAGAAATCTGGTGTCTGTGGAGGTCACTGAGATAAGGATTAGCAGAATGACACAGAAAGGAAGGTTTAAGGAGCCACACACATTGGGCAAAAATATTTGCTATACGTGTACCTGGCCAAGGACTTGCATCCGGGATACATAAAGAATTCTTACAGCACCATAAAAGGAAGACAAATTTGCAGTCCAGTTAAAAATCGGCAAAAGGTTTGAACAAACACCTCACAAAAAGAGATGTAGGAGCAGACAAAAAATTCAAGTTCATCAGCCACCAGGAAAAGGCAAACTCAAACCACAGTGAGATACCACTACGCAGGCACTAAGGGAGCTGAGATTAAAAAGACCCACCATGCCGACTGCTGGGAAGCAGTGGAGCACCAAGGGTGGGGTGGTGCAAGCAGTCTGTCCAGGGCAGGGAATAAGGGGGTGCACAGTCTGCAGAGAATTTAAAAACAGTAACAAAACCACAAAAGTCGATCTGATTTTTATTATCACCATGCATCAGCGACTCTAAACAATGTCAGTGATAAGCTCTTCCTCTGCTGCCCTGTTCCTAGGGCAACCCACACACAGCTCCCTCCCTCGATACCTCACTCTTGGCCAGGATGTGGAGACATGCCGAGAGTGGGGGGTGTCATGGGGCGTGACCACCTTGGAGAGCTGCTTGGCAGTTTCTTTTAAAATTAAAAAATTGCACTTCTACATATTTACCCGGGAGAAGTGAAAACACATGGAGTAAATGTTTATAGCAGCTTTCTCGATAATCAACCCAAAACGGAAACAATCCAAACGTTCATCAATAGGCTGAATGGCTAAACATGTGGTACATCCATACATCACAATGCTACTCAGAAACTGAAAACAAATAAAGTACCAATACATGCAATAAAATAAAGATCCTTACAAACATTATGCTGAGCAAAAGAATACACACTGTTGGATTCCATTTATTTGAAGACCGAGAACAGGCAAATCTAAACTATAGTGACAGAAAGTAGAACAATGGTTGCCTGGGGCCAGGGCCGGGGGTGAGTATTGACTAGGAAGAGGTACAAGGGAACTCTGTGGCGTGTGGGGTAACGCTCATTACAACCTCAGAGATATTGCGGGTTGTGTTCCAGACCACAGAAATAAAATGAATATACAAATAAACTGAGTCACATGAATTTTTTGGTTTCCCAGTGCATATAAAAGATATATTTACACTATACTGTAGTCTATCAAGTGTGCATTATGCTTTTAAAAACAATGTACAACCTTAATTTGAAAATACTTTATTGCTAAAAGACGCTAACTATCATCTGAGCCTTCGGCAAGTCAGAGCAGTAACATCAAAGCTCACCGATCACAGATCACCGTAACAAATATAACAGTAATGAAAAAGACGGACATATTGTGAGAATTACCAAAACGTGACAGAGACACAAAGTGAACAAATGCCGTTTGAAAACGGTGCCGACAGACCTACTTGATGCAGGGTTGCCACAAACCTTCAGTTTGTGAAAAACGTAGTATCTTCAAAACACAATAAAGCAAAGCATAATAAAACGGGGTATGCCTGTAACTGATTGCCTTGGTGGCTCCATGAGTGAACGCATTTGCCCAAACTCATCAAAACCGTGTGCCAAAAATGTGTGTATTTTGTTGTGCGTAAACTGTGCTTTAATGAGGTTGAGATAGAGATTAATACAAGAATACATCCCAAGCTCTTCATGGTTGGTTGTTCCTGAGTGGGACTCCATCAACATTCCAGAGACATTCCTGTAGACCACACTTGGAATGTTCAATGTGGATGTATATTGACATTAACCATTATGGAAAGCTGTGTATAGTTTAATCTGTAGACATTATTTCTTCCCTCTGAAGTGTTTTCATGCTTCTCTCAAGTCCCTATATTTTAAATTCCTTTAGTTGTAGGAAAAAACTGCTATTTTTATGATGATGAGGAGGATGACGATGATGGTAACAATAGCAGCTAACATTTATTGAACACTTACTAGGGCCAGACACTTTGCTAAGTGATTTATCTGCATTATTTTATGTAATCTTCACATAACCCTGATTCTCTGAGGTATTATCCTCATTTTTCAGATCAGGACCATGGTTCAGAGAGGTGAAGGCTCTTGTCAAGGGCACACAGCAAGTCAGACCCAGACTGGCATTCAAGTCTGTCTGATTTGGACTCTGCGTTCTTATCCCTGGAGTCCAGGGCCTCCAACACTGGACCCATCACTACCTGGTAAACCAGACCACACGGTCCTCCAGAAGGGGGCGCTAGACGTACCTGCAGCTGCAAAGTACTCAACTTCCTTCTGCAGCTAACATCTTCAGGGTGTCTCTCTTCCTCAATGAGCCTCCTTAAGTACCTCTTTCCTGCAGTCACGTTGATGCCTGGCAGATAGGCGCTCCATTTATGGCCAGCAACCAACAGCCGAGTTGAATTGCTTTGTCCTCATGGGCCTTGGGGGTGGGGGGGGGGAATTTTCCTCCTTGACCTTCCACTCCTGCCTGGGGCTTCACTTTCCCCCCCTCCTTCCTCCCCTAGGATTCTCTGAAGTTTATTCTTTTGAACTGTGACCATGACCATATATATCTCTGGGTGTATTCTAACAGGAACCTGCGTTCTTTCCACCACAGGGCTGGCTAAGGAAGTTATGCGAGACTCAGGGGAATCCTGGAGGAATTTGCTCAAGTCTGCTGGGGTCTGCATCCTGACACTCAAGTACATAAGTGCGGCCAGGCCTGTTTGACAATCAAACCCAGGCACGAACAAAAGAGGGAGGGGGAGATGGGGGCCAGTACGGACCCCAAACTGGATCAGCCTCTTGTTTGAGGAGGCCTGTCTAGAGGCCTGGGAAGAGACATGACAGGGAGGAGGGAGTGCGTCCGCAGAAGAGAGAAGAAGATAATGGAATCCAATAGAGCTCCCGAAGACGTGTCATCTTGCTGCTGCCGAAACCCTTTGAATACGTTAAATCCTTAATCAGAGTAGCCTAAGACTGCAATGACTACATGGAGACACGTTAGTCCGGATAAATCCTCGCAGGTTTCAAAGATCTGAAGGGCCCCGGCACTTCCCTCCGCAGCGGCTGCCCTCTGCCCTCTCCTCCATGATGTCATTATTGAAGTTTCGCTCTCACCATGCCTGGTGTAAGTTGACATTGACAGTTGTAGCACTCTCACACCGACTCTGGAGGATTATTAGCTTTGAAGCTATTTGGCCTTGAGCAGTGAATTCTTTTTTGAGCTCACACTGGCTTATAATATCTGAGAAGGCTTGCTCCACTCTGGCCCCAGCTTGCATTAGGAGAGGAGGCCGCTTTCCAACTTGGAACTGATACCAGCAGGAACAGAACGGGGAATATTATCCATTTCTGATGGGCAACAAAGTTAGTGTTCCCTAATCCCCCCGAGGCCTTCACACACCGAGTTTCCAGTTTAACATCAGAGATTTTAACATCAGAGTTGGAGCCGCAGCTCGGCTCTCCTCTGCCTGTAACCGCCGCACAGCCTCACAGCTGGACGCAGAGAAGGACTTGAGGAATACATGCTCTTCTGGCCTCTAATCTGTTTGTTATTAGGCTGTTGGAAACCCCTCAGTGGGGCTGGAAGCTGATGTCAGAAGAGTATAATTCAAGTGTATGTTAAAAAAAAAAATAGGAGGAAAAAAAAGCTCCCTTCTGTGGTAATTTGCATGTGGTGAATGCAAGTGTCTGGGGGGATTAATTAGCTGAACAAAGCTGGGGAAGGGACTGCCAGTGAATTGGCAAAAACAGTGACCTGGAGAGCACGTGACCTGCTCTTAATTTCCTCTCAGGATTTAAGCAAATATCTTGCAAAGCTTATTCCAAGGAAAGGGGAAACCCTCCGCCCCCATCCCCAGCCCCAACCTATGGCTTTTTCATAATGAGAAAAAGTGTGTCCATTACTCTGCGCAAACTCTGCCACCGTTCACAGAGGAGCTTGGGAAATGGGGTGTTGCCTCAGTTTCGCTGGACCATCCTACGGGAGTAAATGGTGCGTCTATTCTCGAGTTCTAGAGAGCTCGGAATAAAGAACATCCAAGTTTTCAGGTTGCTGATGTAGGGAGAAGAAAAGTTTGCTTGAGATGATCACTTATTTATCTACATGTTCTTATTTGTCTCACTGTTATCACTTATTTATCTGTCTGTGTGAAGGTCAATCTTCCCCAATACTATTTTTGTCCATAATTCATGGGCTGCATCTCTCCTGATGCAACTGGTTTTCGGCATGTACCAGCCTAGGAGCTTAAAGAAACCCAAATGATACACCTTCATTGGGCCATAGAGATGGCCCAGTGTTTTGGTTGGCTGGAAAAAAAACCCAGCACCACTGCCAAACATCAAAGCAGAAGAAGTAAGTGTGTCCAGGAGAAGATGCTAACAGAGGTGAAAGCATAACATTCATGAGAACAGGGGGCCTGGAAGAACAGTTGGAGGGAATGGGGCAAGTGATAGGATGCAGAAACACCAAACAAAGCTAAACTCATTCGTCTTTGTGGTGGTTCAGCTGAAGAAATTTCTTGCATTTTATTTCTCTGATGCTCGGGAAAGTAAACTGCCATTTCCTTAATTCCAACGGATGTTCCCACCCCTCATCTCTTCTGAAATCTAGATGTCTTACAGCCTACATGTCTATCAAATGTATCAGTGCCCACTACAATGTGATATTAACACGACAGCCTGTCTTCCAGTCAGGGTGCTTGCAACAGGGAAATACAGTAGGGAGGAAGGTATTTAATCTTTTAAAGATGCCAAAGGGACATGCAATATATTTGTTCCACAATATAACTCCTGGAGAGAAAGTCTGCACATGGCTAGAAGCATGTGCATTGATGATTTGGGTACATGCTGAGGTGAGAGTCTGTGAACTGGCTCTGTCCACTGATATACAGACAATGAATGAGTGGTGCCCATGTTGACATTTCCATTATTAACTTACCTAAGCGACTGATGGGTGCTCACCTCATCAAGCTTACTTATTTTGGCAAAATGATAAATTGCACTCACATTTTTTCTGCCCCAAGGTAAATTGGTGAGCTTTAGAAAAACACAAAACTCTGTTGCGTCTGTTAATAATTTCCAAAGAAAAGAGCAGCCAATGCTTGAATAAATAAACCATTCTTGATGACAATTTAAGAACTGCAATAACAATATGTGTGCATATGTGTGCTTATGTGCATGTGAACACACAAGAGTGGAATCCACTCTTAATCCTATTAATTTGAGAAGTACTATGGTAGCTGATTCTGTATTTCAGTGTGTACATTTGTGCATATACATATAATATTTTTCAGAGAATAGTAAAAATAAATTAGCTAATGTCTAATGTTAAATTATGCTTTCTTAACAATGCATAAGAGTTTCCAAGAGTAATTTAGTAATTTATAACCATAACGCTAGGATGGGCTGCCTTAGGAAGTAGTGAGTTCCTGGTCACTTTAAGTGTTTGAATAGTAAGTGTTGAAGGACCACTTGATGGGAATGTTTTGGTTGGAATCCTATTATCAAATGTGGGGAGTTGGAGGTGGTGAAATTTTTAGTCCCTTCCAATCCAAGAACATATGATTCTATGACATAAAATATGCAATATTATCTTAAATGAGAGCACATTGAAGGCAGGGTTACATCTTATTTTTAGCACAGTCCATAGGACATACAATTAATGTGTATGGAACCATGAATGGGTAGGACTGAATGATTTCTGACACCCTTTGTAGCACAAAGATGGGAGTTTGTGAATTAATTACATTAGTCAAGTTCTCCAGAGAAACAACCAATAAGATATCTACCTATACATCTATAGATACATATGGATATCCTAGTGGCTATCAATATATAAATATGAAAGATTTATCATGAGGAATTGGCTCACACATTTTTGGAGGCTGAGACGTCCCATGATCTGTTGCCTGCAAGGTGAAGACCCAGGAAATCGGGTGGTGTTACTCAGACTAGGTCAGAAGGCCTGAGAAGAAGGGTTGCTGATGGTGTAAATTCCAGTCCAAGGGCAGAAGATGACCCATGTCCCAGCTGGAGCAGGCAGACAGAAAGCAGGAGAAGGGGCCAGTTCCTCCTTCGTCTACCTTTTGTTCTATTCAGACCCTCAGTGGAATGAATGATGCCCACTCACACTGGGGAGGACAACCTACTCTAGAGTCCACCAATTCCAATGCTAAGCTCATCCAGAAACACTCTCACGGACACACCCAGAAACAATGTAAATCTGGGCGCCCTGCGGCACAGTCAAGTTGACACATAAATGAACCACCACATGAATGTACATCGGCCTAAGACAATATCGTACGTGGAACGCATGACTTCCTTCCTCAAGAACGTATTTCACTGAACCAGTGGTTTTCTCCCCCTTTGTAGTCTATGCTCTTTGAATCTGCGACATTTGGTAGCACTCAAAGGATGGGATTAAGTTACATCTACGGCTATTTCACTGTTGACTTGCCTGTCCTTCAGCCTTGAGTTTCCCTATGAATAGAATTGCTGACCACCTCGATCACACATTGTTCTACACTCCTGAGGAAATTTCTCCCACGTTCCGGCTAACACACTGATCTACCCTGAGCACTGGCTTCTTGTCACGCCTCACCTCATACACTTTCACAGGCAGGTAGACCCTGCTCCACACTTTTGCATGGCTGGCTCCGCTCACCTCCGTCTCACAGACATCACTGGAACAGAATGCATCCTTGTTTTAACAAAGATCAATTTTACACACTGATCGGAATTTGGGGGCACACGGGTAAAAGGTAGGAGAACCATTATTCTAAATGTTTCTGTGCTGTTGAACACCTGATGTTCAGCAATAAAACACACCAGGTCATACTTTAATCTTCAGTACTCAAGTCTACCTATAACCTTTAGTTGAATCTTTCTGATGCTCTGTGTGTTTTGTAAGAAGTCGGGCTGCTCCATGTCCTGGGCATGATTTTCAGAAACTGCGGAACATCAATGAGGGCGGGCAGAGGCAGGGGAGAGCAGCTTCTCAGGATGGGTGCCTTCATAAAACAGCCTATGACAATAAAGTAGGCATTCAATAACAGTTAAGCACCTTGGAGATGACCCAACATGTGCAACCATTTTCCTGACTCTGTCCCCCAGATACAACTTCGCTCTTGAACTCTAGCTTTTAGGCATCCTTGAAAGGGTTCTTGGGCTCTGCCTGGGCCACATATATGTGTGCATACAGTAAGCACTGCCCTGCAGAGGGAGGGCAGAGATCTTGGAGGGAGCAGAGATCTTGATGGCAATGGAGTTCTGCTCACTAACTGTTACTAGCTACCTCTCAGCATAAAATGTAGTCTTTGTTTCCTGTGCAGACCTGAGTCTGTCTAGTTGGCTTCAACACATTGTGGGTTCAACTGAGACTTTTAAAGGGAGATAAGCTCTTATGATTTTTCATTCCACGTCTCCCACTTCCTCCCGACAAGTTCTCCTCCCCCGACCCCAAAGAATGCTGACCTCTACTTTTACATGGTGCACAGTGGGGCTTGGCAAGTCTTTCCAGCAGCTTTGATTTTAATTCAAGTGATGAGAGCATTGAGGACTTCTCAAGAGGATATCTTGCAAACTTCAAATTGCTACTGCCTTTTTGGGACATTAAAGAAAGTTTCTCGTGCCCCTAGGCTTCCCAGAGGACACTTCCAAACACCACATTTGCTTTGACTTGAAGGAAGATGACATGTGCACGTTCAATAGAATGGTAAGGAGCAGGGAGGAATAAAGATGTAGCAGGGTTGCAGGCTCACACTCTACTCAGACGTGCAATATCAAATAGTTTCTCTACTAGAGCTGGACTGATCTGCCTTTGACACCCCCCCCCCACCACTTGCCAATTAACAATATCTGAGTCTCTTCCAATTTAAATGTTCTCATTTTCATTTAAATATTTTATTTATTAGAAACGCAACTCCTTTCTAGCGTTGGTTTAAATTTACCCTTTTAGACTTCTTGTCCTCTGTACGTAAAAGCTCCTTCTCCATCCCAAGGTGGTTTAGGGGTGGCTAAAGAGGTTTCCATGTAATTTGGTGGGAGAGGGGAAAGGGGACCAGGTGGGATCCTTTGGATCCTTGCTGGTCTTTGCTGCAAAGTGGCAGGGCTGGCCTGCTCCCTGTACTGGGATCACTGCCCACCTGGCCTTTTGGGGTGATGTAATGGCACCCACTTCTGGCCATTCTTCCTGGTCTCAGGGCCTGTTATGGCCTCTTCATCCTGGTCACTGTTTTCATCCCTCCCACCTTCTCATCACTATACCCTGGATCCTCCGTGTGCCATCCCGAGGGCACGAGAAACCTAGAGCATTGCCTTAGGCTCACAGGCCGGGTTCCCTTTTGCTTCCACTGTGTCCCATGGCCTTGCATCATGCTGGAGGTGACCATACAGGGGACTTCCTGAGGCTTGTAGCCACCCCCAGGAATCCCCAAAGAAGTGTGACAAGAAGTGAGTCACAGTCGTTCTGATGTTCTCAGCCTTTCCCTCAGTCTTTCTACCGAGGCCCCCCAGGTCCAGGACTTAGGACCAGAGAGGAGACGCCAGGACCCCGCTGGTTTCCCTTGTCTGCCTGCCCCCTTTGTCTTCTTCGTCCAACCTCTCAGGCTCAAAGCAGCCAGCTTCCCACTCCTCCATATCCCATCATGATGGCATAGAGTAAATCTCTTTAGGACCTATTCCACCAGGCATGGCTCTTGATAAACTCATGGAAGCTGAAGGAATTTAGAAAATCCCTTTCCTTCTCAGCAATGCCTGGCTTTGAGGATGATTTCCTTGCTTAAGAGGTCAAGAAAGTCAGCTTTGAGATTCAAACTGATCAATGGTCTCTTTGTTCTAGGCAGTATCCCTGGGGCCAGAAACCCCATGCCTCAGCCTTGGTGGTGGAAGACTGCAGGGAAGGTGATTTAAGAGAAAACCAAAAAGTGAGATGTGTAATATTTGCAAAATATTATCCCTGTTACAGAAATACGATTTTGAGCTTTCAAGAAGCACAGTTACACACTTCCCTTTTAGGAAACGTCGATTTATACAATTTTCCTGTTTGAAACATCCATAATTTTCAACTTCCTTCCTAAAACACTTTCCCCAGAGTCATATGTACTTTGAAAAACTGTCTTTGAGGGATTTTATTCCATATTCTTCCTATATTTTTCTGGTTAACAAACAACACTAAATCAGCACTAAGTGTTATCTCCACCTATTTCCTCTCTCTCCCTAAGACCCCAGATTCTCCCCATGCTTCACACGTCCCTCCCTCTGGGGAACTCATACGTTATGACAGCCTTGTGCAGAACACAACTACAATCCTCACGACTGGAAGGAAGTAGGATGGTTTGGTAGCAATATGCTGGGTGGTTGCTGTGATTATTACCGAGAAAGAACAGCCAACTTGGTTTTCATTAGGGAATAAATTCTAGTTCTTCTTTGCATATTATCTCCGCGGTAATGGCCATTACCCCAAAGAAAACGGACATGGTGCAGAGAAGAGAACGTTTTCCTCATGCTTGTCAAAGCATGTCAGTGTTCTCCCATGGACTGTGGTACAATTCTCCTAATGCAATTAAGCAGCACCTTCTTTTTCCATAGAAATGCACTCACAAATGTCAGTCTGGCTTGCGGTCACCAGGCTGGGAAGAACTTTGTTATGGAACCTGAAACCTGGCCTGATTATATGTTTTGCAACAAAACCCCAAAGTTCACATGAACTTTTCAACTGGTGAGTTTGGCTGGGAGTCATCATGGAGTCCCTCGTGTTCTGGATGGACGACTTTGACTCAGTGGTGCTTAGTATCTGGTGTCTTGTCAGCCTCCCCAAACCTTCTGGGCAGCACTCTCATACCCATTCTTTGGATGTGAGAGGAAGCCGCTTTTCCTCCACAAAACTCTGTGGATAGGATGCAATCTCCATGAGAAGCTTCAAGTCGAGAGCAGCTGGTCTCTGCTGATCAACCAACCACCAGCTCTGGTCACTGGCTCCTCCCATGATTGGTTCTACCTGGGCTGCAATGACAGTCTTGCCCTTCCTTGGGAGTGTATGTGGGATAAAAATCACAATCCCTTCTGTGAGTGTAGATACATAACAGTTATGCAGCATGTTCATTTAATTCTCATAGACGCCTGGTAAGGCGGTTAGCTTTGTCCCTGCACTGCTTCTGAGGAAACTGAGGCTAGAAATTGAAGCTCAACGTCATGGTCAGAGGAGTACATGACCGAGACAGGACACAGCGTAATGGTGATTACACGGCCCTTCTTATCAAGGTATACACAATGGTTACAATGTCTTGGGGAGGTGTAGCACTGAACAGTGCCAGCTAGAGAACTTCCCTTCCAAGACCATCTGCATTTGGGGGGCCCAGTGCTAAATGAAAATGCAGGGTCTCTTGTTCAAAAAGCAGGAAAAAATGCTATTAAAGGTACTAAAATATGAAGCTTTTTCTTTTCCTCTACGGTCTCTCTCTTGACTTAGCCTGGTGTTTTTTATTTGCTATTTAACGTCATTCTACATAAAGAGAAATTAAAATCTTAAATTATGAGTATCTCTTTTACCATTCAATTTTATGTTGTGGAATTTTAAATGTAAACATGGTAGCATCTAACTCGTGAGGAATCAACAAAATTACACAGTTCCTATTTCGTAGCTCACACAGGTAGTTCATTGTTGCTAGAACAGTAGAAACATTACACAAATTTCATTCACTTGATCTGCATGCGTTCTAGTCCCAGCAATGCTCTGTACCTGGCTCACTGCTGAGTGAGGAAGGACTGAACAGAAAGGCAAGTGTGGGCTGACCTCTCTCTTTCCTTCTATGGCATCATGCTCAGTGTAAGTGGCTGGCTAATAAAGGGAAGTAACAAGAGTAAGAAAGGATGTGATAGGGTTCATTGACTGTTTGTTTCTTAGAATGCCATTACCCTCTTTCTGTGTTAGAAGCAAGTTCTGGTTCAAGTGAAAACGAGGCAGCCTCTCATGGCTGTCAGCGCCCTCATTTACCCAGCCGTAGGCATAATATGCTTACCTTGTGCTCGCTTTGAGTCTCACTGACCCTCACACATCATGGGGCCACTGAAATTCTGTGCCATGGGGCATCCCAAATGCTTTACGGAAATGGGGAGGCATGGGACGGCATATAGATCATGGGCGTCTCCTAATGAGCATGCTCCGTTGTTCCTTCAGACTTCACTTACACACCCAAGTTCAAAGATAAAATTACTAGGAATCTCAAAGTGGTGACAGTAGAGCATCAAACCCAGCACTGGGTCCTCCTGAGTATGAGGACCTGTGCCTGCACGGGTTGTATTCCTGTGTACCTGCTCTGCAACTCTGTCCCTGGCCTAGACTCAAATCATGGTCTTACCACATTCTGACTGTGTGAACTTGAGGATATTAGTTAACCTCTTGGAACCTCAGTTTTCTTGTTGGTAAAACAGGAATACAAATAGTGCTTATTTTCAGCGATTACAAATGTTTCAGCATTTGTTCAGTGTCTGTAATACTCCTTATACTGCCTCCCAACTCCTCAAACGTCCAAGATAACGTACGTGCAGACGTATGCCTTTCCACCGGTATCCCATGCCAGTTGACCACTGGCTGGAGTGTTAACAACTGCATTGCCTATGAACCCTTTAAAGATAAGGATTCTATCTTGCAAACCACCATATTCCCAGTGCCTTGCACAGGCCCTGGCAAACAGTTGGTGCTGAATAGTGGATGCAGAGTTGCACCAGCTGACTGTCTATATGAGGGGCTGGTGACACTTGTGGTGAGCGAAGCTGAGATTGTCTTTGTTCCCACAAAATTTACAGTTTAGGAGGTGATAGAGATGTTAATCTAAGCAAGAATGATGACCTGTGACTATCAAGACACATTACAGGGAGCCCGGAGAACATACAAGGAGAAGTCCTGATCTTGTACAAGAGGTCATGGTAGGTGTCCCCTGGGCAGCTGGTTTCAGGATGCTGAGATCTTGAAGAAGCAGTGGGAGACATCTAGACAGTGAATCCAGGGTCCTTTTCTATTCGCATGTTCTGAGGACTACTTGATCCCAGAACTAGTAAGGAGATATGAACATTTTATCTCAAGAACTAGGAATGGCTAGAATAGGTTAGCAGAGAGAGGGTAAGTGCATTCTTGATTCTTCACATCTAGCTGTTATTTCCTGTTTCCTGTTACGTGTAAGTATGTGAGTTTGCACACATTTGTAAGGGTCCCAGCAGTGCCAGCAGTGTAGCAGGGTCAATGACGTCTGCTTTCAGCCAGGTCATAGCTAGACTCCCAACTAGCCCATGGACAGTGGACACCAAAGCACTTTCTACCTAGCAGCTTTCCAGTGACGGTCTCTACAGCTGTCTCAGGCTTTTTAAGTGGTTGCCAAAAGCAATGGAGAATCCCTTGACTAAGTGAGTAGAAAGGAGATGGCTTTTACAACAGTCTTTAAAACAAGAATTGGAAAACCCCTACTGCCCTATAGTCCTCTGCTTTCCAGAGGCAAGAGATCCTCACATTTCCTTATGCCCTACTGTGTGCTGGGGGTTACCTCATTCTATCCCGTAAGATGAATATTGCAAGATGGATATTACTAACCCCATTTATTTTTTCAGATAAGGAAACTGAGGTTCATGGAGGTCACATTACTTACCCAAGTTCTCACCATTAGTGAGTGGCAAATGCATGCATCATGTAACTGTATCCTAATCACTGGAATGTTAGACAAGCTGATCCTGGGGCATCCTTCAGTCTTCCCCATTCCATGATTCTCCCAGTCACTCAGGCCAAGAGCTTTGAAAACACCCTTGATTTCTCTTTTTTCCTCAAATCCCATGTCCAATCCATCATCGATAAATATCAATATAATAACAGTCATCATTTATATATACATAAATGACATTTATACATCAATTATTGTCAGGATTATTTCACCAAACACTCAAAAAACCCCATAAGGTAGGTGCTGTTATAAGTCCCATTTTTCAGACGAGGACACTAAGGCACAGAGAAGTTAATTTGTCAAAGCCCCCATGGCTGGTGTGTGGCAGAGTAAAAATTTGAACCCAGAAAGTTTGGATCCAGAGTGTATGCTTTTAAATCATTACATTTTAGGGGCTTCCCTGGTGGCTCAGTGGTTGGGAGTCTGCCTGCCGATGCAGGGGACACGGGTTCGAGCCCTGGTCTGGGAGGATCCCACATGCCGCGGAGCAACTGGGCCCGTGAGCCACAATTACTGAGCCTGCGCTCCGCAGCGGGAGAGGCCGCGATGGTGAGAGGCCTGTGTGCCGCGATGAAGAGTGGCCCCCACTTGCCACAACTGGAGAAAGCCCTCGCACAGAAACAGAGACCCAACGCAGCCAAAAATAAAAATAATAAATAAATAATAAATAAAAAATTTAAAAAAAAATCATTACATTTTCAGTACGTCTAATTGATTCTACCTCCAAAACCCACCTTGAATTCGTTTTCTCCAACTCAACAGCTGCCACCCTAGTTCAAACCACCTTCACTGTGCCTGGACTTCGGCCACAGTCTTATAAATAGTCTCTCTTTTCCCATTCTGTTAATTCCCTACAATTCCTTCTTCATAAAGAAGTCAGAGAGGGCTTTTAAAATATAAATCAGACCATAAATCACTTCCAACCCAGAGCCCTCCAGACGCCTCCCCATAACTTGCAAGGCTCTCCATGATCTGTGGCCTGCCCCCCTCTCTGACCTCATACCATGTTTTCCCTCATTCCCTAACCTCCAACTCCAATGGCCTTCTTGCATTCCTTGAATACACCAATTCCTGCCACAGGACCTTTGCATACACTAATATGATTTTGTCCCAGACCTTTATACAGCTCAGTCTCTGATTTTTTTTCCAGGTCTTTGTTCAAATGTAACCTCCATGGAAAGTTCTCCCCTGACCACTCTGTAGTAAGCAAAATTCTAAGACAACCTGCATGATCTCCACCCCCTGGTGTAATGTCCTTGTGCAGGTGGAACCTGTGATTTAATAGGATATAACCGCCATGATTAGGCTACTAATCATTTGACTCTGAGTTAATCAAGTGGAGATTATCCTGGCTAGAGCTGACCTAATCAGATGAGCCCTCAGAAGAGGAAGAAGCAGTAACAGACCTCCTTTTGCCTCCATGATTTCTACAGCTGCAAGGGATTAAATTCTGCCAACAAACACAGGAGCTTCGAAGAGGACCCCAAGCCTCAGATGCAACCCAGCCCTGGGCTGACCCTTTGCCTACAGCCTTGAGACCTAAGCAGAGAACCCAGCTAACCCATGCCTTGATTCCTGACCATGGAAAATGTGAAATAATACATTTGTGTTGCTTTAAGCCACGGAGTTCATGGAAATTTGTTAGGCAGCAATGGTAAATGAATGCAATGTCTAAGATACCCTCTCCACCACCACTTTCTTTCTATTTTTCCTGCATTATTCGTCTCCATAGTATTTTTTTGCTGCCTGAAATTACATTACGCAATTATTTACTTGGCTAGTATGACTGTCCCACTGGAATATCATCGCCACGAGGGAAGGGACGTTGGCTTGTTTACTGTTGAATTCCCAGCTTCTTAGAGCAATGCCTGGCACACAGTAGGTACTCAATAAATATGTGTTGAATGAAGGCATAAATACATGTGTGTGCATTCACTGTTCACCTAATTTTAAAAAATGGTTCTTAGGTATACTTCAGTTTAAGCAAACTAGGCATGGGGAATCTCAATTTATGTATAAAAAAAGAGCTTAGTGTTGATCTTTTTTATTTTCTAAAAAAACATAAAGTATGAGACAATTAACTAAAAATGCTACTTAGGTGCAACTTTTTAGGAGTATACATATTGCATAAAGCAAGGTAAACTCGGCTGTCTAACGGCCTCTTTACTGTTACTTTTAACAGATGTTAGTGTTATTTTAATATACAGGATCAGGAAGACAGGCAACCTTGACAACATGCACTTGTTGAAGGACGTCTCAGAAAAGCATATTGAATGCATGCAATATGGTCAAAGGACTACCAACGCAATTAAATGGCTGTCAGTAATAAATTTACTTTAAAAATATTCTAATGCTAGCAGTGCCCAGAACAATTTAACGGATTATTTAAAATTATTATAATGGTGAACTGCTTTATGAATTAAAAATTCATAACCAAATGAAAGTAGACAAAACAAACTTGTTAATACCCAGTGCTCTCCCCTATTTGTTCATTTGTGAGGACAGATGACGACACCCTGGGGTACGTTTTCACTCATTTTTTGAGGGGGGAATTTTAACACTTAAAACAACACAGAGAAGAGGTGTTTGCTACTCTGAGAATGAGACGTTTCCCCTCGCACTGGGGCTGAAACATGCCCTCCACACAGGCCGTCTCCTCCCTAGGTGTCTCTTGGCATCAATGCTATTGGTTTGGGGCAGAGAAATTCATAGGTGGGTGACTTCAAACAGGCCACCCAGCCATGTCCCCTTTGCCTCCTGCAGTGTACCAGCAGCAAGGCCGTGAAAGCACAAATTTGTTTTTGAAATCCTGAGCCATTTCTCACACCTGAGGTGGAGTTTACGAAAGCACGGATTCTGAGATCTTGGAGTCACGTCTGACTGACTTCATTCATGGGCTGTACCGCTTGGCCTGCAGCCATGAGTGTTTTTCACACCTCCAGTAGGGGGCGCCGGGGGTCAGAGACTGAGAGGCAGCCCTGGGGCCAGAGAGCATTCACGGAACCCTGACCGTGAACACTCATTCCTATTTCTACACACGGAATGAAATGACTTCTTTTCCTCCTAGAAGACACCTGATAAAAGATCTGAGTGTCTTGCAAAGTTACTAGCTGGATAGAAAGTGCTGCTCTATCTGAGCGAAAACTTTTCATCCATGTAGATGAGGGTCCCAGTAGTTCTTGTCTTCATGTCCCCTTGAGCTCTGGGATATCAAGGCTGGCCTCCTTGGGCTGACTGCACCCCCAATTTACTGCCAGGGTTACCTCCTCAACAGTCCCCGCCCAGCCAGCCTTCCCAGCTCTCCTCACCGGCCTGCTTTAATCTGGGTCCTCTGTTAGCTCTCCTCTGGATTACCACTAAATGTATTAACGGTTTTCTTCCTTCTATCTTGTTACTCACACACCCTCCCTCCACCTCCACCCCGTTCAGCCTCCTCTGGGGCCCCTCCCTGAGGGCCAGCCACCCTGAACTTGGAGCTGGCAGAATGCTCCAGGCGGTTTCATGCTAGGGCACATTTGCTCATGGTCGTTCCTCGCTTCTCCCCCTTTGCTCCCCTAGAAAACCAGAAGAGTCAGTTCCAGCTCCCTTCTCTGGCAAGCTCCTCTTCAGGCTCAGCTCCTGACTTTGTTTTCAGTATAGTAGAATGCTGACCCTGGGCTAGCTGCTGGACCTGGGGCAGGGGATAAATCAGTGAGCAAGGGAGGTACACAGAATAACCCCCCCGCCCCCTGTGGTCCTCCATGGTACTCTGTACAGAGGCTTCCATGGTACTTGGAATGCTTCACTGTATTATGTGCTCACTTCTCTGCCTTCCCTCCTTGACGCAGTGCTTCTTGAGGGCAAGGACAGTTGCTAATTCATTTTGATCTCCCCAGCACCTGGGACACCAGAGTTCGCAACAATGTGTGTGAATGAATAAGCATGATAATAATACTGGTAATATTTATTATTATTATAATTACAAAGGGCTTACCATATGCTAGGCTTTGTTCTAAGTGCTTCATGTATAACAACTCACAACAGTCCTACAAGGTAGGTATTATTGTTATTTCTGTTTTTCAGGTAAGGAAACTGAGAACAGAGACTTGAAGTAACTTGACCTAAGTCACACAGCTGGAAAGTAAGAGGCATGTGGCTCCAGAGTCCCTTTTCTAAACTGTCCAGAGATCAACAATGATGGAAAGAGGGAGAGGCAGGCAGAATAGGGTACAGCCAGACGGCACAAGCTGCGTCTTGAAGCTCAGATTCACCTTTAAATCTGTTGCTGAGGCAGGCACCAAGGGCCACAAAGGCTGGTGTGGGGAGACCTGTGGGCTAACCCACCACAATCGCGTCCTGTTTGACTTTTCGAGGAACAGACAATCTCCTACAGAGAGGAGGGATGGGAGGTCACCTGGTCCCTGCTGCCTTAGCTGCCTTCCCCTGGAAGATCTGAGGTCCACTGTGAAGAGCTGTGCTCTGTTGCCAGCTGGAGGACCTGTACTAGAAATTCTGTCAAAGGAGTTTGCGAGTTACCAAAAGTTGCATAAACAGTTCCCAAGAACAGCACTGGGGAAAACATAGACCCCCCCGACCCAGTGCTTCACACTAGGACCTGCCATGAAGCTAACAGGGCAAAGCTGGCCCATACTTCAGTTCCTGAGGCTTCTGCTCAAGGTAAAAATACCTTTAAGGTAGAAAGAGTTATGGTCCTCAGTGGCCCCAGACCTTGGTCAGCACTGTGATGGTGGTGCAGCGACAGTGGAACAAGATCTGAGACCAACAGTGGCCCTGGGGTCCAGAAAAAATGGTCCGATGGGGAAAAAAAATGAAGAAGGATGTAAAAGGCAGCACACAGATAAAATACAAATGTCCAATAAGCACTGAAAAGCCATCTAAGGGTCAGACAAACCCGGCTTCTCCTTCCTAGCTATGTGACTTTGCCTAAAAAACCTGAGTGTCAGCCTTCTTAGCTATGAGGATGGGAATGATCACGGCTGCTACCTCCTGGGATTGCTATGAAGATTAAATGTGAAACTCAAAGGCTGAAAACAGTCTGGCGTTTCAATAAATATTCTTTCTGTTCCCTGAAACGCAGACTCCAGTTTTTCTCAGGACTTCTACTTGCCCAGGAAAGCAGAGGGTGAATGGTGACAGTAAAGAAATTGGGTTTGGTAAAGAATGGGAGTTCGGGTCTCCCTCTGAACAAGATGGCCCAGGAATGAGTAGAAACATCATCCGATTTGGGACAATAGTAATCCTAAGGGCAACTGATGACGTCCGGAAGGACCAAAACTTGCCCTCAAATACCATGCAGTTGCATACAGCTTCCTGGCACTTTCCCTGCAGTTGAGAGGGCCACAGACAAGGTCAGAGGCCACACCTGGATATCGCTGTTTGTCTTTGGGCTGCTGTGTGGGAGCCTAAGAGTTGGCTGTCTGCTTTTTGCAACCTTCACTTAGAGCAGCTTTCGCTAAGCATGTGGTCTCCATCCCCTTTGTGAACGGTTCCTGTACAAGTTCAGAGGCAGCAGATCCCACACAGTTCCTGGGGCCCTCTGCTCAGCAGGCTATAAAACACTATTGCTCTCGGCAAGCCCTGGTCATCAGCAATAATGAGACGGCTTTGAAACTGCCACTCTGAAACCCTAAACCGGGCCCAGACCTGTGTGCTGGGCCAAGCGCTTGGGAAAGGTTGGCCAAGGTTTGCAAACTCTAGACAGGGTTTGGAGGGAGCTTTCTCAGCCCGGGTTTCTTTAGGGCCCGAGCCTGCTTCAGCAGATGCTGGTCTGGGTGGTATGCGAACTGGCTGATTGACTGAGTTTGGGCAGAAAAAAGGCAAAGCCTGGGGCTGTGAGCAGTTTTCACTTTGAGGTTTTTGGGAAAGTGATTGAAGCCTGAGTTTCACCTCCTGGAGGGAATTCTAGTCCTCTCTCCCCAGCCTCATTCCCATAAGGCTCATCTATTTCTTTCACCCACTGCCCCAACCTTCCAAGACACAGGGAGTGAGTGAACTGAGGTACCTCAGGCAGAGTAGCTTTTCAATAATTTGGACGTGGAAACCTCAGAAGAGAATGGTTTTCATTTCAATAGAGTTTTTCAAGTCAGGCTCATGATGGTACAGGTCAGTACTCCAAAAGATAGTTTTAGGATTTTCCATCTTACTTTGAACAAAACTTGATAAATCAGATCTGGGTTGAAAAACTGCAAGTATACCTTGTCACCTGTTAGTCTCTGGGTCCAAGCAGTAGGATGAAGGGCTTAGTATGGTCCCACTAGCAAAGTCCCTAGAAAGGAACCCATGGTGGCCCCCTTTATACCACACCCCGTGTGTGGGAGTGTGTGTAACTTCACAGACGGAGTGCCAGTCAGGGTCCCAGCAGGAAGCAGGCAGCACATTTTAAGTGGAGATTGAAAGAAGGATAGTGACGGGACCATTTTCAGAGGTGCGGGGAGGGGTGCAGCAAGGGGAAACTAAAAGGGGTGCTGAGGAAGCACCCAGGCTAATGCCAGCGGAGAACCAGAAGGGCTAAAGGGGTGACGGAGAGAGAGCCATGACTGGCTGTCTGATGAGCTGTGGCCTCTGGTAGAGGAAGCAGCTGTGGTCAGAAGGGAGCTGGGGCATGACTTCCCCTTCCCTTGATCCCCTGCTGGTGCCCCGTCATGGCTGAGCCAATCAGCAGCCAAAGGGCAGGAGCCCATATGAGTAGTCTGCACCTATGAATACCGTCTGTAAAGTTCCCCCTTCCCTGGGCACAAGGGAAGGTGAAGGAGTCCCCAGGCAGTTCTGCCTGATGATCACCTAGAGAGGTCTGAAAACAAGTGGACTCCCAGGCTGCCTCTAGAAAGTTCCATTTCAGGAGACCCAGGATGAGCACAGAGAAGCTGCACCTTTCCCATGCTCTGGGTGGCTCTGCTGCTCGGCCAGGAGGGATGACCCCTTCTTGATTCACAATGATGTTCTTGGTCTTCCCCTGGATCCCAACTGCGGTGTGCACTGAGCCCTGACATCATGCTCAAAGCTGGCAGTGAAGTTGATAGGTCCACTTACTCCACACACATTTGCTGAGCACCCACTGTGTGCCAGACGCACTGCTAGGTGCTGGGGCTCTAGTGGGGGATAAAAGGATCCCCCCTTCCCCGAATAGGCTTCTCAAAGTCTCTCTCGCCATCAGGGAAATTCTATATCCTTCTACAGCAGGATGGGAACCTTTCTGTGAGATCATCAGGTATTACTAGTGGAGGGCTTTGAGCCTGTTGCTTAATCTCCCCGTGCTTCAATTTCCTTGTTTGGAATACAGACATAATAAAAGGTGCTTTCTCCACAGGTTATTAAAAGGACTGAGTGAAATACTATGTGTCAACCTTAGTTCAGAGCCTTGTACATCATAAGCATTCAATACGATTGTCACATTATTAATTTTACCATCATTATTTCTTAGTAGGTCTTTATCAACCATCCCCTCATCCCCTGACTCCAGAACAACAAATAAATGAGAAAATGCCAGCTCCAGAGGCCCACTTTCACTACTTTTGAACACTTCCTTCAGAAGAAATCCTGGCCACATCTATGATGTGATAGAGTTTAATACCTACATGGCTGCCCTATTCCTATGTTTACTCCATACGTTTGTATATAATTTTCAAGATAGGAAGGAGGTTTGTAGGAATGTGGGGAATTTGGAAATGGTTTGAGGGTAGTGATTTTTAGGAGTTGGAAAATAGGACTAATGGGGAAAGACGAAAGGAAGTACAATTATTAACTTGGAGAAGAGATGGCAGAGGGGATAGGGAAGCCATCCTCTGAGACAAAAGATTATTAAAGAGAGAATGGCAAACGATGCTTCTTTAGAAAAGACAGAACAAGTGGAAAGCAGAGAGTGTGGCAAGAGGGATTTCAGTTCTGCCTCAGGATCATTTCCCGACAGAGATGGTTATGAGCTCCAGAATGGGCTATGAACCCCTTCACTGGTTCAGGATTTGCACGGTGATCTCTGCAGTCGTCCCCTGATGGGATCACATTTAAATAGACAAAGAGGCGGAAAGGCAGGAGTGGGGCCCACCCCCAGCTCAGACACTAAAAACCAGTGTGGTGACCCCCGGCCTCTGAGGCTTCCAGTCTCCTCGTCTGCAAGGGAAGGTTTGGGACCGTGCCTGATACTCCAGATCTTCTGTGCAAGCCCCGAGGCCCACCTGAAGTTTCCAATCACTGCGGACTCCCCATGTGGTGAACACCTTGTTGGCTGGCACACCTTCTGAAATGCTGAATTCCACTTTGTAGATGAAGAGTCTTTGTTGACTGGTCAGTTGAAAATTCATCATACCTGCATATGGAAATTGTGTGTGGCTCTAGACATTTTTTTGGCTCGAAAATGATTTCACTTTGCAGTATTTCACAGCATTTTTTACCTCCAGATCAGTAAAAAAGGACAACACACTGCCTCAGGTGGGAGGGCCCACCAGGTATCATCAGCGAGGGCCTCCTGTGGGCCAGGTGTTTTGTCAGGTTGCAGGATGAGTTTCTCCTTTGCTCTTTTCCTCTTCCGTGGTCTGTACACACAAGGCTGGCGTAAGGTAAGGAGAAGATGTGCTGTGAACCTGGGCTCGGTGAAAGTCCTGCCTGTCTCACAGGTTCTGCACTGAGAGCCCTGCCTGACCTCCCCATCCTGGTTGACCCAGGGTTGTACTTGCCCAAATCACCCAGGAAGAAACTTGACCTAGCTGAAGGAGTAACAGGGAAGAAAAGAAGAAGGAAGTCCTGGGGAAGGGATGAAAAAGGGAATAAATGCCCGGAAGGCCGAGAGAGAGACAAAGAAGAGGTGGGAAGTCCAAATGCAGGAGGCTCCCCTGCTACCATTAAGGAATACAGCTTTGTGGGCTCCCTAAGGATTGAGAACTGAGAACCCCAAACCAAAAGAAACTGGAGAACGTGAAACTAGCAGTTTGTACGAAGAAATGCTCCTGAATACTTACACTCCCTTTGTGGTGCCTATAGCGCTCGGAATGTCCAATTTGAACCGACAATAAAATGTTCTTTTAAAGCATTCTTCTAGACCAGGAGTTGGCAATCTTTTCCGTAAAGAGCCAGACAGTCAATATCTCAGGCTTTGAGGGCATGTTGCAACTACTAGACATAGAGGCCACACATAAACAAATGCGCGTGGCTCTGTTCCAATAAAACTTAATTGACAAAACAGGCAGCTGGCGAGATTGGGCCCGCAGGCCATAGATTGCCAGCCCGGTCCTAGTCCAGGGCTTCTCCAACCTTGAAGTGATACATATAGATCACTCAGGGAATCGCCTTAAAACGTAGATCCTGATTCAGGAGGTCTGTGTTGGGGCCTAAGGTTCTGCAGCTTGAACACACTCCCAGGTGCTGCTGACCAGCGGATCACACTTCAAGGAGCAGGAGCCCGGAAGTCTTGAACTGTGGCGGCAACAGGAACCAGCGGTGAATATGATTTGCTTGAGGGAGGTGCCTGTGCACGCGGCTGAGAGCTGGGGACCGTGGGACCTGCAGTGAGCTTGCCTGTCTGCAAGCAGCATCCTGCCACAGGTCCTGCTGATTATCGCTCTCTGGGGATACCATCTGTGTGCCCAGACATTTCGATTTGTCAAGAGGATCTGGAAGTATGGTTTTTATAAGAAAACTCTCTTGATTTTGAAAGGTTTTGAAGCTCCCGATTGTTATGGTTTTTAAAGGCTTTGGCTCAAAAGTTTTTAAAACCCTGTGTGAGCCAAATAAAACCCCTATGTGGAATGGCCCTGGGCCACAGGCTGCCAGTCTGTAATCTTCGTTCTAGCTACCACGAATGCACTGGGCCTCCTTTGCACGACAGGAATGTGGGACTGGGCTTATGCACATAGCATCTCTCAAGCTCAGAACCTGGAAAAGAAGGTATGCTCTTGATTTTACGGAAGAGGCTGATGAGCCTTGAAGAAGCCAGGCAACAAGGGCTACAGTCATGCTTACGGTGGTGTGAGTTTTGAAACCACCCTCTTCTGGCAGATGAATTACCAAAACTCAGCCCCTCTGGACAGACTAATTACACAAAGCCCTTTTTCTGCAGGGCAGAAACTCCACACCTGTAGGGGGTGACCGGCCAAGCAACTTTCCCAAAGTCCCTGGGCTTTGAATCCAGGTATGAAGCTGGTATTTGAATCCAGGCCTTGCAGACCCCAAATTCCATGCTCCTTCCACCACCACACACTGACTCTAGTTTTGATGGATATTTGCGAGTGAAAAAGGTCAGCCTATCATCTCCATCTCCCCGTAAGCCACATTTGTAAGACACAGGCACAGCCTATGTGATATTTTTATCTGAAATATTTACAGGTGGAAAGGATTAAAGCAAGTGATGGACTATTGAAGGTTAATGCCATCTTTTAATATGGAAAAACTACTCTCTCCACAAGAAATATACTTGTGGGATAATCTTGAGATATGTGTGTGCGTGCTCAAAATGTCAGCCAGAGTTTCATTAATTTCAGCCTCCCCCTAGAACACTACGTTATGGTTCTGAGGCTGTGTGTTAGCATGCTGACACAGGTGGGACCCACGGCGCCCAGCCCTCGGGGGTAAATTTATGGTACGATGTGTGAGGAATCCATCATGCAATTTGGCCCATGCCCCCGGCTTCTTAATCAGAGATGGGAGATGCAAGACGAACGTTGCCTCCATGGCTTTGGGTGCTGTGTCTCAGCTTCAAGCTTTGATCCATCAGGACAAACATTCCCACCAGGCGGGCCAATTAATAAGATGGCTTAACACCCAGGCTTTCAGAACACAGAGAAGTGCTTTGCCCTCAGCTTCTCCTGGGCTGCTATTTCACAATTCTCTAGGCTAAAGGATCATGCTGTAGAGTTCTTAGGCAAGCAAAGGGCCTTGTGAAGGTGTCGAAGACATAGCCTCATTTGTTCTGGCCTAGTTGTGAAAGATCATGCTCACAACTGAAGCAGAGCCAGTTTCTAAAGATGACGGGCCCAGCAATTCCGTCATGGGTGTCTGCTGTACGAGCCCATTTTAAGGGCTCATCCTCCTCCCAGCGTAGCACAGAGATTAAGAGGCAGCCTCTAGAGGCAGCTGGTCTTGGATTCCACTCCCAGCTGCTCCAATTACAAGCTGAGTAACTTGGGGAATTACACAAGCGTTACTTTCTTCACCCGTGATGTGGGGCATTACTTCCCACTTTGCAGCACTGAGGGGAGATTAGAGATACTGTGTTGACACTACCCAGCTTCGTAACTGGCATTCCGTAGACCACTGCTGGGTTGTAGCCTGTGTTTGCAGGTTTCCCTTCCTGTGATTTTGGCCCTGTGCGATGTTCTGGATAAAGCATCAGTTTTGGGGCAGCTGGACCCAAAGGTTTGAGTTTCTTCTCTGCTCCTTACCAGCTGTGCAATTTTGGTTTCAGTCTTTGATCTTACAAAGATTTTTTTCATCAGTAACATGGACATAATAATAGTACTTGCCTTGGAGAGCTGTGGTTAAGATTGAAACGGGCAGTTGTACATAAAATGCTTCTATTACAGTGCCTGGCATACACTGAGCGCTCTATACATGTTTGTTATAAACATTAAGTAGGAATATACACTTCGGAATCTGCAAAAGCTCTGTCTACATGTCGAAGAGGATACTGCTAACCCCTCCTCCAAAACAGAGCAAGGAAATCCAGAAAGTCCAATCAACTTGGGGAACTTTTATTTTTCAACTCTGAGATGATGCCAAATGCAGACTTGTTTTCACTTATTGGGAAAATAACTTTCCAGGTTGTGAAAAAACCATTAACTACAGCCCTGTTCTTTCTGAAATAAATACATGGGCCCAATATTGGGGAAGTGCATAAATCCCAATCAGAGTACTGTTTTCTGAGCAACGGTAATGTGTGGAACACAGACCCGGATCCAGGGTGAGTGGATGCTGAGTTCAATTACCCTGCAAGGCTACTTCCACAGTCCTGTGTCTGAAGCAGGAGGAGCCTCAAGCTCACTGAAGATGAATAACCAGAGTCTCAGGGTTCAGAAGTGACTGAGTCTGAACTTGAACCATCTCACTCCAAAGCTCCATGTTCATCTCTGCCCTCAGGGCCGCCCCTGGGTAGTCCCTGCATATATGTTATCTCTTTTGAGCTTCTCAGCAGGTGTTCATGTCTGTTTCCTGGAGGGGGAAACTGAGGCTCAGATAGGTTGTGGAACTGGCACGTGCCAACGCAGCTAGGGGCAGAGCTGAGACCCACACCTCTTAACCTCACTCGTCTTGCTCTAAGCTCAGAACCTGTATGGCTTCCCTGGCTGGCAGAACCTGCCCACGGGCATGCCTAGGGTGATGGAGGAGAGCTAAGTCTATCCAAGAGTCCCTTAAAGAAGTTACATTTTCCCATTACTGCTGTCTGCTGGCAATCCTTGTCACCCTGAGAAGAGATCCAGAGACTGACAAGTAGGCTGCGTCGTTGCCCTAAGTAAACCACGGAGAGCAGATTTCCCTGATGCCGAGACAGCGAGCTGGGTCTGCGAGAACACATTTCTCACTATAAAGCAAACAAGCCGACTGGCAGAGCACTGTAGGGAAAATGACATCACTGCAGAATTTTAGGGCTAATCATTTAGCTGGATTAGCCCCAAAGTGCTGTGTCTAAAATCAGCATCCCTGCCTCTTTATGTACTCCAGATGAAACACATTAGCAGAAATATGGCAAGGGACATTCACAATACTCGGTTCTACACTCTCAGCAGTTTTTGCAAATCTGCAATTAGTCTAAAGGGCCCGGGTAAATTAGGCCTCTTGATAAATGAAGCACCTAGACAGGCCTCAGATTTATTGGATCCTGCCGTCCCGCTGTCCAGAGCCCTTGTCAGCTCCTTGCCGAGCGGGGACTGTGCGGGGGGAAAGGAAGGAAAGGGAGCCAATTCAGACCTAGAATTGCCCCCCAAATCTTGGAATAAACCAGGCTTGAGGCTGCCACCTCTTTGGCCTTAAAAATTTCTGCTAGGAACGTACGTAGTAGGTGAAGTAGGAAGCCTTTGCCAGGGAGTTCAGGAGGCAGAGGGCAGAAAACAGGAGACAGGACAGATGAGGGGGAGGCAGTGTCTGTGGGAGATGTGGTTTTGCTACAGCCGGGAGGGAAGGGGGTCACAAGAGGCCTGTGAGTTTCACCAGCTCCTTGTCCCACTCTGGGCCACCCAGCGTCCTCCTGATTCTGGGAATTGGTGGCCATGGGTACTGATGGGCACCACCAGGGCTCACTCTCTCTCTGGGCTCTGGTTCTTAACACATTACTTCCCCAAGTGCAGTTTTCCACATGCTTCTCACGACGGACTACACGGGTGTTTTAACTACACAGATTCCAGAAAAGTACCCCCAACCCCACAGGGGGAGTGTTGGTAATGCCTTAAACCAAACATCCAGGGACCAGAAGGCTGTCAGGGGCTGTGGTGCAGATAAAGGGGACATATAGGGAGGGGACAGCATGCGCTTATTATCCTGATTTATGTCTCCAAATCATAGGAAGCAATTCCCAGCCATATTGGGGTGACCCCTGCTAACTTTCCTGCTGCTGCCATTGTAGCTGTGGGTGCTGAGGTCGGCTGAACCAGGCAGACAGAGGGGCCCAGCAGATGTGCAGATGTTTTGGGGGTGGCAACAGTTATATTTTGCTAAGTTTCTCTGATTTATTTATTTTTACAGTTTCTTTCCTGATTACTAGAGTAATGCATGTTTTGGGGTGGAGGTAGATAGTCTGAATTTTTTAATTTAAAAAGCAGTAAAGTAGGGGCTTCCCTGGTGGTGCAGTGGTTAAGAATATGCCTGCCAGTGCAGGGGACACGGGTTCGAGCCCTGGTCCAGGAAGATCCCACATGTGGCAGAGCAACTAAGCCCGTGTGCCACAACTACTGAGCCTGCGCTCTAGAGCCCGCGAGCCACAACTACTGAGCCCACATGCCACAACTACTGAGCCGGCATGCCTAGAGCCCGTGCTCCACAACAAGAGAAGCCGCCACAATGAGAAACCCGTGCACCGCAACGAAGAGTAGCCCCCGCTCGCCGCAACTAGAGAAAGTCCGCGTGCAGCAACAAAGACCCAATGCAGCCAAAAAGAATAAATTAAAAAAAAAAAAAAAAGTAGTGAAGTAATATAGGCTCATGTAGATCATTTAAAGCTGAGGGGTGGGGGTGTGTGTGTATCTGTCTGTCTGTCGGTCTGTCTCCCCCTGTCTCTTTGTTACAATGTCAGGATCTCTCTCTCTCTCTCTCTCTCTGTCCCCCTCCTCTCAGGAACCCTCCAGGCATGCTGCGGCCCTCTGGCCCCCTAACATTGTCCACCCAACTGAGTGCTTTGTCACTCAACTCCTAGCAACCCAGCCAGCCAGGCTGACAGCCTAGAGGAGTCAGGAGCACCCCAGAGTGTGAGCTTTCCAAAACCCTGTTCTCCCAGAGGCAGCGGCGGGTGGCACCTAACCGACACGCCGCCTGCAGCCTGCTGTGATTCAGTGTCTCTGGTCTGCAGATCAGCTGGGCGATGCTCCTGTCAGCCCACATTGATTTTCCTGTAGATTTCATTACCTCCAATCACAGAAGAAACTGTGCTCCTCTCCTGGAGTGTCAGGGCAAAATGAATAGCAAACATTTTCCTGCAGGCACCTTAGCTCTCCCGTCAAAGGCAGGCCACTGTCCAGGCCCCACCCCTTCCCCAAACCTCTCCTCTCCTACTCAGTGAAAAAGTATCCGGGCTGAGGTGGGGCATCGAATCCAACTTGGAGTGTTCAGGATGCCCAATTATGCTGGAGTCAGATCCTTCTGGGTCTTAAGACCTTCTAAATTATGGAATTAAGAGGGTTTAGAGGGGGGAAAGAAAGAGCTGGTGACACCAGATGTGTTCAGAATTTAGAATGGGCTTCCTCATATATTAAAGAACACCCTTTGAATATCATCAAAGAGACTGAGCAATTTTTATTCCTTTTAAAAGTTGCTTTAAGTGCTGATGGGGGTCCCTGCTCTCTGGCGCACGCACACACGCGCGCGTGTGTGTGGCTGCACGCGTGTGCATGTGTGTCACAAGGGCTTCTCTTACTATGTGTTTGGTTGGTGCCGGGTCCACCTTCCGAAACCCTGGTGTGTGGGGAAAGCTGCGCTCGTGTGGGCAGCTTTGGCACAGAGTCCTGGCACTGCGGATGAAGAGAGGCGTCAGCACTTTTCAAACAACAAACTAGCAGCAGAAGGCAGGCGCCAATCTCCGAAGTGGGCTTTGTGGGAGAGGTGAGGTCTGTTCTTTCTAACAGCCAGCCTGTAAGGACTGGACCAGGGAAAGGCAGCAGACACTTGAAAAGTAAGATGGCCTCTTCTCTCTAGGGGCACTGGAGTGGCCACGTAAGCACACATCCCCACCCAACTGAGCATGGGTTTCTGTGTGTCCATGTGAGTGCACTGCAATAAGAGCGACAGTTTTACCTGATAACTTTAGCCAGTATTTATTAAGCAAGTACCATGTGCCAGACACTGGGTGAGTTCTCTATCACCTACCTATTCTCCCATTTACCTTGTAACTTTAATCCTCACTATACGGAGAGCAGCATCATCCCTGTTTTACTGATCAGAAACAGAGACTTAAGAGAGTGTATGTGACTCTCCAAAGTGTTATGGGTTGAATTGTGTCCGTCCCCAAAATGCTGAAGTCCTAACCCTCAGGACCTGTGAATGTGACCTTATATGGAAATAGGGTCTTTGCAGATGCTCAAGTTAAGATGAAGTCAATAGGACTGGTATCCTTATAAAAAGGGGAATTTGGAGTGGAGAGAAGACCACACGAAGACACAGGGAGAAGACAGCCGTGATTGCCAATAAACCACCAGAAGCTAGGAAAGAGGCCTGGACAGATTCTTCCCTCACAGTTCCAGGAAGAATTAACCCTACTGATCCTTGGTCTCAGAATTTTAGCTTCCAGATCTGTGAGACAATACATTTATGTTGTTCATGCCATCCAGCTGTGGTACTTTGTTATGGCAGCCCCAAGAAATACATATACAAGGTCACACAGCCAGTTACTGGTATAGGCAGGTATGTATCAGGCCATGCCTGTCCTGGTTGTTACACAGCCTAGGCTGCACACTGCCTTTCCCCAGGAGGAAGTACACTGTGCCTACACTTGCTCAAGTGGGCCGTGAATCTTCTGTAGTTGATACATTCGGGTGGTTGAGGGCAGAGGCTGAAGGGAGAATTTATTATGCATCTAGTGTCTTTTATATACTTTAGCTTAAGAAATCTAAAAACCTGCTAACTTGATAATTTACATAAAGGATGTTGAAATGCTTATATCCTTTGATCTACTTCTAGAAATCTATTCAAATAAAACAGTAACAAATACAGAGACATATTTATGTAGGACTATTGATCACAGTACTATTTATGTAACAGGTAGCAATGCCCCAAATCTCAAAAAAGTATGAAATGCCATATTTATTTTTCAAAGTAAAATTAAATCTGGTTGAAGCCAATACCAGCCAAGGGTGATGAGCAGAGGTCTCAGTTCCTCCACCTCAAGCTGGGTTTGAGGACCCTGGCAGAGCCTCCTCAGCCCCGTAGACGGTCATGCAGCAGGCCCCCTCTGAGGTCACCCAGAGCACCGGGCTCAGATGGGACCACAGCCCCATGATGGGTCCGACCCTTATTTCTCTTCCCAGTCTTGGGGACCCACCAACTAGGGAGAAGTCAGTCTTTTGTCAACCTCTGCAGTTCCCAGCCTTCAGCCCTACCCTTGGACAATGTAGCCTACAGGTGTTCAGGGCCTCCACCTTTGAAACACAAAGGGTCATACTCTCCTCCAAAGTCTTTACCTTCCATCCGGGAGCAAAGAGAACCCTTTAGACATACCTTGTTCCCGTCTGTATCTCTGTCTCTTTCTCTTTCTTTCTCTCTCTTGGGCGGGTGTAGGCTCAGCAGATGTTTCATTTTTCTTTCATGTGACAAGAAAAAAATAATAATAAGAACAGACACAAAACAAGAAGACAGCACTTAATTTTTAAATAACAAATCTCTAACACCTGTAATGGCAACACCTAAATGCCCAATAATACAGGCTGGTTAACATCAATTATGATCCACACACACGTTAGATGAAGACATGAAAATTTTAGTTAACAATAATAGGAGAAAAGGTTTAAGCTGTAATGTGAATGAAAAAGCAGAATATTTGGTTATTTTTCTACTGCTACACAGCAAATTACTACAAATGTAGCCATTTAAAGCCACACCCAT
Source organism: Balaenoptera borealis (assembly GCF_965194805.1). Classification (NCBI taxonomy): domain Eukaryota; kingdom Metazoa; phylum Chordata; class Mammalia; order Artiodactyla; family Balaenopteridae; genus Balaenoptera; species Balaenoptera borealis. Next base: position 57,212,084 of record NC_138865.1, read on the forward strand.
TTATTATTTTGTGGTTCTGTAGGTTCAGGGTCTCATGATCAAAATGAATGTGTTGGCCAGGCTAAGTTCTCATCTGGAACTGGGGTCTTCTTTCAATCTCATTCAACGTGTTTGCAGACTCCAGTTCCTTGTGGTTGTAGGACCAAGGTCCCTGTTTCCTTATTGGATGTCAGTGGGGACTGCTCTTTACTTCTGGAACCTTCCAGAATTCCTTACCCTGTGGTCCTATCTTCAAAGCCACCAAGAGAGAATCTCCCTCCCTTCAAATCCCTCTCATGCTTCATATCTCTGTGTCCAAAAAAAGCCCAGTCTCTTTTAAGGTTCACCTGACTGGGTCAGACTCACCTGGGATAATCTCCTTTTCTTAAAGTCCACTGTAACATAACCTAGCCATGGGAGTGATACTCGTCATTTTCAAAGCTTCCCTCCTCCCCATACTCAAGACGGAAGAGATTAATCAAGGGTGTAGGGCACTGGGGAGTCATCTTAGAATTCTGTCTAACACAGATATCAACAGTATACACAGTAAGATCTCAGCCATGCAACATTTACATGCTCAGAAAAACACTAGTGTGATATAAACCTCAATGTTAATAAGATCTGTGAGGTAGGATTATGGATGCCTCTAGTTTCTTCTTTATACTTTTCTGTATTTTCCAAGCATTTTGTAATGAGCACATATTAGTTTTATAATCAGAGAAAAAAACTCACATTTTTAAGATAAACAATCTAGCCTCAAACTAGGATAGTAACGCATGACTATGTGTGGCATTGTGTGTGTGTAGCTGAGTGGTTTTCTCATTCGTTTGTTCTTTCATTCGTTAACTGGCCAATGGATGAACGTGCAGGCAGACTGCCTCTTCCTATAGGACTCTGTGGTGATGGGGACCCTGTGTCCAGAATCTCCCTGGAATAGTTTCATACTTTTCAGCAAAAGGATTCCAAAAGGCAAGTGGCATTCATCTTCGTAATTATCTTGGGAAAAAATATGGAAGGCAAGTTACTCGAACTGTTGAGAAATACTTTGCAATTTCTATTTTCCCACCACTACCCCAACAGCTTGATAATGTTGAGGTTTTGAAATTTCCCATTGTCTCTGTTAGCAGAAAATACCAGCTTCTCATAAATAACCAAAATGAAGCAACAGAACTCTTGGCTCAAAATCACTTTTCAGCCTGACATGTCAGAAGGAACCCGATGCCAAAATTCTCTCTCAAAACAGAAGTGTGGCCCTGGGAGACCCAGTAACACAAATGAACCAGAAACCCTTATGGTGGGAACCCCCTCCACTAACATTAGAAAGAGGAATTGCTCAAGGAGGCTAATCTCAGCATGTGGCAATGTCAACAGGGGCACACTGACTGGCTATCGTGGGGCATTGTGTGCCGGTAACAAGTCCAGGGCTCAGTTCAGAGACGAAAAATGTGAAATCAATGGGGCTGTACAGAAAAACCAGGCAAGGCTGCCTGGACCAAAGGGGACAGTGGCCTGACTTGCCTTTGAGGCTCTCTCACCTCCTTCACCTCTGCCATGTCCCTCCCCAGCGTCAGTGAAGACCTTTAGGGTGTTGGTTTTGATGTGGATACTCTCAGGGGTGTTTGCATTGTAATCAGGGGGTATAAAAGGTGCAAAAGCCCTGAGGACAGTAAAGAAGGGTTCGTTAACTGTGGAAGGACAAATAAGGAGGCTACTTTTGCTCAAGGGCTCCACCTCATCGGGTGTCACCTCCAAAGCCAACTTCCAAACACTCTGCATGATTACTGCATGTTTTTGTACAGTGTTGACCTGGCTCAGGAACAAGCCCCAAGAACTCCAGTCTGCCGGCCTTAAATGGGTGTGTGCATGGCCAGAGGAAGTTCTCTGAAGCACTCCTGAAGAAGGAGAAAGAACCTCTTCTCCCTGAGGTTAGGTATGGTCAGGCAAAGCTGAAATCCTGTCAATTTTAAGTTTGAAAAATTCATCAGTTTTTTACACAAACTTACAAATTATTAAGCATAAGAAATAAATGGATTATCATGAAACTGCTACCCAACTAAAGATAACGTTATCACCCCCACCCCATCTCCGCGCTCTTCTTTCTGTTGGCTCCTTCCCTTCCCACCTCCCTCTACACTTAGCAAGTAACCACTACCACTATCTAAACGTTGCTTTTATTATTTTTTTAAAAAAACATTCCTTATTCCTACTTTTTTCATTAGAGTTTGACCATACATCCACTAACCACATGCTATTTAGTTTTGCTTGGTTTTTGAACCCTATATAAGTGCTATCACAATTATATTGTTTTGTAACTAGCTGCTTTTATTCAACATTATGTGTTTGTGATTCAACCATTTTTAGGCCTATAGCTTTGGTTCATTCATACTCATTCCATTATATGAATATACCTGAATCCAATCATCTATTCTCTTATTGATGGAGCAGCTTTACTTTTTAAATTGGTTTTAAACATGCTTTCACCATAGGATTTAGGGTGGTGTTTATTCAAATAGGGATAAAGACAAGGTGTGTTTGATAGGACTGGGTGATGTGGCAGAAGAAAGAAACATTGTGAGGGTAAACCAGGTACTGGTTCCAACTCTCCCAAAAGTTTCTTTGTGCATATTATTTCACCATCCTCAGAAACACTGTTTCTACAAAATAAAGGAGCTGGAAAAACTTCAGGTTTCCCTCCAAAGCTACCCTTTAATTCATTGAGGTATTCACTCACTTAACACAGAGCACCTGTCACTTGCCCCCCACTGCTGAAGACGCAGTGGGAAATGAAACAGATCTGGTCTTTGCCATTACAGAACTTAGACTAAGGAGATACCACAGAAAAAAAGAAGAGCCCCAATTAAGTTGTTTTTTAAACTATACACCATGGAAAGTACTATACTGGGAACATACGGGGTGATGATACAGAGTTCCAGATGCATCTACTTTAGATAGAATGGTTGGGAAAGGCCTCCCGGAGAATGATACTTAAGCTTAAGAGGAACTAGCCATCCACAGTCAGGAGGAAGAATATTCCAGACTAAGGGAACTACATGTGCAAAAACCCCGAGGAGAGCAAGAACTTCACGTGTTTCAGAACCTGCAGGATCGGTGTGAGAGGAAGCACGGCTCCCGGTGTGCCCCGGACACATCTGGGAGGGGTTCTGTGGGCCGTGGTAAGGGTTTTGGATTTTATCCTATTTGCAAAGCAAAAGTGTTAAAGAGTTTTAAACAGCTTGACCATATCTGTGTTTTTTAAAAGATTACTGTGGCTGGCTTTAAGAAAATGGGTGGGAGGGGGCTGGAGTGGAAAAAGGGCCCTAGTGGGAGGCGACAGGGGCTCAGACCACAGCTTCGGCCATGGAGATGAGGGAGAGGGGAACAGATTGGCTTCCATGATGGTTTGGAACCAAGAAGGGGGCACTGTTATAATTGGCGTTTAATGAGAAACATAGTCAGCATTACGGATCAAAGGGGAAATAATCAGACCCCAGTTCACTTCACTACGGATGAGAAAGTTCAGAAAAGAGTGGGCTTGGCAGATAAGAAAGCTGTAGTCCTTTAGTAACTGGACAGTTTGGATCCTCTTTGTATCTCCTTCCCTTTCCCCCCTCCTCCCTCCTCCCCCTCTCCCCTCCCTCCCTCTCCCTTCCCTCCCTCTCTCTCTTCTATTTCCTAATTGTTCTAGCTGCGCAGCATCTTTAAAAATCTGTTTTAAGAGTGGAGCAGACAAGAACCAGCCTCCCCCGGTTTCCAGAGGAGAGAGGACACCCCTGCCCCCCAGCCCTCCGCCCCCTCCACTCCTTCCAATCCCCCCTCGCTACAAGTGCCTGAACACTGTGATGTCACACTGCAACCCTGGCTTAGGCTTTCTATCTCCCTCACAACACACTGATCCTTTCAAGTACCTGAAAGGTGTCTGGCCCTGTCGGGAGCAGAGTTCACCGGGGCTAGAGGAGACGGGAAAAGGTGTAGGATTCATGAGTACTGATTGGCTGAAGTGAGAAGTATTCTGGACGCTGATTGGCTGTGCCATTCGCGGGAAGGCGTTCGTGGCACCAGCAAAAAGTAGATCTAAGAGAAGACAGGTAAGGGCGTAGGATTCGTGAGCACTGATTGGCTGAAGTGAGAAGTATTCTGGACGCTGATTGGCTCCATCATGCACCGGAAGGCGTTTGTGGCGCCCCAGCAAAGCAGATCTAGTGCCGTGGCCCCAACAGGGTCCTGAGGGGGGGCGGGGTACACCCACCAGGCCCGAACCTTCTGGCGCCCTTTCGTGAAGGAGTCGTGATTTATTTTAAAAAAATAAAAATAAAAATAAAGTACCGTAAAACATGACCGAGTGGGGACTATCGGGGGCTGTTTAGGGTGCTTTAAAATTCTTTAATTTGCTGTACCACAATAACTTGCACTTGAATACAAGCAATCTCGCGTCTTAATAGCCAGACAATAAAGAGTTATTTATAGGAGGCGGTGTGCAGGCCCCAGCCTTCCAGGTGTGCCCCAGATTTGAAGCAAGCACTCGGAGAGATCTGCGGGACGGCGCTGCCTGATGCAGCCCAAACAAGCCCTTCGACTCTGCTGCCATTTTGCGGCTCCAGGGATGCACCGGCCCCGGGCTCCCCGCTCTGCACAACACGCCCGGCGCGCTGATTTATTTCAGTATTACGTTTAATTGTTTCCTTCTTGTTGAAGCCTTAACATGCGATGCTTGTAAATCTGACCCGAATCCTCCATATGGCGCTCTGGTTTTCCATTTTCAAATGCATTCGCCCTGGAATAATGACTGTGGTATAACTCAATTTGAGTTCTGCTGCTGGGGACTTTATTACATAATGCTTTCTAATTGACCCTCATAGTTTAATAAGACAGAACATTTCACCAGAACATTGACAAAAGTTATTAATTTTCACTTCAGCAGAGACCCATGTCCCAATTAAATCCCCCGAGAATGCCTGGCTGCCTGACTGACCTCATTATGGCTAATGCTTATTAGTCCTGCGGAGAGGATAGCATCACACACTGTTAAAATGCCTAAATGAGCACATACAACCGTCCAACGTGATTACAATTTACATACATGACTAATTTTACTCCCCTAATCCTTGTCTGGTGCAATGAATGTGGTGTGCTGCTGTCATACCACGAGATCAGCCATCGAGGATTTGGAAGGTGTCGTAAAAATGCCTTGCCAGTGTGCTAAGCTACACCCAGTTAAATTATATCTGCCTTTCTAGGAAACTATTTCAAGCACGTGGGCGTCTTGAAATGGGGAGACTAACTTGCGCCCATTCCTTCTTTAATATGGAACAGCTAGTACCCATTTGGGTTTTTTAGCCAACTTACAAAAACAAAAAAAAAAAAAGAAAGAAAGAAAGAAAGAAAAACTATCACCAGCAGCGGCAGCAAACAATTATTCCAGCCTTCCTGCTTGGCTACCTCATACTCCCTGAAGTGGATTTTTCTTCCCTGAATCTAGCTGTATTTGCACATTTTCTCTGAGCTTTCATTTGGAGGGAGACGGTAGGCAGGAGCTTGTAGAGTCACCACGCCTGCCTGTTTCGTCAGCTTCGATGTGAGGGCATCACAGCTAACACCTTGCCCACCAATGATGGGACCACCTATTCCAACTAGTTCCCCTGTTGTGGGAGAATCAGCTGGAAGGTCAGTTGCATGAAAAATGCGTATTTGCCCAGGCTGGTAAAATGGAAGGCTCAGAGTGGCAAGAAAATGAAAGTAAACCTTACTGAGTCTGAGGCTTCAGATTGTTTTTTGACCTTTCTTTTTCCTGGTCTATACAACAGTGTTTACCTTTCAGGCAGTCTGACCATGGCTCAGCGTCTGCTTTTCCCGTGCATTGTACTCATTCCCCCTGGGCTGTGTGATTTGACACATGACAACAATCTAACAATGGAGATCAAACTTCTCCTCAGACTCTTGCAATGTGACAAGTAATGTGTATTGACACAGCAAAGTGCACTCTGGAAATATGAGTGGTTGGGCAGGCACCCGACCTTCCCGCTCAGCTAGAGATAGCTTAAATCATAGGCTTCAGTTGCCCACAAAGATAAAGCCAAAATTTAAATAATGATAACCAGCTGGAAGCTGCAATTCATTGAAATCTTTTCTCCCTTTTTTTTTCTTTTGGTATTACCATATTGAAAGCAGGGATTTGGTGGGAAAAGCAATAGTAATAATAGCAAGAGCAAAAGACAAAGGCGAAAGAAATTAAACTAAACCTCCCCAGGGAATATTTGAAAGTTCTACACATTCTGCTCAGTCCCCATTCTGTAAGCGTTTACTAAGTATCTCCATTGTATTAGGCACTGTGGACGAGACACCCCACCCTCTGGAAGCTCATGGTCTGTAGGCAATACTGTCAAAACTGAAATGCAGGTATACAGGATGATCAATTCTACTGATGACAGAGGCTTATGGGATCCCAAAGAAGGGGCATTTAACCCACCTTTGGTGGTGGGGATGGGAGTTAGCTGGTCCAAGAAGGGCTTCCTAGAGAAGGAGTCATTTAAACTGAGCCCCAAATGATAAGTAGAACATACCTAGGTATATCAGGGAGGAGGGACTGGGCTCCAGGTAGAGAAAAATCAGTTCTTTTTCTCCTTCATTCTTTAACAAGTGGGCATTTAGTCCCACTATGTGCTGCCTGCTGTTCAGGTTCTGTGTCTGCATCTGATGCTGAAGAGTGCCTCCTGGTGGTGACCCGTGGTGTGGCAGCCTCTTCAAGGAGGTGAGGATTCACCAGGGAATCACGGAATGAAAGGGACTCAGTTCTGTGCATTGGGGGAAAACAGCAGATGCTATGTTAGCCAAGGTTCTGTCTCCATTTCCAGACCAAGGCACATGACTGTCACAGAATCTAAGAAAGGCATATCTATCAGCACGAGAGGTGGGGTTCAGAGGGAGGCCAGGGATTTCATTCTGAAATTCTTGAGGATGAGCTGAACCTGGGTGTGTTTTTTTTTCTTTTTGCCTGAAAGCAGAGGTCAGAAAAGTGAAACTCTGAGGGGCAAAGGGGTCACAACCCCAGTGTATTTAAACCACGTGATCCCCCAGGCAATCTCACACCTACTGGTACTGAGGTTAGAGCAGCATCAGGTGTACTGGCAGAAACACTTCTTGCAAAACACTCTGTACATGAGAACCAGAGTAAAGCAAGTACCCCACCCAAAGGTGTGAAACTTTTCCATTGCCCCTCTTGCCCCAGGCTGACAGGGCGTGAGACAGCAGCTTGAATACATAGCTGGTAGTTGGTAGGGAAAGCTGGTGGGTGTGCTAGGGGCACTGCAATCCATAAAGGAAAAATGGTCTAAACAGAGCAAGAGGGTTTTGTTGTTGTTGTTGCTTTTCCTGAGTAAATGAGCACTGATGTTCTCTCCCATGCAAGAAAGCTGCTACTGACCTGGAGACAATTTTTCTACCATGGACAAGGCAGTGAGGGCTTCTGGCTGATTAAAGGAAGTAGCTACTATTCACCATCTCTCAGAAGTGCGAGCATAAAGGAGGAGATGCAGCCAAAATAAACAGATGGCTGGATCAGGCGGGGCATGCTGTTATGAGCAGACACACAGGTAGCACAGGCCCTAGGCAACCACACAAAGCCATTCAGAGGAGCCAAAACTCAGCAAAGAGTTCTAGAACCCTGGGAAACAGCATGTGCTCTGCCCCAGGGGGGTCGCCTTGGAACTGTCACAGATCCAAAGGTAGTGAAGTTTGCACAGAGCTGGAGGCACCAAGCAAGCAAGCAATCCTGGACACCAGGGAGGACTAGGAAAAGATGGAAGTGAGAGTGAAGGGCTAAGTTAGCAAAGTCAGCAGAAACTCAGACCCCTCGAGTGCCTGGAAGGTTGAGCAGTAGTCAGTGTGGTGCCAACTGGCAGGCCGCTTCCAGAACCAACTCAGAGCCACTGAGGCATTTCTGCAAACACTGACTGAACACCTTCTGGGTTTCAGGCACTAAGACAGGGTTCTGTCTTCGAGGACCTCGTGGTCTGGCGAGTGGAGTGTTTATAAATAGCTAAATCACACCACCGTATAATGGTTATGAGCAGAGTTCTGAAGCATCATGAGAGAGGGAGCTGTCAGGGAAGGCTGCAGAGAGGAGGCAACATTGAAGCTGGATATTGAAGACCAAGCAGGCACTGGCACCAGAAAAACTGCACCACAAGGCTGTAGCTGGGTAACCGGGAGGTTATATTAGTTAAGACTCTGGCTGCCAAGCAAAGAAATCCAGTTAAACTAGCTGAAGAGGAGTGTTACTACAGAAGTACAGCAGATAATCTTACACAAAAATAAAAGGAAAGAAGTGCTGTTGGACTCTGTGAGGCCCCGAACCAGGAAATCAGGGATGTTAATCTATCAGACGGGCACAAGGACTCTGATCCACCCCTCTCTGTGCATCTGCTTCACTCCTCTGGATTCCTGAGGTCCCCCCACCTCTGTTTATCATGTCCTTACAATCCCATATCCTTGTCTCATAAGTGGCCCTGGTTTCCTCCGCCATCAACTTCAGGGTCAATTCTCTACAACCTTTCAAGTCAAGTACCCATCATCCTGGGGGTACACTTGACTCAATCTTCAGGGCTCTCATTCCAGTGAAGGAGAGCTGGAAGTAACCACAAAACACGCGGCCTCACTGAAGGCTCTATAAGACCCAAGCAACACCATCTTGGCACTCGTGGCATAATGTGGGAGGGGAGAAGTCTTCTACCCAGACACAGTGTGGCTTTGAGATATTGAGAGCTGCTGTCTTGACCATGGCAGTGCAGGAGTCTGGCAGCAGCTAGGTGGTGACGCCAGTCAATGTGACAATACCGAATAGAGGTGGCAGCAGTGCCCAGCATTAGCAACAGTGCCTGGTGGATAGAAAGGCATCCAGAAGGTAGACATTGGCCAAGGAGCCCAGAGGGTACCGTTCACACCTGACTCATCTTGTTAGTGAGCCCACAGGATTCACCCAGCTACCTGGGGAAGCTTTTGGCAGGGGGTTGAGTTCCTGCCAGCATGCGAGGGGTACCACTCGCTGTAAGGTCTCGTACCCGCAGGCAGTTTGACTTGGGGGAAGCTTGAGCCATGTGTTAATCAAGGTACCTAGCTTCCTCTTGACCTGTAGCCCAATGTCTGGGGGAACTGCTTATTCCAAGTAAGGCCCAGAAGGAATTAGGACCCTCTTAGAAGGACGTGAAGGAATTCCAGAGGGAACAAAAGTTGTCAGCTCCTACCAAGAAAAGTCAAGGGCGCTGAGAGATTGGAAAGAATAGCCGCTGACGGAAGAGTGTAATCAGACAGAAATGAATAGAAACTGCCCAAAGAAAATATGTGCTCCCTAGCAACCTGCCGCATAGAAAATAGGCCAAAAAAATAGCTCTAAAAAGGATGTGATAGTGGTAGGGCAAGTAATCAAAACTAGGAAAATGAGACAGTACGAAAAAAAATCAAACAGCAACTCAGCTGGAGAAATTATAGTACAAAGTTAAGAAAGTGCAAAAACATGATAAGGAAAGCAAAGGTGAAGAATGAAAAGAAGATTGCGAGAGAGGCTCAGATAAATAATAAGGTATTTTTCAAGTACAGGAGGAACAAGAGGTCAGTACAAGAGCCAATAGGGCCTCTAAAAGCTGGCAGAGGTAATTTATTGACAGAACATGAAGACATTGCTAAAAAATATGAAAAGGCTTTTTTCCTTCCCCTCCTTGCCTCTCTTTTCACAAAGGAAGATGGGGACATATGCCAGAACAGACATAAATTTCCCAGGAGTGGGAAAAAGACATATTGAAGGAAATCAGGATCATGTCAGCACAGGTGATCAAGAAATTAGGACATCAGAAAAATTGCAGAAAGTCTAGAGCCGGGCCAGAGCCTCCTGGAATGAGGGGCCCAGAGGCCAGTGAGGTCCAAGGCCAGGGAAGGGAGGGATGGGAGGATCTTCGGTGTGTCAGAGCAGAGGGGCGGTGACCCACCCAGGAGCTGGCGTAGGAAGCAGTCTCAGGCTGTGCCTATAAGCTCATCTTGTATATGCTTTTTCACCTCTGATAAAGGGGACAGAGTCAGGGTTTTATCAGGCCTTTTATACTCCAAACTGTTGGCGATGATCCCTGATGGGGTGCTTGGTTTTAAGAGTACCCAGCATGATCCAATTTGGGGTAAAAGTTCACTTTCCTTCCCATAAGAAGACTCCAGAACAAGGGCAGAAAACCTGGATTCGAGGTATGATTCTGTCACAGACTGGCTGTGTGACTTCAGGCTAATTGCTTAATCATGAAGATGTAGCTACCTCATCTCAAAAACGAAGATAAAAACTACCTTACAGGACCACAATACTCAAATGAAATTATTTATTCCTCCACCGATATAACAAAAAAAATACTGAGTGTTTTTAACGTGCCAGGCACTGCTTTTTGGCCCCAGAGAGGCAGCAATAATAAGACAGGTCCTGGCCCATGTAGGGCTGACATTCTAGTATGGGGAGAGAGGTATCCAGCAAGGAAACAGAAAAGTAAACCAGATCATTTTGGAGAGTGATGAGAACTTTGGAAAAAAAACAAAAAGAAAAAATACACAGCTGTGTAAAGGCCTGCTCATAGGGGTGGTCAGAGAATATGACATTGGGTTGAGATCTGAATTAAGAGGAGGGAAGACCTGGGATAGAACATTTCAGAAAGAGGGCAGCAAGCCTCAGCCCCAAAGTTAATGTATAAAAAAGCATTGTATAAACCGTACAGAGTCACCGAAGTGCTGGCCCTGAGTGGTATTATCAAGAGCTTTGTCCAAGGCTGAGAATTTGGTTTTCTCCCCAACTCCTCAAGTGAGTAAACTATAAGGAATTGTCAAGTCAAGGCAGACTTCAGCAAGACAAGCCTGGCAACAAAGAAAGAAATACAAAGCATACAACATTTACAGAAATACAAAACAGATTCTAAGAGGAGCAGGGAACGTAGGGCCTGACTCCCTCATCTCATGGATCCTGAGGCTGTGGTCCCTGCTTATGGCTCAAAGTCCCAGACAAAAAATCAGTTTCAGATGTGTTGCTCACCTTGGGCTGTCCAGGTTCTGTTTAAAAATATCCAGGTTCTGAAGTAAAAAATGAAGCTGCATGATTTGCTTCCCTGCTCAAAAGCGTTGGTCCTATCTGAAATTTATTCCATCCCATTCCCAAACTAATAATTGTGTCATGCAACAATTAAAAAGAAAAACTTCATTCTTATGTTTCCAAAGGTCCAGTTTCCTTTTCACAAAACCAGTCAAGCTCTTGGTCTGGAAAACAAGCTGGGTGCTGAGAGAGGAAACTAAGTGGAACCAGAAACTTCTAATACTTTGTCTTAACACGAGTCCAGTGAGACAGAAGTAAAATTTCATTTCACAAAAGCTTGTAGAGAGACTAATAGTTTCAGGGCATCACCAAAATAAATACTACCTGGTCCTTGTCCTTCACAAACTCATGGTCTCTGCTATGAATCACACTCTTTCAAAATACAGTATCCACTGGATCAGGAGATAAAGCCTTTATGGTGATTTTCACCAAGAAATAAAGCAGAAGCACACTGCATGTGGGGACGCTAGACATTCACAGACGCACATTTTTTTTCAATAAATGAACTTTCAGATGTCTGTCGGGATGTGCAGGAGGAGTCTTTGGTGAGGCCATACAGGGCACAAAGATGGCTTTGTCCTGTGGCAGGCCTGCACTAAAAGCCTAGCCTACCTGCTCACTAGCTGTGTGATCTTGGGCAAGATATTTAGCTTCTCAGTTTTCTCATCTGCAAAATGGGGCTAATAATACCTTGTGGAATTGCTGTCAGGATAAAATGAAATCATGCATTTAAACTGAGAGCTTGGCTATTACAGGTGCACCATGGTTACCCCTTAAGCCCTTTTAACTGGAGAAATTAAAATATAGGCAGTTAAATGATTAACATTTTACAATTTATTTGTATCTTCCTTTTTAAGAAGGGGATAACACCAGCCTGACATTTTAGAACAGATACCTACAATCTGTTTCCTGTCTTCCTCTCTTAAGAGGGGAACAACTCCTTATTTTAGAGCACGATCCTCTGATTTCCCAGGTCACATGTGAAGATCACAGTGACAGAACAGCAGTACCCTGCTTCTGTTGCAGGAGATACCCTTCCCAAAGTCCTCCTCATTTGGTTCTGGAGTTTCTAAGTTTCTAAGTCATTGAGTGTCTACTACGTGCTAAAGAGAATAAAGTGGTGAAAAGCCCAATGTAGCCCCTGGCCTCACGAACTTGGGCTTGAGTTGCTGCGTCACATGATCACCCAGATGCATGTTTGTGATCACTTGACTGCAACTTCTTGCAACCACAGTGGGAATTAAGGAGAAGAGGCACGTGGTGCTGCAGGAACCTGAAATAGGGAATTTGTCCTAGGCAGGGAGATCAGATTGAGTTACCTTGAGAAAGTGGTGCTTGTGTTAAGTGGAAGGCCCGGATAGACTTGACAAGGTGAAGAGAGGAAGGAAGAGCAGTCTGGGTAGACAAAACAACAGAGGTAAGTGCCAGGGGCTGGAGTGAAGAGAGAGGGAAGGGCCTGGTGGCCACTGTAAGGAGTTTTGTACTTAACAACAATGAAGATCAACTGAAGAATTTTGTGTAGGGAGGTGACATGATTAGATTAGTATTTTGGAATAATCACTAATGTTGGAAACTGGAAGGGAGGTATGTAAATCTATAAGAGGATATTGCAGGTATCCCTAAAAGGGTCGATGGTGGCTTAGACAGGGTGGTGGTAGAAGTTGATGGGGGGAGTATTATAGAATTTAGGTACAGTTAGGAAATGAAATAAACAGGAGCTTGAAGATGGCTTGTATGGGGGATAGAGGGGACCATCAATTGAAAGAGGAGGACGAGTCTTGGGATATTCCTAGGATTCTACCTTGTGAAGTGGATGGGGCGGTGAGAGGGCGAGATTCATGGGCTGGGGAACTCTGGAAAGCATTTGGACTTGGGGAGGTGGGAAAACCATAAATTCTGTTTTGGGTATGTTGGCCTTGAGACCACCTTTGAGAAATTCAAGAGATGTCAAAGAGAGATTTAGATCCATGTCTGATGATATGGATCCAAGTCTCGCTGGAGGTATAAGTGAAACCATGGTTTTTATTATCGGAGGAGTCCCCAGAAACAGACCCGGAGATGAGGGGTTGTGTGCAAATTACTCGTTAAGGCTGTGCTCCCTGGGAGCCTGGTAAGGGAAGGGGAAGAAGTGAGCAAGGGTTTGATCTTGGGCAAACCCTTGCAGAGGAGAGGCGTCAGCCTTATCCTGAAACCAAGCAGGATCCTGTGGGGTTCCTGGCCATGGAAGCCTTTCCGTGTCCCCTGATTCTTGTTTGTAGGAAGTAGACTCCAGCCTCCATGACCTTCCCTGAGTTCCAAAGGGCAGATTCAAAGAGTTGCTAATCAGGGAAGGGAGCTGATGCAGAGACAGGGAGGAACAGCCAAGAAACAATAGTGCAGCCTTGGGGCAGGGTCCTGGTTCTGCCTCAAGGGACGCACATAACCATATCTTTGAGCTCTTTACAGAAGCAAAACCCGTTACAAATGGAGTTAGCATTCTTCCTTCCAGAGAAGACCACCTGAGGCCAAATTAAAGAAACCAGAGAAGCTCATCAAGAGATTACCTGAGGCCAGATTAAAGCAGTGTAGGCCCTGCACACATCCTAATCTTATCAGCAACCCCACTCTTGAACCACTGCTATAAAACTCCTCACCAAATCCTCGCAGGTTGGGACACAGTTTTTGAGGGGCCTGAACACGCTGTGTCCCCCTTTGCCTGGCAAAGCAATAAAGTTTTCCTTTTCTACTTCACCCCAAACTCTGTCTCCGAGTTACAAATCAGCACTGGTGCACAGAGGCCGAGTTTTTGGCATCAGTATCAGCCTGATCTGCAAGGGGAATTCTGGAGAATCCATTAAGCCTCACAGCTTCCCAACCCACCACGAAGGAACCACACTCATGGGTGATACAAACCCCAGGCATGTCCCTCTCTCTGCCATGCAATTAGCCTGAGGGCAGTCCTCCTTCTTGTCCTAAGAGCTGTAGGTGAGGCACAGAACCCTCGAAAGGGATCCAAGGCCCACCGGGTGTAGTGCTGACGTGGTCACTACTGGGGTGGACAGGATTGCCCAGGGAGCGAGAGTGAGAAGGGAGGAGGGTCAGGGCCCCTGTGCTGAGGAACTTCAACATCACTGACTGATCCAAAGAGAAGCTTATAAAGGAGTCTGAAAAGGTGTTTGTTTCACAACCACTCTGCAAAGGAAGGAGGATTATCCGCACTTGAAAGATGAGAAAACCAAGACTTGTGCAGGTGAAGTAACCACCAGGTTGATGGGAGAGTTAGGACTTGAACACAGGTCTCTGCACCCTAAGCTCTTTCCAATGCAACAAGGGAAGGTTTTCCAGTGCTCAAGGGCCCCAGGAGTCAAGGGAGCTGGTCCGCCTTTGAAGATGTTTAGAGATGTTCATGGTCATGGTTGAACACTTCACCTTGTCGGACTCAGACTCTGAGGAGGAAGAGGAAGGGAAACTCCTTTTTCAGCAAACCTACGAATCTACTTTGGAGACCATGTCATCACAAGGATTCTGATTTCGCCTGTGTGAGGTGGGGAGACGAGGTGGAGAGGTTTGGACATTCAGCCCCAGGTCTCCACTTTGAACAGCTAGCAGCCTGGCCTGGGGTGGCAGGCGGGGTGTGCCTGGAGCTACCCTCACCCGCACCCAGAAAGGACGAAGGTGGCTGCGAGGTGGGCTTTGAGGCGGGTGGTGAAGGGTCTCAGCTGCCCAGAGCACAGGCCCAGCTCTGCTCAGTGCACCAAATCTCTGAGTTTATTTTCTGACCGGGGGGGAGCAGCTGTTGACTTTGTCCGTTCAGCAGGCTTGCCAGATGTTTGCTGACCCCAGGTTCTTTCTCCCCAGAGGCAGCCCCACCGCCTCCAAGATCAGCAGGGGTGAGGGGTGTGCTAGTTCCCAGGCTTCCCCAGGCCGGAGGGAGCGCATCTGGGGTGGGGTGGGCTCTGGGCTGGGACTCAGGGCCGTGCCTGCAGGACACAGGGCATGACCCTCTGTTTGCCGAGTCTCGGGAATGAGGAGTGGTGAGGAAAATTGGAAGTAATAATCCCTGCCCCCTGAATTGCCTGGGATTAATTAGGAGACTGATAATGTACAGCGTGTGCCTAGGATGAAAATGAGTTATAGTCTCGTTATTAATATAGCTGGATGGATGATTAGCTTATATAAAACAAGGCCACTTCTCAATAAGCCAGAGGTCATTAGGTGTCCTCAGAGGGTGACATAAGGGGGGAGCCTGTGGGTGTATTTGCGAGGAATTCCCACTGATTTACTGGAGGGTGAGAGACAGCAAATCAAAGCTGTTTTGCCCAGTTCAGTAAATAAAAAGCAGAGACCCAGCATGAGGCTTGTGTTTATTCTTCTCCTTAAAGAAAATATTTTCCATAAAACTGGACACTAACATTAAAAGTAAAGAGGGGGGCGGGGAAGAAGAAACCTAAAACCGATGTAAACTGGAAGCAAACTAATGTTCATTTCCTGTGGAGCAATTTTATGTTTTTTTAATGGAGTTACTGTGGCTTTTTATTTCACTATAAGGTGAAGAGTCAAAGCATGAGGATTTAAGGCTTCCAAGTGTGTGTCATTATGTGGACAGACCCTTAAATTTGCCACCATGCCCCAGGCACTGCTCCTGCATAACTAATGTCTCCCTGCCAGGGCCAGGGCTGAGGGCCCTTTGACTCCTCTGGAAGTTATGCAGGCATAAGGGGAGTGTCAGGAATGCAGGATTAGGCCCCATAATTGAGGCTGTCATTAGCTGAAGAGGCAGGCGGGTTCGTGAGCCTTTCCAAGTTTGCATTTATTATGGCATGAAGATATG
Source organism: Balaenoptera borealis (assembly GCF_965194805.1). NCBI lineage: Eukaryota > Metazoa > Chordata > Mammalia > Artiodactyla > Balaenopteridae > Balaenoptera > Balaenoptera borealis. The sequence continues at coordinate 57,227,977 of NC_138865.1, forward strand.
GCTCCTTTGGTATAAAGGGGGTAGGGGAGGTTTCTGTAAGTCGGCAATAGTTTCTTCTCTCTCCCTCTCTCCCCTCTCCCCCCATTTTTAAGTTGGCTGCTTCTGTAACATTCATTATGCTCTTCTTAATAGATCCCAGAAATGCTGAAATAGTCCTTCAGAGGAAGCATTCACTTGAAACAACAAAAGATTAGAGAGACCTTAAAAATGCTGGGTTTTCTTTACCTTTTGAGGAAGGCCAGCTGGAACCTTCTGAAATTATTCCTATTCAGTGTGCAGTCACAACACAGTATTGATGGTGAGGATGAAATATTATTTTTGTAAATCACATGTGGATACAGCAATGCTACTTCAGACACTCCTTACTGGATGGTGGGAGTAGAAACCAGGGCCAAGGCAAAGGATCCTGCTACAGGATAAACAGGCCAGGGAGGGGAGAGGTCTTCAGACTCTGAAGAGAACAAGTGGCCTGTGATCGTTCACGCACAGACATGCAAGTGGTATTCTAAATACAGCCGTTCTCTCTCTTTTTTTTTTTAAATTTAATTTTTTAAAAATTTATTTATTTGGCCACACCACAGCTTGTGGGATCTTAGCTCCCCGACCAAGGACTGAACCCAGGCCCTTGGCAGTGAAAGTGCAGAGTCCTAACCACTGGACCGCCAGGGAATTCCCTTAATTTAATTTTTAAACTATAATAAAATATAAATAACATAAAATATATCATTTTAATAATTTTAGGTGTACAATTCAATAACATTAGGTAAATACATCCACATGGTGCATCACTACCACCATCCAGTTCCTGAATTTTTCATCTTCCCCACTTGAAACTCTGTACCCCTTACACAATAACTCCACAGTAATTCCCCTTCCCGCCTCCCTTCAGCCTCTGGGAACCACTATTCTACTTTCCATCTGTATGATTTTGACTCCCCCCAGGTACCTCATATAAATGGAATCATACGTATTTGTCCTTTTGTGTCTGGCTTATTTCATTTAGCACAAATATCATCAAGGTTCACTCATGTTTTAGAATGTATCAGAATTCTATTCCTTTCTTAAGGCTGAATAATGTTCCACTGTATGTATATCCCATATTTCCTTTATTCACTCATCCACCCACGCACATTTAAATTGCTCTACCTTTTGGCTATTGTGAATAATGCTGCTATGAATATGGATATGTAAGTACCTCTTCCAGAACCTAGTTTCAAATATTTTGGGTACACACCCAGAAGTGGAATTGCTGGATCACATGTAGTTCTAGATTTACCTTTTTTTTTTTTTTTTTTTTTTTTAGGAACCACAATAGCAGTTGCACTATTTTATATTTCCACCGACTGTACTCAAGGGTTCTGATTTCTCCACAGGCTCAGCAACACTTGTTATTTTGCATTTTTTTATAGTAGTCATCCTAATGGGTGTAAAGTGGTACCTCATTGTGGTTTTGATCTGTATTTTCCTAATGATTAATGATGTTAAGCATCTTTTCACGTGCTTACGTGTTGATACAAATATCTGTTGGAGCCCCCACGTTTAATTCTTTGGGGTATATACCTGGAGGTGGAAGTACACACCATCAGATGTTGAAGCGGCCCCCCTAAGGACTTACTCTAAATCCTTGAGAGTATAATAAAACTTTGATTAACCGGAATGCTTATAGGCAGAGGAGAGCCTGGTTAATGGAGGGTTAGTTAGACTTCTCCATTTTTGTTCCAATCACTCTTGCTGAAATTCTTCCCAAATGTTTTGTTTGTTTTTTAGATAAGTTACACAGCCTCTCCTAGGAGGACTTTTCTTTACCCTAGAGGAATACTGTAAAATGAGCACCTGGAGACTAGGTTCTTAGTAAGCTATCCTGGAAATTTAGATTAGAAGGTATCAGATATGTGTATTTACATTATAGACCAAAAGGTAACTGTATCGGACCGTGAGCTCCAAGTGAGTTAAATGTTCAGAGACGTGGTTTTGGAAAAGATGTTCTATAGCTCTTCTTTTTGGCAGTAACTGGAGTGCAGGGCCTGTTGTCTATTAAGGCCACTCCTAGTTCATGAAAATAAAACCATGTCAACTGCAAATAAAAGAATGTTTATCTTTCTATTCTCTATGGAGGGAGTTGGAGGGTCCAGGCTGGGAATGTGTCTTATTCATCCAAATGTGATAGCACATCAGTGATGTTTCAATGGGAAAGGAAACATGTTCAAATTCACCCAAGTTTCACCTCACTGGAAACTGTGATTTAGGCTAGATTCTGTGTTTATGCATCATGGTACCCCTGGCACTATCCCAATGCCAGGCACCTAGTAAGTGATCAGTAACTATTAACTGAATGAATCAGCATGGCCTGACCTTTTAAAAGGCTGCCTTACTGGCTCTCGGCCTCATGAGGGGTTCAGGTGGCAGTTCTCTACCAGCAGTGGGATGGAGCACTTTGCTGGCCAAACTGGATCCCTGTTCCTGGCTGCTGCTAGTACAGAGAAGCCTACTCTTTGCTACTTGTATCTGTTTGTGATCCTTCCTTTAATTGCATGGGGAACTTTTTTTTTTTTTTTTTTGGCAACTAACAGGGGAAGGAAGCAGGAGATAAAGGAAGATGTTGGCTAAAATTGCAGGAAAAACTATTGTGAGTATGGTCTGGTGGGTAAGGTTTAAACTCACGATCAGAGGAAGGAGAGCCCGGGCAGGAGAGAACTCTTCTCCGGAGAATGTCTGTGAGATTCTGAGCACAGACCTGCTGCTTTGCAGCCTGTGTGACAGTGTGGTTGGGAACGTCTCTATTCTCTCTTCTGCGTGGGTCCTCTGCCTGCTCTGGGCGCACTGGAGACAGCAGCCTGGGTGGGAAGTGGCACTGGAGATGCTCACTGTCCCAGGGCAGCAGGGGCTCCTTCGGGCAGCTCTACGCCAGCCAGGGTGGGAGATAAAGGACATATGGGCACCTGATACCCATGGAAGTTGACTGACAGACTATGGGCTCATGTAAGCTCCTTGTTGGGACTTCCAGAAGAAAAAGGAGGGATGCTTTGAAGTTCTATACTTGAACATATGTGGAGTTCAAAATCATAGTGTGTGTGTGTGTATGTGTGTGTATAAAATCTCCAGCTGGTGAGACCTGAGGAATATTTATTTGTTCTCGAAATTACTACCTTTGTATCTACAAGCAACCAAGCCCATAACAGATACCCATTTAGGTAGTAAATGGATGAAGAAAGGGAAACAAAATCTACACACAAAAAGTTATCTATTTTTCAAATAAATTTATCTACAGCTTGGTATAAATAATGGTCCTCCTGCCAAATAAGACATTCGGGTTTTGATAGTAATAATAATAATACTCATTATAATACATAGTACTTTCTTTGTACTTTCTTTGTATAAGGCATGATTCTAAGCAATTTATATACTTTAATTAATTTAATTCCCCCAACAGTCCTGTGAGGCAGGAATATTACTATGTCTGCTTTACAGATGAGAAAACTTAACAGAGAAGTTAAGTAACTTGGCCAAAAATCACACAGCCAGTATGTGGCAAAGTTAGAATCCAAACCCAAGAAGTTGGACTCCAGAGTCTGAGCTTTGATATATATAGATATACATGATGACAATTTTATTGAGATAATTTATATACCATAAAATCACCCTTTTAAAGTGTGCAATTCAGTGGTTTTTAGTATATTCCCAGGCTAGTACAACTATCATCCCCATCTAATTTTAGGACACTTTTACCACCCAAAAAGAAACCCAGTATGCATGAGCATTACTTCCCATTCTTCTCTTTGTTCAGTCCCTGGTAACCATTAATCTACTTTCTGTCTCTATGGATTTGACTATTCAGGACATTTCATATAAATGGAATTTAAAAATAGAATAAATGGAGTCATACAATATGTGATTTGTGCCCAGTTTCTTTCACTGAGCATGATGTTTTTAAGGTTCATCCATGTGGTAGTATGTATCAGTACTTAAATACTTTTTATGGCTAAATAATATCCCACAGTATGAAATATTACATTTTTAAAATTCATTCGTTGATGGACATTTGGGTTGTTTCCACTTTTTGGCTATTATGAGTAATGGTACTATAGACCAGCACAATATAGGGGCTACCACAAATTTTTAAAAACATAAAACCAGCATGCACTGCATTTCACATGCAGTGACTAATCTGCTAATAGGTCTATTTCCTGGAGGATTCAACAATTGCCCTTCTAATCCCAGGCAGGCATGACTCTGCCCATCTGTATCCATGGAGCTGATGAAGGAGGTGGTGATCATACCAGATGACATAGGTGAAAGTGCTTTCTAATACCTGAAAGCATCTGTCCAACTATTAGTCATCAATTATGTGAGCTTGGCCAATTCTTTGAGAGCTCTAATTAGATACTTGAGAACAGTGAGTTGGCTAATTGAGGTTTTATTGTTAAAAACATTATTTAAGAGTTTCCATGAAATTGAAGATGATTCAAAGAAATGAAAAGATATCCCATGCTCTTGGATTGGAAGAATTAATACTGTTAAAATGGCCATACTACCCAAAGCAACCTACAGATTTAATGAGATCCCTTTCAAACTACCCATGACATTTTTCACAGAACTAGAACAAATAATCCTAAAATTCATATTAAACCATAGAGGACCCAGAACTTCCAAAGTCATCTTGAAGAAAAAGAAAAAAATAGGAGGCATAACCCTCTCAGACTTCAGACAATACTACAAAGCTACAGTAATCAAAACAGTGTGGCATTGGCACAAAAACATATGGATCAATGGAACAGAATAGAGAGCCCAGAAATAAGCCCACCCACCTACAGTCAATTAACCTTTGACAAAGAAGGCAAGAATATACAATGGGAAAAAGTCTCTTCAGCAAGTGGTGCTGGGAAAGTTGGACAGCCGCATGTAAATCAATGAAGTTAGAAAACACCTTCACCATGCACAAAAATAAACTCAAAATGGCTTAAAGACTTAAACATAAGACATGATACCATAAAACTCCTAGAAGAGATCGTAGGCAAAACATTCTCTGACATAACTTGTACCAACGTTTTCTTAGGTCAGTCTCCCAAGGCAACAGAAATAAAAACAAAAATAAACAAATGGGACCTAATCAAACTTACAAGTTTTTGCACAGCAAAGGAAACCATAAACAAACGGAAACGGCAACATGCAGAATGGGAGAAAATATTTGCAAATGATGTGACTGACAGGGCTTAAATTCCCAAATATACAAATAGCTTATACAACTCAACAACAAAAAAACAAACAACCCAATTGAAAAATAGGGAGAAAACCTAAATAGACATTTCTCCAAAGAAGAAATACAGATGGCCAGTAGGCACAAGAAAAGATGCTCAACATTGCTAATTATTAGAGAAATGCAAATCAAAAGTACGATGAGGTACCACCTCACCTCACACAAATGGTGGTCAGAATGGCCATCATTAAAAAGTCTACAAATAACAAATGCTGGAGAGGGTGTGGAGAAAAGGGAATCCTTCTACACTGTTGGTGGGAATGTAAGTTGGTGCAGCCACTGTGGAAAACAGTATGGAAGTTCCTCAGAAACTAAAAATAGAATTACCATATGATCCAGCAATCCCACCCCTGGGCATATATCCAGAGAAAACTATAATTTGAGAATATACACGTACTGCTATGTTCAGAGCAGCACAATTTACAATAACCAAGACATGGAAACAACCTAAATGTCCATCGACAGATGAATGGATAAAGAAGATGCGGTGGAATCTTCTTTATCCAATGGAATACTACTCAGCCATAAAAAGGAACAAAATAATGCCATTTGCAGCAACATGGATGCAATTAGAGATTATCATACTAAGTAAGTCAGACAGAGAAAGACAAATACCGTATAATATCACTTACATGTGGAATCTAAAATATGACACAAATGAACCTATCTATGAAACAGAAACAGAATCATGGACATAGAGAACAGACTAGTGGTAACCAAGGGGGAGGGGGTTGGGGGAGGGATGGAGTAGGAGGTTGGGGTTAGCAGATGTAAGCTATTATATATGGAATGGATAAACAACAAGGTCCTACTATATAGCACAGAGAACTATATTCAGCATCCTATGATAAACCATAATGGAAAAGAATATAAAAAAAAGAATGTATATATATATATATATATATATGTATAATTGAATCACTTTGCTGTACAGCAGAAATTAACACAACATTGTAAATCAACTATACTTCAATAAAAAAAAAGTATTAAAACTGAAAATAAAAGTTTCCATGATGTGTTATTTGGGAAAAAAGAAAAGGGCCCCCTTGCATATCCACAGTCAGTCACAATGGGCTCTTCTTTCACAAATGCCTTTAGGGGTCCCAGAGATACCAGCCCCTCTGCTACCATTTTTCTCTTTCCTAGTTATTGTTCACTGTGGACGTTTTGTTGATTCTTCCTCATGGAAAGCTGAAAGCACAAATTTAAATTTCTAATCCAGTTAGGAATGTATTTAGCTGCAAGTAATAGAAAACCTAACAGTGGCTTAAACAAAACTGGATTTTTTTTCCTCACATAATAAGTCTGAAGGTTGCTTTGGTGGTTCAAGGATATCAGGACTGATGCTTGTCTTGATCTATCTCTCATGTTCATAAAAAGTTTGTCCAACATGAAGCATCATGTCTGTATTCAAGACAGAAAGGGGGGTTACATAAGGGAGGTGTCAGGAAAGCAGAAGCATTCTCAGAGCCCTCTAGCACACTTCCATCTCTTGGCCACAGAGATCAAATGACCACCCTTCCTCATAAGGCAGGCTGAGAAAAGTCATAGTTTTTCCAGCTGCTAGAGTGGAGGAATGTGAAAGAAAAGGGAGTTGGAAATAGGTGTTGAGTTATCCAAAAAAAAAAAAAAAAGAAAAAAAGTTAGCCACACTCTCCTTTTAGGAGAAGGTTAGGAAACCTAAACAGACAGGAGGAAGAGACAACAGCTCTGACGGAAGAGGCTGGCACATCTCCTTTTCTTTTTCAGTTGGTGTGTCCAGTGAAGTTCTCCATTTGCCTTTTCTGCTTTCAGACTTGGGATTATACTGGAACCACTCATCTCCCCACAGACTCTGGTTTGGCTTCATAATGGTTGAACGCCTGTCTGGATGTTTTAGTGATGTGACCATAGTACATTGTGACACGACGTGCTCTTGAGATGTTGTGACCGGAACCAATCTGGCTGGCTGAGCAATGTCTAAATCCCAGCAAGTTTGTCCCGGGATGCGGGGGCCAGCTTGAGATGTCAAAAGGATTCTGAAGAGAGTTTTCTGAATCTGCCCCTCTTCATTAGGATTAAGATGTTCTTGAGGACGGGGCTGGGGTCTCACCTTCTATTATGTCTCCCTTTCCCTGTTCCCCTTTTCCATGTGCTGAACAGTCCTGGGCACGTAGATGGGTCTCAATAAACACTTGAGAGGTAAACTCACATTTCTGGTGACTGGTCAAAGATGTGTCACTTGTTGTAAAGTGTGCCAAGAAAGTCACTCACTCATTTGTCCAATAAGCAGTTTAATAATTTAATCTGTGAACCAATTACTTCAATACAGTTTCCAGAAATAGAGTTCTCCATCCTTTGAAGCGGGTTAATTGTCAACCTATATTTTATCTGTGTTCATTCATCTGACAGACAATTAGTGAGGGCTTCCAAAGCATCAGGCACAGTGCTAGGCACAGGGGGACACAGAGAAAAGTATAATGCTGCCTGCCTGGACTCAGAGGGAAATGGGCTAGACAGGCATGTCAGCAGTGGGACCAGGGATCTGAGAAGGGCTGCATCAAAGCGCTGTGGGCTCACGGGGGGCGGGTGACTCACGGCCCGGAGGAGTTGTGGCGTTGTGCAATCAGATTGGCTGCCAGAGTCGTCCTCCTCAGACATTCCAAGCTGACTGCTGGCTTGGTTCCACCAAGGGGATCAGGGGGACGTGACCCTGTCTGGCTTCCCCCCTAGTTGGGTTCACTAGTGAGAGCATGCTACTCCCTGGAGACCAGCTCCACACATGCTCCTAATTGGCTCCTTTAAGAAACAGGACAAAGAAAAACATTAAGGAGAGTAAGGATGAGGTTCGGGGAGCCTGAAGACCAGATGCCTTCTGAGTGAAGCGGTCCCTTCAGACCTTTTCCATTCCCCAAAGTCTAGAACACGCACCTTCGTTTTTCAGAGGGGACGGGGTGAGATGTGAGAGGGTGTTTGGGAAAAGCTGTCTCTACAAGATGGCTCACTGCATGAGACAGTCTGAGAGCCGCGCAAATACTACATAACTTTCTTCACAAAAATGTCAATTAAGGGAAAAAAACAAACATATTTTTGGAGACATCTTACTCCCTCATTCAAAGGCTTTATGGAAGCCAGTGGTGGGGATGGGGTCCGGTGTATGTGTGCGTATTCTTGCACCTTAGATGACCCACTGATATGAATAGCAGAACAGTGCTGGAAAAAAATGACACTATTTTGTAGCCTCTAAGGGTTAATGTCAGGGCATATTTGAGACTTAGCAGCAAAAAGGCAGCCTTGTGATCTTTTATTGTGAAATAAGATTGGAGGCCACAGCGCAAAGCCGGGGGAGGAGGGGGGAAGCATGGAGTGGGTGACCCTGAGACTGCAGGCTCGTGCCTGAGTTAGAAGAGCAAGTAGGATGCGGCTGGGAACTCAGAGAACATTTCCCAGCTGGCTGCACTTGAAATAAAATTTCTTCAAATAAAATTTGGTCTTCTTGCTATCCTTTTTTTTTTACTATGCATTAACATAACAGATTTGGTAAATCTGGAAGTGGGAAGGCACCTAAGTGATCCCTGGTAATTCTTTATCCAAGAATCTCACCGAATATTTCATGTATGGCCTCGCTGACACCTGTTCCTGCCTATGAATCTCTGGCCACTCTAGACACCACTCATTCCTATTTTATACACGCAGAAGAGGGAGAGGAAACTAAGCATCTTCATAGAGAACTAATCATGCACCAGAACCAAGAGCTCCGAGGGTCCTGGCTGCTGGTGCTTGGCTCAGACAGCGGCACTGGGCTCCCTTTTCTGCTCGTGGGAATAATGGCTAACGCTTTGGCTTCAGACTTTGCCTTTACAGGGGTGATAAAAAAAGTATCATTTGTTGAGAAGGTAGTGAAATGCTGACTTCTTAGCCCTTTGGTCAAGGGAACTTCCTTGAAAGTGCTTTAAAGTAAGTTGATGGCTCCTACACTGCTGGTGGGAATGTAAATTGGTATAACCACCATGGAGAACAGTATGGAGGTTCCTTAAAAAACTAAAAATAGAGCTACCATATGATCCAGCAATCCCACTCCTGAGCATATATCTGGAGAAAACCATAATCCAAAAAAGATACATGCACTCCAATGTTCACTGCAGCACTGTTTACAATAGCCAAGACATGGAAACAACCTAAATGTCCATCGACAGAGAAATGGATAAAGAAGATGTGGTACGTATATACAATGGAATATTATTCAGCCATAAAAAAATTAAATAATACCATTTGCAGCAACAGGGATGGACCTAGAGATTATCATACTAAATGAACTAAGTCAGACAGAGAAAGATAAATATCATATGACATAACTCACATGTAGAATCTAATTTAAAAAAGAGATACACGTGAACTTATTTACAAAACAGTAGCAGACTTACAGATATCAAAAACAAACTTATGGGTACCAAAGGAGAAACGTGCAATGGGGGAGGGATAAGTCAGGAGCTTGGGATGAACATACACACACTATATAAGACAACCAGTAAGGACCTACTGTCTAGAACAGGGAACTCTACTCAATACTCTGTGATAACCTATACGAGAAAAAAAACTAAAAAAGAATATATGCATGTGTATAACTGAATCACTTTGCTGTATATCTGAAACTAACACATTGTAAATCAGCTATACTCCACTAAAATTAAAATTTAAAAAGTTGATAGAATCCACATGCAGTCCTTTTTTTCTCAGCTGCAATGATGGCTCATCTACAACCAAAAAAAGGCAAAACCTGTGGCTATACTGAATGCCTTGTTTCTTTGATTGAATTGACCCTTCTTTAAAGTGCTTATTGAATTTACTGGCCAACTTAATTAAAAGTGCTAAAAGAGTACAGCTTCCCCTGTGGAAGAATTGTGCCCATGCCTTTCCTGTGACTGCCCTTAAGTGACATGTATATAACGCATGGGGCTGGGCTGGAGGTCAAGCAAGTTAAAAATAATTCTTTCCTAAGGTATAAACTTGTCCCCTCAAGTGACCCCTGGGCACCTCAAAGCTCTCTGACAGTGGCCACAAATAGAGAGTAAAGAGGGGAATTTAGGGAGTTTTAGACAAAGCTGGGAGGCTGCCTGTTTCATGTTGAACTGTTCAGACCCAAAATGTGCATCATAGGCAAGAACTAGAAATTGGGTCTAAGAAACAACGGATACACTACCAAATGTAAAATAGATAGCTAGTGGGAAGCAGCCGCATAGCACAGGGAGATCAGCTCGGTGCTTTGTGACTGCCTGGGGGGGTGGGATGGGGAGGGTGGGAGGGAGGGAGATGCAGGAGGGAGGAGATATGGGAATGTGTGTATATGTGTAGCTGATTCACTTTGTTATAAAGCAGAAACTAACACACCATTGTGAAGCAATTATACTTCAATAAAGATGTTTTAAAAAAAAAGGAAACAACGGGAACCACTTTCAGTCAATTAAACCCAGAAATAAGCAGAGATTTATTTTTTTAAATTAGAGTCAGAAGTTAAGCTTTAAGAAGGTACAATTCTGTCCCATGGAATTTGTTCCTTGTCTATTAAATAGTATTTAATAACAACTAATGTTCTTGAGCAGTATTTTGTACCAGACTAGTGGCTAAACTTTTGTATACATTATGTCACTTACTCCTTACAACAAGCACATGAGATAGGTACTCTTACTATAATGTATCCTTCACAGAAGAAGGAATGGGGAGATTTTTAAGGAATCTAGCAGGATTTGAACCTTTATCTGCCAGACTCCAGAACCCACACTCCTACCTAGTTCTATGCTGACCTAGTTCTATGCTGCATCAGTATTTATTACATGGCTACCACGAACAAGACACTTCTCACGTGTTTACAACTACGCGAGCCATCCAAGAGGGTCTCAGAGGTGGCAGTCTTGGTTTTCGTCTTGGGCTACATGATGAAAAGTCATGAATCTCATTAACCCAGATGTATGAGACACAGACCCTAAATGAAGACATTCCTGCTGAGAATGGAGTAGAAGAATGACCTCTGGAGATCCTTTGGAAAAAAGGAAAAGAGGGTCTCAATCCAAGGAAACCGAATGAGTACTTTAGGCTTGGAGATTAGGAGTTAGGAATGAGAGAGGGAAGGGCCTCAGGCAAAAACAATAAAACTCGATTTTAGTTTGACATGGTGGCAACTTGACTTAAAAGAGAGAGGAGGAGCTGGGAGAGAGATGGAAGGGATAGAGGGAAGATAGTGTTTCAGGTTTTTTTTTGTTTTTTTTTTTAAGACATTCCCTCAAGTCTGCTACAGTTAAAAGTGAAGGGATAGAGGGGGTCAGATAGAAACAAAGTGCAGAGGGAGAATTGAAGGGAGCTGGGAGAACAGAAAGTAAAAGATCACAGGATAGGTAAGAAGAAAGCCAGAGGTAGCACAAAGCCCCAGGGAAGAAGCGTGGCAGTGGAGGCGAGTTTAATCAGCTTCGCCTAAGGCAGCCGCAGTTAAACAAAGGATGCAGGGCGGAGGAGAGCGGCAGTGCTGGAAAGGCGAGGGTCAACAGTGGTTTCGGCGACAGCTATTTGGGGGCAAAGGGACAAAGGTGGGGAGACAATGGGAGGAGCCCAGTTGCAAGAATGAAGTTAACAAAGATCAACCAGGAAAATGATGAAGGGACAGAGGCAGGAGAGCTGCCATATCCCGAAGGGGTGTTCAGGGGCTGCAGGTTGCTAGCTGCTGGCAGGAGGGGGACGGGTAAGGCATAAATGACCGCGAGAGGCAGGGGAAAGTTTGGGGCAATCATAAAGTGAATATTTAGATGTGTCTAGGAAAACTGAAGTTCACCGTGGCTATAAATCGAACAAACTTGCCCCAGGCATGTACCGCTTTGTTACATCTGGCTAGCTTAGTGCTGACCACAGAGACACCTGATCTGGTCGTTAAAGCGGCTGAAAACACCAGCCCATTTCTGCCATGACCTGTCTTTGAGTTTGCTTTCTGAGGGAGGAAGCAGGGGGCTGGGAGGAGGCACCCGAGGGACAGGTGTGGATGAAAGTAAAAAAATAAATGCTACAAGAAACGGCTTTTTTAAAAAGGCGGGGGAGGGGTAGGGGGAAAGATTGTCCTTTTTTTCAGGAGAGCCCAGTGAACTTCATTTCGGAGCAGAGTGGAATCAAGGGGAGGGTGTGGGTTCTGGGTCAGACAGGCCAGGGGTTGAAACCTGGTCCTGCCACTTTTGAATTGAATCTGGTCAAGGTGTGCCCTTTCCTGGGCCTCATCTGTAGAAAAGCAACCGCTGAGAGGGCATCATGGGTAGATGCTGTGCAGAGAGAAAGCATCTGGAGATGGGCTGGCCAGTCAGCTGTAGGAGTGACAGGAGGGCACGGGGGCAGAACAGTCTGGAAGGATCCAGAGAGGGAACTTCCTAGAGTCAGATTTTGTTACATTGCTGAGTAATGAGAAATCTAATTCCAAAGCCACCCTTCTATCAATATGACTGTTGGGCTGCACCCAACAGGCCTAAAGCCCTATACTCGCCCAGCTTCAAGACTGAATTCTGAGAATTTATGTAAGCACTATGAAACTGAGCAGGACCCTGTGGGGCTCCTGGGCACAGAAACCTTTCTGTGTCCCCTGTTTGTTGTACGTAGGGAATAGGCGTCAGCCTCCGTGACCTTCCCTGAGTTCCAAAGGGCAGGTTCAAACAGTTGCTAATCAGGGAAGGAAGGGGATGCAGAGACAAGGGAGGAACAGCCAAGAAACAATAGTGCAGCCTCGGGGCAGGATCCTGGTTCCGCCTCCAGGGATGCACATAACAATACCTTTGAACTCTTCTGCAGAACTAAAACCCCAACAAGTGGAAGATATTATCTACCTGATGAAGCATTCTTCATTCCAAGGAGAAGGTCACAGTTTGATAACCTCGAGAACCACAGAAGCTCATCAGGAGACCACCTGAGGCCAGATTAAAGGAATGCAGGCCCTGCACACACCTTGATCCTTATCAGCAACTCCGCCCTTGAACCATTGCTATAAAACTCCTCGACAAATCCCCCCAGGTTGGGACACACAGTTTTGAGAGCATGAGCCCGCTGTGGCCCCCTTTTCCTGGCAAAGCAATAAGCTATTCTTTTCTACTTCACTCAAAATTCTGTCTCTGAACTTCGATTTGGCACTGGTGCACAGAGGCCAAGTTTTTGGCATCATACTTAATTTTTTTTTTTAAGCCAATGAAACAGAGCTCATCCACGAACCAATCTTGGCAATGCCATTTGCAGGCAGAGACACCTCATATTTATAAGGTACATATAGACATATATGTATCTATATAGACACAGAGATCTCACAGTTTTCCTGCTAGAGTTTAAGAGGCCTCCTTTTTTTCCTTCACTAGTAGGGATTAGGTTAAAGTTCCTGAGAGCCCAGGTAGATCATTTACATCTTAAAGGCACAAGAAGAGAAATACCAATTCCTTCTAGAAAGTTAACTTCTCCTATGTGTAGAAAAACCAGTTTAAGAATGTCAAAAGAGTTCCATCTTGGACATTTTCAGAGATTTTTTTTCCCATTTCTAAATAGCCAATTCAGTTTAAACAAATGACAGTGAGAGACAATAACGCATATTCACTCATATTCACATGCCTTACTTTCAGAGGAACAAGAATCAGCACTCAAGGTAACCTTTGCCTCGGCCCTTAGCTCAGCCTCTGGGGTCTTAATACAAAAAGCAACAGCCAGCCCACAGCTGTGGCCACTATCTCCGCAACGGCCTTAGGGGTTTCTAGGAGTCCTCTGCCCTCTCTCGGCAGCCCCCAACCCAGGGCCTCACAGACTAGTGGACATCCACGCTGGGATCTCCCCACAACTTCTGGGATCACCCCTGGAACTTCTGGGCCCCACATGCACGTGGATGGCCACTCCAGGATCACCCCCTGCAACTTTCAGGCCTCACATGTTCATAGATGCCCCCCCAACTTCCCATCCCCCATCCTCATTTCCTGACATCTCGGCGCTCACGGGAGTTCCCTCGGTCTCCTGGCTGCTCCGCCAGTTGTTGGGCTGCACCCCACGGGCCTACAAGCCCTGTACTTGCCCAGCCTCAAGACCAAAGAAAGGTCCCAGAGTCGGCGACAGAGCCATCAATGATTTAATGGATGAGGGACTTACACGTCTGAAGCGAGGTCCTGGAGCCACACCTCACCGTGTGCCGCAGATAAGGGGCAGGACAGGACTGCAGGCTTCGCTCCCAGAGGGGAGGGGAGGCTATAGGGGGAATTGATGTCAGGTTGGCTCATCAGTTACCAGGGAAACCAGCAGAGGGGCACGCCCCTTACCACCACTTCGATACGCTAACAGGTGGAGATGTTCTGCTCCAACGGTTAGAACAATCACTAGCTGGGGCCAGGGCAAGTATGTAGGAAGGTCTGTCCTGTGAGTAGGGTGTAGGTGAAGCAGGTGCTGGTCCAGCAGGGGATGTACAGAGAGAAAGAGAACAGCCATCTTGTGTGGCCTGACCATACAACAACCATGAAGGACAAATCACATCTAGTTTCAAAATAACAAGTGCCAAATTTTAGGAGTCTGAGAGTTGGAGATTATGTGATAATAACATGACCATCTGTTTTTTAAAAAATAAGCTTATCATGGTATATTTATTAAATATTGGAATTCTATCTATCTATCTATCTATCTATCTATCTGGCCATGCCTGGAGACTGTTTGCAAACTGAGAAATCCCAATTGCTACCTTTTAAACATGCAAGTTTGAGCTTATGAAGTGCAAGGAAAGTCAATTTTGTAACTGCCTTAAGTGCCACATTCAGACTGTGAAAGCAGCCATTTAAAAAACCTGTAGGTAAATATTTGAAATATTCTAAAACTGACATTCTGAATGATATTCTGATACCACTTCAATAATGTCTTATAAAATTCAGAGGAAAAATAGAATTAAGTAAATTTGAACTTTCCCTTTTCCGAGGCAGTGAAAGGCCGTACTATTTGCATATTCTAATGTGGGATCACTGTAGCTCAAGGTACAACGCTTCAGAAGAAACTGTCCCTAGCAGGCCAACAGAGCAGGAGCCATTAACCTTCGGCCTTTCATCTGTATAAGACAAAAATCAAAGTCTCTTCTTTTCAAAGTGGCTTCTGAGTAACCGCTCAGCACAGCCCATGCTTTCCAGAACTGTCTTTGGAAGCACAATTAAAAGGTTTAAAAAGCAGAAACACAAGCTCCATCCTATTTACACATTTAAAGTAAAGGTCACTCTCAGAAACTGGGCTTCCCAGATTTCTCCCCTTGAAATCCCTTAAGATATGTAATACCAACATAAAGGGAATCACAAATCCAGTTTTCAGAAAATGGCATTAAATATAGATTTAAACTTTGACCTTTAGTCCCAAGTGAGAGGACCAAAATTCTCTTTACAGTGAAGGGCATGTTGCTACTAAGCTTCAATGAGTAGGGGAGAACCTGCCTGGTAGTATGCAGGATTAAGAAGCACCAATCGATTTACCACCAATGCAGGTGTGCTGCAAATCCACTGGGTCGAGATGTAGCGCGTGATTGGGCCAGGCTCATCTATATTCTAGAGTTTGTAGAGAAGTAGCTTCTGGGAAACAGGGGTCTTCTTGGCTTGGGGAATTGACGTTTCCACGGCAATATCTGAAATGCATTCAGAGTGAGCAGGAGTAAGAGATGGAATACACAGGGTCTCCCACTCCACATCAGGGTCATGAGCAATAGTGGGAAATCTGTGGGTAGCACAGTGACAGATTGGGCAAACAGGGAAATCATGGAGACCCAGAGCATTCATATTTTTACATCCCTTATTACCCTGAGTGCTCTGCAGGTGCAGACCAGGGCCCCGGGCAGACGACCCACTCTGCAGCTCACCTCCCTGCAGCTCACCTCCCTGCTACATCCTTGACAAGTTGATATTGGGGCCCAGGTTGGGGGAGGGGGTAGAGGATGGACAGTGGGAAATGGAGCTTATTGGAGAAAGGGACTATCTGTTATGTGCACACCCACAGCCAGAAGAAGAAATTCTCCCTGACTGTGGAATTTGCTAGAAAACGAGGGAAGTAAGGAAGTAAACAGAAAAGAGCACTGGCCTGGGAGTCAGTCTGTTTTGTGCTTAACTAGCTGGAAGAGCTCATGATTACTCATTTGTTTGTCTCTGTCACTAGACAGTGACCTTTAGTACAAACCTGATCTTGCTGATTTTACCTTGGTGCCCAGCTCACACTTGGGTCCTCAGCAAATGTTTGTTGATTGGATAAATGAAGGAAAGAAGAAAATTATTTGTTGGGAGGGACCCAGTACTCATCCAGTCCAAATCCTTCACTTTAAAGATAAAGAAATGAAAGCCGGGAGAGGTGAAATAACTTGACTGAGGTCCCACTGCTTGTTGGTTGCAGGAACAGGAATAGCAGGAATGACGAGCATGATGATAATTCACAGAATCAAGTGCGTGAACTGTGTGACTGCCGGCGTTGCTGATTTCTTAGTAGGTTCTTCGCTTTGTACTCACTCCTTTATTTTCTCCTCTGCATCCAGGATTTGGAAGCCTGAAAACTACATTTCCCAGACTTCCTTGCCAGCTTGGGTTAGGTTCTGTCATGGGGAAGCACTCACAGCACCTTGGGAAGCGGGGACAAGGGAGAAGGCATTACATCCATATGCTAACTAGTTAACTGTCTGGACCAGGTGACCGCCGGCCGCCGTACCTGGTTGGTGAGCGGCAGCACAGGCGGGTTTGTTGGGCTCCCGCGGCCTCTGCAAGGGCTCAGCCTCCTGCTTCCTCGCTGCGGCAGCGGCGGAGGTCCCAGCAGTAGGGCAGCAGTGGCCTCGTGACACAGCGCTTGCAGGCATGGGTAACCCCACCTGCTCTTTTGCTCCTGCTGTCTCAAAGGGTAGGGTCTTCCTGCAGTTCCTAACCTCTCTGGTAACACCGCCTCCCTGCTTTTGCTCCAACAGCCCGTCCCAACCTCAGTAATCTCTGGTATTCAGTCTCCCCTGATGAACAACCCCAAGTGCTTCATTTGGATTCTCTCATTGAATTCTCATAGAAACATAGGAGATGTGAGCTCTTAGGACTATACTCCTGTTTTACAAAGGAGGAAACTGAGGTTGAGACACTAAGTGACTGGCCCACGATCCCATGGTGACGTGGTGGGACATAGACCAGGGCTATCTGATGCCTAAATCCATGTATTTAACTCTGCACCATCGAGAGCAACCCTGCTTCCCCCAGGAGACTATTTTATTGAGGTTGTTTAGGGGCTCAGCGATGGGGTCTTCCTCCCCTGTGCTGTGCAGGATTGATTTCGGTGGGCCCTCTTCTTTAGAATGCTCTTTCTCCAGGACCCTTGCTTTCTTACCTCTTAACTTGAGCCTGATGAAGTCATTTCCTCCATTAAAAGCTTTATAGGGATGGTATATCTTTTAGCAGCAGAGTAGCTAAGGGCATGGCGCTGTCGTTGGGAGAGCAGGGAGATTAAGTTGAGTGAGAGTTTGAGAGAAGAGGAAGGGGGTAGGATGAAGAGGCCCAGGGTGATTACACAGCAGACAGGCCCTTCTCTGACAGGCCAGCACTGCGGGCCTCGTCCCTGGCTGCGGATGGAGATGAACCGAGGACTGAGGACTGAAGGAGGGGTTCCTGTAAATGGCTTAGAACGGTGCCTGGCTTACCGTGAGCACTCAACAAATGTCAGCTTAAAAAAAGGCCACCAGGCATAAGGCACTGCAAGAGATACTACGACAAATAAAAAAAGCCAGGCCAGCCCTAGGGGACGTTCAACCAGGAGAGGCTGAGACACGTGGGAGGAAGGGGCTGTGAAGCCAGCACAGGCATGCTGTCAGGGTCTTGGGGAAGGGAAGGGGTGTGCGCAGGCTCTTAAAGCGGGGGAGGTATGAAGAGGTAGCAACGGGGGAGGGAAGTACCTTTTCCTTAGGAAAAGAAACTGTAATCAGAGGTATCTCCTGTTAAAAGTCTCAACTTTCAAGGCAATATTTATGCAGTTCTCCCATCTCCCTTCTAAATGTCTGAGGCGGTTTCTGTGGACCCACAATGCCATCAGGTACTGATCAGAGTTGAAGTGTCCTCTTCGGGAGATGAATTCAAGGACAAAATTGGCCTTTCCCACATCCTTTCCAATCATTCGTCTTTCCTCAAGCACTGCCCACCTCCCCCAAGACCCCCAACCCCCAGACCCCAGGACTCCATCACTATAGTGACCCAGTGGGGACAGAAATCCCCTCCCTTCCATCAAAGCCCATCTGTCCCCTTGGCTATTCTTTAGCCCCCTGCTATTGGACCAGATAGCTATTTCGATGAACTCACTTGCAGTAAGATGTCAGTGGCTTGTTCCAACTTAAAATGTTCTTCTCTCAAAGAGCATTTGTATTTAACACTGTCCTTTAGCACTTCATTCAAAGGAGTGAGTAACGTGGAATTTCATATAACATATAACATAGAAATTGCATCAATTAAGAATGCATTGGGCTATAACAGAAAGCCATACTGCCCTGGCTTAAACAAGTAAAGGTGTTTACTTGTTCCAGGAAAACACAGACACACACACACACACACACACACGCACAGAGTGTTGATTTGTCCAGGGTTAAGGGGAGCAGAACATGCCGCCCCAAAATATGCCACTTTGGCATGTGGATTATTTTGAGCTGAAGACAATCAAGATGTAGCAGACTCAGGGAAAACTTTTACCTCTCCCTTAACTACCTAAAAGAATTTAGATAGGGGCCTATACCAAAAAAAAAAAAAAAAAAAAGCTATTACCAGTGATAATGTTTTTATCTGAAAGGCCTATTTGCATGGCACAGCAAATTTCTAATTACCAAACACCTGCTCTTCTTATTGTCCTGTGAATCGCCCTCCCCCCGCCTTTGAAGCCACAGACCCCTATCCCATTCCTTAGCTTAGGATGGCACATAAGCTCAATTGCCTGATTTGTCCTTGAGTCTCACATCTTTGGGACTTCTGTACCTATGAAATTAAATTTGTTTTTCTCCTGTTAATCCGTTTTATGTCAATTTAATTATGAGACCAGCCAAAGAACCTAGAAGGGAAGAAGGGAGGATCTTCTGCCCCTAGAAGTGGCAGAGTATGGCAACTCTGTAATGTCACCACCTGCCTTCTCTCTTTCTGTGTCATCCCTATAGTTGCAGGATGCTGATGCTTCTTCAGGCATCACGACCACAAAGGAGCGAAAGCAAGAAGGCGGAAGGCAAAGGGACACAGAGCGGGACACAGGCGGCTACCCTCCCCAGGGATGCTGCCTGCATCTCATTGGTCAGAAGTGAGTCACACAGCCAGCCGCCAGCTGCAGGGGAGGCGGGAAGCGAGCTTTCGGTTTTTAATTATTTATAATGGTTGAGTGAAGTGACGCTGAAAACCCCAATTCAGGTTCTGTTAGTCAGTCGGAAAGGAGAACAAATGGGGAGTTGGCAATAGAAGTGTCTGCCACAAAGGAGGCACATGCTGAAGCTGGGGAGGCTTAGGGGACATCTTGGCTCACCCACAGTCTGTGGAGAAGCTGCAGAGTCAAGTGCAGAGAAGTGAAGCGAGTCTGAGCAAAACTAGACCCCTCCCCTTCCGCTCACTCTACCCATTGCATAAAGTGTCCAATGCTTACCTCTGACAGAGTTAGAATGGCTTCATTTTTTTACCGCCCCTCCCCCCTTTTCTTAACCATTTCAACCATTTTTAAGTGTACCCGTCAGTGTCATTAAGTACATTGACAATGTTGTGCAACCATCACCACTATCCCATCCTTTACTTTTCATTGCTAATCTAATGTTGGTTTGTTCCGGCATGGGGGTTCAGAGATGGGGATTGGAAATAAAGGCAATGTAATTTTAACTGATCGAAAAATACAAAGTATTTTTACTTTTCAAAGTGGCTAACAGTTTAGTAACACATGTATTTTCTGCCTGGAAACATACGATTTTTTATCTGGATTATTTATCCCCTCCAATAAATGTTGCTACATGTAATTCTCTTGCACAGAGAGCCAGCATCAGGGCTATGAGCTGCTCCATCTTTTATTCAAGGGCATCAGTATCAATCCCCCTGTGTTCTTACTCAGAATCTACAAATAAATTATTTCCTTTGAATGTTCCCAGGGCCATTTTGTGATTTTGGACGGATGAACATTTCTCTGGATTTCTAAACCCTCCAAATTGGGCCATAACCAGAACAATGAGGAGACATTTGGGGCAGGTAAAGGCAGCCCCCAGCTCACAAACAATCTTCCACTCTTGGAAAAATTCCCACCGAGTCTCACAGGCAGAAAATCGAGTCCTGTAACTTCAGTAGACCGTGGAACTCTAGAGGGAGCCAACTGGTGCAATTTCCATCTCTTGAAACATTTAAAATGTATCTGATCAAAGGAGGAGAAAATTAACCACAGTGTAGGAAGCTGGCAGGGGGACGGACAAGATGACCTAATTTGCCTTTCCCATTACTAATTTCAGTAGGAGTCTTCTCTGGGAATTCCACACTAAAATTCCAAGGCAAGATCACCTCAATGGGATTCTGAAGGCTGCAAGCATGACAATCAGGACCTGTGATTTTTGAAGCCTCTGCTGTTGCATCCTTTGGGGTTTAGCATGGAACTAAACTCTCCTCAGATGGATACACTGGGCCCCATTCTTATCTACATAATAACTATGGAGAAATTTTCCCTTTGGGTTTCAAAGGACGTGAGTTTGGTCTATCAAATTCGGGGCTGTGCAATGAATTCATTACTCGCTGAAATAAA
Source organism: Balaenoptera borealis (assembly GCF_965194805.1). Taxonomy (NCBI): domain Eukaryota; kingdom Metazoa; phylum Chordata; class Mammalia; order Artiodactyla; family Balaenopteridae; genus Balaenoptera; species Balaenoptera borealis. The sequence continues at coordinate 57,248,969 of NC_138865.1, forward strand.
AATCAACACAAATATGTCTTTGCCTTAAGAAAAAAAAAAAGAAAAACCCACACCACTTAGTTACTTTACCAACCTCTGGATTCAATTAATTTTTAACATGGAAGTAAAGTTCCCTTTAATTTTTTTTCTCCTTTCAAGCCAGACATTTATTTTTAACAAGGGATGAAATCATCTGAGAACAAAATGGGACATCTGTTACTTTATATCTGTTTATTTTAAGTACTTAAATCTGAGTTTGATTTCACACAATTTTGACATTGTTGCTTCATTAATAATCCTTACGTAATTGTGACCTCGGAGTGCGCCCTGTGATTGCAGCATTCACTTCCCATTAGGGCAGAGTCTGATAAGAAAGCCAGAATCGCCCTGGAATGGGCGAGGCTTCCATGTTCAAAGCTGGTCCAAATGCTGACCTCAGCAACAGCAAGAAACCACCTCAAAAAGTGCAAGGAGAAGGCTTCTAATGGGGCCCAACATGGCAAGCAATGGTCTATGGTCTGCTGTCAAGGTTGGCACCATCCCATTTTGCAGGAGTTGTTGGATGGGCAAACTAGAGGCAGCATTTGTTGCAAGAGAAATAAAAGACTGAGCATGAAACGTGTGATTAACACATGCACACATGTGCAGAACACTGTGTTGGAGCATAGGTACCCTTCATGCCCGGGTCAGCCGATCCGCCTTTCAAGGGCACTGGGATGCTGGTGGAGCAGTGGGGAGGCTGGGGCAGTGATGGGCAGAGATGGAAGCGTGAGGGCCTCACAAAGAGGCCACAGAGGGGTTGGCAAAAGGAATGGCCTGGTACCTATGACTGAGAAGCAAGGTACCAGGGGGCCCAGAGATGGAGATTTGGAATAAGGGCAGTGGAATTTTTTTTTTTTTTTGAATCTTTGAATTTTATTTTATTTATTTTTTATACAGCAGGTTCTTATTAGTTATCTATTTTAGACATATTAGTGTATATATGTCAATCCCAGTCTCCCAATTCATCCCACCACCACCCCCACAACTTTCCCCCCTTGGTGTCCATACGTTTGTTCTCTACATCTGTGAAGGGCAGTGAAATTTTTTTGTTGGGGTAGGTCTGGGATGGTGAATCAAGCATTCCGCTTGGGACATGCTAGCTTTTACACGTCAAATTGGCAGTTGAATATCTGAGTCTGAAGTTCCTAAGAGAGGTCTGGCTTGGAGATAAAAATACAGCATTGTTGGCTAGTAGATGGTTTTTAAACCAAGACAATGAATGACGTTACCTAGATTTTGAATAAAAGTGGGTAAATGTTGTGCTGGCTAGAGGTTCTCCGGAGAAGAGAAAAAGATACCACATTTACTTCACAATATGTTTTTTTGGATTTTAAAAGTAAATTATAGACATGCTATTTCACCCCTAAAATCTTCAGGCTTCAAAAAATCAGGGTGTAGTCCTACTTAAGTAAAATCCCAGGAAATGAATAAGGTGTGACTGGCCCATTCTACCAGCGAGGACACTACAGCTTGGAGGGGGTTAGTAAGCTATCCACAACCAGATAGCTAGAGACTTGTGGATCCAGGACCCAACCCCAAGTCTGACCAGCTCCATAGCTTTCCGTCTATCCCTCCTTAGCTGTACACAGAGGCCTAGAGACCCATCGTCATGGAAGGCATATAATTCTTCTCCCTCTCTGAGCCATATCTTTATCTTGGCCTCTTATTCTTAGAGAATCATCCCCTGAGCATTTGACCCCATGGTTCCCATTCTTTGCTGAGGTCAGAGAACTGTGCTCTCCTTTGGCCAGGCCGCAGTGGACCACTCCCTGAAGACATTAGGGGCCAGGAGGCATCTAGCTGCAGCCTGCACCCCAATTATCATAGGTTTGAAACGCCAACTTTCATTCAATCCTAGGCTGCCCACAGCATGCAAGGGATGGGGACAGTGACCTTTTCCCAGAGCTTGGCAAGGGAGTGGTGATGGAATGAGGGTTCTGATGCAGTGACAGGATGGGGCAGGATGTCTCACCGTTTTGTCTTCTGTAGTCAGATCAATGCCTCATCCTCCCAGGGCTGCACTCCACAGGAAAGCTTGGGGTTGTGCCCCTGGGGGCCCGGCCTCAGCTTCCTGCTAAGCCATGGCAGGGCAGCTATGGGGAGGGGGCTGTTGGCTGAGGCACACTGCCTGTTGTACTCTCCCCAGAAAGAGTATTCTTAGCTCACTCCCACCGTCACCCTTATTATAGAATTTAAATGTAGAGAGGCCTCTGCCATTCAAAGGAGCAGGTATGGACACAAGGGCACACATGGGGGGGGCTCCCCATTGCTCTCCAGCCCCTTACCCTGCATTATTTTTCTTCACATCATTTATCATCATCTGCTGCTAGAATTTAAGCTTCATGAAAGCATAGCCTTTACCAGTTTGGCTCCTGATTCACCTACAGCACCTACAAGAGTGCCTGACACATAGTAGGCATTTAATACACACTTACTGAATTAGCAATTGAATCAATCAATCATATAGAGTAAAAATAGTTCATAACACACTTCTGTCTACCCACCTCCAACAAAACTCTGAAACACTTCCTTATCGCGCAAACCTTAATGACAAAAAGAATGATGAAAGAAAAAAAGGGAAGGAAGGAAGGAAAGGAGGGAGGAAGGGAGGGAGGCAGGAAGAGAAATAGAGGTGAGAGTGAATACAGAGAACATCAGAGCACACTAAAGGGAGCCCCATTCAGAGCAAAATGGAGACCCAGGCTGGTTTCCAAGGCCTGGGGGTGGGGCACGTGAAGGTCGCATTACTCTAAAGCCAGGAAACCTCAAGGAACTGGAGCTTTCAATCAGCAACTTATTCCAGGCTGGCTTAGAGGTCTGGGGAGGACATTCAGATGCTCTGAAATACAGTGATAATCAAGAGAAAGAGGGAGTCTTAAATTGAGGATGGAGAGTAATATCGTCAGGTTAATGGAAGCACTAGCGATATCAAATGAAATTGCTCTACCACTTCTTCACGAGGCGGCACTGGGGAGCTTGCTCTGTGCATAAGTAGGGAGGGTCCTGGGATTTAGCGGGCGGGTGGAGGAGTTGGGGAATCAGTCATGCAGCACCCATTACAGTTCACGCAAGCCCAGCTCGCAGCCCCTCGGCACACCTGCCTCATATTTACCCAGGCCAACGCAGGAGCCCCACAAATTTGGGCAGGATTTCAAGGGAGCCCAGAGCCGGGGGAGCCTGCTTTAGTCCAATTAAATGAAGCAGTATCAGGTGGAAAGTAATTCTGAGTATTCACCATTACGGGGAGTTTTGTGTTTAAGCCCCTCTCTGGACCTTCTTTTAATGAAGCACTAAACTGCAGGGTCTGGAGGTGGGCAGGAGGAAGTGCTCCAACTCACAGAGCTGAATCTCCTCCCTCAGGGAAGGCAGACAAGGGCCTGCAAAGTTTCCGAAAGGCTGCATCTTCCAGCTCCCTCAAGCACTCCCACGTGGGCCCCGCGATACCTCTATGGATATGTCACTTCCATTTTGTAAAGATAATGGGAACCTCGCCAGGCCTGGGGGTCTAAGAACCTGTATCTAAATGATCATAGGTGGAGCCAACTCAGTGAAATCTTTGGGGGTCTTCTTTCCACTTCCTGCCTTCTTTCTTCTTTCCCCTGCGTCGGTCTTCCAAGGCAGTGGAAGCTGACGCAGTGAAACTGAGCTAATAGGGTGGCAGAGAATGAAGACTCTTACATAACGGTGTAAGGGAAGAGCAAGCCCACTGGTGTAGGTAATAAACGCAAGAGGAGGAGGGTGCGATTCACTTCACATAGCACAGAGAGGACGAGTTGCTTTTAAACTGTTGAAAATACTGATTAGAGAAATATTATCAGTGGACATTTACAGAGCAGTAAAGTGAAGCAAGCACTGTGCTACACCCAGGGGGCAGGTAGAGGAGGCGGGTAATACAGAGAAGCACGAACAGGGTCTGGGCCCTCCAAACGTCTCTAGAAGGCAGCGCCCGGAAGATACCTGCAGAGCTAAAGAGACAAAGCAGAAATATGTGGAACAAAATAACAATGCGTAATTTTACCCTTCAAACAACATAGACCCTCATTTCAGGCCCTAATTGTTCCTTGCCTGCAACAGTCCTCTGGGCATATCTGAGTACGCTCTCCTGCTTACCACCCCCATGATGGGCCAGCAGAGGGTAGCAAGAGCAGAACGGCACAGCTACAGGTGTGATGCTGGTCAACTTTTATTTTCACCATGTGCCAGTGATTCTAAAAAGTGCCAATGACAAAATATTCCTCCTTCCACCCCCCAAAAGTCTTTTGGTGGTCTAAGTTAAATAATTGTTGCAGTTACTGTCGAGTTTTAGTTATATATATATATACATATGTACACATATATATGCACATTTTATTGCTTATCACTTAATAAATATCATATTTTTCATGGAAGCTAATTCAGAAATTTTCATCCATGCAGCCTCTAATACAGGCAGACACACATTCATGTTCCTTTTGGGAGTAAATTCTTGGTTACGGAGCCTTTGAGTTCACACTGGGTGCTGTTTATGTGTTCAACTCCTGTGATAGAACATATCCCTCCATTTAAACAATAGAAGAAAAAAGCAGCAATAGGACAAGATGGCAAAGATGAAACAACAAAATTCTGTTATTTTACGCGACCTCTTAGAGCTCTTGTTTTAAAAATTCAAGGCCATGAAACAGAGTGCAAACTGTGAGGTGTAATATTTTCTTTTATACACATACATTTTAGTGCACACATGAAGTATTTTGCTGACTTTGAATAATATCTTTAAAATTGAGATTTCCCTTTTTAAATTGCTAATTGCTAGTTTTAAAACTGAATGAGAAACAGAAATAATTACTGTTGAATACTACACGCTGATTCCTAAAAAATTGATGTTGTAGCATAGAGGAGAGGGTGATAAATAATGCCCTGCTCTTCATGTCAAATACACAAGGGACACCACAGCTCTCCAGAGATTCCAAAACTTGTCCTGGAAGGATAGGGCCTGAACTCACCGCCTGGATGTCGCTTGGGTTGGTGGGGTTATCTCATTTTCATACACCAAGGCAATTCAGCTTCCCTTATCCCATATCTTCTCTACTTTTCTCCTTCTTGTTCCCCAGTATTTTCCACTCTGAACCCCTTTTAGTTCCCCTATCTCATATTCTCCCCAAAAGAATTCAGGAAAACAGAGTTGGCTATTTTTTTTCCTCTGAAGCCTGCCACTTGGTTTACTCTACTTCCACTCCCAGATTTCTTTTGGCCCTGCCTTAGTTCTTTGATATCTACAAAGGAAGCCTACCCAGGAAAGGGTGCCCTTGGAAAGAGTACAGATCAGTAGATTTGAAGTAACTGCCCTCCCCAAGCCCAAATTAGAAAACTGATCAAAACAATTGCTTAAGAAGCCCACTTATTAAAGGGCTGAAAACTATGAATCATGATCAGGGGATTTATCAGAAGTATTAAAACAAGACATGTGGGACCGATTTCCAAAATAGGAAAGCATTATCTCCCTGGAAATAATCCAGGGAAAACAGAGAACTGGGAATTTCACTATTTTGCAAGAAAATGGAACAAATCTTAAGAGAGAAAGACAACAGGGCAATGAGAAGTTAACACAGAGTGTTTATGAAAAACCGAGCTTGCCAAACAAACTGGATATCTTCTAACATTTCAGCTTCAGGATTAGCAAATGAGGTGGCTTCGAAGCACTCCACAGATCTTCGTTTTTTTTGTTTGTTTGCTATAAATTATTTTTGATTATATTTTATTTTAATTATATTTTTTAATTTTTATTTATTTTGGGGGGCTGCATTGGGTCTTCATTGCTGCACGCGGGCTTTCTCTAGTTGCGGCAAGCAGGCGCTACTCTTCATTGCGGTGCACGGGCTTCTCATCGCGGTGGCTTCTCTTGTGTGGAGCATGGGCTCTAGGTGCGCGGGCTTCAGTACTTGCAGCATGTGAGCTCAGTAGTTATGGCTCACGGGCTCAGTAGTTGTGGCTCGTGGGCTCTAGAGTGCAGGCTCAGTAGTTCTGGCCCACAGGCTCAGTAGTTGTGGCTCACGGGCTCAGTTGCTCTGTGGCATGTGGGATCTTCCCGGACCAGGGATTGAACCCGTGTCTCCTGCATTGGCAGGCAGATTCCCAACCACTGTACCACCAGGGAAGTCCCAGATCTTTGTTTTTGTGATGGACTTGATATGAAGACTAGAAAAGGGTTTGCAGTAATGGGAACTGGAAGGTGACTAAATGACTCACAAATAGGTGGCACTGCCTCAGACCTGGACAGGAAGTTTCCAGCAAAGTGCCAAAAGGATCTCTCTTTGGCCAGGGTTGTTTCACTGATGTTCTGGAAAGGGAATCAGCATCTTACTGGGTGGAGGAGTCGAGGCTTAAGAGCAATCTGTGTGATAGAGACCGGGGAGGATTAGTACAGTCTGTGGTTAACACGAGTCAAGCTCTGCATACCCAGGCAGCCGGGAGTGTGGACTCACCGAGCTGACATGAAGTAGAGTCTTGGGCCGAGGAAGCAGGTCCTGAGAGCCCAGCTGGCAGACTGCCACCCTCTCAGCCACTGACAAAGAGGGGGGTGTGTTCGGAAGAGACTCTCAGGACTGAAGAATCTGGCAAAAAGCTGGAGGTTTTTAAACAAGAAGGAGAAGTCTCAGGGAAACACAGGGGCCTTCTTCTTATGTCTGAAAGGCTGATGTGCAGAAGAGGGACTGTTATGGGTTGAATTGTGGCCCCCTCCTGCCACATTCATATGTTGAAGCCCTAACCTCCCCACTCCCGCCTTTACCTCAGAATATGACCTTATTTGGAAACAGAGTTGTTGCAGATGTAATTAGTTAAAATGAGGTCATACTGGAGTAAGGAGGGTACCCAACCCAATATGACTGGTGACTTGATAAGAAGAGGAATTTTGGAGACAGACACGCACACAGGTGCGATGCCAGGTGAAGTGAAGGCAAAGATCTATAAGCCAAGGAATGCCAACGATTGCCAATGAACCACCAGAAGCTAGGAGAGTGGGATGGAGGAAATTCTGCCTCACAGTCCTCAGAAGGAACCAACCCTGACAACCCTTTGATTTCTGACCTCCAGACTCCAGAACTGTGAGATATCACCCAGGTTGTGGTACTTTGTTATGGCAGCCCCAAGAAGCTAACACGAGGTCCTTTGGTGGTAGATGTGAATCTTGATGGGTGTGGTAGGCAGGCACTCAACACGAGGCAGTGGAAAGAAGACCTTTCTAACAATTCAGGCTGCCCAAGAGCAGGCTGAGCTGCCTTTGGTGCAGTGTGCTTTCTAGCTTTGAGGGTGCTTAAGCAGAGATGACCACCTGCTTGGGATACCGTAGGAGCAATTCCTGCCTTGGCAGCAATGTGGGGATGGATCACCTCTGAGGTTTCCTCCAGTTGCAAAAATTCTATGGTTCTGGGGCTTCCCTGGTGGCGCAGTGGTTGAGAGTCTGCCTGCCAATGCAGGGGACACGGGTTCGAGCCCTGGTCTGGGAAGATCCCACATGCCGCGGAGCAACTAAGCCCGTGAGCCACAACTACTGAGCCTGCGCGACTGTAGCCTATGCCCCACAACAAGAGAGGCCGCGACAGTGAGAGGCCCGCACACTGCGATGAAGAGTGGCCCCTGCTCGCCGCAACTAGAGAAAGCCCTCGCACAGAAACGAAGACCCAACACACCCATAAATAAATAAATTAATTAATTAAAACTAATTTTTAAAAAATTCTATGGTTCTAATTCTAAAAGTATTCAATGACGACAAAAAATTAACTTAAAATTTAAAATTGGAAATTGTTCTCTTCTTAGAAAGGACAGAATCTGAAGAATCTTAAAATCAGAACCAGTATTCCACACGAGAAGAGGTACAGGTATTAACAAGGGAGATATTTTAAGAACACAATAGGCAGGAAGTACATGAAGAACAGTGATGCTGAAAGTAAAGGGGCACTGAATTACATTAAAAATGTGTTTATGTGATGTGCCTGCAAACCAGGGTGACTTCATCTGGGCATGAGCTGTAGGGGTTAAAAGCATGGAGTTGCAAGTCAGACAGGTTCCTCTCCTGCCACTCAAGAGCTTTGTGGCCTTGGCTTATCTGCTTAACTCTTCTGAGCAAGTTTCCTCACCTGCAGAGTGGGACAATATCACCTGGCTCCCAGTGTCAGAAGAATGACTTGAGATAATCAATGAAAAGTGTGGGGCACACAGTAAGAATTCAATAAGGGATTACTATTTTTGTTATGAAATTATTGTCCCCAGCACCAAAACAGAAGGCTGATTACACACACACACACACACACACACACAGGGAAACAGGGATGACAAAAATCAAAGCTTTAAAGGAAATTTTTTGCTACATCCATGACTTAAAAAATGATCTTTCCGATTGAATGGGAATGTCTCACTCTTACTGATGATATATCTAAGTTAAATTATTGGGAATCATGCTTTGTTACCTCCTTCCACATACACTTCAAGTAGAATGGTAGACAAGATTTTAGGGGTGATCAGCGCATTTGAAAGTACACACTGAAGGCTGGCCCATGGTTGAGACCTTGGTCTGGTGTGTGGCCTTCTCTTACTCCTGGTTTTCTTGTCTGTAAACTGGAACCAGCCTCACCTACTTCCTCAGCGTGGGAGGACCAGATGGAGGCAGGCGGGGCTGAAGTATTAGGGAGGGGGCAGGGTCAGCATCGCATCCGTGTAGCTTTGGGAGGGTGACTGTAGGCGCTCACTCTGCCCCCGATGTAAACGCCCTAAATCCCAGAGGAAGCCAGGGCCTAGTTATCCTGACAGAGCCAGTCAAAAGGAGGAGTAACGCATGAAATTAAGGTAGATGAAGCTTTAAAGAAAGGGAGGGCTTCCCTGGTGGCGCAGTGGTTGAGAGTCTGCCTGCCAACGTAGGGGACAGGGGTTCGAGTCCTGGTCTGGGGGGGATCCCACATGCCACGGAGCAACTGGGCCCGTGCGCCACAACTACTGAGCCTGTGCGTCTGGAGCCTGTGCTCCGCAACAAGAGAGGCCGCGATAGTGAGAGGCCCGCGCACCGCGATTAAGGGTGGCCCCCGCTTGCCGCAACTAGAGAAAGCCCTCGCACAGGAATGAAGACCCAACACAGCCAAAAATAAATAAATAAATAAATAAATAAATAAATAAATAAATAAAAAAGAAAGGGAAAACTTCTGTGCAGCAGGATCTTTTAGATAATGAAGTGGTCTCTAAGGAAGCCGGAAGAAGCCCTACGCTGGAAGAAACACCGAAAAGGCAGTAGCCCTGCCTACTGACACGTGCGCGATTCAGAGCACCACCGTCCTCTTAGTCTTCGCAGCTTTTCCCCAGTACGTTTCCTGATCTGAACTGCTCCTCTTTGGAGGCTCCGATCCATTCCTGGTGTCGTTTAAATGGGCCCGTGTTTGTAGTATCTGGCGATGGAATGGTGGTCTCCCTCCTAGGCCGCCCTCACTGCCTTCCTGCCGCCCCACTCCAAGTTCACGGCAGGCCCTCGCAGCAGCCCGGCTGACTCTTCTGCCTCCGTGTCAGCCTCCTCGTTAGGCATGCTCCGCAGCTGGCGGGTGTCAGAGCCGGCCGCCGCATCAGAATGCAGGGCATGCCCCGGGCTCCTGGGAAGCTGCACATTCCGCATGAAATATGAAGGCAACAGCCAGCCCAGGGGAGACCCGGGGTGGATTTAGTGGAATAGCAGCAAAGGTGGCTATCGGGGGAGGGGGCCCTGCAGGGTCAGGGAGAAGACGCGGGCACCCACAACATGTTTTAAAGGCACCGTTTGGTGGTGGAGAGGGGAGGCATGCAGCGTGGGGACACCTGGCTTATGTATCGTCTTGGCTGCTCCTAACACACACTCCCCCATTCATTCTTTCTGCGTATGCTCGCCGCGTACCCGTGATTATGGTGATGTGCCCTTTTGAGATGGGCAGCCGGCTCCCTCTCCCGCCGTGCTCATCACCGATTCTTGAGTTTCTCTTTTGGGACAACCTGAAATCATAAGAGCAGTCCATGTGGATTTCGGAGGCCCTGACAGTAGGAAGCATAATAAAAGTAATGATCGTCCACAGACCCTGGAGAGCCTTGTCGCACAGCACCTGGGGCCTGCAGAGGTTAAGCGTGCTTAGTGAGCAGTGGCCTCAGACGGCTCCGAGGCCTGACACGGAAGCCCGGCTTCACCTTTCTCCCATACCTCCTGGCTTCCAGTCAAGCCTCCTTGCTGGGGCTTCAGGCAGCCATTCTGAGGTGAGGGGGAAAACCATCTGTTTCCACCATAAGCCCTAACACCCACCGTGCGTCTCGGACACACGAGAGAGCGTCGTTTGCTTGCCGCTTCCGCTAGACGCAACCCCCGCCGTAGTGTGGTCCTTGCGCTTGTCACTCTTATCATGAAGCAGCGATGCTGGATTCTATACACCAAGGGATCGGCACATAGTAGCTACTCAATAAATACTGAATAACTTATATGAGGTGAGTCCTCCCTCCCACCCTATCATACATCCAAGCCACTAAGAAGCACAAATCTACTGGTCTCTCCACATACAAACATTCTGGGAAGCCATTTTCTCTCCCCTAACCTAAAACCACAGTGCCCATTACATAACACTCCACCAGGGCACAGGGTTGAGTCCATTTCTGCTGCTAATTATAGAGCATCCCACCTTCTTCTGACCAGAGAGCAAATAATTATATATATACATACATATATGTGTGTATATATAGTCCCCCTTTATATATATATATATTCTGCCCTCCCCCTTAAAAAGAATACTTGGTTTTTAAGGTCTTCATGAGCTCCTCAGGAGAAACTGACAATTCAGCAGAAGCTGCATGACTCTTATCTCTGGAAACCTCCTGCAGCTGGATAAGCAGGGCAGATGCCACGAGCGGCAGGGTCGTCCTGCTTGCCCCTACCAATGATGGAAACCATCTGCATTCCTTGTCCGAATTTTCTGCAAGAAACCCCAAAGCCATGACGTCTGCTCAGAACCTAAGCCGCTCTGGCTGGCGGTGCTGCCTGCCGCTCCCCTCTACCCTTCACGCTGAGGCTGCCCTGCTGGTTGGGGTGTGGAGAGGCCGCAGCACACGTGCCTTAATGTGTGGGAACCTTTAGCACACAGAATGGTACTTGGTGACTTTCTGTTAGTTTTGCCAAGGAATTGGCTTCTTGGTGAAGAGAAAGGACCCTCTTTCTGTTCCGTTCCTGACAGAGCATAGCAGGAGGCAGCAGGGTTCCACTAAAACGCTGGCCTCGCAAGACTGTAAGCTCCCTGGGGGCAGGGAGCTCTCGTGCTCACTGGTGGGTCCCCAGTGGCTAGAACAGTGCTTAGCACAGAGCTGATGCTCCGCCAACGTTTTGGTTGACTTTGGCAAAATATAGTACCTTATCCTCTAGCCAGTGATAAGTTCGGGGCTGGGTCAATTAGTCTTCCCTGGCTTTGATATACAGAGGTTGAGAGACAGAATTTCTCTCTCTGCCGAACTGCTAAGGTGAGAGTAGGAAGTTAATCACAAAGAGAAGAGGATGAGGCTATCAGACAAAATGAAGAGATGGTGAGTGAGAGAGAGGGGGAGAGGGGGGGAGGGAGGGAGAGGGAGAGAGAGAGAGGATGAGCAAATGAGCTAGTCCTAACAACATAATATGACTGTTTATTCAGCCCCAGCTGAAGATCTAACCCAGAATGTCTCAGTTATATGAATGCCTTAAGTTAGTTATTTGCTTAAGGTCATATTAGAAGAGGGTTTCTATCACTTAAAACCCAAAGTGGTCTGACTAATACACTTGTTTCGTATTATATCTCCTTTCAAAGCTATTCATTTACTCCGTGCTAACAGCTGACTCTCTCTTTACGTCTTATGCATGTGGATCTTCTAAATGTCCACTTTCACAGAGCGGTCATCTTGCCCATCTCTTTTGCTTTGCCTGAAGCAGAACAGTGTTTCAGCCACGCCTCTCAGGGCAGATGGATCTTTCCAATAGACAGAGGGAATTCTTCAAATTCCCTGGATAACAGATGTAACAGTTCCCACCGGTGACAGATCCTCAAGTCCCTCGTGCAAACAGCACCCCCTCGGCAGCACCCACTAACTGTGTTGTGGACCTCGGCAAGGACGCCCTGCTCTGTGCTCACCTCTGCTGGGACAGCACTCAATTATTTGTAGCTTATTCCACAGGAATGGGGTTTGTCTCCTCAGCTAGACTAGAGATGGGCGGTTTTCAAAGAACAAAGGAGCGAACCAGATCGACGTTCCTTGGACATTTACAATGAGATGAACCCCGTCCCCGGCACTGCACATCCCTGTGAGATAACTTTCCTCGTCCACAGTCGCGGACGCAGGCTCAGGGTGGCTCAGCTGCCACTTGCCCGTGGACTGAGGTGCTAAGTGACAGAGCAGATCTGTCTAATCTGAGCATCCACGCTTTCTCTCCCTCCACTAAGTTGCCTCTGGGGCCATGTTTTGATAGGTTTTGCACAATCCAGACCACTCAGTACCATGCCGGCCACGCTGTAAGGCCAACGACGACAGCACTGTGTTTATCGCCGTCTCATACTAACCTAATGAGGAGGGAATGTTACAGACCACCCCCTCCATGGTGTGAGAGAATTGCTTGACATGGAGATGCACAGAAACAAGAAGATGTCTGGAGTCCAATTTCCTTCCTCTGTGGCCCACCCAGCCTCTGGGGTTGAGAGCGCGGCCCGGGAAAGCGTTCTGTTCCCAAACAGGCAGGGGTGCCTCTGGCTGGGTGTCAGCCGCGGACCCACCTTATTTTTGTTCTGCAGGTGTTGGAAAGAGGACGCAGCCATCCCCAGCCAACAGGGAAGGGTGGGAAGAGTGCGTACATGTGTGTATGTGTGGTCCGTGGAGCGAGGGCCGGGTAGGGGCCAGTCTGCAAAACAACATTAGGAAACCGAAACATTTTCCACCGAGAAACAGAATTACTGCCCATGGAATTCTTACCCAGCCTGAGAAGCAAGCAGCCCCTCCTTTTCATTAGTTAAACAAAGAGGGTTATTTTTCAAATGAAAACTTTCAGTGTGGAAAACAGTCTAATTCCCGAGGCTTTTTGAGAAGCGAGGTTCTCAGTGCTCGAATAAACACGTCTATGTGGATGAGCAGCTGCAAAGTGCGGTGCGGGTACCCCGATCCCGCGAAGGGGCAGGCCTGGCCGGGGGAGGGCCCGGGCCTCTGCTTCAGGCCTCTCGAAATAACCCCAGGTAGGAAGGCCAGAAGAAGGCACAAACCATGACTTGGGAAGATTAGACTGTTCTGCTAGGGGAAAAATTAGGTGAAAATAAAAGTATTTTCTATGTCCATTAAATGATCCTCTTTTTTCCTCCAGCTTAATGAACTCCCTCCGGTTAGAAAATACTCTGTGGACTCAAGCCCTGCTTAGTTCCACGGGGCATGCCCAACTTTTTTGAACTTCCAATTTCTCTCAGACACAGCTTCTATTCACAGACCCAAGTGGTGGCATCATGGCTTTCTCTTGCAGTGTTCTCTTCGTGAAAGCTCCTGGGTACTTGCAATTGTTTGCATTGGTACCTGCAGACAGGTACCAATATGGAGGCAGATCGCCAGGGTTCAAATTCCAGCTCCGTCACTTAAGAGTAGCATGCGCGTACTCCCGCAGGGCTTTAGCTTGCCCATCTGCAAAGGGGGATAGCAACGGTACCCACGTCACAGAATTATCAGGAAGCCTAAATGATGTTTGTAATGTGCCTTAGCACAGTTTCTGGACAAAAGAAGACCCCCCTACAATTGTGGCAAAGCTTATAAAATTAGAGGGACGTGGCATATGGTCATAGGCCCAAGCTTTTTAAAGTAATAAATATTGTTCTTTGAGGTTCCTACTTTTCTCATCTCACTTGTGGAAAGCGTGTTGTTCAAAAAAATAAAAGCAAGCACAAAACAGCCTCTCTTCACATCGGAGATTCCTTCTCCACTCAGTCCGTGAATGTTTTGGGGAGAGCTCTATTTAACTTGGCCGGCCCCTGGTTTTGCAGTGAGTAATATATTGGGCTTAATTTCAAACTCCACACAGCCAAGATCACTGGATACCTGAGCTTCTTCCCCAAGCTGAGTTGATACAGCTGCTCTGCCCCTAGTCACTGGTGAGTTGTCCCCATGTGTTCCAAAGGGTCTTGACACTGACAGGTCAAGGTGCATGGGCCAGTGCCACAACACTCAGGGACAAGGGCTTCCACAGAGAGGTTCCTGAGGGAGACAAGACCCAAAGCCCAGAGGACGAGTGACACAAGGCTGAGACAGGAAGAGGATGGCTGGAGATGGCAGAGAGAGGCCGCTCGATGCAGGCGGCGGGGAGGGCAGGGCTCCTTGGAGCATCTTTGCTCCTGTGAAGGGAGCATGGGAGGTGAGAAGAAAACATTCTGAGTATGAAGTTACCATGGTGGTAAAAGAAGGGTGTGAACCCCTTCCAAATCAGGATTTCTGAGACCAATTAGTGCAAATGATGGACACTTGCTTTAAAAAGGGTTGAGTGGAGCTTTCTTTTAAACACAGATTTCATTTCAAACTAAATTTCCTTTAGACATTTTTTCCCTGGGAACCTAGCTCTGGCCGGCCCATGTGCAGCCGCTACAGAACGCGTTCTGTGAGACAACGATGCCCGTGGACGGAGCGGAGTGTTAATTTGGAGGCCAGTCTAACCTCAATGACAGGCAGGCTGGTAAACAGACTGAAGAAGCTAATGACTATTTAGTGCTCTCTTTCGAGGTTAGCAAACGCGTCTTTGGCTTCTAAGGTGGCAACACCCTTACATTAAAAGGTTTGGACTGATGGACCTAATAAAAGCCCCTTCCCAAGTCTGTTGGGAAACACAAGCATTTCAAAAGTGAAAGATAATGTAGATGTGCTAAGAGCAATGTGATTATGAGTATACATTATAAATGATAATTACAATGAATCATATTAGCTTTCGTAGTCTTCCAACATTATAACCTCACGCTGATAGATTCATATACCCCATGTGTTTTTGAAGAAAAATTTGTCTCAAACTATAAAATTTCCCCATTGATCTCTATCTCTTGAAGATAGGCATATGATGGGGAGTTGTGACGTTCTGTAAGTTCTAGACCTTCATAGTCTACATGGCCCCTGAATGAGGTTCTCAAGGTCACTTCCATACTGTCACAATCCATTTACACCCCTGCATGCCATCCATGGTAAACATTCCCAGACCCCTCCCTGCTTTCTAAATCAAGCTCCTTTTATTCTCTCCCATAATCCTTTCTTCTTTTGCCCTGACCACTAATCATGGTTTTTTAAATCATTTCTTTATATTTGTGGGACGTTTAGCTCCTCTTATAGATGTGAGCTCAGTAGAAGAATCATGTCTATCTTGTTCACCGCCATACAATGAGTACCTGGCACGAGGCCTGACAAATGGAAGGAGCCAGTGAAGAATTGCTGAATGTAAGAAAGAGGGAGTTGCACAGCTAGGAAGAACAGGCCCATTCAAATGAAGCTCTCCCTTCTCTTCCCATTGACACCAAACATTTGCAATCTCCTTAAATACCACGAAGGTCAGCAGTGATTTCCCACACGCCAAGCCCAGTAGCTTTCTCATTCCTCATCACTCAGCCCCTCTGTGGAGGCTGATACAATGAACTCTCCCCAACCGGAAGCCCTGCTTTCTTGGCTTCCAGGGCTCTGTACTCCCGTCTCTCTCCCAAGCTCCCTGACTCCATTCTCTTTTTGCTTCTTAAAGGGAGCTAGTCAGTGACTCTGGACTCAGCCTGATCATCTCCTTGAGCTGCTCCCTCCCTTGATATCTCATTCAGTCTTGGCTCCAGCCTTCTGCTTTATGCTGGTACCCATGAATCTACATTTCTAAACATTGAAATGCTCTTTCTCCTGCCTGCTTTTTTTTTCTAGAAATGTCACCATCCTCCCAATCACCAGGCCGGAAGACTTGGAGTCTTTTCTCAACATCATTCCTCATGTTTACAAATAGTCAAGATAACAAAATATTGAAAATATTGTTTTCTCATTGTCTGTGACTCAAGTCTCTTGATAGTCTGGACCTTCCCATCTTTCGGACTTCCCACTTTCCCCAGTTCTCTGTTACATTTTACCCAAATGACTATCTCCAAGTTTCCCTTTTGCCAACGATGCCCAAATGCTTCTATTTACACTGTCGAAATCCTACCTTTCCTTCAAGGATTATCTCAAATACTTCCCACTTTATAAGTCTCTCTTGAGCTTTCTAGTCAATTATAATTTCTTCTGCTTTAAACTACCAACTCACTATATATATTTCAGTTGGCGTTCTCTTAATTCTTTATTGTATAATGGGTTTCTGTGTATTTGTCTGTATCCTTTAGAGGAAGACTAATAGAAAAATCTCTGGAAAGACTGAACTAGATAAAAAGAGAGTTGGCATAAATTACCAAGACACACTGTACAGACATTAAAAAATATTAAGTGGATATTAGAAATAAGTTTATATTTGAAAATATAGATAAAATATGGATCATAGACTTTAGTGTAAAAAGTTAAACAATAAAGCTTCTAGAATGTAATGCATGAAGATATCGTCATCATTTTGGGGAAGGTAAATTTGAACAAGACATTAAATTCACTAGCCCTAAAACAAAAGATTACCAAATTGGTCTTATAAAATTGAATGAAAGAAGAAGAAATAAAAAAGAAATTAATATTGTGAGACTCTGTGTGACTTTCACAAACAAGCAGGTTAATCTATGACGGGTATCTGACGAGAGGTCACACTTGGGGAGCAGGAGTAAAGACAGTAGTTTTAGGGATAATGTTGTTGCTCCACGGCCACATCTGAAAGGGGGTGCTCACTCTGAAAATCTTCCAACTGTACACTAATGATAGGTATATCAGTTACACTTCACTTTACCGGAGTTTATCAAAACAACAACAGCAAAAACCCTGGACCGGAGGAACTGTGTAAATGCATTACGTCCTAGCACGCATCTTCTGCAGGCTGCTTTATGTCTTTGTAGCTCTGACACTGTCTCCATTCATGGTTTCCATTGCTTCTGTCTGTTGACATGGTTCTAGCACTTTCTTCTATTCTGCCCTTTGCTTTCAACCGGAATTTGATATACTGACCCTGATCCCCCTCTAGGTGTTTTGCCCTTGGAGCTGATTTCTCATTCTCAACTTCTGTGTCAATATTTCACTAATAATTCCAGGTTAGTTCTTCTTCTTTTGTAAATTTTGTTAAGGCCTTGTTTAAATCTTTACTCCTTCTTTATTTAATGTTTTCCTGTTTCTACTAATGATTTTTTATGTTCTTTTTATCTATAATTTCATAATTACTATTAGATTATTTGCTTGGCCATCATTTTCCTCCTCAAATCCACAACTGTGAAAAAAAGGCTTCATCTCTACTTTTTTGTCCAATGGGGTGAAGCGGGGAGGGAGGTTTGAATAGGAGAAGCTCTTTCTCATTCTTTACCCTCCAGCTCCAGCAGTGAGGAGCCAGGTGATCTGACACGTAATAGGAAAAGAGAGAGAGAGAAAAAAAGAAGATTCAAAAATGATAACTAAAACAAGCGCTTCCCAGCTGCCCAAAGTGGTTAAACAGATTACTTTCCTTACAGATTTAGCTAAGAAGCTGTCTGACCAGAGTCCATTTATGGAACTATTTGACCTCGCTTTTATTTTTTCTTTTTCAGAATAAATCCTTTAGTCCTCAACTGGAGACACTGCAGAAACAAGGGAGTGTGTATTTTTTTAATCCATACGAAGGTTTGGGTCGGGAATTTTTCAAACACTGGAATAAATTTTTAATTTGGACTTTGATATCCAGACAAGCCCAGCTCATGTTCTCTTGGGTCTCCTTCCCAAAGACCAGACTTCAAACAGACACTGCTCGCCGCCTTAGCAGAGGCAGCAGAAAAGCACCATGCCAGCCACGGCGGCAGTCAGCAGAAGCCCTGCACATTCAGCCTGTCTGGGCTGAACCCTGGTTTGCTACCTCGCCTGGAAACCAGCACATACTATTCCATGGACCTGAAGCACAGTTCCTCAGAGGAGAATGAATGAGCCTGTCATCCATCAGGGCAGGGGATCCTGGGATGTCACGCTGCCACCTGGGGACCCTGTCTGGAGCATTCTCAATAACA
This sequence comes from Balaenoptera borealis, assembly GCF_965194805.1. Taxonomy (NCBI): domain Eukaryota; kingdom Metazoa; phylum Chordata; class Mammalia; order Artiodactyla; family Balaenopteridae; genus Balaenoptera; species Balaenoptera borealis. The sequence goes on from NC_138865.1 coordinate 57,267,103, forward strand.
CAGGATTCACCTCTTGAAGGGAAATGGGCAAATAAACGTTATTTCATTTGGCTTGACTATTTGCTTCTTATTCTTTCCGTTTCCTACTTTGCCTTTTAGAGTTTGGACTGTGAGAGAAATAGATGTGTTTCTTACAGATGAGACCCCAGAGAACGTTTAGTTTAACTCTTAGTTTAACTTCCTGAAAATTGACAAAACAGAGAATGGGAAGGAGAAGAAAAAGAAACTGATTTTCTCTGACAACTATAGAAGCAGCTCATTTCCTTTTGGAGATCTAGATCAGAGACTATAAGTAATTGAAACTTAAATACGCAGCCTCCCTTGGAAAAGTGACCACCCTGGGGGCGGTTATCATCATTTCCTGTTAATTGTCACCTGAAATAACCAGTTGTGGAAATGGCATGGGGGCCCCAAGCAAAGGAATGTCGTTTGGGGAACGGCTAGCCCACTCATGTCCCATAACGAAATACAAATGATTTAACAGCAGTACCGACAGGGTTCTCAGAATAAATCATTTCCATTCCCACCACTGCAAATCACTTACTGTGATGGCCTTGAGACAGATTTGGGGAGTTGGCTATTGGTCACCCAGGCTCTGGGACAATTCCCCCTAGTTACCTATGGAGATAAATTGCAATTCTGACCTAATTTACTGCTCTTCCCCATGGCTAAGGGGCAAGTATTCTCTGTACTTCAGGAAGTCTAGAAGCTAAAGGTGACCAGAATAATTGTGAAGTCTCTCCAAGAATCCCCCGCCCCGAGGCAGCGGTGTGGATTCTTGAAAGCCTGAGCCCGCAGTTGCGGTACTGTGGCTGGGCCAGCCTGGTTTTTCTACCAAACCAAGTGCCTGATCAGACCCAATCATGCGCTTCTGTGTATTAACCCCACTTTCTCCCAAGCTTTCTCTCATCCCATTGCAAGGAATCAGGTTTGGAACCTCTCTTTTCCTTTTTTTGCAGAGGCCAAGTTCCCGTGTGCACTTGACCAGTCCAGAGGTATGAGCTTCCGTGAGCTGTACCTCTCATTTGAGTTAGTGACATTGTCCCCTTGGCCTCCTCAGCACCTTAGCCATGTCTGTGTATCAGTTTGCCTGTCTGCTGTAGTCTGAGAACAGCTGGCAAGAGGGACCTGGTGCCTTGCATCTTTGTGTGCCCACTACCTGCCGGAGCGTGCATGGGATGGGTATCTGAGGAAGCAAGAACGAGGGAAGGACGATGGGAAAAAGTCTTGGCTTAGTGATCTGGTTCTCTGGATCTGGTTGCAAAGTGAGAACATGCACAGAAATAGAACTTCCAGGAAAGCTGCCTGGAAAGTCTCTATTCCAACTTAGAAATTCTGATATGAATGCCACCCCAATATTGGGAGGGTCGGGACGGCTGGGCAGCCTCCCCGGAGATCTGCCAATATTGTGTAATTTCCTTGTCTTGATCCCCAGAGCCTTAGCTCTGGCCCTCGTTACTCCACACCAGGGTGGCCGCCCCAGACAGATCACGTGTCCGGACTCTCTGTGGCTCATTCCTCACCATTCCATTGTGGCCAAGGCGTCATTCCCAAAGGAGAGATCCTGCCAGTCTCCTACTGAAAGAATCCAATGCTCACTCCCGGGCTGCATCTGCCATTCAAGGCTCTCCCACATTGCTAGCGGCCCCATCCAACTCTGCAGACTCCCTGAGGCCCCTCAGGCCAATCCTCTTATCACGTCTTGCTTGGTCCCACTTGAGTCTTCTCTGCCAGTGGGTATTTATCTGTTACTTCATAACCCAGTTGAAGTATTCTTTCTAGAAACCTTCCTAAGGGACCATAATCCAGCTGGACCTTCCTGCTACTTTGCATCCCCTCCTTCCTTGCTGCCCCATCGGCACCATATCCTCACCATCTGCCTCTTCCTCATTCATTCCTTCTGTCAATGCATATTTAGTGAGCCCCACTGGATGCTGGGCCCACACATTTTAAGTGGCAGAACTGAGATTCAAATCCAGGTCTAAACAACTGGAGAGCCCAGCTCTCCATCGCAACACCACTTTGCCCTGCCTGAGACAATGGGCCCTGTTCCCCTTGCTCTGGCAGTTACTTCCTGTCTCAGTGAAAAGAGAGGTAGCATTGGCCATAAAGGTAGGAGTCTTACAGTCCCCAGGGTCCCTCTCTTCAATAGTTACCATGCACCACTTTTGAAATGAAATCGCTATGCAGGCCCAGGGGATGCCTTTCTTGGAGTGCAAGACAGCAGCCCAACTTCAAAAAGAGATCTAGATGGGGATAGAAGAAGAGAAGCATTCATCCCTTCTCATCTAGTGATTTCTCCCTTACACACTAAGTGGAGAAACTCAGACTGGGGTGTCTGTCCCATCCTTGGGTAAGGAAAGAAAGTAAACAAGTAAGGAAGTTGAAGGCAGTGGTGATGAGATGAGGCCACGGGCCAAGGCACAGCGGCTGGACCAAGAAAAGAATCTGGATCTGGACACAGGGGCTGTGCCCTCCTTGCCTTCTATAGTGGTGTCAGCCTGATCCAGAGCTGGCTGGGCTTGTGGAGAAGGAATCTTTGGACATGGGCCTAAGGTTTTGAGTTCACTCATACTGGGTGACAAAAACGAGATGGTTATTTGTTTTATGGTAATGATCTCCACGAGGCTCCAAACTCCGGGGCTGCCGTCGGCACGCCACACGGCAGGTCTTCCTCTGGGTGCAAGAGGATTTCCTTGGTTTGGTGGGATTCATTTGTTTTTTAAACGAGGCTGTTTATTTTCTCTTCTTTTAATGTTATGATTTTTTTTTTTCAGACTCACAAGGAGGATACATAACATACAGCCGACTCTGCAATCTCCTATTTTGTCAGCTGCTTATGTTGATTAAAACTTCAATAAAGATCCTGTGATAAAACAGAGCTATGTTCAAAGGATCTTGTTATGTTTTTAAAAGGCTGAGCTTGGCAGAAAAGATGTAGAGTATAGGTTTGCTACCTCGCTATTTTCCCCCTTTTCCAGGTTAGAAAGGGAGCAGACTGGGGAGAAACTCACAGTGGGTTCTAGTACCTGCGGGATAGTTCGAGAGCATGTGTTTAACTGAATCCCAAATCATAAGCAAAGTCCAATTTAAGTGATATGGAAATTGTTTATCAAACTAGTGTTAAACGTGTGACCCAGTTGCCCTCTCCCCACCCATGGGTCCGACACACATTCTCTCTCTGCAGGGGGCCTTAGCCTTACGCTGGAGTTGAGGACGTGAGCCACGGGCCAAGTGAGGTCACAGAACTCCAGGAATTCCATACCCAGCGATTCACCCACCTCACCCGTGATGACCAATTCCAGCAAGATTCCGCAGAACTGCCAGAACCCATCGCTTTAAAGACCTGGGATCACTCAAGAGTCGCAAGGGGTGAGTGTCGGCTGTGCCCACCTGCTTCCCACCCCACCCATCCCCTCCCCTCCAGACAGCCCATTCCTGGCAGCAGCAGAAGTCTCTCAATTCTTCTTCTGAAAGAGGCCGAGAAGTGGCTGTGCGTGAAAATCAGGCTAGCCAAAGTCGCTGACTTTATGCAAAGCAGGCAAGTGCAGTCAAAACACTTAGAGCAATCAATTCAAGTTGTTGGGTAAAGTTTTTTCCGTGTCCCATACATTATTGAACAGTTAATTTCGTCTTTGTGCCTGTAAGACATTCCAGCTCTCAGATGACAGCTTTATCCATTAAGGAGCACTCGGTGACAGGCGTACAGTGAGAGCTTTGCCAGCCCTGCCTGCCAGGAGGAGAGCCCGGCATCACCACCGAGAAATGCTGGGACACTTCAACATCTTAATCAATATGCGAGAGTCAATTACCGGGGAAGCGAGGGCTTAGGCAGGAAGTGATGACGAGGTTCATGTGCAAATGGGCTGGATCAACATGCAGTTGAATCTCACACGTGGATTCACATGAGTCCTCCGCCCCCAGCACCCAGTTCCCACACTGGCAGGCCAACCACGCCCTCTCCCAGCATCATTTCCAACCTGCCAATTATCTGCTTTACTGGACTTTCTTTGATTCGTTTCCTTGACGGATGCATTGGGAATGGAGAAAGCAGGGTTGAGGGGAACAACCAAAGCCAGATTTGGTCTTTGGATACACAAGCTGGGCTCTTAGGATTGACTATTCAGTGTCGAGAATTCTTCCATAGGCACATCCAAGGGGACAATTAAACCCAGCATGTCTAGCTGAGAAGGGGGCCCTGCTAGGACCCCTCATTCAGGCCTTGATCCTCTCACCTGGATGGCTACAGTCACTTCTTAGCTGGTCCCTGAGCTCCTCTTGTACTCCTCCTCCAATCTATCCTACACTGGCTGTCCGCTTCTGTTGGATTATGTCACCTGTGTCGTCAAATACCTTCAATGTCTGTCTGGGTAATAAAATCCCAGCTACAGGGAGTGTTTTCAAGACTCCGCCTGGTGGAGGCCCCCATTCTCGATATGAATCTCGTGATAGTACTCAACCGCGCCCCAGCACCAACATGCTCCTTTGCACTCCCATGTGTAAAGCCTTAATCATCTCCACCTACGTCATTTCTTAAGGCTCCTGAAGCCTTCTCTGATTTCCCTGGTCAGAAGTTAACGGCCCCGCCATGACTGGTTTGAGGTCATCGTGTGTGGATTCAAGTTGGGTGTCTGCTTATTTGTTTTCTCCATTAGATCACCTGCTCCATGAGAACAGGCATCGTAAAGTTCTTCATGACTGCCAGGAAGGTAGGTAGTTCTCAGAGTGTGTTGAATTTCTTAATGAGCAGGCTGTAAGGAAACCGCCATGGCTCTGACTCCTGTCCTCATTATTGTAGCTGTGGTCACCTTGGAAGCCAGGTATCCTCCAGATCCTGCCTCTCCTTAAGCTCTATGGTTGTCCTGCACCAACCCTGTGCAGAATTCAGCTCCTATGGGAGTTCCCAAGAAAGAATCCATTGGCACAGTGCTTTGGTGAGCAGTGCAGATCTTACTGAAAATTTGGCAAGGGTCCACAGGGACTCTACAGCAGACAGTGAAAATCTCCATCCATATTTCTGGTCTCTGTTGTCCCTCCTCAGTGCCACCTCTGGTTCTCCTCTCCCCCCTGCCCCCGTGCAGCCTCCGCCCACTGAAGACATTCTTCAGCTTCTTGTTCTTGTTCTCAAGCTGTCACCCTACTGCTTCCACAACATCACACCCGTCCTCCAGAGGCATTGCCGTGCACAATTCTAAGAGAACCGAATGTTGTCACATTACAGTTAGTGTCTGTACCCTCCTCCAGCTCTTCCCAGCTGCTTCTTCAGGACCTTGAGAGTCCCAAGGACGTACAGTAAGAAATGCGGAGGGGCCACCGAAGAAACCAGAAATAAGAGGCTGGGGAAGGAAGACAACACTTCTCTCCTCTCCCTTCTCAGCGGGTGAGGAGAACTTGCACAGGCTCGCTGGGCACAGAGAAACAAGAGTGTGGATTCAGAAAGCCTGGAGAACAGGCACCAGCGGGGCTGTTTCCAGTGGGGTTTTTTGGATCTTTAGAGAGGCGCACTGTTGGCTCTGAGAGCCAGAAAGGAGCCTGGTGGTGGGCAGAGAGAACAGGCCATGCTGGTCCCTTCTGACTGCAGGCTCTCAGGAGCTGGGACCACCACGCAGACTTAACAGGGGAAGACAGGATGTCAGGACTTGGGGGAGGCGGGGTCTGCTTTTGGCCCCTATGCTGAGGGTCCAGAAAGCTGAGCAAGTGCGCCTAAGAAGAGTCCTGTTCCCTCTTATGGGATTCAGAAACTCATAAGGACGTTTGGATAGTGCACGGCAATTTTGTGCAGGGCGAGCGTGAAATCCCAGCCCCAGGAGGAGGACTGGGGCCTCTCTGCAGGACTGCTTCCTGCCAGTAGGGGAAGGGGGGGTGGGGGGGGGAGGAGTGTTAAGAGGGGCAGGCAGCTGACCGCTATTATGCACCTACTCTGCAGAAGGCCTGTTCATGAATGCTATCTTCTTTAAGTGAATCTTCACCACCTCCCAATGAGATGTGCATTGTTAGCGCCATTTTATAACCACGGAAACAGAAACCAGAAGGGAGAACAGGTAAAGTGGCTTTACTAGGGTCACTTGGCTTTGCAACTGGGGAGGTAGAATTCCAACTGGGGTCTAAAAGGTGCATGGCGAATGGAGTAAGGTCAGTTCTTTTCCATGGTAGACAGTGAACACGACCCTAGAAGGGTCCGAATAAAGTTCAGGTTGGTGGGCTGGTCACACTTGAGCACGAGGCAAGTGAGGGCCCATCTGATGATGAGTGTGAGCAGGTGCTCCGTGTCTCCCCTCTAGACTGCCAGCCCTTTGAGGCTGGAGACAAGCCACCCATCGCAACTGCGACAGCAACGGTGACATCTACCATTTATTGGATTACTCTGTGCCAGGCTCTATGCCAAGGATTTTACATGCATTATTGTATTTATTCCTCCCAGTCACCCTGGAAGGTCAGGATTATAATTCTCATCTTACAGATAAGGAAACTGGAACAGAGAGGTTAAATAAGTCTCCCAAGTTCACACAGCTGATAAATGGAGGAAGATTCAAATCCAGGTCTACCTGACTTCCCTCCTTGATCCCTTGAAACTCTTAACCTGGAGTAAAGAACCTAAAGGAAATAAGGTTTTAATGGAATTTACCTTTCAGGAGATGCAAAAGCGTAGGCATGATGAAAATTTTAATAAATATTGTAAATGGCATGATCTCTACATTAATTTCATCCAAAAGCATTTCATTGTTCATTCATGTGTTCTTTGAACAAATGCTTATTGAGAGGCTACTCTGTTCCAGGTACTGTCCAGCCCTGGGATACAGGTGGACAAGGCAGGCCTGGTCAGCGTGAAGCTGACTGCCAGCTACACTTAGCACACTGTCAGGCTTTGAGAATACCTGGAATAAAGAAATGTATTTAGTTTCCTTTAACCCTATGTACACCTATAAACACCCTATGCATCTTCCTAAAAGGAGCCTCCCTGACCAGAAGACTAGATGAGATTAGCTCACTTTTCAGGGGTTCCCATAAGCATTCTGTGCCTTTCCTCAAAACATTCATCACCTCTGTAACTTTTATCTAATGTCTACCTTTTTTATTAGACTGAAAGCTGTCTTGCCCCCATCCTGGACCAGAGCAGACTCTTGCCCCTCTAATGAGGAGATGTATGTGGAATGTCCCAGAGCACATTTTGGGTAAGGCTGCTCTCATGCAGAACCACTAGAGGTTGGTTCTTGCTCGAAATAGTAAACACATATCTTAATGAGGTGAGCACTTGATAATGTTTCTGATGGGAAAAGCCTGAATCCAGGGAAATCATGGTTTTAGGAAATCAGTCTAGGAGAAAGAGGGTGAGGAGCTGGGTAGACTGGGAATAGATCAGGACTGATGACTTCAAGAGACATTTCTTAGGAACTCTGGTCAGACTCTACCTGATTGCCATATAATATAGAGCGTTACGTGTGGGCTCTGGAGAAAGACAGACCAAGATCTGAATGGAAACCCACTACTTGTAGTTTCACTCAGCAGTGTAACCTTGGGCCAATCACTTCCCACCTCTGCGTTTAGTCCTCATCCATAAAGTGAAAATAACAATAATATCTACTTCATAGAATTGTGATAAAGACTCAATGAGACTATGAAGCCAAAAAAGGCAAAGCACATGGCTATTGTTTATACTAAAAAAGACTAAAGACTGGAGAGTCAGAATGGTCTAGTACTTCAGATATGGGTAACTGGGAAAATGGGGACACTGGCTAAAGCAGGGAATACTGGGAGAGAAAGAGTTCATTTGGGGGCATGCTGAGTTTGAGGTGCGGCCACCAGGTTTAAAGGTCCCACAGGCAGCTGGGCACACAGGACGGATGCCCTAAGGAGAAGTCAGCATGGGGCATAGAGATCAGCAAACAAATCATGACTGAATTTAGAGTTGATGAGCAACTCCAAAGGGAGAGTAGAAAGAAAGGGCGCAGAGCAGGGGGCTGCCGTGGGCAGCTGCCTTACTTTGGGAGCAGGAGAATGAAAAGAAAAAGTCGACCTCATTGTCATTACCAGTTGATGCTGTGGTTCTCAGTTGCTTTAGACAGTTGAGTAGCATCTCACCAGCCCGGGCCAAGGCAAGCCTGCCGTGTGGGCTAAAGCTTAAGTGGCACCCACGGCACATGTGGAAAGTTCCTGTGGCAACTTCTTGCTGAAAATCCTCACCCCGGTTATTTTCCATTCCTGCAGAGACATCCCTGTGTCCCTCAGGTTAGGATATAAATATTTTACAAAGTACAGAGACTTGAGATATCTTAACACTTTGACTAAAAACTTGTTTTTCTGAAAGTTAAAGGATGTATTTTCCACTTGCAAAAATATGAACCTCTAGATTAGACAAAGCAACGGAAGTGGCACATTGTAATATTTTATGCAGTGCTTCTCAGGGTTTCAGGGTACTTAAAATATTAATACCCTTCCTTTATTCATGAGGTTTATAAGATTTGTCATACAAGTTTAAAATTGAGTAAGGACTAAATGCCTCAAACATAGTAGGTGTTCAATAAAAACATGTCCTCTTCCCTTCTTATATGATGAAGGTTAAAATGTGGTCTACAGACTTGGGGAGGTGAGTCATCTGAGATATTTCCAGCTATTTCTAGACTAAACTTTCATTAGCTGGAGTTAGGGGAGAGGAGAGAGAAGAAACTTGGTTAGTAGCGGTAGAGTAGAAAACAAATTCTAAAAGGTAACTAGAGGACTCTGTGATGGGGTCAAATTGCAGGAGTCCAGGATAGAAAAGATGACCCCTAGTTCATGAATGGAGTGGAGTAGACATTGATACTAAAAAAGGATCCTTTTGATAATTGTGCAGAGAGAGGTGAACATCTTTTGCCAAGCCAAATTTCTGGCAAAAACATCTGAGGCACCACAGAGTTCCAACTCTCCCTGTGGATCACAGTCACACTATAAAGAAAAAGGACAAGTGAAGTGACCAGGGAGTAAATGCCACCAGGCCACATCCATCCTGATCCCCTTCACCATCTCCATGGAGTCCCACCTGTCCTATTCCTTAATTCGATCTGTGGCTTAGGAAATTAGGCAGCTTTGGGGAAACATGGTTTCTGATACTAAAAGAGCATCTCACAACTCAGCGTCTGTGTCCTGGCCTTGGTCTGCCTTCATTTTTATCAGAAAAGGGTGGGTAACATATGAGAAAAAAAAATTGGCCCTGTAAAGAGATCCCGAAAGAATGACATATTTGTCTGTTAAGTATAAATATGAACAGCCATGGAGATATGGTCCTGTGGTGCTAGGTTTTCACTTCAGTAACATTCATCTAGTGCCAGGAAACACTAGATTTAGTACCTGAGGGACTGGAGTTTCAAATACCTTATACTTTTTTTTTTAATACTCTGCCAAGAATTTAAATTGGTAAAAGCTGGGGACTGACAAAACTTGATCCCCAAGAGCTTTTCTGGCACTGGTTTATCAGAGAATATGGTGCCATTATTTTTATTGTAATTATTTTTTTTTTCTTTGGTGGTGTGAGAGCTCATTTATAACCCAGTGACTTCTACTCCCAGATGTATTTTTCTTTAAAAAAAAAAAAATCCCAATGCTTAAATAAACAGAGGCTTTGCCTTTTGTGGTGGCGTTAGAAGCTGTCATTGGACTTACATGCAAGGGAATTGCAAGCCTTTTCATGTTTTTAGATCGGATCAGAGAGAGTGGAAAGGAGAAAAGCTAATTTTAGGATCTGTGTTGTCACTAGCTTCCCGTGTACACGTCCCCTTCCCAAACTCCCCACTGTGCCCTGACACCCAAATCACTTCGTGGGCTTTGCAGAGAGGGCGCACTGCCCCAAAACAGGGACATGGCAAAGGCCAGAAATGAGTTAGAAAGTCCAAGTTTGAGCCCCAGCACCATCACTTTTTAGCAACGTAACTTTGCACAACTCTGTCTTTCTTGGCTTTCTTCATCAGTAAAATGATAATTGGATTTTCCAACGAGGGGTGTCAGGAGGATTAAATTAAACAAGTAAATTATGTGAAAAGGCTTGGCACGGCGAGTTTTCTAAACAACAGTCTACAAAAGATGAGAGCCGAGAAGGGGGAAAGAAGGAGAGAACATCATGGGGCAGCATGTGGATTCTGCTCCAAGGTTAGACTCTTGACATAGACATTCGAGCTGAGAAAACAACTGCCACCATGGAGACACATAAAACAAGAAGATGCTGTTTACGGCCCCATCTTTACACTCCCTCCTTGCTCCCTGCAGCCATATTCCCGCCTCCCTTCAGTCCCCCGTCGGATTTTACCCACAAGCAATTTCCAGGGTCAGCTCACCACTCTCCTGCCCCGGGCTGCAGGAGCAGCAGCCCGAGCTCTCCTGAACAGACCCGGCAGGTCCGATCCCGCTTGAAATGATTCGAGTTTTATTATACAATTAGATCAACTCTCTTAGGTGTAGTAGCCCTCCTCATACTTAGAAGAATAGATTAGCCATTAGGACTTTGTATATTTTTCCCAGTAATTGACACCACATCCCATTTTCCTCACCAAAGGGAAAAAGAACCACATAAAACAATCATGATTTTGGGGGGGGGGGTAGCAGGCGGGGGCCGGGGGCACTCAAAATGCAACAATGTCTGGGTCTTCGCCTCCATCTACTTCCCTCCCCAGCTCTGAACGGCTCCAGAAGGCAGGCAGAGCGAGCCTCATTCTGTTTTGTTTGGTGGTTGCTCTTCCATTCCTGAGCCCCCAGGCTCACGCTCCCCAAGCACTTTACTAAGAATAAACCGGGCATCATTCTGCCACCGGTCAACGGCAGCAACCCCTGGCTGGCAGCCTGGGGGTTCTTAAAAAGCCCATGGAAGCATGACCAGAATGTCACTGCTCCTTCTCTTTTTTTCCTTTTTCTTTTTTTTCCGTGCTTCCTCCCAGGACAGCTCCTTTACACACCCTCTCCCTCAGCATCACCTTTCCTGTCCTGGTCAGGGAAGAAGGGGGGTTTGTGGGGCGGTCCAAGCAGCAGTGACCTGAGGCCCATTAGCATCCCCAGTTGGGAAAAGGAGAGAAAAAAGGCATTCCAAGCCCAGAGAACAGCTGGTGCCCAAGACACCCAGGCCCCTTTGTGTCTTCTCCCTTCAAACACTGAATGTTTACATTTGCAATAAACCAGGAAGAAACTTATCTTATTGAGGGATTTAAACGGGGGAAAATGCAGTCACCTATGTTGACTTTGCCCATATTTGGCACTGCCCATGTTTGCAAACGGGCGTCCATTTTGCATCTCAGCCAGAAGCAGACACCTCAGGCCAAGCAGGCTGCATCCACACAAGCAAAACCAAACAGATGTTCTCAGCTGTCTGGTCAAATATTTGTTTCCTTTGGTCATGTCCTAGCAGCCCGAGCGCCGATCCCAACTACAAGGCCTGGTGGCACCAGCAGACACTTCGCATGTTCCACCCTCCTGCAGAACATCTGTGAGCTGAAGGCCCTTCCCGACTGCAAGGATCTTTGTGCCGAGGCTCAGTGGGTCCCTGAACTGCCCGGAGGCCTGCTGTGAGGTGCCGGTGCTAGAGCAGTCTGCAGAGAGAGGTGATGCCAGCCCCCCCCCACCCCCCGCTTTCTTCCCGCATGGCGCATCAGACGATTCAGCCAGTAGCACCAGCACCAGGAGACATGAAATGTTTCAAGCACGTTTTTCAGTTTGGGTCGATGTGTCCAAAGGGACTCTTTGCTGACACGTCCCGGCTGATTCCCTGGAAAGAAGCTGAAGTGCCCATTTTCCAATAAGATCAATAAACCCACTCATCCCTGATTATAGAAATTTCTTCAAAGTACATCTTCAGGTACCTTCTGACCAAGTCAGGCTGTGCTGAACTCTTACAACGGTAAGGTGACCCAATGTGTCACCCAAGACTTATACTTCACCCAGGTTGTGCTTTCCTGAAGAAAAAAGTCCTAAAGCTTTCCATTTGGTCCCCAAGGACCGTGGAAAATCATAAGATGGAAAGTGACTTTTCTTTGGCCACAACTGGTGATGACTTGTGAACATGTCTCTTTTGCCCAACTTGGCTTCAGCTAAAACCTACTGTTTTGAATAAAACTTGGGCCACTCTCCACCCCTTTAATATGCTACCTCTAGGCACCTCCTGCCAAGTCCTAACTCCCATCCCCACACACACTTCTTGTAACTAGGAATCCAAAATGAAACTGTAGTCATACCCTCTCTTGCTGGTTCTGACAACAGGCCGATTTAACTCTCTTTTTTTAACCTTCTCAACATACACATGTCCCTTTATTATTTTCTTAAGTTTCCCGCACGCTTCCCCCAGCCCCTGCTTTCGCTGCCATACGCCGGGGGCCGCCGCGCCAAGCACACCTCTGCACCCAGCGAGCACCTGAGGGGGACAGGCTGCCGTATGCCTTTCCCCCCGGGCCCTTCTCCCGTTGCCAGAAAAAACCCAGCCGGGTGCCTCAACCGACACAGGCCCCTAATTTAAGTTTAACAGTACAGCATTTTTACTGCTTTCGGCCAGGACGTTTTGAGAAAGGTTAAAATATGTGAAAAATACACGCTAAAAAAAAAAAAAAAATCTGTTTAGAAAACAATTCCAGTGTAAGTGCTGCATGCTCCCAGCTTCTGGCCCCCTTTCCAGGAAAGGAACTCCAGCAACAACACAATTTTGTTCCATTTGGGGGGTGGGGGGTTTCCATTTCCTTCCTATGGGATTTTTTTATTAGCTTTTTTTTTTTTAACTGTTTTTCTTTCCCTATGCTGGTTTACTGCCTTGTATCTATCTACCCCCAAGGAGTTTAAAAACCTCAAGTCAGTATTATTGGATTTTTCTTAGTGTATTTTCTGATTCTCCTGGTGTGAGAGCATGTGGTCCGGATCTGTGCATTCGTGTGTTGGTGAGGATGGAGGGCTGGGTGCCAAAGAGATGATGTCCATAAAGGCCTGGGGAAGTGTTAGCTGAGGCTTCGAAGTGTGCACCGAAAAATGAATTGCCTTGTTCTTTTCACTGTTGTGCAAACTTATTGGTTAAAGATCAATGCACACAGTAGGCACTGAACAAGTATCCACTGTCTGGATAAGGGAATAATTGAATACTAGGTACTGTTTCTTGAACTTTTACTCTGCCTATCATAATTGATGCTTTACGTAGTTTATCTCATCCAACCCTTGCAATAGCACCATAACGATGTTGGTCTCAACTCTGTGGAGGAGTAAACTTCAAAGGTCACTTCCTATGGGAGGGGAACTCAAGGGAGGGGATATGGGGATATGTGTATATGTATAGCTGATTCACTTTGTTATACAGCAGAAACTAACACACCATTGTGAAGCAATTATACTCCAATAAAGATGTTAAAAAAAATAAATAAAAGGTCACTTCTTCTAATCACATGTGGAATAGGGCAGGATTCGATTCCAGTCCTGTCTGTCTACTGGAAATAACTTAACTGGGAGAAATTATGCATATATCATGACCCCCGTCCCTTCCCCAAAGACGAAAGATATTGATGAGCAAACATCTGGACCTGTTAGAAGAAAGCTTCTCGTGGTAGAACTACGGACTTAAAACATTTGAATGGTTCAGTTAATTTCTCTGGGCTTCATCTTCCTTCGGGAAAGGAGCAGGTTGGCTTGATCAAAGAGGCCTCACAAGTCACTCTTAGTTTCCCCCAAGCCTGCCTGGTGCCCCAAGGCAGGCATCACTAATAGATAACACATGAGGCCTCAGAATCCTTCTCAACACAAAACTCGAGGCAGCCAGTAACAATCTCCCTGCTTTCCTGCTCTGTGAGGCCGTGTGGTTGACAGCAGAGTTCGCCAACCTCCAGTCACTCGGTTGGCCTCCTTTGTGATGTTTGCCGTGTCTGCACTCTCCACCGTCTCAATATAGTTTACTTAATTGCTTGACATTGCTTCCCTTTCTTTTTAACCAAAAAATAGCCCTTCTCTAAGAATAATATTCATGAAATAGGGGATTTAATGTGGTAGCAGTATAATTTTGAATATTGGTTAAAAAAAAAACACGTAATTATATAATTTTTATAAGTTTGTCTTTGGTATGTTTTCCTCACTTCTTGGGACATCAGGACGGTGGGAAGTCCACAGACTTTGGGGTTCAAGAGACTCCATCATATGCCAGCTCTGCAACCTTGGGCAGATATTTAACTTGTTGAGTCTCACTTTCCTTTTTCATAAAATGGGAATAATGACTTTCTCTGCCGCACCGTCCAGAGGATTAGAAGTAATTTAACGCAATAATGCACACAAAGCAAGTCTTTGGTACATAGTGAGATGTTCAATAAATGGCAGCCACTGGGCCTCTTACAGGCTAAGGTGCTGTGCTGCCAGCACCACCACACCCAGTTCTGTTTGAATATCCCCTCCCTTCCCTGACTACAGGCTAGACCACCTCCGCCTGGAGGCCTGGAAGTCCTGGAGTACAGCACCACTGATAGCACTTCAGTGGCAAATATTTACCCAAAGAAGGAAGAGCTTTGAAGAATCTTGCTCTCGCTGTCCTCTCAGAGGAGTATGGCACCCCTGTCACGGAAACATGGCTTCAGTGATCAGACTCCCCCGTAATTAGGGAGCCATATTATTTTTGTGGTCACCATCAGCCCCAGGGCTCGGCACACCTGATTACATAAGTGGGTCTTCTCTCCTGCCTTGTCTCTGTTATTACTTCTAAGGTTTTATCTTTTTCGGAGGGACGGGGGGGCGGGGAAAGGAAGCACATCATGAACAAGGCCTCGAAGGCTCAGGACCAGAACAGAAATGACTAAACAATCCTCGCCTGTCCCTGGGACCAGAGGCCTGTGAGGCTCCACCTTTATTCCCCAAACCCAGCTGAACACACCAGCTTTCTCAGTTGACTTTCTGTGGATCCAAAGCAGCAAGTGACATTGAAAAAGCTGTATTTAGAGGCCCCTGTCATCCCGATTTATCTATGAAGAGTGGATGACAGAGGGCTAGGACCCTCCCCCATGCTTTAGTGTGAAAAAAAGACGGCGTTTATTTACTTAGAGAAAGGGAGGGGAAGCAAAGGCGGGCATGTCGCACGCCCTGTGAAGGATGTCAAGCTTTTCCTGAGCTGGGCTTCTGTGAACTGTAAAGGTTGGGCTGAGACTCAGAGACACGAGACGGGAAGGTGTGTTTCCTAAGGAAATGGTAAGCCCGCTTTCAGGTTGCCCTGGGCACTCTCTCCTTCCGATGGCCCTGGGACCAGACAGAGGTCCGAGGGGGATCATTTCTGCCAGGCAGAGGGGAGGGAAATTCCTGATAAAAACAATATGACTCAAAGTGAAAGGCAAGAACCAAAATCACGCCCGGAATGTAGGGAATTCACGGGGATGGGAAAGAAGATGTATGAAAAGGACGCTGGTAGACCAGCAAGCAAGACATCTCTGACTCTGAAAACCAGACAGCAGTAGACACTTGGGTAGCACTCTCCACCTTGTTTTCTGACCATGAACTCACACCCTCGCTTTGTGTGAGCATGTGTGCTTGTGTAGGCAGAGCAATTAAAAAGGAAGTCCAAAGACCGAACAAATCAATGTTTACAGATTCATAATAAGTTCCTTTCCATATATTTATTTATTTTCTCTTTAGCCGCTAAAGAAACAACAGCAAACTTGCAGGGAGCAGTTGTTGCCAGAGGGTGAATCATGGCTATATTGATTTGATTATGTAAAAGCTCAGAGGAACCTAAAGCCAGATACAGAAATATCTCATAGCCCTGAACCCTATGGGATACACACTAGTAAAAAAGCAATCTTTATATTGTTCCTGATAAAAGCATCATTAGTTTCCTCATAGTGAAACCATTTCTCTGCTGATACAGTATATGGTTTTCTTTTTCTCTAGAATCCACTCAGACATAATTAACACTCAGTTACTAGACTTGAGGTTCCCTGGGGTGAACTGCTCAACTTGGGGAGGGGGCGGGGGGCTAGAGGTGGGAAGAAAGAAAGACTGAGAGAGGAGAGGGAAGGAGGAAACACAGGAGAGGGCGGCGAGAAGAGAAGAGACGGGAGCGGGAGGGAGACAGAGGAGGGGGTACGGTATTGAACCGATCCATCTTTGGCCTTCCTGAGCATTCCCCCCATTTGCCTGTACCGCGCAGTGAGATGAGAGTCAGCGCGGTGGCGCCCTCTGCTGGTCATGCTTATCATCCCAGCTGCCCAGCGATCTGGTCGCCCCTTCCTGGGGAAGATCTCCCTTCCAGGGAGAGAAGCCTGGACTGACACTTCTGCAGACAGACAAATGCCCACAGTGTGTGCTAAAAGGCAGCAGCAACAGCGTTCTCTGTTTCCTTTCCCCTGTCTGCTTGCCTGCTTGTAGGCAGCAGCAACTTGAAAAGCCTCGTACACATAGTGTTTCTGGGCACAGCAGGGCTGGTCTTGAACAGGATCTTCACATTTTAAGGGTTTGGGGAAATAGGACCTGGAGGGCCCTCTCAGGTTCCTAGCTCCTGGCCAGATGGTTAGTCCCCATGAGCCAAGGGGGTAAAGTCCTGGCTGTCCACAGGAGGGGCTGTGGGTTTGAGGGGCCAGCACCGACTCTGTGGTCCTCTGCAACTGGGCCTCAGCTTCTTTAAAGAGGTGCAAAAATCTCCAAATGTACTGCTCGTGCTATGGACTTCTGAGCAAATAATGGCCCTTTCAGGAAAAAAAAAAGTTTTAATTTAAAAATTCTCTCTTTACTTCTCCTCTCAGCTTCACTTTCCCTTGGCTCAAGGAGAAGGGTGATCGTAGTCATTCAGGAGACGGGGAGGACCAGGCGCTCCTGAGGCAGAATGAACCCAGACGTGGATACGAACGAACTAAGCAGGCAGAAACCAAGCCCCTTTAGGAGTTTATTCTAGCACCTTCCGTGTGCATTAGCAAGCCCATGGGTGCATACACACACACACACACACACACACACACGTACACATGCACACAGCGGGTATAAAAACATGAATGCGTAAACACTTTCACACACAACCAGAACCCCGTGTGCAGACTTCCAAACACATATATACACATGTCTTCATGTAATCCCATATGGACTGCGTCTTCACATCCTCAGCCTCGCCCTCACCCACATTCCTCCCTCTGATCCCAAAAAACCTGACATTTCTGTGGAAAAAAGTCTCATCTGTGTGTCTTGTGTTGCTCTACTGTTCTATCCTGAGGACCCTTCAGGGACCCCTTCCCAGCCAGCGAAGGCTCTGTGCTCTCACCAGCACCATATCACCACGTTTTCGTTAACTTTAGGTGGATCACGGGATTACAATAAAGGCTTCTGGAAAAACAAGGGGCAGAGCTCTGTAGTCAGGCTGATTTAGTGGTTACCAGCACAGAGTCTGAGCCAGACTGTCTGGGTGCACCCCAGCTCTGTCATGTTGCTAAGCTGCGTGTCTCAGTTTCCCCAGTTGCAAAATGGAGATACCAATAGTACCTGCCCCAAGGGGCTGCTACCATCATGAAATGGGTTCATATTCAGAATCTGCCTGGAACAGTGCCCTTCATGTAATAACTGCTATATAAATGTTTGTCAGACAAAGGTGCATAATCCAGGCTGGCTGTGTTATTCTCAAGAGTAATCCTGGGTAATCACAAGTAATCATGAGTAATTCCTCTTCCCTGTTTCTTACCAGGTAAAAGAAGAGAAAGAACACAAACAAAGGTGATGACCAGATGGACACATCCTTCAGACTCTTTCTATCTTGGGAATCCTTTTCCTAGATCTCATTGATTATCTCTTAATTATTGGGTTGGCCAAAAATTTCATTCGGGTTTTTCTATAACATCTTTTTGGCCAACCCAATATATGTTGTAATGGCATTGTAACCTGCAGCAAGTCACTTTGGACAGCAGTCTCCTCATCTGCAAAGGCTCTTAGATCATTTTTAAGATCCTCTTTAGTACAGATTTATTTTAAAACCAGATACAGGCATTTTCAAAGCTCATTTTAAACACCAGTTGCAACCTCTTCCATTCATTTTCCCCCTTCTTAAAAAAGTTAGAGCTTTTAAAAAGTAGAATACTTGACTGCTTTTGATCCCTTTTCTTCTTTTTTTAAATCATTCCCACTTTCTGATGAAAGCATAATCAACAGTGAAACAGCAGAAAGTGGGGTGACTGGGGTCACAAGATAAGTAACCCAGTGAGCTTTAGACAATCAATGCACTAGGAGCAAAGCCAGACAGAGACATGACAACCTCAGTGGGAAGCCTCATAATTCAGTGTTCCTCCAAATTTATTTAAATATCTGTTCAATATTATGTGGAGGGGCGGGAGGAGAGGGAGAGGATAACTGATAACAGCCTTAGGCACCTCCTCTGTTCTCGGAACAATTCTGTTCGGTCCCAAATTTGCAGACCCCACTCAGATAAAGAAAAGCTCGGCAGCAAACCAGACCTTCCCTCTTTTGAAGACATTATCATGCGACTATTATGAAACCTCAACCCCTTCAAACAATATTTCTTTTAAATATTTCAACTGCACAAATACTTCTGATAAATACAACTTTCTCCATCTTGTTATATTTCCAGCAAGATCTAGCACCCCAACAATGCTCTAGCGCTCTTAGGAAGCAACACCTATAGAAATCGCGCTCTCACCCACCTCCAAAGCTGGTTTCGATTAGCAGGGAAGTTTTCAACAGATGTCTTTCTAATCATGGGTCAGGAAGCTCCAAGACTCTATCTGCGGTGGCATCTTTCCTCTAGCGTGGCCCTGTGCTCCTCTTTGAAGGTCTGCTCATTCCAGGAACAACCTGGAAGATGCATGATTTCCTAAGTTGACCTCCACACTCAAAGGCCAGAGCAAGCTTGGTGGTTTCCACAGGAAAATATTCTTTGCCCTCTTTTTCCTTTTCAACATCATCTACCTAACCTTACCATCATAACGTGGACTTTAAGAACCCACAACATCTGTAGTGCCTTTGAGTCTTCATAGAAATATTAAATCATGCACAGACTTATTTTAGAAAAAAGTGGTGCCTTACTGGATTCTAATTCTTTGGAAATTGGTAATGTATGGATGATTTCTGTAGTAATCCTTTGTTAACCAAAATATTCAACTAATCACCACAACCTGACTTAGTTGGGCCAGACAGTAGTTTGCTCTGGCAATAATGTGCTTCATCATGAGTTTCCTTCATGCAGAAGGATGGTTCCTGTCATTAAGACGTGCATTAAGATGTGCTTCGCATTCACCCCTAATAAAGTGCATGAGGTTTAACCACTGAGTGTGACCAGCCAGACATACCAGTGGGACGGCTGGTCAAGTCAGAGCTGGCCATGGTCACTGTCTGTGGCATGGATCAAAGAAGAGCAAACTAGACCACGTAGGAAATGAACTTAAGAGGGCAACCTCATTCCCTGCCTACTCTGAGCAACATGCTAACTAGACACAGGTAAGACGTAGACATGTTTCTCTTTCTTACACACCCACAACTGTCCCCTTAAGGATCTATTTGGCGCAGGAGTTTCTGTTTGGGGATGGACCAAAACCAGACCGTGGGCATGAGCTGTGTAAAACTCAGATGTGAATTCCACAAAAAGTTTGCTCATAGCCACCAGAACATATGAGAGGACTGTGGGAAAATTCCAGCAGCTCTCTACACCCTAGACTTAGCGTTCACAATTCACTATCCAGACTGTATTCTTATATCACTTTTACCTTGTCTTCTTAAAGAACTCCGACTCTTTACAGCCCAACTCAAATATTTCCTCTTTCAGGATGACTTTTACGACTCTTACCACCCACCACCCAGGCAAAAGGAGGCTCCTCCTCTCTGGGCTCCCTTGGCTCTTGGCTCATGTTCCTTTCATCTCAGCTCCACCAGTTACTAATTGAGCTCATAAGTCAATTTGGGGTCAAATCAGTACCTACCTCAGGGGGTTGTTGTGAGCGTTAGGTGACTTAATACACATAGAGCCCTCCTGATAATGATAGGGTTACAGTAAGTGCTCAATAAATCTTAGTCATGGTTGTTAGCACACTGGATGCAATGTACTGTAATTATCTGCCTGCTGTATTTGTGACTGTGTGCTTATTAGAAGAATGACCGCATCTTTTTCAGCACTCCATCAGAATAATCCCATAACCCACCCCTGACTCAGTGCATTGCTAAAAGAAACCCTCATCCTTCTGCTTCCATTACCTGAGTGTTGTTAAGAGTCAGGCATTTCTTGAATGTCATTAAGATTCCTCAGTACTCTAGTGGGCCTGTGTGGTGGGTGTAAAATACGACCACAAATACCTTGATACTCCCTCCTTAGGGCAGTAGACCCTGATTCCCTTCCTTAAATGTGAGCTGTACTCAGCAACTCGGGTGTAACAAATGGACCATGACAGAAGTGATGGTGTGACTTCCAAGACTAGGACATGAAGGGCCTTGGGGCTATCTCCTTGTGCTTTCTCCTGGGTCCCCTGCTCTGGAAGGAGCCAGCTGCCATGTTGTGAGGATGCTCAAGCAGCCCCATGGAGGGTCCATGTGGTGAGGCAGTGGGGCCTCCTGCCAACAGCTGTGCGAATGAACCATCTCAGAAGTGAATCCTCTAGCTCCAGGCAAACCTCAGACGCTGAAGCCTCGAAGAGACCCTGAGCCAGAAGAACCAAGATAAGCTGTTCTAAACTTCTGACCCACAGAAAGGAAGATAATTAATGTTTACTGCTTTAAACTGCTAAGTTTTGGGTTAATTTATTATGCAGCAATAGGTAACAAATACAGACGGTGACTAAATCAGCAATACACTTTGGATGAGATTTCTGTTTCAAAGTGATATACCTTCGAGTAGAAAATGAGAAGGCAGAGAAGAGGGGTGGTAATTTCCTGTAAAGTTCTCTGTCTTGGGGACAGAGACAGCTCACGTTACCCACTAGGGGTGGCCAGGCTGCCACTCACCTGGGGGCACCATGGGCTCCTGGAGGCCATCCTCAGGGAGTGGAGCTGGCCTGTCTATGGGGATGGGAGGGCCCACTGCCTGCTACGGCCCTGAACCCTCCTGGCTGCTGGCCACTGGCTAAAAAGCTGACCTAGAACAGTTTGTATCTTCAGTTCCCTGGAGAGTCCGCCTAGAGTAGAAAAAATAAAAGCACTCAACCCAAGGACGTGAGTCATATCTAGACTCCGCTTCTTATATACAGACTTCAAAAAAGTCATAGAATCTCCCAAAGCCTCAATGTTCTCATCTGAGACTTGGGAATAATAAGAACATCTATCTTATCTATCTTTTGAGTTGCTGGGGAGATGAAATGAGATGATATATGAAGCATTTAGCCAACCACAGATTTAAAGTGCTATGGAAATATTAGAATTGTGTTTTGTTTTTCTCCACAGCTCACATAGATGCCCAGTAATCTCAAATTCACCAGTAACTCTCAACTTCTCTAGAGAAAAAGTTATTTGATATGTTTAAATAAAGATCAAAAGAGGATGCTTGGAGATGTGTAACCCAAGGAAATGACTTTCAATCTACAAAATTTTAGGCCACAGTGGATGAGAGAGTCAAAAGAAGGGCAAATACCTGGTACCCCCTTACTTAGACACCATGTAAGATCAACTCTTCTTGGCTTAAGTGGCTTTTGGTGACTTGAGATGGATGAGGAAAAATGAGTGGTTATATATATATATATTCACTGCAAATTTGAAACAAAAGGCACATCTACCCCGGTTTCAAGGCAGCCCTGCCAGCAAACAGAGACTGTAGTCTCTGACCCCTTGAAATTCTTCCTGTTTCATGGTTTTGTCTTCACTACATCCTTTCCTTTCCTCCCCTCCCCACGTCTATCTCCACGCATTTCTACTTTGTCAGACAAAACCCAGAAATACTGAAATGTGGTTTGAGTATCAAAGCAGCCAGGAAGTTGAGAGAACAAGTTAAAACTATTTTCTTAACTCACGGCTTCTTTCCAGGAAATATAGCACTTACAATAGATAGATAAATAGCCCGGGCCATTTAGATAATTTCACTTGTCCTTTCCCACTTGTCAAAGCATTTGGCTACAAGCATGACGGGCCCTATTTAAGTGAACAGATACCTCCCTCAGCTACAAACAGTGGCTGGTCTCCAGGGATTTGTTCATAGAATTAGGTCACAGGCAATTCAGAAGATGATTCCCAACCAAGCAAATTTTGAGTTTCTCCTTAAAGACCTGAAAACCCAAAGACTGCTTTTCTGAATTAGACTCTTCATTTAAGGTCATGGGATGTACCCCCTCTCAGGACAGTTTGTTCTTAGTAATAACAGTTTTCAGACCACAGCCAGGGTCACGCCAAGTGAGGCCAACTTCAATTTCCAGGCTTCTGAGACACATTGCAGAGAGAGCCTTTCAAGGTCTCTGCCTCTGAATATGTCCGCATAGGGTGAAACATGTGGCACCCCAGACCCTACCAGGGCTGAGATTCTGGGGTTTGGCAGCTTCTAGGGCAAGAGTGGGCCAGAGAGCCTTGGATCGTAGAGGAAAGGACACGGAGACAGGTCCTGGGGTTTGTGTTTACCCGGATTCATCATCACGATGCATCTAGACTTACCAGCCTCCCCTCCTCATTTGTCTGTCGTGTGATTCAGACCCCTTGGATTGCAGGGAAGAGACCAACTCTTAGGAAAATGAGGGTTTAATGTGAAGATACACAGGATCATGCACAGGCATTGGAAAACTGTTAGCCTTAGACAGCTTTAGGGACTAGCCTTTCTCCTCCCTCCCTCCCTCCCTCCCTCCCTCCCTCCCTCCTTCTCTATTTCTCCCCAGGCATCTTTCTCTTCTATCCTTTCAATGACCAGTTTTCACCCTGGACACCATACCTTTTCTCTGCCTCACAGCTCCTGCTTCCTTGTGGTGTCTGCTTCCCCATCTCACTCAGAATTTGTTTTCCCAGCATCTTGTCCAGCCCTACTCTACCGCATAATATCCTTTCTGCTTTGCCTCCATCAATGACACTTCATTCTCTCCTCTCAGCTGAAATAGAGATCTTGGTTGACTCAGCTCATCTCTTGGGGGGCAGGCTATGTCTTGCGTCTTTGGCAAGCTTTAGCTTGGCTTCCTTGGGTCAGTGTCTACCCCTGTTCCACTCCGCTGTGCCTGGGATAAGTCATATGATATAAAATATGGCTGCCCAGGGCTGTCTTCCATCAGGAGCTATAGGCATAGAAGCACCGTTAAGAAGAGGGATGGGGGCGTGTAGGTGGTCTTAGTGCTGTACCAAGGTACTCATGGTGAGGCAGGTGACTAAGGCAGAGGGACTGGCCTTAAGCCAGAGCCATTCAAGCTTCCTTCATTATCCCAGTGTTAGAAAGTAAAGGTCTTTAAGCTATCCCAAACTTGGCTTTTCATCAGGCACCACTTGCAAGTTTATAGTGTTCTAGTTAAAAGTATATTTGGGGGGCTTCCCTGGTGGCGCAGTGGTTGGGAATCTGCCTGCCAGTGCAGGGGACACGGGTTTGAGCCCTGGCCGGGGAGGATCCCACATGCCGCGGAGCAACTAAGCCCATGAGCCACAACAACTGAGCCTGCGCTCTAGAGTCCGCAAGCCACAACTACTGAGCCCACATGCCACAGCTACTGAAGCCCGCACGCCTGGAGCCTGTGCTCCGCAACAAGAGAAGCCACGACAGTGGGAGGCCTGCGCACTGCAGCGAAGAGTAGCCCCTGCTCACCACAACTAGAGAAGGCCCACGCGCAGCAACAAGGACCCAACGCAGCCAAAAATAAATAAATAAATTTATTAAAAAAAAAAAAAAAAGTATATTTGGGACTGAACACAGGAGAACAGGATTCTGGGCTGGTTAACCCCAGGCCTTAGGAGTGCTGAGTCTATTCACCATTCACAACTGGGCACCTGAGTACCTTGGCACTCACAGAAGATCCACAAGCTCCCTGAGAATGCAGCTACAGATCTGAGTCTCTGTGAGGCCTGATTTACTTATTTGCTAAACCCGATTATCATATATGTGGGATCAGGTTCCCTGTGTGTCATATAATGAACCCATGGTTTAATTTGGAAACTCCTTGAAGCGTAAGCATATACCAATGATGTCCCAAAGAAAAACAATTTTGTAACTGTCAGGCACATGATGGAATGGTCACAAGGACATGAAATCAGCTATGCAAATTGTGAGACGTAAGTCACACTTCTATTTGTACCGTGACAGTGTGAAAATTGGAATTATTTTTTGTCAATATAGAAAAAAAGTCAGAGACTATATGCACTGTCTTATGAAGAAAACGACTCTACGATGTCCAAATTATCTGTGACATACCCCACAGCACATTTGATTTTTTTTCTCACTTAACCTATGGCTCAAGGACCATCAGCGTTGTGTTTAATTTGATATTTTAAGAATCTAATACAATGAAAGTATGCATGTGACTATTTAATAAACACCCCACTGGTTGGTTGATAATGAAGAAATAAGTCATGCCATTCTGTTGATAACTGATTAGTTTAATTTTGCCAATTCAATTTCAAAGAAGTAGAAAGTAATTTTTAAAAAGGTGTAAAAAGTTCAAATATGTCACCATCAACAGGTACATTGGTTAAAAGACCCAGAGCACTGTGTTAAAATATAAGTTTGATAGGTAAGAGTGGCATTAAATTGCCTTTTGGAAGAGGGCATAGTTTTGCATTAAGAATGTGGGCTCAGCAGACGAAAATCTTCTGCCAATTAAGTAACTCTTCTAACTCCTGCTTTCCCTATGTGTGAATTGCTCTGGAATTCTTGCAAGGACTTAACGAAATTTTATTTTAAAAATTCACATGAGTGTTGAATTCCACTTTATAATATATTTGTTTTAGTTTTAAAACAAAATAATATTAATTTTCTGTCTTTGCATAATCCCAATACATTAACCCAAATGTCAGTGTATCAGTTAACAATGCTTTCAATTACAAATAACAGAATATTCAAATACAGTGGACTAAGCCATAAGTACCTATATGATTACTTCACATGGCTAGAGATGCACTTCTATCATCAAGGACCTGATTCATTCCAACACAGGTTAATCCACCCCCTTAAATGTGTTGGCTTTTTATGATTGTCCTGTTTTTGTTTTCTTTTTCTTATCACAAAATGACTGCCAAGCTCCAGGCATCACTTCTCACACCATCATCCCAAGAATGAAAGGGGAAGAAAAGGAGTGCTCTAAAACACATATCTTAAAGTGTCTTTGGCCAGAACTCATCATGACCCTCCTTAGCTACAAGGAAGGCAGGAGAGCAAGTTCTGGCAAAGGAGAATGGAGTTTCCATGACTGGCTCAGACTAATACTAACTCCTCCTCCCAGTATGGCTAACTGGGAATAAGGAGGTGGCAATGTCCACTGAATAGGCAAATAATAGCATCTGCCACATTCAGTTTAAAAAACATAGAGGTAGGAAGTTTTGCTTTTCCTGCCTCCTCTGAGTCCTCTCTCTTCAGGTGTCGAAGAAGAAAGAAATTGCATAGCTTTGTCTTATAAATCTATACATCTCAATCTATCTCTCTCTCTGAATCAGAAAGAGATAATGTCTTCCTTTTTCTTTAAAAAGAAAAAAGAAAAACATTTTCCTTCCCAGTAGGATCTTCTAGCACTAAATGGTGTCTTAGGAGTTCATTTCAAATATAACTCCAGGAGAAGACTCCCTGCTTTAGGGATGCATCCTTCCGCTTAAGGGAGGCCTACTGCTGAGCCTGGAGGGAATCTGCAGGGTTTGGCTGGGAAGAGAAGGGTTCTTGAGAAGAGGGGCAGTTGAGGGGCTAAGAGGGGTGAGCCATGTTTTCAGCCCTAGGGGGTTGGTGGGAAAGGGAACTGCAGGTGTAAGCTGCCTCTGAAGGGCTCTGGGGCAAAGACTACCTCTCCCAGGGCCAGGCACCTGAGCCATGGATGCACTCAGCACAGGCAATGGAACTGCACCATCTGCTGGGTGTACAGCCCTGGGAAGGCCTCTCATCCCACGTACCCTGGCTGCCTTCAAGGGCAGCACCAATCTTGGAATGAACAGTTTCCCTTCTATGGCTTGGGGACAGCACATCCTTGTCACTAATGGAGACTCATAAGATCCTAGAGGGCTGCCCCCGTAGCCCGGGCAACAGAACTCAGTTCGCTATTCTGTTGGTAACTGGTGGGGAAAATATTTTGCTTCCCCTTTGGTTACCTGCCAATCTTCCACCATACGTGTATGGCCAGGAGACACTGGTAGCCCTACCTACAGAGGTGCCAAAACAACTCACATATGCTAATGTAAGTAAGCAAAGAAACATCGCAAATGAAATCAGTAGCCTCCAAAATAGGAGACCAAGGTGAAACCAGAGAGGTGGCACATATTAAGGATGATTTAATGATAGAAATAAGATACAATATGATACAAAAATAAAATAGAAAACTCTTAAAGTGACATAAAATGATGTTGCAATAAAACAACCCAAGAGCATAAAAGTTTCTGAAAAAAATAATAACCTCTAAATGTTAAAATAGAGCAAGGAAATTGAACAATAAACTGGGCCATGATGAATATTCAACTAGTGATTTAGAAGATTAAATGGACAAACTGTCTCACAACACAGAGCAAAAACACAAAGAAATGGTAATAATGAGTGAAAAGATAGTGATACAGAGGACATATCCACGAAACCTAATGTGAAATAATAGGAGTCCAGAAAGAGAGAAAGGAACAGGTTGAAGAGAATAATCAAATACATTACAGAAGAAAATTTTCCTGACCTAAAAAATGACTTGCATTTTCATATGAAAAGCAGGGCTTACTAAAAGCCAGGCAGATTTAAAAAGAGAAAAACAGACCAAAAAATCTAGCCATATCTGGGTAAAGTTTCTGAAATCAGAGGATAAAGAGAGAACCATTTACTTACACAGAGAACAGAATGAGACTGGCATTGATTTTCCTGTCTGGTAAGTAAAGGATGATAATTTCAAAACTATCCACCTGACCAAGACATTGGGAAGCCAAAAAAAAAAAAAAAAAAAAGGCATTTCCACACATGCAAAGACTTTTGTACTTTTTCTGAAGGAATTACTTAATGAAATGTGCAAGTCAAATAAAAATAAAATTAGAATACAGATCTCAAGGTAGCAGATAATGGAGTACAAGAATTAGGGGAGACCCAATGCCATAATGCAGTAATTTCCAATTCAATCTAATTGAATGAAAATAATATTGTCTTACAGTTTTTGCCTGCTTACTGTGTCTCAGGTATTTTTCTAAGTATGTTATATGTATTACTTACTATTACTTTCCTCACATTATAGGAAAAAAACATCACATTTTACTATTACTTTTTTGGGGGGCTGGGGGTTAACTTACCCAAGGTCATGGAGCCAGGATTTGAACGCAGACAGATTGATTCTAGAGACGGCACACTTACCCTCTACACTATAAGACCTCCATAAATAGCCTCACAATAGTGCAGGCATAAATGATAATGCCAGTGTTAACAAAGAGTATTTGAAAAGAATGAGCTAACTGGAATAAAAAATTTAATAATTGGTTGGAAATAAAATGCCATATTAATTAAACAATACCCAGAAGTGGGGTAGAGGCATAGGAATAAAGAGTGGGGAAGCAAAACCCTGCTAAAAATCTTGTGCTTTTGGGGCGGGGGCAGGAATAGAATTATTATTTAATTTTGGTAGAAAGATATGTTTAAATATGACTGCTAGAAATATGAAGTTACTTAGGAACAAAGTAAGATACATAACTGAACTTCATATTAAAGAATAGAAAAAGGATGTAAAAAATATGAAACCAGAAAAAGAAAGAAGAAACAATAAGTAAGAATAAAAAAAAGAAAATCTAAAATTAGATGGCATATGAGCAAAAATGTCAGATATCACAATTAATGCAAATGGCTTTACTTTTCTTATTGGCAGACAAAGACTCGCAGATTAGGTTAAAAAAACAAACCAACCAGCAAAAAAACAAAATTGAGCTAGGTTTGTAAGGTATGTACCTTAAATAGAATGAAAAACAAAGTTTAAAAATAAAGAATAACTGCAGCTATATTATACAAATACAAACCAAACTAAAGAAAGAATGGCAAATTAATGTCAGATAAAGTGAAACTTAAGGCCAAAACATGAAATTAGGTAAAGAGGAAAAGTCTGAATTGTTGAAATCAGTAAAATGTATTATACAAAAACTTTTAACCATATAAGAATAATTTGATAAAACCATAATCATAGTGAGGGACTTTGGCTTTCTCAGATTCTAATGGATAAGTTTTGGGGTAAAAAAAGGATATAAATGTTTAGAATAACAATCAATAGAGTCTAGCCAATATATGTGTGTCTTGTGTCTATCTAGTATATGTGTGTATAAGTGTTTTTGTGCATGTGTGTTCACATGTACATATATATGCACAGATACAATACATGTTACAAATAATTACTTTTTCCTCTTATGTCTAATACACACTCACAAAAAATTGACAGTGTTCTTGGCCAGAAATAAAACTGTAAAATGCCAAAATGTTGGTCATATTCTCTTATCATGATGAAAGAAAGCTAGAAACCAGAATTAACAACAGTGAAACTCACTCATTGGTAATTAACAGAACCCTAAACAATTCCTGAATCAAAGAAGAAGTCAAATTGAATGATAAATTACCCAGAAATTAGCAGAAAAATGACACTCTATACAAAAAAATTTATGGGCTGTGGCTAAATTTGTATTCAAAAGAAAACATATAGCTTTATTAATCAAGATAAGTAAATTAAACATGCAACTTAATGGAATAGGGAAAAAAACAGCAAGAAATAAACTAAAAGGATGCTGGAAGAGGAATTGTAGGGGGAAAAAAGCTGGAATTGATTAATTTTAGAAATTTAAATAACAAAATATAAATGACTAGTAAAATCAAAGTGGATTCCTTGAAAAGACAAATAAAATTTACCAATGCCTAGCAAGCCTAAGAAAGATAGGAAACAAAAATATACAACATGAGGAATGAGAAAGAAAAGGCACAATTACAGACACCAAAAGGACTAAATTCACTTCAAGAGACAAAAGCAATCATATCTCTGAGCTGCTGAGGTTGCCTTGGAAAATTTCAACTTAATAACTGCCTTGGATAAAGACTTCTTTGTCTCCAGCTCCTCAGAATCGGTCTATAAATGGATTTGTATTTCTACCAGAACGAACCATTTAAAAACTGCACTAAAACAAACCATAACTAGAGTTTAAATAGAGTGTTGTGGGGAGTTTATTGCATATGCTCATACAACTCTGTTTTAAGTGACATCTGTCTTCTCTAGAGTTCCAAGTGTAATCAAATGCCCTAGGCCTTGCTTTGGAAAGAATATCAACCTGTTAGTTTTATACTCAAATCCCATCTAGTTAATTGTCGGAAACAGAAACCCCTTGAAGTGTTTCTCAGTTATTTCTTGGTGTCCCTAAAGGGATGCCTTGCATGTCCCAACCTGTGACAGCAGCTGCCGCCTGGTGTTGGCAGGGCTCTGTCTCTTTGTTACCTGCTTCTCAGAGAACACCATGCTTTCTGCTGGTCCTGCCATCTGGTTTTTCAACCATCTTTTTTTCCTCTGGGGAACCACCTGACCCTCCTCCCTCAGTTCATGTACTTGGGTGGATTTTGTTTCTCCTGGTTCCAAGGGTGGGCCTATGACTCAGGCCTGACCAATCAGAGCATTCATTCCCTAGACTTGGCAATGGGTTCAAGAATGGTCAGGTGGCCCAGCCAGAGGCAACAAGATACAATGGCAGGGCTTCCCTGGTGGCGCAGTGGTTG
The DNA here is from genome assembly GCF_965194805.1 of Balaenoptera borealis. Classification (NCBI taxonomy): domain Eukaryota; kingdom Metazoa; phylum Chordata; class Mammalia; order Artiodactyla; family Balaenopteridae; genus Balaenoptera; species Balaenoptera borealis. Next base: position 57,296,819 of record NC_138865.1, read on the forward strand.
AGAATCCGCCTGCCAATGCAGGGATTCCGGGTTCCAGCCCTGGTCCAGGAAGATCCCACGTGCCGCGGAGCAGCTAAGCCCGTGCGCCACAACTACTGAGCCTGCGCTCTAGAGCCCGCGAACCACAACTACTGAGCCCACGTGCCACAACTACGGAAGCCCGCGTGCCTAGAGCCCATGCCCCGCAACAAGAGAAGCCACCGCAATGAGAAGCCCGCGCACCGCAACAAAGAGTAGCCCCCGCTCGCCGCAACTAGAGAAAGCCCTTGTGCAGCAATGAAGGCCCAACACAGCCAAAAATAAATAAATAAATAAGTAAGTTTATTAAAAAAAAAAAAGATACAATGGCATTTTCGCTGGGCATCCTGGGAGACGGGCTCACATTCTTTCCACTGGACTCCAATTGCTGGCAGCCATGTTGCCACGCCATGGAGCTTCATCATGAAACTATCTGGGAAAGAACAGAGCCAAGAGAAGGAGGATGGTGACATCATTTGGGCCCCTGGGACTACCCTATAGCTGAGACCAGACTATTCCTGAACTTTTCAGTCACATGAACAAATATGTTCTTTTTCTCTATTCCTTAAAGCCAGTTGAGTGAGTCGAGTTGAGTTGTTACTGGAGCCAAGAATCCTAACCGAATAATTTGTCTGGCAGAGTAATACTAAGTATTATCTATGGCCCAAAGCAGCTATGCCTGGGTCTAGCAATTCGCCAAGTCTCTTTTGAGCTGTTCTGATGGTTTTGCTTTTTTACCTGTCTTTCCAGAGAAACTTACAGCCAGCCCAAGGAAATGGCTGCAATTCTATCCCCTCTCTTCATATAGCCCCTTGGTTTGCATTTCCAACCAAAATGCTTCCCTTTTCTTCCCATTTACACTAGCTCCTATCAGAGAATGCATATAGATGTGGGGAGCAGGGGAGGAGCAGAGTTGGGGGGTTGTTTACAAAAGTAGCATCTAGGCTCTCTCAAAGCTAGCCAAGGTGTCCTAATTCACCACATTCTCAACCTGCATGACAAGAAATCTGTCCCTTAAGCAAAAAAAGCCCGGGCAAAGAAAATGACCTTAAAAAGAAGAATGAAATAGAGACGAGAATATCTCTCCAAGTTAACATCAAATATTTTGGTTTAAGCTTCATATATACGTCTTTAAGGTCTTTTAAAAGTCTTCCTAACATTTAAACATTTTCAACTCACTGACTCAGATTTTTAAAGATTAATAAACCTTCGCAAATCTCTTCTTGTCAACCATTTTAATAGATTTGTCCTGCAGTGGTCTTATCCCCACCCCCTCAAAATAAAACAAACCAAACAATAAATCAAGACTACTGAAATGAAATCCAGTCTCACATCACAGAGCAACGGTTTTATGGGTGAAACGTGTGCTTGCTAATTTCAAGAACAAATTATTGTGCTTTATTTAGTGCAGTTCAATTTATACACTTTTAGCTACAGGAAATAAAAAATAAAGCCCACAGGCTAGTTTTAATTCAGTCAGTTTTTTCTTTCACAAGCATCCCATGGTAGAAGAAACTGGCTGACATCAAATTGGAAAACCCCTCTCTGCTCTCTTGCCTGAGAATAAGCTTAGCCACTCAAACTGAGAAGTTGTCTCACTTGGAGTATCAGTGATGCTTGGTAGACTTGCATTATTAACAGAATAACGTTTCTGCCTGGAAGAACTGGAGTCAATATTTAATAGATTTAGGTCCTATTTAGCCACTAGATTTTGGGGCAACCTGACAAAATGAAACTCAGTATGAAAGCTAATAGATTCAAAGATTACAGAATGAGCATTTCCATAAATATGCATTCCTCATAAATAATTGAGGCAATGAATGGAAGGCGATCCAATATCCTTTAATCATTTCCTAATGAATATTCTGTAGATAGGGCAATCCTGGGTAAATATTAGGCCTCCTTTAAAGAGTTCTGTTAAAAGACAAAATATCCAACCAAATGTTTTGGGTTTTTTTTCATTGTTGTTAAGGAGGTATTAGCAAGATTTTTCTACATAAAACAACTTGTTTAGCTTCAGTGAGAAGAAATTCCTTCCTATAATCGAATCACCGTTAAAGAAAAATGGAAGGAGCATTTGTTCTAATGGCCAAGAGAGGTGACTCTCCAATTCGTAGGCTCGGATGAGCTGCCAGAAGGACCTTCAGGAATCGCCGGGCCGAGAGCTACATTCTGCAGAGCCTCAGAGCTAAGCGGTCTAGACTTACCAAAAAAGAACAGGTTCCAGACTCCACTCTGCCCCAGCCAAATATCCTTGGACATCTCTTAAATTCTGAGAGTCAGTTTTCTTGTTTGCAAAATGGGAACGATCATTCTTATCCTGCTTCCTTCCTGAAGCTATATTAAGGAATGAGTGAAATAGCTTTGCAAACTCTCTAAGGTCTCTAAACAAAAGTCGTGCTGCCTGGGCCCCAAGTCCAGCCATACTAATTGACCTGCTGAGTAGCTATAGATGAGTCATTTAAACACCCTGGGCCTCAGTTTCCTCAACTGTGAAATGGGGATAATAATGATAATATCTGCATGGCAGGGTTCTTGAGAGATTTGACCCACACAAAACACTTAGGGGGTAATAATCCCGGACACATAAGAAGGACAGCATAAATGTTAGCACTTCTTCTTATGATTAGTATTGTCGTTATTGTTGTCTAACATGATGAAACTCAGTTCCAGGGGACTTCAGAGGCTTAGTCAATGTCACAATTCCAGAGAGAAAGTATGCTGAACTGTTGCATTTAAGCCCCTTGCTGTAACGTGATGGGGTGCTTCATCCTGGCACATTCTGGCAGGGCATCACCCAAGGTGGCATTGCCGGTGCCCTCAAGGGAGAAAGCACTGACTGGAAGCTGTAATTGGTTGAACTAAAACCAGCCACAAGAGTCCCCAGGATGGGTCGCCGCCTTCACAGCGAGGACTAGACATCAATAATCAGCAGCTAAGAGTAGACAGGAAAAATCCTCCATGAGGCGTGGTGGGAAAGAGTGCAGTGGGGTCACTGAACATTCTCAGAATGAGGGAAAACAAGAGAAGCCCAACTGCCCTCTGGCTGCCCTTGGGCTGGGAAGACAGCCATAAAAAATGTCATTCTGATGGATGAAGAGGTGATAAGGTGTGGAGTGATGGACCCACTTCATTTCAGGGTTGGTGTGTGTTCTTAGGCGCTTCCTTCCTAAGGGCCGGGCTTGTAAATCTCAGGCAGAGTTGGTCATTATAAATATGGGGCTGGTCTGGAGCATGACAGCTGCTTTATCTTCTCATGTGAGTACTCCATGTGCAGGGACCCTCTGCAGGGGCCGGAGAACTTTCTGAAGAGAGCATAGGAGTGTCCAGGCCTACTTCCCAGCCCACCGACTTGGCCAGAGAGTCTTCGACCTCTCACCTTTCCAAGCTCCATATACTGCCCTCCTCAGCCCCCTACAAGCAAGACTCCCACCGGCTCTCCTTTCATAACAACTGGGGGTCTATCGCTTTTGCTTCCTGAGGGAAAACAGTCAGGCATCACCCAGAGATGCCGAGGAGATGCAGAGGGAAACATCAGCGTTTCCTTGCCTGTGGGCTGAGGGCTTTCACAGTGGCTCACGGGAACCATTCCTCGTGGCCAGGACAAAGCACTGGGGTACTGGGGAGGCAGGCGCTGTGAGGACTAAGATACTGGTGTGGGAGCTTCCTTGTTATTCTCGTCAACCTCTTCTCTCTCTCTCTCATCACCCTGTCCTCTTCTTCTTCTCTCCCAATCCTCTCTCTGACTTTTCCTCCCTTTCTTTCATATATCATTTTCTCCAAAATGTGAATATTCCAGAAAGGAGTTTCACAGAGATCAAGTTATTTTACTTTGTTTTCTACTGTCACTCCAATTACCTTGTATAATTATGTACATCATTACATAAGCAAACATTAAAATTCTTTTAATTAGCTTGATATACAGCCCATGTTTTTTAGGCTGCTCTGTAAGCTGAAACTCCTCCTTGTCAATAAAGAGGGGGACTGACTATATGATTTCTCAAGTTCCTTCCAGCACTGATTTCCCAGGAAATTTTCAGAATCCACTCACTCCTCCTCTTCCTTAATGTGGGCCTCTCTGGATGTGCAGTCACTTTCCCAAAGGAAATGTACCCCAAACAATGTGAAATCAGGGAAAGGCACCAAGAAATACAGGAAGGGATGGCAAGTCCTTTGGGGACAAACCCTTTTCACGTTTATCAGGGCCTGCTTCTTAGGAAGGTGCGTCAGGAAAATACTGCACAGGGTATCGAACAGAAGCTGTGCTGCACGGCAGCGAGACACCCCCTCCCTGACCCTTAAACTCTCTCACGCTGACCCCAAGACCTTTTCGACCCTTCAGTGACAAGGGTGTGTTTCCACAGTTCAGTTGGGCGTTATTTGAGGCCAAGGTAATAGCTCAGAGATCCCACAACCAGAATCGATTGAGTTTATCAACTAAGTCACCTGCCTCTGAATTAACAACCTATGGGAAATAGGATAGTCCCTGTCTGGTGTCCCATGTGTTCAATGTAGGCCAAACCCACACCAGTCATCCCTTGACCTCCTAGCAAGTAGGCAGAAATGCCAATCTTCTTATTATGATGCTGAAAAACATACCAATGACTTTGCCCCCGTTGGAATGAAAACACACACAGCAGGTACTATTATTGCTATTAACAATACACTAAGTGGATCCAGAAGTGCCTGCATACAGAAACAACAATCACAACCCCAAACCAGTGAGAATTAACTTTGAACTTTGAAGTAGAGTATATCACAGTCACACAACCAATTAAAAAGGCATGTCATCTTGTTTGGAAAGTATCTATTGATTTCCCAGTTCATCAGATCAGGTTGATGTTCTTTCAATGGCCTCGATGATATCATCAATATTTTTCTATTTAGAATAATGACTTATTTTATATGCCAACAGCTATAAAAAACAACCCACCTATATATATTTCTACCGACACCAGCTTAAGAGCCATCTGGTTTTCTCTCCTTAACATATGATATTGGTAATCTGGGGCAAAAGAAATGTTTTGGTCTTGTCATGAGACTCATTTAGAGACCACAGTAAATTTGTTTAGTTTAAAAACCAACCACTAAATCATATTTTCTCTATTAGAGGCCGATGCTCTCCACAGCATTTGGTGTCCAAATTACATTCATTTTAGAGTGAATTACATTCATTTCAGAAGCAGCCCCCAACTCCCTTCTCCCTCCTGTCCAAGAAGGCAATATACTGACCAGCTGTGTGATCTTTGGCAAGTGACTTAATCTCTCGGAAACTCATTCTTCTCATTTATTAAATGGAAAAAAAAAAGTGCTAGGGTTCTCAGGCATATTACCTCTTTTAACCCTCACGGTTGCCCCAAGAGATTGACACTGTTATCAGCCCCATTTTACAGGTGGGAAACCGAGGCACAGAAAGGCTAGGTAACTTGCCCCAAAATAACACAGCTGGTATGTGATGAAGCCAGAATATATGACCGCAAATGTTCATAACCGATTGCACCTGCCTCAAAGGACTGTGCGGGGATTCAATAACATAGTCAAAACACCACAACACCAATTTGGGCACTTGGTGGGTGTTAAGGAGGTATTATGACAGGGGTTAGGGAGTCATACCACCAGAGTTCAAATCCCAACCTTACTGTTCAGTGCCTATATGACCTTGGGCCAACCACTAACCCCTATGTGCTTTAGTTGTCGCGTAAAATGGCGGGGATGGCAATGACGCCTGCCTTCTTTGGTGTTGTTTAGGATAAAATAGCCTGTGGCATACAGAGTGCCTGACACAGAGTTAGTGCTCAGTAATGGTAGTTATCATTACTATTCATTGGTACTCCATAAATGCTAGGCTTCCCTCCCCCTACATCCTTAGTGTTGCCCAATTGTTTTTAACATACAGTCAATCTCAACCTATGACTTGTAGTTGAAACATTAAGTGCCATCATGACTTTGCAGGAAACTCCCTGCTGGAAGAATTTATCTTTCTCTGTTTGGCTAATCTCTCCAACCCGTTTTTATCTTCCCTTTTCCGAGTCCAAGCCTCAAGGATTCAGCATTTGCCTCTATAAAAATGAGCCCAGCAGCCCTTTCTCTTCGATTAAGCAATGGAGGAAAAGCAGGCTGAGGGCATGAGGCCTTGGGAAAGACCCCCTGGGGGAAGAAACTGAAAGTAGAAGGCTGGGGTCTCAGTCTTAAATCTGTCTCTAATCATCCAGGTCACCCTGGGCCAGTCCCCTCACCTTTCAGGGCCTCAGTTCCCTCCTCTCTAAAGATGGGAGATTGGAGAAGTAACATGGTCTTCATGCTGTGTCCCATGGAGCCTGGTGTCCCATGGCAGTGCCCTCGGGGCTGCCGTAGGGGCCTGCGGCAGAAGTCAAAATCAAGCAGGCAGCTCATGGTCAGCTTACAGATGAGTTTTTCTTGACCTGTACAGTGGTTTTGTTTTCCTTACCTGTTGAGTTAGTGGCTAAGCTTTCAAAATCAGGAGTTTTTAAATTAATAGACATTTTTAGGTTTACAGAAAAATTGATCCAGAAATCAGAGTTCCTAGATACTAACTCTTCCCTCTCACCTCTCTCTGGCCCCCAGTTTCCTTTATTATCAGCATCTTGCATTAGTGTGATATACTTATTGCAATTGATGAATCAGAATCGATACATGATTATTAACTAAAGTCCACGGTTTACATTAGGGTTCACTCTTTGTGTTGTACATTTTATGGATTTTGCAAATGCACAATGCCATGTACCCACCATTACAGTATCACACAGAATAGTTTCTCTGCCCTAAAAATCCCCTGTGCTCTGCCTGTTCATCCCTCCACCCTCCCAACCCTTGGCAACCACTGATCTTTTCTACTGTCTCTATAGTTTTGTCTTTTCCAGAATGTTATATGGTTGGAATCAGACAGTATGTAGTGTTTTCAGATTGGCTTCTTTCACCGAGCAATATGCATTTACGATTCCTCCATGTCTTTTCATGGCTTGATAGCTCATTTCTTTTTAGCACTATGGATATATCACTGTTTATTTATCCATTCACCTACTGAAGGACATCTTGGTTGCTTATAAGTTTGGGCAATTATAAATAAAGCTGCTGTAAACATTCACATGCAGGGTTTTGTGTGGACACAAGGATTTCAAATCATTTGGGTAAATAACAAGGAACATCACTGCTGGAGCATATGGTAAGACTATGCGTAGTTTTGGAAGAAACTGCCGGACTGTCTTCCAAAATGGCTGTACCATTTTGCATTCCCACCAGCAATAAATGAGAACTCCCGTTGCTCCACATCTTTATCAGCATTTGGTGTTATCAGTGTTTGGGATTTTAGCCATTCAAAGAGGTGTGTAATGGCATCTCACTGTTTTTACTGGCAATTCCCACAGGTCATAGTATATGATGTCAAGCATATTTTTATTTGCTTATTTGTCACCTGTATATCTTCTTTAGTGATGTGTCTGTTCAGATCTTTTGCCCATTTAAATTGGGTTGTTTGTTTTCTTACTGCTGACTTCTTTGTATATTTTGGATAAAGTCCTTTATTGGATATGTGTTTTACAAATATTTTCTCCCAGTCTATGGCTTGTCTTTTCATTCTTTTAACAGTGTCTTTCACAGAGTTTTAGAAATCAGGAGTTTTCACATATTCTAGCCTCCTGGCTTCCCTTGGAAGTAGAAGATCTGGTAACGCTGGGACCCATTCCTGCAGGGCTGAAGCCACCTAGTGGCTGCCTCTTTAGACCAGGGACGTTCTCTCCAGTTCAACAGAGATGCACCCAGCCCAATTCTCTCAGCTACATGACCTACCTTGAGATATTTGACCGGTGACTCTGGCCTAAGAAAGTTCCACCTTTATCTGATTTCTACATTGGGTTCCACATAGGTTTGCTACGTATAAAAGAGATGTTTAAAAAGAAAATTAAACTTCGATGATCTTCCCGCTCTTTCACACAAGAACTACCCACTCATTGTTGCATTTGACTTGCATGAGAAAAGAAATAATTTCATAAACACTCTCTGCATGGCATCTTCTAATTGGCCTGTTGAGCCTCTTCTAATCCACGCCATGGAGCACAGCACCTACGTGGGGGTCACGCCACATGCCACTGTGCCCACTGGAAGTGCCCCATGCCAGCATTTTTGTGGGGTCACCGCCTATGTAGGGATGGGTGTTAGAGTCATCTTATAAGGCAAGATAATTTAAACCCCAAATAATGAAAACTAGGCATCTTTCTACAGAGGAATCACCCAGGCCTGGGAAGGTGCTGTCACATGAAGGCAGGCCAGAATCGAGAGCAAGTGGAAACAGCAGGTTGGAGCAGCAACTCCTGCCTCTTGGCTCCTACTCATTCTGAAGCATAAACCTATTGAGTGGGATGGTGGGCAAACTTGCCAGCATCATTTAAACTGCTCTCTTTCTCTTTCTTCCTCACACTGGTGTAGTCAAGTTTTTTTAAGATATATGTGTATGCCATGAATCTCTTTGACTAGGGCCATTGGCGCAGCTGGGAAAATGATTCTAAAAAGCATCAGTAAAAGACAAATTCTTGGGGGCTTAGCACAGGACTTCGCAACAAATTAGAGGGGAGGAAATAGTTTTTGCATAAATACCTTGTCCTCAGGCTAAGTCTGGTATCCTGTTGTGTATACCTGTTGAAGTGATGTATGTGGAGGCCTGTAAAAGTTTGCTAGGGCTGCTGTAACAAAGTACCAAAAACTGGGTGGCTTAAATAACAGAAATTTATTGTCTCCTAATTCTGGAGGCTAGAAGTCTTAAATCAAGGTGTTGGCATACAACTCAACAACAAAAAACAGCCCAATCGAAAAATGGGCAGAAGACCTAAATAGACATATCTCCAAAGAAGACATACAGATGGCCAATAGGCACATGAAAAGATGTTCAACATCACTAATTAGTAGAGAAATGCAAATCAAAACTACAGTGAGGTATCACCTCACACTGGTAAGAATGGTCATCATTAAAAAGTTTACAAATAACAAATGCTGGAGACGGTATGGAGAAAAGGGAACACTCCTACACTACTGGTGAGAATGTAAGTTGGTGCAGCCACTATTGAAAACTGTATGGAGGTTCCTCAGAAAAGTAAAAAGAGAATTATCACATAATCCAGCAATCCCACTCCTGGGCATATATCCAGACAAAACTATAATTCAAAAAGATACATTCACCCCAATGTTCACAGCAGCACTATTTATAACAGCCAAGACGTGGAAACAACCTAAATCTCCATTGACAGAAGAATGGATAAAGATGTGGTACATATATACAATGGAATACTACTTGACCAAAGAAAAGAATGAAATAATACCATTTGTAGCAACATGGATGCCACTAGAGATTATCATACTAAGTGAAGTAAGTCAGACAGAGAAAGACAAATACCATACGATATCAGTTATATGTGGAATCTAAAATATGACACAAATGAACCTATCTACGAAGCAGAAACAGACAGATATAGAGAACAGATTTGTGGTTGCCAAGGGGGAGGGGGTGGGGGGGGCAATGGACGGGGGGTTTGGGATTAGCAAATGTAAGCTATTACATATAGAATGGATAAACAACAAGGTCCTACTGCATAGCACAGGGAACTATATTCAGTGTCCTGGGATAAACCATAATGGAAAAGAATTTTAAAAAAAGAATGTATATATATATATATACATATATATATGTGTGTGTGTGTATATATATATATATATGTGTATATATATATATATATATATATATATATATATATATATATAACTGAGTCACTTTGCTGTACAGCAGAAATTAACACAACATTGTAATCAACGATACTTCAATTAAAGAAAAAAGGTGTCGGCAGGGTTGCTTCCTTCTGAGGGCTGTGAGAGAAGGATCTGTTCCAGGCCTCTCTCTGTGGCTTATGGATGACTGTCTTCTCCTTCTGTCTACTTACATCATCTTCCCTCTATGCATGTCTCTGTGTCCAAATTTCCCCTTTCAATAAGGACATTAGTGCTATTGGATTAGGGCCCACTTTAATGACCTCATCTTAATCTAACTAATTACAAGTACAATGACCCGATTTCCAAATAAGGTCACATTCTGAGGTACTGGGAGTTAGGACTTCAACATTGAAATTGGCAGGGTAGGGGGGGGGAAGGGGGACACAGTTCAACCTATAATGAGGCCTCTGGTGTAGGAGGACAAAAAAATCCCTTGTCACCATGAGCCAGCTGAAAGCAGGTCATTGGGAAAGTGAATTAATGAAGAAAGACCACAGAAGCAAAGCTTAATGATGGCATTCTCAACTTTCTCCATTGTTCTAGAGTCTTGCTCATCTTTTTCAGCTAATATAGACAAGGTAGAAACAAAGAGATGCTAAAAATTAAAGGAAATTTACTGTAAGTCCCCAAACCCTGTTCCAGTGTTTCCCCAACCCCCATGATATCTGTTCTTAACAGCTGCACGATGAACGGCCCCTTCCAGCAGCGGCCCTGACCAGGTAAACAGGGCTCTGGAATAAAGGACAGTCCCACCCCTTGCACAGCATTCTAAGTCCCAGAAGATGGTCATCTGACTTCCTGAGCTCTGCATCATTCCTCATTCTATTGTCCTGACAAGGTCCACCACCTACCCCAGCCACTGCCTCACCCTGCTATTCTGTCTATGCCTTGTGCCTCCAGAGACTCACGATGCCTTATCCCAGGCAATCACATTCCACCAGCTTCTCATTTCAGTTCTGTTTTCATCTCAAGCCATTTGATTTACTTGTGGGGGCTTCTGGCCTTTAGGACATCCCTTTCATCCCAGTCTCTCTCCTCTACTGAGACATATTTTGTTTCCTTTCTCTAGTGAAATAGTGAAGGCACAAATTAAACAGGGTGGGGGGGTGGGGAGAGAAGGGGGCAGGATCGATTCACAATGGGTCTGAAAAGACAGATCAGCAGTTCCTGGGAGATGGAGTATTGGAACGCTAGTGTTGCCTAGTGGGGAAAGCATAGGCTTTGTCATAAACAGACACGTGTTTGGGGATGTTAACTACACCAGTAACTGGAATAAGGTCACTATATCTCTGAGTGTGGCTTTAAACGTCATCTAAACACTGACAACTCCCCAGTTTGTATCTCCATCCTTAATCTTCCTCCCAAATTGGAGGTCAAAATTCCAACTTCCTTCTAGACATTTCTATTTGGTGTCTGATAGTCATCTCAAGCTCAATATGTCTAAAACCAAACTCTTAATTTCACACCAAAACCTACCCTTTACCCAGTCTTTCCTGTCTTGGTAAATGGTAAGTCCATCCTTTTAGTGCTCACATCAAAAATTTTCAGAGTCATCTTTGACTCCTTTTTCTTTCTCTGACACCTCGCATTTTTATCCATCAAGAAATCTTTCTAGGGAGGTACAAACTATTATGTATAAAATAAGCTACAAGATTACATTGTACAACACTGGGAATATAGCCAATATTTTATAATAACTATAAATGGAGTGTAACCTTTAAAAATTGTGAATCACTATGTTGTATACCTGTAACTTACATAATATTGTACATCAACTATACTTCAATAAAAATTTTTTAATTAAAAAATAAATATTTTTAGCTTTACTTTTAAATATACCCAGAATCTGTATGCTTTTCACCATCTTCATTTCTGTCACCCTAGGCTGTGCCATCATTATTCTTTACCTGGATTATTAAAGTCACTTCCTAACTAGTCTCTTTACTTCCATCCCTGCCCCTCCAGATGATTTTTCAAGACAATGCTTAGAGCAGTCTTTTAAAAACATAAGTCAGATCATGTTACTTGTCCACTCAAAACCTTCTGTGACAGACTCCTAGCTGTCCCCCAACATCCATTCTCCCTGTCTTCCTTTGATAACAGACCCGCCAAAATGTACCTGAATAATGACTAAAGACTCTATTTTCCACCTGCATTGCAGTTGGTGTGTCCTTGCGACTAGGTTGGAGTCACGTGACTAGGTTGGAGTCATGTGACTAGGTTGGACCCTATGTGCCATGAGCAGATGCAGCAAGTACAATGTCCAGACAAAGCACTGAAAGAAGGGGATGCACCTCTGCTTCTTTCCCCCTTCCGGCTAGTGCACTGATGTCCACACTCACATGGCCACCCTAACAACTCTGGGTTTCCTACCTCTGGATATCACATGAGAGAGAACTAGACTTCTGTCTCATCACATTATTACAGCAGCTGAACATGTGCCCTAGCTACACACCCTCCAGTGCCTTGCTTTTGCAATTAGAATAAAATCTAAAACCTTCCCGAGCCCCACAAAGCCCTGTGTAATCTTGCCCTTGACTAGTTCTCTACCTTCATTTCTTATCCCCCTCACCCTTGTTCTCTGTGCTCCAGCCACCAAGGATACTCGCCCTCAGGGCTCTGCTTACATGTAATCAGGGAGCCTTGTCCTGGCCCCCAGTGGCACCTCACACCCTGCTTTACTGTTCTTTTGCTCTTATCACTACTGGACATGTAATTGTTGTCACTCTCTGCCCTGCCCATGAGAATGAGACCTTCGTGGTTTTGTTTGCTGCTTTAACTATGCTAAACTCTCCAAAATATTTATTGGCTAAATAAACGAACAACGTTTCCTCATCTGTAAAATGGAGACAGTAATTTCTGCCATATAGGCTTGTGGTGAGAATGAGGGAACATAATGCCAACGGCTTCAAGTGGTTTCTGACACTTGGTGCATCCTCAGGAGACATTAGCTACCCAATTTGAGAGACTAGCTCTGGTGCACAAATGGGTGTGTTCTCACAGGACGCTTTCCTATTTAAACCTAGAAGTTTTATTTTTAATCAGAGACGTCCCTTTCAATTAATATTTTCTGTGTTATCATATCTCTCTGTTCATCCATTACTGCCTCCCAATTTCTCTCACATTTGCCCCCGCTCCGTGGCAATACCCATTTGTTGGTTCTGTCATTGATCCAGACATCTCTGAAAATTGGGGATGCTGCTTCTTGTCATCACTATGATCATATCCAAGCCTGGAACTTTCAGAAACAAGAGACATCCCCGAGACGGCAACCTCAGGGGACGCTTCCTGCTGATCGTCTCATTCAAGCTGGTGGAGGGAAAGTGTATCACGTCTTGCATTTCTCCAATTTGAACAGAGTTATGCTGATTTAGCACAAATTTCCCATTAAAAAGCTGACCCCCAGGCAGCAGAGATTGAACTTGGAAAGTTTTATCCCAAAAGGAGAATTTGTCATAAAGTTATGAGTGGCTGAAATGTGAGGTGCTGGGGCTGCTGGAGTGGGGTTGAATGGCCGTGGTTTTACAGCTCCTGCGACTGCATTTCTTCCCATGAACACTTGACTATTCCCCCACGGGCCACACTTCCCCATGACCCTTGGCCAGAAGCATCATTACCCTACTCACCCGCTGAAAAAGAAGATTAGGACTGTTACCAACAAAGCTACTTCCCATGGTAAAAAGAGGATCTTGGATCAAGTTATCCCTCTACGGTCACTGATAGCAACAATTCATTTCTTCCCCACTAGCCAAACGCTGTCTCCTGATGCACACGTGTGCATCCCACTGAAGTCAGAGAGGCCCCAAACACATTTGAAGTCTCCTCTTGGTGACAAGAAAGTGGAGCTGTAAAGACAATCTCTAGAGCGGGAGTGTATGTGTGTATGTGTGTACGTGCATGCATGGGTGGAGGGTTCTTACCAAGGTCTGAAACCCATTTTTGAATCTTTATAGTTTATTTATTTATTTTTTTGGCTGCGCCAGCCTGTGGGATCCTAGTTCTCTGACCAGGCATTGAAACTGTGCCCTCTGCGTTGGAATCACAAAGTGTTAACCACTGGACGGCCAGGGAAGTCCCTGAATCTTTATAGTTTAAAAACAACCAACCTGATTGTCCTGGGACTCCTCTAACATTTATGCTCCAGTGTAAGAGCAAGGATGATGGAAAAGTTCTTTTGATAGCAACTGCCAAATTTACAAAACCATGAGATCTGCAGGTCAGGAAGCAGACACAGAGTAGGTGACAGCAACATACAAAGATTCTGAGGCCACAGACCTGTGTTCAAATCCCAGTCCCATCACCTACTACCTCTGTGGTCCTGGGCAGGTTCCTTAATTTTTCTAAGCTCTAACTCTCATGCATTCCTGCCTTTCGGTCTGTAAAATGGAGATTAATATATGTAAATGACTCACATGTAATAAGTGCTCAAATGGAGGCCATTATCATTCCATAACAGGAGCTAGAAGACTTCATGAACATGGCCCCCTCCAACACCATCTCAAACACACACAAATACGCACACACACACACGCACACATTTAATTGACCAACCAAGCCTCCCAAGTGTGCTACACTCTTGTAAGAGCTGATTTCTGGCCTCCAAGTCCTTCTCATTCACAAAACTGGGACCTCTTCCCTCTACCTCAATGGAGAAGTTTCTGGAGGGCCCTCTAGTAGCTTACGCAGTTCAGCCTCCAGCCATTCTCAGTGCCTACTCCCACTTGGAAGTACAACTGGATTCTGGTCTTGCTTCCACTCTTGCTAGCCGTTGTAAACCCTGTCCGTTCTGCCTTTAACATGACACATGCCGATGGATACTTGTCTGCAATCTTCACAAAAGTGTAAAACTCAAGTAAAATAAGATGTAATGATACTGTCCTAATATTCTGTTCCTTTTATGCATAACACTATTTGTGGTTAAAAGCATCTGTGCAGGGCTTCCCTGGTGGCGCAGTGGTTAAGAATCCACCTGCCAATGGAGGGGACACGGGTTTGAGCCCTGGTCCGGGAAGATTCCACATGCCGTGGAGCAGCTAAGCCCGTGTGCCACAACTACTGAGCCCACATGCCATAACTACTGAGCCCGCGCGCCACAACTACTGAAGCCCACGTGCCTAGAGCCTGTGCTCCACAACAAGAGAAGCCACTGCAATGAGAAGCCCGCGCACCGCAACGAAGAGTAGCCCCCGCTTGCCACAACTAGAGAAAGCCTGCGCGCAACAACGAAGACCCAACGCAGCCAAAAATAAAATAAATTGAAAAATAAATTGAAAAAAATATCATCTGTGCGATAATTCATTTAAAATCTGCTTCCTCCACTAGACTGTAAGCACCCTGAGGCCTAGTTTGCTCCGTGTAGCACACTGTAGCAGAGCAATTAGAACAAAGCAGGCTCCAGTAAGTATTTGCTGAATAAATACAAGAACAAGAATGTTAAAGTACTTTGAAAACTGCAAAGCACATGCTAATGTCAGATACTATTACTATTGTGAGACATCATGCAAATACCGAGTGATTGGTTACGGGGTTGCCCTGTTCAACCAATTTATATATGTATTTTAAAAGCTTTCCACTGTACAGTTTTTAGGCATATCATTTCTACATAAATGAGTATGATGTTTTCAGTCATTTCTAAAGAAATTCAGCCAAGGGCCCTGATTCAGGAGTATAAAATCATGCATTTTAATCTGGTGTCTTTGGAAAAATAGATTTTCTTTTTGACTGGGCAGGTATATGTGGGCTACCCACATTTTATCTTTATTTATCCACTCATCAATTCATTCATAAACTGAAGAACTATTTATTAAATTTCTGTTTTGTGCTGGGTACTGTATCAAATATTGAGGAGACAATGATAAACATGGCCAATGGCCCTTGTATTCAGCTCACTGTCTACTGGGGGAGCCCAATCTGTATACTCAGTTACGACAATGTGGTATGAGCTACACTGGAGAGGTACAAGGAGTGGTAGGTGCACAGGGGGATAGCGCTGATTTTGGAATGGGGGAAGGATTGTAAGGACCCTTTCAGAGGAGACATCTGAACCCAGTCTTGAAGGATGAGTATGGGTTTCCCAGGTAAACTAGGTAAAGAAGCAGTATTTCAGGCAGTGGGAAGAGCATATGATTTGATAAATTAAAAGAAAGATGAATAAATGGAGGCATAGCTGAGGTCACAAAGGAAATAAGCCTGAATGATCTGCCGCTTTGTATTCCAATTGCATGGCTATTTGTGGATGGAGGTGGGTGTAATGAGCTCCTTTTTACTCCATATGCTGTCCAAGTAGCCAAAAAAGGGCACCTGGAGCCATGAAAATAGGGGGGATATCAAGGAAGGAGTTTTAGGCAGATACTAGCCACTTGCCCACTTCCAGGAAGAAGAAAAGAAATAATCCTCAATGTGGTTTCAACCAATCCGAAGATGTCAAAACGCTACAGAGGGACTTAATCTTCAAATGCCACACAGATGTTCCAGAGAACGGGGGGATGGCCATTTTCCTCCGCCTCCAGGAGTCACAAATGCACTTTGGTTCAAAGCAGGGGACGTTGTCAGAGACGACATTATTCTTCCAGAAAGCCAAAGCAAGTACTTTTGAAAGCCTCCGACTCCATTCTGAACATAATCTATGCATTTAAAATCATTTTCTGAGCTGGGACAAGGACACAAACATCCACACAACACAAGCTGCCTCGGATAAAGTTGGGCTGCCTGGTCTCGTTGAGCTGAAAAGTGCTGTGCAGGGAGTTTTCATTTAAAAATTCTTCTTCTTATTTTTTAAAGAAATCTTGTTATAAATAAAAAAAAAAAATTATTATCATTCAAGTGCATGTTGAAACTGAATCACGCCATTCTTACATAATTTTTCATTGGATTGTTGCAACCCATAAAGAAATCCAATTAAATTTCCCTTGCAGGCACAGGCCTTCATTCAGGGGGCCTTGAAAAAAGCTGGTTTGTTGTATTGTATGGCAGGTCGATGAATCGAGACGCAGAGAGGGCCTGTCCCGTTTCTTGTCTTGTGTGACATGATGTGAAGAAAGTCTGCCAGCAGTGTTTCAAAGAGCTGCATTATCAGACAACATAAAGGCCCTCCGTCCAGCCTTTCTGCTCTGTGCCACAGAATATGCACGCGCCGGTGTCTCCGTCCGATGGGCAGTTGTGAGCGCCCGTATGGTTAATATACTGCTTTCTGGATCTTGGGAGGATCCTCATCCTTATCCCAGACATCGGACCAAGGTTAAGCGGGGAGTGAGCCAGAGATAAGATAATGTTTTTGAAGATACTTTAAAGGGAATGTCCTGGAAACCAGACTACACAAACATGTGTTTTCATGACCTACGAAGAAGGCAGAAGCCAACGTGTCACCGAATTATATTATTTTATGTTATGTTAATCTGTTTCTCGGTTGCTATCAGGATCGTTTATGCGTTTTCCCTCATTGATTTATATATTATGTGGGGTCTCAATTATTTCCAGACACACAGGATTTTTGTTTTTAAATACAAATTCTGCCTGAGCAGACGCACAGACACAGACACTGTTTTCCCCTTATCTTCCCTCTAGTATAGAAAAAAAGCTCTTCTAAACTTCTACCATGGAACTGAAACTTCCTGTAAGACATCAACCACATTGAAGAATTCAGCCTTCTCGCCATCTATCACACTAGACGTGGAGAACTGAGGTCAGAGTCAAAACAGAGAGAGAAACAGGGATGCGCACGAGGGAGAAAGATGCTGCTCTTCTTATTCCTTATCCAACTACTACCTGGCAACGATTTTACATTCCTTTCCCCTACTGGCTTTTTTTTTTTTCTTTTCTTTTTGGTTTGGTTTTTGAGTTACTTTTCACGGTCTTTCAAAAAAGTAGCAATTGCCTAATTCTTGTCGACCATTATTTATCAGCAAACATGAGAAGCTTAGTTCAGTAAGCTGGGGTTTACAGGACATGGATGGATATTCAACTCTGTTCTTTCATATTCTCTCTCTCTCTCCAGGCATATCTCACAATCAAATTTTCAAAATAACTCACTTATGCTTTTTCCTCATGTAAGGATTACATTTGTCTTGCTTTAACACCAACCAATGATTTGACTGGTGACAAGACACACAGGCAGATATAATCGTTTTCTGTAAAAAAAGAACCCTGGGAGCAAAGCAGGCATGAGTGTTGGTCTGGGCTCGATAATTGGGAAGCCACACCAAGCTCTTCCAGATCTGATGTTTGCAAATTATTTACGTGTCAGAAATGTTTCCTTAAAGTTGGAGTTCCGAAGTGAGCACTAGTGATTAGCACCCTTCCTCCCGGAGGGGTCTAGTTAGAGGAGGAAAACGGGGGCTGCCGTAGCCCATGGCGGGGTGCAGCACACTCTCTCCTTTGTTTCCAGTTTCTGAATTTCTTACCGCAGAAAATGTCCCTTTTTACTTTTAAGGACAGTTCTTTAAGCCTGAAAATACCTAAGTGAAATGTAGCTGGGAGAGCCCCTCACATGCAAATCTTATAAAACCCAGGTACAATGTCTGTCTGTCTGTGTGTGTGCAGGCCTGTGTGGCTTCCCTTGAGAGGAACCCTAAATTGTTCTTCAGATCACAAGTAAACCCTCCTCGCCCATCAAGTCATAATTGGACACAGACTCTCTCCCACAAACTGACCCGGGGTCCCCCAGAAACCAATCCTGATGAACTATCAAATTTGCCCAGTCCTCAAGGGTCACAACCGCAAATCAGGCTTTTGCTGAATTTGGCCCATGCTTTGGGTTTTCAGTGAAACTTGAGCTCCGGGAAGAGCTCTTAACTTCAAATTCAGTTACAAACGTTCCCTCCAAGATGCTTGGGGCTGTGCTCTTCTCACCAGAACCCCGCAACACACACACGCATACAGCACAAACATATCACACGTACACACAAACACACGCAGCACAAACACATCACGTGTACACACGTATCACGTTGACATACATAGCACAAACACAGCATACATACATACATACACACATCATACACATATACATACAGCACAAACACGTCACACATACACAATATCACACACACACCCTCCACAGCACAAACACATCGCAATACACACACACATCACACACACAGACACCTTATAGCACAAACACATCACACACCACACACACACACACACACACACACACACACGCACACCAGCTCCAGGGTTACAATTTCACTAAAAAGGATAACTTCAAAAGGAATTGGGTTTCAATGAAACTATCTTACCCTTGAGAAGAACCGTAACAGACTGTTAACTAAATTATGTCCCTCAGAAAAACAAGTCACATTCTGAGAGCTTATTAGAAGTTTAAAAATTAGATAAAGGCTCAAATGTTGTTACTCTTTGAAATGTGAGGTTTTCATTTTCATCAGATAGCATTTATAAAATGTCCACCAACTGGTAGGGGAAATGGAGCAGAACAGAGACTTAAAAAAATGGCTCCTCTCTTCTGCACACAGAGTGGGATCGAACAGAAACCCGGAGCTCTAGGGAATGTGGCCAAATGACTCACGCACTGGAAGATTAACTGCACGTCTAATCAAGTCACTCATTTGTTCTGAGGAATCTATCTGCATCTCATTTTGCCATTTGTAAACCAAAGCTCCTCATCACTGTGCAAGAAAATTAAATTACCCCAAGTACCTGGAGCCACAGGAGCCAGGGAGCGACGTTAGGTAAAGGCAACATCTGACAGTGAGGACTCGGGCACAGTGAAAACCCCAGGACGCTGGGAAGTCACACACCCTGAGGGGCAGGCATTTGGCAAGCAGGAAAATTAAGGGATTTTCATTATGCAAAAGCTGAGGGAGCTGGAAGGATGAAAAGATGAAAAGACACGCGTGCACTGTGTGTTGAGGTGAATCACCAGCATCCCTCCAGTGGGCAGAATGGTCACTGGGAAGGAAGTGGGGTTTCAGAAAACCTTTGACAAGTAAAAGCAGAAGCTGGGCACACGGTAAGGAATAAAACGGCATTTCCAGCACAGGACCAGAAAGAGAAAGTGGTGATGCCCTTTTCTTAGGAGAAAAAGAAGGGGAAAGAGTATAGGGCTACGGAGTCCTTAAGGACTTTGAAGTTGATAATAGGGAACTTGGTCTCTCGCTAAGTTTAAAGGAGGAAGAATTTAAGGGTCGAGTTTGGGGATGAAGTTGTGTTGAGAAGAACATGTTTCCAATGCCTGTAAGAAATTTGAAAGACAAAATCCTAAAGAAATAGAAGAATGTCTAGGGGTAACCGGCATTGAAGTAAAACATCAGATAAAGGATGGAGTGATGGGCTCATCCTTGTTCAGCCATTTCTTAGGAAATTTTCACGATGAACCAAAAATGCATTAGGAACACAGACACACACAAAACTCGGGAGAAAAATCCTGAAGTCCTGATGGTAGTAAACATTTGGGGACTTCATTTCCTTTGCTGCCGGAGATCTAGGATGACTTTAGAAACCTGAGACTTCCCTGGGATAGTGATATATTGGATTACAGGGTCTATTCTGAAGGGATTCGCAAGGCAGCTTAGAGCTCCCAGCCATTCTCCTTCACCCCAAACGAGAGAATCTTTGGTTAGGAAGGAGCAGAAACTCTGACAGACTGACTGAGATTCACCTTCAAACCAGGCTTTGCCAGATGTTCTAGGGCCAGAAGACCTGATCTAGACGAGGGAGTAGGGCAAAGGGAAAGACAGGCATTCTGAGATGGGCACCATTAGAAGATGCCATCAAGCCATTCAAAACGCTATCCCGAGCCAGGCCGGTTCTCCGAATGAGCCCAATACCACCCAAGAGACAGCAGGCCTGCCAAGCAGTGACCAAACATTATAAGCAAAATTAGCCAATTAATGGGCTCTCCTGTCTCGTGGCTGGATTGCTGTGCTTGCTGCTGCTGACCAGCCTGGCCTTGGAGCTGCAAACCTGCCCAACCCCCATCCCCGGGCAGGCGCTCCACCAGGTGAGCGATAGAAGGGTGGTGGGGAGTAGGGCGGCCAGATGGCTGAGCTGCAAGGAGCTGTGCTAAGCTTTTTCTCTGCTGCAAGTTACTCTTAACCTATGCACTCCATAACCTTCGGAAGTGCTTCCTGATCTGTACATAAGTGGCCAAGTGTTACTTGAATGAGTGATTTTAACATGATGTCTCTCTTTTTTCCCACACACAAAAACTAGTTTTTGAGAGATTTTCCAACAATAAACTGAAACCTCGACTCATGCTTTGGGTTGCTATGACAACTTTTTTTTTTTTTTTTTGAGGAATTGAAAGTGTTTGAAGGATTTTCTTTTATTCATCTTTACAACACAGCTGACAAATGACCATCAGGAAAATGAACACTGTCCCCAACTTCCAGATGGAGAAAACCCGGTGAAGAAGTGTTAAGGAACTAGTCTCCACAAGTCCAGAAAGCTAATAATGGACTCCTGATTTCAATTACAAACTGAACAAGGTATTCCAACTGCACTTCGGGCTCTGTTAAAGAATGTTTTTAAGCAAAAAGAGGCAAAAACACTTCACCCTTAAATTAAGACAAGTAGAGCTCTTTGTTTTATATGGCACAGACAGAATAAAAATCCTGCTTTTTGTGACATCTGTAATGTGACTGATGTAGGAGCCTGAATCAATGCTGCTCCCAAATAGGAAGTCATTATCATAATAATATAATTTGTAATATTAATCAAAATAGTCCAATAAAAGGCAAGAAGTATGTATCACATGCTGACTTATTGCCAGATATTGGACTAGGCTTTTTAGAGATTGTATTTTATCCTTAAGGGGAGGTATTATTCCCAGATTTTATACATGGGGAAGTGAAGAAAGTAAAGGCTTAGGAAGGTGTAGTTGACAGAACACCTTACTTCCTGCCCCATTTCCCACCTCCCACCCGGAGCTAGTGAGGAAAAGACCTGGTCCAAGAACCTAGTTTGGCCATGACCAGCTCTGCATAGGAGACTCTGAAGAGAAGGGCATGACCTCTCATGAAAGAATCCAGGAGTTTAGAGGCGTTTGTGAGTGCGGGCTCATGGCAGAGCAAAAAGCCACGGGGGCAGGAAGGAGAGCAGATGTTGTTGGGAAGAGGGTGACACCACCCCTTATTCCTCTCCCTCCACCATCACCTCCAACAAAAAACACCATCACTCTCTGCAAATACATTTGAGGGAGACAATCCCCAAGGAGGAGGGGACAATGGACCCAAGTTCCTCAGGTGCAGCAACCACGGCTCATTTTCTCCATGGAGTTGTGTAGAGACCCCTCAGTCAGTGGGGAAGGCATGGAATCCCACCTTTGGAAACTCCGGAGCAAACAGAAGCTCCAGGACTCCTAAGGACATGCAGGGCATGAATGATGGAAAACACACCACAATCCGGAAAGGGCAGGATCCATCCGCCATGGAAATATGAAAGCTACACAGGTAACTCAGTTCACTCAACTAAGTCTGAACTTTCCTGAGGCTTTTTAAAGCCAGACAAACAAGAAGCCAGAAGCTTCTCATCCAAGTCTCGTGCATTGTTTCCTTTGAAAGACCCCTTCCCTTAAACACAGGCCTCCTTCCTGACTAAATATGTCATTTCAGCCCCGCTCATTCTGCTTGTTACCACGATGGTGCTAATTCAAGCACGGCTCACTTCAAAGTTGACACTGATCCTCCTCATAAGCAATTGTTTTGCAGCCAGACCCATCAGTGGCTCCCGTCAGCCCCTTGCAAGCATGGCGCCAGCTTTTCAAAATGCTGACAAGAGTGCCCCTGTGTTGCCTAGGACAAGCCATGGTTGTCCTATTCAGAGCATGTAATTGTCTCCTGCAGAGAGCAGACCCCTTACCCCATAGACCCAGCCACCTGTCTTTCCCATCGCAGCAACCGGGAGCTCAGACTCCAACAAACGCTGGGGAAAGTTGAAATAGTTTTAGAGGTTGAAGCCAGAATATAGTTATGAACCAGAAAACAGGACTAATTAGTGAAATCCATTAGAATCTTTAAACTGCTGCCCTGGAATATACGACCAATGGCCTAGAGGGGTTGCCTTTTCCGTTTCTAGGGAGGACCAACCTGTGCCACTCCAATGGCAATTTGATTTCTTTTTTAAAGCAATGGTTTTCCAACTTTAATTTGCATCGGGGAACTTTTCAAAAACACAACTTTCTGGGCTCCAACCCCAGAAGTGGTGATTCACTGAGTCTGGGGAGAATCCCAGGGAACTGCGTGTTTGATAAGCTCCCCTGTGATTCAGATGCAGGTGGCCTTGAACTACATACTGCAAAACATTGCTGTAGAGTCTTAAGCAAACAAAAGCCTTCTCCCTCCCTTCAGAACTCATTTGGGAATTTCAAAACCTTCAGAAAATTCTTCCTTGTACCTATTCCCATGGGTGTTAGGACTCAGAATGACAGTCCTTGAAAATAAAATAAAGGCATTTCTCTAAGCCGGAGGGAGATAAGAGCCAGATGTCAGCCCCTGCCTCCCTTCCGCAGCTCTTCCCATCCCTATTTCCTCCCAGGTACATCTTCTGCTGGGCTCCTCCCGCACGTCCTGTTGGACCTGCAACCAATCAGGATTGCAGGAAAGAATATGCTGTAGCCTCAATCCCCCACTGGGAGAAGATGGATCTGGAATTGAGTTATCCATCATCCAGACCCAATCCCCAGGGACAGCCCTGGGGTAGGCATGGCCACTGAGATGCAGCACGCCTCTCTGCAACGTCGGGCTTCCCACCTCCACTTGTCGGGCTCAGTCTCAAATCCTGGGCTTCTGCCTTGGCCCTCCATTCCCCATTCTCCATACTGTCGCCCTCATTCTCCCAAACTCCCCTGGATCTCCAGCCCTGACTGAGACAACCCTCTGCTCGTTATTTCCTGAGCACCCCACAGGACCTGGAAGAGGTTGCATGAGTCATTAATGTTATTCACCAATTGTTTCCAGTTTTCAGCCCTCAACCTACCCAATCAGCAGGATTGTACTTTCCCCTGTGTAGGTGCTGTGAAACTAGTTCTGGCCAGTGAGCTGTAAGTAGAAGGTCTGTGGGTCACTTCTGTGATAGAGCATTTCATTACCAGTGCAAGACCCCCCAGAGCCCTCTTTTCTCTCCAGCAGGGTGACTGGCAACATTTGAGATGGTGAATGCTCCACCAGCCCCGGCCCCTGAATGACCATGACCAGCTAAGCCTCTTGCTGATGTGAAATAACACAAACAGTATGAGCAAGAAACAACCCTTTGTGGTCTTAAGTCACTGAGCTTAGGGATTATTTGTTCCCACAATGTAACTCAGCTTGCCCTGGCTATGAAAGGTCTTTGTGGGTTTTCAGCTCTTGCTCATCCCTTTCCTGGGCACCTGAGTCCTTTCCTTTTATCCCCAACTATCAGCTGAGACATTTCCATGAATCAACAGATAGATTGACCAGAATAAGAGTGCAGCCCTGCTTACCACTGGGGTCATGATTCTCTCCACCGTTCACTAACTCTGCTGCCTGACTCAGTATCACCTGTACCTTTGTACCCTTGGGATACTGATGACTCTCCAACCAGGTACATATCCCCCTTTCACACAGCATGCTGGTAGGATGACTCTTCTTTCTTTCCTCCTGTCCAGAGTTGCTGCTGATCAAAGCTTTCTCAGAGCCTGTTTTCACAATGACAAGGAAAGGAGCTAACATCGTGATTTCTAGAGATATCTTCATCACTAAAAGTTTTTGCCTAGAGTTGGGAAATTATTACAAGTAGATCCAAGCTTGCTGCCTCTATTTTTCATGACAATGATAATAATATAACTGCTAGAAATAATTCATTCCCAGCAGTTGCCTTGTCTACCTTGTATTCCAATTCCTAAGGACAGTTGGCAAGTGAACTTCCTCTGCTGCAGGCTTTGGCAGTTCACGTGACTCTCTGGTTTTGCAATGATGACAAATGAAATTACTGCAGGTCCTGGTGCCTCTGTCCCTGGAAACCATCAACAGGATGACAGCTCCTTCTATTTGGCTTGTAACAAGCTCTTCCAGGCAAACTAATCACCAGACAGGGCCTTCCATCCAGAATGCAGAGTTTCTTAATCTTATTTTGAAGAATTAATTGTGTGACCTCAGCACTGGGATTATTCCTCATAAAGAATTCCAAAATTGCAACTCAGTGTAAAAGAGTAATTATAATCCCAAAGATAGGATGATATAAAAAGGAAAAATATAAAGGAGTGACAAGCTTAAGAACCAAGTGAAATTTCAGAACATTATTTGAGTGTAAACAAATAATTTCTCATGTAAATTTTGTGTCATAATTGCAATAAGTAAAACAGATTTAGTTGAGTCAATGGAAAGGGGTTTTGCTGGAGAGAGAAGACCATTTTTGTTCCTTTTTCTAGGACGTTCCTCTTATCCCTGCACCTGGTAGAGGACTTTGCCCTAAGACAGCGTTCAATTAATGCTTAATGAATTTGAAATGACCTCATGCCTAAGAGTTTTGTGCTTAGTGTATGTTTGATGTGTGGTGTGTGATGTATGTGTGTGTGCTTGTAACAAAAATATATAGAGTGATATAAAGATATGCGAACACTAAATACAAGGCATTCATTCCTTTCTTCTACAAATATTTATTGAATACCTACTATGTGCTAGGCACAAGTCTAGGAATACAGAGAAAGTTACTAGCCTCATGATATCTATATGTGTTTGAAGGAGACTGGAAATAAATAACAAAAATATTAGTTTTATAAAGAAAAGATGAGATAATGGAAAATGATGGATGGGGTATTACAGGGTGGTCAAGGTTCTCTGAAAAGAAATATGAATGAATCAAGAGTTAGATATATGGCGATTTGCCCAGAACACATTCTAGGAAGATAAAACAAGTTCAAAGGCCCTGAGGCAGGCCCTGTTTTGTGTATTAGAGAAACAAATGTGCCCATGTGGTTGGAACAGAGTGAAGGACAGAGAATGGTAGGAAGTGAAGCCATGGAGGTTGCAAGGGTCAGATCATGTAGGGCCTTTTATGCCACGTTGAGAACCTTGAATTTTATTCTGAAAATGAAGGGAAGCTACTGGAAGATTTTGAGCAAGAAAATGACATGATCAGATTTAAGTTTTGGAAAAAATTTCTGCTACTGCAGGGCCAAAAAGAGAAAACAGGTTACAAGAGCTGCTTAAATCTGGTTATACTGAGTTCCATTATTGTGATTAAGATTACAATTGGACTTCCATTTCAAGGCAGGATGATCACCAGAGTCCTGCTTGTTTGATTTTCAAATGAATTCCTGCCTTTGTGTGACCACCCTTTTCTCTCAGAATCTCACTATGGGAACACTGCAATAAAATCATAGAACCAGGACACCAAAGATCATTCCATATGGATTTGAGAGCACAGGGGAAATTTCTGGGCTCCCAGGAGAAGGGGGGTGGATAAAAGTAGAATCTGTGTCACCCTTTTAGCCTATCTACCCTAAATGCTCTATCTAATAATTCTCAGCTCTGAAAAATGATGACACAGGATAACACCCACATTGACAGCATCTCTGGTTTGGGGTATTAACCAAGGGTGAGCCTTCTCTGATGTCTGGCTCCTTACCAGTTTGAGTTGGCATCAAGACATTTTCAAAGGAAGGATAAAGTATGTCAGAGGCTCTCCAAGTTCAAGTTTTCTTCTGCCACTTAAGAGCCTCACAAGATAGTTTGCCTAACGTAGGCATGCCCTTGGAGACATTTGCAAAAGACAAAAGACCTCCAGATCCTTTGTTTTTAGAGCACGAGACTGGAGTCAGAGAGATGGAAAGGTGAAGAGAAAAGGTAGCAGCCCAAGAAAGGAGATGAGTTCATGGAGCTGGTAGTGGCCCCTGAAAGGTTTTCATGCTCCACCAGGAAAGAGAAGCCCTCTTCCTCAGTCTGAAGTTGCGACTGGCTCTATTTCTCCAAACTCAGAATTTAGGACTTGTCTCATCTGTGTGATAATTTTCAAGAATCTTAACTTCTTTGGCCTTGGTTTCCTCATTTGTTAGAAGAAAAGGGCATTGGACTAGATGGTTTATATGTGATGCATTTAGCTTCAAAATTCTGTTTCTCAGAAGCACGCACAAAGATAATCCAAATCAACATATTCCAAGACCAGTGACCTACTCCTATAACATGATGATTCAAGCATAAATTCCAGACCTACTCTAAGTGGTTTTGCTTATTCTTATTTATTTCATTGCATTGTTTTATTTTCTATTTGTTCTATTTTCTGCATTGTTCTATTGTTCTATTTCATTGCCATATTGTTCTATTTTCACCAAGGAAATGAAAGCGGAAGGAAGAAAGGAAGAAAGGGAGGGAGGGAGGGAGAGACCTAAAAAATATGCAATTGATATCCACTAGATAGAGAATAGCCTTCTTTTCCAAATATCAGTGGAAGTATGAGCCTCCTGCTATCCTCCAGTGTAACCCATGTGTTGCAGGGCTGGAAAATTTGGTGGCACTGGCTCATGTGTCAACCTTCCTGCTCACACCATTTTCTTTAGCAAATAGTTGTTTTGAAAGACATTTTCTTCTTCTTTTGCATTTTCCTCTGACACAAGTGGAGAGAGTACACGTGACTACCTTCTGTGGTAGGTCTTCACAGGGCAAGATACTCTTTTGTGCTCTAACCAGCTCATTGCAATAAGAGACAGCTGGGGACTTCCCTGGTGGCCCAGTGATTAAGAATCCACCTGCCAGTGCAGGGGACACAGGTTCGATCCCTGGTCCAGGAAGATCCCACGTGCCGCGGAGCAACGAAGCCCGTGCACCACAACTACTGAACCTGTGCTCTAGAGCCCGCGAGCCACAATGACTGAGCCTGTGTGCCACAACTACTGAAGCCTGCACGCCTATAGCCCGTGCTCTGCAACAAGAGAAGCCACTGCAATGAGAAGCCCGTGCACCGCAACGGAGAGTAGACCCCGCTCACCGCAACTAGAGAAAGCCCGCACACAGCAATGAAGACCCAACACAGCCAAAACAATAAAATAAATAAATCTTAAAAAAAAAAAAAAAAAAGAGAGACAGCTGGCCACCAGGGAAACCCTCTAATGGTTTGATGTTTGTCTTGCCCTTAACTAGTGCTCTCAGGACAGCAGATCTCATGATGAGAGGGATCCTCCTGGAGACAACATTATTGGGATAAAACGCTATCTAATAAGTTCTCTGATAAAGAAAATGGAAAGGAAATTCAGGTTTCTATGCAGAAGATGAGACCAATCAATTGACTTATTCAGACCTACGTAGCAACTTCGAGAGGCCCACACCCCACCACCTCGGATTTCACATCTCTGCCCATAATGAGGTTCTGTCTCCCGTCGTAACTTGACCATCTTGGCTCAAGTTGAGAAACACCTGTGGTATTAGAATCTTGGGGAGCCAGCGGCTCCTAGAACTCTGAAACCTGAGAAGCAACATCTGTCTGCCTTTCTCCTCTTCCATCAACCAGTCCGTGGCACTACCAGGGAGTAGATGCTGAATAAGGGCCAGTGGCTGGTACTGAACAGGAGAGACCCAACAAAGCGGTAAACACAGCACCGTCAGCATGTGGGGCTTCCCGTCCAAGCTGGCCAGCTTCTCTCTTTCCTTTCCCCCTCACACAATGGAAAGGAAATTTATTAGGCAAATTCCTCCACAACAAAGAGAGTGTGGGGGTCTCAACAGTTGCTGCGTACTTGACTTTGGGTGAGCAACTTGTCAGGATCATGATTTGTAGCGGCCAGAGCCATTTGTCTTGTGCTTATGTATGGGCTGGGGGACATCAGCTGATAGGAGTTAGGGCGGTCATTTCGCTGACCCTCTTCATCCAGCTCAACACAGAAGGTGGAGGCCGAGGGGGAAGAGGCCCAGAGACCAACGGGAGAAGGAGCCGTGTAAGGGGGTGGCTGGCAGACAGAGCACAGAGCGGATGATTTCTTTCTTGCCTCATTTTCTTGGGTTCTGCATCCTTCTCTAGGGGGCCTGAAGCTGGAAAAGAAATTTTGCTTTCCAATTCAAACTCATCATTTCTCAAGCTCTTCATGGGACTTTAAATTTCTTCTTTTCTCTCCTTACCTTTGACTAAGAGTTAGAAGAAGGATGCCTGGTTTTCCAAGCACAGGCAGGAGAGTAATGGGGCCTTGACCCCAGCAGGGAAGGCAGGAGGTAGATGGCCTGGGCCTCTGGATGTTGATGGGCACCCCAGCTTCCAACCCCTGGGAACCTGGCCACTCAGACAACCACTGTGATTGGTTTAGGAAAGTAGAAGCCCCTAATCTAACCGGAAGCCTTTTGGGAATCCATAAGTAAGTGAACTTCTGGGAAGGGTCTCAGAGAGGCAACGATCTGAGAATGAATGTGCTTATGGAGTGTAACATAAAAGAGAAGAGAAACCACAAATGTGCAGGCATTGCCCCCAGCGCTGGGCGTCCCCATTAATGCCAGTCAGGTGTCGGTGCTCCTGACGGGAAAGGTTGAAAACTGCTGACCCCGTGGGTAAAAGATGATCAACCAGACTGATTCAATAGCATGTCTGTCTCATCATAGATAATCCCAAATACTTGAAAGGTGGAATGAGCAAGAAAGTCACTGATCGTTATTTAACAAGATACCCTTCCCAAGCACATGTGGTTTTAAACAGGGTCTCTGGGAATGAAAGCAGGGAGACAGTGCAGTGCAATGGCTGAGGGTGGTCTCCAGAATCAAACGATCCCGAATACGAGGCCTGGCTCTGTTACCTGCTAGTTGTGTTATTTCTGGCAACTTCTTAACTTCCTTTAATATCATTTAGGCCTATAAATGGGGATTACACTAGTGGCTGCTTCCAGAGTTGTGAGGATAAAAGAAGTAAAGTACGGGTGATGGTTCATTTTATGCGGCAACTTGGCTAGGCTATAACGCCCAGTGACTTGGTCAAGCACCAATCTACCTGTTGCTCTGAAGATAGTTTTTAGATGTGACTAACATTTAAATTCGTAGGTTTTGAGTCAAGCAGATTACCCTCCAGAATGTGGTTGGGCCTCATCCCATCGGCTGAAGGCCTTACAGGAAAAGACTGAGGTCCCCGGAAGAGGAAAGCGTTGTGCCTCCAGACTGTCATTGGGCTAGAGACTGCGACATCAACTCTTCCTTGGGTCTCCAGCCTGCCAACCTGCCCCGCAGATTTCTGACTGGCAGACACTGCAATCATGTGAGCCTGTTCCTTAAAATAAATCTCTCCCTCCCTTTATCTTTAGATGGATGAGTGGATGGGTGGATGCACGGATACATGCATGGATAGATCTCCTATCGGTTCTGCTTCTCTGGAGGACCCTGATTAACACGGCATGTACAAAGTACTGAGCACAGTTCCTGGCACAGTATGGGCTCAATGAGAGTTTTCTCTTATGATCACTAATTCCCTAAGTGATAAAGCTTTCCACATCTGGACAGAATTCCAGGCGCCTGTAGGAGGGTTACTAAGGGGCTGGGGATTAGGGAGAACAGAAGATCTGCTCATTAGCCCTGAAGCATACAATTTAGGTAGCACCCACTCTGGGAGAGGCATCGGCTGGACACCTGCTGTTCTGGGGGGCAAAAGGCTGGGCCCTTCAGCCCCCAGTCCAGCTAGGCTTCCCTCTCCTGCCCTCCTCACAGCTCCTCAGCCCTCACCAGGGAGATGATTTGTGATTCAGGCTCCTTGGCAGCTGCGCCCGTGGATGCCGGCCTCTCGCTCCCCATCCCCGAAGCCCAGCCTGCAGATGGTTTCTCGTGGCCTTTCTACTTTTAGACGCTGTTCCCTAACTGACCCAAACTCCTGGCGAGGCTTTTTGGTAAGCTGTGCTTTTCCTCCAGAGTCTCTTTGACTCTTTTATCATCACTAAATCATCTGAATCATCAGCTCAGTATGGAGCCACTGACACGGGACAGAGACCCCCAGCTCACCCTTCTCCCCCCTTCCTCCCTGGGGTGGCATTTATAGGAGGAGAGTAGGAGAGGGCAGACACTGCAGCACTAAAAAGCCTGTTGTTCTCTGTCCCCGAGCCCAGAAGAGCCACATTTCCACCCCCCCCCCCCCCCCCGCCTGCCCTTCCTCAGTGGCCCCGCCTGCTTTGGGCTCTCCTTGCCTTTCTGAGAGGAGCCCTGCCCTGTAACTGCCCTCCAGCCTGGGCCTTCTCCATCTCAAATCTCCAACCTTCCTCCCTTGCTCTCTGGTTACCGCTCCAAGGACAGATGTCTCTGCTGGCTTGAAGCCACTCTGCTGGGCTCCCTCATTGCCTGTTTTCCATGAGCTGGAAGACAAGGTTCAAGATTCAGATACTTGATAACTCAGCTGAAGCCTCAAAAGAGTCTGTGGCTTTCGGTGACTGTGGTTCCTGCACCAAAGGCCAAGGGTGTGATGGCTGTGGCACCTTCAAAGGCCACTTGCAGAGAACCATATTTTGATGGGCTCCAGCAGACCACCTAGGCCACACCCTCCTTTGACAGAGGCAGCAGCTAATGCCTGGAGAAAGTAGGAGTCCTACTTAAGGCCACACAGTTAACTGGAAACCAAACTGGAGCTCAAGAGTGGGTCTCCTGATTCCAGCAGAGTACTCACTATAGACTGCCTGGAATATGCTGTGGAGATGGTATTCACCTTGGTAATGACCCTGGGTGCTGTATCTGAGGGTTGTTGATAGGTTGATCCAAATTTTGTTCATTCAGGAAGTAGGAGAGAGGACTTCTGTATAGCTTGTGGAATTTGTATACAGAGATAAAGGAGAGAGAAGAGCAGAACAGCCTAGCACAGATCTCCCATCTCATCTGTTCACTGAGTCATTCGTTGATTCATTCACACAGTCATGCTCTTATTCCACTATGGATCTACGGGGTGCCCTGGCTAGCTCCCACCAAACAATGCCACAGGTTCTCCCTTGGAGAATTCCTAGCCATACTCCAGACATAGAAGGTTTGAGCTCTGGGCATATAAAGGCCTTTGCACAGACACACACACAGACATACAAGACACAGACACAGACACACACAGCTTTGGCCAAACTGAAGCCCGTCCCATGAAAGAGAGAATGTTGGTATTGAGGGGTAAGGGGCGTCTCCTTCTTCCCACTGATCTTGGAGTCACAGACTGCTCTCTCTTTCTCCGCTTCTTAGAGGATCACTAACCTGGAACCCCAGTGGCTGCAGTGGCCGTGGCTTCTGGGGTCCTAGCCGGACTATGTGGGTGGGTCCTAGCCCTCCATGCTGCCTCACTTCTCAGACCCACTCCTCAGGGCCCGACTGTGTGACCTCTGCCCCCTCCCTCCCTGGCCATTTTCACTGGCTCCCACAGCTACTGGAGCTTGGCCTACCAAGTCTCCCTGGGCCATCTGGGTCTCGCTGTCCAGTGTAGGTGGGAAGGACACGGAGATGCAGTCAGCTCAGTGGGAAGGCCTCTCCTGGGAGGCAACACTCGGAGGCCCAAGCCAACCCCACCCTGACTGAGTGGTATTTCCAACAGTCCCATGAGGAGCATTGGAAAGGGCCTTTGGGCAACAGACCACTGCTCTTCACAGCTCTGCTGCTCAGAAACCTGGTAGGGGTTCTTTAAAGAGCTCCAGAAGCAAGTGCACAGGCTGAAGGGAAGCAGAAACAAGGAGGCAGCTTCTCCCCAAGGAGAGGCCGAGGGCCTCGTGGACCCTGAGGATTTAGAGCTGCTTGTGGTCAGTCCCTGTGCAGCCCACAGAGACAGAGAAAAAAGAGGACAGAGAAGAAGTATTAGGAGGCTATGGGTTTTCTTATGACAAGCTTAGACTTCGGAGTTAGACTGCTTCTAACACCGCCTAGCTCTGTTACCTTGGGCAAGTTGCTTAGCTTCTCTGTGCCGAATCTCTAAAACGGAGATAATGGTGCCTTTCCTGCTAGGCTGGTGAAAGGATTGGAGAAAACATGCAAAGCACCGAGATAATACCCAACAGTACCTTGATAATGAAGATTACAGCTAAAGTCTGGGGAGCACTTATTATGTTGTCAGGAGCTGGTAGTTATTAGGTTATTCTTCTTGGTGGAAGAAAATGGATGTTACAGGTACAAGCATTTACTGGGTCTCTGACTTTGTGGCTCAGCTTTCTACCTTCCCTAGGAGACTTGAAGCCCCATCACCTTCTCATGGCGGCAGGTGACTCAGAAGAGGGGATGCCAAGACATGAGTTACAGGCCCCATTGTCTCAAAGCACCCTGGTCCCCTGGGGAGGCCTTTGTAGCACCCAGAGATCAGGCCCAGCCCTGCTTTGCTTCTGCAACCACAAGGTGGTATGGCCGGCAGCCACCGGAGAGTTCTTCTTTTTCCGTTTGTATGTTTGCTGTATAAACACAATCGTAAAAGGAGAGCCAAGTGTCAGCGATGGCCAGCCGCGCCCAGCCAGTGGGGGAGGAGAGGTCCTGCATCCCATCATGTTGTCAGGCTGCACAAACCCTACTCTCTTCAAACGCCACTTGGCTGGAGCACTTTAGAGAGGCTTAGGGGAGGAGAAGGCAGCTGGGAGAAGCGGCGGAAGACGCAGCCAGGGAGTTATGCTAAACTGCTCCCAGGCTCCAAGGCTTTGCTTGACTCAAAAATAATCCGGTTTCCGCTTGTCATTTGACCCATAAAATGCATTGTTTGGGTACTTAAGATAGTCCCCTGGGGCTGCATCTGTGTGATTCAGATTCAAAAGCAGAATTACTGACCGTGGAGATGGCTCCACCATCAGTAGCCTGAAGGATGAGCAGGGTTCTCAGAGACCCTCTGGCTGTGTCTTCATGGGTAGCAGCAAGTGGAAGACTGGAACAATGATTTTAGGCAACTCAAGCCTCTGCCCCTTCAAAACATGAACCAAAACTTGCAAAAACTTGTATCAATCAGGAGGAAGTAGGTATACGAGTTTGACTTACCAAAACAGCTGTCTCTACTCTCAGCATTACATTGGCTACAGGATTCCGGAATTCCGTCTCTTACATCCCCTGCCCCCTGGCCCTGCCTGCTCATTCTCCCCCACCCCTA
The DNA here is from genome assembly GCF_965194805.1 of Balaenoptera borealis. Taxonomy (NCBI): domain Eukaryota; kingdom Metazoa; phylum Chordata; class Mammalia; order Artiodactyla; family Balaenopteridae; genus Balaenoptera; species Balaenoptera borealis. The sequence goes on from NC_138865.1 coordinate 57,330,554, forward strand.
CCCCTACCGCCATGACTTGCGGGCTTTAAGCTTCCCCCCAAAATAATTCCAAATTACCACCGGTTCTAGCCACCCTACATTCCATCTCTTGCCCCTTCAAGCTCCACTTGCTTGGAGAACTTCAAGCTCCACTTGCTTGAAGAACTTTGGTTCTTCAAGGAGAGTGAGGAGTAGGGGGAGGGTGCAAGGGTTCTGGAAAGGGCATGCTAGGTTCAGAATCTAATTCATATATACTGTACTCTGTTTGCTCAGAAGGAAAACTTACGACTCGCAGCTGCGTTACAATAAGCACAGGGATGAAGCCATCCAGGGCCCCCGCATATTTTCCTTGGCCTCGGCACAGGCCGTTGACATCATTGCAGGCTTTGCCATTCATCCACTGCTGTTTGGAGCTTGTGGCTGCGTGAGGCTGTGTTCCAGGGTCTGGGGAGGGTCTGACTGCAAACCGGGTGGTGGTGGGGATGAAGGTGGTCTCATTGAGTTTGTAAAAACAAACAGAAATGCACTGAACCTTGCCTTTCCTCCACTGGAACCATGAGTGAAACTAACTCCAAGCCTCTCTGCCCAGCGCACTCCCCCAGGGCAAACAGGCCCAGGCCAAGGCTAGCCCAGAGACCCAGAAGCTTTTGTTCTGTCTGCGCCATTTTGGGGAGTGATGACAAATGTTCGCCACAGGTAAGAAAAGTGGGGTTGCAGTAGCAAATTCTATCACATCCTTCCAGATGTCACTCAGGCTGCTCTGGGCCCACTTGCATTCTCCTGCAAATCCTGGGCAGCACGAAAACCCTGTTAATGGTTCCCAGAGGTCTCAGAAAAGAAAATGGCAAAAGTAGGAAATGTGAATATTAGGAAACAGGGCATATGCGTAGGTGCATGTGCTGCAGGCTTAAGAATCATTTTTAGAAGACAGCTCTGCTATATGGGGGATGTTGTAAAGGAGAGCCTTTTCGCCGAGCTTGCTAACTGCTCAAAAGCTCTCAATTCTGCTGGCGTGGAGACCAGCTAGGGCAGCGGTCAAGACAGGGAATGCTGTGAGGTAACTTAGCACAGGCGGAGAGTGCCTCTGACCTTTGCAAATGTTGCTTCCAGGTCGAGAAGGTCAGATGTTGTGGGCACCATGGGCACAACTCTGGACTTTGTCACTGGGACAAAGTGTGGCTTAGTGACAAGCACGCAGCCTCCAGAGGCTGTGAACTGAATGTGATTCCTGGCAAAGGCCACTCTTTGTTGCTCTTTGTTCCTCAGGGCCTGCTCTTCTGCACAGACTCCTGAATAGGATCGCTTCTTTCTCAAACATCATTTGACACAAAGTGTTTGAGGAGAGCGCTCAGCCCCAGGGATGCCCATCTAACTCAGAGATGAAGGGGACCAGGGATGTTCCTGGAAATGTTTAACAGCCAGTTGTCTGGGGGAAATAGTCCTGATTTGTAGCAATTACTGATTTCTGAGATGTAAATACTCCCATTGTGGCCAATTTCAAGCTACCAACTTTTGGGAGACAATTCATTGGTCTCTTGTATTTCTTCACATCTTGTGAGCAGAGGTACTGACAGCTTTTGTTCTTATGTGTATTCTCTCCCTTTCTCTCTCTCTCTCTCTCTCTCTCTCTGTCTTCCTCCAGTGCTGGAAACATGGTACTTCATGTCCCTAGAATATGAGACGTAGGCAATGGAAAGAGTCCTGACCTCTGAATCCATTCTCATGGAGGAGCCACCCAGGAGAGCCGTCTATCCAAACCATCAATGTTAGACTCTGTATGAATGAGAAATAAACCTTTCTCATGGTACGACATTGGTATTTAAGGTTGTTGGTTATGGTACCTAGTACTACTTATTCTAATACAAGTCGTCACATTATTATCTCCATTTATTGGTGAGAAAACTGAGGATTGGAGATAATGGACTAGGTCTCATTACCAGTAAATGGCAGAGCCAGGACTCAAACCTAGGCCTTTCTGCCTCCAAATCTTTTTTTTCTGCTTTGCTGACTCTTCATGACAAAGGCCCATGTGTGGCAGAGGTTCTGAGGTCCATAGATTTGCCCAGAGTGGGAAACAGGTCTCCCTGCCAGAGAAAGCCAGTTTTCTTTGGTAATCAGTCCTGCCTCCAGGGGAGTCTGGAAGGAAGTCTGACCATCTGTGGCTTCCAGGAAGATTGATTCCTCATGTCCAAGCCTCTGCTGTTCAGAGCAAGACAAGGACCCCCTGAAGAACTCTTAACCTGATGAGCATTGTGCATTCAGGACAGCTGGCGGACTACATGAGGGCCCCCCACGACCACTGAGAGACCCCCGTCACCATGGGATTGCAAACATTGCAACAATTCAGTAGGAACTCACACCATGAAATTGCTGGACACCCGCAGTCAGCGTCGGATGGGGGCTCCCAGGGCGTCACAGCCAGGATGACAGGGACCCTGGGAAGCAGCTGCCTGGCTTTACCTTCCAGAGTGTCCCATGTGACTCAGGTTAGGCACAGTTTAAGCACTTATTGAGCACCTGGTGTGTCCATTACAACTACAATGATTACTTCTGAGACCTTGCTTCAAAGACTGACGAAGGATTTGTAGTTCTGATTTCTGGAGATGTTTAAGAGAAAAATCTGACAACGGTACTAAAATAAGGTCACATTTGGTTTGACATATCATGAATCATCTCTGATGAAAAGGATCAAAATACGTAAATTCAGGACTGTCTTGGAAAACAGTTGACATGGAAATGCTGCTGGGTGATAGGAAGGGATCGGAAGAGGGTAAGAGCCTCGTCTGTCTCATCTGCTTCTATGTCCCAGCGCCAACATAGAGTCAACACTCAGAAAATACTTATGAAATGTTTGGCTTATTAAACAAGAGTTTTTTTGAGCTGTCTTGGTAGTTCTTTCATCTTTTCTGGGCCCTCAAGAGATCCGTGAGGTTCACCTAGATGCTAACTCAGGATGGCGTGGGGGGCATTTCTGCCATAGTCTTTCCTAGGATTTTTGAGAAACACATGAGCTGCTCAGCATGGGTCTAAGTAGCCGTTCACCTTCTGAGCCTGTGCCCTGTGTTTCTACCATCACCACTTCCAGGTTCTTGGTGCCTCTGACGCAAACTGAAGAACACAGCCCGAGGTGAGGGTGAATGAGCGTAAAATGACTAGCTGCAAGGCTGAGGGCCTGTCTGCTGAGCTCTGGAAAATGCAGACTTCACAGACTCTGGGTTCTGCCCAGCTCCTCCCAAGCCTTGGCATTCAACAGTCCAAGAGTAGTAATAGTAACTAATAATAGAAATCATTTCCAATCAAAACACAAGGCCTGATCTTACTAAAGAGTCACAGGGATTAAAATATTCTCTGCATGAAAGAAACTGTTTGTTTCACAATTCGACCTTTGGCCAACACAGCTACTAGATCCCCGGCCGGCTCCCTGGGCTGGCCATTGCTTACGTGCAGTGGGAAATTCCAGTCTGCGTGTAATCACAGGGGCCCTGGCCCCTAACATGACTAGTCATCTTACTCATCTTACCCTTCCCTCCTCCACACTGTCACCATTTACGTTCCAAAAACTTGCACGTGAGATTGTTTCTCCCCTACTCAAAAGCCTTGGGTGGTGCCCCATTGTTTAGGTAATAAAATCCAACTCCAACTCCTTTGGCATTAAATGTCCAAACTGTATACCAGCCTTACATGCTACTGTATTCTACCCCTATTCCCCCATCTAGAACCCAGGCTTTAATCAAAATTACCCATTCATTTTGCCAGAAGACATTCTTTTTTTTTGGCTTAGTTAACATTAAAGTAAAATTTATGTACAGAGAAAATCTTCAGGGTACCATTTGATGACTTTGGATAGATGTACGCAACCATGTAATCACTCAATATTTCCAATCTCAATATTTCCATATCTCAGAAAGTTCCCTCATGTCCCCTTCTAGTCAATTCTCTCCCCGCAGAGGCAACCACTATCCTGATTTCTGTCACCATAGATTAGTTTTCCTGTTTTGAACTTTATGCAGAGGAATTACACAGCATGTACTCTTTTGTGTCCCGCTCCTCTCACATGACATAATGGTTTTGATATTTATACACGTTGCCTCATGTATTGATAATTCATTCTTTACCTATTAATTATTGCCAAATAGTATTCCATATATGAATATGCCACAATGTTTTTATCCATTCACTTACTGGCAGATACTTGGACTGTTTGCAGTGTTTGGCTATTACACTCCAGCACAAGTCTTCTGTGGACATATGTTTTCATTTCTCTTAGGTAAATCCCTAGGAGTGGAATTGCCAGAGCATAGGATTGGTGCATTTTTAAGTTTGTAAGAAAGTATCACAGGGACTTCCCTGGTGGCGCAGTGGTTAAGACTCTGTGCTCCCGGGCTTCCCTGGTGGCGCAGTGGTTGAGAGTCTGCCTGCCAATGCAGGGGACACGGGTTCGAGCCCTGGTCTGGGAAGATCCCACATGCCGCAGAGCAACTAGGCCCGTGAGCCACAATTACTGAGCCTGCGCGTCTGGAGCCTGTGCTCCGCAACAAGAGAAGCCGCGATAGTGAGAGACCCGCGCACCGCGATGAAGAGTGGCACCCACTTGCCGCAACTAGAGAAAGCCCTCGCACAGAAACGAAGATCCAACACAGCCATAAATTAATTAATTAATTAAAAAAAAAAAAAAAAAAAAGACTGTGCTCCCAATGCAGGGGGCCCAGGTTCGATCCCTGGTCAGGGAACTAGATCCCACATGCATGCTGCAATTAAGAGTTCACATGCCACAACTAAGGAGCTGGTGAGTCGCAGCTAAGGAGCCCACCTGCTGCAACTAAGGAGCCCATGTGCCACAACTAAGGAGCCCTTGAGCCGCAAGTAAGGAGCCCACCAGCCACAATAAGGAGCCCATGTGCTGCAACTAAGGAGCCAACAAGCCGCAACTAAGACCCAGCACAACCAAATAAATAAATAAATAAATATTAAAAAAAAAAAACTATCACGCTGTTTTCCAGAGTGGTTGTACACCAAATATAGAACATTTTAAAGTCAATAACATCTCCTTCTTATTCACATAGCGTTCAAGGTAGTTCCATGGTAGCAGGGCGCTGGGAGGAGGTTCTTGCACAGCCACTTAGAGGCCAGGCTGCTGGAAGCCCTGCCATCCCCAAATGAGGCTCACGAGGTAACCCTGAGCAACAGTGTTTGGCCAGTGGATGGAGAATGAGAGGATGGAGAAAGAACACTCCTTTCTTTGCTGACTTGGCCCAGAGGTAAGTGTTATCCTTTTGGTTGACATTTCACTGTTGAGAGCTAGTCTCCAACCTCACCAGGAGAGCTGTGAAATGGAGACCCCAGCTGGACAGCTGCTTACCCGCCATGAGTCTGTACCATGGGAGGGGCACGCCAGTCTTCGATGTAGAGCTGGCCATCTCCACCACCCCAGGGGTTAAAGTCTTACCCTCCTTTCCAGTCTGACTGTGCCCATTGAAACTGTCCCATAATCTGTGTGGAATAAATCCTTCCCTTCTCTATACTCCTGTTGTACTTGCTGTCCCTCTACAACAGCACTTGTTAAGACCCGCCTTTCATGATCTATTTCCATGTTTTGCCCACTAGATGGCGTCCTCTTGGAGGCCTCTGAGGTCTGGCCATGTTGGACCCCGGTGCTCGGCCCACAGTGGGATCTCCGTAAGTGTTTGCCGAACTCACTGTGGTAGAGACACAGGGTGCCCGCCAACTCCTCCTCTGGACACACCACTTGTCTGCACTCCCCAGTTCCCCTGCATGGAGCTGAGGCCATGTGACTTCTCTGGACAATGCAACATGAGCCACAGCTCCATGGCAGGCTCCAGGCTGATGCAGTGAGAAGTGGGCATGCCTCCTGATATTCTTGGTCTCTCTTCCCTCACCTGCCAGCTGGATGAGGAGGCTCCAGTGGAGCACCCAAGACCTGACGAGCAGAGCCTGTGTCCTGAATACTTGGCGGAGCAGAGTCCCTCTGCTGACCTCACTGCTGAGATTGGGTACTGTTTGCTAGATAAGTCAGCCTACACTGACTAACCACTCACTGTGTGAGCCCAGCCACTAAACTCGGGAGGGACGATCGGTTGCCTCGTCTTTCCATCACCTTTCCTTACTCGCCACTAAGTGCCGACTGTGTGACATCGGGCCCTTGCTGGTACGTGATGCCAGTGTTCAGGTAAAGAGAATTTTCAAGGTACATGTTCAATTGTGATTTTGTAGCTAAACTTGACAATGATTCCACTGAGTCTTAAGTGCTATGCATTTCTTCTGTACCTCATTCGACTACAAGCTCTTAAAATTCAGGTACTAATTCTTGCTCTATATCCTGGGTATATAGCTATTCATTCATTTAGTAAATATTTACTGAGTATCCACTATATCACTCACTCTTGTAGACAACAGAGATGAGCAGTGAATCAAACAGACCAAGTCCCAGTTCTCAATGAGAGAGACAGATAATAAACAAATAATGTGATTGTTGAAAAGGCATGAACAGGAGACATCCCCTCATATAGCATCATGGCCAGCTTCTAACGTATCGGGTCGATAATTAATTAACGTCTGTCTCACCCAGAGAACTGTGAGATCCATGAGCCTGGGGTTCCGCTCTATCCCCAGCATCAAGCACAGCACTTGCTCAGAGCAAACACTCCATAAATATTTATTGAACCAAAAAAATGAATAACGATGATTATATCTACTATCTGCTGAGAGCCTGCTATTTTCCAGGTACCATGGGAGAAGTCTGCTTGCATTATCTCATTTAATCCTTACACCATCCCTGCAAAGTAGTTATTACTACCTCTATTTACCCGGGAGGGAATTGGGGTTCAGAGAGGTTAAGTGACTAGCCCATTGTCACATGGCTAACAGTAAGTGACAGACCTGACATTAGAATCCACATGCTTTCCTCAGGACCACACTGCCACACACAACAGCAACAAGGGCTTTTTTTTTTTTCTACATCCCATATATTCTTCCTCAACAATGAGGAGCAACCACTACGGGTCACCATTCCTGTGAACGGGACAATTCATCCCCCTCTGCAATTTGCCCCAACCAGCCCAAGGCCGCCTTCCCCAGCAGATGGAAGATATGTGCTTGTGGTAATTACAGACCATGCTGTCCTTTTCATTTATGTCTTCACAATCCAGCTTGACATCGTGTCATAAAAGTTTATGTACTGTGTTCTCTCTGTTCCTTACTAATATTCTCTGGCGTTCTCCCCCGGCCATCCAGAATCAATACCATAGCTCCTCTCTCAATAAAGTAGGGAGCTATGAACAAGGCCCAAATGGGCACAGTGACTATTTGTGGCAATTAGACGTCACACTGAAGGAGAGTGGGCAAGATCTAAAGACCAGCAGCATCACTGATGTCCCTCACCAGGGACCCTGGAAATTGGACTGCTTAAAAAATACCCTCTGTCCTCTCACCTCTTCTCTTTTTTACCCTCTGCCTCTTTCTTTCTCACCAGAGATAAGGAGAGAGAAGCACATTCAAATTAGGGACCCTAGCAATCAATTTTTACTTGCAGTTGGTGGATTGTAATCAATGTTAATTAACCAGATTCTTTTTCAGCAAAGGTTGGGACAGGAGAGTAACTGCACAATATTTCTGACCACAACAGTGGGTATTAAGGGGCTTTGGGACGGCCTGAGGGAGGAGGAGGGTGGTGCTGAGAGGCTCCACGGAAGAGAACGCAAGCACAGGAGGAGACTGGGATGATTTTAAAGTGGTCCTATCCATGGGCCCTGGCAGCATTTTTTGGAAGCTGGAGCAGGGAAGTTTAGCTATTTGTATGTCCTTCACCTTCTTCCTGCCCCAGGAAAAGTGGGCGTCATCAGGGGATGATTCCTGCATTGTCAGCTAGGTCAGTGGCAGCCAAGCATCCATGTTCATCACTCTGGAGAGCTGCTCGTACCTGGACCATGTGGCTCAATGGGAAGAACAAGGAATTTAGCAACAGAAAGTGGGTTTGAGCCTTAGGAGGTGCTTCCTGGCCATGGAACTGTGGGCAAGTTACATAACATCTGGTCCTCAACTCACTCACCTACGACGTACGTGATTACAGCAACTGATCTCAGGAGCATTGACGCAAGATTCAAATGAGATTCTACGTGGAGGTACATTGTCAGTAACACGCTAGAGGAATGTCAGCAGCTACCACTCTTGTAAGTCACAAGGACAAAGTTCCGGAGCCTCTGATCCCAACCAGACAGCATACAAGATGGGACCTGAGGTTCCTTTCCAATCTCGACCCATCTCTAAGGATGTAGGAAGTTGTCTTGGCAGTTACCCATGCCACTTTTTATTCAAAAGATTACTTATTTCTGAATATAAGTGTCAAATTGAGAAGAGGACCCTCAAATGTGCCAGTGCTACTTTTCAATATCCCAGAGGAAATAAAAGAAAGGTATAACAGTGGGAAACATGATAGAGCTGCCAAAAATAAAACCAAAAGCTGTATCTGTTTTGAAAGAGTGCACGCATCACAACTTCTTGGTCAAGATAGAAAATAGAAACCGAAGAAGTCGGGCACTGTCTCCAGGGGAGACCCACTCCAGCCAGGTTCGTGGGGTTTCCTCCACACCATTTTACTCAAGTGGTGCTTCAACCTCCAAGAGAAGCTTTCAAAGCCTTCAATCAAGAGAAAGGCACCAGTATTTTTCAGGTCTTTCACGTCCCCTGGGAGTGAGGGAGACTATTGGGGAAAATGATAGCAGGTCATATTGCCATGCAAGGAAAAGATTCCTAATTGCCCTAGGTGGCCCCTTGGCCTCTGGGACAGGGAAGTCCCAACCGTGGTGATACACGCTAGCTTCTTTTTGCCAAGGCACCTGTAGGCGTCTTCCACTTAAGAAAGGTGAATGAAAGGAGAGGAGGCTGGGAGAGAGAGGAGGAAAGAAGGCAGAAAGAGAGGAGTAGGGGAGGTTGTCAACAATTCACGGGTTCAATAAACAGTGCTGAGTGTAGGCCATGAGGTGGTCCCCCACCCCCATGTGCAGCTCACTCTGGAGACCCAGAGAGAAACACGTCTCTGCCCTCAAGTTGCTCACAGGATCCTGGGTCGGCTGGAGGGAGAAAAATTCACAGATAATCACCACGTGGGGCCTGGGTGAGTGCAGAGGAGGGGTGCGTCCCCCGCCCCAGAGCTGAGGATGTGGGCAAAGGAGTCGTCTTTAAAGAAAGGACATTGCCAGTGAAGAGAAGGACAAAAGAGCAGAAGGGAGAATGAACTGAGGAAACAGAAAGGGAGGGAAAATCAGGAGATAGCAGGGACAAAATTATTTCCTCACCCCAGGATTTATACACTCAGCTCAAATGCAAATCTTGTCCCATTGATCTGTGATTTCAGTGAATAAAGCTGCCTTTTCTGGAGCTATCGATTGTGATTGCTGATTGCGAAGCAAGTTGAGAAGGCCTGGGCAGTCCTGAATAGACCTGGGGAGTGAGCTCACAGTGGGTGGGCCTTGCACTTAATCAGAGAAGAGCAATTGCTCACAGTGATGAAGGGTCATCCTTGAGGGAGGAAGTATCTTCAATCACACCTCCCTCCCCAGTGCAAAAAACATTCTAGTTTCACAGACAGGGCCCGCTCCCCCACCCCGGAGCGCTACAGGACGGGGCCCTCTTGGCCCGGTCTAAGGGTGGGGAACCTCTTTCCTCACAGGAGTGCCATACAGAAGCACATCCTATTTCCCCCAACTGTTCAGATTTATCAATGCTCAAGGCTTGGCCTCTCTTCGGTCTATGTTGAATCCCATTGGTTTCTGGGGAAAGAGTCTGGAAGTCAGCCTGACTTAGGAGAAGAGAGACTTCAGTTTTGGCCCCACTCCAGCTAGCACCTGGAAGATACCAGGGGCCAAGAGAGAGTTCGGCCTGGGGCCAGGACCTGGGAATCTTTCTTCCGCAGGAGCATGAAAGCTGTGAAGTAGGGAAGCCCAGAGGGACAGGGTGTGGAAAGAGAGAAGCACGGGGCTCAGGGCTGAAGCTTCAGAAGTTGCCATATTTAAGGGCTGGGAGAGAGAAAGATGGATCTTGGAGATGCTGACAGCAGGGCAAGAGAGAAGCAAGAAAAGGAGATCATGAAGGGACACAGGAGAGGAGAAAAATTCAGACACACCTGAGCAGGTGAGCTGAGTAAGAACCAGATGATGACAAATGCATTCAGTGTTTATCCTTGAAACCGAGCAGGACCCTGTGGGTCTCCTGGGCACGGAAGCCTTTCTGCGTCCCCCGTTTCTTTTTTTTTTTTTTTTTCACACACACACACACTGTATTTTATTTTTACAAGAGATAAATCGACTGACACCAAGCATTGTACATGGATGACCACAACAAAAGCAACAATGATTGCAATTACGAAACATGAAACACACTCATACTATGTCATAATATTGACATTCAGTCCAGTAATCCTCCACTGTAACAGCTCCTTTACTTTGCAGTGAACGTCCCCCGTTTCTTGTAGGGAACAGACTCCAGCCTCCATGACCTTCCCTGAGTTTCAAAGGGCAGATTCGAACAGTTGCTAATCCAGTAAGGGAGGGGATGCAGAGACAAGGGAGGAACAGCCAAGAAACAATAGTGCAGCCTTGGGGCAGGGTCCTGGTTCTGCCTCAAGGGATAAACACAACAGTGTCCTTAAGTTCTTTATAGAATTAAAACCCAACAAATGGAAGATGTCAGCATTCTTCGTACCAGAGAAGACCACCTGAGGCCAGATTAAAGGAACCAGAGAAACTCATCAAGAAGATTACCTGAGACCAGGTTAGAGCAGTGCAGGCCCTACACACACCCTAATCTTATCAGCAACCCCACCCTTGAACCGTTGCTGTAAAACTCCTCATCATATCTTCCCCGGTTGGGACACAGAGTTTCTGGGGCAGAAGCCTGCTGTGTCCCCCTTTGCCTGGCAAAGCAATAGACCTATTCTTTTCTACTTCCTCCCAAACTCTGCTTCCAAGATTCGATTCAGCACTGGTGCACAGAGGCTGACTTTCCAGCCTCACCCTGACTCAAAAGTTCATGAAGCACGTCTTCATTAGGCATTGTAGCAGGACCCATAAATACAACAAAGAGCAAAGCTTACCTGCCCTCATGATGCTTGCAGTCTCATGGGGAACATAGAGGACTGTGGCAGGCAGGGCTTCTCAAACTCTGTGGGAAAGACCAAATGTTATTGTTTTACTGACTGCCCATTGTGGATAGATACCACATCATGTCAATGTCAAGTTGCTATAAAAGTCTGTAAGCTCTTACATTTCCATACTTATCTGCTCACAGACGGACATGGCCTGCCTACCACATCTTGAGTAGCTTAGACGACAGAGATGCCGGTTGCCTACCAAACAGCTCTTCTCTCCTCCTACCTTACCAAGGGCATCCAGTGTTTTTCAGGATGCTAAGAAACTACATTTACCAGCTAAGGATAGGCAAGTAGATGTCTTTTGGTAGAGCTTATGGGAAAGTTTCATAAAGGGGTCTGCCTCATCTGGTAGACATTTCCTTTGGTTCCTGCCCCTTTCATAGATGTGACGGCTTGTATTCCAACAGCTGTCTTGGAATCAGGAGGCAACATTCAGGATACTGGAACTCAAAGCTTTAAGGATCTGGGTCCCTGTTGACCATAAAGCTACCACATTGACTCTGGAGAGCATATCTCTATATTTTTTGTTACATGAAAGAAAAGCTTTTATCTGGTTTAAGCCATTCCATTTGGGGACAAACATCAAGTATATTTTTTCATCTGTCTCATGAGTTAACAGGCACTTACCATGTGGGGTGGTAAATACTATCATCACAACAATTAGGAAAGTTCAGAGAACGTGTCTCTGACACAGCTTGGAGGAGGGTTGGGGAAAGCTATCTGAAAGAGGCAAGGACTGAATGAAAGCCTGAGGGAGGAGGGGGAGTTAACTAGGGAAAAGGGTTAATGGGGAAAAGAGTTTTCCAAGCCAAAAAAATACACCGGAGTGTATGCAAAGAGCAGGAGGTGAGAGGGAGCGGGGCCATATGAAGAACTCAGAGTAGCTTAGTGTGGCTAGAACAAGAGTGTAAAGTAGGAGCGGGGAGAAGAAATAATGGAGGCTGCCAAGGGGTGGGAGGTGGTTTCCACATGAAGGAAGCAGACGCCTGACCTTATGGAAGTCTCCACCCCAACCGAATGCAGCATCTTTCAGAAGACAGTGTTCCCTGCTAGAAATCAGCTGGCAGACATTGTCCCTGGTCTCATCTCCGAGGGGGAAAGTCACGTTCCGTTTAGCCAAGTCACTCATCTCTTGGGTTTCCATTTCCACCACAACAAGCCTCATGCTACTGTCCCATCAACCTCACAAGGGATCTGTGAACAAGAGGTTGTGATATCTTACCAGTAAGGAACATAAAGGCTTCCTGTTCAGCCCTCTCATTTTACTGATCAGGACCATGAGGCTCAGAGAAGTCTTCCCACTTAGGTGGGGAGAGCTGAGCCTGGAATTTCCCTCTCTCCCAACTCTTAGGTTGTTATTCTTTCCCCCGTAAAGAGCCGAGTGTTTTGCACTTGAAGTAGATGGTTATTGTTCCTGCCAAAGGGAACACAGCAGAGCGAGATGATAGAGTTTCTTATTTCAAGAAACCTAGTACTTGAAGGTGCTTTGAATAACACATACTTTTGAAACTAACTAAATATTTGGAGTGTGTCTTCCCATCCTTCCTTTCTGCTCTAAAAGCAAAAACAAGTCTCTGTAATTTGGTGGGGGTGGGGAGGCAGGGTGTTGAAATAGATAAAAGGGAAAAATTAACTCAGTTAACCACAGATGTGAAAGTGCCCTGAAGTATTTAGACAGGATTCACATCTTTGGAGGTAACTCTTAAGTTTCCACTGAATCACTGAGAAAACAGAGCTAACCCCCTTCGGTGACTTCACAGTTTCCCTCTGAAAAGGTCACTGTAATCCACCCTCTTCATTCCATAAACGAACAACTGCTAGAGCCCTGTTGGGATGACCATTGGTTGGGGGACTACAGAGAAAGTTCATAACCCAATGAGATGATATTACAGGAGTAACTGTTACTTATGAAGAGTTTGACCATTATTTCACTTAGTGCTCATACTAACCCTGAGGGATGGGAATTGTTGTCCCCATTTTTAGATAAGGAAACAGTGCCTCCTGACTTCCTTCACATCCAGTCAGTCACTCAGCCCTGCTGAATCATCCTTCATGATGGCTCTTTGGTGCGTCACAGCTTTCCCTGTGCTTCCTGGAAACTCTGATGCCTTCTCCTCTCTGGTAGTTCCCATCCACCCAACACCCTCCATTCCCAGATAGATGTGGGATATTTCTTCTGAGGTGTCATGGCATCACTGCAAACCCCAAATGTCTAAACCGCCAGAACTTAATGTTCTCTTGCAAACTCACCTTTCATCTTAACTTTTTATTGTGAGCCAATTGCTCAAGATGGAGACCACAAAAGTTACACTTCACCCAAAGATGTCTATTTACAGACCCCCGAGGATACCTTGTAGTTTCCATCCTTGTTCATGCCATTCCATCCTCCACGCTCTATTAAAATTCCACCATTTCTCTGAAATCTTCCCTGATCTTCCCAAGAAGTTGGTTTAACAACTGCAGAAAAATACATGAACAAGGATGTTCACTACAACATTGTTTCCAATGGAGTAAAAAAATCTCAGAGAAAGCAACAAGGATACATTGTACAGCACAGCAGAATACAGCCATTATTTTATAATAACTTTAAATCTAGAATAATCTATAAATATATTGAATCACTATGTTGTACACCTAAAACTAATATAATATTGTAAATCAACTCTATTTCAATAAAAAAATAACTCAGAACTGAGTCCTAGTGTCAATAGGAGACAGTGTGATACACACATACAATGGAATAGTACACAGCCAGTGAAAAGTAAGACAAAGATAAGATATAACTATAGGTACTGATAGAGGTTAAAGAACAATAATGTATAATATGATCCTCCTACATAAAAATACATGTTTCTATATATATAAAAATTCTGAAAGACTCAACAAAACTCTTAATAGTGTCTATCTCTGAGATGAGAGATGGAGAATTAGAAATTTCACTCTCTCCACTAAATACATTTCTAGGTTAAATTAATTTTTATGGCAGTGAATTACTTTTGTAATAAATTTTTTTCCATTTTGGAAAAAAAGGTTTTTGTTTTTTTCCTTTTTTGAATTACTTATAGCCCATAGTATACCTGGAGGGTCTGAATATGTCTTACATATCTTTTATCCCCTATGGCATGTAGCACACTGTCTCACATGTCAAGTTTCCTTAAGTTGGGATATTTTCATTGGTTGTACAACACTTGACACAGGAGATTAAATTTAAAAGCCCTGCTCTCTGGCATTCCCTCGATTATATTATGGATGTTCCTGACACCTAAACACACACGTAATTCACCACCACCTTTACATACCTGGGTGGAAACTAAATAAGGCAAAGAATGCATAACCATCCTTCAAAGGGAAAACCTTTTCATCAGATTTGGAGAGAAGAGCTAGACCACTCAGATATATAAAATAAGGAGGGAAAAAAATGAGGACAAATTTGATTGATTCTTACTCAATCCCAGCTTTCTCTTGGTTTTAAGGTTTTAAAATATTTTCTCTGAGAAATACCGAATTATAACCAGAGTCAAAATCCAACACCAAGATAGGGGAAACTATGTTCAAAGTGCCACTGAAAAATGAGAATGTATAGGTCCTTATATTTACCTCTCCCTGGTTGTTTGTTTGTTGGGAGCTTGTGTAAATAATTTAAACTGCTGAGTTGTATTTTTGAATCTCAGTCATGTGAAAAGGTATGAAGCACCGGCAGCCGGAGCATCTCGCCAGAGGACCTTCTATGGGACAGAAAACAGGGTGCCAAGTACCCTTTCAGCAAACAGTAGTTGTGACTGTAGGCTTCTTTAGAGACCCAGAGGGACATACCTAAGAAGTAGAGCTTCAAAAACAGAAATGTCTGGTATATTGAGAAAGAAAACTAGGCTCCATAACTACCCACAGATAATAGCAAAGTAGTCTCAATGGCTAAACGAGGATATCAGTGTGTGGTGTCACTTCCAAAAACAGTTCCCCATCCCAAAAGATACTTTTTTTTTTAATTTATTATTTTTTCTAATTAATTTATTTATTTGTTTTCACGTTTGGCTGTATTGGGTTGCTGGCGCGGGCTTTCTCTAGTTGTGGCGAGGTGGGGCTTCTCTTGTTGCAGAGCACGGGCTCTAGGCGTGAGAGCTTTAGTAGTTGTGGCTCGGGGGCTCTAGAGTGCGGGCTCAGTAGTTGTGGCACACGGGCTTAGTTGCTCCACGGCATGTGGGATCTTCCTGGACCAGGGCTCGAACCTGTGTCCCCTGCATTGGCAGGCGGATTCTTAACCACTGCACCACTAGGGAAGCCCCCCAAAAGATACTTTTAAATGTTAGTTCTACCTCCACCACACTAGTCCTTGAGAGATTTAAGTTCACCAAAATCGCTTTGTGGAATTGTGATCTGTGGGGAGACAATACTTTAATATTCTCATCCATTAGTCAAAAAGGCTTTATTGATGCCAACTCTATGCCTGTAGGAGAGAAGAGAAGGTACTCTATGTCTGTAGGATGTAGCACAAAGAAGAAGAAGGTGAGAAATTCTGCCATCAAGGAACTGAGACAAACATGGAAGAGTGCATAATGATGAAGTTTGGTAGGATGTAATGTTATGCAAGGTTTCAGAGGATTAGTTCATCAGGAAGTTATTATGAGCCCTCTATGAGCCCTACAAATGCTGGGAATCACATGGGATACCAAAGAAATATGAGATAAGACTCAGATGCTGTTCTTCAGAACCTTAACATCTCCTTGGGGAGTGTAAGACTTTTAATGGGAATCAACATGAGAACCACAGTATAGCATAAAATACTAAATTATGTGGTACAAAGATAAGTGATAAACTGAGGGTTAAAAAAGTAGTTGAAGATGTCAATTCAATTCAATTCACTTCAATTCAACATTTTGGGAACTCCTTATTATGTAACAGGCATTAGGTAGACCCTTTGGAGATGAGAATAATAGGACAATTTGGGACAAAATGACTTCCTCCCCCAGAAGAACCTATAGTTTAATAGGCAAGACAAGACATATAAATATAACACAATTAGTTCCAGATGCCACCAATTGGACTCAGCTTCTGGGCCCTACACCATCAGTCCAATCAAAGACTGGTACTGAGTTACAAATCAGTTAGAAAGATTTTGGCAGCAAAAAGTAAAAAATACAAGGAAAAGAACAAGAAAGAGGAAGACAAGAAGAAGCAGAGAAAAGAAAAAGGAGAAGGGAAGGAAAGACCTTGAATCAGATGGTTTAAACCATGAGAAATTTGCTATTCACATAACTTCAAGTCCAGATGTAGGAGGATCCCAGGCTGAGGTTACTCTCAACTCTCTGCCCAGGTGTCCTCATTCCTGGCTTCTGCCTAAAGCTAGTGCCACGTGGACAACAGGATGGCTGCAGCAACTCCAGGCATCACTTCCAGATATGACACCAAGGAGAAAACAAGGGACAGTGTGTTTAGAGGTGTCTCTTCCAGAGCCTCCACACTCCCCTGCACTGGCCAAAACCAGTGTGGCTGTGGAACCATGGCCACTAGAGTCACCTACCATGAGCTGGGCCCTGCGTGAGGTGCTATGAACAAGATGAAGTTTCTGTCCTCAAAAATCTCATTCACAAAGGGGGAAAACAGTTGAATAACCGAATTACAGGACCATGTGCTATCAGAAAATTTAAGAGAGGCATTTGGGAGAGATGAAGAAGGAGAAGATTCACAGAGCAGTAAAGCTACCTGGTGGAAGAGGAGGGAGTTATGGGCAGAGAGAGAAGTAAGTTCTGGGGCTAGAGGTGGATTCCATGAGTGTTGGTCAGATCATGTTCTAGGCACTACCGGGTGTGGTATATTTCTAGTGTTTGGGGAACCTACTGGAAAGTCAATGACAGTCTGATGTCTTAAATGAGTGAATTAATGAACTCAGAGTGTAAAAAGTAGCAGGCAGTTTCAGTCATCTGGTGGGATAGGTAGGGGTCTTTCATGCTGTGCTAAGGAGTTTGAATTTTATTTTGAAGACCATGGGAAGCCACTGAATGTTTTAAGTACAGGAATGGCATGACCAAAGTTTGCTTTTGTAAAAGATCATTTTTGCTGTAGTATGGTGAAGGAAAGACTGGGGGCAGCTAGAATGGTTAGCAAGAATCTGCACAATAATAAAGGCCAGAGATGATTAGAGACTAGTCACCACCACCTGTGAGTCTACCACACAGAAACTCCTGGATCTCCCTTCTCGTTCCATCCATTTGGCAGAAACATCTGCGGACAGGGAATTTTTGCCTTCATTTCCTGAGCTCAACAGGACTGAAGTTTGAATAAGCAGTCCTTCTATTGGCCTTTGCAATTACTTAGGTGTAGTTTCAATTCTATTTCTACATGACCTACAAGTATCCTCTTAGAAGAGAACCCTCCTGCTAGTTAAAACAGACCAAAAAAACCTGTTCGTTGACCAGCGTCTGGGGCAAGGTATTATATAGACCGGGACTTTTTAAATGACTGTGATCCCTTTCGTATGTCTATGCTGATTGAGCATGGGGTTAGCCAAGAGATTTTCTGCCTCCATAAAGGGCTCTTACCAAATCAGCTCTTCCCTGCCTGCTTCCTGTTACCCCAACAAGCTCACTCCCAGAAACCAATTGCTCTGGGCTGTTATTTCGTCATCTATTTAAAACAAAGGCAGGGAGGGGGGAATCAAAACCTGATTTAGCCTCAGGGAGTGGCTGAGGGTGAAGAGCATCCTGTCTGCTAAGTGCTCTGAGCTTTTCCAAAAGGGCAAAGGAGAAAGCGTATTATTCATGCAAGACAGTGTTTTCCACTCTCCTCATTGGGGAGCCCTCGCTGGGGGAGGGAGGAGTTGGAGCGCGGTCCTCCCGCACCCTCTCTGCACACTGTCTCCCCAAGCCCGGCCTCGGGGAGGCTCCAGGGGGGAATAAATCGCCGGCAGCACAGCTCTGAGAGAAGAGAAGCCGAGTCGCAGGTGTGCAGTAGGCAGTCCTGGAGGAGGCGCCGGCCCTGGGCCAGGCGAAGAGGCTGCCTGCTCCGGGGCCAGCTTCTCTCCAGGGCGCAGACTCTCCCACAGCCGCCGTCTTGCCGGCACATAAGCCCCACCTCCAACCCGGGTCAGAACTTGGGGCCCATTAACAATGAATCACTGGGACTTGAATTCAATTCAGCCAATGCACATTCATCGGGGTAATAATCAGGGTTTTGTTTTGTTTTTTTAATCCATCCTACATATTGGCCTGTTTTTCCTTTTTGCTACAGTCACCACCTGAATAGGATTAGAGAAAGCAAAATACTGCAATTCACTGGAGATCACGTTTCCCTTTCCTCCACCTTTGCCTTTGCCTCCACTTGCTGCTGAAAAACAAACGATCAGAAAGGCTATGGCTGGGGCTCTGGGCCGACCAGGCTCAGCTCCACCTGCTTGTAGGCCCAGGCACTTAGTTATTTACTTAGCCAAAAGAGGGCACTTGGCTTCCAGAAGGCCTGTGCAGGGGCCAGAAGAGTTGACGTTTTTGCCTTGAGGCAGAGACCTCTGAGTGGCAAATGTTCTTGCAGAGAAGTTGTGCTGTGTCGTGTTTTTACAGGGGTGAGCAAAAGGTCTAACGTCCTCAGCTATGCTGATAAGGGGACAACAGTGGGTCCCAAGCACCATGACAAGCAGCCTTCTCTCTCTCTCTCTCTCTCTCACACACACACACACACACACACACACACACACACACACACACACACACACACCCTACCCCCTGCCTTCCTGATTAGGGAGAGGAATTTGATGAACTGTTTTTGTGGGCGCCCCGGAATGATTTGGGGGCATTTCCCAGATTGTTTCTTCCCCGGGACAATTGTTGGATCTGCTCAGAAGGGAGCCTTGATGGGATATTCAATATCATGAATTTGTTGCTTTAAAAATACCAGTGCCCCAGCAAGAGAAGGTCATGTACTTCTTATTGGCACGTGTCCCCAGACATGGTGTTTTCTTTGTCTTGGAGAATCGCTTAGGTTTAATGGGTGTTGCATACAAAGAATGATGGGAATTTGGTGATCATTTTTGAAAAACAGAAAAACAAAAATAAGAGAAATCAAGCAAAACCAGGCCATTCTCAGTGCTGTACAGACCCTGAGAAGCCACTTGGAACAGTTCTTGTCCTCCCTCAGGAAAAGCCTTTGGTGGCACCAGGGAACCTCTGGATGCATTTGGTATCACAGAAACCTTTCTCTAATGCCCAGGTCCTCATCTTCCCTCCATGGACCACATGAGCGATTTCATTCCACCTCTCCCACAGGCCTCCTCTGCTACCCCCTAACCGAACGTATTCCTCTGTCCTGTGAACTCTGGGAAGTGATTTTACTGTGGACATTTCCTGGGTGACCCCACAGAGGTAGGAAGCTCATTCCAGGCTGTTTGGCCCTAGGATGTCCCAGCTGATTCTTATACCTCAATAAGCCACATTCGATCCAAGAAAACAAGGTGATAATTATTGGCTAAATTGAAGAGTGGGGTGTTACCAATGATCACTGTGTTCCTCTCCCCCAAGCAACCTGCTCTGTGGGTGCCACTTTTGGGGCATGTCGGCTGGGGTGGGAGGGCTCCACCCCTACAACTGAGAAGGGACAGAACCCTGATGCATTAAGAGCCCTGGGCATTCCACCCCCAGCCCTAACTTGCCTGGCCTATATGTACTTCAAACAGGAATCTTTTTTTTTTTTTTTAAATCAGGGCTGCTGGCTTTTCAAGGCAATGCTGGGAGCATATGCCTCAGCAAGTTCTGCTTTATCCTCCCAGACCAAGCTCCTTAAGGGAAGGGCCTGGTCATATTCACCTTTGTATTCCCAGCCCATGGCATATCATAAATGTATGTCTGTAAATCATAGTAGTAGCTACCACTTAGTGAGTCCTTTACCTTGTACTAAGTGCTATGTAGATATCATTTCTCACCATTAAGTGGGCTGAATTGAATTTAACTAACGCACGTAGTAGGAATGGCATTGCTTTAAGGTAACTCAGTTGTGGAATCAGAGAGACCTTCATTCAAATCCTGACATTGTCATATGTTAGTCACTTGAAATTTGAAAATAATATCTGCCCTATCTGTTCCATAGAGCTATTGTGAAGGAATGTGAAGAGATACATTTGTAAGCTATTTCTTTGTAAGTTCTAAAGTTCCCTACAAATCTAAAGTTTGCTGCACATCTAAGCTGTTGTAATATCAACATCCAGATCACACAATGGGGCTGCCACAGTTTATGAAGAGGTATGGTAAGAGGAAAAGTCACATTTCCCCCATTGATCTATTATAAATTGTTCCCTCTCATCTAACTCATAATTCCCATTACTGGCATGAGTGATAGCTTGGGCAGCAAAAGAGGTTGTTGCCAAGTTACCATATTAGCTATCTAATGCTGCATAAGAAATTAGCCCCAAATTAGGTGGTTTAACCACAATAAACATGTATCACCTCACATAGTTTGTGTGGGTCAGGAATTTGAAACAGCTTTGCTCCAGGGTTCTCGAGATCTGTGCAGTTCAGATTTTGGCTGGGGCTGAGGTCATCTGAAGGCTTTACTGGCGCTGAAGGATTCACGTTCAAGGTAGTTCACTCACATGTTGCTGGCTGTTGGTAGGAGGCCTCAGTACCACTTCATATGAGCTTCTGCATGAGCTACTTGCATATCCTCAGACATGGTACCTGGCTTCCGCCAGAGCGAGCAGTCCAAAAGAAAGAGCAAGCAGGAAGCCACAGTAACTCTTATGACTCTGGGCTACCAGGTCATAAAGTAGTTAGGGGGAGACATTCATGACTGTGGAACATCCCCTGGGAGAGAAGTTGCCCCGGTCTTGGCTAAAGGCTGACCAGAGGTTTTTATCCCAGAGCAGTTAGTCTTGCTCTCTCTTCTTGTTGAATGGCTTGTTCTTCCTATTGGCAGGGAAGCTCGTAGAATCACTTCTGGTAGATTTGGCTGGTTTGGGGGATGGAGGCGAAATCTTCTTTAAAAGGCATGTATTCTCTTCCTGTCTGTCAGTCCTATTTTCCTTCTGCTTTGCCTACCCTATTATAAAAACCCTCACTCTATAAGTCAAGGAGTCAATGTGGTGATTCTACCAGTTGCTGAGTATATCTACTCAAACTATAAACTACCCTGGTCCTAACAAGGATTGAGCACAGGATTAGAGCAGGGGATCACGAACTCGAAGGCCTCCAGGGGATAGCCAAATGGAGCATAACAGATCTAAGAAACAAATAACAGTGGTAAGCATTGTGGCAGACTAGAAAGCAAATTATGGATAATTTCACACTACAGAAAGAGAAATATCTGGACCTTTCGGGAATTACTGGACATTGATTCAGAACTAATACTCATCAGTAGGGTTCCATAAAACCACCATAACCCATAGATAAAAATAGATGTTTATCAGATTCCATTGATAAATGGAATTTGGGGCTACTTCCATCTCTTAGTGAGCCCACTACACCCACAAACATACACTTTTGTTATTTCCATAGTTCCTGAAAATGTAGTTTGAGTAGATATATACTCAGCAACTAGTAGAATCACCACATTGGCTCCTTGACTTACAGAGTGAGAGGTTTTATAATAGGATAGCCAAAGCAGAAGCACCTGCAGCATTCCCCTCTCTACCAAGATAATGAACTAAGCGTAATATCACATGCCTGGGGGACTAGCACAGCTTTGTAAACCAACAAAAAACTCTAAAGCTATAAAGGTAATGATCTCTATCACATCTCTATTCAACTTGCCTATTTGGCCTCTGAAAAAGACAAACAGGTCTTGGAAAATGATAGTGTATTATTTTAAGTGCTACTAGGTTATGTCTACAATTGAAGCTGCTGTTCTAGATGTTGTTCCTTTACCCTAGGGGTCTGCTATATGGCTATTGATCTGGTGAGTGCATTTTCTCTATTAGAAGAAGTTTGCTTTTACCTGACAGGAAGAACAGTACATATTCACCACCCTGGCCTAGGGACTATGTTAATTCTTTGGCTTTGTGCCATAATTTAGATCAGGGTGATTTTTGATCCTCTTGTTACCCTACAGAACATTATGTTGGATCAAAGTCTGGATGATATCAGGCTAATCAACTAGGTAAGCAGGCAGAAGAATATATCCCACTAAAACACATGTGTGTCATAGTCTGGGAGATACATCCATTGGAAATTCAGGGATCTCAGAGACATTTCTAGAAGCTCATGTCTCCATAATATTACAACATTTCCTCCAAGGTGAAAGAAAAATTGCTGCATCATGCATATATCACCACTAAGAACGAGCAATACCTTTACTGGCTCTCTTTGGGGGCCAATACATACCACATATGGATGTCCTCCTCTGACCCTGTTGCTGAGGAATGCATAAGGTTGCTTTTCCTTTGAGTGGAGTCCAAAGCAGAAGCTGACTCAGGCCACAACACAAGCTATTCTGCCAATAGGTCTTCTGACTAATGAATCTAATGGAGCTTGAAGTGTTGGTGGCTGTTCAGGATGCTCATTGGAACCCATGTCAATCCCTGAAAGAAGATTCACAATGGAGAGTTCAAGCCCTGATAGAATCACCAGAATGCTTCCTCATGTCCCTTCACACCAATCCCCATCCCAACTCCTGGCAACCACTAGTTCTGTCGTTATAGATTTGATTTATCTTTTCTGGAGTCTTATATAAATGGAATCAGGCAGCACGAACTCTTTTGTATCAGAATTTTTTTCATTCAGTGTAATATTTTTGAGATTGTTCCATTCTGTCACACGTATCAGTAGTATCAGTAGTTTGTTTCTTTTTATTAATGAGAAGTTACACACTTGTATGCGCATACCACAATTTCTTTATCCATTAATAAACATTTGAGTTATTTCCAGGTTTTGATTCTTATGAATAAAGCTGCTATAAATATTCTTACAGAGTGTCCATGCGGACATACTTGTTTCTCTTGGGTAGATACCTAAGGAGTGGAATTTGGGGGGCATATGGTTAGTGCATATTTAACTTTACCAACAAACTGTTTTTCAAAGTGATTGTACCATCTTACAATCTCATCAGAAATATAGGAGAGTTCCAGTTGCTGTACATCCTCACCAACATTTGGTATTTTCAATGTTTTAAATTTTAGGTATTCTAATAGCAGTATTTCATTATGGTTTGAATTTTCAGTCCCTGGAGTCTAATGATGTCAAGCATCTTTTGATGGGCTTATTAGCTATTTTTATATCTTTTGTGAAGTACCTGTTCAAATTTTGCCCCTTTTGATTTTCTTATTATTGAGTTGTAGAAGTTCTCTATGTGTTCTGTAAACAAGTCATTTGTCAGATATATGTATTGTGAATACTTTCTCCTAATCTGTGACTTACCTTCTCATTTTCTTAATAGAGTTTCTTGAAGAATAGAAGCTTTGAACTTTGATGAAATTAAATTGTCACATTTTATTTAATGGCTTTCTTTTTGTGTCCTGCCTATGAAACTAATTTTTCAACCAAAGAAGTGAGGCAACAGACGAAGCTTATGGTATCCATGGTGTTACTACAGATCCCATCGCCCAGAGGCAGCCGGTCTCACAGAATGTTAAAATGGACTCGAACACTCAGTTCCAGCTCCAGCTGGGAGATACCATATTCCAAGTTTGGAGTGAGTCCTGCAGGATGTGACACATGCTGTGAACCAGTGACAAATATACAGTGTTGCTTCCATAGCTGGAAAACATGATTCCACTAACCAAAGCACCGAAGTAGGAAAGGAACCTCTAGTATTTCACCCAGTGCTCCACTTTTTAAATGCTTACTTCTCATCCCTAGAACTCTGCTGGTTTAGAGGCTGTAGTACTAAAAAAAATAAATTCTCCCACCAGGGGACACAACCATGTTTCCAGTGAATTGGATGTAGAGATTGTCACCTCGAATCTTAGGCTCCTCACTCCACTGGACACTGTTGTTTACTTCATGTAAGCCTGCCCTTCAACCCTGACCCTGGACTTACCCAGTTCAGAGATGTACATTCTCTAGCTGATCAATATCTCCTGCAAAATGACTGAAGAGTTCTCAGAGTCTTTAATCAGCCAGTTGCTTTGTATCTTCTCCCTTTTGCTGCAAGTATAATTTTTTTTTTAAAGAAAAGCACTTAAAATTTCAAAAACAGTTGAGCTTACCACGAGGGAGGGAATTTTTTAGATTATATGCATATTTAATTAGTTATGGCATCATGTTATATGAATAGACTAACACATTGCCTATTTTGTTCATTGGTATCAATTATTTTTATGATGAACCTACTGGGAGCCATTTTGCCCTAGCAGATGAATGGGGCTATAAGGGAGTCAGACACAGGATGGGTATGTTTCAATGGAGAGAGGGGTTTGGAAAGTCTAGTGCATGCAGCACCACTGTTAGTAGGAGAGGGAAAAGCCTTGCTGTGGGGAAGAAAAGGGTTCCCGTGTATACCCTAATGTGGGCACGCTGGGGCTTAGAGAGGAGATACTCACAAGGAGACATGGGAAGGAAGTAAAATCAAACTTCACTTGTCCAAAATACCTAGCCCCACCACTACGGAACAGTGTAATCTACTAGAAACTCCACAGATACCTTAGTTCGGAAAGAAAATCCTTGTCCAAACTCTTGCGCTAGATCTTCAAGGAAAGTTCACAGTGCCAACACTGCCTGCAACTAGACCCTATTTTTCTCATCTGCAAAATGGGGAAATTAAAAATGGATGAGGACACCTATTCTGTTTCCTAGTCTCTTGAGTTTAATACGATATCTAATTGGGCCCTTTGATCATCTCAAGCAATGGTGCGTAAGGTATTTAAATTTATGAGACCGTCTCTTTTGAAGAAGTGGAAACGAAACATATTCTCAACGATTAATCTTTACATTTTCCAATGAGTGCACTTAAAAAAACAAAGTATCCTAGTGCCCAGACTAGGGGCTAAACTTGGATTTTAGTCTTAGCTCTGCCACTAACTTGTTCTGTGACCATAACCAAGTCACTTCCATCCCGAGGGATGTTATTTTGTCTACAGCATTACAGGATGAGATATCACTCACCCAGGTCCCTCCAGCTCAGGATTCAGTGATGTGGGACCTTCTGCCATAACTTGTTTCAGCCCTCACAGTGATTTGTCCCTGGGTGTCTTGTCTCAGAGTTTGGAAGTTGTGAATAGCTTCTCCTGGTCATTTGCTGTAGAGGAAAGGAAAGGCACCAAGTATGGAAATATCAATTGTGAAC
Source organism: Balaenoptera borealis (assembly GCF_965194805.1). Taxonomy (NCBI): domain Eukaryota; kingdom Metazoa; phylum Chordata; class Mammalia; order Artiodactyla; family Balaenopteridae; genus Balaenoptera; species Balaenoptera borealis. The sequence continues at coordinate 57,355,893 of NC_138865.1, forward strand.
ATTGTTATTTCGACAAAATTAGTCTTTGATGTATTCTCACTCTCTACCCACTGAACCTCACAGCCTAGTCTCAGCTCCCCCAACCCAAGCTTTTCCCCCCAAGTTCGGGGACTCTCACATGGTATTTAGGGTAACCTGGCAAGCGGGCTGCATGGAATGAAAGAGTCTCAAGGACACAGTGAGGTTTGAGTCTTCAAGAAGATCAAGAAAATGCTTCAATAGTGATCAGAGTAGCAAGTACTAACAAGTTTTTTTTTTTTTCATTTATGCTTAGGACTATCAATGTTTTATTATTGGTAAAATTTAATTCAGCAAAATCATTTATTTATTTATTTTAAATTTTTATTTATTTATTTATTTATGGCTGTGTTGGGTCTTCGTTTCTGTGCGAGGGCTTTCTCTAGTTGCGGCAAGCGGGGGCCACTCTTCATCGCGGTGCGCGGGCCTCTCACTGTCGCGGCCTCTCTTGTTGCGGAGCACAGGCTCCAGACGCACAGGCTCAGTAGTTGTGGCTCACGGGCCTAGTTGCTCCGCGGCATGTGGGATCTTCCCAGACCAGGGCTCGAACCCGTGTCCCCCGCATTGGCAGGCAGACTCTCAACCACAGCGCCACCAGGGAAGCCCAAATCATTTATTTTAAAGTAAGTTAACCTGACATACATATTTTACATGTTTTGTACACCATCTGCATGTCTTGTGGGATGGGTATTTATTCATACCAAGTATATTCAGACCTCTGATGCCAAATTCTTGGAATAAGTCTTATTTCGTTCATCCTAGTCCCTGGAATCTTGTTCTCCATTTGCTCATTCTAGAATCCATGAACAATCAGTCCCCAAAATACCCCATACAATATTAAGCAATGACTTAGGAAGCAGCACAGGGCACAATATGTTGATATCCATTTTGCAGTCAAGGGAATCAAGGCAAATATGGGTTAGGTAACTTTTTTTTTTTTAGCACACAGAAAATAAAAAATGAAATTCAGGAGCCTCCGATAGCTGCTTGTCAAATGGAAGGCTGCCAATAAATATCTGTGAGTGAATGCAAGAAGGTAGGACAGTGTTTGAGTTATTGTACTGCAGTGCCTGCCAAAGAGCAACACAAATGCTGAGACCAGGTGGCAGGTGCCAAGCTCAACCGACTCCAAGCACCATTCTATGACACTGACATCAGGTGAACAGTTTCTTGTCTTATTTACTGTTTTTGAAGCAACTTTCAAAGTCTGTAAATTTTCAGCCCAATTTCTTCCAGCTTCTGAAACGACAGAGTACTTTGTGATTGAAGTTTATACAGATGACCCTGAGCTTTCCATTCATTTGTAAATCAAAATGTGTTTTTGCATTTTTATGTATGGCATACGATATTTTACATTATGTATTTTATATTAAAAGAAAATTTTATCATCATAGCTATTAAATTTTATGAAAAGTATATTGAAATGCATGGCATATGCTATATTCTAATGAAATGTATTATTTCGTAATAGCTCCTTCTATATGCCAGGCCCTATCCTGGTACTTAGTCTCCAAAGATAGTTAAGAAACAGGTTGTAGACCTTGAGAAACTTACAACCATGTGGAAGAGATGGAAATGCTTAAAAAAATTTTTTTTTGTTAAAATGCAAAGAGAAAGTCTTTGTCTATAAGAAATGCTTTCTAAAATATTTAGCATCATGTCTGCAAGTTACTGTCAAACAATCCAGCAAAAATATATGTATACTGTGTATAGGTATAAATACATGTGTATATTTATATGTATATATGTGATACATGTAATATTAATATATATATACACACATTTAGAGAGACAACAATAAAGCAAATATGGGAAAATATTAGCATGTGGGGAATCTGGGTGAAGGATATATAGCATGCATTCTCCATGAGGCAATATTGTACTCAATGAAATGGAAATTGTTCCTGGGGGCAAAGAAACTCACTCTTTTTCCATGTAAAGCTCATATATACAGAGTTCACAAGTATATTTACAGTAAATCTGTGGTATTAAAATTTCACAGCAGAAGCCAATCAGGAAAAAAAAATCTAGAAAGGGCTGGGGAGGTGGGGGGCAATAATGAGAAAAAGGTTGAGAAACATTGGAATACAGGAAATCTTTATCCTCTTTTTGCAATTTTTCTATAAGTCTGAAATTATTTCAGAACAAAAAGTGTAAACATTGCCACATGCCAGTACTGGGAGAGTTATGAGAGCTCAGATGAGGCTGCCCCAATTCTGCAGGGCTGGTGAGGGCAGTTCTGGGTCAGGTGACAGGGGAAGTCCCCACCAGAAAGGTGACATTTGCCCCAAGTCTTGAAGGAGAATCATGAGTGTGCTGGGTAGATAAGGACATGGCCTAATCCCAACAAACCTCAGAGGAAGATTAAATTCTATATTATTTAGTTGTATTGTTTAGCATATTTTACCATATTTTAATGAAACACAAATTGATAAGGCAAGTCCTTTCTAAAGGATGACTCACAATTAAATAACAATCCTTTGTTAGGCAGAAGCTCCAACTACTAAACTTTCTAAAGAAATGGGAGTTTGAGGGAAAACCTCTTTCCTCTAGGATTCACTCTTTTCCCAAACTTTCAGTCTCCGAGGGAATGTTTCTCAATCCATAATTTATGGACTTAGGAAACCCTTTGGGATTTCGGACAGGGAATGTGCCATCCTGTGAAATTTGCCTTTAGCTCTGATGTTGCATTGGGTCAGGAGGCTTAAGAGAGGCAGAGGGTGGCTTTCACATTCCAGAGCAGCAAACCCTGCCTTGCTGTCAGCTGGAAATCTGACACTGAGCTGTGGAAATGCACAGAGTCAGAAATCATGCTGTGAGAAGAGGCACAGAAAGGGGCAAATGCTGGAAAAGTTGTACTTTTCTCCCCATGACAGTTGCCTTTTGTTTGGACAAATAATTTGAGGAGAGAACAAAAAAGCAGCTGTTTGCTTAACGCCAAGCCACAAAAACATGGAGCCTTTCTGGCTCCAGCCAGGAGAAAATTCCTTGTCCTAGGCATTCCTGATGATTCGCCTTCTGGTGCTGCAGACTGAGGTGACACAGAAAGCACTCACTGTCCCCAGAGCCCCTTTCACTGGTCAGAGGCCACCTCACTCATTCATAACTCAGTAGGACAGGAGACCAGGGAGGCAGAGATCTCAATGCCAGGTCAGGCTAAGCCAGAGGGTGGCTGTGATGGGGAAAGGTGACCTGAAAGCAAGTCATTAATGCATCTGGATGCCCTGCCTGCTAGTTGCTTGTTTTCTTGGCCAGAACAATCTGTAAAAAGAGCCCAAAACCTTGTGCTCAAAGGTTTTGGAGTTTGTAACATATACAGACTCATACACACGTACACACATGCCCAGAAACACACAAACTGCTTGTGATACATACATTTGGTGCCAACATAAACAGGATCTTGGCCAAAACCCGTGTTGGTTAGCAACTGGCCAATGAAGTGTTTAAAGTTAGAGGCCAACAGAAAAACCCAAACAGTGGTGTTTTTCCTAAACTCGAAGTCACCAGTCAGTATTGCTTTTCCTTTGCAGAATGGTTTTCTAATATCTTCACTCAGGAAAGATCCTGTCTGCAAGGAGGCCCGTGATGGGTTTAGCTATTAGGTGAGTTCATTACCGTAAATCCATCCAAGGCGAGTTCCAATAACAATTACAAGGCCATCGAGCCATGAAACTCAAGGGCCGCTTTGAATTTGTGACCAGTGCCGGTGAGAGGGAGGAGGGAGGTGCTGGGCTTCTAGAAGGACTAGAGGCCCCAAAGTTTATGGAAGGACTGAGGCCCCAAAGAAGGAAGGAGCAGCTTGCTGGGCCAGCCAACTGACACCTGGAAGAGCAGGCTGGGGAGGAAGCATATGATGTTCCCGCAAACCCTCAGAGTTCACCCCTAGCACCACGTAGATAAGCACATCATCCTAGGGACACATCCACATACTAGAGATCACTCTTCCCCACAATCTCCTACCTTCAGGTGTCAAATGCCCTTTCTACCCCCTAATAAAGTCTGTTCCCAGGGACGGACTGATGACCATTATTTACTAGTTAGACTGATTATACTTAAGTCACTGTTACCAGGTCACAGGATATGTTGCACTTGAAGTCTATGGCCCAACAGCTTTGACTTCTGCTAGAAGAATTAGAGTCCTTGATCTGCAAATGGGAGAGGATTTGGTAGGGATGAGGAGTGGCAGGCTTTCTCAAAAGCTATGCCCACTGCATGCATGTTCTTCCCTCTCAGCCTAATTCCCCATTCCTAAGTAGGTCATATCCTGACGAGATGGTCTCTTGGTAACACACACCTCTCCTTAGTCCTTACTGAAGTGAAGACTCATGTCTATGCTGGACCACCATTCTCTCCCAAGTGCCTAGCCCAGTGCCTGGCATATAACACATTTCAACAAATATTTGTTGAATGAATAAATCCACGAATGATTAAATGAAGGTGTGGATGGATGGATGGATGGATGGGTAGATGGGTGGATGAATGGATAGATGGATGATGGGTGGATAGATGGATGATGGGTCCATAGATGAATGATGACTAATGGGTGATGGAATTCCAATACAGCTCCATCTGGGTCCTGTCCGTCTTCCTATGATCCTGTCTCCCTGAGAACTCCCTTGCTTTCATGCAAGCTTAAAGAAATCCAGTCAATAGGTGATAGTGTTACTGGACGCTCATGATGAATTACTGCAGTAGCAACTGAGAAAGGCCAAGAGAGCAACCAAAGAGGAGGGCTGGGAAGATAAAAGGCAGAGAGGGGGAAATAGGTTGAGAGGTGCACAATAAAACAGACCACGGGCAGCTGGAGGAGAAAGGCGGAAGCTTTAGGGACCTGAAGGAAAAACAGAAGGAAGAAAGGTGCTGAGACTAGCCATGGGGAGAGAGATGTAGCTGAGAGGGGCGAGCCATGGAAAAAGAATTTGTATTATCAGGAAAACAAAAACAACAGGGGCTTCTCTAATAGGACTGTAGGGAGGTGAAAGTGGGAGGCTGGTAAGAGAGGAGAGGAATCTTAACCAGAAAAATGTAAGTAGCAGAGAAAGAGAGAAACAAGACGAGAGAAAAATTCTGGCCCTGAAAGCTACAGAAGGGGTGCCCGGCCTGAGACAGCCAAAGCCACAGCCACCCTGCCAAGGGAGGAAAACTTAGGAGACCCGCCCAACCAGAATCCTGAAGTCTCAGACTTTTTCCACCTTATGAGCTGTAAATTGATCTATTCAGTTAGAGAAACCTGGTTTTTATTGAGTAATTTCCTCTGAACGACCTCCAGTTTTGAAAATGTCCCCAAAGTTCTCTGACTCCCACCTCCCCCGCCGGGTCCCTGCGTCAATGCCCATAAATCACGGGAGGCAGGCCCCCCTTGCTGCTCGTCAGGTTCCCTGGCTAATCCTGACATGGCACTGGGTCCTGCTTGGGGCAGAGACCTCGGATCTGTTTGTTCTGCCGGCCAGGTCCCAGCATGCCCCTCGCTGAGCTCACATGCAGGCAGCAGCTCAGGAGCCCCCAGCCACAGAAGGGAGCTCTAACTGGTCCTAAGCCACGTCCTCCGCCTGGCCTCGATATCAAGGAAATCTCTCCATTTTTCTTCTTAGCCCTCAAATGTGGCCTCTTGCAGATGCACACAAGGGGCTCTTTATGGGAAGCATTGCCCATCACTTGCTTTTACATTGCATCTTTTATGCCAGTATCCCTCAAAGCATTTTCACAGACAAGTGTCATTGTCTCCCCCTTACAGATGGCACAGAGAGGAAAGCACAGAAAGTTAAGTGGTTCAACGAAGGTCACTCGAAAAGTCAGAGCAGAGGTGGGAAGAGAACTCAGAGCTCCCTGCTCCCAGGCCTATCACCTGCCACTCCCAGGCCTAGATGGGAACAGCCAGCCTCTAAGAGGGTCCTTCCCACACTTCCAGTGGCAGCATGCAACCTCCCCATCTTTGCTACTAAAGTTCAGAACTGAAACCCCGTCTTCCTAACCAGAACTGCACAGATCTTTGGATGGAAGGGGCCATCTTGCAAAATCAACTGAAGGTCAATGGACTTGCCAAGACCCAGTAGGGTGGGAGGGGGGCCTGAAAGCCCCCTCAGGAGGTGAGATGCAGGCGTCAGGCTCAAAAAGCAATTGCGTTACCTGTGTGGCTAAGGTTTTACTGCCTGTTCAATCTGAAAGTTAGCAAAGTAGTAATCAATGAAAAGGAAATATAATTGAGAAGATTAAAAGCCGAGGGTGGGTATGGACTGGGGAGGGAAGTGATTGCTAAAGAGGTCCATTTGTATAATTCAAAGGTCGATGCCTCTCATTAAACTCACACCTCCAGACACTCAGGGGATGAAAGAGAATCTCTCCATGCTGACTGGCTGACACCTAAGAGTTTCCTCTGGCCACTTTTAAGGGTAGTGTGAGGCCAGAGGGACAGAAGAAGCTGTTGGAACGAGAATTTAGGGGAATCCATAAGCAAAAGAACATTTGGAGAATTGAAACACAAAACGAAGCCTTCTGACCCTTTTAAAAATGATATCCAAGTTTCTTTGAGACTCTGAGGGCTTGTTTACATGATCTGAATGGAAGCTGAACTGATGCCCAAGGAAGTTCTAGACTGGCACAGCCCTCACCTTCTTTGTTTATATTCACACCCACCCTCCAACACACACACACATACACACACACAGATTTTATCCTTACATGAAACACATGTGTTTCTATAGCTTTGGATAAGTAATGGGCTCTGGCTGACACCACATGTTTAAGCGCAGAACTAGTAACTGTATCTGTCTCTGAGACAAGTGACAAGCTTGTCTTCCACATTCCTCCCTGGGAAAGAAGGTGTATAGGGGTGTGTGTGTGTGTGTGTGTGTGTGTGTGTGTGTGTGTGTGTGTCTACAGGTCTAAACTAAGACTTGGGGGCTGTGGGGTCCAGGAGGCCAGACCACCTCTGTCTGCCAGGACATGAGCACCAGAGCAGTCAATACTATGGTTTGCCTTCCTGCCTTTGCTCTTTTTCTATTGAGGTTGCTAACAAGAGGATGCCCAGTATATCCAGGTCTCCCTTGTCCCTTCAACCATCTTCTATCCTTGCTACCTACACCAGGAACCCCTACAAGTGTGTCTTAGAGACCACAGGATACAGATAGGGCTGCCAGATTTAGCAAATGTATTTATTTGTTATTGCTGCCTAACACATTACCACAAACTTAGCAACTGAACACAACAAAATTTTTCTCTCACAGTTTGCAGGAGTCCAGAGTCTGGCACAACATGGATGGGTTCTCTGCTCAGGGTCTCCCACAGCTAAAATCAGGGTCAGCCAGCCTGCCATCTCTCCTGAGGTTCAGAGTCCTCCTCCAAGCTCTTTCAGGGTGTTGTCAGAATCCAGTTCAGTGTGGTATAGGACTGATGTCCCTGTTTTCTTGTTGGCTGTTAAGTGGGGACTGTTCTCAGCTCCTAGAGGCTGACTGCTGTGCCCTGCCATGAGGCCTTCTCTGCAACACAAGAGTGTTCTCCTTCAAAGCCAACAGAGAATTCTCTACTGCTTGAAATCTTGGACTTCTTCTGTCTCTGGCTTCTAGATCCACATATGGTTCATCCACATATGGTTCATATGGTTCATATGGTTAGGTCCAGCCCATACAGATAATCTCCTTTTGATTAACTCAAACTCAACTGATTAGTGACCTTAATTACATTTGCAAAAATCCTTTTTGCCACGTAATGTAAGACAATCGCAGAAGTGATGTCTCATTTAGTCACCAGTGTCACCCACACTCCAGGGGAGGAGATTATTCAAAGGTGAGGGTCATTAGTGGTGTCTAAGAATCATACCTAACACAACAAATAAAAATACAGGACACCCAGTTAAATTTGAGTTTCAGATAAACAATGAAAAACTTTTTAGTATAATTATGTCCCATACAACATTTGGGACATACTTATACTGAAATATTATTCATTGTTTATCTGAAACTCAAATTTCACTGGGTGTCCTGTATTTCAGCTGGCAACGCTAGATGCAGAGCCTCAGGGCCTCTGCTCCACATACAGGCCAAGACTGGCCTGCAGTAGAAGAAGGCATTTCCTTTGTGAAGCAGGCAGCAGTAGAACTTTCTTCAGCTGGGGGCCCTTTGGTGATAAAAGAAGGCCTCTGTGGCCTTCTTTCTACAGCATCACTGTTTCTGCTTCCCTCCCCCAGCTCCCTCAGCCCAGGGCTGTCAACGCCCTGCAAACACAAGGAGAGCAATTGCTGTTCCCAGGCCATGTGCAGAAGCGACCCCGGAGGTCGGCCACGGAGTCTCACTTGCCTAGAATCACAGCCTGGTGGGTGGGGTAGGGGATCGGGGAGGGGAGCTTGGGGTGCAGAGGGAGGCAGAAGCAACCCTAGGCTCTCTCCCTTCAGCCCTGTATGGAAGACTCCTGCCCCAGAAGAAGCTCTCCCCCTCGAAGTGGGCCCTACAGGCTCTTGGGGCAGTGGAAATCTCCCCTCACCAGCAGAGTTTTCCTTGTGAGAGACGCTTGGCTCTCCTCACGGCTGCTCCAAATCCTTGCCAGCAACACTTCAAACTCTGGCCGGCCCAGTGTTACATTTTAACAGGCCAGGCCCTATTAGCCTGATCCTAGGATGGGTTATTCTTTCCAGTTTTCACTAACAAAAATCCCCTTTTATTTGGACACTCAAGTGGCCTCTAGGAACGAGGCTTTCATGAGTTGCCAAAAATGTTCGGATGCGGCAACATTTGTGTGTGTGGCCAATTACATCGGTACCTCTGGGGCTGATCCCACAGGCTTTTTCTCAGGCAAAACTTCTGTGAACTTCCAGCAGACCCCCCACCCTTTTTCCTGAGTTCTATCTGCAGGAGCAGGCCCTGGGTGGCTGCCTGAGCGGCTGGAGATGAGTTTAGGCACGGAGTTCTTACTCTTATGAAATCAATCTGAGCGGGGAGAGTGATTTATATGAGCACTAGTCGATGCATTATCAGAATTAATATCAATATTTCGCTGCTTCCCTTTTTAGGTTTTTCCTCTCATAAATCAATTTAGTTCGATAAGATTGGGCTGAGTTTTGGCTGCACACAGACTGGAGTGTTCTGCGTGGTGGACGCAGAGGACTATCTGGCGAGTTCAGACAATGCCTCCATTGTTTTCTGATTTATTGAAAGCTCAGGTTTTGTGCGTATTACATGTACTCACTGATGTTTTGCAAAGCAGGGATTAGTGAGAATTTTTCTGACCCGAAAGCCATCTCCCTACGGTGCTGGTTTCTTAAGAGTCTCTGGTTTGTTGTAAGCTGCCTTTTCCATAGCCCAGTAATGGCCACTGAAATGGTGGGTAGGTGTTTTTATAATCATTCTCTCTTTCCATCTTCCTATTTGGCCAGCACACACTAACTTGTCTCATGTCTGCTCTGAGTTTCCCAACTGCCTGCAGAAGAGTATCTGTTTGAGTCTTTTCCTTCATCATCACACTTATAAAATATGTTGGTTGTGCAATCTGTCTTTCTTGTCGATGCTATCCCCTCTGCCAAGCCAGTGCAGGCTGGAGACTCCCGTCAGAAGCCCATGAATATGGGTATCTGGGGCATATTCATTAGGGTTTAGATGCTCTCTTTAATTAACCTCTTCATGTACTTCATATAAACGTTCCCTCCACTACCTGTTTCTCAGAAGTCTGTTGCAGAAGAAGGCACTAGGGAAACCTAAGGTATTTTTCTTATGATAAGGACAATATCAGAAATATTTAGCAGTTAGTCTGCAACAGGAAATCAGAAAGAGCTGAATCAGCTTCAAATGCAGTCACACTCACTTCGCCCTTCCTCTTGTTCACCCACCACTTCTTCGCCCGTACATCATTACCCACCTGCTTGTCACCCTCTGCAGAGCTCCATGCAATGGCTTTTGCTATCTATACTTCTTGCCTGGGGACTCCTGTGCCTCTTTTCCTCTTTTCTCTGAAAAGGAAACAGGAGAATAAACTCAGGAGAACAGGGTGCAGTCCCACTGGCACACACAGCTGCTCCTCAGAAGCGTTTGGGTGTTAATCCCTGTAGCGGTGGCCAAAAGGCTGGTCGTGCTTTGCTTTATTAACTCTAGCAGAAATTAAGGATTAAATAAGTCTTAAAGAGGTGGGGCTTCCAAACCCAGGGTCTTACATAACAGTCACTCACTAAACAGTTGCGGAATCAACTAGATTTGATATTGATTAGTGTTTTTCTGTTTTAAGAGAAATTATTAGAAAACAAAACAAACCTCCCACAAGTGAAAGCTTTCCCAAATAAGGGCTTATCATTATATCCTCAGTGACAATCCCCTGTCAGAGCTACAAAATGAGCCACCCTGCCCTAGTACTTGGTGCTGGGAATTCGCAGAGCAGCCTCAGTTTTCCTGGAAACATAACATGCGCACGTGTGAGCACAGCACATCATACCACCGTCATCCCCAATCCCAGTTCACACACCGTCTCTGGCCAACACATGCCAAGTCTATTTCTTCTAAGGGGAGGACATTAGAACGGAAAATGAATCAAGAAATTGCTTCTGGAAACTGAAAGAGACCTTTAAAATGTTGGTTCTGGAACGCACGCCACTGAGATGGAAATCAAAGGTGGCAAAAACTCGACAAGTGCTGTTACAAGTGAGGAGCTCTTACTCCCTGAATTCCATGTTCTAAGGCAACGGTCCCCAACCTTTTTGGCACCAGGGACCGGTTTCGTGGAAGACAATTTTTTCGTGGACTGTGGGGAAGCAGGGGTTGACGGTTCAGGCGGTAATGGGAGCGATGGGGAGCGGCAAATGAAGCTTTGATCACTCGCTTGCCGCTCACCTCCTGCTGTGTGGCCCCGTTCCTAACAGGGCCGCAACCACTACTGGCCCGCAGCCCCGGCATTGGGGACCCCTGTTCTAAGGTGCTACGTTCCATTTCATCTACGTATATCATTAACTCAGTATTCTGGGGAGATGGCACGTTATTAGCCCCATTTTACATATGCCAAAATTGAGGTTCGGGGAAACTAGGTGGCTTGCCCCAAGACTAAAGGGTATGAACCAAAGCTGGCTCTCTTGTTCTCCTTTTGAAAAACACTGTTCAGAATGAACACATTTTTTTCTAAATAGCAACTCTTAGTTGCATATCCTTCCAACCAGGCTGTGAAGTCCTTGATGATGGTGATGATGATGATGGTGATCATTTATTTTAATCCACTACATTTCAAGCACTGTATTATACTTAAAGGTAATTTAATCTTCAAAATGACCCTGTAAGTTATGATAATAATATTAGCACCATTTTATTAGGAAAGAAAAGGGCTCAGAGATGTTGATTAACTAATCCAAAGTCACACAGCTAAAAGAGAGGCATGCTCTGATTTGGACTGGGCTCTCTTGTGCTCTCAGTAACTGCTGGATTGCACTGAAGAGAATGCTTGGTTAGAAAGCCCAGGGTGATTATGTTCGTGTCTATTTCCTTTTAAAGCTCAGACTTTCTTTCTCCTCATTTCTCGCAGTAGGCAATTCCAGCTGCCAGCCCCAGAGAATACGTCCTAGTGTGCAACTCACTGATACCAACCCAGGGCTGACCATCTGGAGCACAATGCACGGGGTACAAAGGAGGGCAAAATGTAAGCCTCTCTGTCTCTGTCTCAACAGCTACATTTGAGGCTCAACATTGTCCTACTTCTGGCTTGTCACTAATAACATAGATCAGGGCCATTAAGAGAGATCCACTTATATACTTCCATGAGTCTCTAGCAGAGCCTAGAAGTGTACAGTCATGCCTCAACTACTGGAAATGTTCATGGATCACTCTGGATAAGGATTCCTCATTTCTGAGTTAGTGTGGTTGCCCAGTGAAATCAGAAAATCTGTGTTCAGCGCCCACCTCTGAAACACACTAGCTGTGTACCTTCAGGCCAGTTACTTAATTTCACTGAAGGTATTTCCTCACCTGTGAAATGGGGATAATGCTGTTCTACTTTCAGCTGCTATGAGGATTAAAAAACACCTGTTCTGGCAAGGAGTAGGCCCTCAACAAATATTGTTTTCCCTTTTGGAATACATGGAATATAATGTAGATTCATCTCAAGATGCTAGATTATATACATTTTAACCATCAACTCCTAGACTGTGTCTTCACACAGTGAAGCGCTCAGAGGTTACTGCCTTAAGTACAACTCAATTTACCCTTGCACTACGCACTCTAGCCCACCTGGGTGGACCACCTTGTGTGGCTTTACCTTGACACCTGGGAGGTTCTCAAGGGCTGCTGAGTCCAAGGGTGAGGGGTGGTCCCAGACTGCTAGGCTGGTGTTTCATCTCTTTGCCCCACACATCACTTTTCTGCTGCGTTGGTGTGACCCACAATTTATTTCTCACCTTCTCTACTCCTCTGTCCTCCAGTGATACTCTCCATCGCCCCCATACCCTCCCTCCTTTCTGATTTTCTGTTTTCTCCTTTTGCCTCCTTTCCTCCAGTTTTCTCAGTCTTTAGTACCAGTGAGACTTGGCTGGTATCACTGCTAACTGCCCAGCAGGAGACAGATGGCACACTCAAATCCAAAGAACTCTAAAAAGGTTTAATTAAAGGCATATTTGCAGCATGGGCAGAGTGTACCACACGAGGGATGGAACAGTACCCCGGGTCTAAAGACAAGGGAGATGTTACCGCCTCTAGGCCCAAAGGGGTGGTGGGAGGGAACCTCCCCTCCAGGGAACCTCTGGAACGTAACTTCTAGAACCTAGAAGGAGAGTGTCAGAGAAGAGAGACCCATTGGAGAGAGACAAGAACCTCAGTAGAGAGAATCAGGGGGATAAATACCTCAAACCTTCTCTCCTCCCTCCCTCCCATATCCTACAAGGGTTTCCCATTGGACAAACCCAACGTGAAGCTGGAGAGAAAGGCTTCCAGGGCCCAGAGCAGGGTGAAGAAGGGTAGAGGGTCTGGAGGGACACAGACACCAAAGAGAGCTTGCCTTGCTCTGGCTCATGATCCCAGCGCTCACCAGCATTCCAGAGAGCCCACAGTCCTGGGTAGGGGGGGTGTGTGGAACAACTGGGGTGTGGCTGCCGTTTTATGCAGACATACAGGCTAAATTGTGTTTTCCATCCTCATGCCATTTCCCTTCGTTTCTTTAATTTACTATGGCCTGCGCTACATTTTATGGAGCTATTATAAGCCTACACAGGAGATCTTCTTGCCATACACAGGGAACAATCAATGCTCTCACTTAATAATTCATTCTTTCATTAAATGCCCCAAGTAATTAAATAAAACATGAATAAATTCCACATTGATATTTGCTGAAGTTTTGTTTCTAGAGAATTTTACCTGTTGGCTCATATGCTGGGACCATTATTTCCTATGATGGACAATGCAACAAGAAAATCTCAGAGTGTGTAGTCACAAAGTACCAAGTTCATTCTCATTGTTATCAAATGCTTACTAAACGCTCAATATTTTGTAGACATCACCTCCAATACTGAAATAGTCCAATGAAGTTTTAAAGAAACTGAGGCCCAGAGAAGCTCAGTGTCTTGCCCAGGGCCACATCGAGTAGAATTTGACAGCAGGTTTGTCTGGCACCAAAGCCTGGCTCTTTCTACTATTCCCCCCACTCCATCTTTCTTACACTTCTACGGGGAAGTAGGTGATACAGAAAAAATATCCTAGTAAGTCAGAGTTGTCCATATTTCAACACAAAGGTTCACGTGGTGTGTGTTAAAAAAAAAAAAAGAGAGAGAGAGAGAGGAAGAGGGAGAGAGAGAGAGAGAGAGAGAGCAAGCCAAGTGTGAATTTCAGAAACTTGGGAGAAGGGGAGAAAACTGGCAGAAAATAGGATCTTCTGCTCTACCTAATTCCCCTGAGCATCCTTTCCCAAAAGAAGTTTGGGCAGTGTTTATCCACGGGCCCAAATGTTTACCTCAGTTGTCCAAAGAAGCCCACCCTCACTGAAGGTGATTGTGTCCTGGCCCTGCTATGGATCTGTAAGAGGCACAACTGCTCTGGAAAGGGCTTTCAAATCAGTACTGGGGTCACACTCTTTTCAAAAACTTGTTTCCTTCATGACTTTTCTGTTAGCATGTTCTGATTATTTCACATCATCATAAAATATACTTCTTTGCTTTCACATTAGTTGTTTCTCGTTTTTTGTTTTTGGCCACGTGGTATGCGGGATCTTAGTTCCCCAACCAGGGATCGAACCTGTGCCCCCTGCAGTAGAAGCACGGAGCCTTAACCACTGAACCACCAGGGAAGCCCCCTCACATTAGTTTTGTAGATGGCGTGGATTGATGCTAAACCTGTGGACTGTCTCTAATGTTAGGATAGCCTCATTACTTAAGGAGGAAACTCATTTCCATATACATCCTCCCCACTCCCCTGCCCCTACCCCAAAGAGCTCCTCTTCCTGCATGTCCCTTTCGGAATAGCGGCCCTTGTCAGTCCCTTTGTGGTCTCAGTAACCCTTGAGTCCTGCCCCTCCCTCATACCCCAGCAAATCAGTCATCAAGTCTTGTTGGATCTGCGTCGTGAAGCCCTTTCTCCTTCTTTTTCACAGTGACCTCCACACTTGAAGCTCTTATCCACTCTCCTTTGACACCCAATGAGCACTCCCTATAGGATTTTTCTAAATAACTGAACAAAAGAGCTATTTGAGAGAGATTCTCCTAACCACCTCCTCTCCATTCCCGATCCATGTTCCACTGAGCCGCTAGAGTTAACTTTGTAATACTTGGATTTGATCATTTCACTTGCTTAAGGTACCTCCTAACATCTGCCAGTTGCCTAAGAGAATATCCCAGATCCTTTAACCTGATACAACAGGGTCCTCACCCTTCTTTCCCGGTGCTCCCTCCAGCCTACCCTGCACTCTTTATTCATTTAATCCTCCCTGCTTTGCTCATAGTGTCCTGTCTACCTACAACACTTATGGCCCTACTTCTTATGGCTCCTCTTGCATGAGCATGAGTCCATGCTCTTAACGACTACACTGTGAAGAGAAGGAATTCATTGGCCAGATTGGCTCAGATAGCTATGGCTAGGGGAACAAAGCCACTTATCATACACGTGGCTGGGGGGGCACTCATTTGTGGGGAGTGGGCATGGAAGGGTGAGCCATTATTAACAGGCAGCCACCCCAAGTTATCTATTATATTTCCTATGTTGTCGTAGGAACACAGAGAGGACAGGCTCTGTGTCCATGAACTAGTGTGGCAGATAGGACCAAGGCGTCCCAGAGACCTGCCTGCCAACTAAGAGAGGCTGAGGCAGGGGAATCACTTATTATACTGGTTAGCTAACATGCTTTTCTTGTCATTCACAATCTACAGAGAGGTAATTCTTTACTAGTTCTTTCTGGCTCTTGATAACTCAACCTTAAATTACCATGCAAACCCTAAAGGAAGGAACAGAGGGTGAAAGAGGGAAATGGGGGGGAGGGGTGACATCAGAGAGAGGCGGGTCACAGAAATCAATGCACTTCTTGTGAAACTGCTCTTTTCTCCTCCTTTCTTCACTGGACCCACCCATTAAAATGAAGGTGAGATCAGAGTAGATTAGAATATTCTGAATGTCCTTTACCTGCAGAGTCTTTTCCTCAAAGGATATTTTAGTGGCACTATACGAATGCATCCGACAGACACGGAGCTGGCTGGTGTGCTGCGTGGGCCCCTCCACAGTGGCCTGGGAAGCAGTAGGGCTGCAGCACGACTGGAAAGCCCTGGAAAAGACCAATATCAGATCGATCTGCCCACCACAGACGACTGAATCTCAACCTGGTCAGAAGAAGGGCAGATACGGGAGCTCTCAGGCCAAGCCCCAGTGGAGTTTTCTGTATTCATCAAAGAATTCTAACAGAGCTGTTTTTCTTTCACCTTTGCAGGTCCCTTGCTTGAGAGGAGAAAATGGCTGTATCATTTGTGGCCTGCATGTGTTGTGTCTGGTTCCCGTGGTTTGTTTTCCTGCTTTGAAAGCGAAACCGTGCATGGCTCCGAGATGGAAAGCAGACCACGGTTTGTCAGCGCAGCCATTCGTCATGTCCCCCAGAGGGGGCTGTGAACTCCTGCAGCCTTGAGCTCTGCCAGCGCCTGGACCACCCACCTTGCAGAGCTCAGAAGGCCACCAGGCAGCGCGGGCACGAGGCTCTGCTACCCAGCTGGCCCGAGGCTTCAGCCAGCTCCCACCCACCCCTAGGGACGCAGGCCTGAAATAAACCAGTGTGATGGACCCTGGACCCAGCAGTCCAGGTCTGTTGCAGGGTGAATCTGAAGTGGGCCCAGGGTAAACATGCAAAAAGGCCCAGAGTGAACAGAGCTTCTCAGATCCCCTTCAGAGCAGAGCCGGGTAGGAAATCACTTCACTGCTCCGTGAAAAGCCATTTGGCTATGTTTAAGTTGAACTCTTTTGTTTTTTACTGTTCTGCAGAAAGCTAGTTGTAAAATGCTCTGATGTACAGCAAAGAGCAAATGTCTGCACCTGTCTGGGCAGGGAGGGTAGGGGTACAAAGGAGGCACGCAGAGACATCGCTGCAGGAAGTTTCTAGTGCAGCGGTCCCAGGCAGGTCGGCAGTGCTCAGCAACTCCATCAGACTCACCTGGGAACTTATGAAAGAGGCCCTGGTCTGCAGCAGCCAACCTAGACCTTTGGGGCTGGCAGCCTGGAATCGGCATTTGTAACAAGTCTCCCTGGTGAACATTCTGCCAACCCATTTGAGAACCAGAGCACAGGGCCATATTGATTATACAACTCCATATCTGGGGAATGTTTCTCCGAGTGAGCCCAGAAGGTGCTCTGGTCCCCAGGGGGGTCAGAGGCAGCTGGGGCTGGTCTCAGAGCTGATCAGCAGGACCAAAGAGGAGGATCCCGTTTGCTTTGCCAGGTTGTGTCAAGGCTGGAGAAAAGGAGCTTGGCACTCAAGCCTTCTGAATCCATAAAAGCCTGGTATAAATATGCCACCTCGACCAGGAACAACAGCATATGACAGAGTGGGAACCGACTGCCTCTGGGCTCAGGGAGGAGCAAGTGGAGCCTAGAGCCTGTATTTAAGACTTTGTTCACTCTTATGTTTGTGTTCATTTTTGTAGGACTATCTCACCTTGTAATTTTAATAAAGATAAACCTGTAATAGAAAAACATGGAAGTATGTGCTTTCTCACTCTCTCTCATTTAAACCTATAGGACATCCCATCTCGTTCGTCATGGGCATATGCATCCAAGACCCTGTACCATGACCCAGGGTAGACTCCAGGCGCTTGGCATCAATCAACGGCATGGACGGGACTTCCCTTGCAACTGCAGGGACACCAAGGCCCCAGTTTATCCCAGTCTTTCGGGGTTTCCCAGAATGTGCTCAAGTAGTCCCAAGCCCCCAGTCTCCCTCCCACTGACCCCTGCCCAAGAAAACCCTTAGATCAGGCTTGTGCTCCAGGGACGGGCGGGGTTACCAGTTGTCCCAGACCACGTGGTGCTTCGTCAGCCCTCACACTGGACGGTGACTCCTGAGTCAGGTTTCCTGACTTCATGACTTCAGCATGTGTGGCCAAAGGGACCGAGCGGTCATGCTCTCCACAACACCTGGCAGGCTCTGTCTCTTGGGCTTCGTCTTGCAAATTTTCTAAGGAAAAAAAAAATCCTAATTATCTCATTTCTTTCCCATTGGGTATCAGGGTGAGTTTTGGTGGGAGGAAGGTATGCTGGAAAAAAATGGCTCTTACTGCTTCATGTGCATTATCTGTCTTTGCAATCCAGTGATGAAAATGTCTGTGGGAGGGAGGAGGGGCTTTGGCAGGAGAACACATTCCAAGACCTACTGGCCGGAGCGGTCGGCTATCGTATGCTCTCCGCAAATGATTTATATTAACATAGTCAGTGTTCCTGACAGGGGGGATGACCATTACTGGCTATGGCCAAGTCTCCTTGGAAAAACAAAGAAAAGGAAGAGCTAATGGCACAATTGGTGTGAGGAGAGAAAGAGGGATTAGAGAAAAAGTACATGATGAAATGGGGATTAAAAAAAAGAAATAGCTGGAGGGAAGAGCCAGAAGATGATTTTCTACTTTACAAGAATTATTATTTCTATTTCCCTGATCATCCCCTTTTACTTTTAAAAGGAAAGGTGTTTTTCTTCATTGTATTAATACTCTAGAAGTACTTAATTGCATCAGACATTTTGAGAACTGTTGATTTAGGAGTCTCTCTCCTTATGATAGAATAGACAACTCTTAGTCAATATCTGAAATTCATTCAGACTTGGTAAAGACTCAGGGAGTAACTGGAATGACCCATATGAATTTTTTTTAAATTACCTCCACTGGTGAGTGAAGTTGTTTGCTTTGGGGACAGAAACATAGGTCAAAGTGAAGCTATCACTGGTTTCCTGCTCACTTCTTTTTATTTCCCTACTTTTTTGCTAAAAGAGCAGTTTTTTAAGAGGATAAAGACTACTAAATTCATTCATATTTGTGATCGTCATGAGGCCTTGGACTCACGCATTCTCATATGGTAACAGTGTTTTTCACGTGGTGAGGACTGAAGAAAAGGTCTTTAAAATGGATACAGGCAATGTCCTTGGTTGTCAGCTAACTCAGCATCAACACCACCTCCTGCTACATTCTCCTCTGCATCACAGGGGAGAAGCCTGGAAACACATTTCTCAGAAGTCTTCCCCCGTATGGTTGTGAGTTAGACTCTGCCTCTCAGAGGCCCTTGCACAAAGTTTGGAAGCCAGAGTTCTCCAGCAAGATTTCCAGGCATACACATCAGCAGATACGGAGGTTTCCAGGCAAGCTCTAGAGAATCACCTGCTCTGGAGCTGTAGGCCAGCCGTGTCGGCTTCCTGGAGACTTGAAATTCATCGTGACTTCCGGGCAAGCTTTTGAGCACTACCCGCTCCAGAGATGCAGGCAGCTGAAACCTGCAGTGGGAGATGACCTTAGCTTCCAGACCTTCCAACAGTTTTGCAAGCCTCTCATTCTCTGAATTGAAGTCATTACTGCTTATAATACTTAGAGTGGCTTCTATTTTCCTGAGCAAGCTCTGAAAAATGCAGCAAGCCGTTGGGATGGGACAAAATCACTTTGGGAGGGAGTGCAGATCGAGTAGAGGACAAGGAAGCACATGAGCTACTTCCTTCCTTCCCCTGCCTCGCACTGTCTGACAGGCTGCCCTCCAGCTCAGTGGGCTCATTCCCAGCATCTAAGACCACCTCTGATGCTCCTCAGAGTTAAACAAAAATGGCGCCCAGGCCCCAAAGATACTCCTTCCCCGTTTTAAAGAAACAGCCGTTATTTTAAGCATCCGGCTTTACAGATTTCAAATGTTAATAGCACAACTTCTAGAACATATTGACTCAGGTTTAAAAGGAACAACCTGTGTCCCACATTGACTCAATGGAATATTCTACTACTTGAGCAGAGTGTCTCAAGTAGTACAACAGTGTTTCAGTCTCTTTAGTTTATCACTAATCTCAGCAAAATCAACTGCTTGCTTCTGAACATAGTCCCTTAAACCAGAAAACATGGTGAGATCCCCAAAGGGAGGGGCTGAGCGTTGCCAGCATATATAGACACTCAAAAAATTCACTGAATGAGTTCTTGAAATCACAGAGAGAATTCCAAGAGATGTGGTAATCAGGACAAAATGGTATCTCTAAGATGCAGAAAGAACACTGAAACTTTCTAACTCTTCCATGGGGAAGCTAACAACTCAAAAGATCCTTTCAAAATCTAAACCTAAAGAGGTTCCATCCCCAGAGAATCTGAATTTCTGGGTCTCTAAGAAAGAAAGGAATGTGAAGCTATGTCTTTCTAGAACCACCTCCACCCTTGCCCTAAGAAGTATTTAACAACACAGAAATGATTTAACTGGCATGCCAGCCAGAGTACCCAAATAAACAGTTCCATTTTCCAACAAAGGGAGTTACTTAAAATCCCCTTGAAATACCTCAAAAAATTAACGTCAAGAACAACACAGGCAATAATTTGGAATGATCTCAGAGTACTGCTGCAACCTTTGTTTCTTCCTCTGGCAAAAAGAGAGTGGAATTTAGAAGCTCTGATTTTGAACCCCAGGACTGGCCACTTTTTAACTGAGTGGCCTCGGGAAAAATCACTTTGCTTTGATTTGATTTTCTTCAACTATAAAACAGTGATGATGGCATGTACGAATGTACCTTCCTAACCCCCATGATTATTGTGAGGATAAAACGATAAGTGTGAAATGTCTTAGAAAATAGTAATATTCTCAGCTACTAAAAGCTTGTATTCCTGATTATGATAACACTATCTAATTGCTCCAATTTTAAGTTATCACTTATTTAATGACAAAATAAACACCCTTGATAACCGATTCCTATGGCATGGGAGTGGATAGCGATTTTATTCCACTGACTTACAAACAGTAAATCTGCAACCACACAGCACAGCCATTACACAGCCATACTTACAAATAGGAAAGTCCATAGCAAAGTTGTTATGGCAACAGCTGGACAGTGAGTATGAGATTGGAGTGGACCATGTCCTCACTAATAAATGTCAGCTTGATTTGAATTACTTACTAAAGTAGAGCTTAGACAAAGCCAAAAAGGAAAACCAAAGCTTTCTCGATAAGATGGAATCCCAAAGCATAAATAAAAGATTCCACCTGAGAAGAATGATTTATTATCTCTCACTCAAGAAAAGGATGCATAGTCCATTCTATGTGACCACATCCCTTAAGTTGTTTGCTACTGGTTTATAAAAAGCTCAGGCACATGTGTACATAAACACACAGACACACACAAGTACACACACACACACACACACACACAGATATAAGTTCAATTGAAAGAAAAACTAGAAGTCATTGGTTACTTGAAATGAAACTAAGTACATCTTTGCCCTAAAAAAGCAAATTACCCCGCCTTCAGGTCAGAAACACTGATGAAAGTTTACATCAGCCAAAGAGAGCTTGGTATTCAGGAAACCCGAGGCATTAAAGTGAGGCTGTCACAAAAGAAAAGAGACTGAATGTCTAAAACTTAAAAACCCATCACACCTAGCATGAAGATGTGAATGAATTTATTCTTCTTCAAACTGGTTTGGACCATATATAATTCACTTCCTTACAAGGTATTTGATTAGAAATGCTGGAAATAATCATTTTACAGCATAAAACCCTTCATTCTTCAAGTTCTCCAAGCCACCAGAGATATGACACACTGTGAAGAATATTTACATTTTTGTTAGGAAGATACCAAGTACCTTTCCTAAGAGCAGCCATCTTGGAATGAACGGTCATAATGAATTTTTTTTTTTTAGTCATACATGAACTAAATGTCTCCCTTTTCCAACATAATTTAGACAGCTGTACAAAATCAACATCAGATTTTTAAGGGTTTTTAAGTTTCTTATAGTTAGGTATCATTTATAAGACATGACCAGATATGACATGATCATCACTACTCTATAATTAAGATAAATAGAATAATTGGGATAAAATACTGGATTGGTGAAGAAGAATTTATTTGAGGGCCCAGTGGCATCTCTGTCTTGTGTTAAAAAAGCCAATCAATAAGAAACAAATATTTCAGTTGCACTATACAAACAAAGCTGACAGTTCATCATTAAAAACCTGGGTTTCCCCCCCCATGCAAGCCCACCTCAGGACCTCTACCATACCTGGCAAGAACACAAGATCCCCATTTCCTTAAGAAGCTGCATCAATTTGAATGTGTTTGACTAAAACAGGTATAAACAATGAGGGAATGTATTACCTCACATATCAGGAAGGCTGGGCACATCATGGCCCAGACTCTGATATTCTGAAATTCTCTCCGTTTGGCCTTTTTGTACTCGTTGGCTTTGTCTTCAAGCTGCCTTCCTTCATGATTGCAAATTAGCTCTCAACAGCATTTAGGGCTACATTTTTCTCTATTCATGTTCAGTGAGCAAGAGACAAAAACTCTCTCCTGATTGTGGAATAAAAATGCTTCCCTTCGGTCTTATTTGGCCAACTTGAGTCCCATGGCCACCCAATGGACCAATAGTTGCCAGGGGACCATCAAGTATGAACTGTCCTAATCACTGGTTCCAGAGTTAATGACCAGCAAAGGAGATGGGGTGGTAATGACTGGCTTGGACCAATCAAGACCAATCCCTGAAGTGAGAGATTGAATGAACCTCTCTTGAGTTATTGGGCTACATTGGGTCAGAGGTCGAACACCAAGAAGAAAATCAGGGTTTTGTAAGGAAAGAAGAAAGGGAGAATGGATGCCAGTAAACAGCTGACAATGTCCATCTTAGAATCCAATGGGCTTACCAGAAGTGGTGAGAAGAATTTTGCCTCTGATGGTGTGTCTGGAATTTATGTGGAACAGTGGTCTTCTGTCAGTAAGAAGGGGTGTTTCAAATTGTAAATCCACGTGCTTATACGTAGCCTCAGGAAAATAGATTCCAGGTTCCTTAAGAGAGAGGGCTGCAAAGAAATTTAAATAGACGGATGAAACTTTATCAGAGCCTGTTATAAGAGCCATAAAATCAGTAGAAACAAAGACATCCACATATCAGCAAAAATAGAAATAGCAGCTACTGATTTAGGATAGCAAGTGGCAGAATGGAGAAACAAAGCAAGGTAGCAGCAGAAAAGCCCAAATGCCTTCAAGAAGACAAAAGTCACCCTACCATCGAGAAGAAGGAGATTGGGGTGGCTTTGGGGATCAGTATTTCTATTAGATCAGGGTTCAAAGCTGAAAATGTGAAGATAATTCCAGAGTCCTTGGTTAACTGCTAAGAATACTTGCTTAGCACTCCTCTCTCTCCCAGGCTGGAAAAGAATTGTTTCTCATAAAAGAGGATCTTCCAAGAACTCCCCAAAGGTGAGTAGACTGGATTTCCTGACTCGCTGTGTTACCATAGGAAGGTCACAGAAAAAGAGACTTAATAGTGCTCATCTTGGATAGATCAAACCTAGAACAAGGCATGGCCTTTTCATCTGAATGTGCTTCAATATTTCTATTTTGAAGCTAGAGAAAAAAAGGTAGGAAACACTTAAGGAACTTAAAAAAATCAACGAAAACTGTGGGCAAACTAAAATTTTAAAAACAGGAATATAGTACATACCAACATAAACACACACACACACACACACACACACACACACACAATTGCCTGAAATTTTCATATCATTAAGACCAAAGTAACTGCTTGGCTAAGTCATCTTGAATTGAAGAGAACTGATAGAACTTCCCAGAAGACTAGCTACCCATAACATATCCCAATGAAGAAATCCACTATACAGTGATAAATGGCCATGAGTTATAGAATCAAGATTCAAATAATTTTGACAGTCTAAATGTTGAAAAACAAATGATCAGTGACAAATGCAAAGTCCATTACTTTGGCTGAAAGAATCAACGGTCCAGACAGGATGATACCGGTTTAACAGCTATGAGTTTTGACTAGGTCTGTTAGGTGACCACAAGTTTAATATGTGATCATTAGAGTAATGTAACTTCTAAAAAATCAATATAATATTTAGATCACGGCAAGTGATAACTCTACCATTTTCCAACTGGACCAGACCGCATTTGGGGTTCTGGATAACTGTGGTAAATTAATGACGATGTTGACAAAGTAGGGCTTATTCAGAGGAGAGGGCAAAGGGGAAAGCCTCAGGAAACCATATCATAAATGTAGCAGAAAGAGCATCATTTAGAGTTGGAAATAAAGGTGTTCTGTTACTCTAGAGAGCAAAGACCGAGCCAGCAGATTTGAGCTCTCTGCACGAACAAGTGGACACCATTAAATGTCCTATGTCACATGCGTGGAAAGCAAAAGGACAGACCCTGGAGCCAGTCAGCCTGGGTTCATAATCTGGATCTGTCACATATTGACTTTGTAACCCTGAGCAGGTTGATGGAAACCCCCATACCTCAGTTTCCTCATCAGCAAAATGAGGACACTAGGAGTCCCTGCCTCAGAGGATTCTGATGAGGAATACATGAATTATAAGTAAAGTGCTTAGAACTGCGCCTGGTAAATCGTAAAAACTGTAAACATCTTTGCTATTAATACAAAGAACCGGCTTTTTCACAAACAGAGATTCCATGTGTATTGGTTTACTAAGGCTACACTAACAAAATACCACAAACTGGGTGGCTTAAACAACAGGAATCCATTGCCTCACAATTCTGGAGGCTACAAGTCTGAAATCAAGGTGTTGGCAAGGTTGATTCCTTCTTAGGGCTGTAAGAATCAGTTCCATGCCTCTCTCCTAGCTTCCAGTAGTTTGCTGGCAATCTTTGGTGTTCCTTGGCTTTTAGAAGAATTAACCCGATCTCTGCCTTCATCTTCACATGGAGCTCTCCCTGTGTGAATGTCTAACTCCATATTTTCTCTTTTCATCGGGACACCAGTCATATTAGACTAGGGCCCACAGTAATGACCTCCTTTTAACTTATTTATCTCTGTAAAGACCCTATATCCAAATATGGTCACATCGTGAGGTACTGGGGGTTAAGACTTCAACATATGAATTTGGAGGGACACAGTTCAAGCCATAGCCATGTCGCTGGGGAGCTTTAAAAAGAGGCCAGAAGGCCTATAATCAGAGATGTTGCTGGTTTAATTCTCCAGTGCAGCTGATTTAGGACATGTTTTTACAAAACAGTTATAGGTCAAATCAGGACTTGCAGTATGCAATTTAAGGTGCAATAAAAAGCTTGATTTCTCAACCCAGAGACCTGACTTGGCCTCACAAATTACAGTAGTAAAAAGACCGGGCAATGTTACTGTTACTTCCTTTATTCGTGTTCCTGTAGAGACAGCAGGGGGAAATATCTCCTTATGACCCCTTTAAGGCCGCATTCTTGCTTGAGCATTCTTTTTGCTCCACAAGTAACAAGCATCCAATACAGTGGTGCCTATGGGAAAATAATATTCTATCTCTTCTGGAGCACTGCAGACTTTTTCCATCTTCATCTCATTTTATCCTCCCAACGATGATGGAGACTATGGACATCAAATAGCTTCATGCTCATTTCCACATGTGGGAACTGAGAGGTTAAGCTTTTAGTCTGGGGTCATGTAATTAATTAATGGCAGTGCTGTGGTTAGTGCTGTGATAATCTATCAATTACGAGTCGATTTATTGAGCATTTCCTATTTGTTTAGTACTCTATTAAATATTGAAGATTGAGACAGGTTATCAGACAAATCACAGCTGTGAAACTTCTAGCGCTGAAGTAGAAGCCATATCAGTGGAGGCAATAAGGATCCCTGCTCACTCTTAACTAAGCAAGCCATGACCACAAAGTTCTCGGGACATTTTTTTTTTGTCTTGGCACAACTACCCGCAGATCATCCAGAGGACTTCATTTCAACCTCCCACTACAGGCAACGTTCTGAAACACTGTTTTCCTGCTCCTTGCTAGAGCTGCTCTCTCAATTCTTCCTGCACCTCAGGAAGTTCTGGAGACCATGTCTCTGACCCATGCCTTGGAGAAAATGGCACTGTCATTTTGATCGGTCATCTTGCCACAGAAAGCAACAGCTTAGAAGTTTCCAGGGCTCTAAAACCACCTCCACTTCTTAAACTTCTCAAACCAACTCAGCAAAGAGCAGAGTGTGCCTCCCCCCAGCGTCCAAGGGCAACCCTGCTAAGTAAGTGCATCTGTGAGGCGCACTGCATAACAAACAACCATAAAAATCTCAGCGGAGATCGGCAAAAGTCTCTTATGTTTTGCTCACACGTCTGTGAGTTGACAGAGGTTTGGCTAGTGATGGAGGCTGAGCTTGGCTGGGCTTGGTTCCAACCTGTGGTTGGGTTTCGAGCTCCCCCACATGTCTCTCATCTTCCTTGGAAGAGCACTTTCCTGAGGCATGTCATTTTCATGGCAAAAAGCAGGAGCACAAGAGGGCAAGCCCAATCCCACAAGTGTATCTCAAACCCATGTCCACATCACATCCACACACCTCCCATTCGCCAAAGCAAATCACTTGGCCAACTCTAAAGTCAAAGGGTGGGGAAGTACCCCCCCATCCACCAGGAAGCAATGTAAAAGATGGGCAGGTATAACACCACTCCAAGGGAATGGCGGATCAGACCAGTCATTTGTTTGCCCTGGTAAGGCAAAGGCCCAGTTCTTCAGGTTGCCCACGATGCCTCGCCCCCTAGGTACCTGCCCTTCCAGCAGCACAGAGTTTTGTCTTTGACCTTTGACCTATCCTGCCTTCTCCTTTCCTCTCCAGATTCCATGACACCACCTCAAAAGCAGCTCCTCCTTTCTCATGCTGCTTTATTAAAAGCTTTCTGCCAGCCTGGGAAGTTGAGGAATCCCACCTGCATCTAATAGACGATAATTTACTAATGTAACCCAGCACTGTTTGCTTTTTCCCTCAGTCTGTTGCTTGCCTGTTGCATTGTTTTTGGCCAAGTTCCAAAAATCATAATCGGAAAAGGAAAAAAGAAACTATTTAAAAGATGATTATCCAAATATCCAAGCCACTCTCCAGGTAATGAATCCATATTGAGGGAGACTAGCATTTGGAACAATAATGTAAGAGGAAAAGAAAATGAAAAATTCCCATTAAAGTAAATAGGTCCTACAAGTCTATCTTTGCAGGCCCACAACATGGAGCCCCATAGATTTAGTTGTTCACACCTCTCCCATATTTTCAGAGCCATTAACCAGGCTGGACTTGTCAGGGTTTCAACAATGTAACTGTTTAACTATAAATTTCCCTGCTGGCTGGGGCCTGAGGTTTCCAATAATCACAGGCAAAGGCAGAAGTCAAAATAGACAGTGCATGGGAGAAGGGAGGCATGAGAATTTACTGAATTGGGAGGGCCTGGGGTAGCGTGGATAGAGAGTGAAGGCTGCCAGAAGAAAGGATGCCGAAGAGCAGGGCATGGGACCATGGCGGCTCTGCGTTAGATTGCAAGTAAGGCTTCTGCTTCCTGACAGCACAGAAACAAGCCTGAGACCCTGGCTCCTTCCCACACAGCCAACCTGGAAGAACCACAGAAAGAAGAAGCAAGACTGGATTTGGGGAACTAATACAAAACTGTGGGGAAGCCCTTGGTAGACTGAATATGGGTGAGGACCAACTTGATGCAGCGGGTATGAGTGAAGGGATGGAGGAAGCTCCCAAGTTCTGCTCTTGCCATTCCCTTTGGAGGATAATCGCCTGCCTCACTGTGGAAAAGAAGGCAGTGCCATCAGCCCGGTGGTAGGTGGGACAAGGACAATGCAACACCCTGTGGGGTGACAAACTGATGGGAAAATGTAGACTGGCCAGCTGGCCTTGTACAAATGAAAGTTTCACAAAAGAACGGGCTTACTGTTAGGATGCCCTCTACATTTTCCAACCTATTCTATTCTCCTCTTCCCCCTCCCCCTTCCCTCTCTTCTTCTTTTCTTCTTCTTCTTGTTTCCCCTCCTCCTCCCCGACACCCATACTGGCTGACTCACTAAATTGTTCATGACCCATTAACGAGTTTGAAAAACTTATCCATTGCAATCATTTCCATCCCAGGTTGCTTTCTCAGAACATTTAAGAGAGGATCCTGACCAAAGTTGTGGCCTAATGAAGGGGCAAAAAAATTGGGGTGATGGGCTATAGTTCTCAGGGACTTGGGGCACTCTGCCTTGGAGCTCACCTCTGCCCCTCTTCTAGGAGGTCCATTACTATAGGAAAAAACAATTTTTATATAGAATGTTATATTCAGGTAAATTGTGATTTAAATCTGGGAGCTCAACAGATATATTCTGAAGCATACAAGGCTTTAGCAGGCTTGCTACACAATGAACTATTTAGACAACTCAGGTAAGAAGTAAATCCAGGAGATTACTAGAAGAAATACGGGAAATAAAGGGATTTAAATAATTAGTAGAATTTTTGTTGTCTAAAAAATTTAGATACAAAGAAAAATAAATAAGTGTATCCATAATAACCCAGAACAAAAGTTTCAAACAATATCAACAAAGGAATGGGAGAAAGGGATGGACAGCAAAGAGATACGAGAATGTGCTAACACGTCCAACTGGTTCAGCGTAAGATTATAGGTGGATGATAGATGATAAATAATAGATAGATGATAGATGGATGGAATACAGATAGATATGAGATAGGTATAGGGATAAGTAAATTTAAGTATAGGAGAGACAGAGCCTCTCACATTAGCTAAAATTTTTTTGCATATATATCAACAATATGTGGTCTGTGAAAAAAATTAAAAGAAAACAGAAAAGTGAAAGGATTAAAAAATATTCAGGGCACATGTGAATCAAAGACGGTAAGAGCATCAATTTCAATATCTGACAATGGAATTCAAGACAAAAAATAATATGAAGAACAGTAAAGCAAGAACCATAAAACCACCATTGGGATATATGAACCTCACAATATAGATTCAACATATATAAAGTAACAATGATAAAACTGGGAGAAATAGAAAACAAGGCAACACCCTCCCCCCACAAAAAAAGCGTAAATCATATAGTCACATTTGTACTTAGAGCATCTGATGGCTTCCTACTGTCCTCAGAATCAACATCAGGGCTTGTGAGGCTCCACATAATGTGGTCCCTCTTACCTCTCCAGCCCCATTCTTCATACCTCACTCTCTTCAATACGTTTTATATTTTTAAAATTTAGTTTTCTTCTTCATATGTGCCTTTCTCTCTTATTTCCAAACCTTAATATTTGTTGTTCTTCTACCTGGAACGTCTTTCCCACCTCTTTTACCTGGCTAGCTCTTACTTATCTAAATCACCTTAGATTAGATATTACTTCTTCCACAAGCCTTAAATATTTTTGTACTTTCACAGTATTTCTCTCACTTGTAAATTTCCTGTTTGACTGTCTATCTCCCCCACTAGACTGTAAGTGCTGTGAGGAAAAGGCAGTGTCTGTGTTGATCACCAATGGACTTCTAGTGCCCAGGGCACTGACTGGCATAGGAAGGAACTGAACAGAGTATTTGCATAGTAATAAAAATTTTTTAAAAAGGAAATCATCCCAACTTCTGGTTCAGCATGGCAGAATTAACATGTGCATTAATCTCTACTTCTGTCCCCCAATAAAAGTTCATTAAAATGCCAGTAAAATGATTTTTTAAATGTATAAATCCTCCAGAACAAAGACAAAGTTATTGCAGATAGCTTATGAAAATCAATAAAGATGAAGCCTAACTGGGTGGGGTCGGTGGACATGGAAACCAACAAGAAGCCAGATCAAAGAGAAAAGAACTGGAAAGGCTCAGTAACTGAATGTACTGGGTGTTTCAGAATATGGGGGGTAGAATATATGGCTGAAAATAAGGAGATTGATTGCAAGTCTTTATGGAAAATGTAGACACCCACCCCCCATCCCCTCATCGAGCCCAATGATACCAGGAAACTACCTTATAGCCAAGTAAAAGAAAAGAGGAAAACTACTAACCTAAAAGGTAGAGACCAAAAAGGAATTCACAGGAAATAGAGACAAGTAGGAAACAGAACAAATATATTTAAATATCTTTTTGCTATAATATTTCTTAATGTCCAGATCTTCTTTCCTAGCAATAATAATCATCATCATCATCATCATTATTATTATCTTGCCAACCATATTTTGTTCATTTTGACTTGCATACCTTCCCTACAGGGCTTCTATCTTTCACTAGAATAAATGCATATTTTTAAATCAACATAATGAATATTCTAAGAGAGATAAGAGAAGATTCGACATCCATGAAACAAGAACAGAACACCTGAAAACAGGATTTTTAGCAAATAAGTAAGAGCTCTTGGAATTTAAAAATATAATTGACAGCTTTCCTGAGAGCTGGGACAGAAAAATATATATAAAAATATGCCGTGTCTCAGCCCAAATTATCTCTCTGCTGACCTTTACCCAAAGCTCCTAAACCAAACCTGAGTATGTGGATGCTTTTCTATGCAAGGTGTGCCCTCTTGGAGAGGAGGAAACAACCTTGATCCAGCTCATCCATCAACCCCCAGTTCCTCATTTATGGTCTTAGCCCCAGGTGCAGTCTTCAGCTCCCATCTGTGTAACCACTGATTCTCCCTGGGGCCCTCCGGCAAATAGAGATCAAAAGATTTGTGTGCACAAAACAGACTAGACTAGAAGATGATACACAGGCTTAGAGAGGTAAAGTGACTTGCCCAAGATCACATAGATAAGGGACAGAGACACTAAATCCTAAATTTCCTGATACCTTCTATTTGTTCATTAATTAATTCATTCAAGAAACATTATAGCAGGGATAACAAAGATAATTAGTTCCTGCAATTAAGGAGCTCACAATCTGCTGAGCAGAGAAAGAGGTAAGCAAGTCTGCTCCCAGCGATGCTAAGATGGAGCTCTGGTAAGTGGGCTATGACAGCTCAGGAAGGATGGCCAAGGAGGGTATTATGCTTGAGCTGGGTCCTAATGGATAAAGACAAGAGAAGGAGAAGATGATGGAGAGGACCAAGATAGAGGTAAGAGTGACCACTGTGCTTTGGGGGCACTATAGTGGTTCTTGGAGTCTGGACGGCAAAGATCAAAAGTAGTCACAAGGAGAGAGGAGACTGATGCATTGGGCAGGGCACCAGATCAGCCAAGAGCCAGTGCGCCACGCCAAGGAGGCTGGACTTCATCAAACAGCCAGATAATAGGGAGACTTTTAAGGGTTTTGATCAGGCGGGTGACTCTTGCCCGGTATATAATCCATTTACTGATCTGGATTCCAAAAGCTACCAGGGTATGAGAAGGAAGAGATTGTTGTGAGCTGGTGATTAAGCCTGAAAGAGGCAGATGATTTAGGCTGATGAAAAAGAGATGGGAGATCACTTGGAAAAGGAGACAGTGGCATGAAACAAAGTTGGGGGTGAGAGCATTGAGTTCAAAGAACAACTAGAAAAGCTCCCTACCTCCAGCAAATAATGAGAGACAAGGAGGAGGGTAGGAAATATAGGGCCAGTTGAGGTAGACACCAAACTGAGGAGGTTAGACATGACTCAACATGTTGGTGCTTCTCCAAACTTTCTTCCCAGTGGCAGAGGAAAGGGAACCCCAGAACTCTTGGGTGGTGGCCAGAAGTGGACTTCTACAATCTCAGAACTTCTTTGAAATCTATGCTTAATCTTTAAAATTCATATGAGTTTTGCATTCTTCTTTACATGAGACCTGTTTTAATATAAAAATGTTTTTAATTACTTTCTCATTAAAACACTTAACTTCCCACACCCCAAGAAAGATTTCAGATGAAATTAGTGTTCCAGAAAGATGCTTCTGTGACTTCTCATGCCTCATGAATGCCAATATCTGAGAGGCACGGAGATGCCCAACGGTGAGAAATCCAGTTTCTTCAGGTAAGCCGTGAGGTGAAAGAGGTATTTGAGGAAGCTAAATACGCTGGAGGGTGCTGCACAGATGGGACAGTTTGAAATCGATGTTAGAAAGCCAGGCAAGAGGCTTTTGAGGTAATCATGATGAGATCTTAGACCAAAAGATGGTGGTAGATGAAGGAAAATGACATAGACAAGAGAAATGTTTGAAGACTTGATAATGCAATATGGGGCAGGAAGGAGGAGAAGTAATCAAAGATAATCCTGACTTTGAACTAGAGGGACGAGATGCCAAGGCTAAAGAGGAGGAAGCTGAGAAGGGGGGCCCCTCATCCTTCCCAAGCATCAGGAGTAACATACTGACTTCAGCCAACTGTGCGTGCCCATGTGTGTGCTGCACATGTGGAAATGTATTATAGATGGCTGGACACGGGGAACAAGATCTAAGGTAGAAACACAAACGTGGGAGTGGGGATCATCCTCACAAAGGTAATAGCTGACACCACAAGAGTGAATGGAAAGCCCGAGTGAGTAAGGAGAAAGAAGCAAGCACAGCAAGCTGAGGACCCAACTTTGGGGGATATGCATAGATGAGGAGTGGAAAGGCGCAGAGGGGCCTCCGTGCAGGAAAGAGAGAAAGGTGTATCCACCTAACATACAGATGTAACACTTTCAATCACAAGTAGCAGGAAAAAATTCAAACAATAAAGGAAAAAAGGGGGGAAATTTATTGGATGGTAAGCTTGAAGAGTCCAGGTGTAGACCCTGATCTCAGGTATGATCAGATCCCAGGGCTCAAATGATGCCATTAGAAACCCATCTCTGTCCACCTCTTTACTCCTCTCCCCTTTCTAGCAGCTTCACTTTCAGACAGATTTTCATATCCTGATGGCCCCTGGAAGCACCAGGCTCTTATCCTCTCATGTCATCAACCAAGGTGAAAGAGAACTTCTCCATCCCCAAAGTTCCAACAAAAGTTTCCAGTAGAAGTTCCAGGTTTGGTTCTGATTGGACCATCTTGGCTCACAGGACCAAACACCCTGGCCAGACCTGGGTCAGGTGCCCCCAAATCTCTGCACCCAAACCTATTGGGGAAGGGGGCTGCCCTAAATGAAAGATGGTTATGCAACTTCCATAAAAAGAGTGAAACAGAGAGAGGGTCCAATGAGAGAGGGGAAGGTGTTAGGAAGCCCGGGGGCGGAGGGGGGTGGAGAGAGGGTGGCCAAACATGGGAAATGCCAAACAAAGACTAAAGGGGGACAATGGAGGCTGCACTGCACTTGGCTAGACAGGAAGCAGGCAGCTCGTCTCTCCTCTACGTCTCCCTCCTGCCTTAGGAGAGTGAGTGTGAGGACAGTGAAGTCCCATCCTCAGCTTTCCTCCCCCCTCATTCCCAACCTGGCATCCAGAGCCCTGGCACGCAGCCCCTCACCACCATGCCCTTCCAGAGACACGCCACAGCCACTGTGGCGGGAGCCTGCAGGCCTCTCAGGCAATAAAAAGTCCCTCCGGCTTCAGAAAGCGGCCTTGTAATGTGAGAGCCAGGTCCTTCCTGGCTGGACTTCTCACCACACACATCATACAATTGCTTCTTTCCCAGCAGGTAATTTTTCCAGTGAAAGAATCACCCCTCCCCTGTCCTTTGTCTCTGACCCACCGATTGTTGGCCGAGGCAGGACCAGCAATGCTCCTTGGCTGGACTTCAGAGTTTCAGTTCAGCCGGGGGTGCTAGGCTGGGATTTAACCAAGGACTCCGAGGGGCTCACGTTCTATGAATCATCTCTCCAGCGCACCAAGACATCAAACCACACTTCACCCCTCGCTCTTTCTTTCCTGGCCGCTTTAGCTCATTGGCGTTTAAAGCAACATGGCTGGCAGCAGCTCAACTGGAACACCCTGGCATATGCTCCTCTTCCATGAGAACAGGCACCCTTTACCTCAGAGAAAGAGGAACAGAGAGGCAGACAGACAGACAGACAGATGGACAGGGAGAAGGCAGTCCTGCGGACAGTAAGGATCGATATGGATTTCAAGCTTCTGCAGCGGGATGGGGAGCCACGGCGATCACATCCAAGGTTGCACTCTAGCTCGGGATGGACCAACAGCAGCTCCCCTTAGGAATCTGAGTGGGTTCTTTCTTGTGTGATGTTTTGAAGCACGTCGGCATTCCTGGGCACTATCAGCCTCCTCCAAATGACCTGAGCGGGGGTGTGAATAGCAAGCTCTCGCCGCTTTGGGCTGTGCAGAGGGAGAGGCTGGGAATACTGCTCCAGAGGTTTCCTCTCGCTGTGAAAATCAAGGCAGAAATGCCTCATCCTCAGTTCCCCAAATGCCCTTGAAGGTCAAGGGGCAGATAAGTTAATCTATTATAAATTCTAATGCAACACAGTTCCCTGACCAGAGCCTCTTCTCCTTCGGTGCCCCGAGCGTTAGCCAATGTTTCATCAAAACCAGCTCCCTTCTGCAGGCCCGTGTCCGCTCCTCCCACTCACCCCAAGAGGCTTGCATGCATGCGCCTTCTGGGTGCATGTGCTACACACACACACACACACACACACACACACACACACACACAAGCACACACGTTCATGGACAAACATAAACACACACAAAGCCAGACCCTGATGATCCTTCCTGATTTATGACACTACCTTGCCCAGTCTGGCTTAAAATTATCATTTTTCACTCTCGGAATGTTTGAATCCCACAAAATGATGCTTAAAAACACCAAAAAGTTAACACACACACGCACACAAACACACATCAAGGAGACTCTCAGAGTTTTTCCACGAGATATTCGTTTCTGAGAACTTGTCTTCCTGTGATTTCAGCCTTACTCTTTGTTCCATCTAGGCTTAATCTCCAAGGTAATGAAAGCAAATCCCAAACCCAGGAGTAGCCCGGCCACGCCTATGGGCAGCCCTCTTCATTTCTTGGCAAGCAGAAAGTCTACCTCATCTGCTTGGAGACCCTCATAGAGCCACTTCAATACCTGCTCAGTCTTAATTCTCCCTCTTATAAAGTGGGTCTAACAAACCCCACCAGGAGTCAGGCTGTGGGAATTCGTGTGTTAACCCTTTGGAAGATGAACACATGATTATCACCATTCAGCCAGGGGAAGGGCGGGGTCAGTCTGACCCTGAGACTCAGTCTGGGTGACCAGTTTAAGAAAGCATCAGTCTAGCAGCTGGGTGCAAACAAAGGAGAAACAGCCCCCTTAGGAACCGCATTTCCAGCAGAATATACTGCCATCACAGATTTCTACTGAACATAATAATAATCCTAAAGGAAAGCCTCTGCAGGGCTTCCTGCGTGCCCTGAACTGTGTGTCACGTGGATTAGCTCATTTGCTTCTCTGAACCACCCTCTGAGGAAGGTTCTACCATGAAGCCCTAGTTTATAGACGAGGAAACAATAGTGGAAAAGTTAAATAATTTGCCCAAGTGGTGGAGCCAGACTGCACTTTTAATGCCTACAATATACTGCAGCGAGCTAGGGCCTGAACAAGCGAGCATGGGTGTGGGCGTGGAAAGGAGCCTGGAAGAAAACACAGCACAGTACCCTAGAGTTACAGGCAGTAGGATTACAGATGATTTTTTTCCCTTTCACTATAGCTTCTATATTTCACCTAGATTTTCTCATTTCTACAGTGAACATGTATTGCTTTTATAAGAATAATTTTTAAATGCTCTTTTGAGAGAGCATCTCCCATTTCTGTTTCTCAGACCACTGAGTTTTTCCAGCCAGAGCAGCAGAGACAAGCAGGGCCTAGGCTCACATGGTTAGGCAGGCTCAAACCATTCCTCAGATTCAGCCACCAAGACAAGGCAGAATGATCGAGAAGCAGTTTAGTCTGCTGTTAAGAAATACCATCATTAGGGCAGTGGAACGTGGCTTCTCGCACCCCAAATCCACCCGTGCTCCCGATGTCTGTGGACAGCATCGGGGAAACAGTGGGAAGGATGGGAAGAGACCTGGATGGGTGTCTGGAGACCAGGTTTCTAGACTTCTCTCTTTCTTTTTTTCACCTGTGGTAGCCAGCTAATTTCTTTACCATCTGAACCAGCTTTCTCACCTTGTGTCCTCTAAGGGCCTCCTGGATTCTAAGATAACCCTAAGAGATGCTGTGTGAGTGCCAGCCACTCTCCATCCTCTTTACATGTACTATCTCACTTCATCACCACAAAAATCCCGGGGAGTTGACCTTGATATTCCCATTTCACAGATGGGAACCCTGAAGCTCCAAGACTAAATAACTTGATCAAGGTCACAAAGCAGGTAAGCCAATAAGCTTGGATGCAAACCCAGGTACATCCAAGCCCCAGATTTTGGAGTTCTTTTTGAGTTAATCACACTGTCAGAATTCTAATGCTAACATTCCAGAGACAAATCCCTGGCCCAATCCACTAGCTCCAGCTATGTGTCAAAGTGGTGTCAACATTATCCTTACTGCTTTGGGGGTTGATTTTTAAGCAAAGTGCTTTTGTAACTCTCACTCTATTTCAGCCCATCCTTCTCCCCTTCTTGTCATGCAGGCTTCACAAAGTCCTTCAGGGTCTCTCAAGTTTTCCCAGGTTCATCAGAAAGAGAGCTCAGCTCTCTGGCACCCACAGAGAGACAATCACACATTAGCCCCTAGGTGCTGGCCCGTAAGCTTTTCCCAGAATGGACCAGAAGTGGGAGGGAGGAGGGAGCTTGCACTACACCCAGCCTGTTAGCTCTTAGGGCAGCCAGCAATAATGGAGAATGTGATAAGCTGTCACTAGAAGCCAGCTCAGTTCTCCGAGACTTAATGGTAGAATAACACAATAGGGTCAGACTAAAAAGGTTCCCTTATGAAAATTTTATCAGCAACTTTGGTAAATGGCTATGCGAAAGGTGCTTTGCTCCCAGGCAGACCTGGGACCCCATTTTACAAGGTACAGGCGGCCTGCATTGCATCACCCCCACAAGATATTAAGGGCACTCAAATGGAATTAACACCAAATCAAGCCGGTGCACTTAACAATACAAATGCACTTAAGGGATGCCTCAGGATGATTCGTGACTAAAGAAAGCAAAGAAGAAAACGGCCTGCAAGCCACAAGGGTGGTGTTGTGTGTCATATACAGGAAAGGCCATAAGTAGAACTTAGAATACCGGAAAACCATGAACTTCGGGGGCTCTCAAAATACCTTAGACCCAGCCGTAAAGTAGAAGGCCGCTTTTGCGGTATGCAGGAACAATTGATAAATTACAGCCAATTTTCTTAGCGGCATGGTCTCCATTACCTCTGACAGTGGCGTAACTACTCTGCTAAGATGATAAGAGGTAATAACGGTGTATCAGGTAGCGCCCCAGGAAATTCTTCACCAGTTGCCAGGTCTCTTCGTGACAGTGATGACACAAAGATCCGCAGTGAGAGCCAAGTGATGAGAAGTGACAGCTCGCCAGGCAGACCATGACAGGTCCTAAAAAGAATCAGCGGAAAATGTCCCTGGCAGACGGGACCCCAGAGTCAGGGCTGGCCCTTTGGTTTCTTTCCTTTTCCTGTCAGCATTCGTCGGCACACATTTTCTCCTCGTGTCTTACTCTTTTGCTCTCCATTTCCCTCACCCTCTTCCCACACCCCTATTCTCACCCCCTCACCTTCTCTCTAAAACAGACCCTGTCTACTGAGCTGGAAGACAATTTGGCCATCTTCATAGATGAATAGCTCTTCTGAGATTATCTTGGAAACTTGGATACATTCTGGACTTGGGAGAATTCAGGGGGAAAAAATGGCCTCACTGGGGATTCCTTTCCATCAAGTGAAATACACACAAAAGCATGCTTTTGTTATCCTTCCAGGAAAGAGCTGTCTCCACGCAGGGTCTTAGTCTGAAAATGGGCTCCATTTAGGTTGGAGGTGGCCTCATTTTGTCAGAGTTACAGCACTTGCTTGTCGAATCATGAGGTGGCTGGGAAACTGAGGCAGGCAGGTTCTATTTTTCACTACAGAGAAAAGTTCTCGAATACCAAGAAGGACCATTTCTAGCTGCTGGTGGGTCCCAGCCAGAACTTGCTTGCTCAGGAGGCAGGCATTATCATAAGAGAAACTGGGAGGACACGAATGTCTCTATGTCTGGAATGACAGATCTTGGGCCCTTGCTCTGCTAGAATTCAGCTGTGTGACTTTGAGTGAGTTACTTGACTTCTTGAGTCGTACTTTCTCTTTTAGTAAAATGGAGACATTTGCATCTTTTCTAATGTCCTCATTGGATTGTCTTGAGGAAGCATCAAAAGTAATTACGGGAAAGGTCTTTGAAACTAGGAACCACCTACACATATAAGGCATTGTTATGATGAAAATAATCTACAAAATACACATGCAGACCCACTTCTTACAAAACCAGTGCTAGGTCCCAAGAAAGAATGTTCAAACTACCTGGCTTTCCATAACAGCAGCCTCCTCTCAGATAATCAGAGGAAGAGAAGAACAAACAAATGTGAAGGAAATCCACTGAAATCCCCAAACTTCACAGTACCAATTACTTGCTTGCTTCTCCCACATTGAACTTTGAAGCCAAACAATGAATGGTATCATTCCTGGCATTCCCAAGCTCACCAAATACATCTGCAGACTTGTGTCAGGGCATCTGGCTTCTCAAAGGGGAAGCCAGAGATTTGCCCCATCTTCAGATCATCCTCAGAGAAGTCAGCCAGCACGACAGGTGACAGTATTGCATGATACACATCCTTCTGGGGGTCCTTTACCTTCACCCTGGGCACATGGAGTCCCTGCCCATGTTCTGCCCTTTATTCTTCTACGTGACCCTTTATGGGCTTAGGGATCACTACTTATACATTGCTTACTTCTTACCTATTATTAGTCCTCTTTCCTCAAACAACCTTCTTTGAAGCTCATAAATCATTATTCAACAATGGTTCATCCAGGCAACAAATATTTATTGAGTGCTTACTATGTGCCCTGCATGGTGCTAGGTGTCAGGAATATAGGGGGATATAGACAACATCCCTAACTCAAGGAGCTTTCTGCATCACTGGCCCTTTCTTAACCCCATCTTTGGTTTCTCTATTTAGTCAGAAATGCAGAGTTCTAAGCTTTGCACACCTCTCTAGAGAGGCAAACCTCTCTATAAATTGGAAAGGAAGCAAAATTTGTGTTACGTAGGAGCCTCCATGTATATGTTGCTAACTCCATCCTTCAGGCCCATCCGACAGAATTCATTCCTCCCTCACCTGGGCTCCCTTAGACTCATACATACTTCTATTACATAATGTGTTCAATTATTTGTTTAAGTGTCTCTTTCACTCTCTCCCAAACACACTCTGGGCTTTTTGGCTTGGGCACCCTGCTTATCTTACTCATGCCTGAATCCAAAGCACATATCACAAGGCTTGGTCTTTAGCGGGTACTCAGTAAGCCTTTGTGGAATGAATGAATGAATGAATGAATGAATTTATCTCTTGACTTTCCTGTTCATGACCATCTTCCCTTTCTTCTTTATTATCCCCAACCCCAGCCTATGATCCAGGGAGACAGTGTATCTCAGTGGTGACAACTCTGGCTTTTTCTGTAGTGTTTTGGGGTTGGCTCCTATTGGCTTGCATGAGCAGACTGTTAAATATTCGGGAATTTTTTTGAGCCGATTTAAACTGTTAGAAACTTGAAATTGGCTGTGGTGGAAGTATTTACATGATGGAAATCAGTAAATACTCCATATCAGGCATTTAGGGTTTTGATTTGCTTTTGTTTTTTGGGAGCCTGTTTGTCAGCACACCACTACTCTGATTTAGCCAGACTTGGATTTGTGGCTCAGCTTTGCCACTCACTACTTGTGTGACCTTGGACAACTTGCTTGGTATCTCTAGGACTCAGTTTCTTCATCTATAAAATGGGGATGATCATTATGGCTTCACAGGGTTATTGTGCGACTTAAGTGTCCTAATGTTTATAAAGTGCTTAGCACGGTTCCTCATCCATAGTAAGTAGCCAATAAAAGTAATTTATTAGTATTAGTATTAGCATTATTCTCTGGCTTTCAGTTAATGCATTCTTTCATCCAGTTTGTCATACTTTTTCTTTCTCATACCTCAAAGGATTTGTGATAACTTAATAAAGCAAAAGCCATAAAGTAGAAAATACAAATTCAAAAATCAGGATAAGGGAAAATAAAAATCATTCTACAAAGTCAAAATCACAACGTTATCATTTGATGGAATCTAACAGACTAAAAGGCTCACTAGAGTGTTAGTTGGAGATTTCTTAAGTTGTCACCAAAAGAGTCACAAAGTGTTAGAGTAGACAGGGTCTCAGAGATCTTCTTGTTCAATTCCTTACCTTACAGATGGAAAACTGAGGTCGGCAGACAGGAAGGAATCATTTCTTGAGCACCTCCAGGCATGATGGCAGATGCTTTCACTTTCATCGTCTCCATGCCGTTCCATTTTACAGATGAAACCATTGAGGCCAGGGAAATTGCAGGCCCCTCCCAAAGCCACTAGGCTGGTAGTGGTAGAACTGAAATGGGACACAGATTCCCACTTCCCAGTCCACTCCCCTCATCTTTCCAGGTACCATGTTGTCTCCTCACTCCAGGAAGAGCCGTATTGTGATAAGAGCTTCCTGAAGATCAAAAAGTCTCTCAAGATCCAACAGAATCATAGTCAAATGGAGAAACTGCAGGCACTGTGGTGGAGGGGACTTCCCAGGGAATTTCCGAGGTCTGCTTGTGACATATGAAAGATGGACATGCATATGCCCGCTGGCAGGAATAGCTGCTTTTGTATAAAACCCATCCTCATTTTGTGTTGGCTTTTGAAAAGACAGCTGTGTTCTTAATTCATTCATTTGTGGTCCCCTCTGAAGTTCAGGTCTTCTTTTGCTGGTCTTATAACTAGATTTTTTTTCTAACTTCTACTAATAGCTTTAACATCATTCTTCACACGACCTTCTGTTGGAGTGGTTAACAGGCACAGAAATCAAATCTCTTTTCCCTTCTTCTTCATCTGAAAGAAGCAGCACAGAACAAGAAAGGGGTTAAAGCAATAGATGGGATGGACATGGGAGGGCAAGGAAGGGCCTGCATAATTCACAAAGCAAATGAGTTGACAGCAATGTCTCATTTGTTAGGTCACCACCCTTCTTTGGCAGCAAGCAGGCCGGTGGCCCAGCCTGGGAGTTCTGTTTTATGGGAATTGTGTTATTGCCCTCAGAGCTGTAGCTGACCTCACACCAAATAAACATGTCAGCCACTTCTCAAGTCCCCGTTCCCAGGTGTGGCATGGAGGCACTGTGCAAGGACCCTCATGGCTGCCGCTCCCTTCTTCCCCACCTCCACTCAGAAATGGCTCTCGAAGTTCTGGCGTCCATGCTAACAGCCCTTTTTCTCTCTTTCCTTGTCCTGTTCCCCAAATCACCTGTCACATATATCCAAGATCTCACGTACCAGACATGCATTGCCATCTGAGTGCAGGGCAAGCCACTTGCCTTTAGAGAAACTTCTGGATATTAAATAAGTTCCTGGAGACCTTCAACATGGTGGAAGAGTAAGACGCGGAGATCACCTTCCTCCTCACAAATACATCAGAAATACATCTACATGTGGAACAACTCCTACAGAACACCTACTGAATGCTGGCAGAAGACCTCAGACCTCCCAAAAGGCAAGAAACTCCCCACGTACCTGGGTAGGGCAAAAGAAAAAAGAAATAACAGAGACAAAAGAATAGGGATGGGACCTGCACCAGTGGGAGGGAGCTGTGAAGGAGGAAAGGTTTCCACGCACTAGGAAGCCCCTTCGCGGGCAGAGACTGCGGGTGGCGGAGGGGGGAAGCTTCGGAGCCGCGGAGGAGAGCGCAGCCACAGGGGTGCGGAGGGCAAAGCGGAGAGATTCCCGCACGGAGGATCGGTGCTGAGTAGCACTCACCGGCCCAAGAGACTTGTCTGCTCACCCGCCGGGGCAGGCGGGGCTGGGAGCTGAGGCTTGGGCTTCAGTCGGATGCAGGGAGAGGACTGGGGTTGGCGGCGTGAACACAGCCTGAAGGGGTTAGTGCGCCACAGCTGGCTGGGAGGGAGTCCGGGCAAGTCTGGAGCTGCCGAAGAGGCAAGAGACTTTTTCTCGCCTCTTTGTTTCCTGGTGCGCGAGGAGGAGAGGGGATTAAGAGCGCTGCTTAAAGGAGCTCCAGAGACGGGCGGTAGCCGCGGCTATCAGCACGGACCCAGAGACGGACATGAGATGCTAAGGCTGCTGCTGCAGCCACCAAGAAGCCTGTGAGCAAGCACAGGTCACTCTCCACACCGCCCCTCCCGGGAGCCAGTGCAGCCCGCCACTACCAGGCTCCCGTGATCCGGGGACAACTTCCCCCGGAGAACGCACGGTGTGCCTCAGGCTGCTGCAACGTCACGCTGGCCTCTGCCGCCGCAGGCTCGCCCCGCCTCCATAACCCTCCCTCCCCCCAGCCTGAGTGAGCCAGAGCCCCCGAAGCAGCTGCTCCTTTAACCCCGTCCTGTCTGAGGGAAAAACAGGTGCCCTAAAGCGACCTACACGCAGAGGTGGGTCCAAATCCAAAGCTGAACCCCAGGAGCTGTACGAATAAAGAAGAGAAAGGGAAATCTCTCCCAGCAGCCTCAGGAGCAGCGGATTAAATCTCCACAATCAACTTGATGTACCCGGCATCTCTGGAATACCTGAATAGACAAGGAATCATCCCAAAATTGGGATGGTGGACTTTGGGAGCAACGGTATATATATTTTTTACCTTTTTCTCTTTTTGTGAGTGTGTATGTGTAGGCTTCTTTGTGTGATTTTGTCTGTATAAGTTTGCTTTTACCATTTGTCCTAGGGTTCTGCCTGTCTTTGTTTTTTTTTTTTTAGTATAGTTTTTAGTGCTTGTTATAATTGGTGGATTTGGTTTTTGGTTTGGTTGCTCTCTTCTTTCTTTCTTTTCTTTTTTTAATTACTTTTTAATTTTTAAAAAATAATTACTTGTTATTTTAATAACTTTATTTTATTTTATTTATTTTTTTTCTTTCTTTCCTTCTTTCTTTCTTTTTTCTCCCTTTTCTTCTGAGCCGTGTGGCTGACAGGGTCTTGGTGCTCTGGCTGGATGTCAGGCCTGTGCCTCTGAGGTGGGAGAGTCGAGTTCAGGACATTAGTCCACCAGAGATCTCCCAGCTCCATGTAATATCAAATGGTGAAAGCTCTCTCAGATATCACCATCTCAACACTAAGACCCAGCTCCACTCAACAACCAGCAAGCTACAGTGCTGGACACCCTATGCCAAACAACTAGCAAGACAGGAACACAACCCCATCCATTAGCAGAGAGGCTGCCTAAAATCATAATAAGGTCACAGACACCCCAAAACACACCACCGGATGTGGTCCTGCCCACCAGAAAGACAAGATCCAGCCTCATCCACCAGAACATAGGCACTAGTCCCCTCTACCAGGAAGCCTACAGAACCCACTGAACCAACCTTAGTCATTGGGGACAGACACTAAAAACAACGGGAATTATGAACCAGCAGCCTGCGAAAAGGAGACCCCAAACACAGTAAATTAAGCAAAATGAGAAGACTGAGAAATACTCAACAAATGAAGGAGCAAAGTAAAAACCCACCAGACCAAACAAATGAAGAGGAAATAGGCAGTCTACCTGAAGAAGAATTCAGAGTAATGATAGTAAAGATGATCCAAAATCTTGGAAATAGAATGGAGAAAATACAAGAAATGTTTAACAAGGACCTAGAAGAACTAAAGAGCAAACAAACAGCAATGAACAACACAATAAACGAAATTAAAAATTCTCTAGAAGGACTCAGTAGCAGAATAACTGAGGCAGAAGAACGGATAAGTGACCTGGAAGATAAAATAGTGGA
Source organism: Balaenoptera borealis (assembly GCF_965194805.1). Taxonomy (NCBI): domain Eukaryota; kingdom Metazoa; phylum Chordata; class Mammalia; order Artiodactyla; family Balaenopteridae; genus Balaenoptera; species Balaenoptera borealis. The sequence goes on from NC_138865.1 coordinate 57,399,061, forward strand.
AATAACTGCTGCAGAGCAGAATAAAGAAAAAAGAATGCAAAGAATTGAGGACAGTCTCAGAGACCTCTGGGACAACATTAAACGCACCAACATTCAAATTATAGGGGTCCCAGAAGAAGAAGAGAAAAAGAAAGGGACTGAGAAAATATTTGAAGAGATTATAGTTGAAAACTTCCCTAATATGGGAAAGGAAATAGTCAAGTCCAGGAAGCGCAGAGAGTCCCATACAGGATAAATCCAAGGAGACACACGCCAAGATACATATTAATCAAACTATCAAAAATTAAATACAAAGAACAAATATTAAAAGCAGCAAGGGAAAAACAACTAATAACATACAAGGGAATCCCCATAAGGTTAACAGCTGATCTTTCAGCAAAAACTCTGCAAGCCAGAAGGGAGTGACAGGACATAGTTAAAGTGATGAAAGGGAAAAACCTACAACCAAGATTACTCTACCCAGCAAGGATCTCTTTCAGATTGGACGGAGAAATTAAAACCATAATAGACAAGCAAAAGCTAAGAGAATTCAGCACCACCAAACCAGCTTTACAACAAATGCTAAAGGAATTTCTCTAGGCAGGAAACACAAGAGAAGGAAAACACCTACAGTAACAAACCCAAAACAATTAAGAAAATGGTAATAGGAACATACATATGGATAATTACCTTACATGTAAATGGCTTAAATGCTCCAACCAAAAGACATAGACTGGCTGAATGGATACAAAAACAAGACCCGTACATATGCTGTCTACAAAAGACCCACTTCAGACCTAGGGACACATACAGACTGAAAGTAAGGGGATGGAAAAAGACATTCCATGAAAATGGAAATCAAAAGAAAGCTGGAATAGCAATTCTCATATCACACAAAATAGACTTTAAAATAAAGACTACTACAAGAGACAAAGAAGGACACTATATAATGATCAAGGGATCAATCCAAGAAGAAGATATAACAATTGTAAATATTTATGCACCCAACATAGGAGCACCTCAATACATAAGGCAAATGCTAACAGCCATAAAAGGGGAAATCTACAGTAACACGATAAGAGTAGGGGACTTTAACACCCCACTTTCACCAATGGACAGATCATCCAAAATAAAAATAAATAAGGAAACACAAGCTTCAAATGATACATTAAACAAGATGGACTTAATTGATATTTATAGGACATTCCATCCCAAAACAACAGAATACACTTTCTTCTCAAGTGCTCATGGAACATTCTCCAGGATAGATCATATCTTGGGTCACAAATCAAGCCTTGGTTAATTTAAGTAAATTGAAATGAGACTAGATATCAATTACAGGAAAAAATCTGTAAAAAATACAAACACATGGAGGCTAAACAATACACTACTTAATAACCAAGAGATCACTGAAGAAATCAAAGAGGAAATCAAAAACTACCTAGAAACAAATGACGATGAAAACACGACGACCCAAAACCTATGGGAGGCAGCAAAAGTAGTTCTAAGAGGGAAGTGCATAGCAATACAATCCTACCTCAAGAAACAAGAAACATCTCAAATAAACAACCTAGCCTTACACCTAGAGCAATTAGAGAAAGAAGAACAAGAAAACCCCAAAGTTAGCAGAAGGAAAGAAATCATAAAGATCAGATCAGAAATAAAGGAAAAAGAAATGAAGGAAATGATAGCAAAGATCAATAAAAATAAAAGCTGGGTCTTTGAGAAGATAAACAAAATTGATAAACCATTAGCCAGACTCATCAAGAAAAAAAGGGAGAAGACTCAAAAATCAATAGAATTAGAAATGAAGAAGGAGAAGTAACAACTGACACTGCAGAAATACAAACGATCATGAGAGATTACTACAAGCAACTCTATGCCAATAAAATGGACAACCTGGAAGAAATGGACAGATTCTTAGAAATGCACAACCTTCCGAGACTGAACCAGGAAGAAGTAGAAAATATGAATAGACCAATCACAAGCGCTGAAATTGAAACTGTGATTAAAAATCTTCTAACAAACAAAAGCCCAGGACCAGATGGCTTCACAAGCGAATTCTATCAAACATTTAGAGAAGAGCTAACACCTATCCTTCTCAAACTCTTCCAAAATATAGCAGAGGGAGGAACACTCCCAAACTCATTCTATGAGGCCACCATTACCCTGATACCAAAACCAGACAAAGATGTCACAAAGAAAGAAAACTACAGGCTAATATCACTGATGGACATGGATGCAAAAATCCTCAACAAAACACTAGCAAACAGAATCCAGCAGTACATTAAAAGGATCATACACCATGATCAAGTGGGGTTTATCCCAGGAATGCAAGGATTCTTCAATTTATGCAAATCAATCAATGTGATACACCATATTAACAAACTGAAGGAGAAAAACCATATGATCATCTCAATAGATGCAGAAAAAGCTTTTGACAAAATTCAACACCCATTTATGATAAAAACCCTCCAGAAAGTAGGCATAGAGGGAACCTATCTCAACATAAAAAAGGCCATATATGACAAACCCACAGCCAACATCGTTCTCAATGGTGAAAAACTGAAACCATTTCCACTAAGATCAGGAACAAGACAAGGTTGCCCACTCTCACCACTATTATTCAACATAGTTTTGGAAGTTTTAGCCACAGCAGTCAAAGAAGAAAAAGAAATAAAAGGAATACAAATTGGAAAAGAAGAAGTAAAGCTGTCACTGTTTGCAGATGACATGATACCATACTTACAGAATACTAAAGATGCTACCAGAAAACTACTAGAGCTAATCAATGAATCTGGTAAAGTAGCAGGATACAAAATTAACGCACAGAAATCTCTTGCATTCCTATACACTAGTGATGAAAAATCTGAAAGAGAAATTAAGGAAACACTCCCATTTACCACTGCAACAAAAAGAATAAAATACCTGGGAATAAACCTACATAAGGAGACAAAAGACCTGTATGCAGAAAACTATAAGACACTGATGAAAGAAATTAAAGATGATACAAACAGATGGAGAGATATACCATGTCCTTGGATTGGAAGAATCAACATTGTGAAAATGACTATATTACCCAAAGCAATCTACAGATTCAGTGCAATTCCTATCAAACTACCAATGGCATTTTTCACAGAACCAGAACAAAAAATTTCACAATTTGTATGGAAACAAAAAAGACCCTGAATAGCCAAAGCAGTCTTGAAAAAGAAAAACGGAGCTGGAGGAATCAGGCTCCCAGACTTCAGACTATACTACAAAGCTATAGTAATCAAGACACTACAGTACTAGCACAAAAACAGAAATATAGATCAATGAAACAGGAAAGAAAGTCCAGAGATAAACCCACGCACATATGGTCACCTTATTATTGATAAAGGAGGCAAGAATATACAGTGGAGAAAAGACAGCCTCTTCAATAAGTGGTGCTGGGAAAACTGGACAGCTACATGTAAAAGAATGAAGTTAGAAGACTCCCTAACACCATACACAAATATAAACTCAAAATGGGTTAAAGACCTAAATGTAAAGCCAGACACTATAAAACTCTTAGAGGAAAACAAAGGCAGAACACTCTATGACATAAATCACAGCAAGATCCTTTTAGACCCATCTCTCAGAGAAATGGAAATAAAAACAAAAATAAACAAATGGGACCTAATGAAACTTAAAAGCTTTTGCACAGCAAAGGAAACCATAAACAAGATGAAAAGAACAACCCTCAGAATGGGAGAAAATATTTGCAAATGAAACACCTGACAAAGGATTAATCTCCAAAATTTACAAGCAGCTCATGCAGCTCAATATCCAAAAAACAAAAAACCCAATCTAAAAATGGGCAGAAGACCTAAATAGACATTTCTCCAAAGAAGATATACAGATTGCCAACAAACACATGAATGAATGCTCAAAATCACTAATCATTAGAGAAATGCAAATCAAAAACACAATGAGGTATCACCTCACACCAGTCAGAATGGCCATCATCCAAAAATCTACAAACAATAAATGCTGGAGAGGGTGTGGAGAAAAGGGAACACTCTTGCACTGTTGGTGGGAATGTAAACTGATACAGCCACTATGGAGAACAGTATGGAGGTTCCTTAAAAAACTAAAAATAGAACTACCATATGACCCAGCAATCCCACTACTGGGCATATACCCTGAGAAAACCATAATTCAAAAAGAGTCATGTACCACAATGTTCATTGCAGCTCTATTTACAATAGCCGGGACACGGAAGCAACCTAAGTGCCCATCAAAAGATGAATGGATAAAGAAGATGTGGCACATATATACAGTGGAATATTACTCAGCCATAAAAAGAAACGAAATTGAGTTATTTGTAGTGAGGTGGATGGACCTAGAGTCTGTCATACAGAGTGAAGTAAGTCAGAAAGAGGAAAACAAATACTGTATGCTAACACATATATATGGAATCTAAAAAAAAAAAAAATGGTATGAAGAACCTAGGGGCAGGACAGGAATAAAGACACAGACGTAGAGAATGGACTTGAGGACACAGGGAGGGGGAAGGGTAAGCTGGGACAAAGTGAGAGAGTGGCATGGACATATATACACTACCAAATGTAAAATAGCTAGTGGGAAACAGCTGCATAGCATGGGGAGATCAGCTCTGTACTTTGTGACCACCTAGAGGGGTGGGATAGTGAGGGTGGGAGGAAGACACAAGAGGAAGGGGATATGGGGACATATGTATATATATATATAGCTGATTCACTTTGTTCTAAAGCAGAAACTAACACACCATTGTAAAGCAATTATACTCCAATAAAGATGTTAAAAAAAAAAAAAAAAAAAGAAGGTCCTGGGAGGAGGAACACCAATACACAATTAAATACAAATTCTATTATATATTTCTTTCAAAGTGAGATCAGGCACTTTGTTTTTGTAATTATTATTTTTTACCATTTTAAAAAATATGTTTCTTATGGTTCGTTTTTCACACAGCAGTATTAACTGCTCCAGAATTAATCCCAGGTTGGCTCAACCACAACCATAATTCGGAGCCCCATCACGCTGCCACCTGCTGGGTGAGCTTGGGTAATACTGACTCACTCTTGAGTTTTTAAATGAGGCAAACACAATCAAAAAGAAGATCTGTGACCAAAAATGAAACAAACCCCCCACAATCCACTGGAAAGCGAACTCTAGGGGCCCGTCTGCAACATCTACTGTGCGGAAGGCCTCTCGGGACTGTCCCTCTCTGGACGCTGACGTGCTCATCTGGGAATGTCTGTAGTTGGGCCACGGTTGCCACAGAAGATTGATGTGGATTCCAGCTCTACCACTCACCACCTCTGTGACCTTAGTCAAGTCCCATCGACCTTAGTCCTTTAAGTGTAAAATGGGAATATTAATAGCTGCCTGACGTCCTTCACGTAGCAAACATGAATGTGCTTTGTAAACAATGATGTGGTTTTTAAAAATGGCAGCTGTTGTTATTGTGATAAGATCAAAAGTGAGCTGAGCGTGTGTTTCATTAGATAAAACCTGGGGCGCCGGGTTCTGGAAGCACTTCTTTTGGGGCTGGCGGCAAGGCCGCCGTGGAGACAGCACGGCCTGACCTGCGGTGCCTGTGAGAGCGGCTCCAGCTCGGGATGGAGCAGAGCGATGCATTCTGGGAAAGCCCACAGCTTGCCCGTTGCCCAGACGGCCAACCTGAAGCCACATTCTCTCTTTCTTTCTTTATTTTAAATTTTTATTTTATATTGGAGCATAGTTGATTAACAATGTTGTGTTCGTTTCAGGTGTACAGCAAAGTGATTCAGCTATACATACACATGTATCTATTTTTTTTCAAATTCTTTTCCCATATAAGCCATTACAGAGTATTGAGCAGAGTTCCCTGTGCTATACAGTAGGTCCTTGTTGGTTATCTATTTTAAATACAGCAGTGTGTACATGTCAGTCCCAAACTCCCAATCTATCCCTTCCCCCGACGCTTCCCCGCTGGAAACCATAAGTTCGTTCTGTAAGTCTGAGTCTGTTTCTGGAAACCATGCTCTTTAGAAAGAATTGCGTGTACTCCCTGACAAAAAGGATTGCAACCCTTGGGCTTACTCTGAGATGGTTTTCCCAGGGCCAACCCTGCCTTAGAACTTTGCTGAGGAATTTACTTTCCTCGTTACTTGAGGGAAAGAAGAAATGCAGTTGAGACAATTATGACTCTATTCTGGAGGTGAAACGACAATTCTGGTCCGGGCTGTGTTTTACCCACACCTCGCCTTGGGGCTTTACCTGAAGTCTCCTAAGGGAAACAGGCCTGGAAGTTTGTATTTTTGTGGGCCTATTACGACGTCTTTTTGTAATAAACTTCCCAAGTTTCTGAGTCTGTAACTTGTGAAATACAATTTGCAAAGTGCCTCTTTAGGCAGAAGCACCCCTGAAATTCACGACCTCCTCCTCCTCTGAGGACCAGGGGGCAGGCATCCACATGGAGGAGGCCCTCACCCTTGCAAACACGTCTGGACCGGGTGAGGGTGACTTGTGCAGGCCAGCAAGGAACTCCCACATGCCAGGCTGCCACTGCAGGGTAACAGGCAAGGGGCTGAGAAGTGGAGGGAGGAAGAGGCAGGCGAGTGTTCTCACGGTGGCCGGTGAGGGGAGAGTGGAAGGATGTGGTCATGGGGAGAGAGGAAAGAAAGATGAATGGGGCCTGAGTCAGTCATAGGCTAAAGCAAACAGGAAGGTTTTAAAGTGAGATTTGAGGAGAGGAAGTGGTTCTGAGCAAGGGAGGGGGAGAGTTCCAGAGATCTGTCTTGGAAAAGAGCTACTCTTCATTTTTTTGGATAGTCCTACTCATGTGAATATTTCTTGGCGGTACTGACAGACGGGTGAATGAATTTTTTATTATTTTTTTTTTAAAATCACAACTGGCTCCAACCTTCCCCTAGAACTTGAACCAAAAAGGATTAAGACTTTCAGTTTGAAAACGTTCAGTGTATTCATTTGTGTTCAGTTGCGCTGCTGCCTGCTGCTCTTAGCAAACACTCGGGGCCACCCAGAGGAAGGGAGCACGGGGACGGGGGTGGCCTATCCAACTGAGGTCATCTCTCGAATACTATGTCCACTGCGCCTCCCTGGTCCAGGGAACATGATCCCGGGAGAGCTCAGCATCTTTCTAAATTGCCGGATGTGGAATTACGATTGGCTAGCTTTCCACCCGGCAAGAGGGGCAGTGCGTAGTGGAGGGAGGGGAGAGGGACGGAGGTGCAGGGCGGGGGCGAGGGGGGTAAACTCACATGAAAGGCTAAGGGTTTTTTGCTGGCATTCCCATGGAAAGCCTTAAGACACAGATGCAACCAAACAAAGGGCAACCTTTGATAGATGCACAGCGCCCTGCCTTCTGCGAACTAGTCAGGACAGTTTTAAAAGCCAAAACAAAGAACAAAAAAACTTCACTTGAAGGACTTAAAAACAGCAAATCGTTCCCGCCCCTTGGGGAAGTCCCTTTCCCAAGACAGTTTATCAGAAATTGTTTTGTCCATATTGTGAAAGATAATAAAATCCTCTGGGCTTCAAGAGCTAAGAGGCATTGCTTTTGCTTCTTGTTTTATGACTCTGGGAACTGAACCTTCATAAGCCTCATTTTTCTCATCTATAAAATGGGGATAACAAGCTTTGTTCCCACCTCAAAAGATATTACATGTTTTGAATTTACATAAAGATCTGGACATGTTCACAGAAGAATATTATTCACAATAGCAGAACTTTCTGCAGAACAATAACAAATAACATCCAGGTTATCATTTGTTTCTTCCTAGTCTAAAACTGAACTTGGACATGACCAACCTTAATGCTGGATCATTTTTTATTGAGCTAGAAAATAAACTATTTAAATAAAAACCCCAATGTTTTCCTGTGCTCTGTCCACATTCTCTTTTATGAAATCCAAACTCACTCCACATTGCAATAAATTTCAAACCTTGGTATAGTGAGCACATTTGAAATGCTTATATTATTTTTAATAGCTTATTGAGGGCTTCCCTGGTGGCACAGTGGTTAAGAATCCACCTGCCAATGCAGGGGACACAGGTTCGAGCCCTGGTCCGGGAAGATCCCACATGCTGCGGAGCAACTAAGCCCACGCGCCGCAACTACTGAGCCTGCGCTCTAGAGCCCACGAGCCACAACTACTGAGCCTGAGAGCCACAACTACTGAAGCCCGCACGCCTAGAGCCCGTGCTCCGCAACAAGAGAAGCCACCACAATGAGAAGCCCGTGCACTGCAACGAAGAGTAGCCCGCGCTCGCCACAACTGGAGAAAGCCCGCGCACAGCAACGAAGACCCAATGCAGCCAAAAATAAATTAAATAAATAAATAAATAAATAAATAATAGCTTATTGAGATATGATACATGTTTCCTTATATACAGGTTTCCCCACTATCCGAAAGGACAGTGTTCCCATGAAACCTTCCATAAGCCAAAACGGCGTAAAGCGAAGAAGCAGTTACCTTAGGACGCATCTTGCTAACCAATGCATAAGATAAATCAAGATAAAACACAGATGCTCACAGACACAGTTCAAGGCTGTGGCGGCTGGATGCTGAGATGCTGAGTGGAGAAGGAGCTTGGCGGGGCCGCTCTTCCAGCCCCGATAACAGCTTGCTGCAAAACCCATCTCTGAACGTTATTTTCACTTTCTGTCTTTTTCTGTAAAAGTGAAATCGTCTTTGGATTTCTTTTGGTTAGCGAAATGGGTACTAACACAGGTCTTTCGTAAAAATGAAGTGGCGAAAAGTGAACTTTTGAAAAGCAGAGGATATCTGTATTATTTTGCACTTTAAAAACTTTACTGTCAAATATAGTAGTCACTAGCCTCAAATGGCTACTAAAATTTAAATTTGACTTAATAATTTGGTACAATTAAAAATCCAGTTCCTCAGTCACACTAATCACACTTCAGTTGCTCAGTAGCCAAATGAGGCTAGTGGCTGTGGATTAGACAGTACAAAATATGGACTGTTTCCATCACTGCAGAAAGTTCTAGTTTAGAAACATTGCTCTAAAATAATGTCAGGCACACCTCAGAGATACTGTGGGTCAGGGTCCAAACCACCACAATAAAGAGAATATCACAATAAGGCGAGTTACCCAAATTTTGTGTTTTCCTGGTGCATGTGAAATTTATGTTTATACTGTACTATAGTCAGTATATTAAGTCTGCAATAGCATAATGCCTAAAAAAAGTACATTCTTTAATTAAAACATTTTACTGTGAAAAAAAGCTAACCATCATCTGACAATACAGGATTGCCACAAACCTTCAATTTGTAAAAACCACAATATCTGCGAAGCGCAAAAAATAAGGTATGCCTGTATACTCATTACAGAAATTTGGAAAATACCTAAAACCATGAAAAAGATAAATATATTTCTTATTTTCTTACCACCCAATGAAAACCACTATTAGATTCTTTACACTGTTTTCCTTTTTCTGCACATCTGTTTCTTTTGTTTTGTTTACATTGCATGGCTGTGATCTATTGAATATACAATGTTATAGCCTGCCTTTTTAACATTAAAATACAAACATTCTTCCACGTTATTTTCTACTTTTCAGAAACATCGTCAATGGCTGGAGAATATTGCATCAAGTAGCGGTGCCATTAGCCTATTGTTAGGCATAGAGAGGGCACATGTTTGAATTTTTTAAAATAAAAGTAAACTTTAAAAACTCAATACCATTTGCTAGCTTAAAGGGGGCAGAGAAATTGCTTCATTCTACGGTAGTTTGTCATCAATTGTATTTTACTAGAAACATGCACACAATCCAGAACAGCTGACTGATATCCAGGAATAATCCACCTGAACCAGTGGGGGCTTCCTCTCCCTGCCTGAGCTCCTGAAAATGGTCGAGGCTGCATGCAGGCCGTCGTGCTTCTGAACACCCATCTCCCACTACTTGAAGGCTGTGCTCAGCAGATGCTAAGTAAGGGCAACATGCTGCAGGATGAGGATAATCATCACCAAATTATACGTTTCATTTGCCAAAAGCTAAGGCAGAAGGATTATGCTCCAGCAGAGCAGTCTCTCTGCAGTACCCCACGAGCCTCACGGGGCTAAGAGGTGAGGTACCTGAAAGGGCCCTCCACAGCGCCTGGCACACTCTCCAGCAAGCTTCCAGAAGCCTCCCTCTGCTGGCTCCATCCCCTTGGCAGGATCCTCTCCGCTTCCTGAACTCTGAGTGTCCAGGGCCCCAGGCTCTGCCTCTGAACTTCGCTCTACTTAAACTCTCTCCCGGGTGATCTCAGCCAGCCTCATGGCTTTAACAACCATGAGGACCCCCAAATTTCTCTCTGCCTCCTGACCTCTTTTGGAGCTCCAGTCTCATAGACCCCCTGAACACCTCCTATAAGCATCTGAAAAGTAAAATGTAATTTTACCCCATTCTCCCCAACAAACAAATGAAGAAACCTAGGGAACAGAGTACAAATTTTCCAAAGGGTCCTCCTTGCTCTCACCTTTCTCTACCGCCTCGTTCATCATTAAATCCCACTAGTTCTACCTTCCCCACCTCCACCTCCCTGGCCTAGCAGCCATCCCCTAACTGGTCTCTGCTTCCACACTTGCCCCTCAGGGCATAACTTCTCCACCTACCCCCGCCTCCCTGGGGTGTTTGGAAACACACAGGAGCATTTGGGGTTATCACAATAATGCTTGTCACCTTTAGTGCCTAGGGACTAGCATCCCTAGTTAGAAGAGTCCCTCACAGCTAAGTATTATCCCTCCCCAAATGCCAAGAACCTATCACTGAGAAGCTTGGAACTAGAGTGATCCTTTTAAAACCAAAGTCAGATTTTGTTTGGCCCTGTTTAAAACCTCCCGTGGGTCCCCATCCCATCCAGAATAAAACCCAGTTGCTTGCCATGACCTAGGAGGCCCCCCACCTCCCCGATCCACCCTCACCTCTCAGCCTCCCACTCCCCTGACTCCAGCCCCCGCCACGTGGCCTCTGGCGCTCACTGATCTGGGCCTTCACACGGGCTGCTCTGGCTGCCTGGGGGCCTCCACCTGGCCCCCTCCCCCCTGCACTCAGGCTTCTGCTCAAATGTCACCTTGAAGGCCTTTCTGCCACTGATGTCTCTGATACACCTCGGCCCCAGCAGTCCCCTGGTGTCCGTCCCCTTTGCTTTCTTCCTCAGGGAGGCAGCACAATGGGTTCCCAGGGTGTGGTTCCAGGAGCCCTTTGCCCTTTCTGGCCACGGTCTGGCTGTTGTCTATGAAGCCGTATCAGGATCAACCTCCAATATCCAGGCAGGACCCAGGGTTCAGAGCGCGGATCTGGAGAAGGACCACATCCCTCCACACACTCAAAGATGAGAAGGCCTCATGAGCACACTTTGAAAAACAGCAGAAAAAGGAAGGCATGTTGTGCAGGGGGCCAGAGAGGGCATCGTCAGGCGAGGCTACAGGTGCTGGGAACTAACGCCAGCCCCATCCCCCCTTGACAAAGGCCAGCTCAGCCCTGGAACTAAAATGAGAGCACTAACGGGGGCAAGATATGAACGCGTCAATTACACGAGAGGCAACACACCCAGGGAGAAGGATGTCCAGATTTACACTCATCTGTGGACCCAAAAATCTTCTGGTGGAATAACTTTGAAACTGTGCCTTAAAATTCAACACTCTAAAAAGCTCGTAAAATGAAGAAGTGCAGCCACGGTGAGGCAGCCAGCATCTTGAAGGCCGCAGCAGGTGCCAGATTCACATCAGGAGCGCTCCCTGGCCCAACAGTGCAGCATTTGGGGATTCAGCCTTCATGACAAATAGCAGCTGCTGTCACCATTGATGGTGAGGGACCACACTCAGGAGGCAAGCTGACCGGCAGATTGCTTTTTGGAGAGGCAAAGGAGCGTGAGGGGGAGAGAAGAGAGGCAGGCGTTCTTTGACCTGAATCTGCGCCTTGCATCCTGCTAAGTTATTTACATCCTCACATTCTCAAAACAAGTCTACAAGGACAGGAGACCTAGGCTTGGATGGGTGTAGTAACTCGCCCAAGGGCATGGTGTCATTGGCAGAGGTGAGATGGGGGTCCTTACTTGTCCCCACTCCTCCAGACCCCTCCCTGTCTGTCCGTTACACTCTCCCTCAACAAAAGCGAGCTCATGAAGCAGGAGGTGGAAGAAGATGCGAAATGGGCAGAAAGCTGCCAGGTGCTGCCCGAGGCTCAGCAGACCCGGGGGCTGGTTCAGGCTCAGTTGGCGGGTGACTTTGGGCAGGTCCCCTGGGCTCTACGGTCTCAGATTCCTCATCTGTCTCCAGTGGACCCACCTGGAGATCTCCGAGAGGCCTCCCAACTCTAAAATTCTATGATCTTCGGAACTTACACCCATGGGTGAGAATTTGTCCAGCTACAACTCTGAGAAAAATTATTCCCGCAGATACAAGACTCGGATTGTTAAGGCTTTGCAAATGTTACCGTTGCAGTAACAATGTGTGCATAGAATAATCTTGGCCTGGGAGGGATATTTGGGAAGAGCGGAAGTCCATCTGTCAGCAGAGGGCTTAAATGGGCTGAATGGCGAGGGGGGTGATGGGAGGAGGGAATCTGGAAAGGCTCATGGTCTGTTTGAAAAGAAAAAGGGTTTTAATGGGACGTGCTCACTCACTCTGGATTTTAAGGACCTCTCAGAGTGTGACTGGGGGAGGAGGAGAATTAAGGGTTTGTGGTGTGAACAGAGAGGAAGAAAGAGAAAGTGATAAAAACAAATTCAACCCATCAAGCAGAGGGCAGGGTCTACAAATGAGCTGGCCCCTCGGGAGGGAGGCACACAGTTGGCTCTCAAGAATATTTTAACACCAGGTTTGAAAAGCAAACATTTCATTTTAAAAATTGAAAAGCTCTAATGTATATAAGGCAGGTCGGTTAGTTAACCTCTTTAGGCCTCAGTTTCCTTATTTCTGGTGGGAGGAAAAGTTTGTACCTCATAAGGATTTTGTGAACGTAAAATGAGGCGGCGCACATGTAACCCAGCAGAGCCTTTAACCTGCAAGTGCTGTCGCTCATTCAGTGAAAGAAACAGCTTCAAGGAGCAATAGCCTCATGGCAGCAGCAGATGAGGATGGCCAGATCGCGCAAGGTCAGCTTCCCCAGTGACAGCCCTATGGCCACATGCTAGAGAAACTGCAGCAGGAAACTGGGACCAGGACTAAGGGTGGTCTCCTCAGAGCCTCTCTTCCTCTGTCTGTTGGCCCCTTTGGATGGAGACGGGCAATTCAGAGGGATGGAGAGGCCCCAAGAGAACACAGGGCTTTCCGCTACCCCAAGATGGAGGAGGCTCAAGTCAGGCTCAGTTAGGAGATGAAAGAGATGTGACATCACTTGTACCCTGAGACGAGGAGTATAGTGTAAGTGGTTGAGAACTCTGGGTTTGGATTGCTGGGGGTGGATTTCAGATCTGTCGCAGCGCACACAAGATGGGTAACAAGGAGAGTTTGATAAAGAGATTTTTTTTTTTTTTTTTAACAGTAGTGTGGGCTGGGTTTAGGGAAAACAACAAAGGATGAGGTAGGTGGTACCTGACAGCTGGACATAGCAGAGAACTCTTACCAAAAGAGCCCCAAAAGTCAAGGAGGAGCTGGCCGGTAGAACCCTGGGGAAACCAGAGCAAGCCCACCCAGGCCACCGAGAACAGAGGATGAGTGTGGATGGCAGGGAGAGAGTGCAGCCTGGGACCCTCCTGGGACAGGGTACAAACCGAGGCCTCCTGGGGCCTGCTGGCTGTGGACATACATCGTCTCAAAACTATTTGTAGATAAAGGAAACGGAGGTCAGAGGGGAGAGGTGATGTGGATAGTCAGACACACAGATGAAACCAGAACCCAGTACTTCTATCCCTCGGTCTGGGGTTGTGGCCTAAATGCCTCAATCATTGCTAATACTCCCATCCACAGCACTTACCACGTGCCAGGCACGGTTCTAAGTATCTTGCATGTAATAAGTCACTTAAATCCTGACAGCAACTCGATTAGGTGGATTCTATTATTACCTCAACTTTACAAATGAGGAAACTGAGGCTTAGAGAGGTAAAGCCATTGACCTAAGGTCACACTGGCCAGTCAGTGGCAGAACTGAGGTTTGAACCCTGAGAGCTTCCCCCCAAATCTGTGATCTAATGGATAGCCTCTAACAGAGAACTGTCAGAGGGGGACCCTTGAAGAAACCGAGAGGACTTTCACTGGTACTGAGGTAGCAGGACTCGAGGTCACCACTTATTGCTAGAATGGGGTGCCCAGTGCCTCCAACTCACTCTGCAAGGTGGGCCCCTTAAGGGCCCTCCCATCCTCTCTCTCCCCCAGCCAGCTCTCCTAGAGATTTCTGGTGGGGGGCCTGAAGCACACATGAGGACCCATGCCAGCCTGCACCTTCTCTGGCCAGCCTAGCTGCCACGCAGTGTGCCATGTGTATAAAATAAGGGCTCCACACGGTCTCCACCAGTTCAACTGGTCAGGCAGTGTGTCCTGGGCACACCCTAGTCCCCTTAATTGTGCTCCCCAGGAGGCTCATGGGACAGAGTGATGAATTCTTGGACAGGAGGCAGCTCAAGCTTGGCCGCCAGTGTCAAAATTTGATGAGTCAGTTGGTGCTTGGCCGAATCATAAGAGCTCATCGCTGGACACAGCACAGACTCAAAACTCTGTTCCTCACCCAGGCACCCTCCATGTGCCCTTTTCCACTGGGGCCTTGCCTCCTGAGTGACGTGCCGGTGCTGGCGACGTGTTAATCCTTCTGCATCCCCACTGCCTACCCAGCCCAGAGCCAAGGATTCTGCGTCACAGATGAGGAACAGGATGCAGCAATAAGATTATACGTTACATGTTAATGATGATAGAGTACATTTACTGATCTCTTAAAAGGGGCCAGGTTCTGATAAAAGTGCTTTTTATGGATTACTTACACAGGTACTGTTGATCCCTGTTTTACATTCAAGGAAACTGAGATTGAGAAAGGACAGGTAATGTACCTGAGATGGCAGGATTTGAATCCAGGGAGTAGTGACTCTAAATCGCTCTGATATTCTTCTCCCTCCTCAAGTAACAAAACACTTGGTATGCCTGCATAAACTATCAATATTCGATGTTCGTTTGGAAAGTGGTGGGAATTAGAGAACGTGGTGATGGTCGTATTTGCCTTTTGTGGAGACAGGGAGGTCAGCGTGGAGGCTGCCATGACATCGGAGGGATGGATAACAAAGGCCCCGGCATTAAAGCAGCGGCAGGTAGTGAAGAGGAAACAGGTCTAGGAGATACTGGAGTAGAATGAGACTCTCAGGGTGGGAGATGGATGGAGGGTGCAGGGTGAAAGGGAGAAGTTTAGGACCCTCCCAGATTTCTGCCTCGAGAAGTTTCATAGATAAGTAGTCACCAGGTGGAAGGAGACTACAGGAAGAGGCAGATTTAAGGGTAATTGGAGGGGGATTAGTGGGTTCTGTTTGGGGCTTTGGGTTACTGGGTTCTGTTGAGTTCAAGTTACCCATAGGATATGCAGACAGAAATGCATCCTGCTAGGGATTGAATGTTTGTATCCTTCCAAAATTTGTATGTTAAAACCTTACCCCACAGTGTGATGGTATTAGGGGATGGGGACTTTGGGAGGCAATTAGAATTAGCTGAGGTCATGAAGGTGGCCTCCCTGTGGAGGCCTTGGTAGAGGGCAAGCGGCCACACTCCTTTAAACCCTCAACTCCCCACACTCAGGACCCCATTTCATTTCTCGCTTGGTTTTTTCAGCATTCATCCACGTGTTAGAGTCTCCTGAAAAATTTTCCTCTTTATAACATATTCTGCCTCTACCCACCTGCCCCAAATTACTGGTGAAATAGGAAATCCATGCACTTTAGATACAGAGAGAGCTGAGTTCAAATCTGTCCTTTGCCCTCAATAGCTGTGCATCAGTGGGTGGCAACCTCACCGGTACGTAACACAGGTTAATGAGACCTTTGGTGCAGGGTTGATTTGAGGAAGAAATGCGATAGCCCCTGGGAAAGTGCCTCACTCCTCAGGCTCAAGAAATGGTGTCTTCCTTCAGCTCAAGGCTCTCCAGACCCTGAGAGTGTCGGCAGCCCGGGGAAGAAGAGCCTGCGTTTATTTCATCTTTTGTCAGAGAAGAGTGTATGGGGGTGAAGGGTGAGAGGACATCCCGGTGATCGGTGGCTCTGTGGTTTTATCTCAGGCCTGCCCCCTCCCCGGAGCTGTGTGCACTCAGCCAGCAACTCTGAGTGGCCACCGCTCCCCTCACTCCACGGCCTCCAGAGGTGCAGCAGGCACCCCAGTGCCCACCACTGGGCTTTATCATCTCAGCCAAACTTCCAGTGGCCACACCTCACCTTGCCCGGGGTTCCCCCGTGCCTCTGTACTTCTAAACCACAAGCCCTCAGCCCCTGCCCAGGTGGTATTTGGCACTGCCTGGAGGCATGTTTTATTGTCACACCCGATAGGGTGGAGGGTTGCTACTGGCATCCAGTGGGAAGAGGCCAGGGATGCTGGTAAACCTCTTACAATCCTCAGAACAGCCCTTGCAACTTCTGGCTCAAGATGTCAGTAGTGCTGAGGTTGAGAAACTCCCAGCAGGATCAAGACTCCACTGCCTGTAGTGGCCCCTAGCTTGACGAGGCGCCTACAGTGACCCCACTACTTTACTGGGATCTCCTGGGATCCTCTCCCAGTGAGCCACTTGCACTCAAATCACTGTCTCAGGGTGTGCTTCTGGGGGTCCCCACACAGGCCAGGCCTCTAGCTGTTTCGAGTCTGGTTAAGCAGGTGGAATCTATCTCCTAATCCCCGCTAGAAAAAGCACTTCCCACCACCAAGAAAAAATATGTTTTAACATATTTATGGAGAAAAGGGAAAAGACCAAATGGATAGAATGCAAACGGTGACCTCTTAGGACACACCCTAGAGAGCGCTAAAAAGAGCAGAGACTGGATGTGGGCCGAGTCCACCCAGCGTGTGTCCTTAGGAGGTGAGTTGAAAGGAAATTCAAAGCAATGAGTAGGGCAAACTGGAAGCCAGAAGGAGAACGGGCTTTCTGAGGAGAGAAAGCGGCCTGTGCTGCTCCCCAGATTCTAACTCCAGGTTGCAGCCCCCTTTCAAGGCCAGGTTCATGGGGTGTCTGGGGAATTGGAAGCAAGACCATGGAACATTACAGGGAGTAATGTTGGACCTCTCCTTCCCATGCACTTCCTCTCTGTGGGAGGGAACAAGACCGCTGCAAATGTCTCCAGCGAGAAGGGAAATCTTTGCTGGTGTCACGGCCAGGGGATTACATCTGCCTACAGTTACAGGATATATCACTTGCAGAGAATTCCTTCCACAACATACTCAAAGAACCAAAAAAAAAAAAAAAGTATTAAATGGCTGGCTAAATTCGACCTATATTTTTCATTCAGTTTTTTTTTTTCCTCCTGTGGTTTTTCACCAAAGTCCACTTTGACATGCCATTAAAAGAAAACCCTATGTGTATGAGCAATAGATTTAGAAAGAAAATTAAAAAAAACTAATATATCGAACAACCCAACGTATACGATTTGGAAGAAGTAACCAGATCCTCTGCTCTGGCAGCCTGTAAACTGGGCTAGGGAGGGACATTGTTTTTCTTTTGGTCATTCTGCCAAGTTAAAAAGGAAGTTGGAGATTAGAAGAAAATATTTAAATCAAAAATGAATCCTTCAATGAAAGTTTCTCGATCCCCTTTGCTACCACCCCCTGCCTCCCTGCCCCCTTATTGGAAGCATATTTCTCTTTGAAAAGAAGTAGTGTATTGTTGCTGAATAGAAGGGGGACAGCCCACTGGGGAGACACATCGATCTCATCATTTTAAAAGTGGGAGATAAATGACCTAAGGCCTCTTCCCAATCAAATGCTGTTTCTGCACATTCTCAGAATAAATGGCATGGTTTTCCCTGGTGAGCAGGGAGTGCTCTCCCCGAAGCTGGGTTTGGCTAGACTAGCCCTGCATCCCAGCTCCGGGAACAAGGGTAAGTACAACTAAGACGGGCATATCTGAGTGATACCAGGGCATCGCACTGTTCCTTGAAAGCAAGAGCCAAGCAAGACCCAAGTTCCCTTCCTAATGGGGAACTTGTAGAACAACCCTTATATTAAGATTCAGCATTGTGATTTCTTGAAATGTCCCTCAAATGCACCACAAGAGATGGATAGATAGCTTAGGTTCTATTGAAGAAAAAGATCCAAGAAAGGAGAAGTAAGGAACAAAGCCACATCTAACATTCAAAGATCCCCTCTACCACTGTATCTGCCAGTCTCTCCTCAAAATGATTCCACTTTTGAAGTGGCCCAAGTAAATGTGTTCCTCTTGGTGCTAAGCTCACTTGATACTCATTTAAAAGAACAATGCCAAACAAATAATGCGTTGGGACTTTCTGACACCAGGTCCTTCCTATTAGAAACATAGTTCAATAATTCATGGAGAAAAGGGAACTCTCCTACACTGTTGGCAGGAATGTAACTTGGTGCAGCCACTGTGGAAAACAGTACGGAGGTTCCTCAGAAAACTAAAAATAGAATTACCATCTGATCCAGAAATCCCACTCCAGGGCATACATCCAGACAAAACTATAATTCGGAAAGATACACGTGCCCCAATGTTCATAGCAGCACTAGTCACAATAGCAGAGACATGGAAACAACCTAAATGTCCATCGACAGATGAATGGATAAAGAAGATGTGGTACATGCAATACATACAATGGAATACTACTCAGCCATAAAAAAAGAATGAAATAGTGCCATTTGTAGCAACGTGGATGCAACTAGAGATAATCATACTAAGTGAAGTAAGTCAGAAAAAGAAAGACAAATACCATGCTATCACTTATATGTGGAATCTAAAATATGATGCAAATTAACCTATCTATGAAACAGAAATAGAATCACAGACATAGAGAACAGGCTGTTGCCAAGGGGGAGAGGGTTGGGGGAGGGATGGAGTGGGAGGTTGGGGTCAGCAGACATAAGCTTTTATATATAGAATGGATAAACAACAAGGTCCACTGTATAGGACAAAGAACTATATTCAATATCCTATGATAAACCATAACGGAAAAGAACATATAAAAAAAAAGAATGTATATGTATGTATAACTGAATCACTTTCCTGTACAGCAGAAATTAATACATTATAAGTCAACTATACATCAATAAAAAAATTCATAATCCAAAAAAAAAAGAATACATGGAGGAAAAAGTTAGCAGGAATGTGATTCTGGAAGAGCTCAGGCAAAGGGGGAAATCAAGAACAATTTTTTTAGATCTGCTAGCATCTTTGTGAATGGCCAGCTTCTACACACTTCAGTACTCGCTCCCATGATTCTGTGGTCTTGCAAACCAATGCATCTATTGCTCTTCAATACACTAAATAAATATTGGTAATGTAGCCTACCAATATGAATCATACAGTCATAACAAATAAACAACAGAATCATCGAAGATATAAAAACAGAAGGGTACATTGATGGCATTAATAACAACATGGCAATACATAATAATGGTTCCCCAAATGGAATAATTATACAGAACCCATACATATCCTGATTTTTCTCCCCAACCTCCCTGGCTTCGCCATCCTGTGACCTCGTGTATTTCAACGCTGATCTTGCATGAGAGATGACTTGGGATTATCACACTTCCCTGACTTAACATCCAGCCAATACCTGTGCGAATAACCTGGAAGCCTGGCATTCTTCCTCGCAAGCACTAAGTATTTTAGAAAGAGATTTCAAAACTGGAAAACAGCAATATTATCAAATGTTGCTTGATAAATCCCCAAATGGGCGTGAACCAGTGCGAGCCTTTGCCACGGTCCACTTTGCTCACCTACAACATGTCCTCAGCAGGAGGCAGCCACTCAGTTTTACCCGATTTGCGTGTGTGTTTGTGCGTGCACGTGTGTGTGTGTGTGTATATGTTTATTCTGCCTGATCTTCAATGATCTATTAAAAACAATAACAAAAAGAGAGCTCCTTCCCCTTAGAGGCTCTTTATTGTTCTTAGATGTAACCCCCAACACCATCCTCGTGCCTAGACAAACTGCATGTCTCCGTATCGCTTCTAGCTCACCAGCTTGCTCATTCTTAACGGCACACATTTTTAAAAATCTGTATTGAATACAGCCATGTCCCAGGGACTGGGCCAGATGCTTTGCCCCCATCTTCTCATCTAATCATCCTGACCCCTTGCCGTCGGGGATTATAATTCAGTTCATTTTGCACAGGAGAAGTTGAGGCTCAGAAAAATCAAGTAACTTGCCCAAGGTCCCTGGGAGCCAATTGCCATCAACCCCTCAGCATCTTCGTTCAGGCTGGCTCTGCCCTGCAGACCTTCCCTGCCAGTGCGATGCCACCTGGCCTCTGGGGACTGTCATTTGGGTTGGTGGTGTCACTCTTCCCTCAGGTCAGAATCCTCACGTTGTCATTTTCTTACCTCATCCCCAGTCATCTTGTCATCACCTCCCACCTGCCTGTCTGGGACAGCCTCTCTGGCTAATTGGGTTGCCTCCCTGACTATATATCTGCACCTCTGATACCCTGGAGCCCATGCGCTGACAACTCACCATTCCAAGGATACTGCTTGGACCCCTCCAAGCTCCCGAGAGTCTGGCTCCACCAAGAACTAGCTGTGTGAATCTGGGAAAGTCATTAAAACTTTTTGACAGTTTCCTCACATTTATAATAGACATCATAATCCCAGCTATATCTCTGGAAGAAAACTCAACTGAAGGTCGAACGAGACTCAGAAAGAGTCCTTTTGGGGGGCATCATTTCCATGCTAGATTTTGTCTCCAAAATGGCCCAGAAATGTAAATTTTCATGCAAATTTGCTCAAAATGTGGTGCTTCTGGATCTGAATCCAATGCCAGTTTTTTCCAGCCAAAATTTGCCCCTCTGCCCACAAAGAATGAAAGTTGGTCAGTCCACTTTTCCCTGCCAAACCTGAGGTCATAGTCTGTGCTCCAGAAGGCGTGGCCAATAATTTTACTCAGTAATAAACTCTGCATTTCTCATATCTGAAATCACTGATAAGGAAATTTCAATAAGGAGTCTTATTTTTAATACCCCCAAGTCATATTTAATTAATCCAATCTTAAGTCTCTAGATTAATTCAGTTTCACTGAGGTAGCCAAAAAAAAAAGTTTCGGAAGTATAAATTGTTGAGAATCCTGGTGCCCAGACTGGTTCAGATCAAAATAAATATCCCAAAGCCTTCAACGCCACCTCTTTACCATGCAGTAAAAATTCCAGCTCCTCAGCCTGACTTCCCAATCCACTTCCAGTGTCAATCTGCCGTTCCCGGGCTTCCCTGGTGGCGCAGTGGTTGAGACTCCACCTGTCAATGCAGGGGACACGGGTTCGAGCCCTGGTCTGGGAAGATCCCACATGCCGCGGAGCAACTAGGCCCGCGAGCCACAATTACTGAGCCTGTGTGTCTGGAGCCTGTGCTCCGCAACAAGAGAGGCCGCGATGGTGAGAGGCCCGCGCACTGCGACGAAGAGTGGCCCCCACTTGCCGCAACTAGAGAAAGCCCTCGCACAGAAACGAAGACCCAACACAGCCATAAATAAATAAATAAATAAATTTAAAAAAATCTGCCGTTCCCACCTGAAGTTCCTTTTCTCCTCCATGAACCATTTGCTGGATTATTTGCTCTTCTTTTAAAAGCTCCTTCATTTTCCTTCCTCTGCATTTTCCTTCAGGCCTCCCCCGACCCAGAATGTCTCCCTGACGCCCCTTGACCTAGCCCAGTCCATCTAGTTCAAACCTGGACTTCTTCCACAAAACCTGCCCTCACCACGTTAGCCTGAACAGACTTCCCCTTCCCCTGAGCCCCTGTGGCAAGCTCATCCTCTTACTCGCTATGTGCTGCCTTCTGATGCGTCTCCTAGAGTCATCCCGAGCTATCATTAAACATCTTTCCCTTTCACATTTTAACGTTTGGTGCCCCATTCTGCCTGTCTACCTGAGAGCTAACTCGTGTAGCACTTCACATACAGTAGCCACTCATTAAAAAACTGATGCTTAAATTTGACCCATATGCCTGCAAACTACTCTGATCAAAAGAAATATTTCTCATGCATAAAGTAATGGAATTGTAGAAATCCACCCCATCAAATATTTTTGGCTAAAAAGGAAGGAGTATCTTTCTACAGTCCCAATGGAAACCGTGCATGTGTATGTGTGTTTGGGGTTCAGAAGTAGAGCGGGGCTTGTTAATTTTAAAGCCATATAGCATGTTTGGCTAAGACTATGACTCCATTTGTGTATTTCAGCCACGTAAAATACACCCTGGGATTCTGGACTGAGAAAAATAGCCATATAAGGAGAAAACAAGACATTCCCTATAGCTGCTCTTGTAAAACACTATGATTTAACCCTCTGCTCGGACAGATCCAAGCTCCTGCGCTTTACAACTGCAAACCATCAGATTCCTGGGAGGAGCTCAGCGAGTGACCTGCACCACTGGGCACAAAGGATCGCAAACAAAACCTGACAGGTCGCACACGGGGCAGCACGACCAAAACTTTGTAGCCACCTGCCCTTCTCTCTGCAGTGGGCTGTCCCAGCTGGAGCAGTGGAGCAGGAACTGAGATGAGCTCCAGCCCAAAGACAACTCTGAGGGGCTCATTAATCCTTCTTTCCTTCAAGAACACTGGGATCTGGGGTCTGCCTCCGCCTTCCAGGTGACAGTCCATCAGTCTGCAGAATCCTTTCACTGGGGAGGTGGGGAGGGAGACGGGACCAAGGAAAGGAAAGAGGGGCTCCAGGAAGAGCGGCCAGAGGCAGGAGCAGGTCAACTGTGACACACGCCCCACACAGCGCCCGTGGTCTTGCAGGGCCTCTGATCTGGACAGAGGAGGGATTACAGAGCCGGGACCCACAGAGAGCCCGGAGAGCCCTCACTTTCACTCTCTTCATCTTGACTGCTATTAATAACAACTCCATGAGATACGGTTTTCTAGAAGGTAAAACTGAGGTTCTGCGTGGTTCCAACATCCCTCACAGGTATAGAGCAGGGCTATGATTAGAAATAAAGTCTGACGCTGTGGCTGACACTGCTCGTTATTTTCTGCTCTCCCGTCTAATCTCCTTCCTTCCAGCAACAGAACGACTCTCGCGCCCCCCCACCACACACACACACACACACACACACACACACACACACAGTTACTGAGGACCAAGGAAGATGTCTGCCCAGCTGGGGACGATGTTGCCCAGCTCCCATGCAGCTCCAAGTGGTCATGTGACCAGGCTCCAGCGAGAGGAAGGGGAGTGGAAGTGATGTGGGCAAATTCTGGGGGCACATCTTTAAAAAGGAGCTGCTGGCCCTGTCCCTGGGCGGACGATGTGACAGAGCAGCGCCATCTATCTGCCCAGCGCTGCCACCCTGCATCTGCACTGTTCTGCGAGGGAGAAATAAACAATCTTATCTGAGCCACTGTATTTTTCAGTGTCTTTGTGACAGCAGTTTAGCCTGCACCTTAACTAATGCATGTGACTTTCTGCTGCCTCAGCTGCGTGCAAAGAATCTTGAGGCCATACCAGCTTGCGCTAATTTAAAAAGCAGAAGGAAAAAATATCATAGCCAAGTTACCTAAGAGTCAGCAGTATTCATGTGCCAAAATCACCCTTCCCTGAGGCAAGGCTGGAAAGGGCCTCATCCACACCAGGGAGCCCTGCACAGGTTAGAGTAAAGGTCAGAGAATCCAGTTCCCTCCTTCCCATAAAAGAGTGTCCTGAGGAAAGTTTACCTGCCTAAATGAATTTCAGATAGAAGGATCCTAAACATTTTTGAGTTGGAATCAGAAGGAATATTTAGTCAATTGTCACTGTCATTCCAAAAATGACTTACTCTAATCTTCCTTAAAAATTTAAAAAATTTGTTTTACCTATCTCAAGAGATGTGTTAAAACATCTCCTCCTATTATGACTGTATGTTTGACAACTAGTACTGGGAGTTGAATCTTTGCATTTTATTTGAGGCTATTAGGTATATATTAGAATTGTTCTATTTTTATAACAATCTTTATTCCTAGTCATGAATTTTGCCCTAAGTCTGGTATACATGTAATTCTACTAATGCCTTTTTTTCACCTGATGGTTCTTTTTCCATTCTTTGCCTTTGTTTTTTTTTTCTGCCCTTATATTTTAGAGGAGTCTTTTATAAACCACATAGATTTTTTTCATCCAAGTTAACAATCTGTGTTTTAACTGACATATTTAGTCCATTTACATTTATTTAGGATTTATTTCTGCCATCTTATTTTGGGCTTTGTATTTACCTTGCTATATATGATCTTTGCTTTCTTTTTTCCTGCCTTTTAATGGATTGATCAAGTTTTCTTTGTTCCCTCTTTGCCTATTCTACTGCTTCGGTACTTATTCACATCTCATTTTTATGTTTGTATATACATACAACCCTTTTAGATACGATCCTTACATTTTTATCACATATACTTGACTTTAAAAAGTATAAAATAAGTCAGCATCTCTACTTACCTACCGATCTTCAGAGATCCAAACATCTCCCACCCTTCTTTCATATTGTTGTCCAATATTTCAGTTCCACATTACTTGGTACTCTTAAAATTTGTCAATATTATTTTTATTTTCTACAGATGATGCTTGTTTAAATTTAGTACCTCTTCTTTGATCTCATTCATTCTCTTTTGGTTTAATTTTCTTCTACTTGAAATAAATCCTTTAGAAGCTTATTCGTGAGAGTCTCTGGTAACTAAAAAAAAAAATCGTCATTGTTGTTGATAATAATTTAAGTGGATGAAGAAGTGACAGTTATTTTCTCTTAGCATTTTGGGTATATTATCTTATTGACTTTTGGTTTCTTTTGTTATGGTTGAGAAGTATGCTGCCTATGTAATCATATTTCCTTTGTAGGAAATCCGAGTTTTCTCTGTGGTGCTTTGAGAACTTTTTGGCTTTGGTGCTCTGCATTTTCATGATAGTGGACTTAAGGTTTGGATTTACTCTTATTTATTCATCTCATGGCTTGATGTAGCTTTCTGAATATTATGATCCTTATCTTTTAACTATTACAGAAAATCCTCAGCCTTTTTTGTCTTTGAATATTTATTTTCCTCATTCTCTATTCTGTTCCCTTGAAATTCTTATTATTTCTCATTCTATCACCCATATCTTTAATTATTCTTTAATATGTTTATATCTTTGTGATGTATTCTGAATTGGAATCAGATCTCTCTTCCAGCATATTAAATTTCTCTTTAGCCACATCTAATCCATTAAAATTAATGACTATAGTTGTTCCTTCTGAAATATGTTTCTTTTTCAAATCTGTATTTTCTTTTTATGTTACTGTACCTTGTAAATTTATTATGGTTTCAATTCCTTATTTTAATGTCCTAATCATTTTAAACATACTTATAGTCTCAATACAACAGATCTGCTATCTGAAGTTACTGGGAATCTGATCTGAAGTATGTTCTACCTGTTGATTCTCTTTCATGGGTATTGTTTCCTAATATGTTTTGTAATTTTGGAGGGCAAACTTGTCTTCCGGGTCACTTTCTTTATGGGAATCCTGTGTGGCCTCCACTGAGGGTATGACTCAGTGGAGAGTTTTGTGTTTGGTTCACAATTGTATAACATCATGGTCTAGAATCACATTTTGATGTTACTATCTCAGCTCAGATATTCACAGGCCACATAGATAGCATAAATTCAAACCTCAAACCCAAGTAAGGCATTAGGTTCTTGGTTCAGAATTCCTGATTCACAAATTAGACACACTTCTTTGTACCCAGATCTCTGGTTAAGACAGACAAATTCCCTTGTCTCCCTGTGCTGATGGCTTCCTTGTCAACGCCTGCATTTGACCCATGATGGAGGCTGCAAAATGTAGGTCTCAGCATTCACAATTACTTGCCTTTCCAGTTCAACTTCCCAAGACAATTAATGTAGTCTCTCTGTCTTTAGGTTAAATGTGGCTGGCTTATCTTGGGTCAGGAATCCACATCCAATGCAATCAGCTGTAGACAGTGACAGGGTCTCATAGTACTTAAGGAACTCCCTTTGGGACAGTTTTTGGAGAGAGAACTTCTCTAGTAAGAAGGCCTAGAGGAAAGAAGGAAATAATCATTGGAGGAAATAATTAGCCTCTCCGTAACCAATAACTTTTCTCCAAAACTCCTCTTGTGTAAGCTCTGCTGTCATTGATTGTGAAGCCTCCACTGTGGGCATAAAATTGTTAAGTGTGAGAGTCTGAGCGGTTGTAACCAGGGAGGGCGTTGATAGTGCCTCTCAGTAAAGAGCAAGGTGAGCATGTTCTGTAGTGGAGTGGAATTTGTTTTCAACTCAGACTAAATTTGGAAGTTGCTCTTCCACACAGCACCTAGCCCAATGCCTGACAGAGTAGACATTCAATATTTGTTGGAATAAAATATCAAACATTTCCTCCACCCTTCAGTAAGGAGATAATGCAATGCACAGAGGCAGCAGGCAGAAAGTATTCAAAGAGAGACAGAAAGCTACAAGGCCATGGCCAAGAGAAAGATAAATCTTTCCCAGAGAAATAAGTAAATCAAGGCAGGCAGTTAGCAAAGAATGCTGGAGGAAAGTAACCTCTTTAAAGGCTCAGAACTTGGAATGGACTTTGAATTAGCCCCTAGTCCAAGATGGAGAATGCTCTTCAGTTCATAAATAAGGGCTCCATCACAGGTGGTGACATCCCACACAGACCCTCCCAGCAGGGGATCACTGTGAACTTGGGTATTACATTAAGATAAAGCGAAGGCAGTTCTCTTAGGCACATCTGTATAAGGAATTTAGGGGGAAGGAACTGAAAAATGTTTAAAGGGACACACTGTGTTAGTATTTTTGTATATACAATACCCATGTTAATTATGTGTTAAAATATATGTAGTTCAAATCATCTTGTGGGTTCCTTCTTAGTATGTTCTTTTTGGTTTTTGTTTTTAACATCCAAGTTAAAGGACCTCACCAAACGCTATTATAACTAGATATTGGGATTAGCTGAGAGCTGCGGTCAAAGTTGGGGAGCTAAGAAAGCAGTTCCCCTTACAGAATGCCTTACCCAGGATTTCTTTTTTCTAAGTGTACTACTTATTAGATTCAGTCTACTAATGGAGTCTCCAAAATTTCTTTAGAAAGTCTTAGGGGTGGCCATCTGGTTGAGAGATGGGGCTAGCAGACTTGATTTGAAACTGTATTTGCATACCAAGTATGCTATGCTTCTACTCAAATTGTGTGTTTATTAAGGTTGACTTGTGGGGGAGGGAGATTAGACCTCATTCCCCAAGCTAGCCTTTGGTCCCTCAGAAACTTGAAACCAAATGGAGGACTCCACAGGTAAAAACTCTGGAGAATAAAACCCATAGCATGAAAAAGATTGTAGTGCCAACCCAGGGCCCAGGGAAGCTTTGTTAGGCAAAGTTTTGGCTTTTCAAAATACTCAAACCACCTGTCCCCCAGGCTGGTGGTAACCTCCATCTCGACGGTGACATGCTGGCCCCCTGCCTGTTCTGAGGCACAGAACTCACGACGGGGAGTTTCCTGGATGAATTCAATAGAACTTATAGAACTTAACTCTGTCACAGACTTGGAACATCTAATACTAATAATAACCTCCACACTAAACCTAGTGTTGCATTCCCAACAGCAGCTCCTGCAGTTGTTCCCAGATGAAATCAAATTTCTGTGGAAAAAATGTGAGACCTCCTTTCCCACAATGGAGTGAAAAGGGCAGCTTCCTGGGTTACCACCCATGGAAAACACCATCTCACCAGTTTACAGGTGGTGTTGGTGTTATTCAAGTGCCAGAATGTGTGGAATGGGTCAAATGTGTGTGTCAAATGTGTGTCAAATTAGGTGGCCTCCCTCTTGAAACCGTTAAATCTTTCCATCTCTTCATCGCAGGGGCTCATAGACGGGCTGGCGGTGGGAACCCAGCAACATAACAGCTGGAACCACGCATCTCACTGCAGAAACGAGGTGCTCTGCCATGGCCCAAGGGGGTGCCTGAGCCTTGCACATTTCACCTTCCTTTCCTCAGGTAATTCTCTCCAGAAATGCTGCTGGGTGGCAGTTCCCTCTCTTCCAGCATTCCTGCAAAGATTTATGATACGGGATAAGCACTCAGACTTCAAATTTATATTAAGAAGGTCAGGTGAAAAGACTCTATTGTGCGTAGATGGAGCATTCAGAACTCTGGGCAGCTTCGGGCTGGAAAATACCATTGCACTCCCCTCCCCACCGGAGCTCCCTCTGTGGGCACCACAGAGAACCAGAAAGCGCTCTTGCTGTGGGACCCCCGACTGGATTGTGAGTCCCAGGACACTTCCTGAGTCCTCCCTCACCTGGTTTCCTCTCTCTCAGGGTACTTGTGAGAAATAAATGAGGGAACAACATCAGACACGTACTAGCCCCTTCCATTCCATGATGCCCTGGTACCCGAGACATCACCTTGTGGTGGTTTTGTCCTAGCCTGTGCAGTGGGTGGGCACTTGTGTTCTCGCTGGCCCAGCTCCTATTCCCTCTTGCTCTGATAACAGCACGTCAGTTTTCTCCTCGAGAACCCCTGTGCCACTGCCCATGGTTTGGGTGCCCTCCTCTGGCCAACGGCTGAGAACGTGACCCACACCAGACCAACTGGAATGGCCCTTCTGGGAATGTGGATCTGGGGCAGGACGGCATCTGGACAGAAAACTTTCAGAGCTACTTAAAGCTGGGATCAGGCCTTAAGAGCCTGTCCACCGGTCCCTGTTTCGCCGCTGCCCTGATCCTCACCCCTCCCTCGGGTTCTGGGAGCTACCCCCTACCCTTACAGTACATTCCCGGTCCACTTCTTGGAGGCAGTGTGGAGGACTTCCACACCCTACAACAATGTGTCTCAGTACCCCCTGCCCCGCACAGATGAAGAAAGCAATCCCCAGGGCCCAGGAACTAACGTGGAAGGGGGATGAGAAGCCAGCCTCCAGACTGGCAGCCTGTGTCCCCTTCCCAACATCCTCCCAGGGACTGTCCGCCTGGGCCTCTTGCCTTCCCCTTGCTGCCACATCACTCTCTCGTGTTCCACGTCATCCCCGCTCGCAAACCAGCATCTCTTTCAACCCTCAAGGCTCTTTTTCTGCTGGTACCAGGCCATTTTCATAAATATTTCATTTTAAAATAAATCTCGGTGTCTCGTTTGTCACAACATTTCTGAAGTTCATTCCTCTGCCCCATTCCTCTGCCAACGTGCTCATTCCAGAGGAGGGCCCTTCCCACTTGAATGTTGGCAACGTCCTGGCCTTTTGGCTTCCTCTCCTGCCACCTTCCTCTCTCCCAGAGAGAAAATGAGGTTTGGACTTGGGTGGGTTGAAAGCCCATCCGTGCATGCCACGCATAACATTCCCTTCCTCGGCACTGATGCATTCTGAGACAAAAAAGCCTTTGATAATGTTTCTCTGGGGGCCCGTTTGGCGCCATCTTGCAAACTGAGCGGCCTTGGCCAAGTTCCCCCGGCTGGAGGGTAAGCAGTGGGAGCTGACCAAGGGCACGCTCAGTCCCCGCCCAGGTCTCTGGGCTGCCTCTGCAACCCAGCCCTGCAAGTTGCCACATCCCCACCCAACGCAGGGGTTGAGGGCATGGTCACAGTCATGGTACCTATTCCACCTAAACAGGTTTCACCGAATTGAGCCTCTACAAAAATGGCCCTGTTTGGCAGCCAGGGATCGTACCCGCCCCTCAGGAAGTGGTTACATATTAGAATTCAGGGTACCTCCTGCAGCTGGGAAATACATTCTACAGGTTGTCCTCTGGGGGCCCATAAGGAATTCACCCCTGTGATTAACTTAACTGGCCATCCCATTTCCCTAAAGCCCTGAACAGATCCAGTTGAGAGAGCAGCTCTCTGGCAATGAACAACTTGAGTTTTTTTAGAGGCAAATCAAAGTATAACAGATTCAAGTAATTCAGCATATCACAATAAACATTGTGACCGGAGCTAGGCTAGATTTTCACCGACATATACAGTGAAGTGTGGGTATGCCAGTCCGTGTATGTACAACCTGACACCTATTATTAGATTCGTCCTGGACCTTTGTAAAAGTTTTTCTGGTGTGAACTATTGAATTTGCTATTCACTAGAAACTTCCCCTGCAACTTAAAATCAGATTAGTAACTTACTTTTGTGTGGAAATCAGAAGGAGCATGTGGTACAATGGAATGACCACATATGTGGAACATGTATGTGTGTGTTCCACTTGGGAGAAATTACTTTTGTAAGTGCAGGCTGAAGAACCTATTTTTAAATGAATTCTCTTAAACTTAAAATTCATTTTAAAGCTAAGCCCCTACCACCATAAAAAAATAGAGAGAGAAAGAGAGAGGGAGAAGGTGGGCAGATTTCAACAACTACTTTCATGGCCATGTTGCATTAGGCGAGTTCTCTAAATGATCTCTTCAACTCAAGGTTCTGGCCTCAAAACTAGACTTGCTTCTGTCCTTGTCTCCAGTGCACTCTTGTGCCCCTGAAAGTTGAATCATGGGCAGGAGTTTCCAGTATTTTCATTCTTTCCCTGCTTTGAAGGCCATTCATCTTCATGTTGATTTTCCCTCCGCCCTCTTGAAAAAAATGTATGCGTCCCCAAGATGGAGAGCCAGGAGTTGGCACCTGGGGACGAGATCACATGGAACAGGAAAGGCGAGGGCCTGGCCAGTGCAGTGAGCCACCACCACAGACCACGGTCAGCATCTCAGGAAGGGAAGTGAGTCAGTCTTCTGAATTCTGTGGTAACGAACCCAGAGCCTCTGTCACCCTCTCCCCTCCCTGTGGGCGCATGCCTGACCAAGCGTGGGGCCTCCCAGCGTGAGGCAGGGCCAGACAGTTGATCTTTTGCCCTTAACCATGCAAACTGCTGCTCTTGAGTATCAAGTGGTTTTCATATTCTTAATCTAGACTCACTTTCAAAATACATGCCATTTCCAGTAAGGAGAACTTGAATAATACATGTCTACAGTGGACTCTAAATTCGCTTTTTCTGAAGTGACTTCAGAACAGATGAAATTACTATAGACACAGGTATTAAAAAATTTTATATACCTTAATAAGAACCTGTGCATTTGGATGAATGCAGTTGAATAAATTGAACTGAATTGAATGGGTCTATTTATCCAAACATTCCATCCATATAAAAGCACACACAGTAAAATGGCTTTAGAAAGTCATGCTGATGACAATGACGGTACTACCAGCACTACTACTGCGAGGCTTCCAGAGAGTAACTCAAATGACCAGTCCCAGCTGTCAAGGAGCTTACTGCCTGATTACACACACACACACACACACACACACACACACACACACACACCACACACCACACACTACCCAGTCCCTAAAACCTCAGAATCTTACCTGATTCTTCCCTCTCCTTTACCTTGTGCACCAACTTGCTTCCCAAGTCTTTCTCATTCTAGCTTCATAAATTTAGTATTAACCTTCCTATATTTTCCTCTCCAACCCAGGCTGCCTCAACTCTATTTCAGGCCCTCTTGCTTCTTTCCCAGACAACCCCAATAGCCTCCTTTCAGGCACAGGATGTTGCCTGTAAAAGGCCACCAGTGTGGGCAGGGCTGACAAAGGCGTAGCACTCATCCTGCCACCCCGACTCCCTCAACCATAACAGACCACACTAATCAGTCCCAGTGCTCTTTCCCCTGAGCCCAGACATGACTGCACAGCCCCTCATAGCACACTCCTCCAAGGTCACTACCAATTTACCAGAGTTCTCCTGGAAACAGGATCTATTTATCACCCCCGATCCAGGTCCTTTAAAACAAGATTCTTCAACCAGGACTGAGCATCAGCATCACAGGTGCCTGAACAGGACCTAAGGTCGAAAACAGAATCTGTGGGCATGAATATGGGCATTGTAAAACGCAACCTGCATGATTTTTGATGTGCAGTCTTCATTAAGGACTAAGTAAAACTAACCCAAACCGGAAAGTTTTGCCCCCTTCAAATCCTCTCTCTCCTCTCCTTTGCCACTTACTGCCTTACAACCTTCACTGGTTCCTGTTCCACAACTACGAACCTTGAACTTCTCCTAGCCAGCTCCTGACAACTTCTGTTTGGACACCAGGCACATTAGTCCAAGACTAATACCAAGACAGGTATACCCTACAAGGAGCAGATGTCAGGATGGGATTAGATGTGCAAAGCTTTACTAGAGCAAAGACCTACGAGAGAAAATGTGGAAGGAGCCAGAAGGGGCTGGGAGAGTTGACCAGGGAGGGGTCTGACCCTTTGAAAAGGCGAGGGAGATGAAGGAAGGTTGGGTGCAAACATCTTGGACTGCAGTGAAGTACTAACGTGAGTTCAGCAAGGCCTTCAGGAGGTCCTGGAGCCAAAGTCACCCATCAGAGGAATCTGGTGTTTTGGCATCCCTGGCATGCTGAGTCATTAGCCGGGAGCAGACCATGGGAAGCATGGCTTCGGCACAAATGCAGCCGCTTCAGAGCGTAGTAGCCGAGGATTCAGCCAATTAGTGACTCCCTGCAATTGCAAATCGAAGAGGTGCATTCTCAGAGCTGCTAAACCACATCACTGACAGCGGCTGGGACCACTGGATTTAACAAATAAATATATGGGATGCGGATCACCAGGGGCTGGGGGAGTAGGAGGAATGGGGAGATATTGGTCCAAAGGTATAAACTTCCAGTTATAAGATTAACAAATTGGGGGATCTAACGTACAGCATGATGATTATAGATAATAAAATATACTGTATCATATACTTGAATGGTGCTGAGAGTGGACCTTAAGTGTTCTCATTACAAAAAAGAAATGATAACTATGTGACCAGATGGAGGTAGAAGCTAATACTATGGTGGTAAAATCATTTTGTTATAAATGTATCAAATCAACGGTCATACACCTTAAAATTACACAAGGTTATGTGTCAATTATATCTCAATAAAGCTGGGGAAAAAATACAGGACACCAGGTTCGATCTGGATTTCAGGTAAATAACAAATAATTTTAGTCTAAGAGTGCGCCAAATACGGATGTCTGGTATCTGGCTTGCCTTAGGCTGTATCCCTAACACCCCTCATCTTTGGAACTGGATCTGTAATTTGGTACAATCCCAACAGCTCCCTCCCCTGTCGGTCTCTCTCCTATGCAGTCATCCATCCGCCCCTCCCCACTACTCTAGATCATCTCCTGGAAACACTATTCTGGTCATGCCAGCCCCCGCCCAAGGAACTTCCAATAGCTCCCATGACTTTCAGAATGAACCTCAAACTCCTCAGGCTGCCATTTGGCCTTATTTTGCAACGCTGATTCCCACTGACCTTTATGGCCCCTGGGCTCTAATCAGACCAGACCTTGTAGTTATCAAGACACACTCTATATAATTCCAGACATCCTGCCTTTGCTCACGCTAGTCCTCCACCCCGGAATGCCCTTCCCAGAGGTGCCTTCCCCCAAATCTCCACATTTCCAACTTTGACCTGTGCTTCAGGGCTAGCTCAAGTGCTGCTTTCTCCTTGAAGAGATAAGCTATGTACACCATCGCCCTGCCCCGAATCCCTTCCACCTAGTGGCACAGGAAGAAGCCAAAATAACATAGAAGGAACGTAACCTGATATGTCCTGAACACCGAGCTTTCCGTATGGAGTGGATTTTAGCAAACAACATTTCCCAGTTCCACGGGTGGTATTAATAGCAATAGCTCTTGTACAACCAACAGGGTAACTTTCGCTTTTAGGCCCGGTGCAGATGTTTAATTAATCAGGGCCGCCGTCCTTGTTCGCCCTCGACTGGGTTTCCCTGGTGATTACCCACCGGAAAACTCAGCCCTTTAATGCAAACAACGTCCTGATTAATGTTTTGTGCTGTGCACCAGGTTAGGGGAGCAGGTCCTTCATTAGTGAGCCAGCCTGGACTGCAAACGTTTAGTCCTGAAAACTCAAACCTCATTTCATACACAACTATCTTTCCATTTTCTTGTGTGTCAAACCTTTCCTTAACTCCCTTTTCTTCCTCCCAACTTTGATTTGGGGGAAGGAAGTTTATATCAACTGAATATAAAATATTAAATTATTGTGACTTCAGCATAGTTTTGAGATTGACTCGAGCAGTGAGAATGCCCTCCACCTAGCTGCGTTGCGGCCGCTCCACAGTCCTGAGCTTGGGTGTGCCTGCCTTTTGTTGATGGCACACGTATTCATTCCTTCAGTGTCTTTCTGTCTCCCTCACTAGAAAAGCGGAGGAAATCAGATGATGAAATGAAAACCTTTAAATAAAATATCATTCAGACAAAGGAAAAGGATTTTCCTCTGGGTCATTATCACTGGAAACCCAGTGAAAAGATAATAAGCACAAGATTCCTGATTAATTAAACATTTGTGCTCATTGTATGCAATTATTCTGGGGAAGATCAACTCTGGGACATCTGTTTACTCAGCCTTGGGTTGAGAAACCACCAAACTACCTCTGCCCTGCATCTCCAGGCACAATGTCAAGCCATAGAACTGATAGCTCAAAAGGCCGAGGAATGTATCAGCTAATTTTCTAGGTTGGAAACATATGACCACACTACGTGAGCAATACATTATGAAGGCTGAGTAAACTCGTAGAGGGTTAACTGGGGAAATCAAAAGTGACAATATGTTAATATAATACATATTTACCAATATACATAATCATTTTATGCTATTAAATATAGTTGATAAACATTTTCATGAATGCTTCAATTATTATTGTTTTTTACGCAGTGAAACCACATTTCTAGCTTTTTTTTCCTTCTCACCCAGTGTCTTAGTCTGTTTGGGCTGTTATGATAAAATACCACAGACTGGGTAGCTTATAAACAACAGAGATCTATTTCTCACTGTTCTGGAGAGTGGAAATCCAAGATCAGGGTGCCAGCACGGTCAGGTGAGGGTCCTCCTCTGGGTTGCAGACTGCCAACTTCCTGCTGTGTCCTCACATGGTGGAAGAGGGCAAGAGATGTCTCTGGAGCCTCTTTCACGGGAGCACTAATACCATTCATGAAGGTTCTGCCCTCATAAACTAATCACCTCCCAAAGGCCTCACTTCCTAATACTACAACCTTAGAGATTAGGATTTCAACATATGAATCTGGCAGGGGGACACATATTCAGACCATAGAACCCAGTTAGGTCTTCAGTTTCAATGATTTTCCTAATACCACTAATCCCTTAATTGTCATCCTTGTCTTATCTCCCTCCCCTGGCAGTTGGGGCCAGAGACTATCTCTGCCCAGTTTCGTGGGAGCCCAGGAATGGGGAAAAGTAAGTGCTTCTCCCCTTGTCAGTTGATGAGCAAAAAACCAAAAGCTGCGCATTCAAGAGAATCAAGGTCCAAGAGTGGGTTAAACAGAAAGTGAAACTGAGGCCCAGGAGGTCAAATGGGAGGAGACCCAGGGCAGGGAAGGAGCAAGGGCTAGAAAACCTACTGGCTGGAATCCAGGTGCCTGGAGCAGCTTCCCGTGAATTTCTCCTTGGCAATCCCGGAGGCCTCAGGGAGGAAGAGTCTGGATTCTCAGCCAGAGAACCTGCATTAGATGTGATCAAATGAGCAAAAATGTTTAAGGAATTGGTAACAACTGGTTGATTCTCTCTGTTCATCCAATACCACATTCATCTGCTGAGACCCGGGTTCTGGTGCGCCAGGGTCTGGGTGTCCTCAGATCTATCTAGAAGAGGACTCTAAAACCATAGCTTCCCCTGTGAGGTGAGAGATGGGTTACCACACCCATTCTTCTGAGTGAATGAATCACACTGTCTTAGGAGTCATTGCAGGAAAGCTGTGACTCTGGGACCTGGCTGATAATCTCCATCTGGCCATAATCTGTGGGAAGAAGAGGGTGGCTAGGCAAGCATTATGATGAAAGTCTTTGAAAGCATCTTCTAAAATCAGGATGCCCACCAAGGGATGAAATGAAAAAGCAAACAATGTGCTCCACTCCTCCCACCCCAAACAAACAAACAGGAAGAACACAAGAAGTGACCTGGGAATCCATGAAGGTAGAAGATCTTTTTTTAAAAAGAGTATAGCTGATGCAGATGGAGATCCTGTGCAGGGCATGGAAATGATCATTTTCATGAGGTTATCTATAGAGTGCCAGATTCTAAAGGACAAGGCATCCCAACATGCTGGGCCTCCAAGGGCTACCTCTGAGTCGTCCTAAATCTCAGGTGCCGTATGTGTAGATAGTCCTTCTCTGTATATGCTCTTGCCTATTGTTTCTGTTTGTTGTGTCCAAGATGTATGGCCAGAACTTCCTTTGGTCATGTGACTTCCAGAAATGGAACAACCTCTTGACATGTGCTCTACTTTCCAGGATGCAGGAATTGTTCAGGGTGCTGGCTGCATGGTGTACAGCAGAAGATAATATCACACTCATGAAAAGACGGTGTCCAACGGTCCCTGTTCTGGACCTGTGCTCCTTAGTCTCTCAACTGCCCTTGCTTCCCGGGGTCTGAGCGTGCCCTTTGAGGCAGTCCCTCTAAGCTTGGAGGCAGCCATGACAGCGACTGATAACTCTTACGCCCCCATGGTATAATGCCTCTCGTAGGGCCTCCAGCTTCCAGGAGTTAGGCAGATGTGATGCTAGGGGATGGCTCTTCTTAGTTCAAAATAATCTCCTTTTAGAGTGGGTGCTCTAGGTTTGATTATGTGGGTCTGGGCCAGTTTGAGATAGTACAGGATCAAGGCGTTGTTATTAGTTTCCTATTGTTGCTGTAACAAATTACCACAAACTTAGTAGCTTCAAACAATACAAACTTATAGTTCTGGGGGTCAGAAGTCCAAAATGAGTCTTATCAAACTAAAATCAAGGCATAGGCAGGGTTGTATTCCTTCTGGAGGCTTTAGGGAAGGATTTTTTTCTTGTCTTTTCAAATTTCTAGAGGCTGCCTGCACATCTTGGCTAATGGCCCCTTCCTCTTTCTTCAGAATGTATCACCCCAACCTCTGCTTCCCTTGTTACATCTCCTTTTTCTATCTTTGACCCTCTTGCCTCCCTCTTATAAGGACCCTTATGATTACAATGGGCACACCCAGGACATCTCCCCATCTCAAGATTCTTTTTAAATTTTTTTTTAAAGATTTATTTTATTTATTTATTTTTTGGCTCTGTTGGGTCTTCGTTGCTGTGCGCGGGCTTACTCTAGTTGCTGCGAGCAGGGGCTACTCTTTGTTGCGGTGCGACGGCTTCTCATTGTGGTGGCTTCTCTTGTTGCAGAGCATGGGCTCTAGGCGCACAGGCTTCAGTAGTTGTGGCACACGGGCTTCAGTAGTTGTGGTGCAGGGGCTTAGTTGCTCCATGGCATGTGGGATCTTCCCAGACCAGGGCTCGAACCTGTGTCTCCTGCATTGGCAGGCGGATTCTTAACCACTGCGCCACCAGGGAAGCCCCCCCATCTCAAGATTCTTAACCACATCAGCAAAGTCCCTTTTGCCATGTAAGGTAACATATTCACAGGTTCCAGGGATTAGAATGTGGACATCGCGGCAGAGCGGGGTAGGGAGAGCATTATTCTGTCTACCACAAGTGTATTTGAACACCAGGAAGCCTTGTTGGGACTAATACACTTGGTTGGGACTGATCAGGTGAATTCCTTACCGATCTTGAGATGATCAGATACTGGAACATACAGAGTGAAATGTTTTTTTAGATGTTGAAGCAGCAGTTGGTAATGCCCAATGAACCCTGGAAATTCACAAACATCTTTGCCTATTCTGGAAAGGGCTGACTCCTTGGGAGACTTCACGCAAACAGCCTGGCTGGACTGAATATGGCCCATGAATTTCATCTCTAGCCTCACAAATTTATGTCTTTGGACAAGACCAGAGGTTGTGTTGCCCCAAGTCATGAGGAATAAATTAGGGCAGTAACTCTTAAGTCAGTGTGTCAAGGTTCATTGTTTCTCAGGATGTTAATCATTTTGCTGTACTAAAAAGGGTTCGTGGTCAAATTCAAACAAATTTGAGAAAAACATAGTTAAGTTCCAACCTAATTACATCTATTTGACTCAAAGAGATTCTTTTTATTTGAGGAGCCGGTAGAGCCTTTAATATGCTAACAAGCAGTTGAGCCCACTAAAGGGGAATGAATATAACATACTCCCAAAGGCTTTGACCTTGAAACCCCTTAGTAGCAGGGTACCTCTTCATGTCTTCTAGAACTTGGGTTCTATGGAACAGAACTGGGGAACCAATGGATAAGAATATTAACTCTTTAGATGATGGTGTTCTGTCCAGGGTTTGACCAGGAGACTGGTAATTCAGTGTATGGAAGGTTGTTTATTACTCATCTACTTCTTGGATGTGGGTGAAATGCCGGCACCCCAGGGTTTCCATCTACAAAGGTCTATGTTGCAGGAGCAGGCAACTGACTTAGCTGGTGGGACTAAGGAGGACACTGTATTCTATCAGAGGCAGAACACCTTGGGATGCTGGCATTTTTCTTCTTTACAGAGAATATAGGAGCCTAGAAAGAGACATAACAGGGCCTGAAGAAGCTTTCCCATAAATTCATGCCTTTTTGTTTGGAAATGATGTCAATTTCAAGTTCAGCAATGACGTCTACCCACCTGGTGGGAATACAGAGCAATTGCTTTCTGTGTTTGAAAATACATCCTGATAGACAACATATTTTTCCAGGAACCCAGACATAGACATCAGACTCCCTCTGGAGGACCCCTGGGTGAATCTGACGGACAGATATGGTAAAGGGGTGAGGCAGGTTCCACTGGTCACTCACCTCTCCATAGACCTACCAGGCAATGGTGGTACATCCCACTGCTGGGCAGGGGGCCTCATAGCCACAGTCACCCAACTTGTGATCCTCCCTCTGCAGACATTAACATGACCTTTCCATCCTGTTGGACAGGTAAAAGAGATGGTGGCTATTAAAACATGTGGGAGGTCTCTAGACCCCTTTAACCTCCCTTGAGACTTTCCTGGAACCAAGCCAGTAAATTCAATATCATCTCCAGTGAGTAGTATTTTCCTTATTTCAATGTCTTTAGGATACGAGGTTCCATACGTACTCTACTGCTCACAGCTGAAGTGCCCATCGCCTCCCTCCAGTCACAGCCACTCTGCCTATTGCCCCTGGTCCAGTGTGCTGTCCTCATCATCTGTCTCTCCCTGGGTCCTAGACAGGCAAGCAGTGGAAGCCTCTGGGTTCCTTCCTGCATCAGTCAGGAGAGGTTGCTTAGGCTACAGTAACAAACAACCCCACGTTTCAGTGGCTTAAAGCAAAAGTGTGTTTCTCACTCATTCCATACGTTCACCCCTCATCAGCACGGGGGGGTCTCCTCCACACTGGCCTCACTCAGGGGCTCAGGCTAACAGATCCTGCACCATCTAGAGCAGGGGTCCCCAACCCCCGGGCCTCGGACCGCTACCGGTCCGAAGCCTGTTAGGAACCAGGCCGCACAGCAGGAGGTGAGTGGTGGGCCAGCGATTGAGCGAAGCTTCATCTGCCGCTCTCCATCACTTGCATTATCGCCTGAACCATCCCCTTGTCCGTGGAAAAGTTGTCTTCCACGAAACCAGTCCCTGGTGCCAAAAAGGTTGGGGACTGCTGATCTAGAGCACAGCTAGCCAAATGGGAGGGAGGGAGGAAAATGGTAAACGTACTGACTCTCAAAGACTTTTGCTCACATTTCATTATTAGTATTTTTCATAGCGGCTAT
This sequence comes from Balaenoptera borealis, assembly GCF_965194805.1. Classification (NCBI taxonomy): domain Eukaryota; kingdom Metazoa; phylum Chordata; class Mammalia; order Artiodactyla; family Balaenopteridae; genus Balaenoptera; species Balaenoptera borealis. The sequence continues at coordinate 57,438,791 of NC_138865.1, forward strand.
CATTTACTGAATACTTACTCTGGGTCAAACACTTTACAACCATTTAATCCCAAGCACAATAAACTTAGGACGTGTTTATTTCCTCCATTTTTAAAATAAGAGACCAAAATCTTAAAGAGATTAAGTAATTTACTGCACATCTAGAAGTGGCAGAAACTGGCTTTGATTCCTCGTCCAGCTAGCTCCCAAATTCCTGCTATAACTAACTTGCCTTCCTCCCTAGAGAAGTTTCTCTGATTTCTTATTTATTTACTTATATTTATTTCTTACATTTATTTCTCACTACTTATTTATGTGAAAAAGCTTACAAAAATATAACAGTTAAATCACAGTTATATATTAAATAAATTGTCTTATTGAAAGGGGAAAATTTAAGTGAAAAATATATAATATAGCAAAAAGCACATAACAATTAGTATAGTATTTACATTCATCTTTGTTATTCATCTGCTGGTGAAGTTGGTAGCATGTTTCCCCACTCACACTTGTAAGAAGAACTTCATTTGTTCAGTAACTATTTTCCTTCTCTGACCCCAAATATCTCTTGACAAGTCTCTGAATAATTAATTTACATTTTAAGAGACTTTTCAGTGCCAGAGTCCATTGATGACTTCTCTGCTGCCCAGAAGCTCTTGATCAGTGACACTGCACTTCCATTTGAGGTCCCTGAATTCATGCTCAGAACCAACAGAATGAATTCACATATTTGTAATACTTTGTGACTTGATTCATTCAGTTAACCACTTGTCAAAATACGTGCATTTCCAGAATATTTTTGATGTTTTATAGAGATAAAAAAGGCAAGTATTTAAAATCCAGACTGTTCTGGAAAACAGAGAATATATGGTAATTAGAGATTGTAGCCATTCCAAAACCACCAACAGTGCTAGAAAAAAAAAAAAGGAATTTCCTCCTCCTGGTATTTATATCTTCTTGGTATAAATCAACTAATCAATTGACTTAGCATTGCCCAGGTAGAGGGTTATTCCTCTTCCCACAAGGGAAACTTCTCTAACCATGTCTTGTCTTCCCCCGCCCCCCGCCACTTCCCTCTCTCTCTCTTTCTCTCACCCCTACCAACCCTTACCTAAACCCAGATTGTCCTTACGGCTTAACTCTTGCCTATGGGAAAACTAGAAATAATGATAGAAAAACCTGGTAGCCTTCTGTCTTCTTACAACAGAATTTGAAGTCCCTTCCATAAGGAATTAGGCTTTATTTGGGACGGCCCTTCATCCGTCCATCCATAGGGGTCACCCAATTTATTTTTAGCAGGCATTGGATGGAAATCAACTCACCAACATATGAAAGATGTTCATTCTAGGGACTTGATTCTGGTTCTTAGGAACCGCTGGAGAGAAGAGGTCAGAGCTCAGAATTCTCCCTCTAGGTATGCAGGGCAATATGGTGCAACTCGAAAAAAGTCACGGGTGAGGAGTTAATTCCCAAATCAAAGGCTTTGGAGAGGGATTTTGAAAGCAACAGATTTGTTCCCACTTTCTTCAATTAATCCACTACTTCTTTAGATTTAGTCAGTCTTCCGAACAGCCCTAAAAATAAAAGCCTATTATCCATGGGCAAAATTGTTCAATCTTGGCTGTTAATTCAAATGACAAAAAGGCCTGACTAGAAAGGGATTTCTCTGGAGAGTAATATTGGTGGCCCTAGGTGATGTCTCCTGAGTTCACACTATCTCTAAAAAAAGGCTATTCTAGGCTTCTAAGGGCCCAGTTCCCCATAACCCTCTAGCTGCCCAGGGTATCAGCATCTTTCTGAAAAGCACAGTAAGGAGAAAAAGTAGAACCAACCTTCTAATGAACTGAGGAGTTGACAGGATCCCGGCATTGGAGTACAACTCTACAGGGTGCCATTCAAATTACTTTCTGTGTGAATAGTGATCTCTGGGGCTATGCAGCCCTAGGAAGTAAGCTGAGGGTATGATGGAGTCTGATTTACTACTGATTAAGCCTAAATGGTCATAGTTTATTCAATGAGGAAACAAGTTGTTTAAGAAGCTAATGAATGCATAAGGTCCAAGTATTATCAGGAAGAGAAAATAATAATATTTAAATGATGATGCTGTTGCTAATACAGATAAAAATTTATCTCTTTGGCTAAATATTGCTTAATTTGCTTAAATATTGATACATGTGCAAAGAAATCCACTTTCAACCTTTGGACCCCCCTGTAGTTTAGGAGCCAATGGAATCATCTCCTGCCCTTTCTCACTTTCTCCTGGCCTTCAGTTTTACTAAGGGCAAGACTATGAGCTTCTTAGAAATAATGACATCATGTCTTTGTAGCTGCTAGCAGCTTCTTTTACAAGATAGCCTACAAAGGGTTAGAAAATGACAATTCATTTAAGAGGCAATAAAACGGGTTAACAAACATCCCAGACATACTGAACAATGTTGTGGGGATACGGAGATCAGCTCCTAACATCCATCCTGCCCTCCTCCTCATGGGTCTTCCTGTACCGCAGAAGCTAGAAATCTCAAATCTACACTTACAGGACTCCCTTGCACCTAGAGTTCCAGGTGCGATTTAAATTGGAAGGCAAAACTGAGTCAAGGCTGCGTTTTGTGCTCCTTCTACCATTTCCGCTGGCAAACAATGCGGTGGGCTCTGGTTTTCCTGTAGAGACTACTCCCCCCCGCCCCTCTCCACCGCCAGCTGCGGTGGCGTCACAGGGCAGAAGCAGTTCTTTCTGTGATCTCTGCGATGCAGCTCTCGAAGTCGTATCTCAGAGCCCAACCCAGTCCTGCTTCTTCTGCAAAGCATGTAATGAAATAAATCTTCTCCATAAACCAGATCAGGTGAATTCTATTCCCAGCTATGGAACCTGACTGATTCCAAGTTCACCCAACCTCAGTTACAACCAAAGAAATAAAAACTGCCTCTTAAAGTAGCAAAATACTTTCACAGTGCTACTTAATACTTGTGTTGGTGCCACAAAACAGGTATTCTCAACATCATAGGTTAAGGAGCAAGTAAGTATAAGCCCTTAGGAAAGCAATTAGGTAATAAGAATTGAGAACTTCTAAAAGTCTATATCCCAGGAATCCTTCTTCTTAGAATCCTAATTTTAAAATATAGAAAAAAGTTGTATGTACTATGAGGTCCACTGCAGTATTATTTATAATGCTTTAAAAGTGGGAACAAGGGACTTTCCTGGTGGTCTAGTAGTTAAGAATCCGCCTGCCAATGCAGGGGACACGGGTTCAATCCCTGGTCCGGGAAGATTCCACATACCATGGAGCAATAAGCCTGTGTGCCACAACTACTGAGTCTGTGCTCTAGAGCCCACGAGCCACAACTACTGAGCCCACGTGCTGCAACTACTGAAGCCTGTGTGCCCTAGAGCCCGCGTGCCACAACTACTGAAGTCCGTGCGCCTAAAGCCTGTGCTCTGCAACAAGAGAAGCCACCGCAGTGAGAAGCCTGCGCACCGCAATGAAGAGTAGCCGCTGCTCGCCACTACTAGAGAAAGCCCGCGTGCAGCAATGAAGACCCAATGCAGTCAGAAAAAAAAAGGAAACAAGCTAAAACTACAATCAATCATAGGGAATGTAAAATAATCATGTGTTATCCATGTGGCTTGCCCATAGCAACATGAGGGTATGTTTAATTGACTCTATTAAATCTTAAAATCAAAACAGTAAATTTTTTGTGCAGTATGATAAAAACTATCACAATAAAACATGCAAACATGCATAGAAAATATAAAGTCAACATGCCAAAATGGAAAAATAATCTTCTCGGGGTGGAGAGTCTGGGCAGCTTTTTTGAAATTTCTTTCACTTTTCTGTTTTTTTCCCCTTAACTTCTTTAATTAAAATGTACATTTTTAAATAGAAAAAAAAAAAAACCTTTAAAAAGTTATCTCTAATACACCAGCATAAAACCTTTTGTAGTTAACTTTCTACTGCTCAAATTCATCATTCCCCTCCCCCATCATCCAATATTTATTAAGCAGGCCCTTTAATGTCACAAGACTCTGCTGCCATGCATTGATTTTTATGATCTTACTGGAAAACTGCTAGGTGCATAGAATGATATCTGTGCATGGTGTCTGCATGCACATCATGTATCACTTTGGATTGCCAGACAGCAAAGGAAAAACACCATAAACACTAATTTTTACTCCTAGATGGCTTAGTAATTTGCTAAATTTCCTCATAATTGCTTCTAATGATTCATTACATTAGCGTAGAAGGGGGTGGCTATAAATTTTCCATGAAAACAAAATTTAAATACAATGCATCCAAAAATGTCTCCACAGACCCAGGTGGCAACCTGTTTTCCTTATTAGGCAAATCCGACAGACACTGGCAACACATGCTGCTTCTTAATGTGACAGAGCAGACTGAGCCGAGGAAGCAGCACTCAGAGCGTGATGCTGGCTTTGTGAGGGTGCAGCAGCAGCAGCTCTCACCACCGTCATTCAGGTACGAAAGCATGTGGGGAGCTGACTTCTTCTGGGGTGGGGGGTTTCCACTAATCCCCTGCATTCTCCCCTGAGAGGCGTCAGCACCTCCTGGTAATTCAGAGCAAGGCTGGTGATTACTTCATTCATTCGTTAACTCTTTCATTCACAAAATCCGTATCAAGCACCTGCTCTGAGCGAGGCGGTGTGGGAAACAAGCTGCTCCTGAAGGGGGCTGAGGGAAGGCGATCTACAAGTAAACACCATAACCCAAGGTGGTGGACTGCCTCCCAAGGGGCACAATTGTGGTCCAATCCCAACGCTACCTGAGTTCTGTCTAGAAAGGGAACTGAAGAGCTTCAGGGAGGAGGTAGCAATGGAACTGGACCTTAAAGGATGATTAAAATTGACAGTGTATGTAGCTGCTGTGGAAAACAGCACGGCAGTTCATCGACAAGTTAACCATAGAGTTACTCTATGATCCAGCAATCCCACTTCTGGGTACATCCCCAGAAGCAGGGAAAGTGGGGGCACAAACAGATATTTGCACACCCACATTCACAGAAGATTATTCACAATAACCAAAAGATGGAAACAACCCAAGTGCCCAATGATGGATGAATGGATAAAGAATGTGATAGATCCATGTGATAGATCCATATGATAGAATATTATTCAGCCTTAAAAACAAGTGAAATTCTGATACATGCTACAACATGGATGAAACTTAAAGACATTATACTAACTGAAATGAGCCAGATACAAAAGGATAAAATATTGTACGGTTCCACTTATTTGGGGTGCTCTGGAAGAGTACAGTTCACAGAGACAGAAAGTAGAATGGTGGCTGGCAGGAGCCGGGCGGGGAGAGGAAATGCAGAATTCTCGTTTCAGTCAGGCAAGATGAAAAAGTTCTGGGCATGGATGGTGGTGATGGTTGCATAGTAATGAGAATGCACTTAATGCCACTGAACTGTACACTTAAAAACGGTTCAAATGGTCGATTTAATGTTACATCTATTTTACCACAATTTTTTAAAGTGTTGAGAAGAGGAAGGGCACTTGAGCCAGAGCACAGAAGTGGGAGGGATGGGCTTCAGTCAGGAAACAGGGAGGAGGGCAATTTGTCTGAAACATATTGGTTTCAACAATAACAATAACAATAGTGGTAGCCATAAGTATAACTTTTAAATACTGTTTATTATCATGCCCTGAGCCCTGTACTACTTCTTTTGCTAGCATTATCTTATTAAGTCTTCTCAATGATCCATAAAGTAGGTATTTTCATTATCCCAAAGTTAGAGCTGAGAAACCTGTGGCTAAGAGAGGGCAAATAATTTGCCCCGTAAGCATCAGAGCCAAGACCTGACTGTGCCTATCTCTCCCCAGAACCCACCCTGCATGTTTTTGCCTCCTGCCAGCAATGTGGGAGAAGTGGGTTGGACCCTTGAACACCAGATTAAGGAGTTGGGCCATCATGAGTAAACAGAAGGGATATAGGAAAGAATTCTGAACAGCAGAATTATGTAAAGAGAACTTCATTCAGGGAATATCAATCTGGCAGTGAGAGATAGCAGGCTAAAGGGAAACTTGGAATTTTTCCAACGAATAAATAATGACAATCTGACTGGAGAGGCTAAGATGGGAAGAGGAGGATGGACAGAGATAGGAGATATCTTCAAGGGCTCGGGAACAGACTAAGTGTGGAGGATAAGATCAGTCTGATATTATTCTGTGGTTTTTAACACTGGGAAGATAGTGTAGCTATCAAAAATAGGAAGCCCAGGGAAGGAAACAGGACTGGGAAGGAAGAGAGTGTGCTGGGAGCATGAGGAGTTGAAAATGCTAGGAGATCTGATTGGTGGAGATGTTCCTCAGACTGTTAGAAAATGAAAGTGTCTGATGTTAGTTTCAGAAGCTCAAGCACTCAGGCAGGAAAACTATGGCAGCTAGTGTGAGGGCTGGGACCACACAGCTGAAACCTCCCCTGGATTCATGCATTTAGGAGTTCTCAAGATGCTGGCTGGCTCCCTGCCCGCTCACTCCCCCAGTCTACACTCTCCACCCATGCACACCAGCCCCCAATCACCCATTAAGTGATAACAAGGAATATCAGACACGAGGAAATCACAAACACGAGTAAGAAAGACCGAGATGAACAAATACAAACAAATGACCACAGAGAAACTGGAGATAATTCAGTGAACCAAAATCACTTTCATTGGTATTCTGCAAGAGATTTGAGACAAAACTGCATCCATGAAATGAGACCATGTTGCTATGATAAAAGAAAAACCAGCAATCCATAAAGAATTCTTTGAAATAAAAATGATCAGTGTCATAGTAACAATATTTCGATAGAAAATTTGGAGTCAGGGAAATAGCCCAGAAAGCTGAGCAAGTAGTTAATAAGACCTAAGACTCAGTAAGAAGAGAGACCCAGATTACCAGTCCAGAAGGACCAACTTCTGACTAATCAAAGACACAATACAAGAACAAAAGCTCATGAGTCTACATGTCAAAGGAGTCCATTGAGTTCCCAGCACAAGGAATGAAAAGAACCACACCTAGATACACCTTTGTAAAACCTCCACACCAACAATACAGAGATCCTGAAGTCTTCCAGAGTTAAAAAGATAGGCCACCTTCCTGGATGCCGTGGGCATGGGAGCCAAGAAGACAGTGGAGGTCACATGTGAGACACCCTCCCTGTGAAGGCTTCCGTTTAGAAGGCCTGCCTTGGGCAGCACAGACAGTCCCAGTGAGCCAGAATTTAATTCCCTCCCATGTTTGCCCTAACTTCCAGGAGAGAACTTCCTATTTGCAGAGCACTCCATGTGGGTCTGATGCTATCAGCAGGTCGGAGTGATCAGGGAATGAAAGGAGAGTCTCTCCTCTCATCATTTCCCCAGGCTCTGCAGAGAAGGAACAGACACTGGCTCAGTGGGGACGAGGCTCTGAGTCACTAGGGTGTCTCAGTGTCTGTGACAAAGCCAGCGACCCTTGAGAAGGTAAGGAACCAAGACAGCCTTCTGACTGAGGCGTGGGGAGGTGAGAACCTCCTCTGAGAAGGGAAACACTTGCGTTTCAGCTGAGCTTCTCACACTACTGTAATTTCCTGTTCTTCTGTCCATTCACCATAAGCTTTGGGAGAGCAAGGCCTGTGTCTTATTTAGCATTTTTTATCCTGCACTTACCAAGTCCTGGTACATAGTTCAGTAGATGCTGAGTGGCTGTCTGGACAGATGCAGGAGTGGATGAATTTCTCCTTTTGTTGGATAGAAAAGGTGACAGTGGCTGCTGGCTGGCTGTGCTTCTGAAAAGTAGGCACGTTCTGCTCCATTATTAAAAGAAACTCTGCGTAATTGGGCTCCGTTGTCACTGCTAACAACAGAGAAGACCATTTTGCCTGTCATTCTTCAGAAAAATTGTGAATAATAAGTTCATATGGATTATTAAAACTTCACCTCTAAGAGAATTACACTGCAAAATATTTAAAACACAGCGTTTTCCATACCGCTACTCTTCCTCAGATGGCGTCTTTCATTCCTGCTTCCAGGACTGTCTTTCTGTGGCTATTCCTCAACGTCTTTGTTGAAATTGTCTTTTTTGCCTGTGGCCTTAAAATACACTAACACTGGGGCTTCCCTGATGGTGCAGTGGTTAAGAATCTGCCTGCCAATGCAGGGGACACGGGTTCGAGCCCTGGTCCGGGAAGACCCCACATGCCGTGGAGCAACTAAGCCCGTGCGCCACAATTACTGAGCCTGTACTCTAGAGCCCATGAGCCACAACTACTGAGCTCACATGCCACAACTACTGAAGCCCGCATGCCTAGAGCCCATGCTCCGCAACAAGAGAAGCCACCACTGTGAGAAACCCACACACCGCAAAGAAGAGTAGCCCCTGCTCACCGCAACTAGAGAAAGCCCACATGCAGCAACGAAGACTCAACACAGCCAAAAAAAATACACTGACACTCACTGTGAGGGTTTCTGCTCAGATGCCCAATCTATATCCCTGCTTTGAAGCCCCATGTGGGGACCCTCTGACTAACTCATTTCCACCAGTGTTTCCCAGGGATCCCACAATCCCACTCATCATCCTCATTTAAAGCCTAAATGCTGTCTCTGCAGCTTTCCCTAAAGGACATCCTATACATAGAAGTCCAGTGCCCTTCAACCCACAGGCAAATATTTACCTCTCAGGATTCACTCACATTACTGGCCTCTGGCAGGAGCTCAAGTCTCCTCTTTTCACCTCCTCCTTCCCTACACGTGGATCCAGATTGAGGTATTTCAGACCACAGTTGCTGTTCCTCACGTGCACCCCCAATGCCCGTGCTCCCTGGCGTGCTCCTCAAGGGCCCCTCGTCAGCAGTAAGAAGGGACTCTCCCTTTGCTTCATCTACTCCGTGCGTGAACTTGTCACAAGCACAGTCTCTGTTACACTACATGTTGTATTCTCCTGTTGCTCTTCCTTGTTAAAATCCACACATTCTTAGGTATGATTTAGCAGTTATAACGAGACAAGGAGGCTGTCTCCAGCTGGGTCTCAGAGTTACAGCACTTGGTGAGGGAGGTGGGGAGGAAATGGAGAGGGAGGATCATCACAGTCCTATCTCTGCTCCTTAGTTTTGCACAGTCCGAAGATGATTGGCTCATCCAGAAATGACTGGATGGTTCACAGTAATCAAACTTACAAGAGACTGATGTATAAATCAGAAAGCCAGTGCGTTAATTTATAATGGCAGATAGAACTTTCTATCTGCCTATCGAAGGTCGTATCTACTCTTGAGGGACCCACCTTTCCAGGACCCTGTTGCCTAGGGTACCAAGGTAGGAGTCAGATAGTTGATAGAACAGTATGTAATCAGAGTGAAAGCAGTGGTACAGTCTTGTGCAATATTTTGTCCAGTTTCTGAAAGGCCTGATGTATTATCCCTGCCCTTCTAGAAAAAGTTTATCTGATCAATGGCCAGATGACGCGAGTCCACTAAACACAGAGCCTTTTTCCCTTGAAGAAAACTAGATTGCACTCTCAACTCCAGCTGCCCAGCTCAGTTTTCTGCACACTCTGCCTATCTTAGCACCATTGTGATTAACTTACCAAATGAATTCTTAGATGGCTGTTTTCCTTTTTTTTTTCTTTAAAGATAGATTTTATTCATTTTATTTTATTTATTTTTGGTTGTATTGGATCTTCGTTGCTGCACGTGGGCTTTCTCTAGTTGCGGCAAGCGGGGGCTACTCTTTGTTGTGGTGCACAGGCTTCTCATTGCAGTGGCTTCTCTTGTTGTGGAGCACAGGCTCTAGGCGCGTGGGCTTCAGTAGTTGTGGCACGTGAGCTCAGTAGTTGTGGCTCGCGGGTTCTAGAGTGCAGGCTCAGTAGTTGTGGTGCATGGGCTTAGTTGCTCCACGGCACGTGGGATCTTCCCAGACCAGGGTTCGAACCTGTGTGCCCTGCATTGGCAGGCGGATTCTTAACCACTGAACCACCAGGGAAGCCCTGTTTTTCTCTTTTATATATATGTGGCGGGAGGTGGGGGGATTGAGGGTGGTCTTCCATTCAATCACATAAATTCAAAGGTTGGCTGGTATCTTCGTATTTCACCATTATAATGTTCATACTGCATATTCGCCATATTTAGAACCACTGACATAATCTCTGCATCTCTGTTAGTGGTTGTGAAAAACAAAAAACAGCCTCCCAATTTCCACATCCAGAGTTCTAGTCCTATCTCAGCCATTACCTTGCTGTGTGACCTTGAGCAAGTTGCACACCCTCTCTGTGTCTCCTGTATAATATCTACCTTGAGAGAGAGGGGACCAAGTGATTTCTAAGGTCCCTTCCAGCTCTATAATTCAAGAATTTTATGCCTGAGATCAGTGTCCCTCTCTTTAAAAATCAGATGATTACATAACACAATGGCTCCCTCATAGGTCCTGGGTACACAGCAAATGAAAATTTGCACTGAAATTGATTGCAGAAATTAGAAAAAGAGCAATGAGATGATGCATAAGTGTCAAGAACCTTCTGAGAGGACAAGATCTTGGGCTCGACTGAAGGTCTGTCTCAGGTTCCAAGCTGACAAGTATTACCTACATGACAAGCTGTTGGGGGTGGAGGGCTTTTTTATGACTAACAGAAAAGGTTTCCAGGGCTTCCCAGGTGGCGCAGTGGTTGAGAATCTGCCTGCCAATGCAGGGGACACGGGTTCGAGCCCTGGTCTGGGAAGATCCCACATGCCGCGGAGCAACTAGGCCTGTGAGCCACAACTACTGAGCCTGCGCGTCTGGAGCCTGTGCTCCGCAACAAGAGAGGCCGCGATAGTGAGAGGCCCGCGCACCGCGATGAAGAGTGGCCCCCACTTGCCGCAACTAGAGAAAGCCCTCGCACAGAAACGAAGACCCAACACTGCCAAAAATAAATAAATTAATTAACAAAACAAAAAAAAAGGTTTCCAAACACTTGGATGAAAGGTACTATATAAGGACTAAATACTCTAATTGGGCCTTTTCTGTCTCATTATTTGCCAGTGAAACTAATCCTGCTGATCTCTAGATAACAGGGGAATTTAGAAGTAGAATTCCATGCTCAGATAAAATCCAAGTACTCACCCTTGACCATTAGTAAGAGTTACATGAATGAGAATCGGTGTGTCCTCTTTCACTTAACTACAAAGTGTCCCTTTGGAGCTCACATTTCACACCCCCATATAAAATGCACTTTGCTAAAATGTTTACTGTGGAGTGGGGCTCTTATAGAAGGGAGCTGAAGAGGCGAGGGCTGTGTGCAAACACGCGGTGGGGAGTCTGGATGGGTTTACAGTAAGCGCAAGCATCCCACTGGGACTGCAGCCTTTTACCTCTCACCAGGGGGAGGAAGGCTGGGTGTGTGTCTGCCATTGACCAGGTGCTGCAGCCCCAGAGATCAATTCAACACTAATGAGGGCTGCAGCTGGGAACAGAGAGGAGCCAGTGGGACTTTGCAGGTAGCTAGGCTCACTGCAGACACGACAGAAGCACAAGAAATGGCGACCACTGTGTCTGTCCACCTCACCTTTGGACACTGCAAACTCGAAGATGGGTAATACAAGCCAGTAGTGAAGGCCTAAAGCAGAGGTTTAGATACAGGCTGCTTTCCTGTTTGAAATGGAGGTCTTAACTAATTCATCAGCACAGGGCATAACCAGCACCAGAGATGGCAAATAAGGGAAAGAAAGATGATTTTCTAAGACTACCTGGCCTTGAGAACATTGAAAAAAATTCAGCCAGGAAAAGGAAAAAGAGACATTACTTACAGCTACTGCTCATCTTTCGTAGATCAAAAATCAAGAACCCATGACCCACGGGAGAGATCTTGACTAGTGCTGTGCTTTCCTTGCTTGACAGAGTACTGGCTCTGTGTTGTGTTTCATTCTGTTCTAATTTCGAAAGTCTCTGGTGAGTTATCAGGGCTGCACGTTTGTGCACGTCACAGTGTGGCAGTTCCCAACTGCTCCCCCAATTCACCAAATGCCCCAGGGCCCCCTGACCCTCAGCGACATTTCTGCTACCTGGTTTGTCCCTACAGGTGTCTAAATTGTCTAAATTTGACACCGAGATGTAGAACATCAAGATTTCTCAGTAAAGGTAGGAAAGGGTCTATGGACTAGAGAATGACAGCGTTCTGCCCTTGAGGGCTGTTTGCAGGAGGTGGTAGATGTCCCTTCCCTGGGAGCCCTTCACATTATGGAAGAGTTTGGCCTTGGAAGGATGAGTTGTCCAATTGCATCTGAAGTGGAAGCCAAACTAGATGTATTCTTTTATATATATACGATATATATAGTTTTATTGAGATATAATTCAGAAATCACACAATTTACTTATTTAGGGCATACAATTAAATGGTTTTTAGTATATTTACAGATATGTGCAACCATTATCATAGTCAATTTTAGACCTTTCTCATCAACTAAAAAGGATACCCTGTATGTTCTAGCACTCACTCTCCCTCTGCCCATCCCAGGCAATAATTAATGTACACTCTATCTCTGTAGATTTACCTATTCTGGACATTTCTTATAAACAGAATCACGTAATATGTGATGTTTCGTGGCTGGCTTCTTTCACTTAGCATACTGTTTTCAAAGTTCTTCGATGTCATAGCATGAATCAGAATTTCATTCTTTTTATGGCCAAATAGTATCCCATTTTGTGAATATACTGGATTTTATTTACCCATTCATCAGTTAGTGGACATTTGGGTTGTTTCCGTTTTTTACTATTATGAATATGCTACTATAAACATTCCTGTATAAGATTTTATGTGGACCTATGTTGTCATTTAAGTATATATTGAGGAGTGGAGTTGCTGGGTCACACGACAACTCTATGTTTAACCATTTGAGAAACTGCCAGACTGCTTTCAAAAGTGGTTGCACCATTTTACATTCCCACTAGCAATGTGTGAGGGTTCCGATTTCTCCTCATCCTCACCAACACTTGTTATTATCAGACTATTTTTATTATACCCATACAACTGGGTTTGAAGTGGTCTCTTTGAGGCTTTGATTTGCAAGAGGTTGAGCATCTTTTCATGCATTTATTGGCTCTTTATATATTTTCTTTGGAGAAATGTCCATGCCAATCCTGTGTCCATTTTTTAATGAGTTATTTGCTTCTTCTTATTGAGTTGTAAGAGTTCTTATATATTTTGGATCCAAGCTCCTTATTGCAAGTATAATTTGCAAGTATTTTTTCCATTCTATGGATTATCTTTTCACATCCTTGATCGTATCCTTTGATACACAAAGTTTCTAATTTTGAAGACATCCAATTTATCTATTTTTTCTTTTGTTGCTCATGTTTTGGTGTCATATTTAATGTTCCATTGCCAAATCTGAGGTCACAAAGATTTACCCCATGGTTTCTAAGAGTTTTATAGTTTATAGCTCTGAAAATTAGGTTTCTGGTCTACTTCGAGTTAATTTTTATAGTATATGATATAAGGGTCCAACTTCACTCTTCTGCATGTGGCCACCAGTTGTCCCCACATCATTTGTTGAAAAGACTATTCTTTCCCCATTGAATGGTCTTGTCACCCTTACTAGGTTTCTTTTAAGATCTAAGTCTGTGACATAGATGTCCCCACATTCTTAACCTTCAGAAGTCATCCCTCCCTTTAATACCATTTAGTATAGCCAAAGTTCCTACCTTTCATGAATGCACAAATGTCATTTTTTAAATCAGGTTTTCTTCAAGTCTTCCTGAGAGCCCCCAGGACATACTTAGGTGTCCCACGATTCTGTCCTAATGGCCACTTGTCCTGAAATGCAGCCATCTCTCTCTCTGGCCACCCAGTTCTTGCCATTTTGTCATGGCTTATGATTGTTGCCCCTCTCCTTGGATTTCTGGGCCCCAAGCATGGCCACAAGCCTCACTCTTAATTGCCAGAACACAGCTAAGTCTATGCAGTAACACCTAACACAATTTTACTGAAGGCCTGGAGTAAGAAGGAAGAAATTACCACACAGGAGACAATAACACACAATTGGATATGGGGTATTGCTGTCCTACGTTCCACCTTGCTATCCACAAAGCATCCACTGGCAATCTCCCACCTTAGTCCTCTGGTCATCACCCTAGTGCCAGTATCAGCAGACTTCCCCCAGATAAGCGTGTCCTTCACAAGTCCCCCAACTCTCCCTTTGCCTGAAGGAGGAGAAAATCTTTTCTTTCTCCAAGTCATCATCATTATAATTGAGCAAAGAAGTAACTCTGGTCACAGCAAGGATTTTTAAAAAATATTATTATGGAGAACAGTTTATGCCCTCTTTATCTTAAATATTCTACCTCAGAAAAAGATCTGGCTTTAACTTTGCAGAACTGAGGAATTCACAAAAATGTCATTCCCAAATCAAAAGAGCTGTCTGCCCTCAGGTGGGAAGTCAGTGTCTACTTCTAGCTGAAACAGAAACTTCTGGTCACTTTGAAATTGTGGATACTGACCCTCCCATCCCTATCCCAGCCATAAAACTGGACATCAAGTATTGGGGTACAGTCTCTGGGAACTCTGTTACTGAACCTGGTGTATCACATTGCTTTTCCTTAGCTCTAGTGTTGATTCTCCAATTAGAAACATTCTTACTTAAAAAAAATTTTTTTTTAAAAAGAAGAGTTATATCTTATTTCAAATTTGGGCTTCAAGAAAATATATTCTTACCTCTGATATGCTATCTTTAAGCTTTTTTGATAATTTCCCTTATGGTTCTTTCTGGTAAGTAAATGAGAATCACTTAGTAGTTCTAATATTGTCCTACTAAAGCAGAAAGGCAACCACATATGTCAATAGGCAAATTGGTAGAAAACTGAGAAAACCTAAATGCCTTTAACAAGAATGATGTGACTATAAGTGACATGCATTTGTGTGTGTGTTTTTTAATCCAGATAAACTTCTGAGTTATTTAGTCCAATATTATTTGGAAGGGAAGTGGAACTAATTTTTAACAAAATATGTTTTACTTGGGCCGCTATAAAAATAAATTTGAGGAAAAAAAAAAATCTTGAAAGTAGACAGTTAATGGCAATTATCTCCTAGATCTAAAAACTGCTTTACAGGCAAATTGAATGCTGGCAACTCTGTTAAAAATAAATAATGTTCTTTTTGCTCCAAAACAAGGATTGATCCTCCTCAATTCTTCATTATTAAAATTCAGAAAAAAATAGAACTACTTCCTATTCTGAGTAATTTATATCCTTACATCCCAAATGCCTTTAAGAGACTATCTAGCATAGGGTAGAAACCTAAACAAGAAATTGTTGATTTAAACAGAGTGGAAATGGGAATGTTCTCAAGTATGCCTCTGTGTGTGTGCTTTGTGGAGGTGAGGCTGCCCAGCTCCTCTACAAAATAGGCCTTCACCTACTTCCTGTGGGTGGATTTGATGTGAATGGTCCTCATTACCCAAACTTTATATAATAATTCTATAATGTTCGATAAAATAAAACCTTCTTGGACTGAATAGTTTTAATAGCCAGATTGCTTACAAGATACTCCAGGCTAGCTAGGATTTTGCAGGGATATCCGTGCAGATGTGTCACTGGGGAATGAACAAGCAGGAAGCAAAGCCTGTGCAGGCAGCAAAGGGTCTCTCCCTGGAATCAGCAGAGATGGAAGCGGGGCAGTTCGGCCCTCTCACTCCTCCTCAGTGACCCCAGAGACCCCCAACATGAGAGCTGCATCATACAGAAATGGCTCCCATGGCCCTTTCCTTTCTGGGCTCCTTTGGTTTCCCCAGTCCTGACATTATTTGCATTCAAGTGATGTTTCCTGAACCTTGGCTCTGTACTAGGTTGTGGGTATACCTGGGTGCAAGTGCAAGCTCACAATATAGTGTTCATGCAGGATTTTAAGGCCAAGGGTCTACCAAAAAAGCTCTGCTCAAGGGAGCATGAAGCACTGAAAAGAGATGGGTTTGTAATCACTGGTGTAACATGGTATTGAAAGCCATGGGCATGGATGAGTGTGTCTAAAAAGAGTACAGGATGAGAAAGACAGGGCTTCAGGATAAGGCCCCCAGGAATAGCCAAATCTAACTGCTGATCAGCTTCCCAGTATCCATCCTCCCCTTCTTCCTTAGTAATAGGGCCCTGATGATTCAGTTAAAAGACACTATTTCCCAGCATCTGTAATAGCTGGGAGGTCAACAGAATGTGGACCAAGGGGTTGTGTGGGGCTTACAAGAAGCCTCTCTAATGACTCACCTAGAAGGTACAACATTTTGCCTTTTCTCCCTGCCTTTAGATGCTTCCTGGAATATGGATGTGATGGCAGCCATCTTGGACCATGAGGTGACCTTGAGGATGCTAGGATGCTGAAACAGAAAGATAGATACTGAATTCCTGTACGGCCTATCTTTGGGCTTCCTTGTTTGTAAAATATCTTATTTAAGCTACTATCTTCTATCTTATTTAAGCTATTATTTTTTTTCTGTTAAGTACGTCCAAACTCGATCCTACCTGGAAAAGTAAGGCAGAAAAGGATGAGTCAAGAATAAAGAAAATGAAGGAGCAGTCATTGAGGAAGGAGGGAAAACAAAGAGAATGTCACAGAAGCTAGCGGGACAAAAGTATTCCAAGAATCAGTGAATGCTCAAAAGTGCCAAATCCTCCTGAGAGAGCAAATAAGGTAACATTAAAATATGTTCCTAAATATCCATTGGACTCAGTGGCTTAGAAGTCATGGGTGACTTTTATGAGACTGTACAGGTTCATGACTGAGACGGAAACCTGTTTGGAGTGGGTTGAGTGATGAGAGGCAAGGAAATGGAGATCACAGTATAGACAAACCTTTTGAGAAATCTGGCTGTGAAGGAGAAGCCAAAGACAGAGTGGAGGCTGGACGGGGATGTGAATGGGGCCAAGAAAGGACATTTCTAAGATTGGGGGGACTTGAACCCGTCTTAAGAGGAGCCAGATGACAAGGAGATGTTAAGTATATAAAGGTGGGAAGGAGTGTCAGTCCTTGTCCAGACCAGGTGCTATGCCTCCTCACTATAAGCACCTCCTCACAAGTGCCCTCCACTTCCTTTCCTGTCTCCCCTTGTGTCTGGAGCAAACCCCATTCCAGAATGAACCCGACAATCTTCATGCCTTCACCTGAACAACCGCTGGAGAAAATCACACAGCTGAGCTGCCGGGCTCCATCTAAGAAGCATTCTTCCCCACTCTGAGTATTTCACATCTTCTTTCCTCTCCTCCAATCTGCACAGTTCCTTCCCCACCTTCAGTTGGCTGATGGCCTGACCTCAGCTTTACTGGAAAATGGAGAGCATTAAAGATGATTAAAAAAATGTTTTTTCACTTCAAACCTTTTCAAGGATTAAACAGTTTGTTTTTCACCCACACCTCCTTGTCACAGATACACATCTCATTTAGGCGATTTGGGAGATGCACATTGCCCCAAGGAGGGTGGCTGCAAGCAGTAAAGTTGATTTTTTGTTTTTCAAAGTTATTTTATAGAC
Organism: Balaenoptera borealis; assembly: GCF_965194805.1. Classification (NCBI taxonomy): domain Eukaryota; kingdom Metazoa; phylum Chordata; class Mammalia; order Artiodactyla; family Balaenopteridae; genus Balaenoptera; species Balaenoptera borealis. The sequence goes on from NC_138865.1 coordinate 57,456,223, forward strand.
AATAATCTGGAGAGAAAAGGCTTTGGGTTTGTAAGTTTACAAACTTTTTGAGTTTTATAGATCTTGGCCAGAGACATACGGAAATGTGTGTGCATGTTTTGGATTTCACAATGATGGCGGTTGCGGGGTGAGGGGGAGGCGGGGTGTGTGCTATGTGACTCCCTTACAATGAGAAATTATCCTGCCCCCGCGGCCAATAGCATCCCCATTCTGGTACTTCCCTGCCCAGTTTTGATAATGAACAGACAAGGGCCTGAGAAAGGGATGGTTATCAGGGGCTCAGATCGCTCAGGAATGAGGATTTGGGTAACGTCACCAGATAAGTCACTGAGACCAGTAGATGTGAGAGCTGAGGGCCACGGGAATTTGGGACAGATAGTAGAGGAGGAAGAGTGTGAGTATCACTTGCAGCCCTGAGACTGAATGCAGCAACAGGGGCTGTAGTGTGTCCTTCTAACCTCATTCTTCTAAATCTCCTCTCCCAAAGAGAGGCCCACTGGCAACCTGGAAGAGCTACTCTTTGAACATATATGAAGTGGATCTGAACTCTGGCGGCCAAGGAGGTGTGGACCTGCTCTCTCTTTAAGAAAGAATTTGCTGTTCTGATGCAAGGAGTCCTGGAACTAAGAGCCCCTGGCTGCTGGACCTTTGAGATCTTCAACAGTGCAGGAGGCGAGGCCATGCTCCTCTGGCAGCCCCCAGCCAACTGCTGAGCATGGTGGGGGTCAGAGGGTCTGGTCATCTCTGCCCAAAACAAGTCTCCTGTAATAGGCGTCTTTGCTCTAGAGCTCACGTTGGATTGGCTCTGTCTGACCTGCATGAGTTTGGAGTCTCTCCCTGCCTAGTCCTTCTTCACTTCTTTGCCTTCTCTAGGTGTCAGAATAGCACCACAGTCTGAAGGCTCCCTCCCCATTGACCTTTCACAGGCTTTACTCCTCAATACACTTCTTGCACTCCCAACTCTGGCTCAGTGCCTGCTTCCCAGATTGACACAGATGGTTAAAGAATATGAGACCCAGGACGCAAGGATACAATTCCGTCACCCTATACCAATTCAGGACTAAGCCTTGCGGATTATTCTTTCTCAATGCGTGATGTGTCTGTTCTTCTGTTCCATTTTCATTACATAGTTTGAGGCTTTACCAAAATATGCCTTCATATTTATTTATTTAAGTCATGTTTAAGATTATTTTTAAAATAATACAATGTAAATTCAAACAACACAGAACTAAAATTATCCTTTTAAATTCCAGTCCTAATCTCCAAAGTTAACCATTAACTTGTATATCCTTCCAGATTGATATATATTTCTATATACAAATGGGATTATAGTAAACACTGTTATGCAACCTGCTGGGTATTTTTAACTTAAAACTATTATTTTGGACATGTGAACATCTTTCCATATCAATATATGTATCTCTACTTCATTCTTTTTAACAGCTGTTATCATATTTAGTTAATAAGTCATGTCATTGAAGAACTTTTATTTCTAGGATTTGGCTATTATAAATAAGGCTGCAGTGAATCTCCTTGTATTTAGTTTCTGGGAATTGATGTTCCATGTTTACCCATTTTTTATTGGAGTGTTTATCTTCTTCATACTGATTTCTAAGAGTTCTTTAAATGTTAAAGAAATTAGCTCATTTTCTGATCTGTGTTACAAATATTTTTCTCAGGTTTGTTGTTTATATTTTGACATTGCTTGTGGTATGTTTTTCTCTATAAAATTTAAAATGTGTACATAGTCAAATTTATGAGTATTTTCTGTTATAGATTTTAGGTTTGGAGTTGTGCCTAGAATGACCTTTTCTTTTCTCCTTTTTTTTTTTTTGAATGACCTTTTCTATGCCAATATTATGAAAAACAAATCATCTATGTATTTTTCTAGTACATTTATAGTTTTAAGTATTAAAATTTTTTTCTGGCATTTATTTCCGCATAAGTGATCTAGTTTTATTTTTTCCCAAGTGGCTGCCAGTAATTCTAATGCCATGTATTAAACGATCTATCTTTCTCCAGTGATTTGAAATACCACCTTTACCACACTCTAAATTCCCACAGTATTTCTTAATTACTATGCTCCCCAGCCCCTTAGGATCCTTGCAGAACCTGTGTTAATCGGCCATATGTGAAAAAAACAAATGAGATAAACAGCAGAATGGAAACATTGACCTAAATGTAAGTCAATAGGCAAGGTCTCTGAGGTCCTCAACACTTTTACAGACTGTTCTGTCTAAAGTTGAAAGAGATGGTCCACATCTTCAGTGGGTGCCAAGCAAGCAAGCAAGAGGGCACAGATAGGGGCAATCTGGGTTCTTGTTGCCTCTTAATGTGAAATCTTTCCCATTAGAGTTCTTGGATTGTATGAAAGCGTGGTAGTTTTTAATGAGTGCATAACCCCAGCAAAGCTTTCACTTCAAAGCCTGTTGCTATTACAGCCGCTGCATTAGTATAGTAAGTAGGGGGATCAGTTGCACACGAGAACTTTGAGTGTCTTATGGCCTCCCTCCGCCGCAAGACAGCCTTTCTGAAGGTGATTGCAGACGGACATGGCCCCGCATCTTTGAAGTATGCTCAATGCAGAATCAATTCAGGAACTCACAGATACTAGTTATCAGCCTGTGTTTATTCACTTCGCAGAGAAGGGTTTAATTAATGTAATACATACTGGTCAATGCTTTGCTTTTAAACTTTACCTTTGGCCCATCAGCAGATCAATACGTATTTTAATCTTCTTCTGTTTTAGAACTGGTTTTAAGACTCACGGCAGAGGCCCAGATTTCACAATCATTAATTGCTATTATCAGCCCCTTTCATTTCCTAAACATCAGCAGTTTCTTAAAATTCTGCTTTCATTCCTCTACTAAGTTATCCCTTCTTGTTCATCACTTGGTTCTGTGGTGTCTTTCAACCAAGTACAGAGTTTACAACTAGCCAATAATGGGAAGAAAAAGAATGGCCTGAAATTCTCCATTGATTAAACAGTCTATCTCAACAGCTGCATACAAAACTGAAAAAGTAGTCTGGCCACTTCTTTTTTTTTTTTTTTTTTAATTTACTTATTTATTTATTTTTGGCTGTGTTGGGTCTTCGTTTCTGTGCGAGGGCTTTCTCCAGTTGCGGCGAGCGGGGGCCACTCTTCATCGCGGTGCGCGGGCCTCTCACTATCGCGGGCCTCTCTTGTTGCGGAGCACAGGCTCCAGACGCGCAGGCTCAGTAGTTGTGGCTCACGGGCCTAGTTGCTCCGCGACATGTGGGATCTTCCCAGACCAGGGCTCGAACCCGCGTCCCCTGCATTGGCAGGTGGATTCTCAACCACTGCGCCACCAGGGAAGCCCCTGGCCACTTCTTGATGGATGTTATCAAGTACTTCCAAGGCTCCAGGTGCGTCTGCCCAACAGTAGAGGACTCATTTCGTTTTCTCTCTTTTAACTAATTACTGAATTATCACCTTTTGGTGGCCAATTATTCTACATATCACAGTATAACTTCTTTCTTCCCAAATTGTCAGTATTTTCCAGTATATCAAAGGTTGGAGAATCTGCTATTCCCTCACTGCCTAATTCGGGCAAGTCACAATCTCTGTGGATCTAAATATCCTCATATGTAAAAGGGAATCACAAGAGCAAATTTTTGGAAATTATGAGATAATATGAATAGAGTATTGTTCACAGAGCCTGGCTGCCAGGACATATCCTAATAAGGAACTGTCCCTGTTAACAGTATTGGTATCACTGGCGTCTTGTCGACTAAATAAAGGATACTAACTGAATGGAGGAGTACTCTTACTAAATGGTCAGCTGCATTCCCGGCTGCGAATGCATCTCTCACTCGACTAAGGAAGAAAATGAATTTACGTGATGCATCAAACAGTCTTTTTAGCTGGTGTGTTGCATTATTTCAAGCAAGACTATTTCCATTTGCCACATTATGGAACCTCACTTCTTATACTGCTCTTTGTATACAAATTCCTTTGCTATTTTTATAGAGTTTATTTTATTCTAAACATAAAATTATACATGTTCATCGTAGAAAATATAGAAATATAGAAAAGTATGATGAAGAGAATAACACTTATAAAGAAAATAAAAATTATCCATAATTCCACTTCTGGTAGTATTTTGGTGTGTTTTCTCTCAATTATATACCAATGCAGCTATATAGATTTTGTATACGTGTAGAAACAAATCAAAATCATTTTGCATATAGAAGTAATTCTACTTAAAAATAGGCTTGGTTCTCAAATGTAAATCCATTTGTGCAAAAGTCCATAGTGACTTTAAACTTATCACAACATATGTTGTTGGGTAAAATCAGCCCATTTTGTTCTGTTGTGTGGCTTAGTTCACATCTATAAAAGATTGTGAGTGGAAAGTCTATAAAAAGAGCAGCTTCTATATACAGTTTTACGTCTTATCTTTTTGATCAAATACCAAATCATGAGAATTTTGCATGTGAAATTTGCATGAGAACAATGCAATAAGTATTCTATGAAACTGTGATCCTCAATATTGCAGAATACATCGTTCTATGAATACAAAATTTATTCGACAATCCCTTATTTTGCTTTTACAAGTAACCATGTGACACACATCACACAGAGAAATCTTAGTGTATATCACTGGCCATTTCCTTAGGAAAGAGTCCTAGAAGTTGGAGCAAGGGTAATGAAATCATTTAAAGATTATGATATATAAGGCCAAATGCTTTCCAGCATGATTGTACTTATCTACACACTACTCACAGTGGCACTATTACTGGCACAAAGTTATCATCGTTTTAAAAATCCTCTCTGGTTAGACAGGCATGACAATGTAGTCCCTTCCTTCCATTGTGGTATGCTTTCGGAGCCCTGGATGTCTATTCTTTCTCTAACCATTATAGGTCGTAGGACTCCAAATGATCTGTAGTAGCTCACATTTGTCCCAGGGCCATGGTTCCACTGGCATTACCTTCTTTCTTGTCTTGTTGCCCACCTGGGCTTGACCATTCCAAAGCCGTACTGACCAGTTTTGCTTGATGTGAGACTACACAGCTGTCTCTTCTGACACCAAGGACTACAAATTCCCCTCGTTTCTACTCTGCCACAGATTGGAAAGGGCTACTTATGTTGCCTCAATGGTTCTGGATGGGAGGATTGTTTCTGAGCTGAGTTTCTGGTTTCCCTACTTCAAATTCCCTCCTTATGTTGCAGCAGAGGTAAAGCTGTCACAGTAGTGCTTAGTTTCCAAAGTCCAACACACACACACACACACACACACAATTTTAGTTCTTGTCTTCCTACCTAGGGGTGAATAAACATAAGTGATTATTATAGATTGCTCTGATCACAGGCAATCACATCCATCTCAATGAGCAGATTATTATAACTCCTTACACAATTATCCAGCACCAGTCAAAGAGATTTCCCAAACAGTATTCAACACGACGGTTTATCCAGGAACAACTGCCTGTGGGACTTTGGGAACAAGAACTGAGGATCCCTTAAAAGGTGCTAAATTCCTAATTGCTGCTTTCCTAGATATTCTCTACATACTTCAGAGATACACACACACACACATGCACACACACACGTTACAAAATCCATAATACAAACTGCATAAAATATAAAAAATATTGCATATTACCAGGTTTCAAGCATTAAGAAGAGAGTGTCGAAAATAAGAAAACAGTAAAAATTTCATCTCTTAAGAAAGAACTTAGAAATTAAAAACATAAGGAAAAAAAGAAAGGAAGAGGACTCCCATTTGCCTGGCAAGTATTGTGTTCCAAGTACTCTGTGGTTGAGTTCACCAAGGGACAGGCGACTGGGGGGAAAAGAGAGCAGACATAATGACACAACCTCACAAAGTATTCATTATTTATGGGAAAAGAGGAAAAGGAGCCAGAAAAGAAGAAGAATCTGTCAGGAAAAAGTAGGAGGATAACCAACATCGCATATTTATGTGGAAGTTGAAATAGGAGCTTCAAGAAAGCAGGAACATATATATGTGTTAGCATGGGGATGTATGTATATGTATAGCTGATTCACTTTGTTATACAGCAGAAACTAACACACCATTGTAAAGCAATTATACTCCAATAAAGATGTTAAAAAGAAAAAAAAAAAAAGAAAGCAAGCAAGCAGGTATAAGTCCATAGTTAAGCACTGCACAAGAAGTCAAGGACAAAACCTGACAGAATTAGGTGGGATATATGGGTAGAAGGTGACCTTTAAGGGAGAATGAAAGTTCATGTTTCTTGAGTGACTTTTCTGGAGATGCCCATGATTTCCTCTTCACCTCACACCACTTTCTCATAGAATCTACCGTGTTCCCCTCCATCTCCATCTCGTCCCATTGCCTCTGCTGAGCAGGTAACAGCCCAGGGGGGCCCCTCTCTGGACACCAATGACTATAGGGAAGTGGACCACAAGAATCAAGAGTCTCAAGCTAAGATCTTTTTGGTTCCTAAACTGGAAAATCATGTGGCGCGAAGCCAAGGTGGCCAGGCCTGGGCCACATGGAAACAGCTGAGACAGCCAGTCAGCAAGGGAGAGGAGAAGAAGCAGATGCGCAGAGAGCAACAGTGATGAGAGAACAGGGAGCCTCAGGAACAGATGAGAGAGAAAGACTCTGCTTCCTCTGGAGGCTGGGCTGCACTCCTTGCCCTGGAGTTCCATGAATTATGCCCCTTTCCTTCCAATGATTTTAAGTGGGATTTGGTGCCTCATAATCAAATTACCCCTATTGGAGACAGTGACTACTCTGTGCCATTGAGCTGTGTGCTAAGTATTCTCTCACAGAATGCTCACAAGAGCCCAGCAAAATAGGTGTCATTATCTCCCTTTTCCCTGAGAGGAATCTGAAGTCCATGAGGTTAAATGATGTGCCTAAGGTCACACAGCTGCTGAGTGACTTTGGTTCTAAATTCTCATACTACCACGCTGGACCATAAACATGACACAAGCTCAATTACTGCTGATTGAGAAGGAGTCCTCAGAAGTGCAGAAAGGCTATGTCTGTGCTCTAATCTCTTTCTTTATATTAAGTTATAAACAGAACACCTTAATTTGCATTACTTATGCATTAGCATTCAGTATGCTGTATGAGAGAGGAAGTGTGTCGGAGAGAGACAGAGGCTCGGAAAAAGAAGTTTGTATTCTCCTGGTTCATGAAATACACTACAACTACAATACGAAATTTATCAGAAGTTCTTAGAGACTCTTAACAGAAGTATAAGCCTTTTCAGTTATTAAAAGGATTGAAAGCTTTTTATGGTGCATGAAAAAGACAAACTCCTCCCTTTCAAATTATTCTACTTTATAGTACAATTCCTTTAGCTGGGAGGACAACTTCAGACACTTTTTCAAATAACCCCAACCATTTAAAATGTACCTTTAGGAAGTCATGCTGAGAGTATATGGAAAAGAGACAGACAGAGTCAAAAAAGGGGGGTGGGGAAGGGGAAAGAAGGAAGAAGAAAAGGTAAGACATTGTTTCCTAAGTAGTAAGAATCTCCCAGTTGTTCTGGCCTACTTTAAAATGAGCTGGGTATTTCTATCCACAAAGAACACCTAACATTGTTTAGGTAGCTACAACTGAAAAATCTTCTTGTCCACTCCAGACAGATCTCTCCACCTATCTGTCATCCCCATCACACATAAATCAGGACCACTTCCATTAACTACATTAACCACTTACATTAACTTTCAATGAAAGTAAGCATGCTGTCTTAGCTCAGGCTGCTATAACAAAATACTATAGACTGGGTGGCTTAAACAACATTTATTTATCACAGTTCTGGAGGCTGAGAAGACCAAGATCAAGGTACCAGCCAATTCAGTTCTTAGTGAGGACCCTCTTCCTCACTTGCAGACAGCCACCTTCTCATTGTGTCCTTACATGATGGGAAAAAAATGATCTCTCTCTCTCTTCTTTTTCTTATAAAGCCCCTAATCCAATCATGGGGGTCCTACCCTCATGACCTCACCTAACCCTAATTACCTCCCAAAGGCTCCATCTCCAAAAGATCACACTAGGGTCTATGGTTTCAACATATGTATTTTGAGGGGATACAATTCAGTCTGTAGCAGAACTTTGAACTATTAAAAGAAACTACTGAACTATTAAAAGAAAAAAAAAATATGTGAGCAACACTCCAGAATATCAGCCATGATATTACAACAGGATACAAATATCTACCCAAGTAGAATGAGAACCTTTAAACAAACACCAAGGAACTTCTATACTTTAGGAAGTTTGGAGAAAAGATCTTTGAAGATGGTTTTAGGCATCTTAAACCATGAGAAATAATGTTTAAGCAAAGAGTTTTAGTAGATCTTCATTGAGAGAAGATCAAATTGGAAAACATGGGCATGGGGGGGAGCAGAGGCCTTACAGGTAGCCCACTGTCCCAGGAACAGAATCCAGATGCTGAGGATGCTGAGAGGAGGAAGGTCAGCTGCTACATCCTCTCTCTGGGCCATGTGCTAAGGAGACCCCTGGGACTGGGGGAAGTTCAAGAACTCTGACTTGAGACCAGTTTAAAAATCGATCCTGGAACCCTGGAAATCCTGAATACAACATGTAATTTCAGAAATTCAGTTGTTGCTTGAATTCAGTTTGGGGGGATAATTATTGTTGTTTTTGGAAAACCTCTTCCATAGACCTTTTGGTTCTACGAAAGTAAAGCCAAGATCCTAATTTGAAATAAAAAATTTCCAGAAAACATCAATTGCTTTGTATAATTCTATCTAAAACTCTCTTTATTATGGGTGCAGTTGTCTGTCGGCAGACTGTGGCTAGGAAGTAGTCTGGAAGGAAAGCTGAGATTACTTGCCTCACTCTTTCTAGGACTCATTGTATAGGTAGAGTACATGGACTCCAAGTAGAGGAGACACACAGCAGAGCACACGCACTGTCAAGAAGTAAGGTGGCCTCTGGGACATGGCAGCAGACCAGGAGGGTCACTCTGTGGCAGGGCTTTTCCTAAGAACACTGGGAGTCTTCATATTTATTACCCTTTTAAGATTTTTCTCTTCTCTGATAAAATTCCCTTCAATTATTCTCACATCTTCACTGAAGTTTTGCTAAACATTATAGCTTGGTCTTAGTAAAGAGATTAAATTAATAGTCAAAAAATTATTAAAATAGTAAATTTTATGTCATGTATATATTGCCACAATTTTATCCCACAAAGAAAAGCCCAGGCCCAGATAGGTTCACTAGTGAATTCTATTGAATGTATAAAGAAAAATTAACATCAATCCTTCCCAAGCTCTTCCAAAAAATAGAAGAGGAGGGAGAATTTCCCAATTCATTTCCTGTGAGCCCAGTATTAACCTAATACCAAACCAAAAAAAAACCCCTTCAGACCAATATCCTTTATAAACAGAGATGCAAGATCTTCAACAAATCCTAGCACATGGAATCCAGCAACATTACCAGCTGAGATTTATCCCAGGGACACAAGGTTGGTTTAATATGTGAAATTCAATCAATGGAACACATCACACTAATAGAATAAGGGCCAAAAACCGCATGATCATCTCAACAGATGAGACAAATCATTTGACAAAAAGCTGATCCTAAAATTCAGATGGAAATGCAAGGGATAGAGAATAGCCAAAACAATTGTTAAAAGAAAATTAAAGTTGGAGGACTCACATGTTTCAAAAGTTAATTTCAAAGCTATGGTAATCAAGACAGTGTGATTCTGGCTAAGAATAGATATATATAGATCAATGGAACAGAAAAGAGAGTCCAGAAATAAGCCCTTATACTTAGTCAAATGATTTTTGAAGAGTGCCAAGACAACTTAACGGAGAAAGAACAGTCTTTTAACAAATGGTGCTGGGACAACTGAATTTCACATGAAAAATAATAAAGTTGGACCCCTACCTCACACTATATACAGAAATTAACTCAAAATGTATCACTGACCTAAATGTAACAGCCAAAACTATAAAACACTTAGAGGAAAACATGAAGTAAATCTTTGTGAACTTGGGTTAGGCAATGATTTCTTAGCTATAACATCAAAAGCATGTGACAAAAGAAAAAAATAGGTAAACTGGACTTAACCAAAATCAAAAACGTTTGTGCTTCAAAGGACTATGAAATAAGTGAAAAGACAACCCACAGAAAGGGAGAAAATATTTGCAAACCATATACAAGGAACTTATATCCAGATTATATATAATGAACTGTTACTACTCAAGAGTAAAAAGACAATCTGCATTTCCCTGATGATTAGCGATGTTGAGAATCTTTTCAGTGTCTGTAGGTCCTCTCTGGAAAATGTCTGTTCAGCTCCTCTGCCCATTTTTTTTAATCAGGTTGTTTGGCTTTTTGACATTAAGTTGTATAGATTCTTTTTACATATTGAACATTAACCTTTATCCGATGTATAATTTGCAAATATCTTCTCCCATTCAGTACATTGGCTTTTCGTTTGTTGATAGTTTTCTTCACTGTGCAAAAAGTTTTTTTAGTTTGCTGTAGTTCCATTTGTTTATTTTTGCTTTTGTTGCGCTTGCATGAGGAGACAGGTCCAAAAAATATTGCTAAGACCGATGTCAAAGAGTGTACTGTGTCTGTTTTCTTCTAGGAGTTTCATGGTTTCATGTCTTACATTCCAGTCTAATCCATTTTGAATTTATTTTTGTATATGGTGGAAGACAGTGATCCAGTTTTCTCAACACCATTTGTTGAAGAGACTGTCTGTTCTCAATTGTCTATTCTTGCCTCCTTCATCATAGATTACTTAACCTTATATGCATGGGTTTATTGGGATCTCTTTTATTCCATTGATTTATATATGTCTGTGATTATCAAAAAGACGAAAAATAACAAGTGTTGGCAAGGATGTAGAGAAAAAGGAACCCTCATGCACTGTTGGTGGGAATATAAGTTGGTGCAGCCACTATGGAAAACAGTCTGGAGGTTCCTCAAAAAATTAAAAATAGAACTACTGTATGATCCAATAATTCCACTTCTGGAAGATATATGCACACTTATGTTCATTGCACCATTATTTACAGTAGTCAAGATATGGAAACAATCTAAGTGTCCATTGATAGATGAATGAATAAAAAGGATGTGATTATATACATATATATACAACAAAATATTATTCAGACATAACAGAGAATGAAATCTTGCCATTTGTAACAACATGGATGGACCTACAGGGTATTATGCTAAGTGAAATAAGTCAGACAGAGAAAGACAGTTACCTTATGATTTCACTTACATGTTGAGTCTAAAAGACAAAACAAACGAACAAAGCAAAACAGAAACAGACTCAGAGATACAGAAAACAAACGTAGCTGCCAGAGGGGAGAGGAGTTGGGGGTGAAATAGATGAAGGGGATTAAGAGGTACAAATTTCCAGTTATAAAATAAATAAGTCATGGGGGTATAGTTTACAGCATAGGAAATATAGTCAGTAATATTGCAATAACTTTGGTGACAGACGATAACTAGACTTACCTCAGTGGTCACTTAAAAAATGTATAAAAATGTTGAGTGACTATGAGGTACACTTGAAACTATTACAATACTGTATGTCAATTGTACTTCAATTAAAGAAAAGAAGATGAATAGACCAATTGAAAAACGGGCAAAGGACTTGAATAGACATTTCTCCAAAAAAGATATACAAATGGCCAATAAACACATGCAAAGATGCTCAAAACCATTCGTCATTAGCAAAATGCAAATCAAAACCACAGTGAGATACCACTTCATATCCACCAGTATGTCTATTATCAAAAAGAAGGACAATAACAAGTTCTGGCAAAGATGTGGAGAAATTGGAAAACATACATTGCTGGTAGGAATGTAAGACGTGTAGTCACCTTGGAAAACAGGCTGAAAATTCCTCAAAAGCTTAAACTTGGAGTTATCATATAACCCAGCCATCCCACTCCTAGGTATTTACACAAGAAAATGAAAACATATGCCCACACAAAAACTTCTACATGAATGTTCACAGCAGTATTCTTCATAATAATCCCAAAGTAGAAACAAACCAAATGTCAATTAACTGATGAGTGGATAAAGAAAATGTGGTATATCCATACAATGGAATATTATTCCACTTTAAAGGAATGAAATACTGATACATTGCTCCAATATAAATAAAACTTGAAAACATCATGTTAAATGAAAGAAGACAGGTAAAAAAGTCAATACATATGATTCTATTTACGTGAAAGGTCCAGAATGGGCAAATCCATAGAGACAGGAAGTAGATTATAATTGTCAGGGGCTGGGGGTAATGAGGAATAGAGAGTGACTGCCAATGGGTACGGAGCTTTTCTCTGGGGTAATGAAAATGTTCTGTAATTAGAAAGTGGTAATGGTTGCACATCCTTGGACTATACTAAAAACTATGGAATGAATTGTATGATATGTGAATTATATCACGATAGAGCTGTTTACTTTTTTAAAGATAAGCATGTGCTGTAATCTAAGTGTGTGAACTCTTATCTGAATTGTTATGAAGCAGATAAACTTTGTCAATGTGTGATTGTAAATTGCAAAGTTGTTTAGTGATAAAGGGACACAGGGTTTCTACTCTGATTAACTTGATATTCAGGGAAGACTGTGTCAGACTTCCTCGGAACTTTCTCTTACAGAGAACAGGATTCTGCCTCCCTACAGATTAAAGAGAGTAAGAAGCCCTACAGGTTATTAAGTGACTTTGAAGTTGAAAATGGCACCCACGTGCCAGGACTGCTATGTGCAGCCCTGTGGGTTGTGCACTAGTCATACAGATGATGTTGTAGATGATGCCCTCTGAAGGTGTGCTGGCAGCCCTGCTGTGTCCTTCAAGGAGTCTTGGACCCAGGCACACTTCAGTAAGAACATCACCACCATTAACTACCTGAAAGCATAATTTTAATTCTCACTCTGAATGTGAACTCTGCTTCATAGGAATCTCTCTCTAGTCTTCACAGTATATATTTAGAATTATTTCTCCCCAGCCCAGAGGAAAACTTAAGTGTAATCACAGGTGATGCTTCTGGAACCATAAAAGGACTCACAGTGAGTGCAGTAGTCAGCTGTACATCAAGGTCACTGGAATGAACTGTTGCCTTTATGCCTCAGGTCCTAAATGATTTTCCTGGAGTGTTCAAGTGCCACAGCTTTCCATGCACAGTTTTACTGTGACAGCCTCTTACTTTCAGACCAGAAGTGAGCTTAGAAAAAGTAAAGAAAAATATATTTTGCTTATTGCCGGAAGAAAAAAGGCAAAATTAGATATCCTATTCTAGATTCTAGATTTATTTCTTGTATGGTGCTCTCTACGAGGCATTCAATATGATTCCATTCACTCTGGATTGTATTTAAGATTTTTCCCTTATATAAATACACCAAAACATAGAAGGGATCTATTGAGAACAGGTAGCTCCCCTTATATTCTTGCCATTAGTGAAAATTTATGAATATCAGATAGCTCTTAACCTGTCAGCTGAGCCTTCTACAGATCTAAATAAGACTTTTTATTTTACATAGTTTCCTACAGCAGCACAACATTTCTGGAGCCGCTTCACTGGGAGGACTCTGTCAACAATCAGTATTTCACCGGCATTAACACGCAGTAGAAGACAATGAAGCATGACTCAATTAAACAGCAAAAAAAAAAAAACAAAAAACAAAAAACAAAACTGTCTTCAGATAACATTAACCTAGTAGTTTTCAAAACCTATGTGGGGTTTCTGCTGCATGACTAGCATTAAGGTCAGTGCTTTGAAAACCTATGCCCAAGCACCTAACAAACCCGAACACAAGAGGATTTAGACGAAAGAGCAAAACTCTGTTTTGATTTATCTCCTTCTCATACTGTATCCAGATATTTTACAATTTATAGCACACAATATCAACTAGATCTCACTGCTGCAAAGATTAAGAACAAATTTTCCGTTTGAGATGTCAATGGAAATTTAATTTGCACAGAAGATACGGTTTGGGAGACCTGTTTGGGAGTCAGCTGGATCTAAAACAAACAAACAAAAAAGGCTTGTGCAGGAAGTGGTTCAGAGAAAATATGAAAGCACCCAGGTATGAACTCACAGGACATCTGATACTTGGGTATGCCAATCGACACATTCCAGAGCCAGAAAAGAGACATACTACAATTGCCAAGGTTCAAGAGGAAAGAGGGCACTCGTCTGTGATATGTAAATGTCCATACTTATGTCTCACGTAACCAGGAGGGATGGATGTGTTCCTTACAGACCCAGAGGTTTTTTTGTTTGTTTTGTTTTTGTTGTACTTGAAATATTTAACACCTTAGGTTTAAGCCTTCAATATTTTAGGTTTCATTATATTGAACACAATCATTTCAGTTCAAGTTGCTCTCATTGAACTGCACCATTTTTAAAAAACTATATGATTTCACCAAAGTGAAGATAAAGTATATTCAAATATTATACAACAAAATTTTTTGAAGATTTCACTGTTTGCGAAAATTATTAAAATTCTTTCACTTCAATGGTAACAAAAAGCATGGATAAATGACATATGTTGAACTCATGGGTAAACAGCAAAGAAAAATGCTCTGGCACATTTAAGATATGATTTATAAATTCTGAATCATTATTTTAAGCTATGATTAACATAAATTCTTTCAAGTTTGAATTTCTTTTGTAAGAAAGCTATAAAAATATGCCAACAAAAGGGGAACCAAATTAAAACAATAGACCTTTAAGATAAATTTACACATTTAAAGCATGATACCTTTTTAAAGTTGTAGACATTAAAATGCATACTGAAATCACAAGTTAATTTAAAAATCATCAAAAATGATGGCAATAGAATGTGACTAAATGTCCCAATTAGACAATCACTGTTTATTATATTCAGAAGCTAGGAATATAAAATGGAAACCTAAAAGAATGGGAATTTCAAGTTATGGAAGCAACTGATCAGGATAATTTAAAAGAAGAAATGATTTTTCTGTTAGAAAATATTAAAAGATCAATGTATTGATCTTTCCAAAGAACACTAAAAGTTTACTGGTTGAATTAGTTTTCCACGGCTGCTGCAAAATATTACTACAAACTGTGGCTTAAAACAAAACAAGTTTGTTCTCTTACCTTTCTGACCCTTGAGAGGAGAACCTGTTTCTTGGTCTTTGTTAGCTTCTAGCAGCACCTGTATCCTCAGCTCATGGCCCCGTCCTCCATCTTCAAAGAGCATTGCCCGAATCTCTGCTTCCATTATCACATTGCCTTTCCCTCTCCATAGTCAAGTCAGCCTCTGCCTCCCACCCCTAATAGGACATCTGTGACTGCATTTAGGGCCCACCCAGATTATCCAGGATAATCTCCCCATCTCAAGATCCTGAACTTAATCACACTCGTAAAGTCCCTGTTGCCATATAAGGTAACAGACACAGGTTCCAGGGATTAGGATGGGGATATCTTTGGGTTCATTATTCAGTCTGCCACAACAGTCCAAAAAATATATTTTAAAATCCCCATCTCCATCCTAGGAGTTATACAAGTTAATGCTATCTTGATCAGCTTTACTTAGCATATGTCATTATTTTCCATTGGGAAGTTACAGCTTGGTCAGGCTGGCTTACCATCAATATCTTTCAACTGAGGGTCTGTCCTAAAAGCATCCATTTGGTCTCTCAGCCCAAGCTAGAGACACTGGGCAACATAATAAAGGGGGTTGGTTCCTTTGAAAGGTAGGGACATACAGCACGATTCTTCCCATTACTAGTCATACAGATAGACGAATGTGTTTTATTTTGTTTCGTCTAATCACTAGATAAGTGATCTAGATTTCAAACTAAAACACACTTCTGAAAATTATTCCTTTGCTGTGCAAAAGCTTTTAGGTTTAATTATGTCCCATTTGGTTATCTTTATTTTTATTTTCATTACTCTAGGAGGTGGGTCAAAAAAGATTTTGCTGTGGTTTATGTCAAAGAGTGTTTTTCCTATGGTTTCCTCTAAGAAGGAGGAAACATTCCTGGCCTTAAATTCCTGGCCTTACATTTAGGTCTTTAATCCATATGGAGTTTATTTTTGTGTATGGTGTTATTTGTAGTGAGGTGGATGGACCAAGAGTCTGTCATACAGAGTGAAGTAAGTCAGAAAGAGAAAAACAAATACTGTATGCTAACGCATATATATGGAATCTAAAAAAAAAAAAATGGTACTGATGAACCTAGTGGCAGGACAGGAATAAAGACATAGACATAGAGTATGGACTTGAGGACACAGGGGGTGGGGAGGGGGAAGCTGGAGCGAAGTGAGAGTAGCATCGACATATATACACTACCGAATGTAAAATAGCTAGTGGGAAGCAGCTGCGTAGCACAGGGAGATCAGCTCGGTGCTTTTCGACGACCTAGAGGGGTGGGATAGGGAGGGAGGGAGGGAGGCTCAAGAGGCAGGGGATATGGGGACATATGTATGCACATGGCTGATTCACTTTGTTGTGCAACAGAGACTAACACAGTATTGCGAAGCAATGATACTCCAATAAAGATCTATTAAAAAAAAACCAAAAAAAACCTTATGTGTTACCTGGGAGGATTAGCTTAACACGAATTGGTGCTGCAAAGATGTAAGGTTTTAAAAGTTTACTTTCTTTCATTATTAAAATATATGTGTTCGTTGAAGAAAATGTGAAAGCTATAGATTGCAAAAATGAAGAAAATAAAAATCACCTGTAATACTGAAAAAAAAAATTATTCCTAACTAGTCAGGAAAACTTTTTTTAATTTGTCCTCTTTAAAAACTGCTAATTATTTCTGGAAGATAGGCCCAGTAAAGTGGAAATAATGTGGGCTTTGGAGTTATAGCTCTGGGCTTACTAATTACTAGGTTCTGTGTGATCTTAGGTAGTCAAATGCTTAACATTTTAGATGATCAGTTATTTGTCTATAAGATGGTGATGGAAATACCTAAGAAGTTTATTGTGAGAACACTAGGGTTTTGCTATAATAGCTGGCATAGAATAGCTGCTCAGTAAATATGTTACTTTCCACCTTTTACATGAGAAAACTTGTCTATAAAAAGTGCATAGTAAAATAAGATCGATTTACCATTGTTCAGTATTGTCCATAGAATAAACTCAGATGTAACTGGTAAATAAACTAACATGAAAATAGTAATGCTCTCATTGAACGCTTGATAACAGCATATATTATAAATGTGAAATAAGTACTGTTGCCAAGTTTAATAAGAGTCAGACATTTGGTAAATTAAAGTTATCATTCTACTATTTAAGAGGTTATTTACCTATGTCATTAAATTATCACTGAATTGGCAATTCTCCCAATTTCCTGCACCTCTCTGCATTTGCATTATGTCAGCCTAAAATGTTTATGTTAAAAATGCTGGCAAAGCCTCAATAAGTATGACTTAGGTGTCAAAACAATAACTTTAAGAATCCCTTTGGGGCTTCCCTGGTGGCACAGTGGTTAAGAATCTGCCTGCCAATGTAGGGGACACAGGTTCGAGCCCTGGTCTGGGAAGATCCCACATGCCGTGGAGCAACTAAGCCCCTGCGCCACAACTACTGAGCCTGCACTCTAGGCCCGTGCACCTAAAACCCGTGCTCCGCAACAAGAGAAGCCACTGCAATGAGAAACCCGAACACTGCAACAAAGAGTAGCCCCCGCTCGCTGCAACTAGAGAAAGCCCACGTGCAGCAACGAAGACCCAACACAGCCAAAAATAATAAATAAATAAAATAAATTAAAAAAAAAAAAGAATCCCTTTGATAGTGATGGATAATACAAGTATTTTTCTAGATCACAAAAGGTAAGAAAATCTACATACTAAGGTGTAAAGTAAAACTTCCTTTCCCCTGCAAAAATATTTGAAGTTGTTCTCTGGAGAAGTCTACTTTATACATCATTCTTAAGGAAGTAAAGAAGCTGATAGAGCAACCGTCTTTGTCAACACAACACAGATCTCAAATATGCAGCCACTGGTCACTGAGGAGCTCGGAAGCAGTCTAGAGTTTCTCAGATCTCCATAGGATGTGTCATTAAATCTTCTCCTCCTGCTGGGTCTGACTTCTGGGGAAAAAAGCATACGGTATAAAAATTACTATATTTGGTAGTGAGTACTAATGATCACTCAAAAGGCTCATCCTTCAGTCTCTATGGCCTTTAGCATCTAGTTGGTTATAAACGTGACGTGCTTTGATTTGATTTAATAATCTTTTTGAATTTATAGTTCAGAATTTATTGTATAAAATTTATCTGTAAAATCAGATACTCCCATATATGGAGAGACATATACATTTATTTCTGGTGTTATCCCATCAACAGATTGTAAAATTAAGGCAAGAAGACCAAGGTCTGTCCAAGGCAAAGTTTACAAAGGTGCTCCTTCCCCTTAAATTACTAGGATCTGAAAACAGATTTAACACAAACATAACACACACAAACCAGACATATAAGTGATGTAAAGTAACACTGTTTTTCTGCAGTGTGAGAAGTGGAAGCTCAATGATGTCACATGAACTAAAAAACTGTATTTGATTTCTATATGGGCAATATCCTAATCACTATATGGAACGGCAGAGGAAAGCATTTTGAAATGTGCAGGAATTATTCTATGATCCATATAAAAACAATAGCATTTTCTGTGTTACAATAAATTTTCAAGTTGAATTTCATACATGTCATATTATATTACAGGGCATATTCTTTAATATTCAAAACACAGAATGGTTAATAAAAAGAACTCCAAGGAAAGAAGTAGAGAAATTTGGTTAAAGATTAATTTCACTTCACAGAAACAGCTTTCTAAAGATTTATATAAACCCTATTATACTGTCCCAGTACTATGAGAAATAGTATTGTGCTGCACAGTATGACAGTAATAGTGCTGTGTTATCTCAGATGGTATAAGTCACTTGGTTGATTTGGCTAATACACAGACAGTACACCAATTTTATTTACCAAGTCCAATAAAAAAAAATTTTTAGAAGTTGGGTATATTTGAATCAAATGTCACTGTAAAGTTAAGACAATACAGATTCCATAATACATACTGTTATTCTCTAATGCATCCATAATGAAGAACTCAAAAATGAAAAGTAATACAAAATATGGATTTTGTATTAAAATTCTTTGTCAAGAAGCACCATTCACATCAGAAGTTAATATCACTGGGGAGTTAAACGATTAAGACAAAAACAAATACAAATTACAAATATCCTTTTGTTCTTCACTTACCATGATGCAAACTGCAAGGATTTAACCTTTAAGGGTTAAAGAGTTTAATCAATGTCAATGTCTGATCTTCTGAAGGCAATAAAGAACAGTCTGCCTAGCGATACCCAACAGAACATCACTTTGTCAAGCCACAAAGCACCCAAAAGCTTGTCAAGTAAGTTACCAGAAACCTCTTTGTGGTTAGAACTCAGCTCCTTCCTGCTTGACCTATTATTTGATATTTGACCACTTGGTTGCAAGACACTTGCTCTTTCTAGCTGAAATGTCACTGGGGCATCTTGTCAGCTCCCCGACATCTCGGCCTGACATACAATTTTACTTTTGTGTGCTACAAGGCAGAAAATGCAGGGCAATGGCCTTGTTTTAAATTCTGTCAGCATCAAAGATGGGCGTCACTCTTGGGTCCTACCAACAACACAAACAAAAAAGGAGTCTATTTTGAAGGTCAAAACAGCCATTACCTTGAAGTTTTTCAGCTTATACAAAATATATTACCTGCTGTACTGGTGTGGGAACTGTCCTTAAAAAGTGCCTAAACACACCACAGACATCTTCCCAGCACAACTGCTCTACTTTCTTATCAAATGCAGGCTTGATAAAAGGATGAGTTTTCAGTGCCTGCAGGGACCAGATTCAGCAGTTAACTTAACTTGTTCAAATGGGCAAGTGGTATCATGTAGCTTTACAAGGAGCAACCTGACCTTCTCACACTGACCAGGAGTGACATTATTGTGCAGGAGGGGAAGCAGTCACATCATTTCTGTTTTGCACAACCTGCTTAAAGTTTGCAACTAAATGCTTGTCTTCAGTTGAGCTGACAAGAGAGAAGAGGGGGCTCAGTGAACCATGGCAGGGCTGCCATGAAATGACAGGAATCATTGGCATACATTTCAAATAGCTCTCTCAATCCTATTAAAGTATTGCAGTCCTGCTTTAAAACAGACAAGTATGAAACAACTTTGATAGATAGAGACTAAAATGGCTTATTGATTTTTTTTTTAAGTCTGAAGGAAATTATCCAAAATGTGTCATTCTTTAACATTTAAAAATATGTTACATAAAAATGAGCAACTGTGATAATAAATAAAACTTAGAGGGAAAAAAAAGTTGGTTATTTCATTATTCAAGGAGACACAGATACCTGCACACATCAAGGTATCACACAATTTTTAAAAACCCACAGCCACTTGTGCTGAAACAAAATTCAACTGATAAGAAAATCCCCCTTCAAAACAATTTTAATTGTACTGTTAACTCTTCCTGCATCCTTTTTATTTCATAAAGTCATAATCCAATCTGAGCTGGTCTCTCGGCAGTAGCAGACATCATCACTGGAGAGGAGTGAGATGACGGCAGGGGCGCAGGATTTATAAGTGTCTCCTTTAAGAAAGTGTAAGCTGTGTCAGGTTCAGCTTTCAATGGCAAAATATCCCCAACATCAATTGTGTCAGCAGGAAGAGCAGCTCTTGAAGGAATGGAGAGATTTGAATGGTCTCGTGATCCTGTCTATGATATAAAAAAGAAAAGAATAATAAACATAGAATTGAAAACTCTTAAACAGACTCTGAAACCATAAACAGAGAAGTGGACTAAGAATCACTGTAATATGGAATGGGGTGGAAACTGCCACTTAAATAATCTATATGATAATACATAAATATGAAATTATTTTCCAAGTTGTGATTGAACCTCATTTGTTCTATATCATAAACTTGTCAGGACATCAGGTGTTTGCCTAGACACTAAAACTTGGTATAAAACTTTTATCAAGTTATTGAATCAAAGGGTCAGTGCAATCAGGCATTTTTACCTCTGCTTCCATCCGCTGGCAAATTACAGAAACCAATGCTAATAATGTTTTCTCACTGTGCTATATAATATATGCTATATAATTGGGAGATTAGACTGCTTAGAAAATGAACTATGGATATTTATGTTTTTTAAGTTATCAGCCTGACTTATTTAATTGAACAACATAGCACAAAGGAAAACAAGTTAAGCCTAGTGCCCTATAGAAAACAGCACACCAACGTATAAAATGCCAGTGAGATGAACTTTTTGTCTTTACCTTTAATAATACTGCCACCACCCTGTTTTAATAAAGACTGTTTCTGTTACGAGTATTTGGAAATCATATATCAAAATATGGGAGTGCAACATGAAAACAATTTGTCACATATTTTAAAACATTACAGTTACCCAGAAACTACTGGAAATCAAACTTAAGAAACCCACACACTCATTAAGTACTTAAAAACAGAATATTTTGTTGAAGCTATAATTTAAGCCTTAAGTAGTACCAGTAAACAGTAGTTAACCTTTAACATAAATGAAGTTTTACCAGTAAAGCAGATAGGTGTTATATTATGGCTTTTATAGATAGTAGGAAAATAGTAATCAATTGTATATCAGAGTTTTCCACATTCCCAGCAAATAAATGTTGCTGAGATAAGTCTAGTCATAAGTGTCTCCACTAAAAACCACTTTTTATACTGCAGAGTTTTTTTAAAAAACACACAAACATCTTTTTGGTAGATTCTCATGGTTTTGACAACAAAATAGCGTGAACTCTAAGGATCTGCTTTATTATGTCATGTTACACAAAACCGTTTCTACATGTGAAAACAAGAAGGAAGCTATCTCTGGCTTTAGGAACGTATTAGAAATTCAACTGTTGTATGTGTTACCATTTTTGTGGATTTTTTTTAAACTGCAACTGGAGAAAAATCAATGGCTGCATCTAACACCTAGTTCAGCAATTTTCTTTGATCTCCGTTCTTTTGATTTCTTGATACTCCACTGCAAGCCTACAGCTGACGGAAATCATCTCTTGTTCTGCTGGCAGTCAAAAAAAAAAAAAAAAACTCACCTAAAATGACCACTTGAATGGCTTTATGAAGGAGAGGATTTAGCTTATCCTTGCAGAAGGAAAAGAACTCCTGAGGTCTTGTGTCGACCCTGATTAGAAGCACCGATGAGGTTTCACTTGCAGAACCTTAATGCTGGGCCTAAGCCTATCAGTTCAGAACCAGAACAGAGGCATCTCATTACATCAGAGGCTCGAGGTATAGATTCCTGCACTTTTCCTGCTGCTAGAACCATCTTTGGTGATTTTTTTTAGCCGCGTATCTGAATTGGCAGTGTTATTACTTGATTGATTTTGCTGCTGTAAAGACTACAATGCCATCTACTAACTGATTCTGCCAGACTTAGGGGCGAGAGGAATAATGGAAGAGCAGGAGATAAAAATCATACTATTTATTATGATAAAAAATATTGTCAGGCAGCCTTCAAAATTTTGTTGTTACATCTTTATAAATACTTCAAGTTCTGGTCTAAAAAAACTATATATGAAAAGAGAGGAGTGTGCAGAATCAGACCAAGGAAGGTCACCTATTCTCTGAGAGTATTTTCTTCTTGATGCTTTAGACTAGAGAAAGGCAACTGTGCCAAACTGACCAGCCATGCCTGTTTTGCAGTGTTAGATAGATGGATATATATTTTACTCAAATCTATATTCTGTACTTGAAGTTTCCTTTTCTTTTCTTATGAGTCCATCAACCTAACTCGTTACACATCCTTCAGGGAAGGTCTCTAACTGCCCATCTCCCCTTAATATAGTCAGTGGATCTTGGAACTCTACAAAGGGGCCCCTCTTTTGCCTTTTCTGATCTTACTCTTTTAAATGTCTATTTTCCACCATGTTGTCTGAAAGCATTTTTTTTAAATCTAATATAACATTTTTGACCAAATAACCTTGAAATGGGGTATTATTTCTCTAGTATTTCAAGTCAGAGTCTCACTTTTTGCATACTGTCTTCTGACCTTATGTCCTAAACATGGGAAATAACCTTAAAAAAGAGATTTCTTTCAAGACTTGCACCCCTCAAAAGATAGGCCTTCCATCAAGTAAACAGACTTACTTTTGTGTAAATGAAAACAATTATTTTTCTGTTACTGAGGTCATTTGCTACACTTCATACACTGCTAGAAAATAATCTTTTTCATGAAATAGGATAAAATTTGATTTTAAGTCACTTAATAGCTTAAAAACAAACCAGCAAGAATTCTGGTGAAATCTTGATTTGAAAATAGGATGTTAAAATAACAAGTAAATATGAACTATTTTTCTTGTTACAAATAATATTCAGAAATATATCATAACACTTTTAATATAACACAGAGAGTAAAAGAGAGTTAAATAACTTTTTATCAGAGACCATTAAAAGTTAATATTCAGGGCTTCCCTGGTGGCACAGTGGTTAAGAATCCGCCTGCCAAGGCAGGGGACACGGGTTCAAGCCCTGGTTCAGGAAGATCCCACATGCCGCGGAGCAACTAAGCCCGTGAGCCGCAACTACTGAGCCTGTGCTCCAGAGCCTGCAAGCTACAACTACTGAAGCCCGCGCACCTAGAGCCCGTGCTCTGCAACGAGAAGCCACTGCAATGAGAAGCCCACGCACCGCAACGAAGAGTAGCCCCCGCTAGCCGCAACTAGAGAAAGCCCTTGCGCAGCAACGAAGACCCAACACAGCCAAAAATAAATAAGTAAAATAAATAAATTTATTTTAAAAAAAGTGAATATTCACCATCTGATGTTATATTTTAAATCTGTGGTCATTTAAGCTACTTTTTAAACTGCTGAGGTGTTCTGGTAGTCTCTCATGTAAATCCAAATTTAAGCAATTTTTACAAAAGAAATCAGTTACCTTAAATAAAAGCTAGGTGTCATGTGAATCTTTATGGAGGCACTTTTATTTACTCAATAAGCTGTAAATGATTCTATTTGAACTGTTACAGTCCATCAGCTAAATATATATTCACAATACAAAATGTGTCTACTAAATTTCTGCATTTTAGAAATCTTATGAAATACAGTAATTAGACATGTCCATTAACCATTTTTCAAGACTTTAATATCTTCATTTTCTAAGGGTGTTTTTTTCAACAACAAAAATAAATAAAGCATTAGTGTAATAATAATATAATGACTCAATAAACTATCTATAAATCAAAGCCACTTTGCAGACCAAGGCTTCTGAAACAATGACACTAAGCCATTTGTCTCCTGTGTAGCATTTATGATCAAGTTAAGTCTTCTAGAATCTAGTATTATAAAAAATGAGGAGTGATGTGATTTAGTAAGCCTGAATAGTATTGCAAGGAGATTATGCCAGTCACATAGTATGATGGAAAGAGTATTAGACTAGAGATCAGAAGACTATATTTTTCCCTCCCAGTTCTGCTGTAATCTAGCTGGGTCATTTAGGCAAGTGAATTAGTCTTCCTAGTTCTCACTTCCCTTGCCTATAAAATGAGGAGCTAGACTCTTTCCAGCTCTGAAGTTCTACAGGTCCACCATGATTCCAACCCGTGATGACATATGATATAAGGTTAACACCTAACTTTTGTGAATAATGTAACCCAGAAATCAGAGTTCCCAAACATAATTCTTAAGATTTTGAGGGGATATGGATGGGCCGTTCTTAAGGGGAAGGAATACATACTGCACATGGTTCTTAAAAATAGCCAAAGAGATGACAAAATTAGCCACAGTTTAGATGATGTGGCTATATGCAATTAAATTCTGATACATTTTTCATTACTTCGACCTCCATGATGATGTTTTAAGCCCTGTAAATTATTGACTGATTTTAAGTAGAGTGTGCAGCTCTACATAAACTGATGAAGGAATCAAAGTACCCACAAGAGGGCCTTACAATGAGGCCCCCTCGCCATTTCTACTTTAGCTCCTAATATGTTCTTACCACTAGAGTCTTAGTACTCAGAACACAGAATACTTCAAGTTAGTTAACCAAATTTTACCTGTCTGTTTTCCAGTTCTGCTGTGCTGGCCTCACAGGGTGCTACAGTTTATGCAGACAAACCAAGTTGACAATAATTACATATACAGTCTTCTCTTGAGGAATGCTCAGTTATGTACCTGAGATATGTCTGTCTGTCTATCTATCTATCTCTCCATCCATCCACACACACATATACATGTACCTGATAAATATATCTACACACATATACTTGCTAATATGCATATATATGTGTGTATATATATATATATACATATACATATATACACCTGCTACCACATCATTAAATATTTATTCCTTGTAGTTATCAATTCTAACCTTTAGCTACCAATGCCAAAGCTGTAGAAATATTTTATGCATTCCTCTCTCCATAAGTTATTAAATCTTAGTACAGACCAGTTTGGCTCTTTAGCTCAGTGACAACAAGATAGGCTAGGTGGGGATATGTGAGTCAGTCAGCAGAGCAGTGTAAAGGAGTCTCCAGATAGAAGAAAACAACCTGAGAGGTCTGGGTACCTAGAGATCAAGAAGGAAGGGCAATATGGAGGCAGAAACAAATCAGAAAAGAGAGGTAGAAGACATTAATTATCAACTTGATTCACACCACAACAATTTAGTCCTCAAGCAGACATTCAGCATTGGTTCAAGAGCCAAAGCTCTTAAGACAGACTGGTTCAGTTTCAGCCTCAACAACATAGTTAATGCGGTAGATTAACTGGATTATGGCTTTGATTCTTCAGGCTTCCTTACAGGCATACCCTTTGCCATGTGACACTGCAGCTGTGTGCAGCCTGGTTCACAAGCGCTTTACTTCCTTGTCCAGCCTCATCTAGCATTTCCTCACTTGTACTCTGTAATCTGGTTACATGGAACTTGTGAGTCAGGAAATATGATGTTCCATAGTTCACACCTGCCTCCGGTCTGTCCACTGTCTGGGATACACTTCTACCCTATGTGGGGTAAATGCCTTCTCCACCTTTCAGACTCTGTCAAGGTTCCCCTCCTTGTAAGGCCTTTCCAGATCCTTGCCCCACCCTTCCCCAACTACAGTTGGCTGCTATATTCAATCACATGTTGGCATTCCTTCATGAATATTTATTTTTCTATTTTCACTTATTTGTATACTTTTATCCCCCCAGAAAACAAGAGCACCTAGTGTAATGTAATCATGATTTTGTATTGCTAGCACTTAGCAGAGTATCTGGAAATAAGATTTCTAACTGATGAATGAATGAACAAACCACTCATGTTATTACTTCATGGTTTTGGTTTGATATTTGGTTATTTCATGTATATGCACATTATGTCGCAATTAAAAGTAGCACAGTATAGTGGAAAGAATATGGGCTTTGAAACTGAAGAGGCCTCGGGTTCCAAACTTCAGTTTGCCATGTATTCACTATGTGATCTTAGACATGTTACTTAACCTGTGTGAGCCTGCATCCTATCCATAACATAAGAAGAATCATCCCTCATGGAGTTGTTATAAGAATTAAATGAAATAATATACACAAAAACGCATAACATACAGTAGCTCCCCTTCACCTCTCTTTCTACTCTTCTCAAGTGATAATAAATTCCAAGTTTTTAATTATAGCTAACGTGTGTGAACATATATGTCAGGCACTGTGCTAGGTTTAGCTTTATAGGCATTATCTCAATTCTCAAAGCCACTCAATGAGAAGGTACTACTATTACCCCATTTCACAGCCGAAGAACTAGGGCTCACAAGAGTGGGAAAAAACTACTGCACGTTGCACAGACGCTTGGTCAGTGGTGAAAAGGGACATGATTCTTGATCCATGATTCTTCTCCCCTTATACTTGGCCACTACCTTATCATGCCACCCAAAGAAGACGTGGCCTCAGGCTTATTTATATCCAGAGCTGCTTCATAAAGACAGTAAGGGCTCAACAAATCTCTGTGAAACTGGAAAATAAAAGCACATACATTGTACTAGAGATTAAAAGTAGATGTTTATATTTTTGGTAATATATTTTCTCATAGTCCATTTGAATGTCCATGGTACTGGAGTAAATAAATAGATTTTATGACATTTACATAAAATAAAAGTTCTAGCCCTTTCACCAAAGAAGCTTATGTGTTGTTATATTCAGAGATAAAACTCAGCGCTGAAGTTTTAAATTACACTAGAACATTTAAGCTTTAATTTTAAATTACTTTAAAGGTGTCTTATGCCTGACAAGATAACAATTCCCATTTTCTTCTCTTAGATGTTTAGATTTCCTGACATGATTGAGGTTGGAAAAAAGAGTCAAAGAATTTTCCCAGATGGCTTTTGTTCTTTCTTTTCCTACTTTCCTTCACACACCCGTGCTCCCAGTCTGCTCCTTTCCTGACAATTCTGGTATACCTGACGGTAGAGAATGCAAGAAATGGCCAGAAAATGCAAAAGAGACCATTTTTCCCCTGTATCTTAAGAATGTATCTTTTCAAACAAACACAGAGAGAATATGAAACGTAAATATATCCATATACTCAAGTACATAAAAAAGGGACAAAATTGAATACATAAAAACTTAAGCACACTATACAGAAAAATGCCATTGCAAAACTGAAATGACAAGCTGATAAAAATATACGCAACACACATGATAGCCATAGAGTGACTTTCTTAATTTACAAAAGGCTCATGCAAATCAAGAAAAAGAAGAACCTACTTAGAAAATAGGCTCAGGACAGTGTATTTATTAATACTGGGTTCAGCTGTAACAGAAAACTCAAAATGTTGGTGGCTTTAATAAGATAGAAGTTTATTTCTCTCTGATATGGCTCTATGAAGCTACCAGGAATCCAGACTGCTTCTATCTTGGGCTCCACAGCCTCAGTATGTAGTTTCCACCTCAGGGTCCAAAATGGTTGCTCAAGTTCCAGCCATTATATCTGCATTCTAGCCAGAAGAAAGAAGGAGGGAGTAAAGGAGGAGGTATCACTTACATGTGAAAACACTTCCTAAAATCAGAGTATTTTTGTTTACACCCCATTGGCCAGAACTTAGTCATATGGCTAACTTAGTTCAGGGGAGTCTGAAATATGTAGCTTTTTCCCCCCTGAATGGCCTGGGTAATAGTCAGAGGTTCTGTTACAAAGAAAAGAGAAAAGAGATCAGGAAGCCACTGACAGCCTCCGCCTCAGATATATATTGGCTGTTTGGTGGAGGACGCAGAAATACAATAACCAATAAACATATGAAAAAGAGCTAAACCTCATTCATAATTAAAGAAATGCAACACAAAACATGACAACGAAAGCTTACTTTTCACCTATCAGATAGCCAAAAATTTAGATGTCTGATGATACCCATTGCTAAGAGAGGGAAACAGGCAAATTCCTACCACGTAGGCAGGGCTGTACGCTGGTGCAACCTTTCAGGAAGACAAAACTTAAATTGTACCTGCCTTTGATCCAGCAATTCTACCGCTAGGCACTTTTTCTATGGCTACACTCACAAAAGCTCACCAAGATGAGCATACAGATGTATTCACTGAAGCATTTTTTTAGAAAAACATTTTATAAATGAAACTAAAGGGTCCATCAACTGAGTGCTATTTAAGTGAAGTATGAGACAACCAGATCATATAACAATTTTCAAAACTGATGTAAATATGTAAGTACTGATGTAGAAATATGTCCAAGTGAAAAAAGAAGGTTCAAGACAGTGTGTGTGTGTGTGTGTGTGTGTGTGTGTGTGTAAAGAGAAAGAACCCATTTGCATTAAAAAAAAATAAGTATAGGGAATTTCCTGGCAGTCCAGTGGTTAGGACGCCACGCTTCCACTGCAGGGGGCCTGGGTTCGATCCCTGATCTGGAACTAAGATCCCATAAGCTGTGTGGAGTGACCAAAAAAAAAAAAAAAAAAAAAAAAGGTATAAACACATACATGCATACACATATCTTTTTTTCTTTCTGGAAAGGGAATCACAAGAAAACTGTTAATTATTTTTAGAAAAAGGGAATAAATTCGAGCGTGCATTATGAGGAAAAAACTTTGAAAGGCCAAAATTTTCTTTCCATGTTTTTTATCTTTAAAACTACTGAATCATGAACAAAGGCTATGAACTGACAGTTCAGAGAGGTCAAAATACAGCTGATTAACAAATAAATGGGAAAAATGGTAACCGCCAATAGTAATCAAAACTGTAAAGGAAAATGAGATGTTTATTGCCAATCAAAATTCGATTTAAAAGATTATGATACTAAATTTTAGTGAAGGCATTATAAAACAGGCATTCATAAATTGCTAGTGATTGTATAAATTGATAGAACCATTTGGACTATAACTTGGCAACTGTCTTGAAATAGTTAATACCATTTGACCCAACAATTCCATTTATGATTAGTTTACTAATATTAATAATAGACAAAAATTGGAAATAATCCCATATTCAACAACAGAATTACTTTTAAGTAAGCTATAGCCACTTGATGGAGTATTATATGGCTGTAAAATTTATAGTTATAAACGGTTGGATAACATGGACAAATGTTTAAGCTTGACCAGGGGTCAGAAGCCTTTTTCTGTAAAGGATCAGATAAATATTTTATGCTTTGCAAGCCATATGCTCTCTGTTGCAAGTACTAAACTCTGCTGTTGTAAGCCCCAAAGCAACTATAGACAATATATGTAAATGAATTAGTCTGACCATGTTCCAATAAAAGTGCATTTATGAACGCTGAAATTTGAATTTAACATATTTTTCACATCGTGAGATATTAATCTTCTTTTGATTCATTTTTCAAACATTTAAAAATATAAAAACCATTCTTAGTTCGCAGGCTATACAAAAACAGGTGGCAAGTAGATTTGGTCCACAGGCTGTGCTTTGCCCACCCCTGAGCAAGACTATATGAGTGAAGAGGAGACGTGCAAAATTACATATGATACTTTTGTGAGGTACTGACATTGTAGGAATTTTTTTCCCTAAACTTCTGTATTTTCCAATTATCTACAACAAGCATGCCTTACTTTCGTAACTAAAAACCCTTCATTAAAAAAAGACTAATTTTGTATATACTGAAACCCATATTTTAGTATAGTTAGGACTCTGAACTGTGTGGTCAAAATGAAATGTAATTGGTTTGTTAAAGGTCTCAGAGGGGAGGTTTTGAACCAAGTGTTTTGCAAGTTTTGAAAATTGGATTTTAATTTAGCTGAGAACACTTTGTTATTTCAACATTTTCAGTTATCTAACTCATATCCAAAATCTGACATTAAGTCTACACATACACAAATAATTTTATGAAATAACTTGTACCTCTACTCTGCACAAACGCAGCTCTTTATGTAGAGTGGCTACTTAAAACTTGTGTGCCTTCATTTTACTCCAAATAGCACTTCCAGCTGCCAAACTACAACTTCTGTGGTCAGAATGTACACGTGTCACCCTCTCTCTGGGAACTATTAGGCAAAAGTTTGCTGACCACTTTTTCATTACTGAAGAATTTCCTCTTAAAGTTATAAGTCCTTTTTATCCAATGTCAAAAATCAGTAATAATCTGGAAGCTGTAAACTCAGACCTTTTAGCAGCATGTTTTTCTCTGAGTGGAATTACTGACATGCACTCAGGTAAAGGGGGCAGAAGGAAGGAAAAATCATCTAAAATTTAAAGGTGTTTGAAAGACGATTTTCATAAATCTTACTGTATCTGTCAGTCACATATTTCAACAAAATTAGCAATAAATTCACATTTTAAAAGTTGAAACCCATTTTTTCCATGCCCCTCCTTTCCACTGCTGGTTTAAACCACGTTCCCTCATTACTCCACTATATCACACCTCGAATCCCCAGCAATTCTTCACGAGATGTTGCAAACAGTCTTGATTCCCCCACTGACCACCCGAGGGATCAGTCCTATATTCTCCAGGGCTGTTGACCCTCTGACCAGGGCCACAGCTGGGCCTTTCTGGAGGGACTGGTTATATTCAGTTGAAAGAATGTGGCCTCTCTATTTCTCAGTGAGAGAGGGGCACTTCAGAAGTAAGACAAATCATGTGATCTGGAGTTCACATGTGTGGAATGCCTTCAAATTACAACAAGCACTGGGAAGTATGTTCCAAAACAAACCACTTAGCTGGCAATGACATTTCCTTTACATGATAGACAGGAATGCTACTTCTGATAGAACCAGGCCATTTCCAGCAGTCTCAAACCAAACCTATCTCTAGCGAGAACATCTTATTGAACTGTGAGAATAATGCAGCAACCACAAAATTCCAAAATAATATAGCTATAGGTTACATCTCAAGAATATGCTCCCTACATGACCAATTCCATATGATAGACTTTCCCCATGGCTGCATAAGGCATAAAGCATACCTAAACCCACACTCACCATTAGTATCCTAAATTAGCTCTATTCATTAATTCTTTTAATAGATATCTATTAAAAGAATAAAATCAAAGAATTAACTACAAGTGCCTATAATGTGTCAGACACTGTTCTTGGTACTGGGACAGCAGTGAATTACACACCAAAAAAATTCTCTGCCTTAGAGAGTTCACCCTATCCTTAACTACGTGTGTCCTGAGCCAGTTCTCCTTAAATTATAATTTTCTCAATGCTCTAAAACCACACAACTGCTGTTTTCCTAGTGTTACGTTTTGATGCACAATGGCACTGAGAGTTTGCCAGATGCATTGTTCCATGGACACAAATAAGGTCCCAGTAATGAGTCATATTTCCCTGGTTCTTCCCTGACCTGCTTACACATGACCTCAACCTCTCCATAAAGAGTTGCTGGGTGCCTGCAATCCCTCCATCAGGCTCTGCCTCCAACGTATTAGAGGGGCTCACAGTGCCATATGGGTGTCATCTCTACACAGCACTGGCCCTACACCCACCCTTCCCTCTCTGTCATCTGAAAACTGTGGCAACTCTGACTGGAACCCAGTGTCTCGCGCTGTCTGTCATAAAACATTTCTTTCAGCTTCCACCTGTAGGCATCTCTTTCCAGATGCCAGTCCCTAGGCCTGCACGGAGGAGAAGCACTAGGCCGTTCACTCCACTTCCCATCGCCGCCTCTGGGCACCTGCCCACAAAACCTCTGCTCGTCCTTCAACTGTCACCAAAGCCCTCGCTCACATTAACTCCCGAAGAGCCTGCACACCACTTTTTCACAAGGGCCTTGACTTTGAAACGCAGCTCAGGTTCAGGGTAGGGTATCCACAAGACAATGATTTTGACACAGGTTTCAAAGCTCTTTACTAAAATTTTTCGTCAGTTATTTAAGTGCCTTGTCACTTTCTCTAGCCTATAAAGGCACTTTTAATTTTTGCAAACAAGTCATCCCTTCAGGCTTATCTCTATTTCCTACTTCATGTCTGCGTTATTGTATACATGCTTATTATCTGAGAATATTCAAAGTTGCTCTTGAAGACGAGAAAAAATAGGATAGATGTTAACTCATAATAAGTGTTAAGCACAGAGAATGAATCAGCCGGTAGTGTCAGACAGAGGCAGAATCCACACGATAGGAATAGATTGTAAATTAGTACCCTGTAGGACAGGCTACTTACAGATAGAAAGGGAAGGAAAGAGGGAGAGATGGGTCACCTCTAGGCTAATGTCATCCTCAAACTGCCCCCAGGACTACAGATAAAACCCAAAGCTGTCCAGCTACCTAAGTGGCAAGCTACAGCGATTGGCCAGGAGTATTTGTCAAGGCAAGTGTGGATAAGTGGTCCCAGGCACCTTCGGTCACCCAATCCCCCTTTCTCAAACCTCCACCCTGGTCCTCATAACCTCACAAAGAATGGAGAAGGCTAATGTAGCCGAGAGAGAGGTCATATGAACACCGTAAAAGCAAGGCATCAGGGAGTATGGTCCGTCTCCCTGCTGGCTCCCTACCGTCCACTTCTCACTGTGTGTTTTATCGACAGATTGAAACCATGTGATCTGAGGATCCTAATTTCGTCTGTGAGACCTCCTCTTCTGTGACCTCTGGGATAACCTGCTTGGTAGAGTACTCAGTGGCTACCATTACATTAAGGCAATTTCTCATAAGACACCTTTGCCCCCCAGTACTAATCAAAACACTGATCCTGAAGAAAGTCCTGCCTTCTCCTGTCTCAGAGACTTTGTTTCATGCTGCTTTTTCTATTTAAAAGGAGACTTCTTCCTCAGGCTTTGACAGTTTTCACAGCTTTCACAGTTTTCAGGTATCACCTTGCCCTCAAACTTCCCCTGCCTTCGAATCCCCCACATTTGGGTTACGTGCCCCTTCTTTGCATTATCGAAACATCCCACACATACTGCTTTTATAATAGCATAGCGTCACAATCTGCTGTTTGCTTAACTTGTGGTGTTCAATACACTAGCCACTGGCCACATGTAATTGTTTAATTTTAAATTAATTAAAGTTTAATTTAATGTAAAATTAAAAATTAGAGTTCCTCAGTCACACTAGCTGCCCTCCATGTGCTCAAAAGCCATGTCTCCACCATCACAGTAAGTCCTAATGGTCAGTGCTGCCTTGGAGTGTCCCTTCCTTGGAGGCACAGGCTAGTTTGTTTGTTTGTTGGTTTGTGGCTTGACTAGTGACCGGCACATCGCAGGCACGCCGTACATTTGCGTATTGTTCACCGAATGGACTGCTTCTAATCCATATTCCACAGAAAGCCAACAGGAGGGCATGTTTTGATATAAAACTTTCCTCTCTCTGAAAAATATTTTTACTTCACAAAGTTTAATTTTCATTTTTTAAAAAAATTATTTATTTATTTATTTATGGCTGTGTTGGGTCTTCGTTTCTGTGTGAGGGCTTTCTCTAGTTGCGGCAAGCGGGGGCCACTCTTCATCGCGGTGCGCGGGTCTCTCACTATCGCGGCCTCTCTTGTTGTGGAGCACAGGCTCCAGACACGCAGGCTCAGTAGTTGTGGCTCACGGGCCCAGTTGCTCCGCGGCACGTGGGATCTTCCCAGACCAGGGCTCTAATCCGTGTCCCCTGCATTGGCAGGCAGATTCTCAACCACTGCGCCACCAGGGAAGCCCTAATTTTCATTCTTTAATTCTAACTTTCTCTGATTTCTCCTTTCTAAAGTGTCCAAAGTTTCAGAAGGAACCTCACTGTTCCTTTCTGTGTTTATCTTTCCCAGCTTTCTGATGAGTGTCATTACAGCATTTCACCTTAGGCCGCTCTGAAAATGAAGGAAAGAAGCCTGGGACAAAAAGACAAGAGGACAGTTACCTTGGCAAGTGTCCATTCACAAGACACCCAGGCCAGAATCCTAGCTCTCTTGAGCTAGGTTTTCTATATCAGAGAAAAATGCATTGCTTATCCGCTTGCTTTAATTTTCAATTTTTATACTCTCTTGAGAAAAAGATTCTATTATCAGCTAACTTTGGAGGCAATCTAATTGTTTGATGTAAACCTTCAAAGTTTCCTTTGAGTTGAATGTCTATCTGCTTGGGCAGAAAAGGGGAAAAGAGGGAATTTACATTCACTTTGCTAAACATTAGCATCTTTTGTTCAATCATTTGAATGCAGGACAGTTCCAGGAAACAGCTTAGAGAACAAGACTTGACACATACTGTGGAAAATCTTTTAAGGTGCTTGGATTCAATGAGGGAGAAAGTGAGACGGAACCGTATTTCAGCTCCCTAACTGTGCTCCAGTCTGCAGGAACTTTGTGACAGGTCTCTGTCTCTCAGCTACACTTGACTGGCTCTTGCTGACATTCAGCTGTCAGACAGCAACCCTCTACCAGGCCCCTAACATGCTCCACAGCTTCACCCAATTAGCTTGCTTTCACTTGACACGGCAGCAAAAAGCTTCATAATAGGTGGTCAAGGTGCACAGTGTCTGCCTGCCCTCGCACTGCTCACATACAGCAAGATGTTTAACTACTTTCTCCTTGCTCGTGAGCTCAGAACTAGGATGACTACAGTTTAGTCATTCCATCTATTGAATTGGACGGGAATCTAGGAAATATTACAGTGATGCACTAAGCTGCTCAAAAACAGACCTCTAGATGACTAAAGTTAAATTTCAAATCAGTTCCTTAGGCCCTTTTGAGAGGAAGATATGATTTGTAGGTTATCAAAACTTAATATCGACCAGCAATCAATTTACGGTTGTTTTTACACTATATCACAAAAAATAGGATTGTATAAAGATGACCTGGGATAGAAAAAGCATTTGACAAGTAAGAGCAGAAAGGTCTAGGCACAATTCAGGAGTATGGAATTTAGCCTTTGCTCATAAAAATATACTTTTTTGACAAACTCAACAATTTTTCTATAAATTTTTGTCATGCTACTTAGCCTTTCAGATGAAATACATTGTACTTGAAAATACGTTTGGCTAAGAAATAAAAACTCTTATACTTATTTTGAAAAATGATCTGAATAATTTACACATTTTCTCTCATCTCCCAATACATTCAGACCTAAGCATATAATCAGTTTTCACTTATTTGCACGCTGGAGATCTGAAAATTATTTTTTTAATGTTACGTAAAGAAAAAGAAAAGTAATATAAATTGTACCGTCTTTGGTTTCCTGCATTTATTAAGCCATGTGATGAACAGGCCACCAAAAAAAGTCACTTTATGATAGGACCCTTCATTATTGACATCCAAATGCAGATTCTTGTAGCTATTACCAAGATAGAGTTACAATTTCAATTCCAAGTACCTTATCAGTAATCAAAGCTGAAAATCTAATTAAAGGAATGGGAATTTTAGCCTCCAGCACTATGAACTAATGCTAGTAGAGATTCACCACTACTTTACACCAAGCAAAGTAGAGTTTAAGTATACTTTGCCATCCTATATGAGTCTGAGATGACTCTCGAAGCTTCTGGAGTCAAGTCTGTAAGTAGCAGTGTTTCTGTGACATGCCTTCAAACTGAAGGAAATCTTTCTCTACATAAAATGCTTACTTGTTGTTTTGAACACTGCTCACTTCTTACCAGAAGCTCAAGGCAGGGATAGATCCTAACTGAATTGCTGGGCAATTAGGAAACCACCCAGCATCCATTTTATTCATTAAGTCCTGTCAATGTTTCCATCTATATCTGGCCACAGCCTAATCCTTCTCCATCTCCACTGTTACTACCCTCACACAGGTGATTCTCACTTCTCACTTGGACTGCTTTATTATGACTTATCACAATTCATTACAAGTATTCACGTATATGTCTGTCTTCTCACAAAAACCTTCAGATCTCTGACAGAAGGTCTCTTATCTCATCCTATTAAGGGTGTAATATAATACAAAGCTTAAGAGTGAGGACTCTGGGTTCACACTGCCTAGGTTCGAATCTTGGACTCTACACTGGTAGTTTCTTCCTCTGAAAGGAGGAGATAATAACCCACCTTAGATAGGACAATTAGGATTAAATTAGTAATATACATAAAGTGCTCAGCACAGTGGCTGGCACATAGTAAGCATTCAATAAATACTGCTTGTTGTTGTTATTATTCTTACTATAACATCCTTAGAACCTGGCAAAGTACATAGCACATAGCAGGTAATAAATGCATGGTAAAGGAATAATTAGGTATTCTTTTTGATTATTGTTTCATTTCAGGATGATGTAAAGAATAAAAATTGTTCATGAACAATATAGTGATCCTCTTGGCCTGAATCAAGATGGCGGAGTAGAAGGACGTGCTCTCACTCCCTCTTGTGAGAACACCAGAATCACAACTAGCTGCTGGACAATCATGAACAGGAAGACACTGGAACTCACCAAAAAAGATACCCCACATCCAAAGACAAAGGAGAAACCACAATGAGACGGTAGGAGGGGCGCAATCACAGCAAAATCAAATCCCATAACTGCTGGGTGGGTGACTCACAGACTGGAGAACACTTATACCACAGAAGTCCACCCACTGGAGTGAAGGTTCTGAGCCCCACATCAGGCTTCCCAACCTGGGGGTCCAGCAACGCAAGGAGGAATTCCAAGAGAATCAGACTTTGAAGGCAAGTGGGATTTGATTGCAAGACTTCGACAGGACTGGGGGAAACACAGACTCCACTCTTGGAGGAGACACACAAAGTAGTGGGCACATCGGGACCCAGGGGAAGGAGCAGTAACCACAGGAGAGACTGAACCAGACCTACCTGCTAGTGTTGGAGGGCCTCCTGCAGAGGTGGGGGGTGGCTGCGTGGCTGTGGCTCACCGTGGGGACAATGACACTGGCAGCAGAAGTTCTGGGAAGTACTCCTTGGCGTGAGCCCTCCCAGAGTCCACCATTAGCCCCACCAAAAAGCCCAGGTAGGCTCCAGTGTTGGGTTGCCTCAGGCGAAACAACCAACAGGGAGGGAACCCAGCCCCACCCATCAGCAGTCAAGCAGATTAAAGTTTTACTAAGCTGTGCCCACCAGAGCAACAGTCAGCTCTACCCACCACCAGTCCCTCCCATCAGGAAACTTGCACAAGCCTCTTAGATAGCCTCATCCACCAGAGGGCAGACAGCAGAAGCAAGAACTGCAATCCTGCAGCCTGTGAAACAAAACTGACATTCACAGAAAGATGGACAAGATGAAAAGGCAGAGGACTATGTACCAGATGAAGGAACAAGATAAAACCCCAGAAAAACAACTAAATGAAGTGGAGATAGGCAACCTTCCAGAAAAAGAATTCAGAATAATGATAGTGAAGATGATCCAGGACCTTGGAATAAGAATGGAGGCAAAGATCGAGACGATGCAAGAAATGTTTAACAAGGACTAGAAGAATTAAAGAACAAACAGAGATGAACAATACAATAACTGAAATGAAAACTACACTAGAAGGAATCAATAGCAGAATAACTGAGGGAGAAGAACGGATAAGTGACCTGGAAGACAGAATGGTGGAATTCACTGCTGCGGAACAGACTAAAGAAAAAAGAATGAAAAGAAATGAAGACAGCCTAACAGACCTCTGGGACAATATTAAATGCAACAACATTCGCATTATAGGGGTCCCAGAAGGAGAAGAGAGAGAGAAAGGACCAGAGAAAATATTTGAAGAGATTATAGTCAAAAACTTCCCTAACATGGGAAAGGAAATAGCCACCCAAGTCCAGGAAGCGCAGAGAGTCCCATACAGGATAAACCCAAGGAGAAACACACCGAGGCACGTAGTAATCAAATTGGCAAAAATTAAAGACAAAGAAAAATTATTGAAAGCAGCAAGGGAAAAACGACAAATAACATACAAGGGAACTCCCATAAGGTTAACAGCTGATTTCTCAGCAGAAACTCTACAAGCCAGAAGGGAGTGGCATGATATACTTAAAGTGATGAAAGGGAAGAACCTACAACCAAGATTACTCTACCCGGCAAGGATCTCATTCAGATTCGATGGAGAAATCAAAAGCTTTACAGACGAGCAAAAGCTAAGAGAATTCAGCACCACCAAACCAGCTCTTCAACAAATGCTAAAGGAACTTCTCTAAGTGGAAAACACAAGAGAAGAAAAGGACCTACAAAAACAAACCCAAAACAATTAAGAAAATGGTCATAGGAAGATATATATCGATAATTACCTTAAACATGAATGGATTAAATGCTCCAACCAAAAGACACAGGCTTGCTGAATGGATACAAAAACAAGACCCATATATATGTTGTCTATAAGAGACCCACTTCATACCTAGGGACACATACAGACTGAAAGTGAGGGGATGGAAAAAGATATTCCATGCAAATGGAAATCAAAAGGAAGCTGGAGTAGCAATACTCATATCAGATACAATAGACTTTAAAATAAAAAATGTTACAAGACACAAGGAAGGACACTACATAATGATCAAGGGATCAATCCAAGAAGAAGATATAACAATTATAAATATATATGCACCCCACATAGGAGCACCTCAATACATAAGGCAACTGCTAACAGCTCTAAAAGAGGAAATCGACAGTAACACAATAATAGTGGGGGACTTTAACATCCCACTTACACCAATGGACAGATCAACGAAAACGAAAATAAATAAGGAAACAGAAGCTTTAAATGACACAATAGACCAGATAGATTTAATTGATATTTATAGGACATTCCATCCAAAAACAGCAGATTACACTTTCTTCTCAAGTGCGCATGGAACATTCTCCAGGATAGATCACATCTTGGGTCACAAATCAAGCCTCAGTAAATTTAAGAAAATTGAAATCATATCAAGCATCTTTTCTGACTACAACACTATGAGATTAGAAATGAATTACAGGGAAATAAACGTAAAAAACACAAATACATGGAGGCTAAACAATACGTTACTAAATAACCAAGAGATCACTGAAGAAATCAAAGAGGAAATCAAAAAATACCTAGAGACAAATGACAATGAAAACACGACGATCCAAAACCTATGGGATGCAGCAAAAGCAGTTCTAAGAGGGAAGTTTATACCTATACAAGCCTACCTCAAGAAACAAGAAAAATCTCAAGTAAACAATCTAACCTTACACCTAAAGGAACTAGAGAAAGAAGAACAAACAAAACCCAAAGTTAGCAGAAGGAAAGAAATCATAAAGATCAGAGCAGAAAGAAATGAAATAGAAACAAAGAAAACAATAGCAAAGATCAATAAAACTAAAAGCTGGTTCTTTGAGAAGATAAACAAAATTGATAAACCATTGGCCAGACTCAACAAGAAAAAGAGGGAGAGGACTCAAACCAATAAAATTAGGAATGAAAAAGGAGAAGTTACAACAGACAGCACAGAAATACAAAGCATCCTAAGAGACTACTACAAGCAACTCTATGCCATTAAAATGGACAACCTGGAAGAAATGGACAAATTCTTAGAAAGGTATAACCTTCCAAGACTGAACCACAAAGATGTAGAAAATATGAACAGACCCATCACAAGTAATGAAATTGAAACTGTGATTAAAAATCTTCCAACAAACAGAAGTCCAGGACCAGATGGATTCACAGGTGAATTCTATCAAACATTTAGAGAAGAGCTAACACCCGTCCTTCTCAAACTCTTCCAAAAACCTGCAGAGGAAGGAACACTCCCAAACACATTCTATGAGGCCACCATCACCCTGATACCAAAACCAGACAAAGATACTACAAAAAAGGAAAATTACAGACCAATATCACTGATGAATATAGATGCAAAAATCCTCAACAAAATACTAGCAAACAGAATCCAACAACACATTAAAAGGATCATACACCACGATCAAGTGGGATTTATCCCAGGGATGCAAGGATTCTTCAATATATGCAAATCAATCAATGTGATTCACCATATTAACAAATTGAAGAATTAAAAACCATATGATCATCTCAATAGATGCAGAAAAAGCTTTTAACAAAATTCAACACCCATTTATGATAAAAACTCTCCAGAAAGTGGGCATAGAGGGAATCTACCTCAACATAATAAAGGCCATATACAACAAACCCACAGCAAACATCATTCTCAATGGTGAAAAACTGAAAGCATTTCCTCTAAGATCAGGAACAAGACAAGAATGTCCACTCTCACCACTATTATTCAACATAGGTTTGGAAGTCCTAGCCACAGCAATCAGAGAAGAAAAAGAAATAAAAGGAATACAAATTGGAAAAGAAGAAGTAAAACTGTCACTGTTTGCAGATGACATGATACTATACATAGAGAATCCTAAAGATGTCACCAGAAAACTACTATAGCTAATCAATGAATTTGGTAAAGTTGCAGGATACAAAATTAATGCACAGAAGTCTCTTGCATTCTTATACACTAATGATGAAAAATCTGAAAGAGAAATTAAGGAAACACTCTCATTTACCATTGCAACAAAAAGAATAAAATACCTAGGCATAAACCTACCTAGGGAGACAAAAGACCTGTATGCAGAAAACTATAAGACACTGATGAAAGAAATTAAAGATGATACCAACAGATGGAGAGATATACCATGTTCTTGGATTGAAAGAATCAATATTGTGAAAATGACTATAATACCCAAAGCAATCTACAGATTCAATGCAATCCCTATCAAATTACCAATGGCATTTTTTATGGAACTAGAACTAAAAATCTTAAAATTTGTATGGAGACACAAAATATCCCGAATAGCCAAAGCAGTCTTGAGGGAAAAAAACGGAGCTGGAGGAATCAGACTCCCTGACTTGAGACTATACTACAAGGCTATAGTAATCAAGACAATATGGTACTGGCACAAAAACAGAAACACAGGTCAATGGAACAAGATAGAAAGCCCAGAGATAAACCCACGCACCTATGGTCAACTAATCTATGACAAAGGAGGCAAGGATATACAATGGAGAAAAGACAGTCTCTTCAATAAGTGGTGCTGGGAAAACTGCACAGCTACATGTAAAAGAATGAAATTAGGACACTCCCTAACACCATACACAAAAATAAACTCAAAATGGATTAGAGACCTAAATGTAAGACCGGACACTATAAAACTCTTAGAGGAAAACATAGGAAGAACACTCTGACATAAATCACAGCAAGATCTTTTTCGATCCACCTCCTAGAGTAATGGAAATTCAATGGCTTGCTTATCCAATATGAGGGAAATCTCATTATTTACAGAATTTTTAAGGAATGTGAATAAAAGGTTTATTTGAAATGAAGGTTCTACTTGGATACCATTCAAAATGATTTTAATTTTTTTCCCTGAAAATAGCTTTACATTTTTCTATCTCAAAGCTATTGAACATCTTAACCAGAGGAGGAATTTGGATTGATAAAATATAGGTGTACTTCCTGGGCTGAAATGCATACAAAATAACAGGCCATGTTTTATTAAATATTGTATATCCTTTAAGTAAAGACATCAAAAAACAGAATTATCCTTTGCAATTTTAAAAAATTATTAGTATTTGAAGTATAAACAAAAATTTGCCACACTTTTTAATTTAATTTCAGTCTATAGCTACCCTAAGTAATGTCTTTTATAAAACTAAACCCCATAGTAAACTTACCAATTATATTAGTTTCCTAGGGCTGCTATAACAAATTGCCACAAACTCAGTGGCTAAAAACAACAGAATGTATTCTTTAACAGTTCTAGAGGCTAGAAGTCTGAAGTCAAGGCATCAACACGACCGTGCTTTCTCCAAAGGGTCTAAGGAAGAATTCTTCCTTGTCTCTTCTAGCTTCTGGTGGTTACTGGAAATCCTTGTCATTCCTTAGTTTGGCGCTGCATCACTCCAATTTCTACCTCTGTCTCCACATGGCCATCTACCCTCTCTGTCTCTCTGTGTGTCTCCCCTTAAAAGGACACTGGTCATTGGATTTAGAGCCTGCTCTAATCCAGTATGAAGTCATCTTAATTTAACTGATTATATCTGCAAAGGCCTTATTTCCACAAAAGGTTACATTCTGAGGTTCTGAGTGAACATCAGTTTTCTAGAGGACTCTATTCAGCCTACCATCCCACCTACTAACAACATAAGAAGGAATGAATTAGGGTTATTACTGTTTTAATTTTGGGCTTAGGCACCTATGTAGTTCTACTTCAGACTGTTTTAAATAATAGCTTAAATATTAGTTCAGCAAAAACTCGTGGATTTCCTAAGCCCTATTAACTTTTAAAAGTCATTGTGCATGAACATCACCTCTCATTAAAGCTATATGTTTAGCCTTCAAATGTTACTAAGCAAATGGAGCA
The DNA here is from genome assembly GCF_965194805.1 of Balaenoptera borealis. Lineage (NCBI taxonomy): Eukaryota > Metazoa > Chordata > Mammalia > Artiodactyla > Balaenopteridae > Balaenoptera > Balaenoptera borealis. Next base: position 57,498,860 of record NC_138865.1, read on the forward strand.
AATATTTTTTGAGGCCTAGTTATATCTTAAAGTGAACTAAACTTTTTCCCCTTCATTTCCAATTGCTGAATATTTTACTTTCATTATAAACAAAATATTCAGAAAGCAGTAGGGTATTTTTAAAGTGTATTAAATGACGCCATGATAAACATAAGCTTTTATCCAAAAGTTCCACAAACACCCTATGAAAGAAATTTTTTAATGTCAGTGAACATTAAGGTCTCAGAATTTCTATAATATATGTGCAACTATAATTTTCTAATAAATACATGCAGAAATGGTTTATAACAATGGTGATACACATGGGTTGTTGTTCCATTATTCAAATTCATGTTATAGCAATTTATTGTCTCTCCCAAATCCCAAAGCAGCTTGATTTGCTAGGATCATGTTTTTCACTTTTTAAATAAACATAATTGTATTACAATAGGATATTATTTATGCAAATAAATGAGACAGATTAAAATGTTAATTTTATAACCTACGAAATAAAACCCCTGTATTCAGGAAAGAAAAGTATTAAAATATGAAGCTGCTATCTCCTCCTGCCATCAATAAGCCAGGCATTTAACAATGTATCTTGAAACCTAACTAAATAAGATGATTTTAGGCAAAGATACAAAAATGCCAATCAGAAGGCATTCTAATGCTAACTCCAGCGCTCTGCCTAGAATAGGGGAGTTACTCTGACGCCTTGGTGGTTCCTTCCTACGCTGGGAACAGGTAAAAATTATAATTCTACGCTCAATCGGTTAGAACATGATAGAAATGGCATTAATCATAATAGCAGGGACTTTATAGGTATCCTTACTTTTAATCTTCATAGAAGCCTAGAAAGAGAAGCTATTATTATCCTCATTTTTACACATGAGGAAACTGAAGCACTCTTGAAGAGGCTGTTAAGTGAACCAGGTTCACACGGTTAGCAAGAGGTGAAGCCAGGAACTGAATAATCCTACTCCAGGGCCCCCAAACCCAGCCACTGTGAATGAGCTCTTGAGTTGGACTGTCTGTGTTCAAATCTTTGCTTCAGCACCTAGTAAGCTGTATAATATGGAGATAATAATAGTACAAAAAATAATATATAACCACAGGGGTGTTGTAAGTATTAAGTAAATTAACACATATTAAGTTCTGAGAATGTTGGTTCACACATGGAAAGTACTGGATAAATGTTAGCTAATCCTCCTCCTCCTCCTCTTCCTGCTCTTTATCAACCCTCTGGCTTGAAAACCACATATATATCCATAAGCCCTGTTCTGTTTCACATTTACAGACTGTGCCTTTACCTGTTAGATACTTTCTCTTGGTCACAAGGGGGCTTCAATAAGAAAAGGATTTAGGCCAAAAAGAAAAGTACTGGGGGAAGGGGGCAAGATGGCGGAAGAGTAAGACGCAGAGATCACCTTCCTTCCCACAGATACAGTAGAAATAAATCTACACGTGGAACTGCTCCTACAGAACACCCACTGAACGCTGGCAGAAGACGTCAGACCACCCAAAAGGCAAGAAAATCCCCACGTACTTGGGTAGGGCAAAAGAAAAAAGAAATAACAGAGACAAAAGAATAGGGACGGGACCTGCACCAGTGGGAGGGAGCTGTGAAGGAGGAAAGGTTTCCACACACTAGGAAGCCCCTTCGTGGGCGGAGACTGTGGGTGGCAGAGGGGGGAAGCTTCGGAGCCACGGAGGAGAGCGCAGCCACAGGGGTGCGGAGGGCAAAGCGGAGAGATTCCCGCACGGAGGATCGGTGCTGAGTAGCACTCACCAGCCCGAGAGGCTTGTCTGCTCACCCGCCAGGGCGGGCGGGGGCTGGGAGCTGAGGCTCGGGCTTCAGTGCTAGCCGGGAGGGAGTCCGGGAAAAAGTCTGCAGCTGCTGAAGAGGCAAGAGACTTTTTCTTGCCTCTTTGTTTCACAGCGCGCAAGGAGAGGGGATTCAGAGCGCCGCCTAAACGAACTCCAGAGACAGACGCGAGCCGCAGCTATCAGCGCGGATTCCACAGCAACAGGGGCGCAGAGGGAAAAACGGAGAGATTCCCGCACAGAGGCTCGGCGCCGAGCAGCACTCACCAGCCCGAGAGGCTTGTCTGCTCACCCGCCGGGGCGGGCGGGGCCTGGGAGCTGAGGCTCGGGCTTCGGTTGGATCGCAGGGAGAGGACTGGGGCTGGCGGCGTGAACACAGCCTGAAGGGGTTAGCGCACCACAGCTAGCCGGGAGAGAGCCCGAGAAAAAGTCTGCAGCTGCCGAAGAGGCAAGAGACTTTTTCTTGCCTCTTTGTTTCGCGGCGTGCAAGGAGAGGGGATTCAGAGTGCCGCCTAAACGAACTCCAGAGAAGGGCGCGAGCCGCGGCTAACAGCGCGGACCCCAGAGACAGGCAGGAGACGCTAAGGCTGCTGCTGCCGCCACCAAGAAGCCTGTGTGCGAGCACAGGTCACTCTCCACACAGCCCCTCCCGGGAGCCGGTGCAGCTCGCTACTGCCAGGGTCCCATGATCCAGGGACAACTTCCCTGGGAGAACGCACGGCACGCCTCAGGCTGCTGCAACGTCACGACGCCTCTGCCGCCGCAAGCTCGCCCCGCCTCCTCCGTACCGCTCCCTCCCCCCGCCTGAGTGAGCCAGAGCCCCCGAAGCAGCTGCTCCTTTAACCCTGTTCTGTCTTGGCGGGGAACAGACGCCCTCAGGCGACCTACATGCAGAGGCGGGTCCAAATCCAAAGCTGAACCCCGGGAGCTGTACGAACAAAGAAGAGAAAGGGAAATCTCTCCCAGCAGCCTCAGAAGCAGCGGATTAAAGCTCCATAAACATCTTGATGTGCCTGCATCTGCTGAATACCTGAATAGACAACGAATCATCCCAAATTCAAGAGCTGGACTTTGGGAGCAGGATATATTAATTTTTCCCCTTTTCCTTTTTTTGTGAGTGTATATGTGTACGCTTCTGGGTGAGATTTTGTCTGTATAGCTTTGCTTTCACCATTAGTCCTAGGGTTAGGTACGTCCGTTTTTTTTGTTTGTTTTTTTTTTTAACTTAAAAAATTGTTTTTCCTAATAAATGTTTTCTTAATAATTTTTTCCTTATTTTCTATTTTTTAGAAATTAAAAAAATTTTTAATAAGTTTTTTCATATTTTTTATTTTAAAAAATTATTTTTTTTCTTCTTAATAAATTTTTTTCTTAATAATTGTTTTCATATTTTTTATTATAAAAAATTAATAAATCTATTTTTTAAAATTAAAAAAAATTTTTTTTCTGAATACATTTACTCTTAATAATTTTTTTCTTATTTTTTATTATAAGAGCTTTATTTTATTTTATTTTATCCTCTTTCTTTCTTTCTTTCTATTTTTTTCTCCCTTTTATTCTGAGCCATGTGGATGAAAGGCTCTTGGTGCTCCAGCCAGGCATCAGGGGTGTGCCTCTGAGGTGGGAGAGCCAACTTCAGGACACTGGTCCACAAGAGACCTCGCAGCTGCACGTAATACCAAATGGCAAAAATCTCTCAGAGATCTCCATCTCAACATCAAGACCCAGCTTCACTCAACGACCAGAAAGCTACAGTGCTGGACACCCTATGCCAAACAACTAGCAAGACAGGAACACAGCCCCATCCATTAGCAGAGAGGCTGCCTAAAATCATAATAAGGCCACAGACACCCCAAAATACACCACCAGACGTGGACGTGCCCACCAAAAAGACAAGATCCAGCCTCATCCACCAGAACACAGGCACTAGTTCCCTCCACCAGGAAGCCTACACAACCCACTGAACCAACCTTAGCCACTGGGGACAGATACCAAAAACAACGGGAACTACGAACCTGCAGCCAGTGAAAAGGAGACCCCAAACACAGTAAGATAAGCAAAATGAGACGACAGAAAAACACACAGCAGATGAAGGAGCAGGGTCAAAACACACCAGACCTAAGAAATGAAGAGGAAATAGGGTAGCCTACCTGAAAAAGAATTCAAAATAATGATAGTAAGGATGATCCAAAATCTTGGAAATAGAATAGACAAAATGCAAGAAACATTTAACAAGGACGTAGAAGAACAAAAGAGGAACCAAGCAACGATGAACAACACAATAAATGAAATTTAAAATACTCTAGATGGGATCAATAGCAGAATAACTGAGGCAGAAGAACGGATAAGTGACCTCGAAGATAAAATGGTGGAAATAACTACTGCAGAGCAGGATAAAGAAAAAAGAATGAAAAGCACCAAGGACAGTCTCAGAGACCTCTGGGACAACATTAAATGCACCAACATTCGAATTACAGGGGTCCCAGAAGAAGAAGAGAAAAAGAAAGGGACTGAGAAAATATTTGAAGAGATTATAGTTGAAAACTTCCCTAATATGGGAAAGGAAACAGTTAATCAAGTCCTGGAAGCACAGAGAGTCCCATACAGGATAAATCCAAGGAGAAACACGCCAAGACACATATTAATCAAACTGTCAAAAATTAAATATAAAGAAAACATATTAAAAGCAGCAAGGGAAAAACAACAAATAACACACAAGGGAATCCCCATAAGGTTAACAGCTGATCTTTCAGCAGAAACTCTGCAAGCCAGAAGGGAGTGGCAGGATATACTTAAAGTCATGAAGGAGAAAAACCTACAACCAAGGTTACTCTACCCAGCAAGGATCTCATTCAGATTAGATGGAGAAATTAAAACCTTTACAGACAAGCAAAAGCTGAGAGAGTTCAGCACCACCAAACCAGCTTTACAACAAATGCTAAAGGAACTTCTCTAGGCAAGAAACACAAGAGAAGGAAAACACCTACAATAACAAACACAAAATATTTAAGAAAATGGGAATAGGAATATACATATCGATAATTACCTTAAATGTAAATGGATTAAATGTTCCCACCAAAAGACACAGACTGGCTGAATGGATAAAAAAACAAGACCCATATATATGCTGTCTACAAGAGACCCACTTCAGACCTAGAGACACATACAGACTGAAAGTGAGGGGATGGAAAAAGATATTCCATGCAAATGGAAATCAAAAGAAAGCTGGAGTAGCAATTCTCATATCAGACAAAATAGACTTTAAAATAAAGACTATTACAAGAGACAAAGAAGGACACTATATAATGATCAAGGGATCGATCCAAGAGGAAAGTATAACAATTGTAAATATTTATGCACCCAACATAGGAGCACCTCAATACATAAGGCAAATGCTAACAGTCATAAAAGGGGAAATCGACAGTAACACAATCATAGTAGGGGACTTAAAAACCCCACTTTCACCAATGGACAGATCATCTAAAATGAAAATAAATAAGGAAACACAAGCTTTAAATGATACGTTAAACAAGATGGACTTAATTGATATTTATAGGACATTCCACCCAAAAACAACAGAATACACATTTTTCTCAAGTGCTCATGGAACATTCTCCAGGATAGATCATATCTTGGGTCACAAATCAAGCCTTGGTAAATTTAAGAAAACTGAAATCGTATCAAGTATCTTTTCCAACCACAAAGCTATGAGACTAGATATCAATTACAGGAAAAGATCTGTAAAAAATACAAACACATGGAGGCTACACAATACACTACTTAATAACGAAGTGATCACTGAAGAAATCAAAGGGGAAATCAAAAAATACCTAGAAACAAATGACAATGGAGATACGACGACCCAAAACCTATGGGATGCAGCAAAAGCAGTTCTAAGAGGGAAGTTTATAGCAATACAAGCCTATATCAAGAAACAGGAAACATCTCGAATAAACAACCTAACCTTGCACCTAAAGCAATTAGAGAAAGAAGAGCAAAATAACCCCAAAGCTAGCAGAAGGAAAGAAATCATAAAGATCAGATCAGAAATAAATGAAAAAGAAATGAAGGAAACAATAGCAAAAATCAATGAAACTAAAAGCTGGTTCTTTGAGAAGATAAACAAAATTGATACACCATTAGCCAGACTCATCAAGAGAAAAAGGGAGAAGACTCAAATCAATAGAATTAGAAATAAAAAGGAGAAGTAACCACTGACACTGCAGAAATACAAACGATCATGAGAGATTACTACAAGCAACTCTATGCCAATAAAATGGACAACCTGGAAGAAATGGACAGATTCTTAGAAATGCACAACCTACCAAGACTGAACCAGGAAGAAATAGAAAATATGAACAGACCAATCACAAGCACTGAAATTGAAACTGTGATTAAAAATCTTCCAACAAACAAAAGCCCAGGACCACATGGCTTCACAGGCGAATTCTATCAAACATTTAGAGAAGAGCTAACACCTATCCTTCTCAAAGTCTTCCAAAATATTGCAGAGGGAGGAACACTCCCAAACACATTCTACGAGGCCACCATCACCCTGATACCAAAACCAGACAAAGATGTCACAAAGAAAGAAAACTACAGGCCAATATCACTGATGAACATAGATGCAAAAATCCTCAACAAAATACTAGCAAACAGAATCCAACAGCACATTAAAAGGATTATACACCATGATCAAGTGGGGTTTATTCCAGGAATGCAAGGATTCTTCAATATACGCAAATCAATCAATGTGATACACCATATTAACAAATAGAAGGAGAAAAACCATATGATCATCTCAATAGATGCAGAGAAAGCTTGCGACAAAATTCAACACCCATTTATGATAAAAGCCCTGCAGAAAGTAGGCATAGAGGGAACTTTCCTCAACATAATAAAGGCCATATATGACAAACCCACAGCCAACATTGTCCTCAATGGTGAAAAACTGAAACCATGTCCACGAAGATCAGGAACAAGACAAGGTTGCCCACTCTCACCACTATTATTCAACATAGTTTTGGAAGTGTTAGCCACAGCGATCAGAGAAGAAAAAGAAATAAAAGGAATCCAAATCGGAAAAGAAGAAGTAAAGCTGTCACTGTTTGCAGATGACATGATACTATACATAGAGAATCCTAAAACTGCCACCAGAAAACTACTAGAGCTAATCAATGAATTTGGTAAAGTAGCAGGATACAAAGTTAATGCACAGAAATCTCTTGCATTCCTATATACTAATGATGAAAAATCTGAAAGTGAAATTAAGAAAACACTCCCGTTTACCATTGCAACAAAAAGAATAAAATATGTAGGAATAAACCTACCTAAGGAGACAAAAGACCTGTATGCAGAAAATTATAGGACACTGAAAGAAATTAAAGATGATACAAATAGATGGAGAGATATACCATGTTCTTGGATTGGAAGAATCAACATTGTGAAAATGACTCTACTACCCAAAGCAATCTACAGATTCAATGCAATCCCTATCAAACTACCACTGGCATTTTTCACAGAACTAGAACAAAAAATTTCGCAATTTATATGGAGACACAAAAGACCCCGAATAGCCAAAGCAATCTTGAGAACGAAAAATGGAGCTGGAGGAATCAGGCTCCCTGACTTCAGACTATATTACAAAGTTACAGTAATCAAGACAGTTTGGTACTGGCACAAAAACAGAAATATAGATCAATGGAACAGGATAGACAGCCCAGAGATAAACCCACGCACATATGGTCACCTTATCTTTGATAAAGGAGGCAAGCATATACAGTGGAGAAAAGACAGCCTCTTCAATAAGTGGTGCTGGGAAAATTGGACAGGTACATGTAAAAGTATGAAATTAGAACACTCCCTGACACCATACACAAAAATAAACTCAAAATGGATTAAAGACCTAAGTGTAAAGCCAGACACTATCAAACTCTTAGAGGAAAACATAGGCAGAACACCCTATGACATAAATCACAGCAAGATCCTTTTTGACCCAGCTCCTAGAGAAATGGAAATAAAAACACAAATAAACAAATGGGACCTAATGAAACTTAAAAGCTTTTGCACAGCAAAGGAAACCATAAACAAGACCTAAAGACAACCCTCAGAATGGGAGAAAATATTTGCAAATGAAGCAACTGACAAAGGATTAATCTCCAAGATTTACAAGCAGCTCATGCAGCTCAATAACAAAAAAACAAACAACCCAATCCAAAAATGAGCAGAAGACCTAAATAGACATTTCTCCAAAGAAGATATACAGATGGCCAACAGACACATGAAAGAATGCTCAACATCATTAATCATTAGAGAAATGCAAATCAAAACTACAATGAGGTATCATCTCACACCAGTCAGAATGGCCATCATCAAAAAATCTACAAACAATAAATGCTGGAGAGGGTGTGGAGAAAAGGGAACACTCTTGCACTGTTGGTGGGAATGTAAATTGATACAGCCACTATGGAGAACAGTATGGAGGTTCCTTAATAAACTAAAAATAGAACTACCATACGACCCAGCAATCCCACTACTGGGCATATACCCTGAGAAAACCATAATTCAAAAAGAGTCATGTACCAAAATGTTCATTGCAGCTCTATTTACAATAGCCAGGACATGGAAGCAACCTAAGTGTCCATCATCGGATGAATGGATAAAGAAGATGTGGCACATATATACAATGGAATATTACTCAGCCATAAAAAGAAATGAAATGGAGGTATTTGTAATGAGGTGGATGGAGTCAGAGTCTGTCATACAGAGTGAAGTAAGTCAGAAAGAGAAAAACAAATACAGTATGCTAACACATATATATGGAATCTAAGGAAAAAAAAAAAAAAAGGTCATGAAGAACCTAGTGGCAAGATGGGAATAAAGACACAGACCTATTAAAGAATGGACTTGAGGATATGGGGAGGGGGAGGGGTGAGATGTGATAGGGTGAGAGAGTGTCATGGATATATATACGCTACCAAATGTAAAATAGATAGCTAGTGGGAAGCAGCCACATAGCACAGGGAGATCAGCTCGGTGCTTTGTGACCACCTAGAGGGGTGGGACAGGGAGGGTGGGAGGGAGGGAGATGCAAGAGGGAAGAGATATGGGAACATATGTATATGTATAACTGATTCACTTTGTTATAAAGCAGAAACTAACACACCATTGTAAAGCAATTATACTTCAATAAAGATGTTTAAAAAAAAAAAAAAAGGGAAAAAATATAAGTAAAAAAAAAAGAAAAGTACTGGCCACAGTGGTTTACAAAGAGCCAGCGGTCTCAGTTCTTTGGCTTACTAGCTGGCTGATGCTGCACAAATCACACAACCTTTCTGAATCTCATAAATAATACCTTTATCACAAATAGTTATAAGGTTGTATACACAGGTATATTTTGAAAACTGTAAAGAATTGCAGAAACAAAATTGTCATCATTATGGGGAAAAAAGCCAACTCATAGCTTGACCTTGATTGCATATAGCTCAACAGCATCCTGTTTCTGCTCACACACTTCTTCCTGTCCGGAATTCCTTATTCATCCCTATCATTCCTTCAAAATCAAGCTCAAATACAAATTCTCAAGAACATCCTAGCCACCCCAGTCCAAATGAATCTAACTCTTCAAACTCTACGAATATTCATCATCTTATTGCTTTATGTGAGTCTGTCCTGACTCACCAACTAGATTATATATTCCATCAAATCAGTGACTCTTCATTATGCCTTTTTGTATTCAAAAATCCATATGCAGATACAACTATCTTTCTTACATAAAATATGGGAAGAGAAAGAGCTCTAAAAGAATTCAGAACTCTTCAAAAAGGAATAAAGATCATTGACTGATGCAACAAACTTTTGTTGGTCACTTAGTAATGAGTCAGGCACAATGTGGGGACTAAGGATATAAGGATGATTAAACACAATACCTGACTTCCAGACCCCAAGCTTAGCAAAATCAAAAATGTACGTAGGCCTGCAGGCTTTGATCTTGATCTAGTTCTAGATGTACATGTCTGGTTTGAAAGAGCAGCAGTGATTTGACGTACTCCTTGAAGGTATTAAGTTGATTCTTGGGACCTGACCCTTTTCTATCTCTTTTCCTGAATTGTTAAGAATCACTAAAGGAAAAAGTTTACCAGTGCTCCCAAGATTTTTCCAAACCAACGACAGTCCCTGGATCAGGCTGGAACCTTGGAAGGAGCTGAAGTGGGAATAGTACAGCCTGATAACTTGAAAATAAATTCATAACCCCAACTGCATAAAAAATTCCATCATAAGTAATTGGTGGGATATATCTCAATTCTCCTATATGATCCCAAAATAAATATATGATTTTTTAAGATGGGATTTATTCATTTAATAAATATTAACTCATTGTTATTACATGCTTGTTATGATTTCATATGAATGAGCCTGTTTTTTAAAACATATAGTGTTCTCACCATTTATAGAAATAAAAGCAAGCACAAGTTCTTATCATCCTCTATATGATGTACTCCATATGCATCTCAGAGGTTCTGAATTCATCAGTAAGTGTTTGCGTCTGACTTCTGCTCCTCTTGTCCTTAAACTAATGCCCAACTGCCATCATGCCAATTCTAGGGTCACTGAATTAAATGCATCAATGACAACAGTGACAAAGCTGTTGACAATGCTGAGAAACACGTGTGTACTACTGGATCATTATTATGTTGCCATGAACCTGATAGAAAACAGGAAATCTTCAAAGGGAACACTGACATCAAACAGAGCTGACAAGACAGCCAGCAGTTTAACTCAGGATCTGTCTCCTTACTCAGTTTGGTCTGGGTTCAGCAGCTACAGCTCAGGGTTCAGGGCTATTCTCTAGTGGGCTGACATTCCTACCACCAGATTCTCAAACTGTTTTTTTTTTCTTTCTTTCTTTTTTTAATTTGCTGTTCTACATTGCTACTAATGTTGTAGGAGCTCTTTATCAGAGTTTAAGATTTCTATCCATAAATAAAGCAAAGAACAAGTTAATATAAAAAAATAAATAAAATAAAATAAAATTTCTAGAATACCCTATATCTTTCTTATGGTATATTTCTTATGGTAAAGAAACATAAATAGGACTTCACTGGGGGTGCAGTGGTTAAGAATCTGCCTGCCAATGCAGGGGACACGGGTTCGAGCCCTGGTCCGGGAAGATCCCACATGCCGTGGAGCAACTAAGCCCGTGCACCACAACTACTGAGCCTGTGCTCTAGAGCCCGCAAGCCACAACTACTGAGCCCACGTGCCACAACTACTGAAGTCCACGCGCCTAGAGCCCTGGCTCCACAATGAGAAGCCACCACAATGAGAAGCATGCTCACTGCAATGAAGAGTAGCCCCTGCTCACCACAACTAGAGAAAGCCCGTGCGCAGCAACGAAGACCCAATGCAGCCAATAAATAAATAAATAAAATAAATTAAAAAAAAAGAAAAATAGTTTTTTTTTCCCTTAGGGATATGGAATGTTAACACATAAGGATTATTTGTTGCAAAATTATGATTTCTACTAAACTAAAACATGTATCCTAAGCACTCTCTTTACTTGAACTTAGACCTTAAAAGAACAGTTCTTTTATTCTTTGTATTATTTTTAAGGCCTACAAGATGGTCAACTAGAATATCCCTTACCATCACCATTATTACTTATTTATTATACTTCAATAGTATGCTAGGGACTGAATAAGATAGAAACAAAGACACAATCCCTGATCTCAGGTGAACAGTTCAAATACAACCACATATGAGAAATTTCTTTCCTTTCCCATTTTTCTTCCCTTAAGAAAGGGGGCTGGGGAGACCATAGAAACAACATTTTCAATAGTAAGTTGACATAACAAATGATCTTAATAATAAAGAATCTCTGAACCCACAGAGTCAGAGGACCAAACACAACCACAAGCTTGGCTTTTTGATAACTGAACTACTGAACAGGCTGGTAAACTTTAAGCTGGTCTACATAATTTGGAATTTGTGATGGAACTTTTAGCAAACAATTTCTATGTTCCAGATATTGTGCTAATATCTAGGAATAGAACAATCTCCTATTCACAAGGCACTTCTAGTCTAATGGGGTTAGTCAATTAACAATCAATTACAATATGGTATAATTAATGTTATAATAGTATAATAGGGTGTTTGGGGGGAGACTTGGAATTTAAAACTTGGGGAAAAATCAACTAGGCACAAGGTAGAAAATAACATTACGAACAAAGGAATCAGCATATATCAACGCTTGTGAGAGAGACAACCTGAAACTAATGTTTACTAATTTAAGTAAAAAACAAACTAATTTAAGTTTAAAAAAAACACAACTAATAGATCGGTAATGCTACAAATGCCATAATTGATAACCTTATATTAGGTCTTTGCATTTTGTGATTAAAAATGAATTGGCGTATTTTACGTAATATTTGAATATTTTGTTTCTAAATCACTAGTTAAAAGAGGGTTTCGGGCTGCTGCTTATTGTCTAGGATGTTTTTCAAGCTACACATTCTGGGTCTTTTCAATAAATGAGCAGCCAATTTGAATAAAATTTCACAATTTTCTATTTTTAATACTGGATTTGAAACACTAAAGATACCAAAATGTTGGTATAAGAATTTTGATCCAATGAATGGAACTTACGGCTCTGGTGAAGATCATCTGAAATAAATTTCCATAACGATTTTTCTTTTTTGATTCCTTACTACCATTATATTTCAACATCAGTGTTCCTTATGCCTCCTATCTTATCCAGTATTACCCTATGGGTGCAAATTAAATAAGAACAAGAATAAAAATTTAACCTATAAAAATGGTTAAAATCACAATGGTATTCCAGAATTGCTCAACCTAAGTAATAAATTAACCAAGGGTCAAATCAGGAGTACTACCTGTGAGTTCCACTAGCTAACATTCTAATTTTATATGCATTCAGGGGCTATCAATATTCCATAACAAAGGTGAAAATATTTAAATACTCGTTTTATTTATTAATGTAAAAAACAGAAACTGAAACAGATGCCATTATCATCATGAATGACCTGAATCGTCTGAAAAACCTGCCAGATGGGTGAGGTAACATAGAAGTGACAAAAACCCATGAGAGGACAGCCTTTAATTTGTACCTACATGCTTTGGAATGTTACGAAGAAGGACGGAAGGTTGTGACAGAATTAATAAAGTGAAAGAGAAAAACATTTGTTTAGTACTAGAAGGCACCCTAGAGATCATCTGGTCAAATCTCCTCCTTTACAATTGTGGGAACTCCCAGAGAGGTTACTCGCCCAGGACCATACAGCCAGTATGGCAGTGCCAGGAGTAAGTTCCTAACTCCTGACTCCTCAGTCCAGTGTGTTTCCACAGCACTGAACTAGGAGCACATCCCTTCAAATCCTCTACACCTCAAAAATCGCAGGTAGATATGCTGAAGAGGTAGAGCAGTGAGTACATGTGAGTTGTGATGAGAAAGACAGAGAGGGAAGATCAGTGAAATGTTTGATAGACTGGCCAACTTTTACATCTTTGTTGGCTCCCAAATTCAGTCTGCAAGGTTGGCTTTATGTAAAGGGTCCTCCCCTTACTCCCAATAAGGAAATTCTGTGAATGTCCCTACCAAAAAGAAGTCGAGGCGTGAAATCAGCTACCTTTGCACTTCTGTTCCCTTGTAAATTTCCTTCAGTCATTGAAAAAGAGAAATGACCATAACTGACTTAGAGCTTAACTGGATAAGGTGTTGAGATCTACAGGTAGATCAAAGACTGCATATAGGAAAGCCATGCTTCAGTGTGGTACTCTGAAGAGTCTTTATTAAGTTTACTAAAGTCAAGTATAAGATGCAGACTGAAAAACACACGTTAACATGTGCTAACACAGGATTTTATTTCTTTAAAGGTTAACTATATGCTTTTACCCAAAATATGTAACTCACTATTCTCCCCAAAACAAATGATACAAAGTTATATATTTAATGAAAAAAATCAGCATCAGCAATCAAGATCTTATAACAGTTGTTCCTTAAAAAGTTTATGCCTAAAGTAAAGCAAAAATATTTGTTGTTCCTGTCTTCTTGATATGACAGGGACTCTCAAACTTTTTTAATGCAGAAGTCTTTTGTTAAATTAAATCTTACTCAGAAATTTAATTTCTAAATAAGCTAAAAGTAAAGTTACCCTGCTTAGAATAGGGGTGGGAGTGAGAAATCTGTTCTCTAGGCTTCCCCACTCCCACCCTGAGGTACCCATATGAAACAGGGATAAATATGACCGAGACTTACTAAATGGCTGTTTCTAATAAATGATAAACCCCTCTATATCTAGCTTTCTTAGTTCTGAAATAGGGACCAATTTAAACTCTTTCAAATATAGCTAAAAAGCATTACTACACACCTGATGCCTTTGGTTATCAGTGTCATTAAAAGAAGAAACAACGTGGTTATAAAATCTGAATCATTTTAATAACCTTACTTCAAATTTCTTGGTTTTTTACCTGCTTTAGGAAGAACACTTAGCTTATTTTAAAGAATTGGAAGATTTTATATTCAAATAAATATGAATCAGGAAATATAAGTACATGAACCAAGATATTAAACAAAGATTACTCCACAGGCAAAATATAACAATATATAAATAATGAATACCTATTTCTATATAGGATATCTATATAGATATACATATATACATCTAGATTCAAAACTCCTTCCTAGGCTGCCTTCTTTTCGCCAGAAAAATGGTTATACTATCAAAAAAAGCCAAAAACGGATAGGGAATACATATGTGTGTGTGTGTGTGTGTGTATATATATATATATATATATATATATATGTATATAAAATAGCCAATATGTTATTTAATAAAATATTTTAAAATTTAAGTCATAAGCCACCAGGAGGATTATCACTTTACCATGATCAAATTAGATATAATCTATACTGTATACAATCTATATGATACATTTTTTCAACCAAATTCATATTTTCAGTTAGAACTCATCAGAAATAAGATGGTGGAGACTAGATACATAAAGCTGTAACCTTAGCTGGCCCTTACATTCTGGAAGGGTATCTTTCCAGTTGGTGTCAGACAAACACTGAGAACAAAAGGACATCCAAAGGAATAAGCTGAATTCAGATTCTATCAAAGTATGCCCTAAGCCAAAGTTCTGGGAAACCAAGACAGCTATTTCTTCCCAATTTCTCAGCTAACATAGAATCTTAAGAACAAATGCAATATATCCAAACTTCAAACCAGTCTAACATGGAAGGGTTACACTTTCAATTCTCTGTGCAAAACATAACTTCAAAAGGAAAGAGGAAGGTCCTTTGTTCTAGGTAAAAGGCCTAAGGCCTTAACCATAGACCTAGTGAATTTTCCACTTTTCATACACACTTTTTACTGAAAGAAAAAAAATTAGCTTATTTTTGCACAGAAAACTATAAAACTTTTATTAAAGTTTAAATGTTCTTGTCTCTTAACAGCCTAAAGGCACATTCAACATAAACTTGGTCATTCTTAATGTTTCTCTACTACTTCATAACGTGGATTCCATTTTCTAAGAAAAATGTCTACTTCCATCTTTAGTTCGAGCATGGGCTTTGGACACACAGAGAGTAGTTCCCATCATGGATCCCACACAGTATGATCTTAGGCAAATTACTTATCCTCTCTGGGACTGAGCTGCCTTATCTGCAATATGGGGAAATAATTACTTCTCTCATAAGATTGATATGAAGATTAAATAAAATAACAAATGGAATAGATATAGATAGAACATGTCTCTATAGCACCTGTCAATTAGAAAATGTTACTGATATTATTTGGGGATTATTAATTTAAACTCAACTTTGAATTAGCTGCCCAGCTTTCTCCTTCAAGACATGTACACTGTATCACCAACACAACTATTCATTCACCCATCCATTCCTGACAATCAACTACCTATGCATGAACTCTTAACTCAACTTGAACAAAAGTTTCCTTGTCCATACATGGTTTGGAATGAGTCCCTTAATTGTTCAATGAGTCTGACTAGTAGAAAAAGATGTGCCTTGACCACCCACTTGGTTGGATTTAATGTCTTGGATGTGGGAGATTTCATTTTAAAGAAATCATTTAGCTCTCTCTTGAGTATTCGGTTTGGCATAAATCATGCATTTTCAAGCAAAAGTTTCCTCCAAAATTATTATGAGAATTATGACTCTTTATGTTTGTTGTTCAGCTGCCCACCTTACTTTTTTGGTATTGCTTTCTATTTAATGGCCACTTTTTAAATACTGACAAATTTAAAAAAACATTCATAGCATGTAAGGGGAGTTTTAGTCATCTAAAATACAATGGAACTAGAACTACTTTAAATATGTAGCTCTAAAATTTATGATATCAGTGACAATTGTATTGAAAAATCCCAAAGTATTAGAACCATCTTATTATTAAGACTTTTACTTTCCCCGCAGGTGTGAATACATGATTCTAATAAGCTTTCTCACTATGAAAAAACATACTTATATTAAAATATCAAAAACTATTTAATGAGGTCCATTTCCTTCCAAAAGTAAACTGAGGTTGTGTCTGAACCAGCTTGAGGCAAGGGAAGTTTCAAACATAACGCTTTTAAAACTAGCCATTATTTCCCCTGTTGAAAAAAAAAATTGCAATTTTATTTCCTAACAGCAAATGAAACTGTCAGGAAAATTTAGGTGTAATAAAATTGGGTGGTTAAACCAACATGCTGGACTTGAAATAAAACTGAATTAAAGGAATTAAAATTAATTCTTATGTCAGTCAACCCTTTAAAAATACTATTCAAAACTTACTGTTTTTACAAACAGAACTTCCTTGTTCTTAATAAAGTACAAAGTTAACCATCTCCTTAATGACCACTAATAGTGCTGCAGTTGAAATTGCGCATCGAACAATATTTTGCATAAAAATGTGTTGCTTGCTTCTGGCAACTTTTCTGCTGAAATAAAAAGTTGTCAAGCAGGGTGACTTTAGTGGTACAGAGTTTGAAAATGGTGGATTCAGTCCAAGGTTAGCTAATAACGGCCGACATGCCCTGGAATCTTGAGGGCTAAATCAACATTGTTTTCACAGCTGTAATTAAGCCACCTAATCAGAAGCACATTTTGACGGGACAGTTTCTGGAAGCCAGACATTACAATTTCTTATGCCTGGAGCGCAGTGGCTCATGAGAGGTCCTCGTTTAATTTCAGGTTAAAAAGGTGGGGGGGGCAGTAAAATAAAAGGACTATTTTTTTTTAAGCAACATACAACTGTTGAAATGAAGCAGGCCTACGTGTTCATGCCTTGACCAGCCTTGCATCCCACCCTCCTCGAGCTCTCTGCTGAGTCCCCCAACTCTCAAGTGGCAGCTGCACACAGTGAGATGAAGAGTCTCTGCCAAGATCAACAGATGAGCTGGTCTAAACTGGCTCTCTGTGTGTTCTGACTGTAAATTGTGCTGGTGATGATTAGAGAACTCTAACACAGGATGTCGACTCTTAAAACTGTCCAGAGAAAATAATTTTTTTTTAAGCTCAGGAAAATAATTTTTTAAACTTCTTTTGTGGCTTGGTGCATAGTGTTGTGTCTATAACTTTCATATGATTCAAATGAATTCACCCAAATTAAGCAACTCTATTATTAAAAAAGAAAAAAAGAAAAGGCCATGGCTTGGCTCATAGCAAGGACCTTCGTCTGGGGTTGTTTATGTAACAGTGCTGTAGAGTGTGGTTCTCCACCAGCACACCAGTCATGTGTTTCTACCACCTGCCAACTGAAGACATCCCTAAAATGATGAAAATCGAGGATGTGATAGTCACATCTTATCAAGCAGCCATGTGGATGTCTTTAAAACAGCTAAATTGCCAGCTGAGGTTGCATTCTGCAGTGTTGTTGCATTCTGTAACATTTAAACTTTCAACCCCAGAGGCCATTGTAAAACTATCAATATGAAGGCACTAGTGGCTGGAGTCTGATTACATTTAGTTCTGCATTTTAATTACATATGGATTCTATTAACTAAACCTTTTGCCTTATAGGCAACATTTTAATCAAATTACTATAATTTTCAAATATGTTACAATAGTTTAACAAGTTAAAAGTTCACATTCCTAACATATTAAATATCAAAAAAACTTTGCATAAAAAAAGGAAATACTCCTTACAGATACTCTAATATATTTTCAGATTACTTTGGGGACTTTTTGGCTACCTGGTTACAAGTTATATTGTGAGATTTATTTAACTGGTATACATTTGTAAATGGGTTATTGGTGTTGAATATAACCAAATTCAAAATACAATTATGTTATTATAAGTTTAGAAACATGCACTCACTTTCTTGTTGTAAATTAAGCAAGAACAAAATAAAGCACGGTTAGAATCTAAGTACTAAAAAGTATGTATAACTTCAGTGAAAGAATTTTTGAGCTGAGAGGGAATTTAGATTTCATCTAGTTGAGACCCTTCATTTTACAGCCAGGAAAAACCAAGACCAAGGAGGTTGTGTGATTTATTTCCCAAAGCTTTCTGAGTTGATAACAGAGGTTGTTCTAGAATCCAAGTTTCCTCTGACTCTCTGTCATGCTACTTTCCAGTACAATACACTGCCATTCTGTGTAAGCAACAATCTAGCTGCCTATCCCATACCTCCCAAGAACTAAAAGAAACATTTTGTCAGGTGGCAAAACACTGGACATAAAATTAACCACTTTAACAATTTTAAAGTGTACAGTTCAGTGGCATCAAGTACATTCACAATGTTGTGCAACCATCATCACCATCTTAGCTCTAGAACTTTTCCATCACCCCAAAAGTAAATTCCATACCCATTAAACAGCCATTCTCCATTTCCTATTCCCCCTGCCCCAGTCAACCACTTATCTGCTTTCTGTCTCTATGGAGACAGAACATGTCCATTCTGGACATTTTATATCAATGGAATCATACAATATGTGGCCTTTTGTGTCTGCCTTCTTTATTTAGCAAACAGTTTTCAAAGTACATCCATGCTATAGCATGTATCAGTACTTCATTCATTTTTATGGTTGAATAATATTCCATTGTCTGGATATAACACATTTGTTTATCCATTTATCAACTGATGGGCATTTGGGTTGTTTCCATCTTTTGGCTATTCTGAATAGTGCTGCTATGAACATTTGCTATTTTCCTTTATTTAAAAAATATTTGTTTCATGGCATTCCTAGTAGTTGTAAAGTGGTATCTCATTGTGGTTTTGATTTTCATTTCCCTACTGACTAATGATGTTGAGCATCTTTGCATGTGTTTGTTGGTCATTTGTATATCTTCTTTGGAGAAGTGTCTATTCAAGTCCTTTTCCCATTTCTAAAATTAGGTTGTTGTCTTTTTGTTGTTCAGTTGTAAGAGTTCTTTACATATTAGACCCTAATCATATATATGAATTATAAATATTTTCTCCCATTCTGGGTTTTTTTTTTAATGCACAAAAGTTTTTAATTTTGATGAGCTCTATTTTTAATTTTCTTATTTATGCTTTTAGTGTCGAATCTAAGAACCATTGTCAAATCCAAGCTCATGAAGATTCATATCTAAGTTTTTTATTAAGAATATTAGCTCTTATATTTAGGTCTTTGATCCATTTTGAGTTAATTTTTATATATGGTGTGAAGTAAGAGTTCAAGGAAATATATTTTTGAAAATGAGCTTTTTAACGATTTACGTAAATTAGACTTCTATTTCTGAAATAAATCTCACATACTCTTACTTTTTGCTAGGCCCAGGCACAGTTAATTTTAATTTGGTATATCATTGTTATCATCAAACATTTACTGAGTACCCACTGTGTGAGTAAAAGGCATTATACTGGTCATTTTATGGTCTATGTGAGTAAAGATATACAGTCAGGGGCCCCATAGATCTGACAAAGTTTAAAATTATTTAAGTGGTATGCTGAAAAGAATGGTCTTCTTTGTCAGAAAAAATTTTCAGTCTTGGGTTTTTGGGTTTTTTAGGAAGAGTAGTAAAGAGGAGAAGAAATATGCAATTTGGATTACCTGAAAGTATTTACTTTAAATTTTACATTGGTATAATAATATATAAACTATTCATTCTCATTAAGTGTTTGCTAGAGAAATACATGAAATATAGTTTGATGGGAATTAAGAAAATTTTGTGTGGGAAAATCTGAGGTGGAACTATGGTTTGTGCAAAGTATAAGTGCCATAACAAGTGTGTACTGAAAAGCAGCATTGAAGGAGTGCTCTTCCAGTTAATTTCAATTCAAATAAACCAGCATTTTATTGAGGTGAGACCATTATAATGAATTATAAAAAATATCACCTCACAGACTCACAATATGGTAATCCATATACAACTAATTGATTATATAAGTCAGACTACTATATAGTTCTCAGACAGGTAAATTCAGTGATGAATGGGCATAGCAAAGGGAACCCTTAATTATGCCAACTGAGAGATGAACTAAAAAACCAGATGGAGTCAGGATATGCCTCAATGCCAATGATAAAGAATTTTTGCTTTCATGAAGAATCTGTAGAGCCAAAATATGTTTTGGGTCAAGCTATGGTCTGACCTTATCTGTGTGTTGGAAAGATAACTGGCACTAACGTGGCAGACAAGATGGAATGGGAAAATCTACATGTGGGGAAATGCATTGGAAGACCATTGCAATAACCCAGGGAAAACTTAATGTGAACACAAGGGTAGAAAGGAGAGACTGGGTCTAAGAGATCCTGTGGTGGTAGAAACATTAAGACTTAGCAACTGATTAAATACTGGTGGTGGAGGGAAAGTATGTAGAACAAATGTTAAGGGTGCTACGTTGGGCTGCGATGTGAATAGCTATGTCAGACACAGGGAACATAAGGAAAGGAGCGTTTGGGAAAATATGGAGTGGTAGAGTTAGATAACATGTTCAGTTTGGGACCTCAGTGAGTCTGAGGTTTTTGCAGAAAATCAGAATGCGGATTTCTGAAAATCTAGCAGGTAACTGAAGCCTTCAAAGAAATCAATTTAGTAAGAAAGATCAAATAGTAGAAGGGATACTCAGCATATTTAGTTGCCACCACTCTGAACAACTGGTGGGACTATTGAGAGCATTAGATTGCCAGACTGCCATCTCAATTCTCTACAGCTTAATTGCTAATTGATTATAATGATCAGAGTTGGAAATTTTCATTCTTGCTACTCTTTGCTCCACCCTTGTAACATTTCATCACTGAAGAACAGAATTATATAAATATATTTATTACATATAAACATATTTTATATTGCTATTTATATATAAAATATATCTAATATTAAATATTTATAATAAAATGTTATATTGGGTTGGCCAAAAAGTTCGTTCGGGTTTTCCATAACATCGTACCAAAAGCCCGAACGAATTTTTTGGCCAACCCAATATATTTATATATCAATTATATATGTATATACTTAAATACATATAAATATAAAATTTATAATATCTTGCCCCTACAGTCACTATACAGATATCATTCATCATAAAAGTAGCTCGTCTTAAACTGCATCATACAAAAACTAAAAGGCTAGAGAAGAGGTGTGAGGTCAGTGGAATATACATTATTATTATCTCTAGGCCCCTGTTTACTGTACAGAAAAAGCTTGAGTTTCTGGACTATGAAAAACCTTTAAAAGTTTGGAAAGTTGTGTCAAGGATCAAGGAAAATGTTTGCATACTGACTGGGCTGTCCCACCTTTTGATGTTTTTGTTTCCCTTATTTAACTCTGTTAGTATCCAAAGGCCAGAGCTGGAACTCATGATTAAAATGTGGAAGAATTTAATGAGCATCTAAGTAAGCAAAATTTAGCAAAAGGGTAAAGCAAGGGCTGTTATGACATAAAATGTCAGTGAATTTTGAGAATTAAATGGAAAAGAATTAAATGGAAAAAATTAAATGTGCAGTTGGGAAGAGTAAATGCATAAAGCAAAGGGGGTAGATGTTTTCCAGTGCCGTTAATGGAGACGTATGAGTCAGAGGGCTTCTCAGAAAGCTGACAGTCACAGCCACAGTGCTCCTCCACAAGTCTGCATCATCTCTCACCATTCTCCACCTGATTCACGCTGCTCAAGTCATACAGACGTCTTTCCATCCCTTCAGCATTCCGTGCTTTCCCTCGTCAACTCCTCCTTAACCTTTATTATCACAACTAAGATCTCCATTCCTCAACTAGACCACCTGAAGCCAAGGTCAGATCCCCAGTTATGTGCTCTCATAGCACTCTGTGATTCCACTTTAATGTCATTCTTTTAATTATCTGTACAACGGTTGTAGTCTCTACTACACTTGAAAGCCCTTGATAGCAGAGATTTGTTTTAATCCACACTGCAGTCTCATAGGAAAGCACCAGACAAGAAATCAGAGGCCTTGTTCTAATCTGATTGGGTTCTAATCAAAAGCCTGGGAGTCAGACTCGAGAATCTGTACTTGATACCACTGAACTGCACTGTACAGCCTGTCTCAACAAATTAAGCCTTGGTTTATGGCTCATTTTTAAAAATTATTTTTCTTGAAAGATTAAAAACCTCAATAATAAACATCAGGAATCAACTGAGATAAAGTAAAGTTTATGAAAACAATTTACCTAGAGTAAGTTACTTAAATTCTGTCAGTTTATCCATACAATACTAACAAACAATACTTCCTCTCTCAAGAAAATGTAATAAAAATAAATGTGACAGAATTTTAATTGAGAACTTAAGATAAAGGGGATCCTTTTTTTTTATCTTAACAGATAAAAATAACATTAACCAAAGTATCTAAACCCTTCTGCTTGATTAACAATATAACACCACTTGACAACTATCGAATCTGACATAATCTGAAAAATGATGCAACGATCTCTCCCCTGCAATATACTAAATGGAATGCTCCTCTGATTTGTTACTTATCATTTTCTCACAAATAAACTACTGTAGAATCAAAAACATACTGCTTAAACATACAGTGGAAATGAGGCAAATCAATACTGTAGCTTGAAGCACCATAACTCACAGCAAAGGATTTGGGCTTGGCATTCTATGTTTCACAGACTGAAATATCATGTGTTTCTCCACAGTTGTGGGTGTGCCGGTCTCCAAACACCCACAAGTAATTGGTTCTGACTGCTGTACTGTTCTCTACTGGGCTGTACGGGATTCAAAAGCTCTTTGCTCAAAGCTCTTTCTGGTTACTATTACTCAAGATAAAAGCTCTAGAACAGCCCTAAGTTAATGGGTCAAAGACCAAAATGCTGAAAATGTTGAAGTCCTGGCAAGTATACAATTGATGAGAACTCTTAGATGAACTCCAGCATCACTATTACATGTTACTGAACAAAAAATGAAAATGTCACCTAAAGGGGGCTAAAGCTTTTAAAGACGACTATTCATATCTGCAATACAATCCATCTCTTTCTATGCATTACAACACCATGATATATTAAGTTTTTTCTTAACTAACAATGAATATTTATTTTTTATTCTTATCTAGTGAAATGGTTGAAATTTAGAAATGAGCATATACTGACTTTCCTGAGTTCATTAAGTAAGTGATAACAACAGCTAACATTAATACTGTATTTAGTATTAAATGTGCTAAAAGCACTGATTTAAGTGTTGTTTTAGATCTTTTGCCTACTCATAAAAAGACTTCCTCATGCTTACATATATTTCTTAAAGCTACAAGTATAGCTTAGCTGTATTATATATACGTAACTATCAGAAAAATTTGTATGTGTAGGGAAGCGAGCCAATATTTACTGAGGATCTACCAATATGCCAAACACTGTGTCTTTGTTTAATCCTCACAACAATCCTACAATGTAGGGAATTTCACCTACGTGTTACAAATACTGAAACTGATGCTTAGAGTATTGTGTGGGTAATAAATAAGACTACCAGAAAGCACCCCCAAGTCTGCCTGACTCTAAAGCTATATATGAGGGGAAGGAGGTGATGGTAATTGAAGCAGGTACTGGAGCAGAGAGCTAGTTCATCTGAGGACCCAGTAATGGAGTTTTGAGAATGGACCAAAAGTACAAATACGGAGACCAAATAAGAACATCAAGAGCAAAACAGTCAGAGACAGAATCAAATTAGGTTATAAAGTAAGAAGCAGGTATTGGATGGTGCAAGAGTGGATTGGAAACATGTGAACGTAGGGTTTGGAGTGACTGCTGCAAGCAGTTTTGGGCTCTAGTGGGTACAGGCTGTTTGAGTGAGTTGGATGTCTTTGATTCAGAGGGGGAATGGAACTAAAGTAACAATACATTTCTATTACACACAAAAAATCATTATATAATTTAATTCATTAAATATATGTACTACGCATGAGGCTTATTCCTCAAATCAAAATAAAGCAAAGATTTTTTACTGCTCTTCCCCTTTAACAAGGTGTCAAATTGCTAGACATCCTTCAAAGACTCCTGCAAACATTTCATCTTCTGAGTACCTTCTTCTAACAATGTTAGGCAGAATGAACTCCTCCCTCATCTATGTTCCCATATACTTTATATATGCCTATTTTTAGTATTGATATTTGCTTATGTGACCATTTCCCTCGCTAGAAGAGGAATCCACAAAAGCAGAGATCATGTCTTCACCTTCATCCCCATCAGACAGCTAAAATGGTAGACAAAAATCCAAAAATGTCAATAATTATATTAAACTTAAATGATCTAATCACCCAAATAAAAGCCAGAGATTGTCAAATGGATAAATACAACAAAACCAACGACATCTTTCTACAAGAAACCCAATGTATATATAAAACATAGGTTAAAAGAAAAGAATGGGAAAAGATATATCATGCAAACACTAGTCAAAAGAAAGCTGGAGTTAAAAAAAAGAAGTAGAAGAAAGCAGGAGTATGAAAAAGGTGATAATTGAAATTATAAAAATGGACAGTATAGTGGACAGGGTCAAAACCAGACTGCGGGAGGCCTATTTTAAGAAGATACTGAAACATATTTAAGTCATTCCCATCTTAGGACTCCCTGAATCCTCTGAACACTCCACTCCTATTTTTCACACTTAATAGCTAAATCTTTGCGACAGATGTCTAAATGCACTTCTTTTGGTCACCTTCCACTAATTTCGCCACCTCTTGCTGAAAGAGCTTTTGTTAAGTTTACCAAGGGCCTCCATGCACTAACTCCAAAGGCCATTTTTCAGTCCTCATTTCACTTGCTTTTCAGCAGTATATGACACTATTGGCATGTCACCCTTCTTGAAATTCTCTCTTCTCATGGCACCATACTTTCTTGGTTTTCCTCTTCCCTCTTTGCCTGTTCCTTCACAGCTTCCTTTGCAACGTTATCCTATTGTACTCAGGCATTATATGCTGGAGTTTTTCAAGCTTCATTCTTAGGCCTTTTTCTCTTTTTACTCTATAAACCGTCCCTATGTAGTCTCAGTCTTGCTAACAGCTTCAAGTCCTACCTGTATAACAGTGACTTGAAATTGTTATCTCCAGCTTGGCATCTTCCTTGAATTCCACATCAAGCAGCCTTTGTGACATCTCCAGTTGGATGTCTCAGTGGCACCTCAAACTTAACATACTCAAAATTAAACTCACAATATCCCCTCCTGTTCCATTGTTTCTCTCTCAGTAAATGAGATCATTAATCCATTTCCAAAAGCAAAAAAAACCCTAGGAATTGTTTGACACACCCCTATCTCTTGTTCTTCACATTCAATTGTTTCTTCACACTACAGCCAAAGTGATCTTTTAAAAAAAGCAAATCCGAGCATACCACTCCTTCTCTAAAGTTTTTCAATGACTCTTTCTTTGCTCTCAAAACAAGGACAACAAAGTCTGACCTCTGCCCTTTTCTCCAGACCTTTCTTATCTCAGAGTACTCTTGCCTTTGCTCTCTTTATTCCAGCCATACTGGTCTTCCTCAATTTCTTCAATTTCTTCCTCCCACCACAGAGCCTTTGTAGATATCTGCGCTCCTCTCCTCCTGATCTGGAACACTACTCTCTTCCACCCCTGGATACCTTACACCCAGTCTTCAGATATTAGCTGAAGCATCACTGACCCAGAAAAGGCTTTACTGATACCTTAGTCTAAGGCAGGCTCATTTGTTTAAAAAAACTCTTATATACTTAAGTTCTTTTCTTTCAGTGAACTTATCCTGGTAAGTGATTACACATTAATTAGTGTGATTACATGAAAAATATTTACTTTCACTATTAGATTTTAAGTTCATGAGAGTGAAGATTGTCTGTTTAGGCTCACATGACATCCCCAGGACCAAAACTAAGCCTGTTACAGACCAGATGCGGAATAAATATTAAACTAATGGGTGGAGAAAAGAATTAACAAACAATAATACAAAGAAGGCAGAGCTCAACTAAGTAGAGGCCAGAGAGCCAACGAAGAAAAGTCGGTAACAAGAGAAACAAAGGAGATGAGTATTTAAAGAAGAAAGTAGTTGAAGCCTCATATGTCTGAGAAAGATGAAAGGAGATGAGAAGGAACCAATGGATAAGCAGAGCAAGCAGAAAATTATTGGTGACCTTTAAGAAAATAGTTTCAGTAGAATGAGCACATAGAAGAAGAAAGTATAGACTGCTTTTCAAGAATGTGTCAAGGAAAAGAGGGGAAGACAGGCTGCAGAAAGGGCAGAGAGCTCAGCCACGGGAATATACTGATGGTGATCATAGAGCAGGAGTTACATGCTCAAGGTTACAATAGGAAGCAGAACAAAATGACACAGTTTGAAACTGAAGATGTTATGTTAGTAAATAATCTTCTCCTGTGGTGCAATCCAATTACTTTCTATAAATATAATGGTAATAAAAATAATAGCTAACGCTTTTTGGATTATTCACTAAGTGCAAGGCAAAGCACAAAGTACTTTAAGACTTCTCACTAGACCTCCCAACATCTCTATTAGAGAGTAGTATCATTATCCTCATTTTACAGATGAAAACCTGAGACCCAAGCCACCTGATTAGCAACTAACAAAAGTTGAATTGGAATCCAGATATATCTGACTTGTATGACAAGTCAGATATACTATTAATTGGTTAACCCGGTATCTATTCATTCCTCATTCCCTTGTCCTTTGACTCATTATAGCTCAAGGTGGTCACACAACCCATTTCCAGCTGATGGAATATAAGTGGAAATATGTTTGGAACTTCCTTGGAAGGCTTTTTCTCTTTTAAATATATAAACATTTAAATATACATTTAATATCTGTTATCTATTACATTTATATTAAAAGTTCTAAATATTTAAATAATAAATGTATGGTATAAATACTTAAATATTTTCTAAATGGAAAGCCTTGCAATGCTTTATTATATATATAAAACAGGTATTGCTGGGCCATCCCATTCCTCTGACTTGAACGTGATTCCAAATCCTAGAGCTGGCTTCCATCTTATGACAATCAGGGAGTGGCAGAGAAATTACAGAGAAGCTGAACCACTAAACCAATGATAATAGCCACTTACTTCTAGACTTCTTGCTGTATGAGAAAAAAAACTGTCTTAAACATGTTAGTCAAGTTTTCTGTTATTTACACTTGACTGTACTTCTAATGGATGTAATTCCAAAGCCCATGCTCTTATCTACCAAACTATATCACCTCTCATCTATGAAATTAAAAGATTAACCTCTCTCAGAGTTCTTAAGTAGTTCAAGTTAGAAAATGCGTATTTAAATGTCTTGAAAAATAGAAATTAGTATACAAATTTATTATTGTTTTCAAAACAGTGATTCTCAACTAAAGGAAGAGACTGGAGAGCATATATCCCATAGAAACATGGGATTAGGCAGCAGTGTCCTAGAAGGACACATCAGAATCTCATGGGGAAAACTTTCACATTACACACGTTCCCTTTTGAGAATCACTGCCAGAGTGAACCTCCTCTTGCTAATAAGATGATGAGCATATCCTGTAAATCTGTTCAGAAGGTTGAGAAGTGGAGCTTTATTATGATAGTGGGGGATATTAAGCACACCTCCATTAAGACATCAATAGCTTAATAACTGGTAAAAAATTTTTGAACCCATGGGAAACAATCCCACCTTACCAAACTTTCTCAGAACATAAGCAATTATTTTTATATGAATAACAGTAATAAACAACCAATAATGGTATGACCCAACAAAGCTGACATAGTATAATGTAATATTAACCAATGGGATCAGAGAGTTAGCAGGAAGAAATGTAAATGTGTTTCAGAGAAAGACTAGAATGAATTCCAAATACTTACTCAAATCTTTATAAAGGTTTCCCCTTCATTTTGATTTCTCTTATTTGAGGTCAAATTTACTACTCTCTCACTAAGAAATTAACAAAGTAATTTTAAAAATTGAACTCAACTGAATCTCATCTCAGGTCCCAAATAACTGGTTTGTTCATTTATTGGATTAGGTCCCAGTATGTTTCATTCAATAACCATTTGTTGAGCACCTACTGTGGGTCAGACTATTCTTGGCACTAGAGTGCCTTTACAGCTGTGAAGAAAATACCCAAAATTGCTTGTCCTTATGGAACTTATATTCTATGAGGGTAAGGAGCAAACAGACAAAAAGCAAATAAATAAAATACAATATATGTAAGTTGGTAAGTGCTATAGTGAAAAAAATAAAGCAAGGAAGGTAGAAGGCAGATAGGCAACATGGGGTGAGAATGAGACAGAGTTTGCGGGGTGGGGGAGGGTTAGTGGTTGCAGTTTTAAATACCATGGTCATAAAGCTTGCATTCAGACGCTGACACTTGAGCTACGACCTGAAGGAGCTGAAGAACCAAACCACAACTATGCATCTATTTGCTTTAATGCTAACTCTTTTTCTGTTGAATATATCATTTGAAATTGGTCAATAGCTAAATGGCAAAATGATACTGTTTTTCCTTACAAGTCACCCAGATCCATTCTAATCAAACCAAAAAGGGAAAAAAGACATTCTAATTATTGGTAACCCTCTGAATCTCACTGTTGAGATATGTTGACATATCTGGCTTTTGAGGAGAAAGTTTAAATGTGTATTTTATTCCTTTATGTCACAAATATATTCATTTTTTTGATACTCCCCAAACACGTATTTCAAATGTAGAAAATTTTGTTTAGTCTTAAATGAGCCCAAATTTCATCATGGGCTAAAATTTTAAGACATAAAATGACTGCTGAAACTGAATTTTAATCATATAGATGAATCACAACATGCATCTTTAGCTGGGCATGTATTATGGATAAGACTAGCTTTCTACAGAGAATAATCACATGTTCTAATTACCATTTTGGTTATACGCATAATTAATAATATTCTGTCTTAATGGGACACACTGACTCTTCAGACAGTTGCAAGCTTTAACTATGCATACTGCCAAATCCAACTGTCAGCTGCACTGCCAAACACAAAGGAATCTTGATGTAGTGTTTTAGCATTGATAACAATATGCATATCTTTATACATGATACAATGGAAAAATTAATTGCTTTTCTTCCTTCAAAATTTTCTCCACACTTAATAATTTTACGTTGCTTGATTGATCACTCACCCTAAATTATATATACTGGTGAGTGATCTTATGAACAACAAAAACATGAATGTAAATGTGACCCAAGATTCAAAGAAGAAAAAAATATTGTAGGACTTACTGATTGTAAACTTTCATTTTCACGTAAACAAGCTGTGTGAAGTTCTGATTTCAAGGTTGCAATGTGACTTCGATGAGATGTCATTTCCTTTTCTAATGTAGCAATTCTAGTGCTTGCAAGCTGGTAGACATCCACGAAACTTTTAATCATAGCCTTAAAGAAATAAAAATAATGCCACATACAATTCAAATAAAGCTGTCCCCAAAGGAGAATTTCCATAATTTGAAAGCAAAATCATTAAAATTTTAAAATAAACAACTTTTCATCCTCTTTTAAAATAATAAAGCTAAACCTCACATTTTATATTGAGAACCGCGACTATTTTAAGAAAGTTTGGGAGAAAATAATTGAGACTTTTTTCCAGAATATTTATTTAAATAAGGTATACTTTGATCTATTGTGCTTAAAATTTAGAATGCAGTTTTTAAAGATGGCACACTTATTACCTTTGTAAAGTTAAATTCAAGTTGTAATTTGACCTAAATTTCAATCTTAAGACACACAACAGATGGATATATAAGCAAGATATTTCAAAATGAGCTCAGTAAAATTTTCAAACCACCTAGAAAACAAATGTTTTGAAACAAAAGGAGCTGAACTAATCCTATGATTTTTTAAGAGTAAATAATATGATTCCTATATTGTAAGAAAAGCATAATTATTTCCATTCATATAACAGAGGAACACCCTTGCATTACACTGGCTATAATAAAATAAATAACATAAGCAAGTGCTGGTAACTTTTTCTCTTCCCTAAGTAGTGTAATATTTGGGAGAATTGTTGGGCCTCTGTATCACAGTTTAATCGTATTTTGTAGACTTTTGCTTCTAAAGCAAGCTGTAGTGAATTTTAAGTCCAAGAATACTATTACACCTTTGAAAGACTAAAAAGTCTTTCAAAATACTTCAAATACAGTAAAGTAAAATCAAACATTTCAAAGACATATTCAAATATAATTTTATGTTATTTACAAGAAAACCATGTTCCAACTGCAGCCACAACTTAGAACAATGGTAGACAGTCTGAAAATTTCCAAATTATATTCAATCTGAAGAGTCTGGTTTGAGAGAGCTTTAAGAAACTAGATATTTGGGCAATTCTGAATGCAAATGAAATAATCTGGTGAACAAAAAGTAAGAAACAACATACACAATGTCTGAGAAACAGAAGTAGGTGAATTATTTGTAGTTAAAAGAAAATTCATAGCTTTTTGCCTAACAAATTCCTATTTGCCCTCAAAAACCCAGTTCAGAAACCACCTCTTTAAAGAAGGCTCTTTTGAGCCCAAAGGCAGTGTTAACTTCTATTCTGATTCTCTGTGGGTCCCTCATGCTTGCTTCTACTATTGCATTTATTGCTTTGGCAGAAATGCATTAGTTTACATGTTTATATTCACTAGACTAAGGAGCTACCTAGGCCAGATACTGTGCCAAATCTAATCATCTCTGTATCTTCAGGGATGGCTTGAATGACTGACAGGAAGGAAGGAAGGAAGGAAGGAAAGGAGGGAGGGAGGGGAGAGAGAGAGACTGGAAAAGATGAAAAGCCACATTAGTCATATTCAGTTTGGCAAAAAATACCTTATAGAAAAGGATGAAGATACTTGGGAAAATATAACCTTAACACTCTAGTGAATAAATTACTAACCAAGTAATACTTTATTCAAAGTCAAAAAAAGAAGCAAAAGCATAGCTGTAGGCATAAAAAGATAAAGTACACAAAAGTTCATTCTATTACCCAACACTAAATAAGCATGGTACGACCTCATGTTTGGGAACATCTCACATGTCCTAACATTCCTTACCTTGAGTCATTCCAAGGTAAGCTGAGGGCTAATACTAACACAAAATATGTCGCTGGGTTTCAAAAGTAGATAAAAATCAGAAATTACAAAATCATATCTGTTTCTTCCTACACCGAGTCTCTCTCTACTTCTGTAAATTCATTTATCTTCTCCATTGAGATGGGGGACCAGGAATCACAAGTTCTATTTTTTTCTGGTTCTCATGCTGCCACTTACTTAGCTTTATCTTGTTGGGCAATGCCATGTCATCTCTCTGAGCCTCCACCTCCTCCCTCCATAAAATGGGAAGAAAAGTCAATTTTTTTGCTTATTTCTAAAACTGTTGTGAGGATCAGATAGTTAAAAATCTAATACAAAGCCATTCTCTTAACCCTTCAGCTACATGGCATCTAATACAAAAAAGCCCTCTAAAAATGGTAAGCTAGTAAATTTCATTGTAGTATTACCATTGTTCTATTTTTCAATTCTCCACTAAGATCTTAATGAGACAATCTGTGATAGGTGGCTTGTATACATGTGTTCCTGTTATATAAGGACCTAAAGTGCATAAAATGCATGAAAACTTACATAAAGGCCTTATTTAATAAAAAGAAGAAAGTACTCTTCTATCAATAATAGGCTCCTGGATTATTATCTCAATGTAAGTCATAATAGAACTGGCCTCTAACATATAAACAATTTCAACATTTAAAAAGTTACCCTATATCTTAAATTTGGAGAAACACATTTCATGAATTGCCATATACATGATATTCTAAAAGGAATTATAATATAAAAGGTGTTCCTTCAAATCTCTTTTTTAAAAAATAAAATATTTTTTGAGAAGTTATATCTGAATTTTTATATGATGGATGGAACAAAAGTCATAATTATTTTGGCTCCTTCCTTGATCTGCTTTTGATAACTAAATTCTAACATTCAGTGCAGTATTAAGAGAAACCACATATTATTTCTTTATAACATTAAAAAGAATAAAATAATAATCTACTTTTTGCTTAGGATTTAGAGTCTTAAGCATTTAAAATCTTTAAAGCAGTATTTCATTTGAGAGATGAAAGCAATTTTCTATAACACTTACTGTATAGGATATTTTTTTCAGAGCAGCAAAGGTAAGGTAATCAATACAGAAAGTATGTTCCATGGAACTAGTGTATGTAAAATATACTACATGCTTCTAAAATGAAAACCTCCTTCAGAACTGAAAGGTAGGGAGGAGTGTCAGTGAAATCGCAAAGCTATTCAAAGAATCCACAGCTCTTTTGAAGAAAAAAGAATGTTAACTTCCAGTATTAAAAAGTGATTCAAACTATGTTATAAAGGATGCCAGTGAAAAATCCAACTCTTTAATACAAAAGAAAGGTGCCAGCTTGGTAGAAGAAATGGAAATGACAGCTGGAATCAAGTGAGGGGGTGCGAGGAGGAGGGAGTGAGCATCTCATGACCTCTCTATCAATCTCCTGAAGTCTAGCGCTATACAATACCCCTCACTCCTGTATTAAAACATCACACCTTTTTACATTAGGAAACAATGACAAAGCAGCATGATACTGTCAAAAGCAAGCCCAGCACTTGAGAATTTATCCCATGTCATCTTTGGCCCTTGGGATTTTGACTATACCATGCAGTGAGATATGAAGCTCAGTAGGGTTTATCTAGTTATATGAGAAACAGAACAAAAAACAGTTTCTGGACAAAAATAGCCTTTTGTTTTAGAGATAATCTATTGTGTTTATAATCAGCATAACAAGATGAGAAAGTTCAAACATATAAAATTCCACGTCCTATCTATTTCAAGGAAAAGCATAAGTGTTTTAGAATACAAAAAATTCTGAGATACAAACAGGTGACTGTCACTTGAGGACTAGTATATTATTTATATAATTTGTTATGTACATATTATGTAGTTTAGACTGATTTCAAAATTGGACTTCAGGGAAAGTAGGAGCCTTGGGAAGCTGATGTTAGGAGAAGGAGCAATTAGTGGAAAATGTCATAAGGCCTAGATGCCAACAAAATAGTAAATTTTCTATTTATATTTTTGAGTAAGTAATTGGGAAGCAAAAACCTCTGACATTTACTTTAAATTTTGTAATTACGGATATACTTCATTTCTATATACTATATAAAGTAAGTATACCATGTAAAATAGATATACCAGATATACCAAATATATAGCTGTGTGGACTTGGTGCTGAGATGCTGAGCACCATATATATATATGAAATATATCATATTTATTATTCATATATATATGAAATATAATAAATCCCCATAATATGGGGGAAATGATTCCTACCTTACAAAGATTTTGTGGGGATTAAATGAATATTAATACATGAAAAGACCTTAACTATCTGGCACACAGTATACACTCAGGTAAATGTTAGCTATAATAATGACAACAATATCAAATTAGGAAAATTACTATTTTAACTCATAAAAGAAAGATTCAATATTTCTGAGGGGTATTATTGGACATATAAGTATTTTAAATACAAGTTATTCTACACATATTGAATATATTAAAATTCTTTCAAAAATAAAGAATTTTAGAGGCTAATGAATATTTACCTCCTAACAACAAAACGTCCCATTGATAATAAAAGTTACTATTTAAAGAACAAAATAATGCCATTTGCAGTGACATGGATGGACCAAGAGATGGTCATACTGAGTGAAGTCAGAAAGAGAAAGACAAATATCATATGATATCGCTTATATGTGGAATCTAAAAAAAGGGTACAAATGAACTTAACTACAAAACAGAAATAGAATTACAGATGTAGAAAACAAACTTATGGTTACCAGGGGGTAATGGGAGGTGAGGGATAAACTGGGAGGTTGGGACTGACATATACACACTATTATATAGAAAATAGATAACTAATAAGGACTTACTGTATAGCCCAGGGAACTCTACTCAATACTCTGTGATGGCCTATATGGGAAAAGAATCTAAAAAAGTGTGGGTATATGTATATTCGTAACTGATTCACTTTGCTGTACACCTGAAACTAACACAACATTGTAAATCAACTGTACCCTAGTAAAAAATTTTTTAAAAATTAAAAAAAAATAAAATAAAAGTTACTATTTAAGATGTCTTTCCTACGAATGAAAGTCTTAGAATGATAACATTCTCATAGTTTTTAGTATCAAATTTTAATCCTTGGCACCTGGAATTGAAGGAAAATTATTTTCTTCATTATCACAAAATTACTCTGTAAGGTTGCTCATTTAGTTGACTTACTTTCATTCCAATATTTTATAAATGTAGGGATACAGCAGAGAATGAGGGTTAAAGGGTCTCTTATTAGTAGTCTGCAAATAGCAACTACGTCCCCCAGTCAAGAGCCAGTCTAAGATCTGGAAATGGACTGTTTAGTTTGGATGTTTGGTTTCTGGCCCTGGCCCTAAATACTATTCACCATGACATTCCAGTACAAAGTTATGTAGGAACGACTCAATCAGGATGGCAGACTGCCATCCACCTCCTTGCTTTACCACACAGAATCGCATGTGTGTGTGTATGTGTGTGTGCATGCATGTGCAGGCATCAAAGCTGATAAGAATGCTTTCAGCTGACAAGAATTCTGAGGAATCAATAAGGAAGAGAAAGTAGAAGGGGCCAGAAACAAAATTTTAGAGAAACCCTATCCAAAACACAAGCAAGAAAACACTTCTACAAAGGTGCAACCAAGTACGAGTGGGCTTGAAACTAAGCATAAACAGCTATGAGAGGAAAGAGAGGGCCTTAACTTGGCTTTATCAGTAGCCCTGAAACCTCTTACTCTCAACGAAAAGTTATTACTAATGATTGTTAGTGAAAGAAATATGATTGGATATGCTTTACAATTTAAAAAATCTTGTATAACTTTTTGTGATACAGGTATCCCTGCTCTTTGAAAGTTTGCCTTATGCCACTTCACTTTCACAAAAGACCTGCACTTGTACCTGTTTTCGCTAACTGAAAGAAATCCGAAGAGGATTTTCGTTTTTACCAAAAAAGGCAAAAAGCAAAAATAGCGTTCACTGTTCGTTTTGCAGTGAGCCCTTTTGGAGGCAGTGCTCACGCTGAGCAGTGAGAGTGGCCCCTCCAAGCTC
Source organism: Balaenoptera borealis (assembly GCF_965194805.1). NCBI lineage: Eukaryota > Metazoa > Chordata > Mammalia > Artiodactyla > Balaenopteridae > Balaenoptera > Balaenoptera borealis. The sequence goes on from NC_138865.1 coordinate 57,534,196, forward strand.
CTTCCCTGGGAAGTACTCTCAGCATCTCAGCACCAAGTCCACACAGCTTTGAACTGTGTCTGTGAGCATCTGTGCTTTGTCTCCATTTATTTTGTTCATCCATTAGCAAGATGGGGCCTAGGGTAACTGCTCCTTCACTTAACGCCATTTCAGCTTATGACAGGTTTTATAGGAATGCTCTGCTTTTGGATAGTGGGGAAACCTGTTTGGAAGTCTAATACTGAATCTTCACCCTGACCACTCCCATGACGTGGTAAATAGGGAAGATGCACTTGGCGAAGGTACACCACTGGTTGTGTTTATTAAATCATGACATGCATGTTTCAATCCTATCGATCAAGTAAATGAAGTTTTAATTGGAATTTTGGCTAAAAGATGTCCAACTTCCCTGAATTAATCAACTGTTCTTTAAACTAATATATGTCCTGTTTTTATATTTTCACAAATGCATTTTATACTAAATACATTTTATATTTTTAACAAAAATTCAAACACATTTTTTGGTTAAAAAATTTTGCTTCTGAACTTTTTATGTGTATACACATATATGAATTTTTATAGATTTAGATCAATTTTAGAAAAATTCCAAAATTCTGGAAACACTTCCAAACAACTATTTTCATAATGCTCCATAAAACTCCTTCAATAAAGCAGTTCATTGTTTAAAAAACTTCTTGTGACAGAATGTGTTTTGTCTTGGCTTCTTTAAAAAAAAATTTATAGATAGAATGCTTTTGATAGCCACTTGCCATCAAAGAAAAGGTCTACAGATTTGGAACCCTTCTCTTTATGTAACAGAAAAGTACATAATTCACACTCAAGTTCAAGAGTAATTTGAAGCACTTTGTCACAAGAAAAACAGCAAACCTTATATAGAAAATTTTAAAGACTACCTCTTATCTCATTGTAAACTACTGTAAAGACTACACTATGAAAAATAATTTAATCCATAAATTACTTAACCATACAGGGTACATAAGAGTTCGTGGTGAAATACAAAGAAAGTAAATAAACAAGTGACGACACCATTCTCAGCCCTGCTGCACTGTAGAATCCTTCCATCTTTTCCCAAAATACCTAGCAGGAAATATCAATGTCTAAAAAATGGACCAAGTGATGACACCAGTGCCAATCCATATCAAAGAATAAAAATTTTATCTCTTACTTTATTAAAAAAAAAAGGGAGAGTCCATTGTCTTGCATACCCACTGGGATGTATTCAGTCTCCAAAGTGAGCTAAAATGGAAAAAAAATTGGAGACTTCCATATATAGATTTTACTTTATATTTAGTTCTTTTAATAGACTACATTTTTTAGAGCAGTTTCAGGTTCACAGAAAAATTGAGTGGGAAGTACATAAATTTCCCATATACCCCCTGCCCCTACACACCCAAAAACATCCCGCACCAGAGTGGTACATTTGTTACCATCAGTGAACCTACACTGACACATCATCACCCAAAACCCATAGCTTGCATTTGTGTTGACTCTTGGTGGTGTACATTCTATTGGTTTGGACAAATGTATAATGACATGTACCCACCACGGTAGTATCACACAGAAGAGTTTCAGTGCCCTAAAAATTCTCTGTGCCTACTCATTCTTCCCTCCTCCCCAATCCCTGGCAATCACTGACCTTTTCACTGTCTCCATAGTTTTTATATTAACTTTTTAATCTTTCTTTTAAAAATCTTTTAAAATCCTATCTTTAAAATATTCTACTTTTTTTTGTTTTATGTTATAGAGCTTATTTAATAATAACACAAGTATACAATTTATAAAGGTATAAATATACATACATACATATTTTGGAGATACTGGTTCAAAAATAAAAGTAAGCAATCAACAAGTATGGAGAGCACTCCTCTACATCACAGGGTGACTGAGCTAGGCAGCTCTTCCCCTACTGGTGTGAAGGAGAGCGGCAACAGCTGTGTTTGTGCCCACAAACCAAAACAGAGAGTGGCCTACAGTCAGAAAGGCACAAGTTGCTGGAGAGGGTGTGAAAAAAAAGGGAACCCTCCTACCCTGTTGGTGAGAATGTAAATTGGTACAGCCACTATGGATAATAGTATGGAGGATCCTAAAAAAACTAAAAATAGTGCTACCATATGATCCAGCAATCCCACTCATGGGCCTATATCTGGAGAAAACCATAATTCAAAAAGATACAAGCAGGAGTCAAGATGGCGGTGTGGGAAGACGCTGAGTTAGCATCTCCCCACAACTAGGGTGCCTGCCAGTTGCTGGTGGGGGACCCTGACACCCAAGGAATTGGGAGGAACCCCCAAGTGAACCAGTCACTCAAGTCCAGGAAGCAGAGAGAGTCCCATACAGGATAAACCCTAGGAAAAATACACCAAGACAAATAGTAATCAAACTAACAGAAATTAAATTCAAAAAAAAAATTAAAAGCAGCAAGGGAAAAACAAAAAAAATAACATACAAAGGAATCCCCATAAGGTTATCAACTGATTTTTCACCAGAAACTCTGCAGGCCACAAGGGAGTGGCAGGATATCCTTAAAGTGATGAAAGAGAAAAAGCTACAACCAAGATTACTCTACCCACCAAGGGTCTCATTCAGATTCTACAGAGAAATCAAAAGCTTTTCAGACAAGCAAAAGCTAAGAGAACTCAGCACCACCAAACCAGCTTTATAACAAATGCTAAAGGAACTTCTCTAGGCAGGAAACACAAGAGAAGAAAAAGACCCACAAAAACAAACCCAAAACAATTAAGAAAATGGTAACAGCAACATACATATCGATAATAACCTTGAATGTAAATGGGTTAAATGCCCCAACCAAAAGACACAGACTGGCTGAACGGATACAAAAACAAGACCCATATATATGCTGTCTACAAGAGACCCACTTCAGACCTAGGGACACATACAGACTGAAAGTGAAGGGATGGAAAAATATATTCCACACAAACGGAAATCAAAAGAAAGCTGGAGTAGCAAGACTTGTATCAGATAAAATAGACTTTAAAATATAGACTGTTACAAGAGATAAGGAGGGACACTACATAATGATCAAAGGATCAATCCAAGAAGAAGATATAACAATTATAAATGTTTATGCACCCAACATAGGAGCACCTCAATACATAAGGCAAATGCTAACAACCATGAAAGGAGAAATCAAAAGTAACACAATAATAGTAGGGGACTTTAACACCCTACTTACACCAATGGACAGATCATCCAAACAGAAAATAAATAAGGAAACACAAGCTTTAAATGACACAATACACTAGATAGATTTAATTGATATTTATAGAACATTCCACCCAAAAGTGGCAGAATACATTTTCTTTTCAAGTGCACATGGAACATTCTCCAGGATAGATCACATCTTTGGCCACAAATCAAGCCTTGGAAAATTTAAGAAAACTGAAATTGTATCAAGCATCTTTTCTGACTACAACGCTATGAGACTGGAAATCAATTACAGGAAAAAAACTGTAAAAAAAACACAAATACATGGCAGCTAAACAGTGAGCTACTAAATAACCAAGAGATCACTGAAGAAATCAAAGAAGAAATTTAAAAATACACAGAAACAAACGACAATGAAAACATGATGACCCAAAACCTATGGGACACAGCAAAAGCAGTTCTAAGAGGGAAGTTTATAGCAATTCAATCTCACCTCAAGAAACAGGAAAAACCTCAAATAAACAATCTAACACTACACTTAAAACAACTAGAGAAAGAGGAACAAAGAAAACCCAAAGTCAGTAGAAGGAAAGATATCATAAAGATCAGAGCAGAAATAAATGAAATAGAAAGGAAGAAAACAAGAGCAAAGGTCAATAAAACTAAAAGCTGGTTCTTTGAGAAGATAAACAAAATTGATAATCCCTTAGTCAGACTCATCAAGAAAAAAAGGTAGAGGACTCAAATCAATAAAATTAGAAATGAAAAAGGAGAAACCACAACTGATACCGCAGAAATACAAAGGTTTGTAAGAGACTACTACAAACAACTATATGCCAATAAAATGGACAACCATGAAGGAACGGACAAATTCTTGGAAGGGTACAATTTTCCAAGACTGAACCAGGAAGAACTAGAAAATATAAACAGACCTATCACAAGTAATGAAATTGAAACTGTAATAAAAAATCTTCCAACAAACAGAAGTCCAGGACCAGATGGCTTCAAAGGTGAATTCTATCAAACATTCAGAGATCCTTCTCAAACTCTTCCAAAAAATTGCAGAGGGAGAAACACTCCCAAATTCATTCTACGAAGCCACCATCACCCTGATACCAAAACCAGAACAAGATATCACAAAAAAAGAAAACTATAAACCAATATCACTGATGAACATAGATGCAAATATCCTCAACAAAATACTAGTAAACAGAATCCAACAACACATTAAAAGGATCATACACCATGATCAAGTGGGATTTATCCCAGGGATGCAAGGATTCTTCAATACACGCAAATCAATCAATGTGATACACCACATTAACAAATTAAGGAATAAAAACCATATGATCATCTCAATAGATACAGAAAAAGCTTTTGACAAAATTCAACACCCATTTATGATAAAAACTCTCCAGAAAATAGCCATAAAGGGAACCTACCTCAACCTAATAAAGGCCATATATGACAAACCCACAGCAAGCATCATACTCAATGGTGAAAAACTGAAAGCATTTCCACTAAGATTAGGAACAAGACAAGGATGTCCACTCTCACCACTATTATCCAACATAGTTTTGGAAGTTTTAGCCACAGCAATCAGAGAAGAAAAAGAAATAAAAGGAATACAAATTGGAAAAGAAGAAGTAAAACTGTCACTGTTTGTCGATGACATGATACTATACATAGAAAATCCTAAGGATGCCATCAGAAAACTACTAGAGCCAATCAATGAATTTGGTAAGGTTTCAGGATACAAAGTTAATGCACAGAAATCTCTGGCATTCCTATATACCAACAATGAAAAATCAGAAAGAGAAATTAAGGAAACAAGCCCATTCACCATTGCAACAAAAGGAATAAAATACCTAGGAATAAACCTGCCTAAGGAGGCGAAAGACCTGTACTCAGAAAACTATAAAACACTGATGAAAGAAATCAAACATGACATAAACAGATGGTGAAATATACCATGTCCTTGGATTGGAAGAATCAATATTGTGAAAATGGCTATACTACCCAAAGCAACCTACAGATTCAATGCAATCCCTATCAAACTACCAATGGCATTCTTCACAGAATTATAACAAAAAACTTTACAATTTGTATGGAAACACAAAAGACCCCGAATAACCAAAGCAATCTTGAGAAAGAAAAATGGAGTTGCAGGTATCAGGCTCCCCGACTTCAAACTATACCACAAAGCTACAGTAATACAGACAGCAATGGTACTGACACAAAAACAGAAATATAGATCTATGGTACAGGATAGAATGCCCAGAGATAAACCTACGCACATATGGTCACCTAATTTACGTGAGGAAATTTTATGTTTTTAAATGTTTTAGAGGAAAACACAGGAAAAACACCCTTTGACATAAACCATAGCAAGATATTTTTTGACCCACCTCCTAGAGTAACGGAAATAAAAACAAAAATAAACAAATGGGACTTAATTAAACTTTAAAGCTTTTGCACAGCAAAGGAAACCATAAACAAGACAAAAAGACAACCCTCAGAATGGGAGAAAATATTTGCAAATGAAACAACAGACAAAGGATTAATCTCCAAAATATACAAATAGCTCATGGAGTTCAATATCAAAAAAACAAACAATCCAGTTAAAAAATGGGTGGAAGACCTAAACAGACATTTCTCCAAGGAAGACATACAGATGGCCAAGAGGCACATGAAAAGATGCTCAACATCACTAATTATTAGAGAAATGCAAATGAAAACTACAATGAGGTATCACCTCACGCCAGTCAGAATGGCCATTATCAAAAAATCTAGAAACAATAAATGCTTTCCAGTGTGGTGAAAAGGGAATCCTCCTGCACTGTTGGTGGGAATGTGAATTGATACAACCACTATGGAAAACAGTATGGAGGTTCCTTAAAAAACTAAAACTAGAACTACCATATGACCCAGCAATCCCACTACTGGGCATATACCCTGAGAAAACCATAATTCAAAAAGAGACATGTACCACAGTGTTCACTGCAGCACTATTTACAATAGCCAGGACATGGAACCAACCTGAATGTCCATCGACAGATGAATGGATAAAGAAGATATGGCACATATATACAATGGAATATTACTCGCCATAAAAAGAAACGAAATTGAGTTATTTGTAGTGAGGTGGATGGACCTAGAGTCTGTCGTACAGAGTGAAGTAAGTCAGAAAGAGAAACACAAATACTGTATGCTAACACATATATATGGAATCTAAAGAAAAAAAATGGTACTGATGAACCTAGTTGCAGGGCAGGAATAAAGATGTAGACGTAGAGAATGGACTTGAGGACACAGGGCGGGAAGGGGAAGCTGGGGTGAAGTGAGAGGTGAGAGTAGCATCGACATATATACACTACCGAATGTAAAATAGTTAGCTAGTGGGAAGCAGCAGCATAGCACAGGGAGATCAGCTCGGTGCTTCGCGATGACCTAGAGGGGTGGGATAGGGAGATGGGAGGGAGGCTCAAGAGGGAGGGGATATGGGGACATATGTATGTATAAGGCTGATTCACTTTGGTGTACAACAGAAACTAACACAGTACTGTGAAGCAATTATACTCCAGTAAAGATCTATTAAAAAAAAAAAGATACATATACCCCAATGTTCACTGCAACACTATTTACAATAGCCAGGACACGAAAGCAATCTATATGTCCATCGATGGATGAATGGATAAAGAAGATGTGGTACCTGTATACAATGGAATATTACTCAGCCATAAAAAAGAATGAAATAATACCATTTGCAGTGACATGGATGGACCTAGAGATTGTCACACTGAGTGAAGTAAGTCAGAGAGAGAAAGACAAATATCGTATGATATCACTTATATGTGGAATCTAAAAAAAGGGTACAAATGAACTTATTTACAAAACAGAAACAGAGTCACAGATGTAGAAAACAAACTTATGGTTACCAACGGGGGAAGGGGGCAGGGATAAATTGGGAGATTGGGATTGACACATACTCACTATTATATATAAAAAAGATAATGAATAAGGACCTACTGTATAGCACAAGGAACTCTACTCAATACTCTGTAATGACGTCTGTGGGAAAAGAATCTAAAAAAGAGTGGATATGTGTATATGTATACTGATTCACTTTGCTGTACAGCAGAAACTAACACAACATTGTAAATCAACTATACTCCAGTAGAAATTAATTTTTAAAAAAAGGCACAAGTAAGGCTTCAGGAAGCCTCCACATCCAGAAGACAATCTACCAACTCACTGTGCCCAGCAGCGTGGATGTCCCATTTCTTTCCCTAACACCGAGATGCAAGCTCCAGTAATCAGAATCCTTATCTACATAAGCACAAAAGCAGCACCACACTCTAGGATTACCAAAAGCTTAATGACATAAAACAACACAAATATAGTATCTCATAGTTTCTATGGGTCTAGCATGGGTTAGCTGGGTCTTCCACTCAGGGTCTTACCAGGCTGAAATAAAAGCTTCAGCTGGAGCTGCAATCTCTCTGAGACTCAGGGCCCTCTTTCCAAGTTCATTCAAGTTGTTGGCAGAATTTAGTTCTTCCAGTTGTAGAACGGAGGTCTCCATTTTCTTGCTGGATTCAGCCAGCAAGAAAATCAGCCAGGGTGATTCTCAGCTAAGGAACCCCCTCAGGTCCTTGCCAAATGGACCCCTCCTTTCTCAGCTTGGCTGTTGGCTTTCTTCCAGGCCAGAAAGAGCACATCTCTGGCACTTCACCTTCTTTTAAAGGGCTCATCTGATTAGGTCAGGCCCATCCAGGATAATCTCCTATTTACTGGTCTCACCCTCAAGGAGAGAGGGTAAATTATATAATGCATGTACAGTACATCAGGCGGAAGATCTTGGGGGTCATATCATAATTCTGATTACCACAACCTAAACCACAGACCTTATACAAAAATGAACTCAAAATTGATCATAGATTTAAATGTAAAATATAAAGCTGTAAAAGTTTCAGAAGAAAATGTAGGAGAAAATCTTCGGCATCTAGGGCTTGGCAAAGAGTTCTTAGATATAATGCCAAAAGCATGATTCATAAAAGAAAAAAAATCAGTAAGTTGAATTTCATCAAAATTTAAAACTTTTGCTTTGTGAAAGATCTTGTTATGAAGATTAAAAGACAAGCTACAGACAGGAAACAACTCGCAAAGCACCTATCTGATAAAAAACTAGTTTCTAGAAAATATTTTTAAAACCCTCAAAACTCAATAGTAAAAAGACAAACACTCCAATTAGAAAATGAGCAAAATAAGGTACATTTTACCAAAGAATTCTCTTATACAAATTGCAAATCAGCATATTAAAAGGAGTTTCAAAATCACTAGCCATTAGAGAAAGAAAAAACCCACAGTGAGATATCACTACATACCTAATGGAAGGGCTAAAAGAATAACTTGTGACAACATCAAAAGCTGGCAAGGGAACAGAGAAACTGGATCTCTCATACATCCTGGTGAGAATAAAGAACGGTACAGCCATTCTAGAAAACAGTTTGGCAGTTTCTTAAAAAACTAAGCATCCACTTACATATGGCCTAGCAATCACATTTCTGAACGTTTATCCTAGAGATCATAGCTTCACATGTAATAGCCAAAAATCAGAAACAATGAAAATGTCCTTCAAGGGATGAATGGTTAAACAAATTATGCACATCCATACCATGGATACTAGTCAGCAACATAAAGGAACAAACTATTGATAGATGCAACAACTTGGATGGAACTCAAGGGCATCATGCTGAGTGAAAAAAGAGTCAACCTCAAAATGCCACATTCTGTAGGACTGCATTTATGTATTCTTGAAATAACAAAATTATAGAGACAAAATATTTAGTGGTTACCAGGGATTAGGGCTGATTTTGGGGGAGGGGTTGATATGTCTATAAAGTGGTTAGCTGAGGAAGATCTTTGTGGTGATGTAATAGCACTGTATCTTGATCACGGTGGTGACTACACAAATACACACGTGATAAAATGTCATAGAACTATACATACACATTGTAGCAATGTCAATTTTCTGGTTTGAATATTGCCCTAAAGTTATGTAAGATGTAACATTGGGGGGAAATGGGTGAAGGGTACATGGGGATTTCTTTCCTCTGTACTATTTTTGTAACTTCTTGTGAATCTACAATTACTTCAAAATAAAAAGGAGAGCAAAGTGTGTGTGTGTGGGGGGGGGGTATGCTAACATTTAACTAAAAAGAGGATATATATATACATATCTACATATATTTTAGAAACAAATAAACTTTTTTTGAAGTTTAAATGGTAGTTATTTATCTGGCAAAGGCCTGGACTAGACTAACCTGTCTCCTGCCCCTAACTCCTAGAGACTCCTTTATACAGATACTTGGATTAAACAACCTAGCTTATCACACTCAACCTGACAGAGTGTCAGACAACTGTCTATATTTGCTCACTGACTGGCAAAGCAGTGCCAGAAGGAGCCATAGTAGAGCCTGAGCCATCAAAGAAGTCAGTGCAATCTGACTCAGTACAATATGCACTCAGCCCAACTCTCCACTCAGAGTCAACCCCACATCTGCCTCAGAGTAGCCCAAAGAGGGAGGTGAACCCACGCTCTACCACCAGAATCACCAAACGCGTTGGAATGTATGGGAGTCAGTAAAGCCTAGGCTTGACCAAATCTTTGCCCAAGGTGCTCTCACTTCCTCTAGAGTCCCATTCTCCAAGGCTTACCAGAACCCCAGTTTTAACAACAACGATTACTATGTGCCAGACACCACATTATGAACTTTGCATATTTTTCCAATTCTGGCAATAAGCCTGTAGGACTCATTATCATCTCTATTTTACAGAACAAGAAACTAAGGCTCAGCGATGCAAAGTACATTATGCAAGGTCCCCTAGCTAATAAAGAAAGGAACTAGGTTTCGAATCCATGTCTGTCCAATTCCAAAGCCCATGCTTATCCCATGTGTTGCAAGCTTTCCAGTTTGCTTTGGACTGGTTTAGTGTTTTTTTGCTTTGTTTGTTTTGGCTATCTATCATACAAAGTTTCTCAGTTAAATCAGCAGAATTAATCTAGGCTTTCCAAGTTTCACAAAATTATGCAGATAGTCAATCACAACACTCATTTTTGTCAATTTAATTCATGTTTTCTCCTCTACTGACTGAAAAGGGTACAAAAGCAAAGCCCTCTTGAATTTTGCTATGAAACCAAGATTTTCAAAGATCTCAAACTCATTAATAATTATTATACTACATTGATTCTGAGCTACCAATTTTTGCTTATGTAATGGAAATATTTATTTCAAGCAAAAGAACTTCAGATGATATTTTCTTGGGGACTTCATTCATTCTGTAGAATGAGTTCAATAAACATTTCTAACAAATTAATGAATCTCTATACTATCCAAATATGTCACATAATTTCTATACTTCCCCCAAAGCATCTTTTGATCCTAGAAAAATGTAATATGAAAGAAGGTTGTGGGATTATTTTAATGAGAAAACAATTACGATTACAAATTATGGCAACTTTCCTATTATCCACACAATAGAAGATTACTTTGAAAAAAAGAGAAAATTTGGAAAACAACTTCTAGTGAGTTTAGTTGACTTATATACATAAAATGACAATGTGCTGTGCATCTCTCAGCAGCCTGACTTAAGGATCCAATAACATCAGTAAGGGACTTTACAAGCAAAATAAGACAGTGATATCCCAAATCCCACCCACACAGGATTAGCTCATGACTCAAATTCTCATTCTGAATGAGATCTAGGCATATTAGATATATGTACAGAAGGAAAGGGATTCCAAGGAATTATATTTTCATTTTTCGTACTAAGACTGGGGGGAGGCCTTTATCTTGCCATATCTGAAAATCTTCCCCGCAGAAAAATGACCTTTCCTTTATGTAGAAACTAGAATTTTGGTAAACCCGGTTTTCTTCCCCCTCTGTCTCATACAAGATGTTTTCCCATTCCTGGGGAGCCTACTTTTGACCGTCAATGTGCTAGGGGTTTGTGTGCATGTACTGGAATTACTATGTTTCCTTTGAGACTGGTCTGGGGCACTGATATCCACTTAAGATTGTGTACCCCTATTTATTTAGTAGAGGGAATGGTTAAAATCATGTGTAACTAGATACTTAATGCAATATGCACACAGATACTGAAATGCTTTTTAGTGATGATGGTGACAATGATAAGGATAGTAAATGCATCAAGTAATTAAGTAGAAGAAAAAAATTTTTTTTGCAAATGCACAACCTCCTTAAGTCAAGCACAACTAAAGACAAACAGCATAAATTGACTTAATGTGGTGTTGCATATAGTTCAGGTATGTTTTTGTTGGTGTTATTTTATATAAGAAAAAGAGAATCAAAGTTCATTTTCTCCTTTTCGCCATTTGAAAGGGCCCTGGACTTGACTTACCCCAACACTCAAAATTTTTACTGGCACCACTTTGAAGGGTGTAAATATTGTAGCTTTTCAGGTATGAGAAGGAGCCTCATGGGAAACCATATTCAGCAGAGTTGCAGAATACTTTTGCAGCCGATTTTTTTTAATGGTGTTTTCTTTGTATCGTGTTTAGACTCTCAACTTCTTTTCTGGCCTCCACTCAACCATGGCATATACAACTTAAATGTGCCAAAAACAAGACCAATTCTTTTTCAAATATTTTATTTCCAACCCGAATTGAATTAAGGCCAATTTGAGGCTAAATGCAGCATCTAGATTGATGGTGATTACTACTCTTATTACGCTAAAAGTTAATGTAAAGAAAGACCAAAAGGATAAGAAATGACATGTTGGTTTCCTGTAAGAATATGAAAAAGAGATCATCAAAATAATCAGAGAATGAAATAAAGTTCCTCTTGGAAACTACTGCATATGGACATATAATAATATATATGTCCATAATATTATAATAATAATAATAAGGACTATAATAGTAGTAGCAACAATAAATTCCCTTACCTTAGGGACTTAAAATTTTAAGTAATATACAAAATGCTCATTACATAGGTAAATTATAGAATTTATTAATGTGTTGCAAAACAAGGCCTGACAAACTGAGAATAGTTTAGTTAGTGAGTAACACAGAAATAATTGTGGGTCACAGGAAACCATGAAGAAACTTAACTTCACTACTTTAGCTCTCCATCAGAAAAAATATATATATTATTATAGTTACCATTTCTTGGGAACCTACTATGTCTTGACATCATTGTGAGTTTTACCATGGAGATTTATTAGCCTGCTTTAGATTCTATTGACATATAGATAAGACTTAGTATGGTATGAGTGTAAAAAGGAATATTTTGATTTAATGTAATGGTGTGAGCTGGAATTCAGGAAGTCTGGCTTTGTCCAAATGTTAAAACCATAACATCTGGCACAGATATGTGGAAATGTTTATATAAACTTTTGATAACTAAGAGTATATTCCTTGGAGATCACTGTTACTTTGACTATTCTCTAATTCTTATCAAGTAATAGATACACCTTTGCAGGATAATTTAGACTCCTCATGAAAAAGAAGGGCATTTTCTTGCTATATTAAATAAAGTATATGAAAATCTAAGCATGGTCTATTTTCTGTGGCAAACATGCATAATCTCTAATCTTTACACTGTCCTTGCAAAACAGGAATTACTTAGCACAATTTTACATATAAAACTACTGATGCTCAGAGTCCATAAATAACTTTCTTAAGGGCACATTGCTAACAAGTGGCACAACTGCAAATCAGGAGTTCATCTGATTCCAGGCTCCTTGCTCCTTTCTTTTATATGCACACAGCTCTGCCTCTGAAAAAGCTCACAGTAGAGAAAACTCCAGTTCATTAGTTAATGTATTCAACCAATATTATTGAGCACCTATTATGTCCCAGGTGCTGAAAATACAGTGCTAAAGACCAAGCCCTGCTCTCATGGGTCTTATATTCTAGTTAGGGGAGGATAACAGACAAATACATTAGGTCATGTGCTATGGAGGAAAATAAAGCAGGGTCAGGGCTATAAAGTGTGAAGGGGGAAGGGAGGCTAGTTTAGTTAGTGATGAGAGAAGGCGTCCATGAGATGACATTGAGACAAAAACATGAATGAAGTGAAGGACTGAGCCTCATGAAGATCTGGTGTGAGGCACACCAAGTAAAGGGACCAGCAAGCACAAGGCCTCCGAAATGGGACTGTGCCTGCTGTGTTCAGTTACAGCAAAAAGGCCAGTATTGCTACACATTCATTGCTATAGACTCAGTGAGTGAGGCGGAGAGCATTGGGAGATGGAAGTTGCAGAGTCAGGCCCAGGTCGTGAAGAGCCCAAAAGCAACATGAGACGGTTGGAGTTTATTTTAAGGGTGATGGGAAGCCATTTAGCTGTATGTGAAGAGAGGAGGCAAGTGCTGATTCCCATTTGTTAAGTTGGGGCAATAATACATTTTAAACTTTCATACTGAAACTGAGTGGATAAAACACTAATAGAGGAGATTATCTCCTCCAAAAAGACAGAACTCTTGTTTAAAACACTGTTTTTGAGGAGGATGTAAAACAAGGTTAGCGATACATTCAGGCCCTTTCCCGATCTTCACACTCCACAAAGGCTCAGAGCCTGCATGTGGGCCCTTGACAGTCCCCGTATTAGTGCTTGTTTTGTTCCTCTTGTATTAGGAACTAACATTTGGGGTTCTTTTTTTTTAAACTCCTCCTCCCTGAATGCACATTCATCCTCTGTCATTTCAGTCATCTGTCAAGCACAGGGCTGGATACAGAGCAGGAATTCCATACTTACTTGTTAAGACTGACTGAATTAACTACATGTAAGATGGTATGGTTCTTCAGTTTAGAGGTAGACCTTCAATTTCTGTAATAATGTGGACAATATTGAGAGTGCCTATTTATCCAAATTCAAAAGCTATTTGGAGCTTAACAAAGGGCACCTTATATTCCAATAATCTCTCTCTGATTGACGCTTTTTGGAGACCAAAGTGATAACTAGCACTCCCCATTTGTCTGTTCCAGAATCAACCTACAAAGATCCAACAGCTTTAATCAAATTTGAGCAGTGTAACAAAAACACATCCTAATTTTGATCTTTTGTGGGTTCAGTATGCAATTTTTTTAAGGAGTGGTGTTAATACAAAAAGAAAAGTTATAGAAATAAATTACTTACAGGGCTGAGAGCTAGATGCTCACGACCAAAGAAAAACTGCCCAATCCAGTATCTCAAAACCAACAGCTTTCAGAAAGTGCACTTGATCTAAGCTACTGATAAAGAGTAAATACGTTAACACACACACACACACACACACACACAATGTTGAACACTTATCTTTCCTCCTTTCACATAAAACTGTTAGCTTTATGAATCTCAGCAAAGGACATCCATTAGTGTCTTTACATCAATTTGTACGAAGATGCTAAAAAGCCATTTAGTTGGAATTATAAGAATTCAATGCACTTGTTTGTGGTTTAATTAAATGCAATATGAACAATTTTCAATATACCTAAAGAAAAGCAATCAGTAAAGAGAGAGAGAAAAAATTTTATGAGCTCTTTATTAAGAGCTAATCTTTTACTACCATGATCCCATTCTGATTCTCATATATATCAAATTGGTTTGGGAATCTACATGCTTCAGTCAGGGTTATCAGCCTTGAATAACTCCTAAAATTTCTATTCTATGACAAAATTCATTGAAGTATATTAAACTATATCACTCCGAAAAAATAGTTACTATATTGTTTTAAGGACAAATTGCTTCTAAGGTGCTTTCTGATTTCAACTAAATCAATGACTTTATTTTTTGTACATTATGAAGGAACAAACAATAAGAAATCCAGCAGAGACCATAATTTATTCACAACACCACTGAGCTTAATTAACTGAAAAGAATCCTACCAATCATTTAGTTCTACCCTTGTTTGCAGATGAGACAATCCCATAGATGTCACTGCTGCAGAGCTACCGAGCAGCTCCGGCTCAAACTCCAGATATTTCCCATCTGTATTTCCTGACAGTAACATTTTACATGAAAGGGGATTTTTAACTGCATAACCTTCAAGGCCCACTCAAATGCCACCTCCTCTATGAAGCCTCTCCTAATCTTCCCAGCAAGAACAAATTTCATTCTCCTCTAAAGCGCAGGCTTGGGACTTTATCTATGTCTCTCCTACAGCAATCATTTTTTCCCTCTCATTTCAATCTCAAATTTCATATTCCCTCTAGAAAGATTTTTGAGTCACCCCTGTATCCCAGAGCACAGCACAATGCCTTGTTCTTGGCAGGTGCTCAATACATCATTGGATGATGTTAGCCATACCCAAATCTATATGATTGAAAGAGCTGACCATTTTATTGTTTAAAGCCAATTTACTGGTTTGAATTGGTCTCTAAATACTCTCAAAAATATGTAAAGAACTCATACAACTCAGTAGCATAAAAACAAATATTCCAATTAAAAATGGGCAAAGGATCTGAATAGAATTTTTCCAAAAACACATACAAATGGCCAACAGGCACATGAAAAGGTACTCAACATCACTAGTCAAGAGGGAAGTGCGAATCAAAGCCACAATGAGATATCACCTCATACCTTTTAGAACAGTTATCATCAAATCAAAAAGACAAAAGAGAGCAAATGCTGGTGAGGGTGTGGAGAAAAGGAAACCCTTGTGCACTGTCAGTGGGATTGTAAATTGGTACAGCAACTATGGAAAACAGTATAAAGGTTCCCCCCAAAATGAAAAATGATCCAGCAATTCCACTTCTGGGACCATATCCGAAAGAAACAAAAACACTATGTCAAAGAGATATCTGCACCCCTATGTTCACAGCAGCATTATTTACAATAGCCAAGACATGAAAACAAACTAAGTGTTGATCAACAGATGAATGGATAAAGAAGTCTTTATATATATGTATATATGTATGTGTGTGTGTGTGTGTGTGTATATGTGTGTGTGTGTATATATATATATATATCAGCCATTACAAAAACAAAAAGAAACTCCTGCCATTTGTGACAACATGGATGGACCTTGAGGGTAATATGCTAAGTGAAATAAGTCAGACAGAGAAACACAAATACTGTCTGATCTCACTTAAATGAGGAATTTTTTTTAAAACTCAGGAAAAAAGAGATCAGATTTATGGTTACCAGAGGTAGGAGGTGAGGAGAAAGGGGACTAGATGAAGGTAGGGTGGTCAAAAGATACAAACTTCCAGGTATAAGGTAAGTAAGTTCTAGGGATGTAATGTACAACATGATGACTATAGTTAACATTGCTGTGTGGTAGATTTGAAAGTTGTCAAGAGAGTAAACCCCAAGTTCTCATCACAAGGAGAAAAACTTTTTTTTTTCTTTTTTCTTTTTGTATATGAGATGATGGATGTTAACTAAACTAATTGCGGCAATCGTTTCACAACACTACATGTAAGTCAAATTATGCTGTACACCTTAAACTTATACAGTGCTGTATGTCAATTATATCTCAATAAAACTAGAAAAAATAAAAAATAAAGCTATAACCAATCCAATAAATCAATAAATACTCTCAAATGATATTTCCATATTCCCTCTAGAATAATTAGATAACTTTGACTCAAAGGCCACCCCGGGGGCTTCCCTGATGGCGCAGTGGTTAAGAATCCACCTGCCAATGCAGGGGACACGGGTTCAAGCCCCGGTCTGGGAGGATCACGCATTCCGTGGAGCAACTAAGCCCGGGAGCCACAACTACTGAGCCCACGTCCCACAAGTACTGAAGCCCGCGCGCCTAGAGCCCGTGCTCCACAACAAGAGAAGCCACCGCAATGAGAAGCCCACGCACCGCAATGAAGTGCAGGCCCCGCTCGCCGCAACGAGAGAAAGCCTGCACGCAGCAATGAAGACCCAACACAGCCAAAAATAAATAAATAAATAGATTAAAAAACAAAACAACAAAGGCCATCCTGGTTGCTAAGACTCCTCGCTCCCAGTTACCAGAGTGTGCCTAGACTCTAGGAAAGCTGGTTTCTTCAGACCCTTCAAGAGTCTGCATTACCTTACCCAGTGGGAACAAATTAGAAGGATATGCAAGAAAAGATAAGCAGTTTATGTGACCAGGAATTTCACCCATTCCGCTTTCAGAATACAAAAAGGAAGGGGCCTTGAAAGAATGTCTCAGGAGACTCCTATTCACATGGAACTGAAACGTGCCTTTAGTTTCCAAACATGATCAGACTTGCGCAAAGTAAAGCCTATTAGAGCCATATCTGATTAGCCTGTAACACAATTGTTGAAGTCTCTGAGTTTTTAGGGGACACAAACTACACATGATTCCTTTAAGGCTCAAAACATAAAGCACGACATACTAGATATTAAATTCAAATTTCACTCAAGAATACATGCCACGGGCTGAATGTGCCTCACTATAAGAAAAACACAAGTCTTGCATTGAAGCAGTAATATGTGTTATTTTGGTGGGAAATGTTTTATAATGTTGATACAGTTCCCACAATCCCAATCTGAAACCTCGGACCGAGATGTGTTTTGGAGCTTGGGATTGTTTGGATTTTGGAAGTATGGAGCATATACCGTATATTAACACTCTAGTTGGGATGTGGGGCAACACAGTCTAATCAAATACATTCTACAGCAAAACCTTGGAATGATCACACTGAGGGGAATAAGCTGAGCCACAGCTCTTCTCAGGCTTTGTCACAAAATTAGTTCAGGTCAAGTTTTGCCTCCGAGTTACCAGTTTTCAGAGCATTTTATTGCTACCTACCACTCAGTGCTAAAGGGAAATCATTTAACCTCTTCATGTGCTGTAATCAAAAACTTGGTAATAACGTGAGACACCCAAAACTTTCAAAGAATCCCTTCTCACTTGAGGAAGAATCATAACATTCCTCAATTCACACACACTGTCTCAGTAGTAATCATCTTAACTGCTATCTTTTGAGGGCTTTGTGTAAGTCCCCATGCTAAGTGTCTCATAAAGATTCTTTTTTTCTATTTTTTCCCATGACATAACTTAATAAATATATAAGGTGAAGCTGCATATTTTATTTTAATCATGATTTCCTTCTCAATTTTAGAAGGATTAAAAACATGGAGTTTCTTCTTCTAAGTTTTACATGTTGTAGGTAAATCATTCTACCAGATAATCATTCAACCAAAGACCTAAGGTTTGAGGACTTTTTAAGCCTTATTTGCAAATATACAATGTGGGCCTCTTTTAAATATGGCACAGATATCACTTAGGCTTATGATATGCCGCTTTGCTAAACCTCCTACCACTGGCACAGAACCCAGGAGCTTTCTTCACCTTAGTGCTCTGTTTTCTATGTTGCCCTTTTAATCCTAATGAAGTTACACCAAGTCAGGTTCATTGTGATTCATATGCATTATAAAATATACTCTGGACAAAAATATTGCTCTGCAACACAGAAGCAATGTCATACACTCCACAGAGAAAATCTACCTGGGGGCTGTGGGGTGAAATAGCCCTCACTCAGAAGAGATATTAAGATATGAGTATTTCACAGTTTCCTCAGCGAGTTACTTCTTAAGTTAGTCTTCCCCACAAAAGTTACACCTCTTTTTAATCAGCACTATGAAATTTTTGGCCATTGAAAGAAAAAAAAAGAAGCTATTAGCACTTTACTAGAAGGCTCTGAAACTGAAAAGCATTTAAAGCTTCAAAATTACCCTATGTTTCATTGGTCACTTAATATACAGCACTTATACAACCTCAGATAAAATATTTTTTAAACCATGATTCTGACAACTCCAAGTTTAAGTAAGTGGGGAGAGGAAGATTTACTATAATTTGAAAAGATTTAAGATCACTTTTAGTTCTCTATTTCAATTCAATCCTCTGTCTCTTTCTGTCCCTCTGTCTGTCTTCTGTCTCTACCTACACACCCCCCCCCACCACACACACACATACACTCTTGTGACTCATAATAGTCTATTTAATAAAACTTAAGGCATCTGTGGAATCATTACAAGAAATTACTTTTGTACCTAGTTTTAGACTGAATGATTTACTGCATTTCCCTTAATCCTTAAGTTGCATATTCATTGCTGTATTTTCCTCTAAATGCTGTCACTTAAATTGTCATGTGGAATAGGGCAAATCAGGGTCAGTTTATATAAGCGGCATCAATCTGAAGAACTTCATTGGTCTTTATTTCAAGGCATTATGCAAAGAAAACTGACATTAAGAGAGCCTTAACTGACAGCAAATGAAATCAATCAGCAAATCACTAAGCCATAATAAACTCACTCAATTTGTACATAACCCTTCCTTTCCCAGGTCTTCACCTAGGCAGTCCATCAAACACTGTTTTTTGTCCAAGTAGCTAAAATGAAGAGCAATTCTGTTGTAGCCCTTGAAAGTTCAAGTGCTCACAGGCTTCATTCTCTCAATAATAAGCATTAAAAGGTATTATTGAGTAGGGTTATACTTAAATAGGCTTCAAAAATGAAAAAAAAAAAAAAAAGATAGAGAAAGGGTCAAGTTTGGGATTTAGTTTTTGCCTCTTAACATTAATGGCAAAGAAATGATGTTCATATCATTCAGCAGCTTTTCTGCTTTGAGCTACCTAGAACTGAAAATTGTAACTAAAAAAAAAAATGCTCTGTACTTTCATATGTTTTGTGCTTTTGTTTCTTTGTTTTCAACTAGGTGTGTCTCAAACATTTCACATACAGGCAAATATTGTCACCTTTTCAGAGTTGGAATTTGAAGTCCAAAAAAAAAAAAAATCAAATGGTATAAATAAAGGCAACAAAATGAGTTAAAAGGACATATGAACACAGTAGTAATGCTTTAATTACTTTAAAAAATAATTATTCAAATAGAAGTATATGGTGGGCATTCACCAAAGTGTTAGCAATGGCTTTATACTGAGCTATAAGAAAACACTAGAGTTGTGGAACATTTTGTTCTTTTTATTGCACATGTTGCTACTAAAGTGAAACCTGTATCAAACAGGTCATCAGTCAAAAGTCTCCAAGAGTCAAAACACTAAAACATTCCTTAACGTACTTAGGTTACTTTTCCTGAAACACAGGCCTGTTTGCAGTTCAGTCCAACATAATTTATATTAATTTAGCATTTTATGATATAAAAAGCACCTTATCTCTTTTGATCTCCCCACATTACATTATCTAACCTGATCTCCCCACAACCCTGTGAGTGAAAGTAAGACAGGCTTCACCACCTCCATTTAAAAATGAGGAAATAGGGGGCTCAGGGCTGTTGAGTGACCTGCCAAGGTGGTTACATTACAGAGCCGGGACTTCAATCCAGGCATTCTGACTCTCCACGTAGGCTTTCTCCAATACTACATTGCTTGCCTCTTTCCCCAGCAGACAAGAGTTATTTTCTCTCTTCCAAATTCCCATTCTGATCAACATAATGTTTCCAGCAAACTCAATGACATTCAGAAAATTGCACAGATTCATGGTTGCCAACTCCCCTATCATCTGATTTACTTGCTTTTCTTTTAGAAGGGCAAAAATGTCAACCTGAGATTGAAAACTAAGTGAGTCTACACCTGATCAAGGAATGTTTATAAGCCAAATATTTAAAGGAAAACAATTTAAAAACTACCTATTAGTGCTGTTTAATTTCCAAAGTTTTTTCATCCACGTCATGTGATCCTCACAACTGTCCCAAGATGCAACAGGGCAAGTATCGTCATCTTCATGTTACAGATGACAAGGTGATGCACCAGAAGAATTAAGGGCCGAAAGCTCATAGACAGTGATTCTAGGATAAAACTCCAGTTGCACTCAGCACCACAAGGACGATAATTCATATTCATCCTTCACAAGAAAGGACAATGTTGTTTTCCGTGAGAAAAAGACAACAACTGGATAAAATAATGAGAATTCCTGTTACCTGTGTGATTTGTGTCTACAGGTAAAGGATTCCATCTGTTCTGTGGCTAATCCTATTACTTTCTGGTAAAGTTGTATAACCTCTTCAACCTTCTGTGATAGTGACTCTGCTATGGCTTTATTTTCTTCCAAATTATTCTTCCTTATAATAAACAAAGGAAGAAATGATTTTTAAAAACTAGAAAAAAAAGACTTTATTTTAAATAATTCCTACCAGATTTTACTTAGTGTCAGTTCAGATCACTGATGCCAGGTCACTCCCACAGGGAATAATTCGTGAATATTTTCAGCTGAGTTAAGGAGTAGGGAGTCACTAAATTCTTCAGTGTAAGATTCTGTGTAGCAGAAGCTTTATACAGATGCATTTCCTTGCCCTCATATGTCATCCTGTCATTTTCAAAAGGCAAAGAGAGATTAAAGTCCCAACAGGAAAAAAAACAAAACAAAACTGTTGTTTCAGACCACCACTAACCTGAAATAAAACCCATGATGCAGGGCTTCCCTGGTGGCGCAGTGGTTGAGAATCTGCCTGCCAATGCAGGGGACATGGGTTCGAGCCCTGGTCTGGGAAGATCCCACATGCCACGGAGCAACTAGGCCCGTGAGCCACAACTACTGAGCCTGCGCGTCTGGAGCCTGTGCCCTGCAACAAGAGAGGCCGCTATAGTGAGATGCCCGCGCACCGCGATGAAGAGTGGCCCCTGCTCGCTGCAACTGGAGAAAGCCCTCACACAGAAACGAAGACCCAACACAGCCATAAGTAAATAAATAAATAAATAAATAAAATAATAATAATAATTAAAAAAAAAAAAACCCATGATGCAAGATGTAAAATGTCCCATCAGCTAAACATTTAAAAAAAAAAACTATTTAGCACACCTAGACTTAAGAGATTTTTTTCTTTTTTAGAAATCTTAGCTATCACTTAATGCCCAAGATTATGTTTTAACGACAGATACAAAGAAAAATACATTTTTTTTACAAG
Organism: Balaenoptera borealis; assembly: GCF_965194805.1. Lineage (NCBI taxonomy): Eukaryota > Metazoa > Chordata > Mammalia > Artiodactyla > Balaenopteridae > Balaenoptera > Balaenoptera borealis. Next base: position 57,556,235 of record NC_138865.1, read on the forward strand.
TCTTTTGAAATAAAATATGGGGATTAAGAAAATAATGGTAGCATATATCACCTGGTAAAATATCTGGACCAAAAAGCATAATTCTACATTTTTACTCTCAAGATTCTGCCCTAAAATTCTGTTTGATGCATCCCCCTATGCCCTCCACCACCACCATCATCACCACCAAAAAAAAAAAAAAAAAAAAAAAGCAAATCAAATAGGCAGAGGAAGGGAAGGGAGGAGGAAGGGAGGCAGGGACGGTGAGAGGACTTAGGTGATAATACCGGAACTGCTCTAATAACGACTGATGGGCGAGGCTAAATTTCTAGCAAAGTCTTCCTGGTCAATGGAAACTAAAACGTCCTGAAACCTTAGGAGAAGATACAGATTCAGGACAACAAGGTGTAACTCACAATGACTATAAATCAATGTTTAAATGCTATTATGCTATTATTTAATCACTGTTGTCCCAATTTGCAACACATCCTAAAATTAGTCCTTCTGTACACATCAACATCTTACTTCTCTTTATATTTTGTTTTATTTAGCATTGCTCACAGCTCTAGTACCAGCAAGTTTTGAAGAAACTTAATGTCTGCTTGTGTATTATCAAATCTTCAGAGTAGAATTCTAAAATTTTAACTAGCAAATAACAAAAATATTTTCTCTGACAACATTACTTCAGGAAGTGCCATTTATTCTTCCTGGTGTCAACATGAAAAACAAATGCACTAATTCTTATATTCGTCCTTGAGGTAGGCCTCAAATCCTAGACATTTAGATTCCTCATTGGCACAATTTTTATTCTGTGGAACTGGAGATTACAGCTGTCAAGCAGCTAGATGAGACAAAGGATGGCATTTTCCCATCAAAATGCCTTTATTCTCAGATGAACTATATGATTTTTCCAGCTAATTGTTTTCCCCTAATAAACAGGTCTTCCCTGGGAAGCACTTTCCAGCCTTTGAAGAAGGTAGCATTTCAACATTCTCTTTGATGCCACAAGTGAATTCTAAAATCATTTTATGTTTTTTAATTTAAAAGATATTTTGATTTTAGAATTTAAAGAGAATTGCACACTCACTGATAACAACTTTAGATAACCCAAAATCTTCCCAATACCTTATTACAAAAATGACCCCACTTACCAAAAAGGTCAGATTTCCAATAATGTCAAACATTCAAAGCACAGTCATGGACCCAGAAATAAATGAAAAGGAATATCTATGAGACATACAGCTGTCACAAAATATATTCTTTTTACTTCACCATGGAGACTCTTAGACTAAACCCTGACAACTCCGTAAATTAGGAACCCAGTGAGAATGGACATCTGAAAATAAGGGAAGACCTGAACTATAAAAAGAAGGTAAAACTTTCTTTTAGTATCAGAAAATAAAGAACCATACTTTAAAAAGGAAACTAAAGAACTAATAGAAGTCATCTAGTCTTTCAGGGACAACTGGGCAATTTTACATATTTAGTATTCTACATATTTAGCAATATTTCCATTCAAAATGGCTAATTTTCATGTTTTAAAAAATAATCAGAGATCTGAAAATTCACTTATGGGGATGGAATAACTTGAAGAAGAAAATATCTACATAATACAAGATTTCAAGTAAAATTCCCTAACATTTCTTTAACTTCTAACTATGCCCAAATGAAGACATTTCTTATACAACAATTAGAAGGCTGCTGCATTAAGCAGTGTAACTGGGAACACATGTAAAAAATTATTGAGTGATTCTTGATATTTTTATTCCCTGACAGTTTAGGTACTTAGGTACAAGGTATTTGTTCCTTCTCTACATTAAAAAAAAAAAATCCCTTCAAGATGCCCTTTTATGATTTAACTTTATAAATACAACAAAATAGCTGGAAGAAATTTCTATGCCTGGAAAGTAAGTTAAATGTAAAAAACCGTGGTATCCCAAAAGTTGCGGGTATAGCACATAACAAACAACCATACCAAGTAAGGACTTTGTAATAACATGGTAGGTTATGGGTGATTAAAGGATTACTGGATTTACGGTAAAGACCCTTGTTTAAAATCTTCATAAATAAATGGTTTCACGATGAAGCCTTTCTAATGAACTGTTTATAAACATATATTTATAAAATATACTACATTTCCAGAGGTATAGTTATTGTGCACTAAGCCTTAAACACTTTTATGAGATGGTCCAGGGGACTTTTCCTTTTAAATGAAGTGGGTTTATAAGTTAAAAAAAAAAAATGATCCCAAGTCTCTTAAAGGCGTGCACAACTTAGGCACAGCAGCTTCCTAAGTCACCTTGACAAGTGTCTGAAATCAAGTATTCATTCACCCATACATACTGAGGGCCTCTTCTATGTGAGGCAGGGTTCTGCGCTCTGATGATGCAGCAGTGAACAAAACCAAGTTCCTGGTCTCACGACCTTTCATGTTAGTGGAGAGCTAATAAATAGTGAGTGTTTACAATGTACCTGTCACTATTCTAAGCACTTCAGGTGGATTAACCCATTCAATAGTCACACTGAGTTAGAAACTTCTATTATTTTCATTTTATAGATGCAGAGGCTGAAATACACAGTTTAAGTAACTTTCCCCATTAATCTCTTTTGGATTTCTATTCTCGCCATGATCTCCTCACAAACGAAATTGTATTTTATAGACAGACCCTACCTTTATTCTTTTTTCCTCTCAGCTACCCTAAAACACACACACACACACACACACACACACACACACACACACAAAACACTATGCCATGGTTTACAAAAAGGCAGAAAGGCATGATTAAAAGAATGAATGGACCAGTCACCCTACTCACTGGATATGTGACCTTTAGCAATTTACTTCATCTCAGTAAACTTCAGCTTCTTCCTTTGTAAAACAGATAGAAGCAGAGCACCTATTATTCATAGGGTTGTTGCAGGGATTAAATGAGAGAGTAAATGTAAGGTGCTTAGCACAGTAACTGGTACAGGATAAGCACTCAATAATATCAATATTGATATTGTTCTGTGTTGTTTATTGTTGAATGGGAATGGAGGCAAAACATTTATTGGATGCCTGCTAATATTTTCCAGATATTAAAAGCATCACATATCATAATTATTGAAAAAACACAATTCAAAGTGTAAGACGATGAGTAACAGGCATCTTTATAAAGTATGGGCAGAATATTTTTTCTTACAAAGTCCTCTGCATTCACACTGTACTGCGCTTTTCAGCTAAAGCTAACTTGTCTAACCTAGGTGTTTTATTTTTTTCCAGTATCCTAGTAGACTAATATGCTGCTATTTACGAGATAAAAGCCCAGGTATAATAGTTCTAAACTTGCCATAGGAGCTTAAACAGGGGTTACATTGGCGACATGGCCTCACTGGAACATCAGGTAACAAGGAAAAGTAAGTAGGGAGCTACAGTTGATCTTAATCAAAATTATTTGAAGCTTTTGAAGAAACAAGGAAGACTGAAGGAAACAAATGGAAAGATATAGAGAAAAGATTCTAAGTAACAATTTCTTTAAAAAAAAAAACACCCAAACACACCCCTCAAAAGTAATAAAATCGGGCTTCCCTGGTGGCGCAGTGGTTGAGAGTCTGCCTGCCAATGCGGGGGACACGGGTTCGAGCCCTGGTCTGGGAGGATCCCACATGCCGCGGAGCAACTGGCTCCGTGAGCCACAATTACTGAGCCTGCGCGTCTGGAGCCTGTGCTCCGCAACAAGAGAGGCCGCGATAGTGAGAGGCCCGCGCACCGCGATGAAGAGTGGCCCCCACTCGCCACAACTAAAGAAAGCCCTCGCACAGAAGCGAAGACCCAACACAGCCAAAAATAAATAAAAAAAAAAAAAAAAAAAAAGGTAATAAAATCAAGCTACTGTTGCTTACTTCATCTTTACAATGTTTCCCATACTGGTCACAGTAATGAGAGCCACCAAGCGTTGTCTGCTTTCTTTGTGCTGGGCTCTGTGCTCTCTGCTTTACATGCATTGCCTCATTCAAACTTACTACAAGCCTGAGAAATTGTTAGCATTACACTTTGTTGCAGATAAGGAAATCAGGGCTAAAAGCTAGCAGATCGCAGAGACTAGGTGAACTGAATTATCTCCTGTAGAAGAGTATCAGTCACATGCTCTTCTGGGTACAGAGAGATAAGGTAATCCACTCATCCTCTTCAACTTTCAGTCATGCTCATTGGTCTTCCTTCCATCAAGGATTATACCTGTAATAAAGCTTGCCCCTTTGGAAAAGACAGACAGTGGCTGTCTAGGAAAACTTCAGCTCCTACCGCTCTAAACGATGGTTGTATATGTTGGCCAAATAATTCAGACACTACCACATCCTGCATAGTGGTCCCCCCCTCATCATAATCGAAAGCCGTGCGCGCTTTGAGCAGTCTGCGTCATCAGCACACAGTACAAAGCTAAACAAATACTGAATTCCTAGATATAGAGCCACACTTAGCATAAATATATATATTTACAAACTGCAAAAAGGTGAAAAGTAGAGTTCTATAATGTTAGCCTGTCAAATGGAAACAAAATTTTGTATCTGTGCATTTGTCTACAATACAGCATAAACTATGACCTACATCATACACAGATGCATAATGTACACTTTGTAAATGGAAGAAAAACCTCCACTGTAGATTTCAAAGGTTTCACTCTTACCATTTAACACAGGCATCTAGATTTTTACTGTCAGATTTTACCAGTTCAGGCTTTGCAGTCAAATACACCCAGACTTAAACCCAGACTCTAGGCCCTACCATTTACTTGCTGTTGATCTGAGGAGAGTTACCTGCTATAGTTGTTGTTTTCAATTGTAAAATGGAAATAATGCCATCTATCTGACAGCTCCATTGCGAGAATTAACTGAGATCATTTATTTAAACAGCTAAGCATGATACCTGTTACACAGTAAGTGCTCACTAAAATGGCACTTATTATTATTATTATAATTATAGTTATTATTATAATTAAGGTCTTCAATTAATACAGTGTCTTTCTTCTCAAAGTACTCTATATCACCAACTGTGTGCCTGTGTGTGTGTGTGTGTGTGTGTGTGTGTGTGTGTGTGTGTGAAACACTATTAGGGCCCAAATCATGCGCTCTTCTCTGCACAGGATACTAAACCAAAACATATATTACTAAACTACAATGCATGTTACAGCACGTCAATACAAAATTTACCCAAGTGTTTAGGTATCTGGCAACCCACATAACTATTTTTATTAGAACTTGGAAAAGATAGTAGTTTAAAATACAAGCCCATCCATTTCCTTCCTGTTATTCACAGATGTCAGAACTCTAGAGAGTTCATGCTTTGCCTCAAAAAATGGCATTCCTAAGAAGCAGTCTTTTTCCAAATCACCACAATCTAGAGTATGGGGGAAGTCTTTATTTGTGAATTATGACAAGTACTAAGCCCTGTGAGATCCCGAATTAAGATAACCAAGCAAAGGATTACTTTACAACCACTAGAAAAATCTCAAATCATATTGTACTTTAAATATAATCAAATTGTAAATGTACATCTTAATCTTGTACTAAATAATGGTACAGTATTCTAGCCTATAACTGAAAATAAAAATGCCTTATGCTTCATTTTACAATTACATATGTTTTAGATATATTGGTGGACAATCTAATGAAAGAAACAACAAGCATTTTTTTCTTTGTTGAGCATTAATTTGAGTACTAATAACAAATTAAATTAGGGTATGGAGCATGTAGAAAAAAATTAACATAGCCCCACTTGGACTGACGTTAATTTTGTACAAAGTTAAAATTTTACAGGGTCATAAACTGAAGAATGAAAAAGTTTATCTTAAACCTCAAAATGTGAAAGGGACTGAGTTTTAAGAGATATTTCTCTTAAATACATTGAAAAACCTAGGGTGCTATTGAACAAGGACAACCTCTTTTGAATTACCAGGCTCCCTATAGTTTACATAATGTCGATGGATTTTTCTAATAAAGAAATTGGGCATTAAAGGGAAAATAAAATACATACTAAATTTTGTTTTGTCTGATTAAAAAATATTTTTAACCCTAAGGAGAAAAATGATCACAATAACCTAATAGTAATCTAGAATAGAAAGCTAGCTGCAGCATCTGAAAATAAATATGTTTTTGAAAATAAATATCTTTATTAAGTTTATTTTAAAGTTATTTGAGGTTTTATGATTTGGTGCTTTGAGTTTTGTAAATGAAATAACCCAGCTGGCACATATAACAAAGTTCATTAAAACTAAACATTGAAGTATAAGATACTTTTCAATGCAAAGTGCACCTAGGTTCTAGATTTGCTGAAATTAAATTACCACCTGAGAAATGTTGGATATACTTTGGAATTAACACTGAAAAATATCAAATATCTCTCCTGATAATTTTATCTAAAGTGATTTATTGTAAAACAATAAGAGCTACAAATTCAGACTAGCTTAAAGAGATAACAGCCTAGCGTCTTATTGTCCTCTGCTGCCCAAAAAGTATGTTCTTTTAATACTGCACTTAGCTATAAAACGCACGTTTTTCCTTGGTAAAAAATAAAAAACTTTTCTGGATTATTTAATTGGCTAGTTCTAGGCTTTAAAGAAAAAAAACACAATTATTTGTGAAATATAGTGTTACATGACGGAAGAAAAATGAAAAATTATTTGCATCTTCTTCAAGTTAGTCACAGTACTTTGAGGCTTCCATTCTCCACAGTTAGTGCAATTTCTTTTTCTACATGTCTCGGTAGCAAACAATGTAATTTAGACTCTAACCTGGCACGCTACAACCTCTGGCCTGCCCTTGAGCCCCTCCATTGCAAAGGTCTCCAGGTGCAGTCTGGGTAGCTGCAGGGTGAAGTCATTCCTACTTGCCGCAGTCCGTGACAGCGAGATCTGATCTCTGACCTAAAGGGAAAAAAATAGCATCAATGGTAATTCCCCTTCAGACACATTAACTGGGATGAACTGGGTCCCCTTGAGCCCACTGAGTGGACTTGCATTGATCGCTGGACCTGAAATCCATGAATAAATTTAGGACTAATTGATTTTTCGTTGCAAATAAATCTCTAATTCAGAGTACTGGGGGAGAATGTTAAGAAGAAAAAGCATCCTCCTGCTTGAAATGAGGGAGGGAAGGAGAGTCGCTGGAGCTCTTCTGATCAAGAGGTTTTGAATTATTTTTTCACTGTTCCACCCTCAGAAGAAAAAGGAAAGAAGGAAAAAACATCCACAAAATCAAAAATAAACAGCAATCTCCTACTTATTCTAACTTTCTTAATAACGTGTTTAATTTAACTGGTATTAACTGATATATATTAAACAAGATAGTTATTAGGTACTAGTCTTTGAAAAGAAAACTTCAATATGTACTCTAGAATAAAAACAAATATGCTCAACACACAAGGAGACTTAAAAATATACTAGCAAGAGGTCTGCTTGCCCTCTTTACTCTAAATTAAACTTGAGGCTTAATGATTAAATACATATAAACCAACTTGGTCACACAACTTCTAAATAAGATAATGGATAAAATTAGTAGTGTTTGTACTATATTTTAAGTATTCAGTAAGGTAACAATACAAACACATCACAGATACAGAGAATTGGAGAAACACCAATTCTCTAGCTAGCCTCTGCATCACATGCAGTTGATATTACACTGCCACCTTCTGGACAAATGAGAAATGCTCACTATATAATATAAACAGATAGAAGAACATGCTCAGAAACAGGTATTTTCATTTTTAATTTCCAAACTTAGTAAAAGCCTCAAAAATTCCACAGTTTAGTTTTCTTTTGAGACCAGTGATCTCTCATCTTTAATCATACAGTTTAATGATAGCAGTTTTCATATGTATACGTATTTCCTAACTTTCCTTATACCTGAATAGGTTTTAAAAAATTATCTCTTTGACACCATATATTTGATAAATAGTATACAATTAGCTTAAAACCACAGGACAAAAAGAGTTTTTATGAGGTAGCAAAGGTCAAGAATGGGGAGAACTATCATTGCTCAAATAAATGTATTTATATCTCTAGTTTTATCTGAGCACTTTCATATGTAACTTGGCAATAATATGATAGAAATCCCCACCTTCATTTGTCTATTCCAGCTTGTAAAACTGTTTGAATTATTTCTTACTTTATGAATGAACTATCATACTACATAGGGTTTCCTTAAATCAGCAAACATGCGCAAATACATGATGACATCTTTCATCGTTCGTGCTAATCTAGGTTATAAAAATCCGTATACTCTCAAGTTGAGCTGAAGAATTTCTGTCAATAAGTGAATGTCAAAGTGTATGCTGTAAAACATACACTATAATGCAATTTCTATAACAGTGTGAGTATGATATTCACGCTGGAGTCCTAATTCAGAATGTATATTTATCTGTAACAAACATTCTCCAGGCTTCAGTTAAGATGAGAATGCTTTTAACTCACTTAACAAAATAAAGCAAAGACATTTGTGAAATATGATTTAAGTTTTATATTTTATATGTATGGACACCTTCTCTTGCCTTTTTTTTTTGTCACCAATGTGCACTCAGATAAAAGAAAACATTAATGTGGATTAAGGTACTGAGAATTTATCAACATCAAACCACTAGTGTTTTGCCTTCTACCCTTCTGAACAACAGTCAATAGATCTAAATATTTTACTGCACCCTGGCCAATTCATTGTTTGATGTTTAAAAACTCACCCAGAATCAAAGAAAATTTATTAAATTTGAGCCCCCAAATGAGATACTATTAGCTTTGAAAGTCAAGTTTAACTGCGATATTGATGATTCTCTTTTTTCTGTGACAAAATTCACTAGGGAAATCCTGGATGTCAAAGTACAAAAGCAGATTGCTAATATGGGCAAGGGGGGGGCGGGGGGGAGGCTATGAGCAATGTAGGTATAATCCACAACACACTCCAAGCACTGGAGGTCCTTTAACCCGATTAATATCAGGCACCATACTTCATCTGTGAAGCTTGACGTACAGGAACACTAAGCCACATTTTATATTCTCTAAATAAACTTTCTGAAACAACATTAAGCCGGGGCATCTGGCATTTAAAACTGTGATTTATTGTCAAATTAACATTTTCACTACAACATTATTTAATTTGCCAAATGAAATAATTCTTTGTATTTGTATTAGATAGGGAAAAAACTCAAAATGCAGTTGTATCGCTAAACCTAATGATGGGCATCATAATTACAACATTATTTGAATAACATGCATGTGTTAAACTATCATTAAATTATAAATTATCTGTTGAATGTTGGCAGTGCCATCAAGAGACGGTGCCCCATGATATAATATCACAAATATTTCTACTAAAATTTAAGAGTTTTTTCCCACTTTGAAACTAAATCAAAACTTTGAAAATAGGCATCTAAAATAGTCTCCAAATATTTCAAGGAAAAGGATTTTTTTAAGTCTTGGTAAAGGATTGACCAAGAATTCTTTTATTTTAATGGATAAAGGGAGTGAAAGCATCATGTTGAAAGAATACAAAACAGTGACACTGGGACAAGTGAAAATATAACGATGCAGCAAAGAGCAGGAAGGAAAGGTGACAGGGAACAGGAAAAATAAAGGGCGAAAAGGGGAGACTGTTCAGAAAGAATGCAAAAGGCAAGTCTCAGTACCAGTGTGTGAACAAGGATAAACAGGGAAGAGATTCAACACAGAACAGTAAGCAAAAAGACTCTCACCTTATTTCATTAAATTAGTTCTTAAGAAAAATAGAACAGCAGGCTGAGAACAAAGTGACTAAGAGCAGAAAAGAGATAAGTGGGATTTCTTTAGGAAATACTGCCCACTGGATACAAAATGGTCTTCCAAAATTGAGAATTTAAAGTAAATTTCTTTACTGTCAAAAAAATTTTGAAGTAACAATATCAGAACAATAAAATTATTTTTCTTCCTATAGGGAAAAGTAGGTTCACCTTTTAAAATAAAGATTTTAGTGTGAATTTAGGATTAGAACAACTATCATCACCTGTCTATGGATTAAATTATAATTTCAAATTAATCTGAAATTATAATTTCAAAAGCCAACATTTAATTCTGCTATAGTACATCATTATTCATCCTATCATTCAGATTCTATACCCTTTTTCCTCTGATTTATTTATATATGTGAGCAATAAATATATATATAATATTTTTCTACTTTAAAATGGCTAACAGTTCATTTTAACATATAATAAAATTTTTCAAAGAATTCCACAATATAAATCTCAACTGTAAAATTGTATACATTTTTATAACATTCTATAAAAACTGTACAATTTCATAATATTTTGATAAAGAATAAAGAAAAGCATACCTATATTACTCCACCCTAAATTTTTGATTTTTAGAAAGAGCAGTTTACTTTCTCCCTTTTGTATTACATACTTTCAGAAAGCAGATATTTCTCAAAGATATGCCATAAGAAACAAGAAAAACAGAGGCATATAGCAAAAAAAAAAAAAAAGAAACTTTTTAAGAAGCCAAAACATCGTTATGAAATATTTATTTTATTGTAACAATCCAGTTCCAGGTTTAAGTGATTCTTAAGATCCATACTGTACTGTTCCTATTCCTGTGATTAGCGTTTTGTCACAAGCCACCAATCTTTCCTAATTTTCTGTACTCCTACCAAAACACACAAAAACTATTTCTGCTAGATACATCAACTATGAAATTAAACTAGCCATTTTTAGAAAAACTGCTCAACTCTCAAAATATGAACCTGCATCTTTTATCATGCACAGTTATAAAGCCCTCTGCACCCAATGTTCCAATTAATTTTTTAAAAATTCATGAAATATGGTACTAGTTGTGTTTTTACCAATAGCATACCCACGATGAAGCAGTCAGGGTTTTGATAAAAACTCAGATACATTTGAGAACACGTGTAAGAAGATGGACACAATGCCTGAATCTTGAATGCCTGGGAAAAGCAACTGATAATCGGACTTTTACATCATACTCCTGACCTGCCTAAAATTTTATTCATTCCAATCTATTATGGCCTCCAATACTTCAAAATAAACCTTTTTTACCAGAGAGATTTCCGTCATATACAGATCCCAACAATATTTCCTGTAACTTCCACTCAGCATCCTGTGTTCAGGTTTTACTATGCCTCCATTCCCTGCCTTCCTTTGTCCTACTTCCACCTCTGTACATCCTTCCACTTCCATTGATTCCTTATTGCTTTCCCTTCTCTCTTTATTCTATTTTTCACCCTATACACTAGCAGCCTAGGCATTATTTTTCACCCTATGCACTAGAGTGCAGAGTGCAGTTGGCACACTACAGCCCAGGGACCAAATCCAGACCACCGCCTGTTGTTGTAAATAAAGTTTTATTGGAACACAGCCACACCCACTCACTTAGCTATTGTCTTTGGCTGCTTTCCTGCTACAAGGATAGAGTTGAATAGTTGAGACAGAGACCATATGGTTCACAAAGCCTAAAATATTTACTATCTGGCCTTTTACAGAAAATGTCGGTCATCCCCTGCCTCAGAGGCATAGAAGGAAAGACTATATTTTTCACCATCTATAGATTTTTTTTTAAATGACCACATCTCATCAGAGAATGTACGAACAATTTCTAGTGAGTAAACCTTATATCACTAACACAGGGTGCCATCTCACAGATACTTCTGGCTCCTTCTTTCAAGTTTTACATAGTCTGGTATACAACTTGACAGGGTCTAACTTTCCTGGCCCAATGACTGATCACCACTCTAATACCTAAACAACAGAAAATTTGGCTAAACAAGTAGCATAGGCATACTGGAGAGCCTTTTATAAATACAGAGAGAAGGGAATCCGCCAGAGTTAACTATATACTCTGCAATAACACTAGCAGCAGAAAAAACCCTATGCATACAGAGGTTCTTAGTAAGCATGTGATCAAATAAGAACATCATTTCAAACTCACAAATTCTACAAGGCAGTAGGAAAGAGAGGATAACAAAAAGATATTAAGACAGTTCCAGCACCCTGGTATGTGCCTAGTGATAGAAGCAGGGATTAAAGCATGTCAACGCAATGGAAATGACATTCACAAAATGGACAGTTACAACTAAATGGATATTTCCCTCTTTTACCTTTTCCTTAACTAATTAATTCCTGAAATGGATAGAGTACAGTACTATTCTTATTAGTAACAATACCACTAGCACTTCCAAAAGTACTTCATACTTTTCAGAGTACTCACCACACTACCTCACTTCATTCTGTCATCAGCCTTGTGAAAGAGCTACTGCCACCCCTAATATGAGGATACTGTGTCCAGTGCTCCTAGCAACAAATAATAATGCCTCTAAATATCCACAATTAACAGTTAATAGATGAGGAAATTGCTCAAGATTTTGGTACTCCTTCCATTTCCCTACCTAAAAAGCAGCACTATCTTATTTTTCCTTTCCTTTGTCCCTTGTCTGGCAAGCTTAGCAAAAATGTGTGTCATATAAGTAGTTTTGTGATAAGCAGTGGAGACTATTATTGAAACATCCTTATTTTCCTCAGTAGTTTCATTGGACCTGTGGGCATTTTCATTCATTCATGTTTTTTCTCCCCCACCCGTCTTCCCTGTTCTCTCTCTCTCTCTCTCTCTCTCACACACACACACACACACACACACACACACACACACACACACAATTATCATACTGGGAGACAAGTACCTGTGCAGCAATCATCCTTATACAATGGCCATAATCTCACATAGAAGATCCCCAAACTATGAGGTTCCAAGATGTGTGCAACAGTTCCAGCTGTGCTCCACACCTACAGGAAGGAGACCCTGGCACTCGCAGCAGGAGCAGGCGTTCCACTGGTGCTGCAGCAGGCACAGAAACCCCTCACTTGAAAAGAAGGAAGTGAGAAACTAGCCTTATTTTGCTGGCAGGTTATTTAACTTAACCTACAACTCTGGAGCAGAGCCAGAACTCTCCAATGACTGCCTGCTGCTGTCACCAGAAAAAAGGGCAAAATCCACCACTACCACAAACACCCCACATATTATAGTTCCATCCCAATTATGGAACTAAAAAACTGATCTTTTGAATCAAATTATCAAGCTGGCTACATCCCAATTAAGGATGTGAAAAACTGAACCCTCAAATCAAATTATCAAGCTGGAAAAATAGGGTGATTTAATCATGGACATCTTATAAAGGCACTAGATAGCATGATAAATCTGTGGTGTAGGTTATATACCATAGAATGCACCTCATAAATAGATTTCTGTGACCTTGAGTTATTTAAACAAACACAAAACCCATATTCAAGAATAGAGAAATGTATTTATGAATTGCTACAGTTCTCCACACAAAGATATTTTCTTTCCTAGGGTAAATTCTTTCAAAGGGTAAAGACAGACGCACACTGAAATTAGTTATTTAGATGTGTTTAAGCTAAAAACTGGTAAGCACACGTACACGAAATTCTGTGGTCTCATCTTTAGTCTGTCAAGGTTTTTAAATCCCTCTTGAGCTGGAGTACCATTTTTAGCTTGGCTAGGTCAGAATGACACTGAACAATATGAATGATGACACACAAGACAGCTATATGGAAGAGTTGTCACCAGCAAGCCAGCTGTGCTAACACCTGTATGTCCTGCACAGCTGATCTTCAGAACCAGGATCAAGAAACTGAGAATGGAAAGGGGCTCAAAGATCATAAGTAACAGTTAGAGAGTCATTAATAAGTCACTTAAAGCTGGGTTATTAGAGGCAGATGACCATGTTTCAGCTTTAAAAAAACTGTCAGTTTCATTAATTAAAAATTATTCTGTGGTCTTTGTATTCCTTGTAAATGCATTGAAAATTAAAAATCAAAGTTAACTATGTATTACCAAATATTGTCATTAACCATTTTTTCAGGTAAGATTATAAAATCACATTTAAAGATTTGGCTATTTAGAGTCTTCACCTGTCAGATTCTATCTGACTCTATTTATTCCAGAATCCACTCTAACAACAGAAGTAATCATCTTTCTACTTCATGGGAGTTAAACTAGCTATTACCTATAAATTTGTTGTTAGCATATCTCTCTTTCCTAGGGACATCCTTATAATTGAATCTAGGCCTTCTCCTCTAGATCTTGATTAGGCAAAGTAAATACATATGCTATTTTTGGCAATCAAAAAAATAAAGACACTATCAGTAAGACTTCCACTGAATCTAGAGGTGGCTTTAGTTATGTTTAGAGACTGGGTGATGGTAAAAGTTTGACTCATTCAACAAACATTCATTAAGTGCCTACTGGGTACCAGGCACTGTGATAGATGCTGAGGATATAAAAATTAAGGAGACAGCAATTCCATCCCTCAAGGACTTCAAACTCTAGTGGCATAATTAATCTCTCAAAATGTATTTCCTAGCCTCCCATTTATCTATAACGTCTTGTTTCCTGTCAATTGCTATACCACCTTCTTTCTTTGCCAGAGAGAATTATGTTAATCAATCTCAAACCTTTACCTTTAGCCCTGACTTTTCCCCTGAGGTCCTGACTCACATATCCTGCTGATCACTCCATATTACCTTAAACTCAGTATTTCCAAAACAAAACTCATCACTGTCTCCCTTTTTCTCCCTAACAAAAAGAAAAAAAAAAAAAAAGCAAAAAAGCCTGCTCCTCTCTTTGTTTTCCCAACATCAGTTAATCACACTGCCCATCTTGGGAGTCACCCTCCCCTGCCTTTCACATCCCCATGCGCCATTTCACTAAATGAGCTTCATATCCTTTCTTCTGACAGCACCAATCATCACTCTCCTGGTCCAAACCTTCACCAGCACTCATCTAGCCTATAGACTCACAGTTCTTAAAAACCACCTTCATTACTCAGTATTTCCAGTCTGCAGATGTGCCCCCCAGAGCCCCAATTCAGTACAGAAATCTGACCACATCACTCCTTAGCTTAAACCCTAGTTTAGTCTTACTTCCTCCATAATGAAGATCCAAGATTCTTAAAACGGCCAAAAAAAAAAAAAAAAAAAAAAGTTCTTCCGTGATCTGGCTGCCACCTGCCTCATTCAGCACTCTCCTTGCACTTAATACTGAATTGAGGCTATCTGGCTATTCATGCGTCCATGCACTTGCACATGCTACTCTCTCTGCTGGAATGCCTTTCCCATCTTTCCTCATACTTCAAACCCCTTCCAGGCTTTAATTTTCTTCTAAGAAATTTCCAGCCAACCCTTGGGTTTTCTAAGCATGTCTTATAGATGAATAACCCTATCTAAATGGATATGGAACTGCATCTTATGGATGCATATTTACCATAGTATACTGGAATGATCTGTGTCTCTACCTTGAAGAAAGGGACTATGAGATATATACCTACCTACATACATACATACATACATATATATAATATTGTTGTTGTTGTTGTTTGTTTGTTTGCTTGTTTCCCCAAAGGCTGGTACAGTTTCTGGCCCATAATATAGATTCAAAAAGCATTTGTAGGACTTAACTATTTACAGTAAATATTGTGTTTTATGTTGGATTAGAGGTTTGTTTTTTTTTTTAAAACCCCCCAAAATAATGAACAGCAAAAATGACAAACATATTTTTTTTAGTTATTTCTGAGATATACACTTTAAAGTAATAACTAGAATTATGACTTATAACATTATACCAGAACATATAAGATTTTTAGAAATTTCATGTAATCTCTGGAACATTTATACTAACATATTTCCATACAAATAACCCAATGAAAGTTTAGTATTAGTTGTTTTGTTTGTTTTTTTATACTGCAGGTTCTTATTAGTCATTAATTTTATACACATCAGTGTATACATGTCAATCCCAATCGCCCAGTTCAGCACACCACTATCCCCACCCCACCGCAGTTTTCCCCCCTTGGTGCCCATATGTCTGTTCTCTACATCTGTGTCTCAACTTCTGCCCTGCAAACTGGCTCATCTGCACCATGTTTCTAGGTTCCACATACATGTGTTAATATACGATATTTGTTTTTCTCTTTCTGACTTACTTCACTCTGTATGTCAGTCTCTAGATCCGTCCACGTCTCAACAAATGACTCAATTTCGTTCCTTTTTATGGCTGAGTAATATTCCATCGTATATATGTACCACATCTTCTTTATCCATTCGTCTGTCGATGGGCATTTAGGTTGCTTCCATGTCCTGGCTATTGCAGATAGTGCTGCAATGAACATTGGGATGCATGTGTCTTTTTGAATTATGGTTTTCTCTGGGTATATGCCCAGTAGTGGGATTGCTGGATCATATGGTAAATCTATTTTTACTTTTTTAAGGAACCTCCATACTGTTCTCCATAGTGGCTGTATCAATTTACACTCCCACTAACAGTGCAAGAGGGTTCCCTTTTCTCCACACCCTCTCCAGCATTTGTTGTTTGTAGATTTTCTGATGATGCCCATTCTAACTGGTGTGAGGTGATACCTCATTGTAGTTTTGATTTGCATTTCTCTAATAATTAGTGATGTTGAGCAGCTTTTCATGTGCTTCTTGGCCATCTGTATGTCTTCTTTGGAGAAATGTCTATTTAGGTCTTCTGCCCATTTTTGGATTGGGTTGTTTGTTTCTTTAATATTGAGCTGAATGAGCTGTTTATATATTTTGGAGATTAATCCTTTGTCCGTTGATTCGTTTGCAAATATTTTCTCCCATTCTGAGGGTTGTCTTTTCGTCTTGTTTATGGTTTCCTTTGCTGTGCAAATGCTCTTAAGTTTCATTAGGTCCCATTTGTTTATTTTTGTTTTTATTTCCATTACTCTAGGAGGTGGATCAAAAAAGATCTTGCTGTGATTTACGTCAAAGAGTGTTCTTCCTATGTTTTCCTCTAAGAGTTTTATAGTGTCCAGTCTTACATTTAGGTCTCAAATCCATTTTGAGTTTATTTTTGTGTAGGGTGTTAGGGAGTGTTCTAATTTCATTCTTTTACATGTAGCTGTCCAGTTTTCCCAGCACCACTTATTGAAGAGACTGTCTTTTCTCCATTGTATATCTTTGCCTCCTTTGTCATAGATTAGTTGACCACAGGTGCGTGGGTTTATCTCTGGGCTTTCTATCTTGTTCCATTCATCTATGTTTCTGTTTTTGTGCCAGTACCATATTGTCTTGATGACTGTAGCTTTGTAGTATAGTCTCAAGTCAGGGAGTCTGATTCCTCCAGCTCCGTTTTTTTCCCTCAAGACTGCTTTGGCTATTCGGGGTCTTTTGTGTCTCCATACAAATTTTAAGATGATTTGTTCTAGCTCCGTAAAAAATGCCATTGGTAATTTGATAGGGATTGCATTGAATCTGTAGATTGCTTTGGGTACTATAGTCATTTTCACAATATTGATTCTTCCAATCCAAGAACATGGTATATCTCTCCACCTGTTGGTATCATCTTTAATTTCTTTCATCAGTGTCTTATAGTTTTCTGCATACAGGTCTTATGTCTCCCTAGGTAGGTTTATGCCTAGGTATTTTATTCTTTTTGTTGCAATGGTAAATGGGAGTGTTTCCATAATTTCTCTTTCAGATTTTTCATCATTGGTGTATAGGAATGCAAGAGATTTCTGTGCATTAATTTTGTCTCCTGCAACTTTACCAAATTCATTGATTAGCTCTAGTAGTTTTCTGGTGGCATTTTAAGGATTCTCTATGTATAGTATCATGTCATCTGCAAACAGTGACAGTTTTACTTCTTCTTTTCCAATTTGTATTCCTTTTATTTCTTTCTCTTCTCTGATTGCCATGGCTAGGACTTCCAAAACTATGTTGAATAATAGTGGTGAGAGTGGACATCCTTGTCTCATTCCTGATCTTAGAGGAAATGCTTCCAGTTTTTCACCATTGAGAATGATGTTTGCTGTGGGTTTGTCATATATGGCCTTTATTATGTTGAGGTAGGTTCCCTCTATGCCCACTTTCTGGAGAGTTTTTATCATAAATGGGTGTTGAATTTTGTCAAAAGCTTTTTCGGCATCTATTGAGATGATCATATGGTTTTTATTCTTCAATTTGTTAATATGGTGTATCACATTGATTGATTTGCGTATATTGAAAAATCCTTGCATCCCTGGGATAAATCCCACTTGATCGTGGTGTATGATCCTTTTTACTGTGTTGCTGGATTCTGTTTGCTAGTATTTTGTTGAGGATTTTTGCATCTATATTCATCAGTGATATTGGTCTGTGATTTTCTTTTTTTGTAGTATCTTTGTCTGGTTTTGGTATCAGGGTGAGGGTGGCCTCATAGAATGAGTTTGGGAGTGTTCCTTCCTCTGCCATTTTTTGGAAGAGTTTGAGAAGGATGGGTGTTAACTCTTCTCTAAATGTTTGATAGAATTCACCTGTGAAGCCACCTGGTCCTGGACTTTTGTTTGTTGGAAGATTTTTAATCACAGTTTCAATTTCAGTACTTGTGATTGGTCTGTTCATATTTTCTGTTTCTTCCTGGTTCAGTCTTGGAAGGTTATACCTTTATAAGAACGTGTCCATTTCTTCCAGGTTGTCCATTTTATTGGCATAGAGTTGCTTGTAGTAGTCTCTTAGGATGCTTTGTATTTCTGCGGTATCTGTTGTAACTTCTCCTTTTTCATTTCTAATTGTATTGATTCGAGTCCTCTCCCTCTTTTTCTTGATGAGTCTGGCTAATGGCTTATCAATTTTGTTCATCTTCTCAGAGAACCAGCTTTTAGTTTTATTGATCTTTGCTATTGTTTTCTTTGTTTCTATTTCATTTATTTCTGCTCTGATGTTTATGATTTTTTTCCTTCTGCTAACTTTGGGTTTTGTTTGTTCTTCTTTCTCTAGTTCCTTTAGGTGTAAGGTTAGATTGTTTACTTGAGATTTTTCTTGTTTCTTGAGGTAGGCTTGTATAGCTATTAACTTCCCTCTTAAAACTGCTTTTGCTGCATCCCATAGGTTTTGGATCGTCGTGTTTTCATTGTCATTTGTCTCTAGGTATTTTTTGATTTCCTCTTTGATTTCTTCAGTGATCTCTTGGTTATTTAGTAACGTATTGTTTAGCCTCCATGTATTTGTGTTTTTTACGTTTATTTCCCTGTAATTCATTTCTAATCTCATAGCGTTGTGGTCAGAAAAGATGCTTGATATGATTTCAATTTTCTTAAATTTACTGAGGCTTGATTTGTGACCCAATATGTGATTTATCCTGGAGAATGTTCCGTGCGCACTTGAGAAGAAAGTGTAATCTCCTGTTTTTGGATGGAATGTCCTATAAATATCAATTAAATCTATCTGGTCTATTGTGTCATTTAAAGCTTCTTTTTCCTTATTTTTCATTTTGGATGATCTGTCCATTGGTGTAAGTGAGGTGTTAAAGTCCCCCACTATTATTGTGTTACTGTCGATTTCCCCTTTTAGAGCTGTCAGCAGTTGCCTTATGTATTGAGGTGCTCCTATGTTGGGTGCATATATATTTATAATTATTATATCTTCTTCTTGGATTGATCCCTTGATCATTATGTAGTGTCCTTCCTTGTGTCTTGTAACATTTTTTATTTTAAAGTCTATTGTATCTGATATGAGTATTGCTACTCCAGCTTCCTTTTGATTTCCATTTTCATGGAATATCTTTTTCCATCCCCTCACTTTCAGTCTGTATGTGTCCCTAGGTCTGAAGTGGGTCTCTTATAGACAACATATATATGGGTCTTGTTTTTGTATCCATTCAGCAAGCCTGTGTCTTTTGGTTGGAGCATTTAATCCATTCACGTTTAAGGTAATTATCGATATGTATGTTCCTATGACCATTTTCTTAATTGTTTTGGGTTTGTTTTTGTAGGTCCTTCTCTTCTCTTGTGTTTCCCACTTAGAGAAGTTCCTTTAGCATTTGTTGTAGAGCTGGTTTGGTGATGCTGAATTCTCTTAGCTTTTGCTTGTCTGTAAAGTTTTTGATTTCTCCATTGAATCTGAATGAGATCCTTGCCGGGTAGAGTAATCTTGGTTGTAGGTTCTTCCCTTTCATCACTTTAAGTATATCATGCCACTCCCTTCCGGCTTGTAGAGTTTCTGCTGAGAAATCAGCTGTTAACCTTATGGGAGTTCCCTTGTATGTTATTTGTCATTTTTCCCTTGCTGCTTTCAATAATTTTTCTTTGTCTTTAATTTTTGCCAATTTGATTACTATGTGTCTCGGCATGTTTCTCCTTGGGTTTATCCTGTATGGGACTCTCTGCGCTTCCTGGACTTGGGTGGCTATTTACTTTCCCATGTTAGGGAAGTTTTTGACTATAATCTCTTCAAATATTTTCTCTGGTCCTTTCTCTCTCTCTTCCCCTTCTGGGACCCCTATAGTGCGAATGTTGTTACATTTAATGTTGTCCCAGAGGTCTCTTAGGCTGTCTTCATTTCTTTTCATTCTTTTTTCTTTAGTCTGTTCCACAGCAGTGAATTCCACCATTCTGTCTTCCAGGTCACTTATCCGTTCTTCTGCCTCAGTTATTCTGCTATTGATTCCTTCTAGTGTAGTTTTCATTTCAGTTATTGTATTGTTCATCTCTGTTTGTTCTTTAATTCTTCTAGGTCTTTGTTGAGCATTTCTTGCATCTTCTCGATCTTTGCCTCCATTCTTTTTCAGAGGTCCTGGATCATCTTCACTATCATTATTCTGAATTCTTTTTCTGGAAGGTTGCCTATCTCCACTTCATTTAGTTGTTTTTCTGGGGTTTCATCTTGTTCCTTCATCTGGTATATAGGCCTCTGCCTTTTCATCTTGTCTATCTTTCTGTGAATGTGGTTTTTGTTCAGATTAGAGGTTTTAAGTGACTTCATTGTACAAGCAAATCCAAGAGCATCATCAAAAACCCCTGTAACTTCCTAGTCATTGGTCTAGTGTCAGTTCAGCCTTATAAGTTTACAGGATTTATATATACAGGTATTCTAGGGTCTTCTGAGGCTTCAAGATTGTGACTTCCTGTTTTATCTTTTAGTCATCTTATTGAAAAGGCATCTGACACTTCTCATAAATGTTCAGCGGTAATTTTAAAGTTCATAGTACGCTATGATCATACATAGGAAACACTTTAGTTAATCCTTCCAAACTTATAGGACCCAAGCAATCTCTAAAAGCCTCAAAAATCCAGCCATTCTGTTAATTCAAAAATAATTTTAAAAAAACTACAAAAAATATTCAGATTCTTCCCCACATTCCAACTTTACCAAAATCGACTTACTTTCACCCACAGCTACAGTAAAACAAGACATCTCTCTGATAGTATCCAATAAATACTAACATAACTTAATTTTCTCATACCTAACCCTAAATAATCCAGACATTATCCTATCCATCCAATCATTACCCTGTCCTGAAAATTATTTTGATATAATTATTGTACTTTCCCTCTTTTCCTCACAATAGAAATAATTAAGTATGTTTGGAGGGCTCTTAATTTTTTAAAAATTTCAATTCCTGAGAGGATATATTATCAGTAATATTATAAGCCTTCTGGTAAAATTATTAGGAAAATAAATGTATACAATTTTAGGGAGAGATGGTAGGAAAAATGGCAGAGTAAGGAACTCCAAAAGCCAGTCCCTACACAAAAGCAAGGAATAAACTGGCAAAATTTATCAGAATCAACTTTTTCAGAACTCTGAAAACTATCTGAAAGTTTACAGCAACCAGGTAAAATCTTAATCAAGAAAAATCACCTGAATCTTGGTATTTAAGGAACTCTCCACCAAAATACTAACAGACCACTAAGTTAACAGAACAGAGATTTCAGTGGCCACATATGACCAAAAATACAGACCTTATGAAATTAGTTCAGGAAGTCACTGAGCAAACAAAAACTACTGGAGTAAACAGCAACAACAAACACTAGGGTTGGGAGAGAATCTGATTTCCAGAGTTGTCACATTATATACTCAAAATATCTACTGTTCAACAAAAAATTTTGAAGTATGCAAAGAAATAAGAAGGTATGGCCCGTACATAAGAAAAACAGAAATTAATAGGAACTGTTCCTGAGGAAGCTTAGATACTAGATTTATCACACAATGACTTTAAATCAATTATTTCAAATGTGTTTCAAAAGTTAAAGGAAACCATGTACAAAGAACCAAAGGAAACCACAAGAGTAACATCTTCCAAATGAGAAATATAAATAGATAAAAAGCATAGAAAGGAACCAAATAAAAATTTTGGAGTTGACATATTCAGAGTGCTGGGGGAAAAAAATCGTCAATCTAAAATTCTATATCCAACAAAAATATTCTTCCAAAATGAAGGAGAAAGTAAGCCATTCCAAGATAAACAAAAAGCTGAGGGTGTTCTTTCCCACTAGTCCTGCCCTAGAAGAAAGGCTAAAGGGAGTCCTTTGGTCTGAAATGAAAGGACACTAGACAGTAACTCAAATCCACAAGAAGAAATCAAGAATGCCAGTGAAGGAAACTGAATACATAAATATAAAAGTCAGTATTAATGTATTTATGATTTGTAACTCCTCTTTTTTCCTATATGATTTAAAAGACAACTACATAAAACAATACTTATAAACTATTTCAAACCATACAGAATTACCTTAGAACTAAATAGCAAAAATATATCTGGAGAATGCCCAAATATTTTGGAAATTAAACAACACACTCTTAAACAATGAACAGGTCAAAGAAGAAATCACAGAGAAATTAGAAAATACTCTGAGAGAAATGAAAACAAAAACACAACATACCAAAACTTATGGGAAGCAGTGACAGCAGCGTTCACATGGAAATTTATAGCTTAAATGCCTACATTGAAAAAGAAGAAAGATCTCAAATCAATAACCTAACGTTCTATCTGAGGGAAGTGGAAAAAGAGGATCAAACTAAACCCAAAGCAAACAAAAGGAAGGAAATAATAAAGATTGGAACAAAGATAAACACAATAGAAAACAGAAAAATAACAGAGCAAATCAAGAAAACCAAATTTGGTTCCTTGAAAAGATCAACAAAATTGACAAACCTTAACTAGACTCACCAAGAAAAAAAGATTAATAAATTACTAAAATTAGAATTAAATTGGGGACATTTTACTACTGACCTTACAGAAATAAAACAATTCTAAGAAAATGAACAACTTTATGTCAACAAATTAGATAACCTAGATGAAAAAGATAAATTCCTAGAAACACATGAACTACCAAAGCTGAATCAAAAAGAAACAGAAAATCTAAATAGATCTATCACAAGGAAAGAGATTGAATCAGTAATCAAAAAGCTTCCAGCAAAGAAAATCGCAGGACCAGACAGCTTTACTGGTAAATTCTACCAAAAAGTTAAACAATTAACACCAATCTTTCTCAAAGTCTCCCAAAAAAATTGAAGTGGAGGGGCTACTCCTAAAAATTCATTCTATGAGGCCAGTATTACTCTGAAACCAAAGCCAGACAAAGATATAACAGGAAAACTGCAGACCAATATCTCTTATGATCATAGATGCAAAAATCCTCAAAATATACTAGCAAACCAAATCTAGCAGCATATTCAAATGATTATACTCCACAATGAAGTGGTGTTTATACCAGAAATGCAAAGATGGTTTAACATATATAAGTCAATCTATGCAGTACACAACATTAGCAGAATGAAGATTTTTTTTAAAAAAATCATCTCATTTGATGCAGAAAGAGCATATGACAAAACCCAACAACACCCTTTCATGACAAGAAAACTTCAAAATACTAGAAACAGGAAAGAACTTCCTCATTCTGATACAGGACGTCTATAACATTTAATGGTGCAAGACCAAAAGCTTTCCCCATAAGATTAGGAACAACACACAAGAAAGTCTGTTGTCATCATATAATCAAATGGCTAGGACTGGAAGTTCTAGCCAGGCAATTAGATGAAATAAAGGAATAAAGGGAGGGAGGGAGGGAAACAAAAGGAAAGGAGGGAGGGAGGGAGGGCAGGCATCCAAATTAGAAAGAGGTAAAACTATCTTTTATTTGTAGATATCATAATCTTATATACAGAAAGTCTTAAAGAATCCACAAAAAAGTTATTAGAGCTAATAAATTCAGCAAAGTTGCAGTATACAAGATCAACACCCAAAAATCAGTTATATTTTCATATGATCAATTGATTTGTCAACTGATATAGTCAACTGATTTTCACTAAGGCTACTAAGATTACTGAATGGAGGGAAAGGACAGTCTTTTTAATAAACGGTGCTGGGATAACTGGATATCCATGGAAAAGAGTGAAGTTGGATCCTTGCATCATACCATATACAAAAATTAACTCAATATGGACCAAAGACCTAACTATGAGAGTTAACACTATAAAACCCTTTGAAGAAAACACAAGGGAAAATCTTCATGACCTTGGATTTGGCAATGCATTCTTAGATATGAGACCAAACACATGAGCAACAGAAGAAAAAACTGGACTTCATCAAAGTTCAAAACTTTTGTTGATCAAAGGACACTAACAAAAAAGTAAAAAGACAACCCACAGAATGGGATGAGGGGGTATAGGAGTGACTGCTTAATGGCTACTGGGTTTCTTTTGGGGGTGATAAAAATATTCTGGAGTTAGATAGTTGTGATGGTTGCACAACATTGTAAATATATTGAAAGCCACTGAACTGTACATTTTTTAAATGCTTTAAATGGTGATTTTTTTTAAAGTTCAATAGTTATGTTTTTTCCAAAATACAAGTAGTTCAGAATTCAACTAAACAGAAAAGTGTGTGTATTAAAAAAAAAATGTACCTCATGAAAAGTTGTAATGATTTTTTCTCTTTGTCTTATTTTTCTTAACCCCAAATAACCTGAAATAAGCCGTCAAAAAGTTTCTTAATTAAATTTAACTTCTGGCCTCTATTTATAACAGCCATAAATAAAATATATTTAAATGTAATTTTTTTTAAAAAACTTCTGTTTCTTTGAAAAAAAAAGTATATGCTTTTAAATAAAAAATGACTAGCCTTCTTTATTAAATACTAGTATCAGTCCCAAATGGGATTTAAAAAATAATATACAGTCAACGGCTGTGTATAATACAATTTTAGGATTTAAAAAGTTGAATGTAATGCGTCAAATTTAAAAATTAACAAATATCCAAAAAGTAATCCCTTTTCCTAAAAGCAAACATGTTTAGTTTAAGTTCTTTAAAGTACAAGAAAATAATTTCTACATGAAAGTAAGTTCTTTTTATTTGATTATTGTGTCAGAAGTTAGTATTAAAATTCAATTCAGCAGGTTAAAATTTGGTTTTATTCTAGAATAACTGGTGCATACCTTGTAAACGTATGTGCTTAAGAAATATGAATAGCTATACTATTTGACTATGTACAGTAAACTATGCTGAAGAGCTTGGATGTAACCACAGTCATTTTTACTGTACCATGAAAGAGCCTGGACCCTCCTTCTATATCACTCTTAGATTCTCCAAGACAGCAAAATGCCACTGGACAGTCCACAGTGGCCAAAGAAAATAAACCTGCAAACTCTGGCTTGAAGACAGGTGGGCTGCACCTTCCTGAGAGCTTCAGAGGGACCCTCTGGGTCTCTTCCTTATCACCCATTTGTTCTCACCCATACTTCGTAGAAAAGAGAATTAGCCCAATAATCAATTAGCCTTTCCTAAATTTTCACTTCAAGCTTGAAAAGTAATTGATAATTTAAAAATCACTATACATATAGAAATTTCCAAAGACTTAAATCAAAATAACTAACTATTACATCTGAAGGGAGATTAAAAAGCCATATAGCAAAAGTAAATCTACAGTGGTTGTAGGCCAATTCTGCAGACATCTTTCTTTCCATATGACAAGAAAATCAAAAGAACTGCAAATGAAGAACTGTATGATTACAACTGTCCTGTTGCAATCAGTCTTTATTGTATTTAAAATACATATTTTGCCATTCTCATAATGAAAGGGTAAGGTGCAACATTTATATTTCACATTGATGATGGTTTTTGTTTGATGTCAAAGTCCATTCCCAAGACAGCTGCTTTCCAACATTACTTTCCTCTGTCTGGGGAGATGACAAACAATTGATTTCAAAGGCAACATTAACTGCTATAAAATGGTATGCCATATACATGACATAATTTATTTTTCCTATCCGAAGTCTCACCACATACCAAAAAAAATCTAACCAAAGATGTCTCTTTTCCTACAAACCTAAATTTCAGATTTCTAGCATATATGGATTTGATGTGATTGTATTTAAACTATATGGACAGGCTAAATTTTTTTAAGTAGGAAGGAGGAGAAATCACAATTTCAAACAATATTGCTTAAAAATAGCACTCAGAGTATTAGGTTCTTTTTTTCAGAATACTTTCTGTGAGTCGCTTTTTGCTAGTCACTTTCAACATCAAAGAATACAGAGGTCCATTGTTTTTAAAATGTTAAAATGTATTAAATATTAGTTTATTGATGTTATTTTGTATTTCCTTAACAGGATTAGTTTTTAGGATATTTTTAAGTGATTTAAAAACTATATTGTATAAAAAATTTGATTCACAAAATTATTCTAAATATGATTCATTCATAAATTCCATATACCTTAAAAGTACTAGGTATTTACATTATTCCAACAAATTGTCTGTTAAACAATAACAGAAACAAATAACATTTCTCTACTTTTAAATAATGAAATAATGAGACATCTTGGAATCTGGAGTGCTAACAAAATACACAGTCAGTATTGAGTCAATACTTAACAATATTAAGTTTTTAGTAATATTGTAATATCCTTATTATGCTGTTCATCACTACAAACTAAAAGTCAATTTATCATACAGAAGTAATCAAATTGAAAATAACAGACTATTATTAAGTATATTCAATTTTTACTTTAAGAATATATTCCTATAGAAAGGTGAATTACAACTTGAAAAACATTACTGCCTAGGTTAAGGTATATGAGTACTGCCAAATACAATACTTTATGTCTCTCTCTATATATTAATCTATGTATATAGGATAGTAGGTTTAAGAGTGGTAAGAGGTTAGACAGTGTGGTCAAACATTTTATCATTATGAGACATATATGAATCTTAACGACCTCTAGTTCAGTCAGCAAAGACCACAAATAACTCAAGTGCAATTATACCAGTTTGGGGAAACCACTATTTTCATAGTTTTATCACATACATAAAGTGAATTCTGAAAAAAGTTATGCAATATAGCATTGTTCAATACAAATTTTCAGTCATTTGAAAGGATCCTTTTGTTAATTTATTTTTAAAGAAAGCTACAAAATGAATTAAAGTACTTTGCAGTTAATAAAATTAATGACTAGGAGAACTGTGTCATAATACAATTTGAACAATATTGAAGAAAAATTATAATACCTTATGAAGCACATTTTCTACTGTTCTCATATGATTAGCAACACATTCTTTGTCTCTAGAAACAAAATAAAGATTAGGTATTAGTAAAACCCAAAGCTTACTATAATTGCTACACATTTTAGTATAAGTGACTAGTATTGAAAAATAAGGGTTGGTTTTTCCTAAAGTGTAAAACCTAACCATATTCACTAGTATATTTCCACATTTAATTCTTATCTTCAGTTATACTGCCTGCCAAAAATTAGAGGGGGGAAAAATTCTTATGGATATTTTCAAAGTTAAAAGAGAGTGAAAAAGAAAGAAAGAAAAAAGAAATCATGATTACATTATTGATTTACAATGTGCTGAAAAGGCTAAACGTGCATTCTTTTGGCTTCTAATGAAAAAGACTTTAGAAATATTAGTGGTAGAGATATAAATGGTCATACTGGGCACAATAATATTTTCCCTTCTCCATGGGTGTTTTGTGCTATAATAATTACACAACAACCTTCTATGGCCTTGACTAGAAATATGCAAAGTTACTATTTTCTTCTCTAGCCTTGTATATTGAGTTTAGCCTTTATGATGAAATTAAAAGTTGGGATGAGAATGCTGAAGACAAAATTTTAATGGTGAATTATAAATTGAAAACTGTAAATAATGCATTAGCTCTCCAAATTTCAAATTAGCTTTCTTTAGTGTTATAAGAACATGTGCCCACGGTCACAGATCTCAGACTTGACAAATTCCTGAATTACCAGCAGGATTGTGAAGGCACAATATAAATCTAGAGGTTTTATAATCTTGTTTTCATTAATCTTAGAATTTTCAATGCTCTGAGACATACTAAAAATTACCTATGCTAAGCTTCTCATTGGACATGAGGAAACTGAGACTGAAAAATGATAGCAAAAAGCTGATTCAGTCAAACTTATATTTTTAAAAAATGACAATTACATATAACTAATATGGTAGTGCACTGTTACAGAGCTTTACAATTTTCCAAAAATGTATTGGTGGGTATTCAAACATGCCAATATTGTGGCATTGTGTAAACTCATTTTTTCATTATCTGTGAGCAATATCCCAAGCCCACTGACAAAGCTGTGGGTATCCTAGGATTGCAAACTGCCCGTTTTATGATTTAGTTTACACACTACATTCATATTTCTTATGTTTTGCTTAACAAGAGTTTGTCTCCAAACATTTTTAAGTTATAGTTACACATTTGCAAATATATATATACATACATATATGTATATATATGTGTGTATGTATTTGCAAGTACAGGAATCCAGAATTCCAAATTTAGAAAACACTGAGTTTATTACAATTAGATGTTTAATCCATAAATAGATTTTCTTTAAGCCATGCTGTTGTAAAAAGGACAGTCTTAAAGTACTCTATGAAATCTGATGTGGGGAACAGATAAAAATACCCAAGAGAACTGTTCAATGTGAGCTTCACAGTGTATGTCAACTTGATTACCTGGTAAAGGGAAACACTCTCACCACATTTACATAGCTGCCCACTCTGAAAACTGCGTATTTTTCTCTGTTTAACATATTTGAATATACAGCTATAAAATTAAATGAATTTTCCATGATCAATATGTTTTTATTGCACTTAAAAAGATGCTACAATACACATGTTGGTTATATACTAACATTTCTTTATGGAAATATTACTTGCAATATTAGTATATTATAATATATGCAGAGGAAAATTTGGGAGGCAGTGGGGCAGAAAGGGATGAGAAATATGTGATAGGAGAAACTATTCAAAACTTTAAAATAAAGAGTCTTATATCTCATGTTAATGAAAACCTGGTTTCAAACATGTAATGCTACAACAGAACCTAAAATACACAGCATTAGAGGTTATATAGAAACTTATTCTTTTCTAAGGTTTCTCAATAAAATATACATTTAGTATATTAAGAGTTTTCTTTTTTGAGGATATATCAGAGAATTTCAAAGAGAGACAGCTGTACTTTTGTTTTCTAACACTGTATTATCCAGGGCTAAAACCCAGAGCATGAAAGTAAGAATTGATCTTTTGTCTGTTTTAAGTGATCTCCCCAAGGTCCAAATGCTCACTTGGCTGCCATGCGGAGGGCACTCTCTGCATCATGGATGTTCTCCTCCAGTCGACGCTTGTCCTGCTCCAGCTGGGTAAGATGTCTATTGAGCTGACGCAGAGATTGATCTTTTCTTCTCAGCTCCATCTTTGCCTCGGAGAGACTCTGCAAGCAGACAGAAAACAGAGTTACCTGTCAGCCCTGATAATTAACTTCAATTTATGCCATAGGCTATTAAACAAAGAAGGATACAGACTGACTGAGAAGTAGACTTGGGTCATTACACTTCAAGGTTTAACAAATTTTCTGCAAAAAATTTTACATACTTACTAATTAGAAATGATAGAACTGGTAAGATTTTGAAAAATGTTTAGCTGCAAAATACAACTCTGTTTTGTTTTTTTAAATACTGCAAGGCAAATACATTCTATTCTTACTAAAAATATCTGATTATTAAAAACCTCAGGTTGCATTTTCTTTTAATGATAAAAAATAAAGATTTCAATGGAAAAAGCACATGAAATTTAGAGTCTATTTAAAACAAGAACTATCATATGCCAAAGTACATGTGTGATGGAGAGGAAGGTAGATTAGGATACCTATAAGAGAATGGGGAACCCAAAATTTAAAAGCACCACTACTATCTTTTTAAATGTATCTATAACAGTTATGTTGCTATACACATCTAGTGAACAAACACACTGGACTCGAAAATAAAATTCACTTATTTCCCATAAAAAACTCTCATGTCAGAGAAAACACAAACGTGATCAACATGTTTCAACAGAGAGAGTTATAAACAATACTTGCATTTGGAATTATGTTCCATAAATATTTTCCTAGTCAGAGAAGCACAAAATTTGTTGATTGATATTTGCTATGTGCTTTAATCTGAAATATTCACTTAGCACAAAAATTTCAAGATACAAGAGTACAATTTCATCTTGGAACTTTAAGGCTAAAGGTCTTAGACTCAAAAACTCGTAAGTTAAAGGAGTATTTTCTTATTTTAAATTCTAGGATGTAAAATAATATAGGGATCAGAGGATCCCTTAGCACTAAAAATCTGCTCATTTCTTTGCCTATGAAATTTCTAGAATATAAGCTTATCAACCAGTTTTTCAATTAAGTTTGTTGGACAGTGAACTAAATAATTGATTGCATACACACAATATTTTTTCTAATTTCTAAGAGTGTAGCCACACATTAACATTCACAACTATGCTTCAAATACCCAGTAAAGAACAACCAAGATGCAATAATTTCATGTTTAAAACTCTTCTAATAATATTATTTTAATGCACTCACAATAAGTAGTATAAAAACTCAAGCTGCCTGCATGGAGCTAAAACAATTAATTCACTCTGACCACTACGAATTGAAAGCAAAACCAGGTTTGTTTGTTTTTTTAACATCTTTATTGGAACATAATTGCTTTACAGTGGTGTGTTAGTTTCTGCTGTATAACAAAGTGAATCAGCTATATGTATACATATATCCCCATATCCCCTCCCTCTTGAGCCTCTCTCCCACCCTCCCTATCCCACCCCTATAGGTGGTCACAAAGCACCAAGCTGATCTCCCTGTGCTATGCAGCTGCTTCCCACTAGCTATCTATTTTACATTTGGTAGTGTATATATGGCAATGCTACTCTCTCACTTCGTTCTAGCTTACCCTTAAACCAGGTATTTTTAAATGCTAAAAGAAATTTAATTCAGTATTTCACTTTCAAACAGTCAAGTTGCTGTCAGATAAATACAAGTCAAAAAACGAGCAATAAGCAAACTGTGACTACTTTTTAGATATTATGTTTTGTTTTAAATCTTTAGTACTAACAGATCTTTAAGAATATCCCACTATGGAAATAGTCACTGATTCAAACCAACTTAAAAAGACAACAAAGAAGAGATTTGAAAAGCCATGCTAAACCTACTTATTTTGTGCCAATGTTAAGATATTTAAAGGCACTGAAGTATCATGAGATTTCTTTCTTTAAAAAAATAAAACCCATTTGAGTCCTTTTAAAGGCAATATTTCTGACATCTTTCAGGTAATAAAAAATGCTATTTTTCAGATGTGAATATAAAATTAATGATCCACCACCAGTTACACATAAAGCTTGAGTTCTTTTTCCAACAGAAATAATAGAATGTGTCACTCCATTCAAATTCTCTTGCTCAGTAATTCTTATGACTAGAGGTGTATATTTGTGAGGGATGTTCAGGATATTGATTCCAGCCTTGCCCAGAGCGAAGCTCACTGGTCCAATCTGAGAGAACCCATGACCTTAAAATCACTATAAAACCATACTGGACTTTTCAGCAATTCTATGATATCCTTTCAAAGAAGATATAACTCATAGAATTAGAATCTCCACTATATATCTAAATCTTCCAGTTTCCATCAGTTTTCATCTCCTTCTCTCAGGGGCAATGGCAGGGAGCCACCAAACTCTTCTAAAGCTTGCACTATTTCAGAGGTACAGCTGAATAGCCTACTCTAAGACTGAAATTACAGACAACAAACAAAAAAATGGTATAAATAAGGTGATATGGATCATACTTCCTTAGTGTAAAAATGAAGAGCTAATGGTTTTTGAAAAAAGAACAATCATAGTTATATAACTTATGGACACAGCATTCTCATTTTAAAGAGCTGAGGAACATCACAATGGAATCTATATACGTCAATGAGTCCTAAGGTTCGTGGTGATGTATGCAAAACACCAAGACATAAAAAGATTCAGTAATATGTCTTTTCTCTGATGTTCACATTTTTGTGTTTGATGACAAAAGTAGAATCCTCAAAAATCCTAACACTAAGCTTTAAAAAAATAAAAACATATTCATGTGTGTGTGTGTATATATGATTTATATACATACGTACCTATACCATATATAATATATATTACAGACACATATAAAATTTTAACTTCAGCTTTTCTTTTCTCCTGTTCAGATTTATCTAATTAAAACCCATGATAAACTTTATGGACTCTAATATTTCCAACTGAAGGACTGAAACCAACAGGGTGTACCTCTGGGCAGCTAGGCAATGATGATAAGCAAGCAGGTTAGCCACTAATTTCTCAACCAGGGCAGACTGTGAAAGTGTGATGTCCTGATATCCAAGAAACTGTTCAGGGGAGAATAGGATAAATCAAGTTTAATAACTCTGCTCCTAATTGTTCCCCCAATGCTCAACTCTAATTACTTGGAGAACTCTCCTGACTGTCACCTGATATTAAGTTGTTGGAGGCTGAGCCTGGAACAGCAAGATAATCAATAAACATTTAGTGGGGAGAAGAATGAAGATCCTGTTAAGCAGTGGGAACCTGCAGCACCCAAAGCCCTTCTGCTCATGAGAAAACCTATGGGACAACCATAGCGATTGCAAAGCAATAATCCAAAGCACTGTTTTTAGGCCTTGAGGCCTTTAGGCAACAGTACATTTGAGGAAAAAAGGTTAACACGGTCACCCTAATTACAGCCCACTTTCACATACTTCATATATAAGCGAAGACAAGCCAATTAGGTAGAAAGGAAGATAAGGGAAGTTTTATTTGTATACTAATTAAACCCCTGATGAAATTAAAGGAAAAACATACAGCTCTGTAATTGTGTCTGAGAAAGGTCACTTCAGGTTCAGTTATCAGAACAGCACAGCCTTGAGATATTTCACTTAATCCACAATACAGCCCTCATTTTGTACTCAGCTCTTAGTATTTACCAAAAAAAAAAAAAAAAAATCAAAGCCTGATACTGCATTTATCTTTAAACTATGTTTTGACCAATTTTAGCTGCTAGAAAGTTAATGCTAAAAATGATAACAAAAGTTTAAAAGAAAATACACCATCTACACAAGAACCAATGCCACAATACTATTTATCAAACATTCCGAGTTTTCACTTTAAATCCAAAATGTTTTAAAGCAAAATTTTACAGCAAAATTCAAAGCTTACTATATTTCAGAAGCTATTCTGCAAGATATTTATTGTATTTCTTTTAAGATAATGATCTCATTGCTCATGTACACCTCTCATAGTCCAGGAAAAAAAGCCAGTGCTTTCACTAAACTACTCTTATAAGAAGATATTTTTACAACTGGTTGTTTTCCTAAGATTGTCATGAAAAGCTATGTACTACTAATGAAAGCTGGCAATGGGACTTCCCTGGTGGTCCAGTGATTAAGAATCCGCCTTCCAATGCAGGGGATGCGGGTTTGATCCCAGGTCGTGGAACTAAGATCCCACATGCTGTGGGGCAACTAAGCCCACATGCTGCAACTACAGAGCTCACATGCCACAACTACAGAGCCCGCGTGCCACAACTAAGACCTGACGCAGCCAAAAATAATAAATTTAAAAAAAATAAATAAATAAATAATGAAAGCTGGCGGGAAAAGTATGGATACCAAGGAAGTAGTTAAGTACAGAGAAAGCTTAGGGACAGAATGCAGGATAGATGTGAATATTAAAATATCCACACATTTTTAAAATGTCTTTTCTTATCTAGAGTTTCTGAACATACGTTACTACTGAATAAGAACAAATTATTTTCTTAAGTCATACATAATTTCATATTTCTTAAGCTTTAAACATTTATTAAGGTTAACAATTTTTTAAAATTAATTGTGAATATAAATTGAATTCTATTACTTTGCACCTATGAAAACATTTTGTACAGTGGAATTTTTTAATAACAGCTTTATTGAGATATAATTCACATACCACATAATTCACACTTTTAAAGTGTACAATTCAGTGGGTTTTATTATATTCACAAAGCTGTGTAACAATCACCAATGGAGGTGTTTTTTGAAGGGAAGTTCTTAAAAAAAAAAAAACTTATCAAAACAACATGGCAACCTAAATGTAGTATATCTCATTATTTCACAGCAAGCTCTAATTTTAAATGACACAAGATATACAAGGTTTATAATTTTGTTTAGTAATAGTTTCAAAAGTATAAAATTTATAACATGAATTCCCTGAATCAGAATATTTGCTTAATAAATGTGGTATTTAGTAGAAAAGTTAAAGTTCCCTGAAAGAGTGTACACAACTCTCCAATTATTATTTCTGGATGTTAAGGGAATCATCCAACATAGTTCTTTTTCATAAGAGTACAGTACTACACTGCTTTAGACCTTTAGGTCAGCTAGGAAGACCAAGCCCCAGGAGATATCGCTTTTATAGATTTTCTTTTGTCTAATGGGAAATATCTATGGATCCACATTCCTACAGACTAAAAGCTAATGGCTTATTCAATTTGGTATAAAAGTTAGTCATAGAAAATGTAAGACAAGACAACAACACAAGTGTTATGAAGAACTAAGCTACATTTCCTAGGTTAAGAAAAAAAATCTGTAACATTGTTTTTCTAAAATTTTACTACTGTCCAATTGTAACTTTTGAATAAACATTCCTAGATCGTGATAAATTGGGTAAAACATCTCAGGGCACTAAAACTAATGTTGGAAAAGGAAATGGCACTGTCTTCAGCCCTACCGTTATAATGTGACAACTAGAAAATTATATTAATCAAGAATTAGTAGCTGCTGGGTAGGTCAAACTACACAGGCTGCCACAGAAAGTATAAATTTAAAATGATACAACCACCAAATTTACAATTGGGTACACAAGTTAGGGATGAAACTAAAGAATGACATATTTTATAAAAAAGCTTGAAAATCTATGAGATAAGCAATTAGAGAATTTACAATAAATATACAATAGTCAAAGATGTTAGTATGTGGTAAAATTGATACATGAATAAATTTCAGTTTTGGTAGTCTATATTTTATATGGATAATCTGAATTAAAATTTCTGCAATTTTAAGTTTTCTTAAGGACATTATCTTTTACTATTTTCTAATAATAGTTCTATGCAAAACATAGGTGACATTAATAAACTGAAGTTAAAGATCAAATAACTTACCCACTTTGGGGTTCAGTAAATGGCAGCCCTTGTTAGGACTCACATGTCTAGTAAGACAACAAATGTGAAAGTGTCCTATAAACCATAAAAGGCTACATAAATTTATTATGCATAATTAATGCAATACTTACACTTCTACATGTAGTATCATTCCATAGTCTTCTTTAAATCCCCACCTATATGTGGCAACTTATGAGTTTCTATATTATTTCTACATCATCGTTTATATATATGCATATATATAAACATACATAAATTGTTTAAAATAACTATTTCTATCACACTTGAAAAAGATAAAATAACATTAACAAAAAAAAGTATAAAATAAGTCACTTTTATAAATAGGCCATATGGAGGATGATTATGAAAAAATGGAGTGGATGAGCAATGAAAATGCACCTTTAAAATGTCAAAGTATGCTATAAGATTTTGCTGTAAGCTTTATGATTATTGGCACCACATTCTCACATGTTCCTTTGAAAACGTTCTCCTAAATTCCATCAATATAAAAGGAAAAAAGTTAATCCTTCCCAGTAAACTAACTGAAAGTGATCAATAGTAAAATATAGTGGAAAGAAAAGGAACCTCATAAAAGTGTTCAAAACATATTTAATGCTGTTTGTTCCAAGCCTCACATAGTACTACAAAACTCTGGTAGACTAAATGTGTTAGATAATAATGAGGTAAACTGGGAGAGAAATAGTTAAAGGACATTTTAAATGACAAAAAGAAGGAGGATAATAAAGAGCCCTCTCAACAGGAAAACACACTCAGAAAAGTACAGAACAGACAAGCAGCAGCTAGATTTATTGTGACACATGGCATGTAAGCAGTAATGTGGCAGTAATGTTTTCTCAGAGTATAAAACAAACTGCACTTGGCTGCACTACAGACCTCAGGAGACAGAAACTAGCTGCAGGTGACAGCCACCATGATGCTGCTATAATAAAATCAGCTCTTATACGACCTCTATGTTCTCTCAGTGAATAGCTAAGAAATAAACGGATGGAATACAGTAAGTCCTTCTGTTAGACTTTATCAGCTACAGACTACTCAGCAGGTTCTAAAAACTTCACCCCGTTGACAATCCTTAGCTATGTGGAGGTCCAAAAAGCTTCAGAATTCCCTGGCAATACTTTAAATGAGTCAAGCTATGAATTAGGTTGCAAAAAATATCATTTAGAATATAAATACTGCTTTTAAATCATTTGAGAATTACCTAAAACAAATGTCTACTAAGAATTGAGAAAATATGAATAATTTATAAAGGGCTTCATAGAGTTGGATTTCTGACATTTAAATAAAAAGAACTTATTGTCAGAAGAATTTTTCAATTTCAAGAATTCTTTTTGTGATGTAATTGAATAGGGTAGATAATCCTATACAATAATTAAAAGACCTTTACAACAATATTTTTATTGTACTACAGAATTTAAATGACTATCTTGAATTCTTGAATATGTTATATATTAAATAATATTAATAAAAGTAAATCCAATATCAGCTGAGTAAAAATCAATTATTTAAGAGAATCTGAAGGTCAATTTTAAATTAGAAGGGACTTCCCTGGCGGTCCAGTGGTTAAGACTTCACCTTCCAATGCAGGGGGTGAGGGTTTGATCCCTGACTGGGAAGCTAAGATCCCACATGCCTCGCGGCCAAAAAACCAAAACATAAAACAGAAGCAATACTGTAACAAATTCAATAAAGAGTTTTAAAATGGTCTACATGAAAAAAATCTTTAAAAAAAAGTTTAAATTAGAAAAATAAACTTAGGTTTTTTTAGACTTAAATGTAGACAAAACAAAATCTGAGTTTTTTCTTAAAAAAATTTATTCATCAGATGAATTTTTTTGTATTAAGTATTTCACACTGATTTCTATCTTAATTTCAGAGGTATATTCACAGGGGAAAATTCTGAACCACAAACATTTCCTACATTTCTCAATCCGGAGCATTCCACCTTTGTATGAAGGCACTAGGCCTGTTCTTGAACCATGCCTGTTACATTGTAAGCGTGCAATAAATGTTTGCTATTTTTAAAGCTTATTTCCCCCAAATCCTGGGGGGAAAAATAGCTTGAGTGACAACTGAACCATATTATCATCATCATACAAGCATTTAATAGTTACATTAACTCAATTGATTCTTCATAGTCCAGTGAGATAGATCACATTATCATTCCTATTTTACATGCAAGGAAACTAAGAAACAGAAAAGTTTACTCCAAAATGTGAGCCCAAGTCTTCTAAATCTAAACCCTTATTCTTTTTTCAGTTGAGGTAACACTTGTTTCATGTGTACAACATTTTATGAAGATGTCCATATACACTTCAGCATGCTCACCATCCAAAGTTTTGTTTCCATCCATCAACATAACAGTTGACCCCCTTTACCCATTTCGTCCTCCCCCTACCTCCCTTCCCCTCTGGTAACCAGTACTCTGTTCTCTGTATCTATGTGTCTAAAACCTTATTCTTTATCCTGTACCACAATAGCAGTAACCATTTCTCCAGATTTTCCATAAAATCCACTAACTGGGAAGTCCCCATGGAAATATAAAACTAGTCACCTATGTATCAGGTTCTCGGTAAGGTCAGTAAGGCATTTCAAACTATTTAATTGGCTGCTTTCTATTTATATTGAAATAAACTCCAATAAGGACATAAGTGTTATACAATGGCACTGCTTCAACATCAAAAATCAAAGCATGCACAATTCAGGATTCCCTGTGTGAAAGTAGGATCACTGTCATCACTTATGTACTAATGAAATAAGAAATAAATATTTGCATAGTAAGGATGAATTATACAGCATGCTACTGCAGTACAGAATTTTATATAATTCAGGACCATATTGGGCTGCTGCTTTTTTTTAACCTTTCAAAAGGCAAAGGAGTTCTCTATGTCTCTTTCCTTTATAAGTTAGCATCAGCAATGAACTTTCCCTGCAGATCTTGAAATTTGGTTGCCTAGTATATGCCTCAACTTTTAAAATATTTATTACAGGAACTCCACGCTCTCACAACAGTATATCAAGCTCTATAATATCAGCACTTGTATCTAAATCCTCCTGTTAAGGAGATTTTAACTCCTATGTAAAAAGTAATCTATGTGCCTAATTTAATCTAAAAATACCACCCTTAAAGCACTGCCACCATACAGACTACATTATAATGTTATAGTAATAGAAGAATTAGTAATTAGTACTGAAATTTGTTAATCTGAGATATAAAAGTAGAGTTGCATTTGACTTAAAAGCATTCCATTATACTTACTCTGAAAGGGATAAGGGAGAGAAGACGGGGGAAAGGAAGGGAACTGAAAGAGAGATGGAGAGCAGCAATTCAAATACCATAGTTCTGATGCTGCTCCAAGTCATAAACGTTTACCCACAGCAAGCCTGTAATAGGTGACATGAACAAAGCAAATGGCAACTACAACAAAACCGGCTGTTTCACCTGGTTGCCCTCACATCCCAAATATCTCTACTACTGCAAATACTCGAACTAGGAGGTAAAAGTGAGAGTGATTCTCCTGTATAAAAAAATGTACCTTCATCTAACTTGGCCCTTGAATGTAAAGCAATCTCTTCATTTGGTATCCAACTGAAAGAATGGTAACATAGTCCAACATGGAAGAAAACCTGGCTGTTTTCGGTTTGTCTAGAATATGGCATCTCTAGTTTGGCCGCTCCAGAAAAGACTTTTTAAAGAAATAAAGACAAATAGGAACAGTTTATTGAATTGGGTAAACTGAAAGGGATTTAAAAATGAAATGGCTTAATCATTTTTCCACTAATAACTTCAAATATCCTGTTAGATTTCCCTAAAGGATTCTTAAAGATACTTTTGACTATGAAAGATTTTAGCCTTATAGGCTGATCCTAAAACCTAACCTCAACATAGGATGTGACTCTACTGTATTTATTTGTTCATTCAAGATACACTTATTTTTCGCCTATCCATGCCACAGCCATAAATAGTAGTAGTAGTAGCAATAGTAATAATAGCTAACACTTCCTGAATACTTACCTTATGCCAGACATTAACATAGTTAGC
The DNA here is from genome assembly GCF_965194805.1 of Balaenoptera borealis. NCBI lineage: Eukaryota > Metazoa > Chordata > Mammalia > Artiodactyla > Balaenopteridae > Balaenoptera > Balaenoptera borealis. The sequence goes on from NC_138865.1 coordinate 57,595,586, forward strand.
CCTCATAACAACTCTATGAGGTAAATACTACTATTATTCCCATTTTACAAATGAGGTAACTGAGGCACAGAGTTGAAGTAACTTGCCTAGATTACACAGAGCCAGAGTTCAAAACCAGCAGTATGATATGTAAATTAATGAAATACAAAGAATATACTCCTCTTGGAAATGACTTCCTATCTAGAAAGATGTAGTTTAAAAAGCATCTTGTATTAAAGCCAGGTGACCAGTGTTGTGAAGAGCATTCTCAGCAGAATAAAATGGCATGTTCTGAGAAATCCAAGAGGTAACTTATGTATAAAGATAAGGAGCTATTGAGAATGACAGGAGAAAAGATGAGAAAGGTACATATAGCCCAGATACTGTCAGAAAACTAGACTTTTCCTAGCATATGATTTTTATAAGTACTCCACAGAGTTGCATCACTATATCTTGGGGGAAACGCTTGAATCAGTGAACTCCCAACCCCCAACCTTCTTTCAACCAGAATTTGCTTTACTGTTCACTACGAGCTTTTGTGTGATTCCCAACCATACAGCAGCTTTCTCTGATCTCTGTCTCAGGGATCATATACACAAACTATAACTGCCAAATTAGAATGAATACAAGAGATCATTCTGGCCATATTGCAACCACTCATTTACATCTTCAGTTAGACTCTTACGAAGTTTTAATAAGACTTCACCTTTGAGAATCACGATTCAGTGGTAAACTAGATAAAAAGGGATTTTAGAAAAAACTGGTTTGTGACAGATCATTTTCCTTAGTATGGTAAAGAGTATTATCTCAAATTCATTTTTACACGACTCAAGCCAAGAGTATACATTAAATATTTACTTTATATAAATGCAGCATCCTAGCCATATATTTTCTATTTCTACTAATAACTACATGAAACCCTATAAGTTTTCTGAATCACATGACAGAGAGCCATAAGCTTTGAGTCACAGCAGAAATGTATGATGAAAACTATCTATTGGGCTTCCCTGGTGGCGCAGTGGTTGAGAATCTGCCTGCTAATGCAGGGGACACGGGTTCGAGCCCTGGTCTGGGAAGATCCCACATGCCGCAGAGCAACTAGGCCCGTGAGCCACAACTACTGAGCCTGCGCGTCTGGAGCCTGTGCTCCACAACAAGAGAGGCCGCGACAGCGAGAGGCCCGCGCACCGCGATGAAGAGTGGCCCCCGCTTGCCACAACTAGAGAAAGCCCTCACACAGAAACGAAGACCCAACACAGCCAAAAATAAATAAATTAATAAATGTAAAAAAAAAAAACAACTATTATTTTAGGAGCACCAAAAAGTGCATTAACAACTGAACTTAGCATTTTTTTAAGGAGAACTATGCTATTTGGTCTATAGTTTCAAACACTTTTTAGATTTTTACCAATAACAAATTGGTTATTATGTTGAGTTATTTTGAGGAAAAAAGGTTAGAACAAAGTTACCACTGGCAATAATCATTAAGTAAGGTTTCTAAATAAATAAGTAAAAGTGTGGGCACCAGCTTTCCCATTCTGTGATTAATGAACCACAAAAGTTAATTTTTAACATGTCTAAATGAAATATAAAAATTTTAATCCCTCTTCACTCCAATTAATTATAGAAAAAGAGACAGAGGCTGAGTAACACATAGGTTGCTAAAACGAAGATGAAGGCTCACATCTAAAACAACCACAGTTTGAAACTTCCCTGGCGGTCCAGTGGGTAAGACTCTAGGCTTCCACTGCAGGGGGCACAGGTTTGATCCCTGCTCAGGGAACTAAGATCCTCCATGCCACGAGGCACGGCCCCCCAATTTTTTGAAATAAATAAATAAATAAAACAACCACAGTTTCAGCAACAGTTAGTAAATTCCAACGAAGTATTAGGAAAAAGCAATCAGATGGACCCAAGCCTCAGTACAATTTCTTGAGAAACTGTGCTTAGGAAAACTTGTCTCTCTGTTTGGGAAATAACGGTTGAAAATATATATATACTCTGAGGAAGTAACTTAATATGGCAAAACATTATTTTGTAGCTTTGCTTCAAATGGAATTTTCCTGTGTGAGGATATGCGTTTGTGTACACACACGCACACACACATATATATATACATACTCATAAATAGTACCATTTTGATTATAAAGACTCTTCCCATAACATTAGTATGGCTCACGTTTCTGGTCCCTTTGTAACCAACCCATTCACCTGAAGAGAAACACACAGCCGTTCTATCCTTCTAAATGAGCGAGATCACCATCTAGTGGTGACTCCTTGAAATGCCAAGCATAAGGCTTCTGAAGCCGAGAAAATGCTTCATGAAACATAGTTAACAGAATCTTAATAGTCTAGAACAGCGGTCCCCAACCTTTTTGGCATGAGGGGTCGGTTTTGTGGAAGACAATTTTTCCATGGACCAGGGTGGGGATGGTTTGGGATGATTCAAGTGCATTACATTTATTGTGCACTTTATTTCTATTATTATTACATTGTAATATTAATGAAAAAAGTATACAGCTCACCATAATGCAGAATCAGTGGGAGCCCTGAGCTTGTTTTCACTTGCCACTCACTGATAGGGTTTTGATATGAGATTGCAAGCAATTGATTTACTATGGTCTGTGCAGTCAAACCTCTCTGCTAATGATAATCTGTATTTGCAGCCGCTCCCCAGTGCTAGTCTAGCATCACCGCCTCAGCTCCACATCAGATCATCAAGCATTAGATTCTCATAAGGAGCGTGCAACCTAGATCCCTTGCATGCGCAGTTCACAGTAGGGTTCGTGCTCCTATGAAAATCTAATGCCACTGCTGATCTGACAGGAGGCGGAGCTCAGGCGGTAATGCGAGTGATGGGGAGTGGCTGTAAATACAGATGAAGCTTTGCTTGCTCGCCCACCACTCACTTCCTGCTGTGTGGCCCAGTTCCTAACAGGACATGGACTGGTACCAGTCCGTGCCCAGGGGTTGGGGACCCCTGGTCTAGAACATTCAAGTTTATTTAAAGGAAAGCAGAATAACACGCTGAACAATCTTTTTACACTACTAAGAACTCTGTAGCAAAAGAAAAAAGTTCCAACTAGACATATGGCCCCCTGTTTTCAACCCTCTTAACAAACTAGGGGAAAATAGTTGCAGATGTTAAAATGTAAAGTTATACAAAATTTGGTCAACATAGCTTACTAGAAAACAGATTCTTTATCTTTTCTGTATTTTATAAAGTTTAAATAATTAGTTATGGTAGTGGACTGTATTTGTTCCACCTCCCTGAGGGGAAAGTATACTCTCCTGTCTCACTGATATTTGGCTTGACCATGTGGTGCCACTTCTGGAAAGATTATATATTCCCTGTCCTGTCAAAATCAAGAGTGCCAAAGTTACTTTCTTTGGCCAGTGAAATGTGGGCAGAATGTAAAAAATAATGCCATGTTCTAGCACACAGAAGACCAGCAATGTCCTATATAGAGACATTTATTATGAGACCAACAGTGTCCAAGATAGGGGCTGCTCTATCAGCCTCATTTATAAAGTGAGGAACCCATGAAGCAGAAGCACAGCTGATCCGCTATATGAGTATGTGGGATATGTGAGAAGTCGCTTGTTGTAATGCCACTGAAATTTTGGAGTCATTTGTTACTGCGACATTACATATAGTATACTGACTGATATAATTCTATTCCTACATGTGGCAATTTATTCTAGAATTTATACAGCTATGAAATCACCTGTGGACACTTTAAAAAGTCAGTATCTATTCTGACTTAAATACTGGATCATCAGTAGAAGAAATTAATTATAACTGAATATTACAAACCAGAGCAATGAAGGGATGGAAAAAGATATTCCATGCAAATGGAAATCAAAAGAAAGCTGGAGTAGCAAGACTCGTATCAGATAAAATAGACTTTAAAACAAAGACGGTTACAAGAGATAAGGAGGGACACTACATAATGATCAAAGGATCAATCCAAGAAGAAGATATAACAATTATAAGCGTTTATGCATCCAAAATAGGAGCACCTCAATACATAAGGTTAACCATCATGAAAGGAGAAATCGAAAATAACACAATAATAGTAGGGGACTTTAACACCCCACTTACACTAATGGACAGATCATCCAAACAGAATATAAACAAGGAAACACAAGCTTTAAATGACACACAGACCAGATATATTTAATTGATATTTATAGAACGTTCCAACCAAAAGTGGCAGAATACACTTTCTTCTCAAGTGCACAGAGAACATTCTCCAGGATATATCACATCTGGGGTCACAAATCAAGCCTCGGAAAATTTAAGAAAATTGAAATCATATCAAGCATCTTTTCTGACCACAACGCTATGAGACTGGAAATCAATTACAGGAAAAACACTGTAAAAAACACAAATACATGGAGGCTAAACAGTGCGCTACTAAATAACCAAGAGATCACTGAAGAAATCAAAGAAGAAATTAAAAAATACATAGAAACAAAAGACAATGAAAACATGACGACCCAAAACCGATGGGACACAGCAAAAGCTGTTCTAAGGAGAAAGTTTATAGCAATTCAATCTCACCTCAAGAAACAAGAAAAATCTCAAATAAACAATCTAACCCTACACATAAACAACTAGAGAAAGAAGAACAAAGAAAATCCAAAGTCAGTAGAAGGAAAGAAATCATAAAGATCAGAGCAGAAATAAATGAAATAGAAACGAAGAAAACGAGTGAAGATCATTAAAACTAAAAGCTGGTTCTTTGAGAAGACAAACAAAATTGGTAAACCCTTAGCCAGACTCAACAAGAAAAAAAGGGAGAGGACGTAAATCAATAAAATTAGAAATGAAAAAGGAGAAATCACAACTGACACTGCAGAAATACAAAGGATTATAAGAGACTACTACAAACACTATATGCCAATAATATGGACAACCATGAAGAAATGGATAAATTCTTGGAAAGGTACAATCTTCCAAGGAAAACTGAACCAGGAAGAATTAGAAAATACAAACAAACCTATCACAAGTAATGAAATTGAAACCGTAATAAAAAATCTTCCAACAAACCAAAGTCCAGGACCAGATGGCTTCACAGGTGAATTCTATCAAACATTTAGAGAATAGTTAATACCTATCCTTCTCAAACTCTTCCAAAAAATTGCAGAGGGAGAAACACTCCCAAATTCAATCTACGAAGCCACCATCACCCTGATATCAAAACCAGAAAAAGATGTCACAAAAAAAGAAAACTATAGACCAATATCACTGATGAATATAGATGCAAAAATCCTGGACAAAATACTAGCAAACAGAATCCAACAACACATTAAAAGGATTATACACCATGATCAAGTGGGATTTATCCCAGGGATGCAAGGATTCTTCAATATATGCTAATCAATCAATGTGATACACCACATTAACAAACTAAGGAATAAAAACCATATGATCATCTCAAGAGATGCAGAAAAAGCTTTTGCCAAAATTCAACACCTATCTATGATAAAAAAAAATCTCCAGAAAATGGGCATAGAGGGAACCTACCTCAACATAATAAAGGCCATATATAACAAACCCACAGCAAGCATCAAACTCAACAGTGAAAAACTGAAAGCATTTCCACTAAGATCAAGAACAAGACAAGGATGTCCACTCTCACCACTCTTATTCAATATAGTTTAGGAAGTCCTAGTCACAGAAATCAGAGATGAAAAAGAAATAAAAGGAATACAAATTGGAAAAGAAGAAATAAAACTGTCACTGTTTGCTGATGACATGATACTATACATAGAAAATGCTAAAGATGCCACCAGAAAACTACTAGAACTATTCAATGAATTTGGTAAAGTTGGAGGATACAAAATTAATGCACAGAAATCTCTGGCATTCCTATACACCAACAATGAAAAATCAGAAAAAGAAATTAAGGAAACACTCTCATTTTCCATTGCAACAAAAAGAATAAAATACCTAGGAATAAACCTGCTGAAGGAGGCGAAAGACTTGTACTCAGAAAACTATAAAACACTGATGAAAGAAATCAAAGATGACAGGAACAGATGGAGAAATATACCATGTTCTTGGAATGGAAGAATCAACATTGTGAAAATGACTATCCTACCCAAAGCAATCTACAGATTCAATGCAATTCCTATCAAATTACCAATGGCATTCTTCACAGAATTAGAACAAACAATTTTACAACTCGTATGGAAACACAAAAGACCCCAAATAACCAAAGCAATCTTGAGAAAGAAAAACGGAGCTGCAGAAATCAGGCTCCCTAACTTCAAACTATACCACAAAGCTACAGTAATCCAGACAGTATGGTACTGGCACAAAAACAGAAATATAGATCAATGGTACAGGATAGAATACCCAGAGATAAACCCATGCACATATGGGCAAGTAATTTATGACAAAGGAGGCAAGAACATACAATGGAGAAAAGACAGCCTCTTCAATAAGTGGTGCTGGGAAAACTGGACAGCTACATGTAAAAGAATGAAATTAGAACACTCCCTTACACCACAGACAAAAATAAACTCAAAATGGATTAAAGACCTAAATGTAAGACCGGACACTATAAAATGCTTAGAGGAAAACATAGGAAGAACATTGTTTGACATAAACCACAGCAAGATCTTTTTTGATCCACCTCCTAGAGTAATGGAAGTAAAAACAAAAATAAACAAATGGGACCTAATGAAACTTAAGAGCTTTTGCACAGCAAAGGAAACCATAAACAAGACGAAAAGACAACCCTCAGAATGGGAGAAAATATTTGCAAACAAGTCAACGAACAAAGGATTAATCTCCAAAATATATAAACAGCTCATGCAGCTCAATATTAAAAAAACAAACAACCCAATTAAAAAATGGGCAGGAGACCTAAACAGACATTTCTCCAAAGAAGACACAGATAGCCAAGAAGCACATGAAAAGCTGCTCAACATCACTAATTATTAGAGAAATGCAAATCAAAACTACAATGAGGTATCTATCACCTCACACCAGTTAGAATGGAAATGAAAAGAAAATCTACAAACAACAAATGCTGGAGAGGGTGTGGAGTAAAGGGAACCCTCTTGCACTGCTGGTGGGAATGTAAATTGATACAGCCACTATGGAGAACAGTATGGCGGTTCCTTAAAAAACTAAAAATAGAACTACCATATGACCCAGCAATCCCACTACTGGGCATATACCCTGAGAAAACCATAATTCAAAAAGAGACATGTACCACAGTGTTCATCGCAGCACTATTTACAATAGCCAGGACATGGAACCAACCTAAATGTCCATCCACAGATGAATGGATAAAGAAGATGTGGCACATATATACAATGGAATATTACCCAGCCATAAAAAGAAATGAAATTAAGTTATTTGTAGTGAGGTGGATGGACCTAGAGTCTGTCATACAGAGTGAAGTAAGTCAGAAAGAGAGAAACAAATACCACATGCTAACGCATATATATGGAATCTAAAAAAAAATGGTACTGATGAACCTAGTTGCAGGGCAGGAATAAAGAGGTAGACATAGAGAATGGACTTGAGGACATGGGGTGGGAGGGGAAAGCCGGGGCAAAGTGAGAGTAACATCGACATATATACACTATCGAATGTAAAATAATTTGGCTGGTGGGAAGAAGCAGCATAGCACAGGGAGATCGGCTCGGTGCTTTGTGATGACCTAGAGGGGTGGGATAGGGAGGGTGGGAGGGAGGCTCACGAGGGAGGGGATATGGGGACATGTGTATGCATATGGCTGATTCACTTTGTTGTGCAACATAAACTAACACACTATTGTGAAGCAATTACACTCCAATAAAGATCTATTTTAAAAAATTAAAAATAAATAAAAACTCTAATAATTCAAAAAATAAAAAACCTGAGCAAGTCATTTGATTTTTTGTCAGTATAAAGATATGATAAACATATATCACTATCTTACAGAAAAATACTGAGTTTGCACACTACAAATTAAAATAAATTTATCTATACAGCTATAATTCATTTAAAAAGTTTTCTTCCAAAGCCTTCCCTAACTTATATATGCATATTTTAACTAATACTTTTCATTCTAAAAGATCTAATGAGGAGAAAATATGTCTAAGCAATTCTTTGTTCTCTTTCTTTCCTGTCTTAAAAATAAGTTATATTTACTGACATTTTAAAATGGCACGATATATTTCTAAATTTTAAAAAGGGGTACTATAATACTGTAAAACATGATACTATATTTTAAAATACAAATATGGTATACACATTACTAATATGATGTAAATATATATATTTAAATTTTTGAAAGGTATACATCAAAATGGTCAAAATGGTAACAGAAACACTCTTTTCTTTGCTTATTAATATTTTTCCATTACTTTCAATATAATATATATAAAATTTATCTAACTAAAGAATGCAACTGACACAATTCTTTAAGATCAGCTTTCATCATGAAATCTTAGTTTAAATTTATATACAGGATATCATAACAATAGTAATTGAAATTGATTTTTTTAATGTGCTCTACTAAAGGAAGGGTAGGAAATTACTCAGTTATATAACCGTTTATAGAATGGTTAAAAGATCTATGTATATAGGTATATGTCATATTCAGTTAAATCTAATCACTATCATTTATCCAACCCCTTGGGAAAGAAGGCTTCAATGATTTGTGTCCCTTCCAGAGAATAAGCACTAAGAGCCTTAGTATTTCTTAAGCTAACAGTAACATCATAATACTTATCTGCCTGATTCAGAGGATTTAATCAAACCCCCTTCATAATTAAATTTGCCTCTTTTTAAGACTTTTAGCCATGACACAGCATAGAAGCCCTAAATCCACATTCTTCACAGACAAATGATTTTCTGAATTCCACAAGGACTCTATGTCTGTTCTGTGTCACAGGACTTAGATCAGAAAAACAAATGAATTCTATTTCCACCACAGAAGTGCGCTTGATGATTCTGGTCCACTTTGATAATCTGCCTTTACTCCTGAATAAGATAAAACCACTATAAATGCGCATCCTGTTTCATCTATCATCGTGATTTTCCAATAATCCTTGTAAAGTACATATACTTCCCTAACAACATTTTGGAATTTTGTGAGGTTTCTTTAATCAGAAGACAAAACTGACAAATATGTTTTACTTTTTATAGTTTCAGGCACTCTAATTTTATAGAGGTTAATACTACCTTATATACTTTTCTGGAATTAAAATATAGAAAGTAATACTTGCCAGCATTCCATAAGATCAAAGCACTACAAAGTCATTCATTAAGTAACCCTTTAATTGTGAAAACACTAAAATAAAATGCTCATTTTAAGATTAGTAAACATTGGTGTTTTCTGAAATAGCATGTTAAATTAGTGATGTAACAGTAAAATATCACTAAACTTCCAAATTAAACTTGAGCATATTAATTAAATGTTTCTTACAAACAGAAAGTTATAATGATTTAGAACATATAGCCCCACATCGGGGTAAAATTGCCTCTAAAATTAATTAAACATTGTCACCTAATCATGTCAGAAATATAAACATATAATTAGATAATTTTCTCCAAAGTCTGAGACATTTAAAGTTACACTCATTCCATTATAAATGTAATATTCTAAAGTTGGTTCCTATAATTGAGCACAGTTAAATATATCTGAAACAAAACTAAGTCTCAGATTAATGAAAACTAAAACTAATACATTCAGACAGTAAATAAATTTTGATTAGCCCCTTAAGTTATAATGTACTCTTTACTAATTTAAAAATGGGGCCACTGAACGAACAAATAAAAGTATTTTCATAGTTAACCATGAAATACTTGTAATTAAAGTATAGGATTGGAGTCATTGTTAAAGTGCATTCAAAGGAAATGATACTTCTCATAGAAAAAAGTCTTGCTATTATCATCATCAATAAACATCTCTAGGTTCAGTCCTTGTTCCACCAATTACTAGCTCTGCGATCTGGGACAAGTTAAATTCTCTGTGCCTTGGTTCTCTCATCTGCAAATTATGGATAATAATATTTATCTCAAAAATTATTTTAATGATTAGGTGAGATATTATCTGCACGTTACTTAGCAGAGTCCTGAGAAAATAATAACTATTTCAAGGACAAATCTTAACAAAATTTACATAGTTCCTGAAACAACATTATACAACAGAGGTTTATAAGATTACAGAGGACCCCTACTATAGTTAATAATAAAATAAACCACTGAGCAAATATGAGTCCTAACATTATAAAATTGCATATTTATATTATATAAAGTATTTTTAGCATATGATCAATTCAATTAATCACAGAGGAAATTCTTTAAAGAAACTAAAGACTCTAACATGGCAAAAATCAATTTCAGTCATTATGTATTTTATGCGGCATAATCTAAATGAATATCATTTACAAAATTCTAAATAGTTTATACATACTTGAAAATTCTGGTTTTTAAACTGAAATGTACATTTCATACTAAATTTTTTTTTTCACTGGAAGTATTTAAGATTTTATTGCATGTGTATAATGCATGGATGTTATTTCTAATTACATTTAATTTCCCTAGTCTTGTTTATTCTCCCCTTCATCATCATTATTATTAGATGTTTTTTTTCTAACATCTTTATTGGAATATAATTGCTTTACAATGTTGTGTTAGTTGCTGCTATATAACAAAGTGAATCAGCTACACGTATACATATATCCCCATATCCCCTCCCTTTTGCGTCTCCCTCCCACCCTCCCTATCCCACCCCTCTAGGTGGTCACAAAGCACCAAGCTTATCTGCCTGTGCTATGTGGCTGCTTCTCACTAGCTATCTGTTTTACATTTGGTAGTGTATATATGTCCATGCCACTCTCTCACTTCATCCCAGCTTACCCTTGCCCCTCCCCGTGTCCTCAAGTCCATTCTCTACGTCTGCATCATTATTCCTGTCCTGCCCCTAGGTTCTTCAGAACTACTTTTTTTTTAGATTCCATATATATGTGTTAGCATATGGTATTTGTTTTCCTCTTTCTGACTTACTTCACTCTGTATGACAGACTCTAGGTCCATCTATCTCACTACAAATAACTTAATTTCGTTTCTTTTTATGGCTGAGTAATATTCCATTGTATATATGTGCCACATCTTTCTCCATTCATCTGTCGATGGACCCTCAGGTTGCTTCCACATCCTGGCTATTGTAAATAGTGCTGCAATGAACATTGTGGTACATGACTCTTTGAATTATGGTTTTCTCAGGGTATATGCCCAGTAGTGGGATTGCTGGGTCGTATGGTAGTTCTATTTTTAGTTTATTAAGGAACCTCCATACTGTTCTCTATAGTGGCTGTATCAATTTACACTCCCACCAACAGTGCAAGAGGGTTCCCTTTTCTCCACACCCTCTCCAGCATATACTGTTGGTAGATTTTTTGATGATGGCCATTCTGACTGGTGTGAGGTGATACCTCATTGCAGTGTTTTTTTTTTTCCTCATTGTAGTTTTGATTTGCATTTCTCTAATGATTCGTGATGTTGAGCATCCTTTCATGTGTTTGTTGGTAATCTGTATATCTTCTTTGGACAAATGTCTATTTAGGTCTTCTGCCCATTTTTCGACTGGGTTTGTTGTTTTTTTGATATTGAGTTGCATGAGCTGCTTGTATATTTTGGAGATTAATCCTTTGCCAGTTGCTTCATTTGCAAACATTTTCTCCCATTCTAAGGGTTGTCTTTTCGCCTTGTTTATGGTTTCCTTTGCTGTGCAAAAGATTTTAAGTTTCATTAGGTCCCATTTGTTTATTTTTGTTTTTATTTCCATTTCCCTGGGAGATGGGTCAAAAAGGACCTTGCTGTGATTTATGTCATAGAGTGTTCTGCCTATGCTTTCCTCTAAGAGTTTTATAGTGTCTGGCCTTACATTTAAGTCTTTAATCCATTTTGAGTTTATTTTTGTGTATGGTGTTAGGGAGTGCTCTAATTTCATTCTTTTACATGTAGCTGTCCAGTGTTCCCAGCAACACTTATTGAAGAGGCTGTCTTTTCTCCATTGTATATTCTTGCTTCCTTTATCAAAGATAAGGTGACCATATGTGTATGGGTTTATCTCTGGGCATTCTATCCTGTACCATTGATCTATATTTCTGTTTTTGTGCCAGTACCATACTGTCTTGATTACTGTAGCTCTGTAGTATAGTCTGAAGTCAGGGAGCCTGATTCCTCCAGCTCCGTTTTTCTTTCTCAAAATTGCTTTGGCTATTCAGGGTCTTTTGTGTTTCCATACAAATTGTGAAATTTCCTTTCTAGTTCTGTGAAAAATGCCATTGGTAGTTAGATAACGATTGCAGTGAATCGGTAGATTGCTTTGGGTTGTATACTCATTTTCACAATGTTGATTCTTCCAATCCATGAACATGGTATATCTCTCCATCTGTTTGTATCATCTTTAATTTCTTTCATCAGTGCCTTCTCATAGTTTTCTGCATACAGGTTTTTGTCTCCTTAGGTAGGTTTATTCCTAGGTATTTTATTCTTTTTGTTGCAGTGGTAAATGGGAGGGTTTCCTTAATTCCTCTTTCAGATTTTTCGTCATTAGTGCATAGGAATGCAAGACATTTCTGTGCATTAATTTTGTATCCTGCTACTTTAACAAATTCCTTGATTAGCTCTAGTAGTTTTCTGAAGGCATCTTTAGGATTCCCTATCTATAGTATCATGTCATCCACAAACAGTGACAGTTTTACTTCTTCTTTTCTGATTTAGATTCCTGTTATTTCTTTTTCTTCTCTGATTGCTGTGGCTAAAACTTCCAAAACTGTTGAGTAATGATGGTGAGAGTCAGCAACCTTGTCTTGTTCCTGATCTTAGTGGAAATGGTTTCAGTTTTTCACCATTGAGAATGATGTTGGCTGTGGGTTTGTCATATATGGCCTTTATTATGTTGAGGTAAGTTCCCTCTATGCCTACTTTCTGGAGGGTATTTATCATAAATGGGTGTTGAATTTTGTCAAAAGCTTTTTCTGCATCTATTGAGATGATCATATGGTTTTGCTCCTTCAATTTGTTAATATGGTGTATCACATTGATTGATTACATATATTGAAGAATCCTTGCATTCAGGGATAAACCCCACTTGATCATGGTGTATGATCCTTTTAATGTGTTGTTGGATTCTGTTTGCTAGTATTTTGTTCAGGATTTTTGCATCTATGATATTCAACAGTGATGTTGGCCTGTAGCTTTTTTTGTGTGTGACATCTTTGTCTGGTTTTGGTATCAGGGTGATGGTGGCCTCGTAGAATGAGTTGGGGAGTGTTCCTCCCTCTGCTATATTTTAGAAGAGTTTGATAAGGATAGGTGTTAGCTCTTCTCTAAATGTTTGATAGAATTCACCTGTGAAGCCATCTGGTCCTGGGCTTTTCTTTGCTGGAAGATTTTTAATCACAGTTTGAATTTCAGTGCTTGTGATTGGTCTGTTTATATTTTCTATTTCTTCCTGGTTCAGTCTCGGGAGGTTGTGCATTTCTAAGAATTTGTCCATTTCTTCCAGGTTGTCCATTTTATTGGCATATAGTTGCTGGTAGTAATCTCTCATGATCCTTTGTATTTCTGCAGTGTCAGTTGTTACTTCTCCGTTTTCATTTCTAATCTATTGATTTGAGTCTTCTCCCTTTTTTTCTTGATGAGTCTGGATAATGGTGTATCAATTTTGTTTATCTTCTCAAAGATCCAGGTTTTAGTTTTATTGGTCTTTGCTGTCGTTTCCTTCATTTCCTTTTCATTTATTTCTGATCTGATCTTTATGATTTCTTTCCTTCTGCTAACTTTGGGGTTCTTTTGTTCTTCTTTCTCTGATTGCTTTAGGTGTAAGGTTAGTTTGTTTATTTGAGATGTTTCTTGTTTCTTGAGGTAGGATTGTATTGCTGTAAACTTCCCTCTTAGAACTGCTTTTGCTGCATCCCATAGGCTTTGGGTCATCATGTTTTCATTGTCATTTGTGTCTAGGTATTTTTTTATTTCCTCTTTGATTTCTTCAGTGATCTCTTGGTTATTTAGTAGTGTATTGTTTAGCCTCCATGTGTCTGCATTTTTTACAGGTTTTTTCCTGTAATTGATATAGTCTCATAGTGTTGTGGTCGGAAAAGATGCTTGCTATGATTTCAATTTTCTTAAATTTACCAAGGCTTGATTTGTGACCCAAGATATGATCTAACCAGGAGAATGTTCCATGAGCACTTGAGAAGAAAGTGTATTCTATTGTTTTTGGATGGAATGTCCTATAAATATCAATTAAGTCCATCTTGTTTAATGTGTCATTTAAAGCTTGTGTTTCCTTATTTATTTTCATTTTGTATTATCTGTCCATTGCTGAAAGTGGGTTGCTAAAGTTCCCTAGTATTATTGTGTTACTGTTGTTTTCCCCTTTTATGGCTGTTAGCATTTGCTTTATGTATTGAGGGGCTCCTATGTTGGGTGCATAAATATTTACAGTTGTTATATCTTCTTCTTGGATTGAGCCCCTGATCATCATGTAGTGTCCTTCCTTGTCTCTTGTAGCATACTTTATTTTAAAGTCTATTTTATCTGATATGAGTATTGGTACTCCAGCTTTCTTTTGATTTCCATTTTCATGGAATATCTTTTTCCATCCCCTCACTTTCAGTCTGTATATGTCCCTAGGTCTGAAGTGGGTCTCCTGTAGACAGCATATATATGGGTCTTGTTTTTGTATCCATTCAGCCAGTCTATGTTTTTTGATTGGTGAATTTAATCCATTTACATTTAAGGTAATTATCCATATGTATGTTCCTATTACCATTTTCTTAATTGTTTTGGATTTGTTTTTCTAGGTCTTTTGCTTCTCTTGTGCTTCCTGCCTAGAGAAGGTCCTTTAGCATTTGTTGTAAAGCTGTTTTGGGGGCGCTGAATTCTCCTAGCTTTTGCTTGTCTGTAAAGTTTTTAATTTCTCTGTTGAATCTGAATGAGATCCTTGCTGGGTAGAGTAATCTTGGTTGTAGGTTCTTCCCTTTCATCACTTTAAACATGTCCTGCCACTCCCTTCTGGCTTGCAGAGTTTCTGCTGAAAGATCAGCTGTTAACCTTATGGAGATTCCCTTGTATGTTATTTGTTGTTTTTCCGTTGCTGTTTTTAATATTTTTTCTTTGTATTTAATTTTTAATAGTTTGATTAATACGTGTCTTGGCATGCTTCTCCTTGGATTTATCCTGTATGGGACTCTCTGTGCTTCCTGGACTTGAATGACTATTTCCTTTCCCATATTAGGGAAGTTTTCAACTATAATCTCTTCAAATATTTTCTCAGTCCCTTTCTTTTTCTCTTCTTCTTCTGGGACCCTTATCATTCGAATGTTGGTGCATTTAATGCTGTCCCAGAGGTCTCTGAGACTGTCCTCAGTTCTTTTCATTCTTTTTTCTTTATTCTGCTCTGCAGTAGTTATTTCCACTATTTTATCTTCCAGGTCACTTATCCATTCTTCTGCCTCAGTTATTCTGCTATTGATTCTTTCTAGAGAATTTTAAATTTCATTTATTGTGTTGTTCATCCTTGTTTGTTTGCTCTTTAGTTCTTCTACGTCCTTGTTAAACGTTTCTTGTATTTTCTCCATTCTAGTTCCAAGATTTGGGATCATCTTTACTATCATTGTTCTGAATTCTTTTTCAGGTAGACTGCCTATTTCCTCTTCATTTGTTTGGTCTGGTGGGTTTTTACTTTGCTCCTTCATCTACTGAGTATTTCTCTGTCTTCTCTTTTTGCTTAACTTACTGTGTTTGGGGTCTCCTTTTCACAGGCTGTAGGTTCATAGTTCCCGTTGTTTTTGGTGTCTGCCCCCGGTGGGTAAGGTTGGTTCAGTGGGTTGTGTAGGCTTTCTGGTGGAGTGGACTGGTGCCTTTGCACTGATGGATGAGGCTGGATCTTGTCTTTCTGGTGGGCAGAACCATGTCTGGTGGTGTGTTTTGGGGTGTCTGTGAACTTAGTATGATTTTAGGCAGCCTCTCTGCTAATGGGTGGGGTTGTGTTCCTGTCTTGCTAGTTGTTTGGCATCGGGTGTCCAGCACTGGAGCTTGCTGGTCTTTGAGTGGAGTTGGGTCTTATCATTGAGATGGCTATCTCTGGGAGAGCTCTCACCAATTGATATTACGTGGGGCAGGAAGGTCTCTGGTGGTCCAATGTCCTGAAGTAGGCTCTCCCACCTCAGAGGCTCAGGCCTGACACCCGGCTGGAGCACCAAGACCCTGTCAACCACACAGGAAAGGTGTTGCGTGCAGTGCCAACTCTCTGGTTCCATGGAGTCAGACTAAAATTTAACTTCATTTAAGGATGGGGTGCCAAGAGATCAAATGCCAACCGCAACTAAACAAAGTCAAATCAGAGGGGAAAGAGATTTGACTTGTACATCACCGAGAAGTGGTTTCAGCATGTGAATGTCCATTGTAGATTTATGAGGCCTTTCTATGGTGTTGTACAACAAAAAGCTTAAAAAGTAAAATCTTTTTAGACTTAAACTTTAGTGAAAAGGAAATGGAGATGATAGGGATATTAGATTAAGATGAAAAGTAAAGGCACCCGAAGGAAAATTCCTTGTAAGTAGTGCTTCTTCACAGAAAACAAGACAAACAAATAGCGGGCCAGGGCAGGGGACAAAGGAGAAATTAAAAACAAAGTACTCAAACACCCTCTAACTATAAAGGACTTTAACACTGCAACAAAACCAGAGAAAGACAGAAACCCAGAAAAATCATATACATTGATATTTAGGCTACCAGGAAAAATATTATTTCAAACATTTTCTTAAAAGACAGTTTTGTAGGCCTATTGATTCCTCTTGCACATTTCAAGGTAAAGTAGTTACTCTGTAGTCGACTCAATAACGTAACAAAAATCTCTCAGGGATCTGGATTTAACAAGAACCCTCTATTTTTGAAAGAAAATCTAAAGACAAGTTAACAGCTCAAACTAACTGGAATAAATAGTATGCAAGTACATGTGCTTAGCATGCAATCTGCTTATGCAATAATCCCATTTTTCTTCCAAAGCATAAGTCAATAAATCTTTCCTACTGAACTATAAATTCCAAGGTCATGGACAAAGATGTTTATTAGTATAATTACAATGTAGAAATAATACCATTAAGCCTGCAGTTCCAGATTTCATAAATTAATATAAATAGAAGATTAAGAAAGTGTCAAGTGTGGTTTTAATTCTTAGACACTAAAAATGTTCCTAGTGTAGCACCTTTCTTTTACATGATCTAACTTCTGGTTTCATTTTCATTTGATCTTTGAAGTGGATAACATTTTTTAAAAGTACTTACAAATACAGTTCTGTGATCGTAAAAATTAAGATATGGCCTTAAGCAAAGATGGAGGAGAGAGCCAAAATTGGTAAATCGTTCAAAGGAACTCATTTATAATATGATGAATCACTCAACTTTAAAAAATTCTTCAACAGGATCTCCATGTTCAATTTCTAAATACTTAAGATTCTACACAGTTCTTAAACAGTGTTTGCAATCTATCTTTATAGAACTGCAAAAATGCACAATACTCATAGATTCTTGATTGCTCTTTAATATCCAATGGCTTCACTTTCTGCTCCCAGTAATAAGCAGAATATCAGTATTTCAGAGAAACAAGTTTCTGACATTATGGTCAGAGACTGGGTGCATGGTTCCATGTGAGAAAGAGAATAGCATTAAAGGAGAAAATCTCAATCTCAATGTCTGTACTTCCTATTATTACAGACTTTATTATCTTTAGAATTGATTGGAAAGGCTTGGTAGTTGTTTGGGGGTTAGTTTTGTTTGGGGGAAATCTCTTTTTATATATGCTTTCTGTCTAATAAAGCAGCAAACAGTATTACAGAACTTAGAAAATAAATAGCCCTGCTTTCTTCTGTCACTGGAACAATATATGAATTATATTACTAAAGAGGTTGTTTATGTACCCTCTGTTCATAGCATATGTGAAACAGCTAGAGCTAAAGTAAATCTCAACAGGTTATCCAGATCTGGTAAATCCTTCATGTCTTACTTCTTAGAACTTTTACCACCATAGAAACAGCAACAAAAACACTTTCTTGTAAGGATATTTAGTTTAAACTAGATATTCACTTAATGCCTTAGTCAGTTATGAAAGAATAAAAACTATTCCAAATAGCATTCCAACAAGGAATTATCTGGGTACTACCAGTTGTATCACTGCTTGAGGACCAATAACCTAGTCAAATCTCATCAAGTCTATAGGATACCAACTTCTCTACCAAAGACGACAGATAAGCTTATTATCCTTAACAATCTCCACAGACTTCCCCAATCTCACTCATTCAGTAGTAAGCTTCTTTTCTTATTTGCTACCATTAAGACACATAGCTCTTACATAGAGTTTTAACATAGTTCTTATATATACTTTACATATAGTTTTAACATATATAACATCAATCTCTCGTATAGCTAGTTTTGCAGAGTCCTCTCAGTAGAGAGAAAACACACGGTAAGCAGATTTATAGCTATTTAAGTTTTAGATGATTTAGACCTTAAAATTAGTAACTAACTTTCATGGTACCCTATTTACCCAATCGCACATCTTCAGATCTTTCACCCCTCTCTTCTTAACTTTCTTCTCATTCTCCCTCATCTTTATATATTCCAGAATCATGGCCTTCAATTCAGACATACCTACGTGGTCCTCATTTCTTTAAACTTCACTTTATCATAATCTTCCTTCAGGTTATCATGTAACATCTTTTCTTTTTGTCATTGTTAATTCCCCAAAAGTAAAATCTACATCTACTACTTTCACTTCCCATCCACACTCCGGATGTAATAACAGTAGGAATTTTAAAGCCAACACATCTAAATACAAATTCCTACTTTAATATTTACTTTTTGAGGAACTTTGGTCAAATTACTAACATCTCTGAGTTTTAGTTCCCTAATCTGTAAGCAGGAAATTATGCTGCCTGTAACATGGGTTGCTGTAAGGATTGAACGTGATAATATATTCAAAGTGTCTAGCAGTTATCACTCAATAAACAAACTAAAGTCTTTCTATTCTTTGCCATGTGAAATCTGGCCTCTGGTTCCACCATTGTCCTAGCCGAGGCAGTACTCAATGTGTCAGAGTCCAGTTCCCAGCCTCTTCTATATGCCAATCAAGAAGGAGAGAGCTCAGTTATGAACTAAAGATACACAAACCCTGGTGATTGTTTTTTCAAATAAACAGAAGCTAATTTTCTGACCTGTTTTTAGAAAAGAGTGAAATAATTTTACAGAGAAAAATGGTTTTAATGAAAACCTCAACTACCCTCTGACAACCTACAGCTTTCACAAATAGTATCATTCGGGCTTCTGTAGTACCCTCTATCTCTGTGCTGGCCCTCCTTATTCTGTATTACACTTACATGTACACTTACCTTTCCTCTCCCAGTAAACTGAGATGTTCCTGGGGACAGGAACAGCTATTCATTGAATAAATTTTTCCTTTGAAAAGTATCTTCTCTTAAAGAGTTTCTATATATAAATCTAAGCCTATGCAGAAATATTTTAAACAAAATTTTCAAAATTGATTCAAACTTACTATATAATATTTCTGGGCATTTGACACCATTGGAAATGCTTTCAATGAAATTCTTCACATCTGACTTTTCTAGGTCCTGTTTTTCTATACCTCCTCTTCTTATTGTCTTCTAAATTTAGATCTTTCCTACATTTGTCTGCTCTTTCAAATATTCAAGATATTTAATCTACTCCTTACATCTTTAACAACACTTTACTACAACTGCCAATTATATATTTCCTCACTTAAATTTACGATCATCTCAAATTAAATAAAACCAAAACTTGAAATCATAATCTTTCTTGCATTCCCCAAACTGATCCCTCACCCTATCTCTTTATGTTAGAAATACTATTAATCTTACAAAGTAAAATATTAATTCATCTTTTATTCCTCTCAATTCTATAGCCCCTATATTCACTCTGTTATGAAGTTCTACTATTAAAGACTTCTAAGAAAGAAAGGTCCTCATTTTTTTAAATGGGTAATAAGAAATAACAAAGTTAATCCTTTTCCCTCAATCTGGCCCAGAGGAAAGCACATCATGTATGGAGAATTCTAACTTTAATTGGTTAGGCATAGCTTAGAAGCAGAAAAGCTTATTCAGCTACAACAAACTAGAGGTTCAAGGATCACAAGATTTTTAAACCCAAGTGGCCTATTCAATGTATAAGAAACAAACCTTAGGACACTCTCACCCACCTAGCTTAAACAGATTAAAAACATATACACAAAATTAGGAATAAGAAAGAGGTGATAATATCAGACACTTGTTAACTTTTAATGATTATCAGGAAAGATATGGCATACTCCTAGGTATATACGAACACATTTTCAAAGTTGGATGAAATGCAAGATTTCTATAGAAATACATAGTCAGGCAACTGATTTAAGAAGGCCCAAAGTCCAGTTCAAAATGATATTTCTTCTCCCTACAAAAACTCCATTTTAGGAAGAAGTATCAACAAACAACAACAAAAATAAAGAGAGAAGGGCTATCAACAGAAGAAATTTTTCAGAAAATATATATGAAAAGCAAAAACAGCTGACAAATGAAGTGCAGCAGAGGAAGCTTCAGCCTTCAGCCTTCAGTCTAGAGTCCATGTGGAAGACGTGTACAGAAAAGAGGCGTGGTGGTGCTCTACAGCCTAGAAGAGCTCAAGACGTGAAAACACAAGGAACAATACAAGGCAGGAATAAGTCCAGGGCCAGAGGACAGAAATTATTTGAAAGACTACACTCAGAATGACCAACCACACCCACATGCCCCTCCCCCGACCAGGCAGAACCCACTGTAAACAGACATCTACCTGCAAGGAAAAAAAAGAAATGTATTCCATAAAACAAACTAAAACCAAACAAAAATTGGATGAGTTCTCTAAGAGAGAAACAGGCAGCTGGGTATGGGTGACAGTGCCACAGAACAAAGACCAGTACTGACATTTGGGGGTCACCCAGCCTAACAGCCAGCTCACAGCCCCTTCTAAAGGAAAGCCAACCAGCCACCAAGACTTGTCTCTGTACAAAGAGCACCTGATTAGCTTTACTTTTTCTTCATTTGTAAGTGTGAATGACCAAATAAGTCTTTACCATAAATTTGAGGAAAGCCTAGGTTCCAGTTACCAGGGCTACATAACAAATTACTCCATAATGTAGTGGTGTAAAACAACTATTTATTAGGCTCATGCATTCTGGGATCAGGAAATAAGATAGGGCACAGCAGGGACTGCTCGTCTCTGCTCCAGGATAAATGGGGTCTCAGCAGAAGGCTGGAGTGTGAAATCATCTGAAGGCTCATTCACACATGTCTGGCAGTTGATGCTGGCTTGCTGCAAGAGACCTTGGCTGGGGCCATTAGCTGAAAACAGCCCTATGTAGCTCACCACGTGACCTGGGTCTCCTCAGAGAATGATGGCCACATTCCAACGGAGACCACTGAGAGAGAGTCCAGAGAAAGACGAGAGTGAGAGCAAGAGAATGAACGGGCCAAAGCCATGCTGCCTCCTATGACCTGGTCCTACAAGTCCTGCAGTGTTACTTTGTCCTTGTTCTACTCATAGGGGCAGTCAAAAGGCCTATCCAATTTCAGAGAGAGGGAAATAGACCTCACTTCTTGACATGAGAGTAGCAAGGTTCTGGAAGCATTTGCGGGACCAGAAATACTGCTGTGACCATTTGGCAAAATGCAATCTTCCACACCTTCAACATGAAAGAAAGGGAGCAACAGAAACAAACAAAAAATATATATATATAGACCTCAGGAGAATGAGAACTTAAATAATTGTTTATTGTCTATTAAAACGCACAATAAAAAAGCCCAATTTAAGAAGATACAGAAACTATCTTTTTAAAAGGATGTTATGAAAAGAGAACCAGAGAATTAAAAGCAATTCTTAGAAATTAAAAATATGATACCAATATAAAATATTTAAATAGAAAAATTAAGAGAAATTTATAGACTTTACCAGAATCTAAAATGCAAAGACAGAAAATAGAAATTATAAGAACCACAGAGATCAAGCCATGATTTTTGACTTCTGACAGACTAATAAGTGTTCCAGAAAGAGAAAAGAGGAAAAATAACAGGAGGAAATGAGAATGAATTCTGAAGTGTCTACCGAGTATTATTGCACAAGGTAGAAACGTTAATCCTCCGAGGCTTACCATCTACCTCATTTTGGTACTCTCCTACCACCGGTACTGAACTGAACTTCTAATAGTCTAAATTATAAACACTCAGTTGAAGAAAAGCATTTGAAAGCTAAATAGCTGCAGATTAAGACACTTCTAGAATTATTCCAATTTCCATTTCTAGCTACTTGAACCATTTTCTTTTTTAAAAAAATCTCTCATAGAGAGAAAATAAAATTCCCCAAACTCTGAAAGAAAATGCTGTATTGGAAATAGAATAGGCTATGAAGTTGGGCAGATCCTGAGTTCAAATTCTGACTCCAAAATCTACAAATATGTGACTCTGGGAAAATTTATTAATAACTCAGATCCTTAATTCATTATATACTCATAATTTATTATGTTATTTTATGTTAACTTTCCAGGTAATTGCAAGGATTACAGAAAATGTGTATAAAGCATCTAATCCATAGGAGTTATATTTTTAGCGTGACTCAAAATCCTCATGAGAATCCACAGGTGTGAGAACCACATTCCCACTTTGCCTACATCAAAGAAACATTCTCTGAGCTAATGCTAGGATGACTGATCCCCCCATTGCCTGGTCTCATCTACTCCTTGTCTGTACTTCCAGTTACCAATTATGGGATTGATGTTTTTAAGGCGGAAGCCTGTAGCAATATGAATTCTGCAAACGTGAGGCAGATCAATAGGTTTTATTTCTAACATTGTGAACTAGAAAAGTATTCTCATCTGAGATTCAGTCATAGATGGAAGAAGAAAAGCTGGGGTGATTCTGTTTCCTGCTTCCATGCCATGAGAGGAGAAACTTGACAGAGTTAGACAAAAAAAGAGAAAAAGTAAATTCCTCCAACTTTTCTCTGAGTATAGTAAATGGATTACCACCACCCAAGTCTGAGAACCCAGGAGGAAAGGAAACATTTTAACAGCAGACTGGCCTAAAGTCTCAAAGCCATGCATGTAATGACTATCTCATAATAGTACTGTGAGCTATGATGGGACTCAGACAATGATTTGGCCACTAGAGGCTGTCAGAGTAAATCAGAATTCACCATTCCAGTCAAGGTGCGATGATGAGTCTAGGGATAAATAGTAAAGAATTACTAAGAAAGATATCTAATTGCACACAGATATTCGTTCCTTAAAAGAGTTTATACAATAGAAATCAGCCAGCTCCCTTCATGAACTTTCTCTGTTCAGCAATTTTAATAAAAAATTTTTCTTAATTGCAAAGAAAGAAAATCTGTGAGATCTGGATCTTACTAAAGCACAGGCTTTGTAAATTCAGACCGTAAGTGAATCAAAGCACTTGCCACCACCCGGGGGCAGCATACCATCAACTGTTGTAAGCGACCAAAGGGCACAGAGCCAACAGAAGACTTAACATGCAAACGACAAAGACCACACCCAAAACATGTCATAGAATATTCTAACAATATGCATTCCTAAATATATTCAGATATACATACATGTATAGTTTATATATTTACATAGACAATATATAAGTAGAAATATATAATTATATATAAAATTATATTGTTATAAATTGTATTTTATGTCTGTATAATACATATAATTTATATATAATGAAATATGACTATATAATTAGTATATATAATTTACACATACATGAAATATATGTAATTTATTTTTATAAAGTATATAATTGTATAGTATGTCTATGTATATACATATAACTGAGTATATGTATATATGCATGTATATAGGTATAATATATATGAATATTATTGAAAATGGAAAAGCCAATGTTATTTTTTATCTACTAAAATGGGAATTTTGAAAATAAATTGTACAATTTCTTCTTGTAGAGCTCAAGAAAGAATTTTCTCTCCCATGTAGCTTAATTCAGAATATTATTAAAAGGCTTGATAAGGGTAAATCAGATTCATTACTATTGAGTTTTCCTTAAGTGGGCAACATATGACAGGGATAGGAATATGCATATTTTCAAGTGTAGACGTAATAATATCTGTTCTAAAACTAACCTAAGAATGAATTTGTGAAAAGGCAAATATTTTTTTACTCTGTCATGGAAATATTCTTATAATACACAAAGAAAACATAGCACTTATCAACTTTCCCTTTAAATAGGTGTGAAGCATTTTATTTTTTTTAAATATATGAAAATTTCCTGCTGTGACAAATTAATATTACAATTTTTCAACAGTAACAGTCTTTAAACCTATTAAGGTCCCAAAGAGAAGCCTTTTAAGCAATATTAACAAATGTATTTTCCTTTACATAAAGCAACTTCATCATATATATTCCCAAGTCCTCTGCAGATATTTTTGTTTCTTCATATATAAAATATAAACAGTAATACTTATTTCTAACATGTTGTAACTGTTAAAATAATATGAAGTGCCTTACAATGTGTCTAACTGAAGTATATGCTCAGAAATGTTAGTTCTTCCTCTTTTCTTAAACTACACTACAAATAGCAAACTAACTTTACATAAAATTATGTGAATAAAAAACATCTGTGTGGGGGGAAATTCATTGTTCCTTTTTATGCCTGGTGCAAAATAAAACAGTATACCTTTCCTTATCTGCCAAACTGGCAAAGCTTCCTAGTTTTGATTTGTTGTTACTGGTGTTTTCTGGATAATACGTAATGATACCCAAAGCTGATGAGAATGGGGTCAAGCAGGTGCTCTTATACTCCCCCTTCACATGTATACACCTGATGTATACACAGGTTCTGAAAAAATATTCACAGCTTTTAAGACATACACACCTTCCCAGGAAGTCTGGGACTTCCCTGGTGGGCCAGCGGTAGAGTATGCCTTCCAATGCAGGGGACACATGCTCGATCCCTGGTCGGGGTGCTAAGATCCCACATGCTGCCGGGCAACTAAACCCGCATGCCACAACTACTGAGCTCATGCGCCTCAACTAGAGAGCCCACGTGCTGCAAACTACAGAGCCTATGCGCTCTGGAGCCCACACCACAACTAGAGAAGAGCAAACCCACATGCCACAACTAGAGAGAAGCCCATGTGCCTCAACGAAGACCAAATGCAGCCAAATAAATAAATAAATAAATATTTTTTTAAAAAGACATACACACCACTTTAAAGTATCTATATCTTTTGACCCAATAAATCTACTTCTTGAGCTCTACCTTGAGAATATAATCAGCTCTATGATCAAAGACTTAAGTGTAAGATGTTCATCTTAATTTTTAATAGTGAAAAATGGACGCAACCTGAATATCCAACAACAGGAAAATAGTTAAATACATTTCAGCACATTCATGTGATGGAATATTATATGGCTCATTAAAATAATGTTTTAGGAAATTCCCTGGTGGTCCAGTGGTTAGGTCTCCGTGCTTCCACTGCAGGGGCATGGGTTCGATCCCTGGTCAGGGAACTAAGATCCCACATGCCGCATGGCGCGGCCAAAAAAAAAAAGCCATTTTATTTTTAAAAATAACGTTTTAAAATCATCTTAAATGTCAGTCCCATTCACCCAGTTGCTGAAGTTCATCCTTGATTCACCTCTTTCATAGTTCACATCTAAATCATTAGAAATTCTGTAAGTTTTACTTTCAAAATGCAAATAAGTCCAGAATCTCACCACTCTTTACTCCTACCAACCTCTTCTAAACCACCATCATCTCTGGTCTAGATTATATTGTTAGTCTCTAACTGGTCTCTCTGTTTCCACTTTTGCCTGACTACAATCTATATTCCAATACCTGCTTGTATGATGTAAGTGTAAACACTGTCACTCTGCCCCCAAAAACAAAATATAAAACTGTATGTACAGCATACTTCCAGTTTTATTTGCCAAAATATTCTTAATGGTTATACATGGTTGATGACAAGATTACATACAAATTATCTTTGTTTCTTCTGTGTTTTTAAAGTTTTTCTTTCTGAGAACATGTTTAATCAGAAAAAGTAAACTAAGATAACGTTTATAAAAAGATTTTATACAAAGTTGAACTGTATGATTCAAAATATTTTAAGTAATATTTAAAATATAATCTAACCAAAGGTTAGCACTCGATTAAGAAACATAAGCCTAATCTCAAATTATAATTCATTGAGGACAAATTTAAACATGGAAAAAAGTATCTTAAAATTACATATGAGTACTTGTACTTTGAAAAAAGGAAAATGTCATAATAAATTTAAAAGAAATGTATTTTTTACATATTTTTCTGTTGTGTTCAGTCTTACAAAAATGGAAAAACTTTTTGTAAATCTTCTAGCTTCTAGCTTGAATCTTCTCTGTTAAATTATTATTTTTTAAAAAATTACCTGAGAGCTGTTGTTTTCTTAGTCCTTTTTTCTCTGACCTTGAAATATAATTGACTACCCTATAGGTCTCAATGGTATAAGTCATTAGGACGATAAAAAAAAATGGGATTAATGTAAAAAATAAGACTTTTAAATTAAGTAATGATGTTAATAATCCTACTTTATGAAAACGGGTAATATGATAGATGCTAATTATTATTATAATCAGGATTCATCAACTAAAAAATGTTTAAATTTTTAAAAGTAAATGAATTTGAGGGCTCTTTTGTTTAAAAGATTACTAGAGAAAATATGGTTATTTATTCAAAATATAACTGCATTGCAACATTCACATTCTATAACCTCAGAGTACGGCAAAAAATGTTATTAATACTATAGGATTTCCCTGGTGGTGCAGTGGTTAAGAATTCGCCTGCCAGTGCAGGGGACATGGGTTCGAGCCCTGGTCCGGGAAGATCCCACATGCCACAGAGCAACTAAGCCCATGAGCCACAACTACTGAGCCTGCACTCTAGAGCCCGTGAGCCACAACTACTGAACCTGCATGCCTAGAGCCCATGCTCCACAACAAGAGAAGCCACTGCAATGAGAAGCCTGCGCACTGCTATGAAGAGTAGCCGCCACTAGCCGCAACTAGAGAAAGCCCATGCACAGCAACAAAGACCCAACGCAGCCAAAAATAAATAAGTAAATTAATTAATTAATTTTTTAAAAAATTAAAAAATGCTGCACATTCATACCCCTGAAAAATTAAGGCTTCTCAATAAACTGGTTATACATGCATTTAAAAAAATTAATAATAATAATAATAATAATATAAAGGTTAGGATACTCAAATAAAAAGAAGGTAAATATTCACAAAATGTGGACTTTGCCACAATTACTCCAACTCCAAAATATCTCTGCAAATTATTCCATGTGAAATCTGAAAAACATACTTTTTTCTTCTTACTTCTTTCTTATCCATAGTGTAAGCATAATTAAGTTTTGAGAATGGAAAATAATAAAGTACAGAGTTCATTTTCTATTAAAATAGAGACATGAGCAAGAAAAAGCCAAAGCAGCTGCCAGAAGGTGAGGGATGACAGGGAGCGAGGAAGAGGCACGAGCCCTAAGACCCTGTGAGGCTGATACTGCTCTGGGAGAGGAAAGACAGGATAGCAGAAGTTAGCAGAGGACAGAAAATGAAGACCAACAAGAACTTATGATCAAGGACTTGGGTCAGAGTTAGACAAAAGAACTAGCATTTGGGAGACTTGCTGTGAATAAATCTTTATTTTTCTCCCGTAAGTCATTCTCTCTCAACCAATGTCTAGCATTTTGCATGGACAAAATTACAAGATTGTGACAGTTCCAGAGAACTTAAGATTTTGTAAAACAGTTTCAGAAGTTCTCATCCATTGTCAATTCAATTCTATCACCAATCATTAGGATGTAGGAAATTTTTTTCAATTAAATTCAACGTATTCTCCACAAAGCTAAGTATTGTGCTTTGCACAATAAAGGCTCAAATATATGTATCAATTAATTAGATTATCAGAATTTATTTTTTAAGAAAGATAAATCAGGAGGTGATTTTTTAAACGCTACAGGAAGATTATTTGCTTTATTAAATAATCCTATAAATATAAAAATATATTAAATTTTTCTATAAATAATAAACACATCTAGTGTTTCCAATGTAATTGAAAGTTATAAGAATTTAATAGATAGCTAACTTTTCCCAAGAAAAATTAAGGAACAATGATAGCTATAGCTTTGTTCTAATCCTAAGTGAATCAGTCATTTTTAATGTCAAACTTACTAGAGAGAGAGCAAAATTTAAAAATCTCTTTTCATATAAGCAATGTCGGCTCAGAAAAGTAATTATGTCATTCTGTTTCTGTATCCTTCACCTTGCTTGCTATCAGTTCATAAATTACTATCATTTCCTAAATTTTTATTTATAGGAGTCTAATTTACTCCTATACCCCATCAGCATATTATCTATGAGCCTATGGTCTATTTTGCTTTTAACATATTATGCAAACATCAACTATACACTCAGTCAAAGAAATGCATCATCAAATTACAATTTGTAGGCCAACTAGGAGAACCCAATTCACTATGGGGCCATGGAATGGATTTTCAGATGAGTCTAGTCCCAGGTTGGTACCAGCTACATGTATCAAAATTATTTGGGGAGATAAATGGGCTATTTCAGATGCTTTGTTTTTCAATATTTCTCTGTAACTGATAGAATTGATTAACACTATGAAAATTATCCCTTTCCAAAGGAATACCTCAAGTGCCAAAAGGAATACCACAAATGTCAATACCATGGCATTCCCAAGGCCTTCCATTCATTGAAACTGCAAATCACATGTCCCTCCTCTAAAATTTAATTATCCTGACCAATTATTCCACTGTGTATGCAAGTGCAAACAGTAACTCTATTATTTCACTAAATTCAATAAAAAGTTATTGAGTTTCGGGTATGCACCAGAACTAGATCTACCTTGGCCCTGTCAGGAATTCAGTCTCCTTACTCAAACCTATAATACCTTAAAAAATGACACAAATCTAATACCCATCAGTAGACAAATAACTAAATAAATGATGACTTATTTACAGTATGGAATTCTGAGTATCAATTAAAATGATAAATGAATAGACTGTTTAAGGCTTACTGTTTAAGACTTAGTATAGTATAAGGCTATTTTAGTCCAGATTTGTGATTTCTTGGCAACACAAAAGCTGGTAGGCTTTTAATTTGTTTGATTCCAGTCAGTGCCATGTGCCAATAAATACAAGATTCTTTCTTGGAGATTATCCTCACTACTGGTTTTCCTGTTTCCACATAGCCATTTGTGCACACAGGTATAGTGTGTATACTTGAACTTAATGGTGGTTATCTTGAGGCCATCTAAGATAGCAGGTTAGAATAAGAAAGCCATACCCCTAATTTGTTCTTTGCCATGGGACTGAGTCATAATCAGCTCCTTCTAGGCCCCAGATTTCTAGACTCATTCTCTCTTCCCTTTTATTTATGCTCATAAGACAACTAATTCTTTCCTGAGTTCCTTTCTTTCTTGTAATAGCTTGTTCAAAGCAGAATGTCAAAGCCAACACATATCATTAATTCTTTCGAACCAGTTCCCCTAGAACTATAGGGGAAGTTTTCTTCCTAAATTATCACAAGTACAGTTTTATCAAATGTTGCCACAGCTTAATATGAATTTCTACCTTTACACCTCTGATATCAATTTCCTCACCACAAACCGCCTGATCTCTATGTCAGTGCCTCATACTTTTAGGTATTGTCACAGCAGCAACCCATTTTAAGGTACACATTTCTGTATTAGCTCCTGCAAGTAATTTATCCACAGGTTCACTCTCTCATTAAAGTAACACTTTATTTCAGTCTTTCACCTACTCCATTAATATAGAGTGTCTACCATTAAATAGAAGCTGAGTTCTATTAAACATAAAAATATGAAAGGCAGGATCCCAGATAAAATGCTTAGTTTAAGTAGTTACTAAATTTAAACACAAGCTTACTTGAAGTCAAGAAAAAAAATATATTAGATACGTAGCTTTTGTTGTTTTACAAAGTACCCATATTAAATAAAGAAATGTTGCCTAACAAAACTGCCTCAGAAGTATAGTAGCACTAAAGGTACTATCAACCAGGTCAACAATATAAAATATCTCAGGAACAGATTAGGGGAATGAGGAAAAAATAAAAATAAACAAATCTTTAACTTGTTCTACTTTTTTCCATACCACGTTTCCATATTCATTTGTCTATAGTCCCAACAATAGAGAGGTGTGCTATATCTAACTAATTATAGTTCTTGCTTTCAAGGTACGTCCCCTTCCCTGACATAAGAGTTCTTAGAGAACTTTATAACTATTAAACTAGTTCTATTCATTCAAGATCAGCAATAGGAAGAGCTTGTCTCTCCTAAGCCCTTTTGCTCTAAAAGGTTTCTGCCTAATGGAAAGACTATTACAGTTAAGTTTTGATTTCCATGCCTAATGGGTCTGCTAAAGGCCTAGATGCACCTGTCCTCTACACCAGCACTGTCCAATAGAACTTTCTGTGATGACAGGTATTTTCTGTATCTGTGCTGCTAATATGGCAGTCACTAGCCACATGAGGCTACTGCACACTTGAAATGTAGATAGGGTGGCTGAGGAACTGAATTTTTAATTTTAATTAATTTAAATAGCCACATGTGGCTAGTGGCTACCATGTTAGTGTAGCTCCAGACGCTAGACTCAATTACATATATTGGAAATACTACTCACTAAAAATACGCTTATTCTGATTCTCAGCTACATGTAACTGATTCATAGCTTTTGTCTCACTCCAATACCTACTCCATCAATCTGGGTAACCTGAAAGATAATATGGGCAACACATCTAAAAATATGACCTCTCCATTTCCTTTGCCTCTTCATGGCCTCTACTTAATCCCATTCCATACTCAAACTCTGAACCTTATTATCCCATAACTTGTTCTGCATCCAAAAGCACTGATTCAGGTAGCCTGCTCTCTGATATCAAACAAATATCCTTTCATATTTACTGTTTAACCATAATGATCAGTCTCAAAGGGGCCCTCCAATTATATTTCTACTGGCACATTGGTCATATTTCTATGGTTGACTTGGTCTCCCTACCCTCTACAATGACTATTTCAAATCTACTTTACTCTCCAACTGCCTTCCTCCTCCAAATTCCCTCCTTATTCAAAGCGTATGACTTTGCCTCCTTCACAAAGAAAGAAGAAGCATCAGTGAGGAAGTTTACTAATAACTGCCCTCATCTAACCCTCTCTTTTTCTACATATATAATAAGGAGGTGTCCCCCCTATCTAAAGCCAACCCTCCACTTGTACTCTGGCTCTTATCTTTCCCAGGTCTTCTCAAGAACTTTACACCAGTGGTTCTTAGAGTGTGTTACCCATAAGGTAAAGTATTGAATACGTCCCAGAAATAAAGACATGTACTACACAAAATGCTAAAGGAAGTTCTTGAAGCAGTAGGAAAACGATACTAGATGAAAATATAAGTCATAAAAAGGAAATATGGTTCAAATATGGTAAATATGTGGGCATTGATGAAAGACAATTGTTTGCTTATTTTAATTTCTTTAAAAATCTACTATTTAGGGACTTCCCTGGTGGCGCAGTGATTAAGAATCCACCTGCTGATGCAGCAGACATGGATTCGAGCCCTGGTCCAGGAAGATCCCACATGCCACAGAGCAACTAAGTCCGTGCGCCACAACTACTGAGCCTGTGCTCTAGAGGCCGCGAGCCACAACTACTGAGCCTGCGAGCCACAACTACTGAAGCTCACATGCCTAGACCCTGTGCCCCACAACAAGAGAAGCCACCACAATGAGAAGCCCGCACACCGCAACGAAGAGTAGCCCCCGCTCGCCACAACTAGAGAAAGCCCGTGCGCAGCAACGAAGACCCAAAGCAGCCAAAAATAAATTAATTAATTAATTTTTTTAAAAATCTACTATTTAAAGCAAAAATAATAACAATGAATTGAGAGATTTATAACATATGTAAAAGTAAAATCTATGACAACAACAATGAAGAGAAAAGGAGAGGATAAATGAAAGTATAATGCTGTAAGATTCTTATGTTATACATAAAGCGGTATAATATCATTTGAAGATAGACTGTGCTAGATGAAGGAAGCATATTATAAACACTAGAGCAACACCTAAAAAATAAAACGAAGAGGAATACCTAATTAGCCAATAGCAGAGTTTTTTTTTTTTTAACTCTTATTTTTTTTTAAAATACTCTATTGAGTATTCTGAAAAATACTCAATACCTCTAAAGGGCTAGGTAGTAAATATTTTAGGCATTGCAGGCCATATGGTCTCTGTTGCAACTCTAAGATTGTAAGACAAAAGCAGCTATAGACAATATGTAAATAAATGGGCATGGCAGCATTCCAATAAAACTTTATATACAGATGGTGGGCTAGATTTGACCTTGGGTGATACTTTGCTGATCTCTGACCTAATAAATTTACCCCTTAATAGCTAGAAAAAGAAGAGAAAAACTAACCCAAAGTGTAGAGAAGAATGGAAATAATAAAAATAAGAACAGAAACAAGTATCATAGAAAACAAACAATAGTGTAAGTTAACAAAGCCAAAATGTGTTCTTTGAAATGAACAACAAAACTGATAAACCCTTAACTAGAGAAAAAAAAGAGAAAAAGAAAGATCACAAATTACCGGTTTAGAAATAAATGAGGGATTACCACAACAGATCCTACAAACATTAAAATGATAATAATGAGGGAATTCCCTGGCAGTCCAGTGGTTAGGACTGCGTGCTTTCACTGCTGAGGGTGCAGGTTCAATCCCTGGTTGGGGAACTAAGATCCCACAAGCTGTGTAGCATGGTCAAAAAAAAAAAAAAAAAGAAAAAAAAAGGGTAAGAATGAAGTATTATAAGCAACTTTATACCAATAAATTTGATGTGTTACACAAAACTGACAAGCTTATTCTAAAATTTGTATGGAAATTCAATGGACTTAAACTGCCAAAACAATTTTTGAAAAAAAAAAAAGTGGAAAATTTACAGCATCTCAAAGATATGAACTATAAGACTTCCTATAAAGGCACAGTAAATAAAACAATATAGAATTAGCATAAAGAAAGACATACAGATGCCTGAAACAGAAATAAAGTCCAAAAGTAAATAAGTAAACACACACAGTGATTTTCAATATAGGGGCCAAGGTAACTGAAGAGAGAAAGGATCATCTTTTCAACAAGTAGCACTGGAACAACTCAACGTCTATTCAACCCTTACATCAAACCATATATAAAACTTAACTCAAAATGAATCACAGACCTAAAGGTAAAAGCTTGAAAAATAAATTTGCTAAAGGAAAACATAGGCAAAAATCATTCTGCATCACAGTAGGCAAACATTTCTTATGTAAAAGATAAAAATGAACTGTAATATTTAAAACCCTTCAAAATTTAAAACTTCTACATGAAAGATACTGTTAAGAAAATGAAAAGGCAAATCATAGAATGGAAGATAATATTCTCAATACACACCTGACAGAAGACTTGTACACAGAAAATAGAAAGAATTCTTGCAATGGAATAAGAAAACAAACAACCCAAAGTTTAAAATATCAAATGATTGGAACATATATCTCACAAAGAAGACATATGAATGACTAATAATAATAAGTATAATAAAAGACGCTTAACATCATTAGTCATCAGTGAAATGCAAAATAAAACCAAAAAAGATACCACTACTCACCCACTAGAACAGATAAACTTAAAAAGACTGACAGTGCCAAGTATTCGCCAGGATATGAAGCTAATGGAACTCAGATTCCACTGCTATTGGAAATGCAAAATCGTGCAGCCCCTTTGGAAAAAGACTTTGGCAATTTCTTAAAATTTTAAACGTACTCTTACCATACAACCCAGAATTTCCACTCCTAGGTATTACCGAAGAGTAGTCAAAACATGTGTCCACATAGGGATTTGTACAAGAATGTTCTTAGCAGCTTTATTCATAATAGCCCAAAATGAAAACAATCTAAATATCTATCAAAAGGTGAATGGATAAACAAATTGCTGTATATCCACAAAAGGGAATACTATTCAACGATATAAAGAAACAACATAGATGAATCTCAAAAATGCTACCCCAAATGAAAGAAGTCAGATACAAATAGTACATATTGTCTGATTCCATTTATGTGAAACCCTAGTAAAAGCAAATCTAATCTAAAGTGATACTGGATAAGTGGCTGCCAGGCTAGAGCAGGGAGAGTGTGAAAAAAAAAAAGGGAATTGAGTGGAAAGGAGTACAAGGAAAATTTGGGGGATTAAAAAAAAAAATGTCCTATATCTTGACTCTGGTGGTACTTACACATATGTATACCTTTGTCAAAATGCTCTGAGCCATGTATTAATATATTTTTTCCTCAGCTAACTTTCAATTCGCTAGTATCTTTTCACTAATGTCTACCCAACGTTCAAATCGTTCACTGAGGTTTTTATGTCAATGATTGTATTTTCATTTCTTGTCTTATATCTACCCATACCTTATTAGAACATTTAAAAAACACTTAAAGTATCTTTTAAAGCACCTGCCAGTACTTTAAGCATTCCTACCACCTCAGATGTAAATGTTCTCATTTGATGTGCAACTCATTTCTTTACATGTTTTGTAATATTGAATTTTGCATAAAAGTCTTTTGTGTGTTCTGTGAGCTACAGAAGCATTCCTCACCGAATATTTTCAAGTTTACCTCTAAAAGGTCACACTGGTTCTACAAGGATTGGACCATTTTGAAGATAATTTCTCAGCTGAATCCTTGGACATAAAAGTAGCATAAACTAAGAACCTACATCCACGTGTAGCACAGCCTGGAGTTCCAATTTCTTTGTGATTTTTTTCCTACTCCGTATCCAGAGTAAATATCAAATCCCCTGTAGCTGGTAGGTAGGGGCTTTCTAGGCCACATTTTCACAGTAGGACAGCCCTTCCAGACCCTAAGGTTCACACAGGCAGCTCTTTTCTAGTCCATAGGGCTTGAAGCCTAGATTTCCCTAATGTTATGATTATCAACTTCAGCCTCCAAATAGGTTTGCACACCCCAATGAGCCATTTAGACTTTACCTCCTCTCACCATTTGCTTTTAGATATCCTTTTTATTTCTAGTACATGAACATTTTTCTCACTTTGTTTTAAGCTTGGCTATATACCCCATAATTCATTTGTTATATTTTACCCAGTTTCTGCTCCACATGTTTGGAGTGAGAAGTCCTTTCATGATAGAAAAACCTTGATACCAAAAAGTGACAAGGACAGTATGAGAGAGATAAATTACAAGATGATTACGATTAGGAACACATATTTAAAAGCCATAGGTGAAAAATTTAAAAACTGAGCAAAGTATTAAAAAAAGAAGTCATCACAACCAAATTGGGTTTATTTCAGGAATGCGACGCTGGCTTAACATTAGAATACTTAATAATGTAATAATTCAAGGGTCAGCAAACTTTAGAGAGGAAATATTTTAGCCTTTGTATGCCACATGCAGTCTGTCACTTATTCTTCTTTGGTTTTGTTTGATTTTTTCATTGTTTATGATCCTTTAAACACGTAAAAACAATTCTCGGCTCACAAGCCATATAAACACAGGCTATGGGCCATAGTTTGCCAATTCCTGATATATTTCAACTTGCTAACAGAATAAGAGAGAAAAATCATATGATTATCTCAGTAGATGCATAAAAATGTATTGATAATATCCAACATCCATTTATGATTTTTTAAATTGTGCATAATCTAGGAAGATAACTCCCTTAACCCGATAAGGATTATCAACTTATAGCAATTTATAGCAACCTATACCAAACTTCCTTCTTAATGGAGAAATGTTAGAAAAATTCTTGTTAAGACTGAGAACAAGATAAGGATGCCTGCTGTCTCTACTTCTCTTCAACATTGTATCCTAGCCATTACAATAAGGAAGGGAAAGTAAATTAAAGGATTAAGGTTTGAAAAGGAGAAACAAAACTGATACTACAGAAGAAATAATATGATGGTCTACATAGAAAACCCTATAAAGTACAGATAAAGTATTATTAGAATTTACAAAGAAGTTTAGCAATGTGGCTAAGATTAATGTATCTCTTTATTCACAATCCGGTTACTTGGTTGAGTTTAGTTTGCAGAAGCTCTTGAAGAAATGTAATTAGGCAAGCTCCCTTCCAGAGAAAATTTCATCTTAGTTTCTACTTAGACACTACTGACCTGAGATTACAAAACCCCAAAATGTAAACAGTGGTGTTGTTAGATAAGTTATGAGTAACTTGTTTTCTCTTCTTTATTTTCCATATCTTCTATTCCTGATCTTATTTTGTTTTTATACAGAAGCAGCAGCAATACAGTTTATTTTTTAAAAGAAGTTATACACAGGACACACAAAAAAACTGTGTTTAAGTATTACTGAAAAGCACAAAAGAATATTCATCAAGCATATACTTACTTTTCAAACAGTATCTTAATTAATTCTCATAAAAATTCTGTAGCTTTAAGTATCATGATGCCTAATTTTGCAGAAGAGGAAACTGAGGCTCAGAAAGGTTATTTGCCCAAGTGACAGTACTGGGATTTGAATTTGAAAATACTTGTTCCAAGGCCAGTGCTTTTTCCACTGAACCACACTGCCGCCCACAAGACAGCGTTTTCACATTACCACCTGCTAGATCTAACTAAGAGATAGTAATTAAACAATTCTCCACTCCTGACAACAATATTTAAGCTACTGACATTTTAAAGAAATTAATATGAACAGCTTTTTTATCTGCTGATAGATACTATACCTAAACTCAACTACAAGCTATTTCAAAAAGAAAAGACGCCAATATGAGTTAAATGCTTTTTCAAAGCATGGCTAATTACTTTATCTATTAATGGGACATGAAGCATAAAAATGTTGTCCAGTGACCAATATAATTATAAAAATGATCAACCTGACTAGCAATCAAAGAAATAAAATTCAAGTAACAATGATATATATATTGATCAAATTGGCAAAAAAAATTTTTAGTAGTAATAGCCAGCTTGGGTAAAAAGTGAAATTCTCATGGATTTTAGGAGAGAATGTAAAAATCTGCTGTAGGCCAGTTGATAATACTTACACTTTAAAACACATGTGGCTATAGACCTAGTAATTCCTTACCTAGGAATTAATCCTGAGGAACTAATTGCAAAATGTGTATAAAGATTTAGCTACAGGGCTGCTTATCTTAGAATTACTTATAAGAGCAAAAAAGAAAGAAATAATAAAGAAAAGGAAACTGAAATAAATCTAAATCTACCTAATTAAACTGAGAACTTTGGTTAATGATTTTTAATACATTTTTTTAAAAACTACATCCCAGTTTCAACATTTACAGGTGAGGAGACTCTGAGCAAGTCCAATGAACTCTCTCAATTTCATCGAAAAGAGTGAGAACAATAATAGTACCAATTTCATAGGGGTAGTTTAAGAATGAAACAAAACAGTTCATGTAGAGACCACAGCACAGAGCTTGGCCTATGTATGCTGTCCGTCAGTAATATAGTTAACGTCGTGATTAGGAAGGCAGATATAAAATCTGATTCCCTAGGTTTGTAACTTACTAATGGTTGTGCAAGTTATGTGCCTCTCTGTATCTCAGTTTTCTCTTCTATGAAATGAGAATAATCCCATAGAGTTTGTGTGAGGATTATATGAGATAAGTATTTACAAAGTATTTAGCCCAGTGCTTGGCAAACAGGAAGCTCTCGACAAATTTTGACTTTTATTATTAGCATTTGTATTAGTATTGAATAAATATATATTATTTTTATAATAAATTATATACCAACTCTGAGTTGTTTACTGTATTAGGTATGATACATGATACCTACTATATAGGCTGTGTTACATCATGTTGGTTTTCCTGGAATTCGTTGTTCCATTCCAGTGTGTATAACCTCACCAGTAAAAATTTTACACATACTATAATCATAATCTATTATTCTATTACATCTTATAGACAACATTTCCAAAAGATATCATAGTCCTAAATCCATTAATGAAGTTTTCTAAATGACAATTATTTTATTGTAACTTCTTTTTTCCCTTCTAAACACCTTTCCCACAAATAAATGACAGGGAGACCAACTCTTTCTAACCAAATCCCCCTCCTCCTCAAACCCACACTTAATATAAGAATCAGAGAGACCTAGACCCAAAACCTTTCACATCCAAAAGACATGTGGATTTTCAATGTCTGGAGGGCATAAAACAAGAAAAAGAAAAGAACTAACTAAGGACAGGAAGAAATGAAGATAAGTGAAACAAAGAATAAAATTATTACTGGAAAAATCTCTACTTGGTTTCCAACCGGCAAAACCTACTTCCACATTTTCAATACATGTGAATGCAAGCTTGGAATTGAGGTCCCAGAACCATGTTTCATTGCATCCTTATAAGTTCTTTTTCTTTTTTTAATAAATTTATTTGTTTATTTATTTGTTTGTTTATTTATTTATTTATTTAATTTTTGGCTGCATTGGGTCTTCGGTGCTGCGCGCGGGCTTTCTCTAGTTGCAGCGAGCGGGGGCTACTCTTCATTGTGGTGCACGGGCTTCTCATTGCGGTGGCTTCTCTTGTTGTGGAGCATGGGCTCTAGGCGCACGGGCTTCAGTAGTTGTGGCATGTGGGCTCAGTAGTTGTGGCTCACAGGCTTAGTTGCTCCGCGGCATGTGGGATCTTCCCGGACCAGGGCTCGAACCCGTGTCCCCTGCATTGGCAGGTTGATTCTTAACCACTGCGCCACCAGGGAAGTCCCATCCTTATAAGTTCTTACAGAATAAAATTTCGTATCTTGGGATCTCTTCCCTGTTCAAGAGATGTACGTGATTCCCTCAAAGACCCACACCTGGAAGAAATAAACCCTTATGCAAGGCATGTTTTCCTACCTTAACAGCTTCTCCAAGAGTTTGGTTTTTGTCAGCTTCCTCACTGGAATGTAATTCAAGCCTATAATTCAACTCCTGTAGTTGCTGTGCCTGCTCATTCAATAGCATTTGAGCCTGCTGTTCCCGTAGTAATGCATTATTCAATTCTTCACATGCACTTTCAAACTTCTCATGGGTGATCAATTTCTGAACAAAGCAAAAAAATTTTAATTATAAGCTAACTGCATTGTTGTATCATTTAACCTTCAGAACTCTATTTGCTAACATAAAGAGTATAATACAAACATTTCTAAATATCTGATATATGACAAAAGTACAATTCGTTTTTCTTAATTTCCTAAGTCAAGATAAAAAACATCACTCTGATTTTTTTTTTTTTTGGCCGTGCCATGCAACATGCAGTTCCCCAACCAGGGATCGAACCCACGCCCCCTGTAGTAGAAGCGTGGAGTCTTAACCACTGGACCACCAGGGAAGTCCCACATCACTCTGATTTTTAAAGCACAACAGCTATACTCCCAAAGTTATCATTTTTAGTCAAATAAGATCTCAGGAAACATTCATGTTCTAAGTAAATCCATAATGCTCGGTTTAAATCTTGATACATGAGCACTTTTTATAAAGATAACGATGTGGGAATTAAAGCTTTTAACAAGTTCAAATGCTTTTAAAGGATTACCTGAAAGTCTGTGTTCAGTGTATGTTACCATTCAGGTTTCCCTGGTCAAACTACCCTCCTTGGAGAGTCCTTACCACACCATACCTCTCTCACTCCTACCACCACTCACACTATTGCCATCTTCTTGTATTTTCTTCACAGCCATTATCATTATCTAAATTCACCTCAGATGGTTGTTCACTTTTTTATTGCCTGTCCACACCCTTCCACCAACCACACATTTAAGGATGTGAGCTCCACAGGGCAGAGACCTCCTTCAGCTTCCTCACCCATCACACAGAGGAGTGCCTGGCATTCAGTAGCTTCTCAGTAGGTATTTGCTGAATAAAAGAATATCTATTCATATAGAAACACCTGCCAATAAAACTCTGCACAACTTCTACAATATCATGACTGCATCTGCTCTGGAATAACTGACAGTTCTAGAGAGGGGCCATCTCTGAAGGGGTATGGAATCCAGGACAGGACATACTTGTATTATCTCCTGTGCAAAACTCTTAAACAAACAAAGATTAGTTACAACA
Source organism: Balaenoptera borealis (assembly GCF_965194805.1). NCBI lineage: Eukaryota > Metazoa > Chordata > Mammalia > Artiodactyla > Balaenopteridae > Balaenoptera > Balaenoptera borealis. The sequence goes on from NC_138865.1 coordinate 57,635,784, forward strand.
AATGGCAAGAGACACCTTGATCTTGAGGTACAAAGAATAGAAATGTTTCACAAATGGTAGGTAACCTGAGAAATATATGTGGAAAACTAAAGGAAACCACGCAGGTCTCTTAATCACACTAAGTGTATAGAAATCTATTTAAGACATAACTTTCCCATTGTTGAAAAGAATTTGAGGTGTCAGCTTTTTAACATCCCTCTATTCGCTAATGGCACAACACTTCTCTGGGTCTTGTGAACAAGTATTTTTGTACTTCTTCCTTTTACTTGTTATGCTGTTTTAAATTATCACTCCTTGCCATCAAAACATTCTGTTCTTTGCAATCCACTTGGCCTCTATAAATGAAGATCCCCATCATTTTGCAGGACTTCTTCCCACTCTTCCAAAATTTTTCCTTTACCTAAAAACTTAGCTAATGTTAGCCTTTCTCTTGTCCATATATCCCTCCCAGAGACTGGCGCAATTCTGTTCACTCTTCTGTGACTAAATAGGGTCAAACAAGTATAGCAATGCAGAATAAGAAAGAGATAGTGTGTGAAAGCAGTTGTATGGAGCTTAAACCAAAAACAATAAAAAAGATCATGGGAGTTAGCTATTAAAGAACACCTGTCAGTAGATGATCATGGGAGTTAGCTATTAAAGAACGCCTGTCAGTAGATGAACATGATATTCCAAAACAGCGCAGGTACTAAATCACTTTTGGTGGGCAGGATGTGTCCCTTTATGTTACAATTTTAGATGAACTATAAGAAGCTATTTTGTTTGCCTCCTGTATACTTCGCCTGAAATAAATGAAAGATGATGGTTGCAGGCACACTCCCTGATTTTTAAAGAGGAAAATAGCATCATTTTCCCATCTATTCTGTTTTTAGTAAAACGATCCTTTATTAACATAGCTGGATGTGAACATTAACCACTTTAGTGAAGTGGTTAAAAGTTTGTGTTTTGGAGTCAGAATACCGAGGTTCAAATCCTGTCATTTCCACATACTAACTGTGTGACTTTTGGCAAGTTACTTAGCTGTTCTGTGCCCTACATTCCTCATCTGTTAAAAAAAAAAAAATGGATAATAATATTATTGAATTATTATTGATAAGAGAGGACTAAATGAATCAACACCTTAAAGTGCTTAGGGCCAGTGCCTGATACATGTTCAATATGATCATTAAATGTTAGAAATCATCACTTTATAACTTTATACTACATAATTGGATGTCAAATATAAAAATTACATACATCATTCCTTCAATTATTATTTCAATTAATCCTATTTTTATTTCTACACTTCAGGGGAAGAAATTCACACTAAACATTTCTTGGAACACGTTCTTTGCTCTTGCTGCGAGCCAGTTACTCAACCAAAGTTTATTTGCCATAGCAGTTAACCATCCTAACTACAGCTTAATCATTTTATATACTTTCAGTCACAGTATACATTTTAACAGGGCTATAAGCTCTGCTGACACAATCAGTACTCCGTTAAGCATCTGGAATAAATCTTTTTTTTCAATGTTTTTTGAGATGATTTTAATGATGCTGTGCTTTTTATTTAATTGACACACAACACTGCTTAAATTTAAGATGTACAATGTATTCATTTGATACACTTCTAACTTGCAAAACAATTACTACTGCAGCCCTAGCTAACTCTATCAAGTCACATAATTATTACTTCTTTTTTGTGGTGAGAACATTTAAGTTCTAGTCTCTTAGCAAATTTGAAATGTATAATACAGTACTGTTGGGGAATTTTAGAAGGGAAGTTTTCTAAAGAAAAAGAAATTCTATTAATGGGATTTGATTATTTGAAAAAGGAAACATAATAAATAGTTAAGGAAAACAAACATATATATTTGCCCTGTGATATTTAATATACATATTATATGTATATAATACATATTTTATATCAGAGGAGAGCTCACCAAAGCCATAGTTTTTAAATCATATATACTTACTGACTGCTTAAATTCATTTAACTGCATCTGAAGACCCTGGGTTTTGTCAAGCTCTTTCTTCAGTTCATTCACATTTCGTTTCATTTCTGTGACCTCTAAGCGTAGTGAGCGGCGCTCCACTTCTGCTGTGTGCAGTCTTTGTGTAAATCCAAATATTTGCTTCTGTAATGATGCTGTGCTTTTCTATTGTCAAATAAGAGCAATTTTATAAAAACTCACTTCAGATTTACTAGTAAGTCCATAGCAATGGTCATTTTACCAAATTAAATGTAACTTAGGTTATACAGAAAACAATGCCAGCTCTTACTAAAACTTAAAGTGAAAGCTTTATTTTTTTATGTGACCAATAATTTGCCTTATATGAAGTGAAAAATGAACAAATGAAGAAAAGAAATAATCTAGATGGCTAGAAAACAGAAAAGATAATTGTTTATGTCTCACACAATTCTGTTGCAGTATATTCGTACAGAACAGTTAACTCAGAACTCATGCCAGAACTTTTGTATTTTGATATTATGGACACTTATTTGGAAGTTCTTTTATTTATCATATTAAACTATTACATGAAATCTAAAAGAAATCTACCTACACTCGTGTACAACTAATATAAACTACAAATAAATTTGATTCAGAATTAAATTTGCAAGTCCTAAAATCCCTATATAATGAAATTTCGTACATACCAAAATGGGCACATGGCCACGTAGACCGTATTTCAGGGCCAGTGTGTTTACTTTATGAAGTCCACGGGCCAGCTTCTGAACCAGGGAATCTTTTTCCACATATGTAATACTCCTGTTGCTGTGCAAAGGTATACTGTCCATTGCCAGATTAATTTTATCCATGAGTTTTGCAAAAGAATTCTTGGCTGCTCCTATAAGCAAATGTCCACAAATTCTGGAATTTGGATCTTCAAAGAAAAAGAAAACAAGCACAGAAAAATACGAATTGTCTCTTGTTCATTTCACAACACTGCCAGTCACAACACAATGAAAATATTTTCTCAGTTATATCATTCCCATCCACCTGTAGTAATCCATTCAAGAAGTCCCCACCTATATCAACTTTCACTATGTAAGAAATAGCCCACCTACTAAATAATGTATCTAAAGAAAATCTGCATGTATTTACAGTATGTCATTCATACTGAACACTATGACACTAAAAAATCATCATCACTCCTTTCTTTGTTTTAAAACCTAACAAATTCATTTTCTATTTACAACTACTGAAGCTTATTACCTTAATGGCACACTATTTATATTCTCAGACAAGAAAATATAACTTGCCTTATTCCAAGGCAATTAAAATTTTACAACTACAATTACTCATTTCCCCGTAGGATTTTGGTAATCATCCCTCTCATATAATGGACTTACGGTCCCAGCATATCCAACATGGCCTGCTTACTGCTAGATTCATCAGGTCTGTAATTAATAATTGTATTTAATGTTGATAAATAAAATTGTCAGTGTTCTTTATACTAATTGGTATTCCAAATAATGGTTAATAGGTTTATTTATGCCTTAATAAAAGTCGTGTAATTTAGTTTTCCCTCTGCTAGGCAGGTCTTAATCTGTCATTACTTGTGTTACAATACTATCCGTGTAAAATGATGAACATGGAGAGACTCTTTAAATTCTGTAGTATACCACTCTACATTTCAAGAACCTCTGCTGTTGGGAGGTAGTTTAAATCTTATCTTTATATCATGAGCACAAAAAGCATATTTGGCCAGTTTTATCCAAGAGGAAAATGTTCCATAATTCTAAGAACACATGGCTCAACACTGAAGAGCAGCACTGACTGAGAAGGTGATCCATCAGTGGTTTTCTATGTCAGAAAAAACCACCTCACAGAAGCTAGATAAAAGCTCATTGTTCTAGGAAATTTTCAGGAATACAAAAATAATAAAGTTTTCACAGATAAAGAGCCTTTAGAAGCAAAAATCAACTATAATTAAATTTTAATGAATAGTGGTTTTTTACTATTTCACAGCAATGTGTTGTATAGACACTAACCACTCTGAGAGGTGAAATTAAGTGGCAAGATAATTCCATAAGGCATTCCTTTGAATTTTTAAGAAGTGGGAAAGAGGCATACACTCTAAGTTCCTGACTGCTACTCTCGATGAATTACAGAAAAAGCACTAAATAATTTTATGCTTTGATGAATAAGAAGTATTTTTACGATATACTTCACATCATACAGTATAGAGTACAATTAATTCAATATTAAATAAATGAAGAAACAAAAAAAATCCTCTAGCGACATAGTTATAGAATTATTTGTATAATGATACAGAAGAGAAAAAAATGTCACTAAAATTCCTCATGTCTAAACTTGTCTAGACTAGTTAAAATGTTTGACTTGTTACATTTAACAAATTCTTGTTTATGCTAAATACATTTGTTAATCACTTTTCCCCTATCTAATAGCATGTCTTTCAAGAAAGAAGAGGACTCTATGTTCTGCAAATACCTTTTCCAATAGAAGGGGCAATATTGCACATCTAAGGTTAAAATCTTCAAAACAAATTCACAGAGAATTGTTTCGACCAGTAGTTCTAAACCTGTGAACTACAGATCTTGAGGCAGTGGGAAGGGGAGGTTGAAAAGTTATTATAAGAGTTCCACCACTTTCAACTGCAGTATTGTCATTTGACCTTTATTTAGCCCTAAAAAAAATGTAGCATGAATAATATATGCTTATGATGTTGTGAGTGATAAAATTAAAAGTCCTTCAAAACATTGCAGAAGTCAACTGCTGCTAAAAATACAACTAGTGTGTGGGAAGAGCAGTCTACAATGTGTTTTCTTATTAAAATGGAATCCTCACACTCAGATTGAGAAAAACGCCTTTAATGAAAAAAAGGGAATAGTCAGTAATTATTTAATTAATATGTATGTAAATATGTCATTATTTAATTTAATAATGTGAGTCATGAATATAATAATAATAATAATGCCTAATGGTAATAATAACGTTAGAAATGTTAATCACGAGTAATGTTAACTGCATTAAAATTCGACTCAGTTCTAGACAGTTGGGAACATTTTCTCATCCTTGACACCTCCATCTTTCTTGCCATCTCCCTCACATCCAATCACATCACATTTCTACCATCTATTCAATTTTTTCTGTGATCATGGCATTGTCTCACCTATGTTCTTACAAGGGTCTCCCTACTCTTCTCCAGTCATTTCCCCTCTTCTCCAGTCATTTCCCCTCTTCAATCCATCCTCCACCGTAGAAAAAATGACTTCTAAAACACAAATAGGATCTTGTCACAACCCCTGCTTAAGCTCCAATGAGTCTCTTCAGATCTGGGAATAAATTTCAAACTCCTTAAACATGGCTCATAAGGTGCTGCATGATCTGATCCCTGCTTACTTTTCCAGGAGCATCTTTCACTATTACCCCTTTCATGTACAACTCCTTTCAAGGGACCCCAACACATCACAATCTTAGAGCACTCTTCTGAGCAAAAAAATGCCTGTGTCTTCAAAGAGCTGTAATTTGAAAATATGAATCAGTTTTCAAACTTGGGAGCCAATCATTAAGGTAAGATTCAAAACCGTGTTCTATCTAAAGATGAAACTAAAAATACTATGAAAAAAAGCCCAAAATACTATTTTCAAAAAGTAATAAGAGAATGTCTTACCATATTTTAAAACTTCAAGAAATACTCATGAAAAGGGCAGTATGATACCGATACCAGAAGAGACAGGAAGACTAATGGAATTGACTGGAGAGACAGGAAATAGATCCAAGTACGTATAATAAATATATACTAAATGGCATATCTTAATTCACTAGGTAAAAGATAGATGATGGAATTAAAACGTAGTGGGACTAGCTGGTCATCCATACACAAATAAATATTATTAATTTCCTCACTACTTCTCTGGAAATAATTCCAGATAAAATCCAAGATTTAATGTAAAAATCAAAAATACTAGACCAAAATATGAGCAACACCACCTGAGGTGAGGCTAGCCTTCCTAAATAAATCACCAAAAGAAAAACCATAAAGTAAATGATTAATAATGTTAATCATATAAAAATGCACAAACAAAATTAAAATACAAACTGGAAAAATTATTTACACTATATGGCAAAGTGCTAATATGTGTGATACACGAGGAGTTCTTATAATTCTATAAGAAACACACACATACCCATATATGAACATAATGAGATAATTTGTAAAAGAATATGAATGGGTGTAGAACAAATGAAAAGATATGCAACCGAACAGTCAAAATTACAAATAAGGAATGATATAGTTTCTTTTGCCTTTCAAATCGATAAAAATAAAAAAGATTGTTAAAACTGCATGTACCAAAGGCATTATGAGAAAGCCAGAACTCTCAGTACTGTTCATGGGAGTGTAATGCAAAGCAACTTTTACAAAAGGCGGACTGGCAATACTTTCCAAACGTAAAATATGCAAACTCATTTCTGAGGAGTTTAGCCAAGGAAATAATTGCACAAGTATAAAATGATTTTATGTACAAACATGTTAATTATAGCATAGTATATTATAATATTAATTAAAATAGTAAAAAAATATTAAAAAATGCCAATATCCATCAACAGGGAATTTTCAGAGTAAACTATATAAACAATGAAATAGTATGTGATCAAATAAAATTAATGATGTACACCTACCTTATTGACATGGAAAGACATTTATTATCCAGTGAGTAGGAAAAAAATTATGATGAGGCATGATTGTATGACTCCCTCATATAAAACTGGGTGTGTTTGTGTGTATACCTGTTGGTACACATGTCTGGGAGATTTGTAGAAATCATTAAAGTGTTAAGAATGATTGGGGGGCTTCCCTGGTGGCGCAGTGGTTGGGAGTCTGCCTGCCAATGCAGGGGACACGGGTTCGAGCCCTGGTCTGGGAGGATCCCACATGCCGCGGGGCAGCTGGGCCCGTGGGCCACGGCTGCTGAGCCTGCGCGTCTGGGGCCTGTGCTCCGCGGCGGGAGGGGCCGCAGCAGTGGAGGGCCCCACGCGCCGCGATGGGGGGTGGGGTGGCCGCCGCTCGCTGCGGCTTGGGGGGGCCCCTCGCGCAGGGGCGGAGACCCAACGCAGCCAAAAGTGAGTAAATATATAAATAAATTTTTTTAAAAATTAAAAAAAAAAGAAAAGAATGATTGGGGATGGCCTTTTGGGTGATTTTATTTCTTCTGTGCAGGTTTCTATACTGTGTGAAGTTTTTATACCAAGCATAAACACTTTTCCAGAAATAACAAAACTATTTTTAAAAGCACTGTATACTGTCTTCCTCATTCATTCATTAAACAGCTAGCTATAGGGCAACTCATATGCATGAAGGCACTGTGTTAGGCAATGTGGAGAGGAGATCTATAACACTGATTAAGAATCAGTAGCTCCTGTTTCTATCAGTGTTATTTATAAATAATACTATAGATACAAATGCCCAATAATAGAACTACTCAAAAACATATCTTGATTTAGACAAATGGTATTTAGGGGAATGATCATCAAAAGCAGGGGTTCTTGGACTTCCCTGGTGGCGCAGTGGTTAAGAATCCACCTGCCAATGCAGGGGACACGGGTTCGAACCCTGGTCCGGGAAGATCCCACATGCCGCGGAGCAACTAAGCCCATGCGCCACAACTACTGAGCCTGCACTCTAGAGGCCGCGAGCCACAACTACTGAGCCCACATACCACAACTACTGAAGCCCATGTGCCTGGAGCCCATGCTCCGCAACAAGAGAAGCCACCACAATGAGAAGCCCACATACCACAAGGAAGAGTAGCCCCTGCTCGCTGCAACTAGAGAAAAGCCTGCGCACAGCAACAAAGACCCAACACAGCCATAAATAAATAAATAAATAAATAAATAAATAGTATGCGGTTTTTAAATAAAACAGGGGTTCTTGCTCATTTTTTGTCCCATGTATACCCTTGATAGCCTAGTAAAATCTATGGATCCCCTTCTTAGCATAATACTTTTAAACATGTTAAGTCAAAATACATAGGGTTACAAAGGAAGCAAATTTTATTAAAATGCAGTTTTCAAACTATTTTAAGTTTTATTATAAATATATTATGCATAAGACAATACATTTAAAATATAGACTGAAATTTTTTTAAAAGACATAGCATGGTAAAAGTTGTTGCTTAGCCAAACTAAGAATATTGAACTATGAGGTGATCTTTATGAAGGCATCAAACATGTCATGCTGGACATCAAATATTTTTATCTTTTTATTTTTTTATATTTAGAAGTGATTAAAATCCTGATCCACAAATATATACTGCTGAAAATGTAATTAAAGTTCCTATAGTTCACTTTACAAGGTATAGGTAGGCATCTCTCAAAAAATACTAGAGTACTCCAAGACTCTTAAATTCTTAACATATACACACTACTATATGTAAAATAGACAACCAACAAGAACCAACTGTATAGCACAGGGAACTACACTCAGTATTTTGTAATAACCTATAAGGGAAAAGAATATATATATATATATATATATATATATATATATGTATAACTGAATCAATTTGCTGTACACTTGAAAATAACACAGCATTATAAATCAACTATACTTAAATAGAAAAGTAAAATTTAAAAAAAGAAAACCTATTGTGGAAAGTTTTTTGTTCAAAAGTCAGTGAGTTCATCTTTGGCTAGGTAAACTTATTCAATAAGTTTATGTCAGAAAGAAAAACGATTGTGAATCTATGGTTCAAATTTGATGCTATGAAGATAGAAGGAACTTAAGTAGCACTTTTGAAAGAGTTCTAAAGTGTTTCCAGGTGCTTGCAGGTTGCGCTTTCAAAGAAATAACAGAATTTTTTACTTAGGGAATATTGGAAAGCAACATAGACATGAAGAATATAGAAGCTCAACTGGATGGATGAACAACTACTAGGTGTAGAATTGTCCTGATACATGGCCAGCTACATTGCACCAGCATCCATCTGTACATAGCAGACTGTGATTACATACCATGTATGTGATGAGTCTCCTGATTACTGATCATCAAAGATGAGCATAAACAGTATCTGGAGATAGCTGCAACAGCTGTATTAGAACTTGAAAATATCTGTAATTCCTATTCGTAAATAAGTCACCATGCTGCTAATATTATCATGGTCTGTCATCACCATTCATAATTGAAGGAAATGTTCATTAATGGTTAGTGAAACAAGATGTAATTATTTTCCATCCAAGTCCACAGAAGCTCCCCCTCTGAATTCTATCCATGGACCATTTTGAGAAGGGTTCTATGAACCCCAGATTAAGAGATCCCTTATCTAAGGAATATACTACACAATCATAAAACTGTATCCTTCAGCCTCTACTTCTCCGTCAACTTAAATAATAAGAAAGCTGCATACCTGGACTACTCCACTCAGAGAACCATAATATAATATGCTCTCAGTTTTCACTGAAGACAAATATAAGCAACACTAACAAGAAAAAAACTTCTGCATCTTCTATGAAGTAGCTTTTAAAGATATAAACTGTGAATGTTATTCAATATTTTCAATATGATAATCCATGTAATAAATCCCTCTTAGGGTTTAGTAGCAAAAAAAAGTATTAATGGTTTGCTCCGTATGTTTGGAGAAATAAGAGAGCATCTCATATCTGGGGAACAACAAGCAGCTCAGTTTAGCTGAACTGTAGGTTTATCAATGAGAGTACAGGGAGGTGAGACTATACAAATAAATGAGAATCAGATCAAGAAAGGTCTTGTATACCAAGCTAAAGTGTTGATTCATAAAGTAGGAAATGAGGAACAATACTGCTGCTGATACAAAGATATGTGACAAACCAGGCACTGCCAACATGCAATAACTCGTTTAAACCCTTACAATAGCCAATGAGATGGTACAATTATTATAGCCATTGAAAATAAGTGCAAGAAAAAGAACAATGAAAAATGGTACACAGAATGACCCAGTCATATTGGAATACACACAAAACAACTTGAAAGAAGTATACACAAATATTAATCATACTCTCAGGGAGATTACAGGAGCTATCTTATAGTGATATTTTACAAATACCTGTAAGCTGCCATAATTTTTTTTCTGGAACAAGATGGAGGTTTAAAATATTTTTAAATATACATGTATTATTTTAGAATAGATCTGAGAGGAAATTTTTTTTTTCTTTTACAAAAATCTTAAAAAATAATTGTGCCGTTTTGTTAGACAGTATCTGGATATTCAACTAAATCTTCTAAGAAAAGGCTCTTAAAAGTTTTCTACAAACTGCCTATAAGTTGCAAAATATGTTAAAGCCTCATATATGTTTCTTAAAATAATTTTGATTTTGTATATTATTTTAACAAATAAATATATTCTATGAAAATTGTGACACTGGAATTTTACACAGTCATGAACACTTCCAAGGATAAATTATTCATTCAAAAATTGTTCTTAAGAATGATAGGCAAATAAATTTTAATTTAGAAAACAAAAATTCTTTCACATTTTCCATATGCTTGAAAATTCTCAGAATAAAATGTTTGAAAAAATATGGGAAAATGCAAGAATAATAATTTTAAAAGTCACAAAATAAAAGTCAGTAAGTTAAGTGTGGCTCAAACTAGACACTAATAGCTCAAGTACTAAAAATGATCCACGGGTCAGATTGTACTTGTTTCAATTTCAGATATGAGTGAAATTATGTGTATAACAAAATTCTCTAAATTACTTCTTCTCACACTTTACTGTGGTTATAAATCATCTTGTTAAAATGCAGATTCTGGCTGAATAGCTCTGGAATAGAGTCTGAGACTGTGCATTTCTAACGCCCCATAGTTAATGCTGATGCTGCTGGTCGACGACCACACTTGGAGTAACACATCTCTTTTTATTCTTTGTTAGGATTCACTAAAGCCTTTAAGTTTTAAAATATATACTAACAACTACTTATTAATACAAATATCTTTACTTAGTGCTTTGAACTTCCTAATATGAAACCTCAGTGTTGTGCCGAATACAACCTAGATTTCTGAGTTTTACCTGGAAGAGCTGCTATGACCTCTACAAAGTTAACTCAAAGTATACGATGAAAGAAAGCTATGAGTAGTAATAGCAGGGGCATGTATATTTGAGTCATCTATCCTCTAGATAATTAAAATTCAGTTATAATTGAAATGCGTAAATGTGTAAGAAAATGGATGAACATTCTACTCATAACCATCTACTCCTGTATTTGTTCAGAGATATTTCAAAGCAAATCAGCACAATTGTTTCTATCTCGAGAAATTCAGTCTGAACAAGTCATATAAAAATGCTCAGCTATCTATAGGGTTCTTTAGTCCATTCCTATAATGATTGATATCCCAGCCCTTCAGTGGAAGTAACATTCTCCCCTGTTTGAGGTAAATGATCTCTTGCAGGCACACCATTTGGATACCTGGAAGAGGTAATTTATCTCAAGTGGGCAAACACTTCAATGAAAGCAAGAAGGTTGCCACCTGTCCAGTATTTACAGAGACAACATGGAAACTGGGGTCTTTGCCCACTGCCTGTAAATACATCGTCAAAGTTTAAGAAGGCAGCAGTGGCATCTACCTTTAGCAAACACCTCACTTTCTGAGCAATGAATTCAAGCTACCACTATTGAACTTCCAGTTTCAGAAAAAGGTATAAACTAATATACAGGTCCCACTGAAATGTCAGTGCACAAAAAAGAGATAACACAAAATTTATTGGACAATTACATATACAAGGGACTTGGCTGAGAAAGTTACATTTACTCCAAATAACTCTATGAGCTAGGAACCGCCCTTAGCCAAATTTTACAGATGGATGAAGAAGGATGAAATGATTTTCCCAATGTCACACACATAGTAAGCAGTGGAACCCAGATTCAAATCTAGAATCCAGGTTCTTAATCCATATTCTACTGCATATCCGACATGTTTCATTTTCTATCCTAGACAATTTTAAAACTTTCTCTCCTAATTAGTTAATAGTATAATTCAGGACTTACTCTAAAAAGATAAGCACCTAACTTTTCAAAAGAGTAATTTACTGATCTTTTTTTGAACAATGATAATAGGAGAAGCAATAGTTACTATTTAATATATTAAAAGCTACTACTTGCTATTGCCATACATGTACTAGTTTTCCTGGAGCTAAAAAGAAAAAAGTGAAAATGAATGAGATAATGCCATTTGCAGCAACATGGATGGAGCTAGAGATTATCATGCTAAGCAAAGTAAGTCAGAAAGAGAAAGACAAATACCATACAATATCACTTATATGTGGAATATAAAGTATGATGCAAATGAACTTATTTACAAAATAGAAACAGACTCACAGACAGAGAAAACAAACTTATGGTTACCAAAGGGGACGGGATGGAGGGATAAATCAGGAGTTTGCGATTAGCAGATACAAATTACTAGAGGTAAACTAGGTAAGCAACAAGGTCCTACTGTATAGCACATGGAACTATATTCAATATCTTGTAATAAACTATGATGGAAAAGAATATGAAAAAGATTTTATTTCCATATATATGAATCACTTTGCTGTACACCAGAAACTAACACAATATTGTAAATAAAAAGAAAAAAGTGACAGTGATGCCATCAATACGTAGTCCCGACATGTAATATGATTTAAATTTTCAGCAAGTTCTTCAAAAAGAAAGACAGAAGGAACAGAGAAGAAAAATCAGAGTTCTAAGAAATATCCTCTTTCATTTCCGAATTTTCACATTTCCTAAATAGACTTTCCCAAGATTTTGCCATTTCAATTTCCCACATGGCTGAAAGAATTAAGATACTATTCATAGTATTAGATGATTCAAGGGACAAGGAATCAATTGCAAATCAAAGCTGAACTGATATTCTTGATACCTGCTCTATGATGAAAACCTCCTTTTGTAAATTGGTTAAATAGATGAACGAATGCCCAACTGATATATATTACCCAGACATTACAATCATTCTCTAGAAGATTATTAACAGAAATAGAGAAAAATCCTCAAAAAGTATGATATTTTTTAAACTATAGCTATGATAGTATATCATAAGCAAAGCACAGCATCACTTCTGTGATATTCTTGCTGAAAATGCATAAGCTAAATCTGATCATGAGGAAACAAATCAAAATTAAGGGATATTCTAGAAATAATTGGCTTGTAATCTTCAAGGTCACAAGGGTCAAGGAAAAACTGAGGAACTCTTCCATACTGAAGAAGACTAAAGAGACATGACTAAATGCAACACATAATTCTAAACCAGATCCTCTTGCTAAAAAAGACGCGGTTGGGACAAATAGGGGAAGTTGAATGTAGTCTGAATGGTAGAAATGTATCAATGTTGGTTTCCTGATGTTGATCATGGCACGCTGGTTACGTAGAAGAATGTCTTTGAAATACATGCTATAATACGAGGGAGTGATGGGGCATCATGTGAGCAACTTGCTCTCAGACTATTCAGGAAACAGAATTCTCTGTTGTGAACTACTTGCAACTTTTCCATAAGTTTGAGGGTATTTCGGAATAATTTTTAAATGAAGATATTAAAGAGTATGTAGCCTATGATATCATTTATATCATTTGTTAGTCTGCTAGTGGATGGATGAGTAGGTGGCACGAAGGAAGGAAGGAAGGGTGAATGGATAGAGAGAAAAAGATGTATAAAACAGATTGGAAGAACACATAAGAACACATAAAAATGCTTACATTAACTATCCCTATATGATGGGAAAATATGTTTGTTTTTGTTTTGTTATTGTTCTCTGATTTATTTCTTTTCCAAGTTTTCTGAATTGACCTGTTTTCTCGTATAATGGAGGTAATAGAAGTGGAGGTAATTTGAAAAAAAAGAACAAACAAAAACAATCCTCTCTACTGCAGATGTTGATTAGCTGATTCATTCCATCCACAAACTCTTCCTTCTCTTTTGTCAATCTCCAGGTAGCCATCTAGGGAGAATCATGTGACCCAGCTCAGGCCAATGAAACAATAGCAAAAGTCTGCTGGGGAAGCTTTGGGGAAAGCTTTTGCCTTCCTGATATAAAGGGATATATTCAGCAACACATGTCTTCATATTTTTAACAATTTTCTTGAGATATAATTCACACACAATATAACTTACCCATTTAAAGTGTACAAATCCATGGTTTTTAATATAATCACAGTTATGCAGCCATCACCACAAGCAATTTTATAAAATTTTAGTCACCCCCAAAAGAAACTCCATATCTATTAGCAGCCACGTCCCATAACCCCCAACCCCTCCCCAGCCTTAGGCAGCCCCTAATGTACTTTCTGTCTCTAGATCTGCCTAATCTGCATATTTCAAATAAATGGAATAACATGCTATGTGATTTCAAATAAATGGAATCATATTATATACAATCTTTTGTGACGTAGCATATTGCTTTCATGGTTCATCCATGTTGTAGCAAGCATCAGTACTTCATTACTCTTTACGGCCCAATTATATTTTATTGTTTGGATATCTGTCCATTACCCATTTATCAGTTGATGGACATTTAAGTTTGTTTCCATTCCTTGACTATGCATTATGCTGCAGTAAACATTCATGCACAAGTTTTTGTACATATATGTTTTCATTTCTCTTGGATACATACCTAAAAGGAGAATTGCTGGTTCAAATGATAACTCTATGTTTCATATTTTGAGGAGCTGCCACTCTTTCCCAAAGCAGCTATATCATTTTTTATTCCCACCAGCAATGTATGAATGTCTTCACATTGTGTCCCTCCCTTCTCCTTCCTGCACAAATACAATCCTGATGCCTAAAAGTAGAGTGACCAGCTTAAAACTAGGAGGCATAAACACGAAGATGCTAATGGCTTAGCAGAAAGACATAGTCTGGATTTCTATCTACCTCCAGACTTACTATTTGGGAGGAGAAAAAAAACCTTATATGAATAAGCTACTCTAAGTGGGGGTCTTCTATTAGGTACAAAGAAAGCAAACCTGTGATGCCCCCAAACATCCAATGTCATTATATTCAGAGGAAGAAATTTCTTCCTGATCTTTATATGTATACTAATTTATAACAGAATCATGTTTTAACAAGTTGGAGCTGTATGGGATGTGTAAATGGTCTTGAAATTTTAAGATAAACTAATGTACTTTCATTTTATTTACTCTAAATTTTTATGAAATTTCTTCATTATTATTCAGTTAATGCAATAAATCTTAATAAAGACTGATATCTGAACTAAGAAAAGTAAGTGAAAGAGTAAACAAAGGCATTCTAAGCACTTTACAAATTAACTCATTTAGTCCTCTAAACTCTGCTCTAGGTAATACTTACTATTCCCACTTTACAAATAAAGAAACTGGGAAACAGAGTTTAAATAACTTGCCCATGTCATGTGGCTAGCATCAGAGTCAGTATTCAAAGTCAGGCAGAATACCTGCTTAACCCTACACTATGTTGCCTCCACTGTACAGCAATTTAGCAATTTTAGAACAGAAAATTAATCATTAGTAGTCTAAAAATGTATACAGGTAGGTGTGTGTGTATTCATGTTCATTAATGCTAAATGCTACTTTCACAGTGAGATGGGTGGTAAGGGAACAACAATTTTTTTTAGCACCCACTATGTACCAGATACCGTACAAAACGTTCAACAAGCGTTATCTCATTAATTCCTCATAACAATGGGGAAGACGATACCATCTTCATTTATGGGAAAAGAGTGTGAGGCCCAGTAAAGTTAAGTAACTTGCCCAGTTTCACACAACTAATAACTAGCAATGCTGAATATAATATCAAGTCTGCCTTGTTCAAAGCTAATGCTCTTTCTATTACACAATAATGATTACCTATTTAGATTTTTCAGACACTTAAACTATAAACTCAATATGACTATATAAGCTGTTATGGCTTTACATTTATTACCCTTATCTGTTGATAATCACTCATAGACTTTGAAAATATTTTCCCATCTTTTCTGCTAAAATATCTAAAATTTCTACTAGGATACACTTAAAAATAAAAACACAATTGCCTAGATAACAATACATTAACCCTTCATCATGTTTTGAAAGAATTATTCTATAAGCCCAGCTAGTCAAGCCACCACTGCAGAAGATCCACACTGATCATTTTTGTACTAGTTCAGTAACAATTATCTATCTGCCTGGACCATATCCTTTCCAATACTCTTCAGGACTTTGATACATCAATTATTTTCCCCTTCTAAGCAACAATCATTTTCTCTTCTCCAAGTAGTGTTCTTTATCCAACAACATTTAAAGGCTTGCCTAAAAATAAGTTTTCCTGAACTTGCTATTTCCTCAAGCTAGAGGCATACCAGGTTCTAACATCAAAGACAGCTTGTTCCTAGAGATAGGCAAGCACTTAAAACACCACTCTTGGTCTACATTCTACTTCACAGGTCTTACCTACACATATTTTTTTCAAGGTCTGAATAAAAATTTTGTCAATATTTTAACTTAAAAATGTTACAAGGGGCTACTTTTAGAAAATGTGCTCAGGGGAAATCGCTGCCTACTTTCATAAATCAACAATCTGATCCCATGCCAATGATCTACCCTTTCCCCCACTACTTCCCAATATGGTTAGAGTTGACAATATATTTTATCCATAAGTCAGACCTGCTACGCATGGAGTTACATTCGCACCTCTTGAATGTCCCTTCTGCCCATTCTATGCTTATTCCCACCTCTACATCTCTGCTTAAGCTATGCCCTGCATCTGAATGCCATCTCTCCTCTCTAACTTACTGTCATTCTAGGCCCAACTAAATCACTAGTCCCTGAAGCCTTCCCAATACTCATAAGCCCACATAGAGCTTTACCTTCTGCGTATTCTTACATTTAAAGCCTGTACTTCCTCATCCAATCCTTGATTACATTCTGCCTAAGTTGTTCATGAGTTGTCGCTCTTATTCTTATGACCATTATGTATATTTTCTAGAGGATCGATCAAGTCACATCTTTTTCTTTTATCTCCTCAAGCATATAGCACAGTGATAAGAAAAAAATGCATTAAATAAAGTAATAATATAAATAAGATTATAGCTTAAGAAACCAATCTACTTTTAGGTCCACATACCTGAAAAAATATGACTAACAAAAATCATCTGTTTATTAAACTAAACCCCAAAATTTATTAAGTTCTTTCAAGAATGTTACAATTTTGCTTTGAAGTTATAATACCAACATTCTTAAAATATATTTACTTGCACTTTTATTTCAGACTCCAAACCCAGTATGTTGAGATTTTGCTGATACATTAAAATATGCATATTCCCTGCCAATATTTACGGCCACAACCTAAAAATAATCTTTGGATCATAAGTTTTGTACTATAAGAGCCTAGTTTACATGTTTGAAATCACAATAAATGATCTATATTTACACAGCAGAATTGTCTGAAGAATTAAATTACATCCCAAATTATCATTTCATTAATACTTAGAATATTTTATTATGCAGGCAAGTATTAACAAGTCTACTACTATACATTTTTTTTTCTATTAATGTGTCTGAAACGACCATAATTAGTCCAATGACATAGCTTAAGCAGTAGGTAACTGTATGTTACTCTTTAAGTGCAGAGAAATTAGTTTTCATTGAACCTTTCACACAAACATGCCACGCAATCTAAGTCATGAAAAAATAAACTTGAATTTTAGACCTTTGGAAATCACTGGTTATAGGTGGCTTCAAACCTAGTGGAAAGGAGCAGACTATTTAAATTAACTCTACTTAAAATTAAATAGAAAAAATAAAAACATGTTGCCAGGGGCTTCCTTGGTGGCGCAGTGGTTGAGAATCTGCCTGCCAATGCAGGGGACACGGGTTCGAGCCCTGGTCTGGGAAGATCCCACATGCCGCAGAGCAACTAGGCCCGTGAGCCACAACTACTGAGCCTGAGCCTCTGGAGCCTGTGCTCCGCAACAAGAGAGGCCGCGATAATGAGAGGCCCGCGCACCACGATGAAGAGTGGCCCCCACTTGCCGCAACTAGAGAAAGCCCTCGCACAGAAATGAAGACCCAACACAGCCATAAATAAATAAATAAAAATAAACCCAAAGTTTAAAAAAAAAAAAAAATGTTGCCAAATGAGAGAGAAAAATTTTCTACTGATTCAGTTATTATTCGGATTTCTAAAGCACATGGCCAGAAACAGAAGAAAGATTAAAACATTTGAAAGAATATTACCAGTATTACTTAAAAAGCTAATGATGAGTTTTCCATGGGAAAAGCGTATCACAAAGGAAAAAGAAGGTGAATGTATTCACCAAGAAGTGTCATTTAATTTCCCCATAAAGACAAAATTAACATCAAAAATTACATTAATTCACTACTTCATTAAACACAGATTTAGTAATCTCTGTG
Organism: Balaenoptera borealis; assembly: GCF_965194805.1. Classification (NCBI taxonomy): domain Eukaryota; kingdom Metazoa; phylum Chordata; class Mammalia; order Artiodactyla; family Balaenopteridae; genus Balaenoptera; species Balaenoptera borealis. Next base: position 57,654,122 of record NC_138865.1, read on the forward strand.
CCTGAATAAAAGAAAGATAAAAACAAATACATTTTCTTCCTTGAAGGTTTATTAGAATTTGTACCATAAAGAATTTCTGGACATTTGCTTTTTAAATGTATTTTGCAAGGACATAAAAAGGGGAATCATACCTGTTTTACTAATAGCTTCCTGTAACTCAGCCATAGAACTGATTATTGCAGCAAGAAGGTCAGAACTGGTGAGCCAACTGAGAGCTTGCAAACAACGTAACTGCTCCTTTTGATGTTCTGCAAAAACAGAAGAAAATCCATTATGCAATTCTACAAAAATTTATTAAAATCCATTTAAAAATTATAGCAATATTTAGCTATTTAAGAAGTAGATCAAAATTTGTACGTAGAGCTTCACCTAGTGCAGAGAAGTCTACAATAGATGTGAGATTTTATTGACTTTATTTACGGTTCAATTTTTCCATATAAGAAGAGAAGTCAACTAATGTATTTGATCATGAAACAAACAGGCATTTTATTAACTCCTCTCTATATATAATGGTAACTGACATCATAAAAGAAAAGGGAGAAGGAAATTTTCTTTAGTTCTACTTACTTAATAGCTTGCTTTTGAAAAGTTAAAAACTGAAATAATTGTTTCCTCAGAATAGTCAAGCATTCAAAAAAAGTTAGCTATAAAACTTACATTAGTTTCATTTTCATTCAATTCTTCAATAGATTTTTAACTCTGATCATTTTATACTAATTCAAAGAAAGTGAAAGTAAATTATGCTACTAATTAATTTTAAATAGGGCAGAGTTTCTGGATTGACTTTATTGAAAAATCGCTGTACAAACTTTTCAATTTACTGTCAAAAGAGCATTCAAATATAATAAAGCTAGACAAAGTTGAAATCATATATATTTGCTACTTTCTTTATATTTTAATGTTTACAACAAAAAATTAAAGCCTAATTTATACATAGATACACACTTTTTCATACACACATACATATCTACATATGTATGTAGATATGTTACATGCTTTGACATTGTAAATAATTTTTTTATGTTTTTGCCCAACATATTCACTTCGTATGTCACTTACATTCGACTCAGATTTTTAAAAGCACAAATTATCTTACTTGGAAATTTATGCTTGTCTTTGGGCTCTCCTGTACACACTAACATGCCTATGCCTTCTTTGAAACTCTCCATCCAGGTAAAAAGAGAGGCACACGACTGGCCCAAAATCTTGAGTCTGTTTGCTGCCAAAATTGCAATAACACCTTTCCGGAATACACGTATCAATCCTTTGAATGCTTTTTTCTTCATCTTGGCTTCCTCTTGCTTCTTTTCCTCTACAATTGACAAAGCCTGGGCTAGAGTTCTAACTTCCAATTTTAACAACTCAAAGGTGTTGACCTGCTCCTGGAGAAAATCTCTCTGTGTGGATAAGGCAGATGATCGGCTATACAGAGGATATAAGGCACCAGCCATCAATGCACAGGCCGCCAGCAAGGATGTTTGTTCCCTTTTAGTCTGTGATAACAAGTTTTTGAAATGTGTGTTTTCAACAACCAATTGTTCATGTGACTTCTCAATACGGTTCAATTTTTCCATATTTTTTTCAGCAATTTCTTGAAATTTCTATAAGAAAAGTCAAATAATATATTTGATCATGAAACAGGCATTTTATTAACTCCTCTTTTAAAAAAGAAAAACTTTTGCTGACAACTATTTCTTTTTCTTCAAAAGATCTATGTTCTAAAATATCCAAAAAATACATATGATAGAGCAACAGTGGGCCAAACAGCTTAGATCTAAATGTGCACGGTAATTTTTAAATCCCTTATATGGAAGCTTTACACAAAGTAGAGCACATACATTTAAAAATACTTTGTAAATTTCCTGTATACTTATGCATAAATACACATATTCAGAAAAAGAAAATTTCTTCTCTTCCATTCCTCAGTAACATGTATTTCCTACTTTTAAACAGAAATCACACCAGCATTAGAGGCTTTTCTATATGTAAAAAGATTTAACTTTTTGTCAAAATAGCAAAGGGTTAAATAAATAATACAATACAGAGCATCTGACTATCTGCCATTTACTAGACGCGAGGGGACTGATTCTCAAAGCATACTCTCTTATTTCAGTTTCTTCTTCCCCAAGACAGAAGGCTGTACAAAGTACAGCTCCAGTGCTGGGAGTAAATACTAACTGTGGGCTGGGCCTCAGCAGCTCTCTGGTCCTTTTTTCCTGATCAAGGTACTTATAATTCAAAACTTAACATGCAACACACAGAAATTTTAACTGCAGGCACTGAATTTTAATCACTAGAAAATAAACTAGCTCTCCATGAAATCTTATACCTAATCATTAAGGAATTGTTGAAATAGAGTAAATTTTAGAAGATAACAGATGCCAATTTCTTTTACTGATTCATTTATCATTCAATAAACATTTACTGATTGCTCACTAAATTCCACACGCTAGGAAAACAGACAAATAAATCAATGATTGTGGTATAAAGCTGTGATGGAGCTATGCTAGATTGCCAGAGATGCACAAAAGGATGTTTATACCAAATGACGTTGACAGGCTTTTGGAGGAATATGGCAAAGGACAAGTGGGCGTGAGATGTGTAATAGAAAGAACAACAACAACAAAAATTCAACTCCACCAATAAGGAGGCTAGCCAATAGCTACCCTTAAAATAAAATTTAATCTAATCTAGTCCATGGTGATTTAACAGCTTTAGCTGAATCTTTACTTAACCAAATAAGCTGCCCTGGCTTGTCCATGGACTTCGTTCTTTATAAAACAGGCCAAGGGAGTTCAATTTGAGTAAGGGGGTCAGTCAGAGACAGAGAAAAATCATGCTCTATATAAAGTGAAGTAGTATCTTCATTATGAGAGAATCCTTTTGGGGGCATTAAGGAAAATATTTCTCTTTGTATTATTGGTTCAGGTTACACTCCGTCTGAAATTTAACAATGATCTTTGGGAAAGGTTTACAGTGAGTGTGTGTCTGATTCAAGAGTTATCCACGAACAACTAGAACAATCAAAGGCATTTCTAAAATTTACATTGGCAGGAAGACTTCAAAGGTGATCAGACTTAGAGAAAATCATACAAACTCTTAACTACTCTGCAAGATTTGGGTGTCAAAGCCTACCATGGACAATGTTAACAGGAAGTAGCCAAAAGGATTCAAACTTGTCGAAACGCATGGCTGAGGAAAGTAACCCCCGGACCAAAACCAGGTCTGAGGGTAGAGAATGAGGTTCCCACAGGTGCACGGTGAGTAGAAGGAGGCACTCAGAAGTACAGTCCTGAATACAAATGAGTAAAGGAAGTATACAAGAGGCCACTCTCTGATGGATTCAACTTCTTGAATGCTTTCCCTTGGGCAGGAGGGAAATTGGACTTAGTCTTGGTTTTAAATGTTTCTCTACTATACTTTAATTTCCTTTATTTACTCCAACTATTCTCTGAAGTCTGATCCAGCCGTACCTGTGGTGGTACTGTGAGAAATAAAGGAATGGGGAAATAAGGGAATTGTAGCTTGCTCCAACCACATCTCTACTGATAGCCAAGTTGTGGCAGCAGCAGTCTATCAATGGGCCTGTGTCCCAGAGCTCCATATAAAGACCACTAGAAAAGGTCGTGGTGTTCCACTGGGAGCAGCTGGAAGAAGGAAGAAACTCTGAGAGCCAAGTGGACGGCTTAGAAGCAGATGTACAGCAGAACACAACAATGTGTTCTAAGGAAGTACAAATAATTCAGAATATTTGAAGAGGAAAATGATGGAAATTTGAGAAGTATGTAGATAATAAATGATTAAGCTAAAGAATTTAAACTTTACCCAGAAAGCTATGAGAAACCATAAAAACTTGGGACAGTTGCTAAGCTTTAGTAAATGGATGGGAAAATTGGAAACATTAATAAAGACTGCCTGGGATAGCAGGAGAGTTGCAGGAAGTAGAGGGAGCAAATGGAAATTACAAAGTTTAATTCCATATTCTCTCCAAAATCAACTCCACCAGTTCATTTAGAGAAAAAAAGGAAAATTATAGAAAATCTAGGATAAAAGAGATGCACTGGTCATACCTAAGTAATGGAAATAAAAAAGAACCTAATCGGGGTGGACCTGAGCGTCCTGAGGGGAAACAGGGAAAGGGAGGCGCAGGGTCCGGCTGGAGCATCAGCACCCCTCCTCCTGACTGCGGGGAAAGCAGCTTAAAACTCATCCCTAGGCTCGCAGGCCCCTTATTCAGCCAAGTCTCTCTGAGCTCCTTCCTCCCTGAGCTAAAGTACCAGGGGGGAGGGGACAGGGGAGGGGACTGGCGCAGGTAACGGGGAACAACAAAAGGTGATTGTTAACTAAGGAAAACCAGCTATCCCAAGATCACTCATCCTGGGTTAAGCCAGCTGCCATGTCATGAGGACATTCAAGCAGCCCTAAGGAGAGATCCATGTGGCAAGGAACTGAGGCCGCCTACCTACAACCACGAGTTGCCAGGCTGCCACCTGCCAAAGAAGAAGATGTGTCACCAATATCTGCCATTGGAATTTCTCCCCGGGCACAGGCTGCACAACTGTAGTTCTTCTTGCTTCTGCTGTCTGCCCTTTGGTGGATGAGGCTATCTAAGAGGCTTGTGCGGAGGAGCTTCAAGATGGCGTAAGAGTAAGACGTGGAGATCACCTTCCGCCCCACAAATACATCAGAAATACATCTACATGTGGAACAACTCCTACAGAACACCTACTAAATGCCTGCAGAAGACCTCAGACCTCCCAAAAGGCAAGAAACTCCCCACGTACCTGGGTAGGGCAAAAGAAAAAAGAAAAAACAGAGACAAAGAATAGGGACGGGACCTGCACCTCTGGGAGGGAGCTGTGAAGGAGGAAAGGTTTCCACACACTAAGAAGCCCCTTCACTGGTGGAGACTGTGGGTGGCGGAGGGAGAAGCTTCGGAGCCACGGAGGAGAGCGCAGCCACAGGGGTGCGGAGGGCAAAGCGGAGAGATTCCCGCACAGAGGATCAGTGCCGACCAGCACTCACCAGCCCGAGAGGCTTGTCTGCTCACCCGCCGGGGCGGGCGGGGGCTGGGAGCTAAGGCTCAGGCTTCGGAGGCCGGCTCCCAGGGAGAGGACTCGGGTTGGCTGCGTGAACACAGCCTGAAGGGGGCTAGTGCGCCACAGCTAGCCGGGAGGGTGTCCGGGAAAAGGTCTGGAGCTGCCGAAGAGGCAAGAGATTTCTTCTTGCCTCCTTGTTTCCTGGTGCATAAGGAGAGGGGATTAAGAGCGCCGCTTAAAGGAGTCCCAGAGACAGGCGCGAGCCGCAGCTATCAGCGCGGACCCCAGAGACGGGCATGAAACTCTAACGCTGCTGCTGCCACCACCAAGAAGCCTGTGTGCAAGCACAGGTCACTCTCCACACCTCCCCTCCCAGGAGCCTGTGCAGCCCGCCACTGCCAGGCTCCCGTGATCCAGGGACTTCCCTGGGAGAACGCATGGCGCGCCTCAGGCTGGTGCAACGTCACGACGCCTCTGCCGCCGCAGGCTCGCCCCGCCTCCGTACCCCTCCCTCCCCCCAGGCCTGAATGAGCCAGAGCCCCCGAAGCAGCTGCTCCTTTAACCGCGTCTGGTCTGAGCAAAGAACAGACACCCTCAGGCGACCTACACGCAGAGGCAGGGACAAATCCAAAGCTGAACCCCAGGAGCTGTGCGAACAAAGAAGAGAAAGGGAAATCTCTCCCAGCAGCCTCAGAGCAGTGGATTAATTCTCCACAATCAACCTGATGTACCCTGCATCTGTGGAATACCTGAATAGACAACGAATCATCCCAAATTGAGGTGGTGGACTTTGGGAGCCACGATATATATATTTTTTTCCCTTTTTCTCTTTTTGTGAGTGTGTATGTGTATGCTTCTGTGTGTGATTTTGTCTGTATAGCTTTGCTTTTACCATTTGTCCTAGGGTTCTGTCTGCCCATTTTTTTTTTTTTTTAGTATAGTTTTTAGCACTTGTTATCATTCGTGGATTTCTTTTCCGGTTTGGTTACTGTCTTCTTTCTTTCTTTCTTTCTTTCTTTCTTTTCTCCCTTTTATTCTGAGACATGTGGATGACAGGCTCTTGGTGCTCCAGCCAGGCATCAGGGCTGTGCCTCTGAGGTGGGAGAGCCAAGTTCAGGATACGGGTCCACAAGAGACATCCCAGCTCCACATAATATCAAACGGTGAAAATCTCCCAGAGATCTCCATCTCAATGCCAAGACCCAGCTCCACTCAATGACCAGCAACCTACAGTGCTGGACACTCTATGCCAAACAACTAGCAAGACAGGAACACAACCCCATCCATTAGCAGAGAGGCTGCCTAAAATCAAAATAACGCCACAGACACCCCAAAACACACCACCAGACGTGGACCTGCCCACCAGAAAGACAAGATGCAGCCTCATCCACCAGAACACAGGCACTAGTCCCCTCCACCAGGAAGCCAACACAACCCACTGAACCAACCTTAGCAACTGGGGACAGACACCAAAAACAACAGGAACTACGAACCTGCAGCCTGTGAAAAAGAGACCCCAAACACAGTAAGCTAAGCAAAATGAGAAGAAAGAGAAACACACAGCAGATGAAGGAACAAGGAAAAAACCCAGCAGACCTAACAAATGAAGAAGAAACAGGCAGTCTACCTGAAAAAGAATTCAGAATAATGATAGTAAAGATGATCCAAAATCTTGGAAATAGAATGGAGAACATATAAGAAACGTTTAACAAGGACCTGAAGAACTAAAGAGCAAACCAACAGTGATGAACAACACAATAAAAGAAATTAAAAATTCTCTAGAAGGGATCAAGAGCAGAATAACTGAGGCAGAAGAATGGATAAGTGATTTGGAAGATAAAATAGTGGAAATAACTGCTGCAGAGCAGAATAAAGAGAAAAGAATGACAAGAATTGAGGACAGTCTCAGAGACCTCTGGAACAACATTAAACGCATCAACATTTGAATTATAGGGGTCCCAGAAGAAGAAGAGAAAAAGGGACTGAGAAAATATTTGAAGAGATTATAGTTGAAAACTTCCCTAATATGGGAAAGGAAATATTTACTCAAGTCTAGGAAGCACAGAGAGTCCCATACAGAATAAACCCAAGGAGAAACACGCCAAGACACATATTAATCAAACTATCAAAAATTAAATACAAAGAAAACATATTAAAAGCAGCAAGGGAAAAACAACAAATAACACACAAGGGAATCCCCATAAGGTTAACAGCTGAACATTCAGCAGAAACTCTGCAAGCCAGAAGGGAGTGGCAGGACATATTTAAAGTGATGAAGGAGAAAAACCTACAACCAAGATTACTCTACCCAGCAAGGATCTCATTCAGATTTGACGGAGAAATTAAAACCTTTACAGACAAGCAAAAGCTAAGAGAATTCAACACCACCAAACCAGCTTTACAACAAATGCTAAAAGAACTTCTCTAGGCAGGAAACACAAGAGAAAGAAAAGACCTACAACAACAAAACCAAAACAATTAAGAAAATGGTAATAGGAACATACATATGGTTAATTACCTTAAATGTAAAGGGATTAAATGCTCCAACCAAAAGACATAGACTGGCTGAATGGATACAAAAACTAGACCCATATATATGCTGTCTACAAGAGACCCACTTCAGACCTAGGGACACATACAGCCTGAAAGTGAGGGGATGGAAAAAGATATTCCATGCAAATGGAAATCAAAAGAAAGCTGGAGTAGCAATTCTCATATCAGACAAAATAGACTTTAAAACAAAGACTATTACAAGAGACAAAGAAGGACGCTACAGAATGATCAAGGGAGCAATCCAAGAAGAAGATGTAACAATTGTAAATATTTATGCACCCAACATAGGAGCACCTCAATACATAATGCAAATACTAACAGCCATAAAAGGGGAAATTGACAGTAACACAATCATAGTAGGGGACATTAACACCCCACTTTCATCAATGGACAGATCATCCAAAATGAAAATAAATAAGGAAACACAAGCTTTAAATGATACATTAAACAAGATGGACTTAATTGATATTTATAGGACTTTCAGTCCAAAACAACAGAATACACATGCTTCTCAATTGCTCATAGAACATTCTCCAGGATAGATCATATCTTGGGTCACAAATCAAGCCTTGGTAAATTTAAAAAATTGAAATCATATCAAGTATCTTTTCCGACCACAACGCTATGAGACTAGATGTCAATTATGGAAAAAAACTGTAAAAATTACAAACACATGGAGGCTAAACAATACACTACTTAATAACCAAGAGATCACTGAAGAAATCAAAGAGGAAATCAAAAAATACCTAGACACAAATGACAATGAAAACACGATGACCCAAAACCTATGGGATGCAGCAAAAGCAGTTCTAAGAGGGAAGTTTATAGCAATACAATCCTACCTTAGAGAAACAAGAAACATCTCAAATAAACAAACTAACCTTACACCTAAAGCAATCAGAGAAAGAAGAACAAAAGAACCCCAAAGTTAGCAGAAGGAAAGAAATCATAAAGATCAGAGCAGAAATAAATGAAAAAGAAATGAAGGAAATGACAGCAAAGACCAATAAAACTAAAAGCTGGTTCTTTGAGAAGATAAACAAAATTGATACACCATTAGCCAGACTCATCAAGAAAAAAAGCGAGAAGACTCAAATCAATAGAATTCGAAATGAAAAAGGAGAAGTAACAACTGACACTGCAGAAATACAAAGGATCATGAGAGATTACTACAAGCAACTCTATGCCAATAAAACGGACAACCTGGAAGAAATGGACAAATTCTTAGAAATGCACAACCTTCAGAGACTGAACCAGGAAGAAATAGAAAATATGAACAGACCAATCACAAGCACTGAAATTGAAACTGTGATTAAAAATCTTCCAACAAACAAAAGCCCAGGACCATATGGCTCCACAGGCGAATTCTGTCAAATATTTAGAGAAGAGCTAACACCTGTGCTTCTCAAACTCTTCCAAAATACAGCAGAGGGAGGAACACTCCCAAACTCATTCTATGAGGCCACCATCACCCTGATCCCAAAACCAGACAAAAATGTCACAAAGAAAGAAAATTACAGACCAATATCACTGATGACCATAGATGCAAAAATCCTCAACAAAATACTAGCAAACAGAATCCAACAGCACATTAAAAGGATCATAAACCATGATCAAGTGGGGTTTTTCCCAGGGATGCAAGGATTCTTCAATATACGCAAATCAATCAATGTGATACACCACATTAACAAACTGAAGGAGAAAAACCATATGGTCGTCTCAACAGATGCAGAGAAAGCTTTCGACAAAATTCAACACCCATTTATGATAAAAACCCTCCAGAAAGTAGGAATAGAGGGAACTTTCCTCAACATAATAAAGGCCATATATGACAAACCCACAGCAATCATCATCCTCAATGGTGAAAAACTGAAACCATTTCCACTAAGATCAGGAACAAGGTTGCCCACTCTCACCACTATTATTCAACAATAGTTTTGGAAGTTTTAGCCACAGCAATCAGAAAAGAAAAAGAAATAAAAGGAATCCAAATCGGAAAAGAGGAAGTAAAGCTGTCACTGTTTGCAGATGACATGATACTATACATAGAGAATCCTAAGGATGCTACCAGAAAACTACTAGAGCTAATCAATGAATTTGGTAAAGTAGCAGGATACAAAATTAATGCACACAAATCTCTTGCATTCCTATACACTAATGATGAGAAATCTGACAGTAAAATTACGAAAATGCTCCCATTTACCATTGCAACAAAAAGAATAAAATATCTAGGAATAAACCTACCTAAGGAGACAAAAGATCTGTATGCAGAAAATTATAAGACACTGATGAAAGAAGTTAAAGATGATACAAACAGATGGAGAGATATACCATGTTCTTGGATTGGAAGAATCAAAATTGTGAAAATGACTATACTACCCAAAGCAATCTACAGATACAATGCAATCCCTATCAAACTACCAATGGCATTTTTCACAGAACTAGAACAAAAAATTTCACAATTTGTAGGGAAACACAAAAGACCCCGAATAGCCAAAGCAATCTTGAGAAAGAAAAATGGAGCTGGAGGAATCAGGCTCACTGACTTCAGGCTATACTACAAAGCTACAGTAATCAAGACAGTATGGTACTGGCACAAAAACAGAAATATAGATCAATGGAACAGGATAGAAAGCCCAGAGATAAACCCACACACATATGGTCACCTTATCTTTGATAAAGGAGGCAAGAATATACAGTGGAGAAAAGCCAGCCTCTTCAATAAGTGGTGCTGGGAAAACTGGACAGCTACATGGAAAAGAATGAAATTAGAAGACTCCCTAACACCATACACAAAAATAAACTCAAAATGGATTAAAGACCTAAATGTAAGGCCACACACTATAAAACTCTTAGAGGAAAACATAGGCAAAACACTCTTTGACATAAATCAAAGCAAGATCTTTTTTGACCCACCTCCTAGAGAAATGGACAAAAAAACAAAAATAAACAATGGGACCTAATGAAACTTAAAAGCTTTTGCACAGCAAAGGAAACCATAAACAAGACGAAAGGACAACCCTCAGAATGGGAGAAAATATTTGCAAATGAAGCAATTGACAAGGATTAATCTCCAAAATTTACAAGTAGCTCATGCAGCTCAACATCAAAAAAACAAACAACCCAATCCAAAAATGGGCAGAAGAGCTAAAAAGACATTTCTCCAAAGAAGATATACAGATTGCCAACAAACACATGAAAGAATGCTCAACATCATTAATCATTAGAGAAATGCAAATCAAAACTACAATGATATATCATCTCACGCTGGTCAGAATGGCCATCATCAAAAAATCTACAAACAATAAATGCTGGAGAGGGTGTGGAGAAAAGGGAACCCTCTTGCACTGTTGGTGGGAATGTAAACTGATACAGCCACTAAGGAGAACAGTATGGAGGTTTCTTAAAAAACTAAAAATAGAACTACCATACGACCCAGCAATCCCACTACTGGGCATATACCCTGAGAAAACCATTATTCAAAAAGAGTCATGTACCACAATGTTCATTGCAGCTCTATTTACAATAGCCAGGACATGGAAGCAACCTAAGTGTCCATCAAAAGATGAATGGATAAAGAAGATGTGGCACATATATGCAATGGAATATTACTCAGCCATAAAAAGAAACGAAATTGAGTTATTTGTAGTGAGGTGGATGAACCTAGTCTGTCATACAGAGTGAAGTAAGTCAGAAAGAGAAAAACAAATACCATATGCTAACACATATATATGGAATCTAAAAAAAAAAAAAAAAGGTCATGAAGAACCTAGGGGCAAGATGGGAATAAAGACACAGACTACTAGAGAATGGACTTGAGGATATGGGGATGGGGAAGGGTAAGCTGGGACAAAGTGAGAGAGTGGCATGGACATATATACACTACCAAACATAAAACAGATAGCTAGTGGGAAGCAGCCGCATAGCACAGAGAGATCAGCTCGGTGCTTTGTGACTACCTAGAGGGGTGGGACAGGGAGTGTGGGAGGGAGGGAGATGCAAGAGGGAAGAGATATGGGGACATAGGTATATGTATAACTGATTCACTTTGTTATAAAGCAGAAACTAACACACCATTGTAAAGCAGTTATACTCCAAAAATATGTTAAAAAAAAAAAATGAACCTAATCATTCGGGTTCTAGGTGGCTGCCTATTCACACTTTTACAGATATCAAAGTCTCAGGCAGAAGTTGGTTTTCAAGAAATATTACTTTTTTGACCAAAAAAAAATGTAAAAAGATATATTTGTAATGATATTTTAAATATTTCACAAAAAATTCAGTCACTGGTCAAAATCAAATGGATTGTGGAAGGAGAGATAAAAGTAAAGTAAACCTATTGCAAAAGATTTAATTTTACTCCATGATAGATTCCTCTACTGTATACAGCTGGTCCATTTCCACAGAGCATCAGGTTAAAGTTAAAGCATTTCAGGGGGCTTCCCTGGTGGCGCAGTGGTTGAGAATCTGCCTGCTAATGCAGGGGACACGGGTTTGAGCCCTGGTCTGGGAAGACCCCACATGCCGCAGAGCAACTAGGCCCGTGAGCCACAACTACTGAGCCTGTGCGTCTGGAGCCTGTGCTCCGCAACAAGAGAGGCCACGACAGTGAGAGGCCCGCGCACCGCGATGAAGAGTGGCCCCCACTCGCCGCAACTAGAGAAAGCCCTCGCACAGAAACAAAGACCCAACACACCCATAAATAAATAAATAAATAAATAAATTTATTAAAAAAAAAAAAAAAAAAGTTAAAGCATTTCAGAGAGACAGCCAGAAACAGATAGTCCTGGGATTAGGATAAGAGAGGAATTAAAACATGGCCAGAAATGGATAAAAATCGAGAATATATTACAACTTCTCTCTATATAGAGGAAAAACAGGAGCACACTGGAATTTTTGGAAAACAGAATTGAGATTCTTGACTTACACAACCAGTTTGCATTTTAGGCTACCTAGTAGAAGCAGTAGTGATGTCATAAAGCAATTTTAAATATCCTCATGTCATTTTATGGCTCCCAAATTTTGATCATTTGTATTGGTTATTTATTTAAAAGTGCTAGTTAATATTAATTACTACCACTATGAATGATTTCATGAGATGCATCATATAATTTGTATTGTAAGAAAGAGATGCTATTCACAAATTGCTAAAAGAATAAAAATAAGACTAAGAATACATATGAAGTGGTAAATTCTACCAAATATTCAAAGATGATTTAATACCTATCATTCTCAAAATCTTCCAAAAAATTGAAGAGGAGAGAACACTTGCTAATGCATTTTATAAGGTCAACATTATCTTGATACCAAAACCAGACAAGCACAAGACAAAAAAAGAAAATTATATACCAATATCTCTAATGAACATAAACGGAAAAATCCTCAACAAAATATTAGCAAACCAGGAATTCCCTGGTGGTCCAGTGGTTAGGACTCCAAGCTTTCACTGCCGAGGGTCCGGGTTCAATCCCTGGTCGGGGAACTAAGATCTCACAAGCCACGCAGCATGGCCAAAAACAAATTAGCAAACCAAACACAACAGTACATTAAAAGGATCATACCCCATGATAGTGAGATTTATTCCAGGAATGCAAGGATTGTTCAATATCTGCAAATCAATCAACATGATATACCACATTAACAAAACAAAGGATAAAAATCACATGATTATCTCAACAGATGCAGAAAAAGCATTTGACAAGATTCAACACCTATTTATAATAAAAGCTCTCAATAAAATGGGTATAGAAGGAAGGTACCGTAACATAATAAAGGCTATTTATGACAAACCCACTAGCATCATACTCAATGGTGAAAAATTAAAAGCTATCCCTCTAAGATCAGGAACAAAACAAGGATGCCCACTCTCACCACTCATATTCAACTTGGTATTAGAAGTCCTAGCCAGAGCAATTAGGCATGAAAAAGAAATAAAAGACACCCAAATTGGAAAAGAAGAAGTAAAACTGTCCCTATCTGCTGATGAGAGTATTTTATACATAGAAAAACCTAAAGTTGCCACAAAAAAACTATTACAAATAATAAATGAATACAGTCAAGTTGCTGGGTACAAAATCAGTATACAAAAATCTGTTTTGTGTTTCTACACACTAACAACAAACTAGCAGAAAGAGAAATTTAAAAAAAATCCCATTTACTATCACAACAAAAAGAATAAAATACCTAGGAATAAATTCAACCAAGGAGGTGAAAGACCTGTAGACCGAAAACTATAAGACACTGTTGAAAAAACTGAAGACATGAAGAAATACAAAGATATTCTGTGTTCAAAGACTGGAAGAATCAGCATTGTTAAAATGTCCATATTACCTAAAGCAATCTACAGATTCAGTACAATCTGTATCAAAATCTCAATAATATTTTTCACAAAAATAGAACCAAAAAATGCTAAAATTTGTATGGAACCAATAATAGCCAAAGCAATCCTGAGGGGGAAATAAAAAAGTTCAAGGTATCACATTCCCTTATTTCAAATTATACTACAAAGCTATACTAATCAAAATAGCATGGTATTGGCAGAAAAACAGACAGATCAATGGAACAGAACTGAAAGTCCAGATATAAACTCTCACATATATGGACAATTAATTTATATTAAAGGAGTAAAGAACATACAATAAAGGACAGTCTCTTCAATAAATGGTGTTGGGAAAACTGGACAGCCACATGCAAAAGAATGAAACTAGATCACTATCTTACACCATATACAAAAATTAACTCAAAATGGATTAAAGACTTGAATGTAAGAACTGAAACCATAAAAATCCTAGAAAAAAAATAGGCAGTAGTATGCTCTCTGACATCAGCTTTAGCAATATCATTCTAGATATGTCTCCTAAGGCAAGGGAAATGAAAACAAAATACGCAAATGGGACTACAACAAACTAAAAAGCTTCTGCACAGCAAAAGAAACCATCAACAAAACAAAAGGACAACCTACCAAATGGGAGAAGACATCTGCAAATCATATATCTATAAGCAGCCAATATCCAAAATATAAAACAACTCATACAACTCAACAACAACAAAGAACTCAATTAAAAAGTGGGCAGAGGATCTGAATACACATTTTTCCCCAAGAAGAAATAAAGACAGCCAACAGGCACATGAAAAGGTGTTCAACATCACCAATTATTAGAAAAATGCACGTTAAATCAGCAATGAAATATTATCTTGTTACCAAACCAGGTCCATTTGTCTAAGGCGCAGCAAGCCAAATGCTGAGACAAAGATTTGCAGCAGAGAAAGGGTTTATTCACGAGGCAGCCAAGCAAAGAGACGGGAGAAAAAATCTCAAATCCACCTCCCCAAAGGTGAAGGGCTTGGGATACTTCTGGGTAAAGCTGAGGCGTGGGGAGTGTAGGGAAAGTAATTGGAGACAAGAAAAAGGTGAGGTATCATCATTCCACACAGGCGCAAGTAAGCTACATGCTTCTCCTCGGGATGCACGTTCTGTAGGTGGAGTTTTGGGCCTTCTGACGTCAAAAGGTCACTGATTGTACATTCACGCATGCCCATTTGGAGGGTTGGTGATCCCACCAGTCCTCACCAGATCAAACTCTAACTGGACACAGCTGACTTCAAGTTCCTGAAACACAACTCAGGCAAACATTTTTTAGGCTACCTGATGCTTACAGAACAATTAAAGCAAGCTTGATCAGTGAAGGCAGGTTACAGTTCATTATTTATTAAGCAAGTTCCAGTTTAATGGATCTAACTGATGACTACCCTCAGTCTCAATCTCATGTGCATTAGAATGGCTAATTATCAAAAAGACAACAAATAAGTATTGGTGAGGATGTGGAGAAAAGGCAACACTTGTGCACTATTGGTGGGAACGTAAACTGGTGCAGCCACTGTAGAAAACAGTATGGACACTGCTCAAAAAATTAAGTATATACTTAATTTACTACCACATGATCCAGCTGTTCCACTTCTCCAAATTTATCCAAATATGAAAACACTAATTTGAAAAGAGATATTATTGCACTGCACTCTGAAGGCCTGCAAGTCGTGGAGTTGCCAAGCCTTGACACTGAAGAAAGAGCCCAGAGACAGCGACAGAGACAGTAGTGATTTATTGGACAGGGGGATCTTACACAAAGGGTCCTGGAGCTACACCCCACCATGTGGGGGCAGATGCTGGGCAGGACATGACAACAGTCTTTGCTACTCAGGGGAGAAGGAGGCCACCATTTATAGGGGGAATTGATGTCAGGTGGGCTCATCAGTTACCAGGAGCTAATTAAGCCTTATAATTAAGACAACTGGATAGTCATGTGAGTGAAGCAGGGACTGGTCTAGCAGGGGATGTACAGAGAGCAAGAGAACAGGCATCTTGAGTGTAGCCTAACCATACATATATGCACCCCTATGTTCATTGCAGCATTATTTACAAGAGCTGAGATATGGAAACAACCTCACTGCCCATCAACAGATGAATGGATAAAGAAGATGTGGTATATACAAGCAATGGAATACTATTAAGCCATAAAAAACATGAAATCTTGCCATTTTCAACAAGGGTGGACCTTGAAGGTATTATGCTAAGTGAAATGAGTCAGAGAGAGAAAGACAAATACCCTATCAATTCACTCATATGTGGAATATAAAACACAGACAAGCAAAAACAAAATAAATGAAAAAAAACAAACCAAACAAAAACAAACATGTAGACACAGAGAACAGAGTAGTGGTTACAGAGGGAAAGGGTCAGGGGAGGGCAAAATGGTTAAAGAGGGTTAACTGTATGGTGATGTATGGAAACCAGACTTTTGGTGGTGGGCATGCTATAGTGTATTCAGAAGTCAAATTAAAATTCGGTACACATGAAATTTATATAATGTTATAAATCAATGTTACCTCGATTTTTTTAAGAAGTTATTAAAAAAGAATACATGTGAAGTCTGTATATAAATAAAAATAAACAACCTCTGAAAGACTGTTTGTCTAACAACTGTCTGTTGTCCTAAATCATTCTTGGTTTATATAATCAAGATACCAAGTATTAACGGTTATCAAAAAAAAATCAACCAGGACAACATTCAATTAAATAACTAGGGTTAGCAGAGTGGGATATTTGAAATAAAGATTTTAAAGTAATGAAATTAAGTACTTAAATTTTTAAAGCTCTTATTGACAAACATGAGATTAAGAAAACCACACTAATATTAATGCTAATAAATACTGAGAGTTTGGATTATTTCTTAACAATTACATTTCTGCATTCCTGGCAGATCCACTGAAACCCAGAATTACAGATCTGACTGCCCACTAGGCATCTCCCCCTAGATACCTCATAATCATCTCAAGTACTGCTGTTTTTCCTCCTAAAGGTGTTTATAATAGTCCTCTTTACGAGTACATTGAACCAACATCCACCCAATTGTTCCAGTCAAAAACTTTGTAGTAAGTCTTAATTCCTCCTTCTTTCACCCGATCCTCTCCATCCCTAAATCAAAGCCATCAGCAAGCAATGCTAGTTTCATGTCGGACTGTGTCAATCCAATCCTATTGCTGAAACTCTTTACTGAACCAAGGTCTCCCCTCAGGTCACAACACGCCCACATGCCGTCTCCTGTAAAGACTTCACTTCCTCCTAGGATCCTCAGCTTGATGAAAAAGGAGATGATCTGCTCCTTTGCTATCCAGACAGGAACCTCACCACCATTGTGACTTTTCACAATTTATCCATGGTCTCTAGCACCACCAGGTCCTTTCCTTTCAACTCCCCTAACACTATTCAAATTCTAACAATTTCCTGAGCCCATTTCAGGGTCCATCTATTCCATGACACCTATTACTAACATTCTCATTCATGCTGACTTTGACCTTCTCTGAACATAATTAAACCACTCAGGCACTTAATTCCTGCACTGCTACTTAACTTATTTCATGTGTATATATTTACTCTCCCTCAAATACAATAGAGTGCTAGTTCCTAGAGGCCAGGAATTATTTACTATGGTGCCTGTCACAATGCTCTATATGCTGTGAGTATTTTATAAATATTAAGTGAATTAAATAATCCTTTATAAAATGTTCCCTGATGCTTAGCACAGTGCTTTGCCTATAATAAGCACTGAGTAAATACCCAATGAATAAAAAGTTTTACAAATGTAAAGAGAAGAAAAATATAATCCAAAAAAGATATGATTTCCAAATATAATTTGGAACTTATCAACATGTCAGAATTCTGTTTTAAATTAATTCTGATATTCCAGAGAGACTTTCAGAGGCATTGCATTATTTACTGTGAATTATTCTTGAAGAACAAAGCTTGTTTGATGGTAAGGCTAGAAACATCTATAAGGGCAAGTATTCCTTAAAAAAGAAAACCTATGTTCTTTACCAAAGAAGATTAAAGACCAAAATTTTTCAAACAAACATAAGGAACATCACTTTCAAATGGGACAAAAGCATTCCTAGTACTGGTATAATCTGCCCCTTAGTGTGTTTAATTTTAAAAATAATATTCACAGATCCCCCCCAAAAAAATTCTTAAAAAATTTTAACAACCTGAAACTATAAAATTTATACCTTTTACACAGACTTTTTTTGACATGTCAAAAATACTACCTAATTTTATTAGTTTTCCTTGACTTTTAGATTCAAAGTGCACCCAAAATGAGGGGGAGAGGACAGCTTCTTTCCTTAATGAATCATGCACTTACTTTCTGAAACACAGGAGCCTTGAGGGATACCTTACTGGCTTTCAGCAACCCATGAACTTTGAGACTTTGGGCCAGAAATTAGACACTTCCCTATGGAGTAAAATTCTTTTTTTATCACTTTCGCTTGCTGATTTCTTATTCTTTATGTTGGCAAAAAGACAAACTGCAAACTGGACAGTCAGTGACAAATAGATATCAAAGGACTACATTTTAAAAATCTTTTATACGTTTCATATCTTGTCTTTTTATGCAATGGTAATATTTTAAAATATAATAAACATAAATTTGCCAGCTTTTCTTACAATGTAAATGTTTCTCTGTTAAAAAATAAAGCACATTTTGTGGAGAAATTGGAGCCTTCATACACTGCCTGTGGAGATGTTGAAATGGTGCAGAGGCTTTTGAAAACAGTTTGGCAGTTCTTCAAAAAGTTAAATATAGAGTTACCATATGACCCAGAAATTCCATTATCTGGTCTTCATATATATACTCAGGCCCCATAATGGCTACTTACTTAACTTAAAAACACTATCTTCACATTTTGTAAGTTTAGCACATCAAAAATATTGCAGTATGTGTCGAAAATGGTACATGCCTGTGTGTACTCTAGTTTCTAAGGCAGTACAAATTATAAAATTATCCAAAGAGATAAGCCAAGCTCTCAAAAGAAAAGAGTTCTCCTTATCATTAGACAGAATAAATTGCCAATACAGGCAAGATGCTTGATTTACTGATTGTTAAAAGATATTATCTCAGACTGTTGGAAAGTTAGCATGTCCTCTAAGTTCTGATCCATCTGATGTCTCCCTTCCTTCTGGGCTTTCAGATCCTGATAACAGGGCCCAGGTGGCTCTAGTCTCCTCCAGGAAGCCTTCAAACTTTGACCACCTTCAATTCTGAGTTGATAGCATTCTTTTGGCAATTAATTACATACAGCCTTGTGATAAACCTTGTATTATTTAATTTTTCATGTGTTTGTATAGTGCCACCCCAACTAAATTTGACACTTTTTGAGAAAATAAGTATTATACCCCTTTGTTAGTATCACAGCATGAAACACAGTGTTCTATATATCTGATATATATATATATAATATGTATTTATTTAATTAATATTAACTATATTATGTAAAAGTTATTTTGCTATTCTTACCTACAGTAGTAATTTTGCAATATAGTATACTAAAAATTCAGTCTCTCAGAAAAAATAAGTCTGAGAAAAATAAGAGATAGGGAACTACCATTTTTGAATGACTGACAGCATGGCACTGGTTAGCTCTTTCATACATTATCATGTTTCATCACCAGTTAAGCAAGATTCACTTGGAAAAGTGAGTTCAAGAAATATGAAACTGAATTGTCACTATACCTGCTTTCAGATATTACTTTATACACAAAAATAGCATGTTTCTAAAAGAAACAGTGTTGTAGTATAATGCAAAAAGGACTGGAAGATAAGGATGATGATAATATATTCAAACAGCATGTAACATTCACTTTGTAATTTCTAAACGCCAAGCAAGGTGCTAAACATTTCACATCTGTTATCTCCATTCTAATTCTGACCCTAGAACTTCCTCACTACACAAATGAGTGGTACCAGTTGTCTGAACCTTACTTTCCACATTTATAAAATAGAAATGATGTTTAAGTTACCTTTCTCACATGGTTGTTGTGGGGATCAAGTAAGAGGAGGCAAGCAAAAGTATGAAAAGCGTTGAAAAATCGATCAAGCATTACAAAAATTCAATTGATAGCATTATTATTAAGAAAAACAGGGGCTTCCCTGGTGGTGCAGTGGTTGAGAATCGCCTGCCAATGCAGGGGACACAGGTCGAGCCCTGGTCCGGGAAGATCCCACATGCCACAGAGCAACTAAGCCCGGGCGCCACAACTACTGAGCCTGCGCTCCAGAGCCCGCGAGCCGCAACTACTGAGCCCACGTGCCACATCTACTGAAGCCCGCGCGCATAGAGCCTGTGCTCCGCAACAAGAGAAGCCACTGCAATGAGAAGCCCGTGCACCGCAACAAAGAGCAGCCCCCTCTCGCTGCAACTAGAGAAAGCCCGCACACAGCAACGAAGACCCAACGCAGCCAAAATTAAATAAATAAATTAAAAAAAAATTTTTAATTAAAAAAAAAAGAAAAACAACTTCTAAAGCAATTATTTAAAAAGTAGTCAGAGGACTTTCCTATATTTCATTAGAGTCACCCAGTCACACCTACTCACAATCCATCAAAACACAGTGTGCACCGGATTGTGTCGAACTCCCTGTGAATCATTTCAGGCAGGCATGTATCCCTATCACCATCAACAATATAAACAAGCTGCACTTTATCTCTGAATATTTTTGGAATTCAATTTAAAAGAAAAAAAGTTCAACATCTAATAACACTTTTATGATGAACTCAGATTTCTTGCCAAATGTACTCTTAACACTGTGATGTAAGAGGAATAAAATGCAATATATTATGATGAACCTGAATTTCTTTGATTTTTGTTCTCCATTCTAAACTCACTTGTTTTTACTAAAATGTCACATAAACCAAAAGTGTTTACAACAAACATCACATCAAGGGTTAACCATCCTTAACTGACAATGCAAAATCTTTAGTTCTAGAGAGGAAGTTCTTGTTCCAGTAATTTCATCTTTTTCAGATAGAAAAGAAATAACATAAATACTACGATTACAAAAGCAAAGTTAGTAAGGCAGTGTAACATGGCACTCAGCCCCGATCGTTCAATAGGCATACATGCTTGAGATATATTTATATGATGGCTCCAAAGTATTTAAATTCAAGAATTACCAAACCATGTGGCTAGCACATTTTAACTAACGCTAAAAACCTGCTAAAAACCAAGCTTCCTATTCTACAAGTTTCATTACCTAATAGCATTTCCAGTAATTGTTTTGGGTTTTTTTAAAGATTTTTTTTTGATGTGAACCATTTTTTTAAGTCTTTATTGAATTTGTTACAATGTTGCTTCTCTTTTATGTTTTGGTTTTTTGGCCCTGAGGCATGTGGGATCTTAGTTCCCCAACCAGGGATCAAACCCACACGCTCCACATTGGAAGGCTAAGTCTTAGCCACTGGAACGCCAGGGAATTGTTTTAAAAGCTTACATATCCAAAAATCTTGCAAATTATCATACTTTACATTTTTTCAAATAAAAGCAATTAAAATCCAAAAATTGTTTTTTATTTAACAACCTGTCTTTTACTAACCACTTCTTTATAGTAACCAGACACTAAACACAGGGCTCTATAGATAAGTCATTTGTTTTCCAGCAGATGGCATCTATTAGTGGCTATGTTCATCTGACATTAAATATCCTCTACAACACACAATCCTATATAAAACTGTGGATTTTTGCCTCTCATGTCCTTATCAACACAATTTTTGAAAATTAAGTGATGTAAAATGAAAATATATTTGCATTGCAGCTTTGGGGAAAACAGCAGAGAAACAGAATTAATCATAGGAAAATTTCCTAAAATAAAATTTATAGGTCCTGTAATATACATTATCAGTTTACCAAATATAAACCCAAATGAATTGCTGCTGTGTATCCAATTATATTTTATGAAAATTCAAATATTGTAAATAAATAATATAGACAATATGCCAATATATAATATTAATGTACTTTTAGGAATAATGAAAATGATACTTTTAGTTTGCATATCCAGGGATCAAAGCCAGGATGTTACACATTCTTCAGAGAAAAGTCTTTGGTGAGATCGTCTCCTAAAACATTAGCATTTGTCATAACTGATTCCCTTACTTGAGAAAGTGAATTGCTATGCTTTTCTGCAGATTTAGAATAAAGGAAGTGAGTTCAAAACACTGATAGGACAGTTTGAAATCAGGAACTGTGATACCTCCAATTTTGTTCTTTTTTCTCAGGATTGCTTTTGCTACTTGGGGTCTTTTGTGGTTCCACACAAATTTTAGGATTGTTTCTTTTATTTCTGTGAAGAATTCCTTTGGTATTTTGATGGGGATTGTGTTGAATCTCTAGATGGCTTTGGGTGGTATGGTCATTTTAACAATATTAATTCTTCTGGTCCATGAAGAAGGGATGCCTTTCCCTTTGTATTTTCCTCAATTTCTTTCAGCAAAGTCTTGCAGTTTTCATCTTCCAGATCTTTTACTTTTCTGGTAAATTTATTCCTAAATATTTTATTGTTTTTGATGCTATTGTGAATGGGACAGTTTTCTTTATTTCTTATTCCAATGCTTCCTCATTAATGTAAAGGAATGCCACAGATTTCTATAAGTTGATTTTGTAACCTGCTACTTTACTAAAATCATCAATTAATTACAACAATGTTTTGATTCACTCTGTAGGATTTCCTTATATATTGAGATACATAAGATCATAGCATCAGCAAGCCATAGTAATAAAAAACAATGTGGCACTGGCACAAAAATAAACAACTAGACCAAGGGAACAGAACAGAGAGTCCAGAAATAAAACACGGCCTTTATGGTCAGCTAATATTCAACAAGGGAACCAAGAACACCCAATGGGGAAAACATAGTCTCTTCAACAAATGGTGCTGGGAAAACTGGAGAAATACATGCAGAACAATGAAATTAGATCCCTTTCTCACACCATTCACAAAAATTAACTCAAAATGGATCAAAAACCTAAACATAAGACCTAATACCATAACACTCGTAAAGAAAACATAGAGAAGAAGCCCAAAGATATTGGTCTTGCCAATGATATTTTGGATATGACATCAAAAGCACAATCAATACAAATAAAAATCAACAACTGGGAATACATCAAACTCAAAAGCTTCTGCACTGCAAAATAAATAATTAACAAAATGCAATGGCTGCCTACAGACTTGGAGGAAATTTTTACAAACCATATACCAGATAAGGGGTTAATATTCAAAATATATAAAGAACTAACACAACTTTTTTTTTGAATTTTATTTTACTTATTTTTTTATACAGCAGGTTCTTACTAGTTATCCATTTTATACATATTAGTGTATATATGTCAATCCCAAACTCCCAATTCATCACACCACCACCACCACCACCACACCCTGCCACTTTCCCCCCTTGGTGCCCATACATTTGTTCTCTACGTCTGTGTCTCAATTTCTGACCTGCAAACCGGTTCATCTGTACCATTTTTCTAGGTTCCACACATATGCATTTATTTACAATATTTGTTTTCCTCTTTATGACTTACTTCACTCTGTATGACAGTCTCTAGATCCATCCACGTCTCTACAAATGACCCAAATTCATTCCTTTTTATGGCAGAGTAATATTCCATTGTATATATGTACCACATCTTTATCCATTCGTCTGTCGATGGGCATTTAGGTTGCTTCCATGACCTGGCAATTGCAAATAGTGCTGCAATGAACATAGGATTGCATGTGTCTTTTGAATTATGGTTTTCTCTGGGTATATGCCCAGTAGTGGGATTGCTGGGTCATATGGTAATTCTATTTTTAGTTTTTTAAGGAACCTCCATACTGTTCTCCATAGTGGCTGTATCAATTTACATTCCCACCAACAGTGCAAGAGGGTTCCCTTTTCTCCACACCCTCTCCAGCATTTATTGTTTGTAGATTTTTTGATGATGGCCATTCTAACTGGTGTGAGGTGATGCCTCATTGTAGTTTTGATTTGCATTTCTCTAATAATTAGTGATGTTGAGCAGCTTTTCATGTGTTTCTTGGCCATCTGTATGTCTTCTTTGGAGAAATGTCTATTGAGGTCTTCTGCCCATTTACGGATTGGGTTGTTTGTTTTTTTAATATTGAGCTGCATGAGCTGTTTATATATCTTGGAGATTAATCCTTTGTCCATTGATTCTTTTGCAAATATTTTCTCCCATTCTGAGGGCTGTCTTTTCGTCTTGTTTGTAGTTTCCTTTGCTTTGCAAAAGCTTTTAAGTTGCAATAGGTCCCATTTGTTTATTTTTGTTTGTATTTCCATTTCTCTAGGAGGTGGATCAAAAAAGATCTTGCTGTGATTTATGTCAGAGTGTTTTTCCTATGTTTTCCTCTAAGAGTTTGATAGTGTCCGGTCTTACCTTTAGGTCTCTAATCCATTTTGAGTTTACTTTTGTGTATGGTGTTAGGGAGTGTTCTAAGTTCATTCTTTTACATGTAGCTGTCCAGTTTTCCCAGCACCACTTATTGAAGAGGCTGTCTTTTCTCCATTGTATATCCTTGCCTCCGTTGTCATAGATTAGTTGACCATAGGTGCATGAATTTATCTCTGGGCTTTCTATCCTGCTCCATTGATCTATATTTCTCTTTTTATATACCAGTACCATATTGTCTTGATGACTGTAGCTTTGCAGTATAGTCTGAAGTCAGGGATTCTGATTACTCCAGCTCGGTTTTTTTCCCTCAAGACTGCTTTGGCTACTAGGGGTCTTTTCTGGTTCCATACAAATTTGAAGATATTTTGTTCTAGTTCTGTAAAAAATGTCATTGGTAATTTGAAAGGGATTGCATTGAATCTGTAGATTGCTTTGGGTAGTATAGTCATTTTCACAATATTGATTCTTCCAATCCAAGAGCATGGTATATCTCTCCATCTGTTTGTATCATCTTTAATTTCTTTCAGCAGTGTCTTATAGTTTGCTGAGTACAGGTCTTCTGTCTCCCGATGTAGGTTTATTCCTAGATATTTTATTCTTTTTGTTGCAGTGGTAAATGAGAGTGTTTCCTTAATTCCTCTTTCAGATTTTTCATCATTAGTGTATAAGAATGCAAGAGATTTCTGTGCATTAATTTTGTATCCTGCAACTTTACCAAATTCACTGATTAGCTCTAATAGTTTTCTGGTGGCATCTTTAGGATTCTCTATGTATAGTATCATGTCATCTGCAAACAGTGACAGTTTTACTTCTTCTTTTCCAATTTGGATTCCTTTTATTTCTTTTTCTTCTCTGATTGCCATGGCTAGGACTTCCAAAACTATGTTGAATAATAGTGGAGAGAGTGGACATCCTTGTCTTGTTCCTGATCTTAGAGGAAATGCTTTCAGTTTTTCACCACTGAGAATGATGTTTGCTGTGGGTTTGTCATATATGGCCTTTATTATGTTGAGGTGGGTTCCCTCTATGCACATTCTGGAGAGTTTTTATCATAAATGGGTGTTGAATTTTTTCAAAAGCTTTTTAGCTGCCTCTATTGAGATGATCATATGGTTTTTATTCTTCAATTTGTTAATATGGTGTATCACTTTGATTGATTTGAGTATATTGAAGAATACTTGCATCCCTGGGATAAATCCCACTTGATCATGGTGTATGGTGAATAGGGATGGGACCTGCACCTCTGGGAGGGAGCTGTGAAGGAGGAAAAGTTTCCACACACTAGGAACCACTTCACTGGCAGAGACGGGGGTTGGGCAGGGGGGAAGCTTCAGAGCCACAGAGGAAAGCACAGCAACAGAGGTGCAGAGGGCAAAGCGGAGAGAATCCCGCACAGAGGATCGGTGCCAACCAGCACCCACCAGCCTGAGAGGCTTGTCTACACACCTGCCGGGGCGGGTAGGGGCTGGGAGCTGAGGCTCAGGCTTCAGAGGTCAGATCCAAGGGAGAAGACTGGGGGTGGCTGCGTGAAGACAGCCTGAGGGGGCTAGGAGCCACAGCTAGCCGGGAGGGAGTCTAGGAAAAAGTCTTGACCTGCCAAAGAGGCAAGAGACCATTGTTTCGGGGTGCCTGAGGAGACGGGATTCCTTCCCCGTGTGCCCACAGAAGGCAGAGCACTGCCTAAGCAAGCTCCAGAGATAGGTGTGAACCATGACTACCAGCTAAGACCCCAGAGACGTGTATGAAACCGGTAATGCTGCTGCTACCAAGAATCCTGTGTGCAAGCACAGGTCACTATCCACACCACCCCTCTACCCCGGGAGCCTGTGCAGCCTGTCACTGCCAGGGTCCCATGATCCAGGGACAACTTCCCTAGGAGAACACAAGGCGCACCTCAGTCTGTTGCAACATCACGCTGGCATCTGCCACCGCCCTGCATTCCAATTATGACTACCATACCCCTCCCTCTCCCCAGCCTGAGTGAGCAAGAGCACCTTAATCAGCCACTGCTTTAACCTCCTCCTGTCTCAGCAAGGAACAGACACCTGAGGGTGACCTACATGCACAGGTGGGGCCAAAACCAAAGCTGAACCCCAGGAGCTGTGCAAACAAAGTAGAGAAAGGGAAATTTCTCTGCACAGCCTCAGGAGCAGCGGATTAAATCCCCACAATCAACTTGATGTACCTTGCATCTGTGGAATACCTGAAGAAAAAACAAGTCATCCCAAAATTGAGGTGGAGGATTTTGGGTGCAACTGTAGATGTGGGGTTTGCTGTCTGAAACTGATTTGTTTCTGACTTTTATGTTTATCATAATTTAGTTTTTAGCGCTTGTTATCACTGGTGGATTTGTTTAATGGTTCAGTTGCTCTCTTCTTTTTTTTTTATTTTTCTTTTATATTAATAGTTTTTTTTCTTTCTTTTCTTCTACCTTGTCTTCTGAGCCATGTGGCTGACAGGGTGTTGGTGCTCTGGCCTGGTGTCAGGCCTGGGCCTCCGAGGTGGAAGAGCCGAGAGCAGGACGTTGGACCACCAGAGAACTCCTGGCCCCACGTAATATCAATTGGCAAGAATTCTCCCAGACATCTCCATCTCAACGTTAAGACCCGGATCTACCCAATGGCCAGAAAGCTCAGTGCTGGACATCCCATGCCAAACAACTAGCAAGACAGGAACACAACCCCACCCATTAGCAGAGAGGCTGCCTAAAATCATACTAAGTTCACAGACACCCCAAAACACAACACCAGACACGGTCCTGCCGACCAGAAAGACAAGATCCAGCCCCACCCAACAAAACACAGGCACCAGTCCCCTCCACCAGGAAGCCTACACAAGCCACTGAAACAACCTCACTCACTGGGGGCAGACACCAAAAACAATGGGAATTACGAGCCGGCAGCCTGCAAAAAGGAGACCCCAAACACAGTAAGTTAAACAAAATGAAGAAGACACAGAAATATGCAGCAGATGAAGGAGCAAAGTAAAAACCCACCAGACCAAACAAAAGAAGAGGAAATAGGCAGTCTACCTGAAAAAGAATTCAGAGTAACGATAGTAAAGATGATCTAAAATCTTGGATATAGAATTGAGAAAATACAAGAAACGTTTAACAAGGACCTAGAAGAACTAAAGAGCAAACAAACAATGATGAACAACACAAGAAATGAAATTTAAAATTCTCTAGAAGGAATCAAGAGCAGTATAACTGAGGAAGAAGTACGGATAAGTGATCTGGAAGATAAAATAGTGGAAATAACTACAGCAGAGCCAAAAAAAGAAAAAAGAATGAAAAGAATTGAGGACAGCCTCAGAGACCTCTGGGACAACATTAAACGCACCAACATTCGAATCATAGGGGTCCCAGAAGAATAAGAGAAAAAGAAAGGGTCTGAAAAAATATTTAAAGAGATTATAGTTGAAAACTTCCCTAACATGGGAAAGGAAATAGTCAATCAAGCCCAGGAAGTGCGGAGAGGCCCATACAGGGTAAATCCAAGGAGAGACACACCAAGACACATATTAATTAAACTATCAAAAATTAAATACAAAGAAAAAAAATTAAGCAACAAGGGAAAAGCAACAAATAACATACAAGGGAATCCCCATAAGGTTAACAGCTGATCTTTCAGCGGAAACTCTGCAAGCCAGAAGGGAGTGGCAGGAAATGTTTAAAGTGATGAAAGGGAAAAACCTACAACCAAGATTACTCTACCCAGCAAGGATCTCAATTCAGAGTCGATGGAGAAATTAAAACCTTTATAGACAAGCAAAAGTTAAGAGAATTCAGCACCACCAAGCCAGGTATACAACAAATGTTAAGGGAACTTCTCTAGGCAGGAAACACAAGAGAAGGAAAAGACCTATAAACAAACCCAATACAATGAAGAAAATGGTAATAGGAACATACATATCAATAATTACCTTAAATGTAAATGGATTAAATGCTCCAACCAAAAGACATAGACTGGCTGAATGGATACAAAAACAAGACCCGTACACATGCTGTCTACAAGAGACCCACTTCAGACCTAGGAACACATACAGACTGAAAGTGAGCGGAAGGAAAAAGATATTCCATGCAAATGGAAATCAAAAGAAAGCTGGAGTGGCAATTCTCATATCAGACAAAATAGACTTTAAAATAAAGACTACTACAAGAGACAAAGAAGGACACTACATAATGATCAAGGGATCAATCCAAGAAGAAGATATAACAATTGTAAATATGTATGCACCCAAAATAGGAACACCTCAATACATAAGGCAAATGCTAACAGCCACAAAAGGGGAAATCAACAGTAAAACATTAATAGTAGGGGACTTTAATACCCCACTTTCACCAACGGACAGATCATCCAAAATGAAAATAAATAAGAAAACACAAGCTTTAAATGACACATTAGACAAGAAGGACTTAATTGATATTTATAGGACATTCCATCCAAAATCAACAGAATACACTTTCTTCTCAAGTGCTCATGGAACATCCTCCAGGATAGATCATATCTTGGGTCACAAATCAAGCCTTGGTAAATTTAAGAAAATTGAAATCATATCAAGTATCTTTTCTGACCACAACGCTATGAGACTAGATACCGATTACAGGGGAAAAAAACTGTAAAAAATACAAACGCATGGAGGTTACACAAAAATCTGAAAGAGAAATTAAGGAAACACTCCCATTTACCATTGCAACAAAAAAAATAAAATACCTAGGAATAAACCTACCTAAGGAGACAAAAGACCTGTATGCAGAAAACTATAAGACACTGATGAAAGAAATTAAACATGATACAAACAGATAGAGAGATATACCATGTTCTTGGATTGGAAGAATCAACATTGTGAAAACGACTATACTACCCAAAGCAATCTACAGATTCAATGCGATCCCTATCAAACTACCAATGGCATTTTTTACAGAACTAGAACAAAAAATTTCACAATTTGTATGGAAACACAAAAGACCCCGAATAGCCAAAGCAATCCTGAGAAAGAAAAACGTAACTGGAGGAATCAGGTTCCCTTACTTCAGAGTATACTACAAAGCTACAGTAATCAAGACAGTATGGTACTTGCATAAAAACAGAAATATAGATCAATGGAACAGGATAGGAAGCCCAGAGATAAACCCACGCACATATGGTCACTTTATCTTTGACAAAGGAGGCAAGTATATACAATGGAGAAAAGACAGCCATTGTGGTCAGTAAGTGGTGCTGGGAAAACTGGACAGCTACATGTAAAAGAATGAAATTAGAACACTTCCTAACCACCATGCACAAAAATAAACTCAAAATGGATTAAAGACATATATGTAAGGCCAGACACTTTCAAACTCTTAGAGGAAAACATAGGCAGAACACTCTGTGACATAAATCACAGCAAGATCCTTTTTGACCCACCTCCTAGAGAAATGGAAATAAAAACAAAAATAAACAAATGGGACATAATGAAACTTTAAATCTTTTGCACAGCAAAGGAAACC
Organism: Balaenoptera borealis; assembly: GCF_965194805.1. Classification (NCBI taxonomy): domain Eukaryota; kingdom Metazoa; phylum Chordata; class Mammalia; order Artiodactyla; family Balaenopteridae; genus Balaenoptera; species Balaenoptera borealis. The sequence goes on from NC_138865.1 coordinate 57,683,987, forward strand.
ATAAACAAGTCGAAAAGACAACCCTCAGAATGGGAGAAAATATTTGCAAAAGAATCAATGGACAAAGGATTAATCTCCAAAATATACAAGCATCTCATGCAGCTCAACATCAAAAAAACAAACAACCCAATCCAAAAATGGGCGGAAGACCTAAATAGACATTTCTCCAAAGAAGATATACAGATTTCCAACAAACACATGAAAGGATGCTCAACATCCCTAATCATTAGAGAAGGCAAATCAAAACCACAATGAGGTATCACCTCACACCGGTCAGAATGGCCATCATCAAAAAATCTACAAATTATAAATGCTGGGAGGGTATGGAGAAACGGGAACCCTCTTGCACTGTTGGTGGGAATGTAAACTGATACAGCCACTATGGAGAAAAGTATGGAACTAAAAATAGAACTACCATATGACCCAACTATCCTACTATTGGGCATATACCCTGAGAAAACCATAATTCAAAAAGAGACATGTACCACAATGTTCATTGCAGCACTATTTACAGCAGCCAGGACACGGAAGCACCTAAGTGTCCATCGACAGATGAATGGATAAAGAAGATGTGGCACATATATACAATGGAATATTACTCAGCCATAGAAAGAAACAAAATCAAGTTATTTGTAGTGAGGTGGACAGACCTAGAGTCTATCATACAGACTAAAGTAAGTCAGAAAGAAAAAAATACCGTATGCTAACACATATATATGCAATCTTAAAAAGAAAAAATGGTTCTGATGAACCTAGAGGCAGGACAGGAATAAAGATGTAGACGTAGAGAATGGACTTGAAGACACGGGGAGGGGGAAGGGTAAGCTGGGATGAAGTGAGAGAGTTGAACTGACATATATACACTGCCAAATGTAAAATAGATAGCTAGTGGGAAGCAGCCGCATAGCACAGGGAGATCAGCTTGGTGCTTTATGACCACCTAGAGGGGTGAGATAGGCAGTGTGTGAGGGAGACGCAAGAGGGAGGGGATATGGGGATATATGTATACATATAGCTGACTCACTTTGTTATACAGCAGAAACTAACACAATATTGTGAAGCAACTGTACTCCAATAAAGATGTTAAAATAAAAATAAAATACAATAAAATAAAAATGGGCAGAAGGACTAAATAGACATTTTTCCAAAGAGGACATCAAAATGGTCAACAGCCACATGAGAAGATGCCCCCCACATCACTAATCATCAGGGAAATGCAAAACCACAATGGGATATCACCTCACACCTGTTATGATGGCTATCATCAAGAAGACAAGAGACAACAGGTGCTGGTGAGGCTGTGGTGAAAAAGAAACCCTTATACACTATTGGGGAGAATGTAAATTAGTCCAACCACTCGGGAAAACAATATGAAAGTTCCTCCAAATTTAAAAATAGAACTACCATACGATCCAAGAGTTCCACTTCTCAAAATATACCCAAAGGAAATAAAAACAGTAATTCAATGAGATATATACACTCCTATGTTTATTACAGTGCTACTCACAATAGCCAAAATATGGAAACAATCCAAATGCCCATCAACAAATAAATGGGTTAAAAACACGTACATCACAATGTAATATTTTTCACCCATGAAAATGGAGTACATCCTGCCATTTGTGACAACATGAATGAACCTTGAACACACTGTGTTAAGCAAGATAAGCCAGACAGAGAAAGACAAGTACCATATGATATCACTGATGTGCGAAATCTAAAAAACCAAACAGGTTAAGTGTACAAAGTTGTAACAACTACTAAAATAACCATAGAGATCTCATAGACAATAATTTTGTACTATAAGTATGTGATGTAATAAATATCATTACAATGGCAACCATATTACATTATGTTAATGTATCAAAGTGATACAATGTATATGTTAAATTTACACATTACTGTCAAATTTATACAATTAAAAAAACAGATAGGAATTGAAGAAAGTTGGAAGACTCACACTACCTGATTTCAAGATGTACCAAAAAGCTATAGAAATCAAATCGGGGTGGTACTGAAAAAAGAACAGACACATAAATAAATGAAATAGATGAGAAAATCTAAAAACACACACAAATACAATGAATTGATTCCTGAGAAACGTGCAAAGGCAATTCAATAGATAAAGGATAGTCTTTAAACAAATAGTACTGGAACATGGACATCCACGTGCAAAACAAAGGACACCAACCCACACCTCACACCTTTATAAAAATTAACTCAAAATGGATCATAGATCTATACGTAAAACCTAAAATTATACAACATCTAGAAGAAAACATAGGAAGAAATCCTGGTGACCCTGCACTAGGGAAAGAGTTCTTAGATACAATAATAAAAGCACAATCCACAAAAGAAAAAACTGATAAACTGAACTTCATAAAAATTTAAAATATTTGCTCCGCAAAAGTACTTCTAGGAGAATGGGAAAGAATACTTGCAAATCACATATCTGACAAATGACTTGTATCAGAATATATAAACACTGGAAATTCAGCAATAAGAAAACAAGCAACCTAATTACAAAGCGGGCAAAAGATATGAACATATAACTCACCAAAGAAGATATACAGATGGCAAAAAAGCATATGAAAAAATGCTCAACATTATTATTCATCAGGGAAAATGTAAATTAAAACCATAATGACATACCACTACACCCCTATCAGAATGGCTAAAAAGAAAAAGAAAAAATGATGAAACCACATGCTGGCACAGATGCAGAGCAATGAGAACTCTCTTACATTGTTAGTGAGAAGGCAAAATGGTACAGTCACTTGGGAAAACAATTTGATAGTTTCTTATAAAGTTAAATATATACTTACCATATAACCCAGAAATCAGACTCCTAAGTATTCACCCAAGAAAAATAAAAACTTATGATCACACAAAAACCTATCCATGAATGTTTAAAGCATCTTTAATCATAATTGTAAAAAAATAAAAACAACCCAAAGGCCCATCTGCAAGTATGTGGATAAACAAACAGTGCTATATCCATACAATGGAATATCACTCAGCAGTAAAAATGAGTGAGCGACTGATACAAGCAATGATGTGAATAATTCCCAAACGTATTTTGTTGAGTGAAGTAAGACCTAAAATGCTACATACTGTATGATTCCATTTATATGACATTCTGGAAAAGGCAAAACTGTAGGGATGCAACAAACCTGCAGTTCCCATATATAGTCAGTTGTTTTTTCACAAAGGGACCAGGGCTACTAAATGAGGAAAGTAAAGCCTTGAATAAATGGTGTGGGAACAACAAATGCAGGGAGAAAATGAACCTCAGCCTCCATCTAACATCACACACAAAAATTAATCTGAGATGGCTCACAGACCTAGACATAAAAGTTAAAACTACAAAACCTCTAGAAGAAATGATACATTATCTTCACAATCTTGGGGTATAGAAAAATTGCTTACCACATAAAAATAAAATACACAAAAGAGTAAAAGATGTATAAGTTGAACTTGGCCAAAATTTTAAAACTTGTGATCATCAAAAGAAACATTAAAAAATGAAAAGGCAAGTGAGATACTGAAAGAAAATATCTGTGGTACTTATATATGACAAAGAATTGACTATATCCAGAAGTTATAAAGAACTTTTACAAATCAATAAAAACACAAACAACCCAATTTTTTTCATGTACAAACACCTGAAGAGACACTTCACAAAAGAAGATATATAAATGGCAATAAGAACATGAAAAGTGCTCAACATCATTAATCACCAAGAAAATGTGAATTAAAACCACACTGAAATCCCATTTTAAAACAACTAGAATGGCTAAAATTTAAAAGACTGACAATGCCAAATTTTGCAGAGGATGTAGAACAATGAAAACTCTCATACACTGATGGTAGAAATATAAAACGATAGAACCATTTTGGAAAAAAGTTTGATAGTTTTTAATAAATATACACCTATCTTATGACCTAGCAACTATACTCTTAACTTTAAAAAAATGAAAAAATATGTCAATAAAATACTTATACAATGTTTGTAGCAATTTTATTTACAATAGCCAAAAACTGGAAAAAAGACAAGTATCCATCAATTCACAATTTATCAAATTGTGGTATAATTATAAAATGGAATACTATGCAACTATAAAAAAGAATGAACTACTGATAAACACAACAACAAGGATGAATATCAAAAAATATGTTGGGTGAAATAAGCCAACCACCAAAGACTACATACTGAATGATTCCACTGAGATGAAATTCTAGAACAAATGAAAGTAATCTATGATGATAGGTATGAGAACAATGGTTGTCTATGGGGAGTGGAAACTGACTGGAAGAGGTCACAAGAGAACTTTCTGAGGTAATGAATATGTTTAAGTCTTCAATGCAGTGATGGGTACATGGGTGCTTACACTGATCAAAACATCAACTGGTACACTTAAGATTTGTTCATTTCACTGCATGTCAATGTTACCTCTAAAAAAATTATTCAGGTCTTTTACTACAGTGGTAGAAAATGCAGAACATATCACATGGCACCGTGCATGTAGTGAACAAAGGGCCACTTTTAGAGAATGTAGGAATTCATTCAAATTCATAAAGAAAGGCTTAATTTCATATAGGGTCCAAATGCTTGGGAAAACAGAATGGTCTTATTTTAAGCAATCTGAAAATGTTTGTTGGCTAATTTTTAAAATGTGGTTTCTGGAGAAATAAGGGGATTGGTTCAAGATGGCAGAGTAGAAGGATGTGCTCTCACTCCCTCTTGCAAGAGCACCGGAATCACAACTAACTGCTGAACAGTGATTGACAGGAAGACACTGGAACTCACCAAAAAAGATACCCCACATCCAAAGACAAAGGAGAAGCCACAATGAGATGGCAGGAGGGGCGCAATCACAATAAAATCGAATCCCATAACTGCTGGGTGGGTGACTCACAAACTGGAGAACACTTATACCACAGAAGTCTACCCACTAGAGTGAAGGTTCTGAGCCCCACGTCAGGCTTCCCAACCAGGGGGTCCAGCAAGGGGAAGCGGAATTCCTAGAGAATCAGACTTTGAAGGCTAGCAGGATTTGATTGCAGGACTTCGACAGGACTGGGGGAAACAGAGACTCCACTCTTGGAAGGCACACACAAAGTAGTGTGCACATCAGGACCCAGGTGGAAGGAGCAGTGACCCCATAGGAGACTGAACCAGACTTAACAGCTAGTGTTGGAGGGTCTCCTGCAGAGGTGGGGGGTGGCTGTGGCTCATCACGGGGACAAGGACACTGGCAGCAGAAGTTCTGGGAAGTACTCCTTGGCATGAGCTCTCCTGGAGTCCACCATTAGCCCCACCAAAGACCGTGTGTGCCTCAGGCCAAACAACCAACAGGGAGGGAACTCAGCCCCACCCATCAGCAGACAAGAGGATTAAAGTTTTACTGAGCTCTGCCCACCAGAACAACACCCAGCTCTACCCACCACCAGTCCCAAGAGGCTTGCACAAGCCTCTTAGATAGCCTCATCCACCAGAGGGCAGACAGCAGAAGCAAGAAGAACTACAATCCTGCAGGCTGTGGAACGAAAACCACATTCACAGAAAGATACAAAATAAAAAGGCAGAGGACTATGTACCAGATGAAGGAACAAGATAAAACCCCAGAAAAACAACTAAATGAAGTGGAGATAGGCAACCTTCCAGAAAAAGAATTCAGAATAATGATAGTGAAGATGATCCAGGACCTCGGAAAAAGAACGGAGGCAAAGATTGAGAATATGCAAAAAATGTTTAATGTTAAAGACCTAGAAGAATTAAAGAACAAACACCTAGAAGAATTAAAGAACAAACAAACAGAGGTGAACAATACAATAACTGAAATGAAAAATACACTAGAAGGAATCAATAGCAGAATAACTGAGGCAGAAGAACAGATAAGTGACCTAGAGGACAGAATGGTGGAATTCACTGCCGCAAAGCAGAATAAAGAAAAAAGAATGAAAAGAAATGAAGACAGCCTAAGAGACCTCTGCACCAATATTCAAATCACAGGGGTCCCAGAAGAAGAAGAGAAAAAGAAAGGGTCTGAGAAAATATTTGAAGAGATTATAGTTGAAAACTTCCCTAACATGGGAAAGGAAATAGTCAATCAAGTCTAGGAAGTGCGGAGAGTCCCAGGGAGGATAAACCCAAGGAGAAACACGCTGAGACACACAGCAATCAAACTGACAAAAATTAAAGACAAAGAAAAATTATTAAAAGCAACAAGGGAAAAATGACAAATAACATACAGGGAATGCCCATAAAGTTAACAGCTGATTTCTCAGCAGAAACTCTACAAGCCAGAAGGGAGTGGCATGATATATTTAAAGTGATGAAAGGGAAGAACCTACAACCAAGATTACTCTACCTGGCAAGGATCTCTTTCAGATTCAATGGAGAAATCAAAAGCTTTACACACAAGCAAAAGCTAAGAGAATTCAGCACCACCAAACCAGCTCTAAAGCAAATGCTAAAGGAACTTCTCTAAGTGGGAAACACAAGAGGAGAAAAGCACCTACATAAACAAACCCAAAACAATTAAGAAAACGGTAATAGGAACATACATACCAATAATTACCTTAAACATGAATGGATTAAATGCTCCAACCAAAAGACAGGCTCACTGAATGGATACAAAAACAAGACCCATATATATGCTGTCTACAAGAGACCCACTTCAGACCTAGGGACACATACAGACTGAAAGTGAGGGGATGGAAAAACATATTCCATGCAAATGGAAATCAAAAGGAAGCTGCAGTAGCAATACTCATATCAGATAAAATAGACTTTAATATGAACTATGCTACAAGAGACAAAGAAGGACACTACATGATGATCAGGGGCTCAATTCAAGAAGAAGATATAACAATTATAAATATATATGCACCCAACTTGGGAGCACCTCAATACCTAAGGCAACTGCTAACAGTTCTAAAAGAGGAAATCAACAGTAACACAATAATACTGGGGGACTTTAACACCTCACTTACACCAATGGACAGATCATCCAAACAGAAAATTAATGATGAAACACAAGCTTTAAATGACACAATAGACCAGATAGATTTAATTGATATTTATAGGACATTCCATCCAAAAACAGCAGATTACACTTTCTTCTCAAATGCGCATGGAATATTCTCCAGGATAGATCATATCTTGGGTCACAAATCACGCCTCAGTAAATTTAAGAAAATTGAAATCATATCAAGCATCTTTTCTGACCACAGCACTATGAGATTAGAAATCAATTACAGGGAAAAAACTGTAAAACAGCACAAACATATGGAGGCTAAGCAATACATTACTAAATAACCAAGAGGTGACTGAAGAAATCAAAGAGGAAATCAAAAAATACCTAGAGACAAATGACAATGAAAACACGATGATCCAAAACCTATGGGATGCAGCAAAAGCAGTTGTAAGAGGGAAGTTTATACCTATACAAGCCTACCTAAAGAAACAAGAAAAATCTCAAATAAACAATCTAACCTTACACCTAAAGGAACTAGAGAAAGAAGAACAAACAAAACCCAAAGTTAGTAGAAGGAAAGAAATCATAAAGATCAGAGCAGAAATAAATGAAATAGAAACAAAGAAAACAATAGCAAAGATCAATAAAACTAAAAGCTGGTTCTTTGAGAAGATAAACAAAATTGATAAACCACTGGCCAGACTCATCAAGAAAAAGAGGGAGAGGACTCAAATCAATCAAATTAGAAATGAAAAAGGAGAAGTTACAACAGACAGCGCAGAAATACAAAGCATCCTAAGAGACTACTACAAGCAACTCTATGCCAATAAAATGGACAACCTGGAAGAAATGGACAAATTCTTAGAAATGCACAACCTTCCAAGACTGAACCAGGAAGAAACAGAAAATATGAACAGACCAATCACAAGCACTGAAATTGAAACTGTGATTAAAAATCTTCCAACAAACAAAAGTCCAGGACCAGGTGGCTTCACAGGTGATCAAACATTTAGAGAAGAGCTAACACCCATCCTTCTCAAACTCTTCCAAAAAAATTGCAGAGGAAGGAATACTCCCAAACTCATTCTATGAGGCCACCATAACCCTGATACCAAAACTAGATAAAGATACTACAAAAAAAGAAAATTACAGACCCATAACACTGATGAATATAGATGTAAAAATCCTCAACAAAATACTAGCAAACAGAACCCAACAACACATTAAAAGGATCATACATCATGATCAAGTGGGATTTAGCCTTGCGATGCAAGGATTATTCAATATACGCAAATCAATCAATGTGATACACCATATTAACAAAATGAAGAATAAAAACCATATGATCATCTCAATAGATGCAGAAAAAGCTTTTGAAAAAATTCAACACCCATTTATAATAAAAACTCTCCAGAAAGTGGGCATAGAGGGAACCCACCTCAACATAATAAAGCCCATATATGACAAACCCACAGCAAACATCATTCTCAATGGTGAAAACCTGAAAGCATTTCCTCTAAGATCAGGAAGAAGACAAGATGGCTCACTCTCACCACTATTATTCAACATAGTTTCGGAAGTTTTAGACACAGCAATCAGAGAACAAAAAGAAATAAAAGGAATCCAAATCAGAAAAGAAGTAAAACTGTCACTGTTTGCAGATGACATGATCCTATACATAGAGAATCCTAAAGATGCCACCAGAAAACTACTAGAACTAATCAATGAATTTGGTGAGGTTCCAGGATACAAAATTAATGTACAGAAATCTCTTGCATTCCTATACACTAACAACGGAAGATCAGAAAGAGAAATTAAAGAAACAATCCCATTCACCATTGCAACAAAAGAATAAAGTACCTAGGAATACACCTACCTAAGGAGGTAAAAGACCTGTACTCAGAAAACTATAAGACACTGTTGAAAGAAATCAAAGATGACACAAACAGATGGAGAAATATACCATGTTCTTGGATTGGAAGAATCAATATTGTGAAAATGACTATACTACCCAAAGCAATCTACAGATTCAATGCAATCCCTATCAAATTACCAATGGCATTTTTTACAGAACTAGAACAAAAAATCTTCAAATTTGTATGTAGACAGAAAAGACCCCGAATGGCCAAAGCAGTCTTGAGGGAAAAAAAAGGAGCTGGAGTAATCAGAATCCCTGACTTCAGACTATACTACAAAGCTACAGTCATCAAGACAATATAGTACTGGCACAAAAACAGAAATATAGATCAATGGAACAGGATAGAAAGCCCAGAGATAATCCCATGCACCTATGGTCAATTAATCTATGACAAAGGAGGCAAGGGTATACCATGGAGAAAAGACAGCCTCTTCAATAAGTGGTGCTGGGAAAACTGGACAGCTACATGTAAAAGAATGAAATTAGAACACTCCCTAACACCATACACAAAAATAAACTCAAAATGGATTCGAGACCTAAATATAAGCCCAGACACTATAAAACTCTTACAGGAAAACATAGGAAGAACACTGTGTCACATAAATCACAGCAAGATCTTTTTTGATCCACCTCCTAGAAGTAAAAACAAAAATAAACAAATGGGACCTAATGAAACTTAAAGAGCCTTTGCACAGCAAAGGAAACTATAAACAAGATGAAAAGACAGCCCTCAGAATGGGAGAAAATATTTTCAAACGAGTCAACAAAGGATTAATCTCCAAACTATATAAACAGCTCATGCAGCTCAATATTAAAAAAAACAAACAACCCCATTAAAAAATGGGCAGGAGACCTAAATGGACATTTCTCCAAAGAAGACATACAGATGGCCAAGAAGCACATGAAAAGCTGCTCAACATCACTAATTATTAGAGAAATGCAAATCAAAACTACAATTAGGTATCACCTCACACCAGTTAGAATGGCCATCATCAAAAAATCTACAAACAATAAATGCTGGAGAGGGTGTGGAGAAAAGGGAACCCTCTTGCACTGTTGGTGGGAATGTAAATTGATACAGCCACTATGGAGAACAGTATGGAGGTTCCTTAAAAAACTAAAAATAGAATTACCATATGACCCAGCAATCCCACTACTGGGCATATACCCAGAGAAAACCATAATTCAAAAAGACACATGCACCCCAGTGTTCATTGCAGCACTATTTACAATAGCCAGGTCATGGAAGCAACCTAAATGACATCAACAGACAAATGGATAAAGAAGATGTGGTACATATATACAATGGAATATTACTCCACCATGAATAAGGAACAAAACTGGGTTATTTGCAGAGACGTTGATGGACCTAGAGACTGTCATACAGAGTGAAGTAAGTCAGAAAGAGAAAAACAAATATTGTATATTAACGCATATATGTGGAATCTAGAAAAATGGCAAAGATGAACTGGTTTGCAAAGCAGAAATAGAGAGACAGATGCAGAGAACAAACATATTGACACCAAGGGGGGAAAGCGGGTGGGGGGGAGGGGTGATGGTGGCAGATGAATTGGGAGATTGGGATTGACATATATATACTAATATGTATAAAACAGATAACCAATAAGAACCTGCTGTATAAAAAATAAATAAATAAAATTCAAAAAAAAAGGAAAAGGAATAAAATATTTTAAGTGAACAAAAAAATAAATAAATAAAAATACAATAAAATAAAACGTGGTTTTCTTTTTTAATTAGACTTGCCAAGATAAGCATGAGTGGATCAAATAAAGACGATAAATACTGAATCAAGTATGGGAAAAATATACAACCTTCTGGTTTCTAAGTATCTTATCTTGAGAACAAGTGACCTATTATTAAATTCAATACAAAAAAAAGTACACACTATCTTTGTTATTCCTCATTGGGCAGGGATGACAGTTAACCATATAAATTATGTTGACAATATTTTGTACTGGAAAAAATATGGTTCTGTTAGCTATCCATTATTTCTGTTCTCAATCGAATCCAACCTAGAGGACATATTATATCTCACAGACAATAGTTTGCTACAGGGTCTACAACTACAACTCTAGTCCTTCAACAATGTTAGGAGGTATGACAAATTTCAACCCCACCTGAATTAAAATGATGGTTCACAAAGAAACCCCCACGAATGGAATAAGCTGGATCAAAGGATATCTCCACTAAAACAGACAATATTTTACCAAAGTTTCTTAACCTTTATTTCTAAAATAAGGGAAATACAATTTTAGTATTTAATTGATCCACGTATTCTAGGATGTTTTAACCAGAAACCCATCTACTTCCAAACTTAAATAAAAGACAATCCGTAATACGCCAGAGTGCACACATGCACACAGGCCCATTTGTGTGTGTGTGTGTGTTTGCATGATCACATGTATGTGTACCTAACAAGCAAGTTCTGTGTGGTTCTCCAAAGTTGTAGCTGACTTGGCATGGGTACTGAAAGAAAACACTTGGAAGTAAAAGACTGAGCATTCCATTTTAAAGCTCTTTGTGGAAGTAGCATACCTGTGCCCTCTTCTGTACCTCCAGGAGGAGTTCGGAGTACTGCAGCTCCAGTTCCTTCTTTTGCTTGTGCCAGCAGCTCTCCTGGGCTTTGATCTGCTCTGCCACTTTGTTAAAGGTGTCTTCCTGGGTTTGCTGAAGCTCTCTCATCGTATCAGACTTGTTTTTACAGATATACTCTAGATGACTTATCTAAATGGGGAAATGCAACAAATAAGATAGGCTCACAAACAAGTCCTTTGTATCATCTCCCCCAAAAGCTATTCCAGAATTTTCTACTACATTTTATTCCTTAAGATCATATAAAAGTTTTAAGTTAAAATGAAAAAAAAAATTAAGAAACAGGAATTAGTAGAACAAAATTATATTTTAGCAGAAAATGTGTGAATTGCATTTATAGATGACATCTATTATTTTTCTCTAATAAAGTTACTTATTCTAAAATCAGTTTTACTGAGAAAATTAAGAAGAATATTTTAACCTCTAGAACCAAAGCTCAAGCTGTTCAGATATCTCAATGGGAAAGGAAGTATTTAAATGAGATTTACAAATCTACAAACAGTTTACATATAATAAAGCAGAATGTTCCAACCATTTTTTATTTCACATTCAAAACACTGGAGAGAAAATCCTCATCATCTAATGTGTATGACAATTAATGATGTTTGAAACTATGAAAAACTATTAAAACACAATACCATCTCAGAGGATTAAAACATGTACTCATTTTCATTATCAGTACTTTTCAAATCCGTTATACACACAGTCACAATCAAGACCAGCATCTCCACTTCTCACAATTTATTCCCTCATTTCCTCAATCCTACTTCTCGGTGCCTATGATTGTTTGCCAATTGGACCAAGGCAAAATGCTCTTACTCTAAAACTGGGCCGAGATGCTATTTCATTACTTCAACAGAAGTAATGAAAAAAAAACTTAGGGAACAGTTTTTCTCTCTGTGTCCCTTAAGAGCAAATGTCACTGCAACTAAGATCTGGAAACTAGATCACATAAATATAGTTCTGACTAGTTCAATAGACCTAGGATAAGAATCAATACCTTTAATGGAGGAATACATTGGACTGCTAAGCCACTTTCATTTTCAATAACCAAAACAAGGTTTTTAAAATTTTTTTTGGAAAGACTGAATTCCTAGGTTTGTGAATGATAAAGGCACCATAATAGTCTACTGTTTTCTCCTACAATATATCCTTCTTACATTCTAAAGCACTGAATGGGTTTTGCGATATACAGTTTGTTATATTACAAGAAATGTCATAAACATAATTTTTAAATTTTAAGTGCTTTTAAAGTAACACCTCGTTATTTCCTGAGCAAAGAATTTTAAGATCATGTTTTGAATAACTGTCTCTTGTTTCTATTTTATGCTAACATAAAGAGTTGGTTTATTAATGTAAATGACTAAGTTCTTTGAATTGCTTCATCAGTAAGATTAATTTATTTTCTTTTAATTAGGTCCCTGTGGCTAACACTGGCTAGCAGTATTAGCATGTCCTGAACAGAAAGTGGAGCTCAGAGACTTCATACAGACTTCAGTCACATTTACATGCCCATAGCAATGGCATCAAACTGAGTTGTAGACAAGCCATAATTAATGGTATTGAATTATTAACACCCGAATTCTTTTTGAAATAAGATGAATGTCAGCCCCTCTTAATGATACTGTGATGTGGACAAATGTCACTGAATTTAATAGAGGTATCTGGTGCCTGAGGACAGTTACCTTCTCATTAGCCCTGTTGAGGTCTACGATCAGAGTATCAACATTCTCCTGCAAAACTGCGCAAAGCTCAGACCAAGAGAATTTATCCAGCATGCCTTCTGGTTGTTTTATGAGCACAGAGCCTGCTATCAAGTGCTGATACAAGGTATGAAGGAAGGTTAGCTTCTCCTACGAGAAAAAAACAAATTAATTCCAGTATATAAACACCGTAAGAAGTAAAACACATAATATACATGGTGAAGAATTTATTTCAAAAATCCTGGAAAGGAATGAAGATACTCAAGTATCAGAATATTGCCATTTTGGCGACTTTTTTTACATTCAAAATTAAGCATCAGGCAGAAACTTGAAATTGCTTACATTTAGTTTTCAAAACCAAAATCTCAAGTCTAGAAGCCAGAAGACCCGGGTTCTGACACCAGCTCTGCTACTGCTAAGGACGTGATCTGAGTAAGTGTCTGTTCAGACCTCACCTTCCCCAGCTGTAACATGAGGTATCTGGACTAGTTGGTTCTAAGCCCTTCTAACTGGAACTTAGTATGGCAATTCTATAATTTCATATTTACATTTACCACAAAAGATGTTATTTAAGTCAAAAAACCAATATAAAGAGAAGAGCATTACCCAACTCTGTTGAAGAAAAAGTTATACCAATATCTGTACTTTACATGCACACAAGTATTCAGCTTTCCTCCTCCTCCAGAGATTCCAGTTTACTTACCACTTATAGGAAATCTATCCCAAGCCCCTTAGGCAAAGCAGACAGTGATATGAAAGAGATGGAAGAAGGGCTCATTTTTCTTCCCCACTTAGAAGTTCATACCGTATTTGGCACACTGGGCATTTGTAGGTGTTTAAATATTACAAAGTTAACAGTCCAAAAAATGGACATAGCTGCCCAAGATATACTTTCAAAACTGTCCAATTAAAAATATGCCAAAAAAATCTTTTAAAATTATATTGCCATTGTCATAGTTAAACCATCCATTGTTTAATGACCTAGAAACTCTACACTGTAAATTCAGTAAAAAGCTGATCCCATCTTGAACACACAAGGAGAGTTTACTTACTAAAATGCTAAATGGCTCTCTCTATAAGGCATTTCATCTATAAAGTCAAAGAATGGAACTCAAGACACGGTAATTGTGAAGCTGCAAAATGAGTATTTTATGTAGATAAACTAAGTTCCCTCAAGATTTTTTAACAGATCAGCAGGAAAACTTTTAAAAGAAGAAAATTTAAGAGGAAAAAAATAGGAATTCTAATCTTCCAGATAAGAAAAACTGAATGTAGTATATGTAAAGGTTTTATAGTTAGAAATTGTGGTGAAAAGTTTTCCAGTATATATAAAATTGTGCATCTTTAATTCTCCCTGTATGTCACCTTAGTTTTTTTCCAAATGTAACAATTTAAAAACCAAAAAATTTGAATATATAGTTACATCCACAAACTTGAGTTAGGCTATCAGAAGAGTCTTCATAAATATGCTATGTCTTTTTCTTTTTTAAGCAATTAAAGATGTCTTTTGCATTTTCGACTAAGTTGAGATGTTTAAAAATCTTATTAAATATAACTAACCAAACAGAATATTCAGGCACTAAAAATCGTTCCTCTCCACATTTTGCCAAGTGATCTGGTTCTTCCTAAAGGGTAATTCACTGTGTTGCCATCATGTCCTTTTGCTTGGGCTGTGATGAACCATGCATGATAATCATCCATTTGGCGTGAAAAGAGAATCTCAAGATCCAAAATCAATTCACACATGTTGAACTCAACCACAATGCTGTAGACATGCTGACTTTACAGTACAGTCAGGCTTCTAGTTTCCTTTACTTTAATCATTATCTGATGTGTAGAACAATTCCAGTCCCTTCATGTGGACACAATTTAAATCCCAGACTGTAAGAAGAGTGGAAAGAATGTTTCCTTTTTACTCTCTTGGCATTCATGTTCGTATTTGTTGGAGTAATGAACTCAATATGCAGGATGACTCAGATAAACTAGCTCCACACTAGCTAGACTGGCTCTACCTCCCAAGGGTAAAAGAAAATATAAGATAACAATTCTACTCACACAGGCTCATACAGTTATATAAAAGTTTGTCATAATATTTTAAGAAGCCATTAATAAATTAACACAGATAGGTAACTCTCAAGGGCATCCAAACAAACTTTTAACTTTGTGGGACTTGTATTTTTCTAAATTTTGTTTAATATCCTACAATTATAAAGAATAAGATGACTGTCTATTAAAGTAGATATTATTCCTGTTTTGCAAATAAGGAAACAAAGATGTGGAGAGACCAAGCTATGTGGCTTGTCCCTATTCACAGTTTGTAAATAAAAGTACCTCTATCCATGTCAATTCTTTCTGATTACAAAAAAGATTCTTTCCACCATGGCAGGCTACTCAACTACTGAAATAAAAAATAATTTTGTCATTGGTAAACAGGACTGTTGAGAGCACAGCTACTTGAGATCGGATGTTCTAATAGAGAAAATTACTTGTACAAATGATAAAAGGGTTAAACTACTTTATTTCTCTCGCAAAATAGGATCATACAAGAGTAATGGAATGCCTGATTTTGCAGCTGGCATGAACATTTCAAAATAGCTCAGAAGAATTTTTTGAATTAAATCAAATAAGAATAAAAACAGACACTTGACAGATGTAAACTTCTAAAACTGAGATAAGTGCAAGGCCTTTCCTGACAGTCATCTTGTCTCAGGTAATACCTCGGTATCCTTACGGAAAGTCTGGGAAAGCTTCTGCAGCTCACTTTCAGATTGGGCTGCTCGCGCCTTTTCTTTCTCCCAACAGTGCAGCACATTTTGTAGTTCCACTTTTAAAGTGCTTATTAGAGCCTCTCTGTCTGCACATTTAGTGCGTAAATGACTTAACTCTTTATTGACATCAGCCAATTTATCCTGAAGGTCCTGTTGGAGACACCAAATAAAGAGATTGTATGAAGATGATAACATTTAAATATAAAATGTTAATTACTTACTCCAAAAAGCTCTTTGAAAGAGCTTTCCTTTCAACTCATTATAAGAATATAACTTGGTAGCCCAAAAACTTTTAAATAACATGTAAATAACATTTTTAAAATAAATCTCTTACATTTACTATAAGAACATTTACTTCCCAATGACATTCCAAATACCAATAGAAATCTCAAATACATGACATAAAATTCTGCTGAACTATTTACTCCTTACCCTTAACAAATTCTATTCAAGTATGTCCATGACAAACGACATGAACCAACACCAAAAAATTCCAACTCTGAACGTTGGATTAGTACAATTTTGCAAAGATGTAGTACATAAGACCAGCACAGAAAATAAAATAAACTGTTGCCCTAGACCTTAGCCAGGTGTGGTCACAGTCCACTACTAGGCATGATGTACTAAAAACAATGGCTCCACCCCAAAATGATGAAAACTGACTCCAAATACTGATGTGCTATGTAAAATATGTTGAATGTGTATCTAAGGCTGGATATCAAATCTTAAATCATTTTTTGAATCTATGGTAGTATAATTAAATCTGAGAAGTGAATTTTTCCTTTAACCAAAACAATTTCCAATCAAGTTTTATTTTTTTAATGAAAAAACATTCTTCTTACTTTGACCAACAAAAAAAATATTTTTTAATTGTATCTAAACATACTTCATAAAAAATAGGAAGATATATTTTCAGATATCTCTACTTAAAAATATTCCCTAAATAATTATATTTGTTTCTTAATAAAAAAGGAAAAAGTTATTCTAAATCACAATACCTTTATATTTTTAGTGTGAGATTCTACCTTCTGTTTGGTAGACTCAAGTTCATTAGATGCCTTTTCCTTAGCATGATTCATGTTGCTTAGCTGATGAAAGAAAATGTAAGTAAACTTTTAAAATATTTTTCAACGGTGGGTAACTCAAAAGCTAATCTTTAAATGTTTTTTATGCAATTACTTAAATACAAATTTTTTATAGTAATCCAGAGACTTAAAAAATTATTTCTTCTGGTTAACTATGTAATTTCTGTCCCAAGTTCACATGGCTAAAAAGAAAAGAAAGCATTCAAGCTTAAAATGTGGGTAATGTTATTGTGTTTTTACTAGATATCTGGATAAAGGATTTCATTCTTACTGTAAACAAATATAACTTTATTCTTAAAATCCTACTGGACCAAAATGCCAGAAGCAGTGGTATCTATACAGAAAGAAAAAAGGACAGACCAGAAGACTGTTCTTTCTACATCACGAGAATATTCACTGGTCTCTCAGTCCATATGACAATTTCAGGGTCGGTCACATGCTGCCCTACTGGGAAGGCTTGTGGCAGGTCATCAGTTGGTCCTGCTCCGCTTGTGATTTATTTTCTTTGACAGTTCATTCTTCTTTCTGTCAGACTGCTCTTTTTGCTCTCTTTGCAGCCACCCCTTGGTCTCCCCACTGCTGTCTCTGGCACTGGTTCACAACAAAGCGCATTACTAAGCCAAAGCCTGCTGAGTCGACTTTTCAACTGTGCTGAGGATCATGTGACATTCATCCTCCCAAATAACAATTCGCTGTGGGTAATATGTTCCTAGTTACCCCGCAGCTTCCAGACCTAGGCCTCAGAAGAGTTTCATAAACTACTAACAATACAGGTTGTCTTGTCTCACTGAGAAAGAGTTAGCAATGTTTGCTCTTTATAGAAATTTAATTATTTCAGTGGTCACTTTCTTTTATGCCTTTTGAACAATTACAATTACAGAGGGCATTAAGAAGACTCACTTTTCCTTCTTTATTCACCTTAGCAAACTAAAGTAAAATATGCCTCTTCTTATGGGAAATATAAGGGTTTCAAGGCCTTTGTATTACATAAAAGAAACAGATAAACAGAGGGATAAACACTAAATTCCATGCTATGTGGCTTGTCTTTGGTTGGAACAACTGTTTGTTGCTTTGCTAACTAATTGTGTTTAATGTAGTTACTTCATATTCTCTAATTTAACAAGATGTAACTAAATAAACTCTTCAATTTTTAAAGCACAAATTCATAAAACATTTTAATACCCAAGAAAATTATCAACCCACAAGTTAAACAATACAAAAGAGAAGATAAATAAAAGCATGAGCTTTTTCAATCAGGAAACTAAAAACCTCCAAGCTACATCAAACAGATATTTGTTTTTAAAACCTTCTAACGCTTTACTCCCTTTAGAGAATGCATACTAATTTCTCTCTTTTTTATTGACTTCTACAATTTGTAGAACTCCTAAGCCAAAATATTGACAAACCCTAAATTTCCAGTACCTATTCCAAATTTCATAAAAACACATTAACATTTAAATATAACATATGTTAACTAAATGAGTTGCATAGCTCTTTTGTTAAATTAAAATAGATAAATTATAAAGACCAAGAAGTGACAGTCTTTATAACTTTGACAATAGTAGTGTGACAGAAGAGAGAGTGAGACCCGACTTTAGGCCACACTTAAAGAAAGAACAGTGACAGACAACTTGTTATTTTTTGTATCTGTGAAGCTGTCAAATCAACATTCCCAATACTTTTGACCTTTGTAACAAGCAAGTAATACGTACTGCTGCAGGCCGAAGGCTATGTGTGTGGAGCCAAACAGTGCAAGTGTTACCTCATTAGATGCATCTTCCAGCTTGTTCTGGTAATCTGTCAAGGTACGCCTCAAACTCTCAAGGACAACAGAGAAGCTGGGAGGTTTATCTTTGTCCTTGTGGATGCCTAGAGAAAAATACAGGATGAAAATATACCATTAAAGTCGCAAAGGGACAAAAGCTAAGCAGACAGTAACAGAGATATTACAATTAGATATAGCTGAAA
Organism: Balaenoptera borealis; assembly: GCF_965194805.1. Taxonomy (NCBI): domain Eukaryota; kingdom Metazoa; phylum Chordata; class Mammalia; order Artiodactyla; family Balaenopteridae; genus Balaenoptera; species Balaenoptera borealis. Next base: position 57,703,025 of record NC_138865.1, read on the forward strand.
AGACATCATGATACACCGAGTAGAATCTTATTCTCCTAAGTATACTGCTGTATAGCCCTAGTATTAATAGCTTGTCTAAACAAGTGATCAAATTAAGTCCATAATATATCAAGTCCAAATTTATGGCTACTTTGTACCTTACTATGCCCACCTTGTAGTTAGTAGTAAAGCTCTTTTTTTTTTTCCTATTTCCAGGTAACTGAAGTATTTGCACACACCTGTTATCCACCAATTAAATAAACAGTCTATACTAAACACTGTTTGGGGGAGTTACATACATTTACTTTGGTCCTTGTGTCTCTGATCAGTCAGGTCTATTTTTCTTAAACAATAATTTCTTAACCCAAGAGCACATAATTTTCTGTTATGCTTGGAAATAATGTTCTTCAATCCTTAAAATTCTCAAGTTACAATTTGAAATAAATAATAAAAATACTATTATCTACATAGGCCACATCATGTTTCAATTAAAACCCTTAAAACTGACACTCATTGTAAAAATATGAGTATTTCCATATTATGCCCTCAAACCATTTTAATTCAGGTAGGCCATAAGTTAGTTGAGCTAATCAAGATCACATGGTCAAATGTAGTTTAATTTTTTTTAAAGATTTGTTTATTATTTATTTATTTATTTTATTCATTTTTGGCTGCATCGGGTCTTAGTTGCAGCATGCAGGATATTTGTTAAGGCACGCGGGCTCTTCGTTGTGGTGCGTGGGCTTCTCTCTAGTTGTGGCGTGTGGGTTTTCTCTTCTCTAGTTGTGGCGCACAGGCTCCAGGGCACGTGGGCTCTGTAGTTTGCAGCACTCGGGCTCTAGTCGAGGCGTGCGAGCTCAGTAGTTGTGCACATGGGCTTAGTTGCCCCTCAGCATGTGGGATCTTAGTTCCCTGACCAGGGATTGAACCCTGGTCCCCTGCACTGTAAAGCAGACTCTTTACCACTGGACCACCAGGGAAGTCCCTCAAATGTAGTTTAAAATAGTAATCCAAAATAATCAAAAGTTTAGTTTCAAAAACCACTTTGAACTGATTGCTTATTGTACTACTCATTAACTGTTAAAAATTAAATAGCAAATTTTAAAACATACTTACTAAAATTACTTTTATTTGCCTATATTTTCTCCCTATCATATTTTACAATCTGAATATTAATATCGATAAGAAGCATTCACAATACCTTTTTTATTATTCATTGATTCATTCGTTCAACTAATTTAATGCATTCCTACTATGTATTAATCCTAGGCATTAGGCACATGGAGGTAGATAAGAATGGTGTAATCTCTGTTCTCATAGAATTTACAGTCTAAAAAGAGGAGGTAAGATTGTAAACAAATAATTACATAAGATCATTCATCCATTCTTCAAGTATTCAGTTGCTGGAACTTTGGGGAGAGGAGGGACAAAGGCAGTAATACAGGAAAGAAAGAATGAATAAAGGGGAAAAAAATGTTTGGTTAATAACAGAACAACTTTATTCATATCAGAGTATTAGTGATAATTATTATTTTAATTTTGGACAAAATGTTATTAATAAACTTATTACATTCACCAAAGTATAATTTAAACACTATCTGAAGTATGGGTACACCTTAGATTTTCTTAAACAGAAGAATAATAATTAATTTAAAAACCAAAAGTAATATGGAAACAACATATATCCCAGCTGGGGGTGGGGGGTGGGGGGGGCAGGAAAGACAGTGCTCTCAGCCGTGAAAATGAAGGAGACAGTACTCTTTGTAATGACTGTGAGTTGGAAAGACAACTCATTAAAATTTTTATTAAAGGTCTTACCAAATATATTTTTAAAAAATTGCTCTCTTGCACAAGATAAAAAAAGTGTAATGTATAATTCTTTTCTTCTGCTACTACACAAGTAGGTCATGAATAAACCATTCGAGGACACCCAGGAAATCTTAGCTTATACAATAAGGGAGAAAACTTGCTCTTAGAAATCCAGAAGAATAAAATCATCATAATATGGGTGTTGAGGAATAAGGAGACAAAATGCCCTCTCCTTACTGACTCATGCACATCTTATATTCTACACAAAAAAGTTTCTTTTCCTGAAAATGCTTTTACAATAAAGTTCAGCTGAAGTACAAAGTATGCCTTATGTCCCACCCACATTCATTATAAAAAGAAATACTTACTGGTCCCTTAACATGAAGAAAATATTTACAAATAAAAAGAAAGGGTCGCTCAGGACCCAGGAGCTTACTGACTAAAATTTTATTTAACCTAATAATATCCTAATCACTGCACTATTGCCCACAAAACAATAAACTATTAAAGCTATACTATCAGTGGATGGTCTAAAACCACACAGTAAAGATTAAAAAAATAAAATAAAATAAAATTTTAACAGTAGTCATAAATAGCTTTTCAAATGTTAAAGTCCAAATGAAGAACAGAATGTGTCAGGATGTGTCATTTATACTTCAATTACGCCAACTCAAAAATCTTCTGAGTTTCTCTGTCCCTGTTCCTATACACGTGTGTCTCTATACATGGGTGCCAGCCTATACTTTCACATCACTGCTGCCTGTCTCAGTCTCTTTCTCACTTTTAAGTACGTTTCAACAAGATATACCTTGGCAAATCTTTTCTTTGAATTAGTAGCCCACAGGAGGGAGTGAGGAAGAAGAACAGGTCCCAAACCTTCTATTTAAATGTTCCCTTTTGGACAATCTAAAAAACTAAATATTTTTAAATGACTCAAATAAACCACTGTTTTTCAAGATGGTGTTATCACCTCAGTAACCCACAGTTCCACAGGAGAAACAGTAGGTTGTGATGAATGAGGTGAGTCTATTTCCTCCACCTTGTCAACCATTCTCTTATCTACTTCAGTATCCTGCAAGACCTCAATTATTAAGAAATAATGGACACAGACTATAAAACAAAAGACTGAGCTTTTTTAAAAAAAGAGATATCTGTTGTAGAACATGAGTAGTCACGTTCATCCTCAGAACAAATCGGAAAAAAAGAAAAGAAAACCCTGTTGTTTAATGCTGATTTTTAATCATGTAATAAAACACAGAAAATGACATTCAAATGGGTTTTTCACCTGAGAAAATCTAAATATTTAATACATTGATGACTAAGAAAATTCTTTTTTCATTCTAAAAGCACTGAATATAACATTTTGTTGGCAGTTATACTTTTCAAACTCAGACTACATTCCATATATTAACTTGTCTTATTCACTGAGATCATAAACAAACATCTCCATTATCTTGCAAACACTGGTACCCATTCTAGAGTTTTTAAGGAAAATGACTCATAACTTCTCTAACATATGGACAGTATTTATCATGTAAATTCTGCTCACCCACCTACTCTGTCCCCAGAAAGAGTCCAAAAAACACTTCCTTTACCAAGGTTTGAGAAATGTATTGGTGGGGGGAGCCTCAGCATCGTTGATGAGCTCTGTATGGCTTGGTAGTAAGCATCTAGGCCAGGTAGCTGGAAAGCCATGGATAACAGTGGGAAATGGTGCCGCAAAGCTGGGTTCCCTGAATTCAGTGGGGATGCTGGAATCTCAAGTGACACAGGCCAAGTGGTAGCACTTAATTTTCAGAGACAAAATGTACATGGTTACCATAATGGGCAGTGGATTCAAAGCAATAAACAAAATGGTTTTACCCACAGAGACCGCTGGCTTTGGCTAACTGATCATGGTGTTCCTAGGACTAAAATAGGCACTCTACTTGAATGTTACCCGATCTGTATAAGTAGAAAAGCTCTGGGTCTAATTACCAGAACTAGGAGTTAAATCAACACAAAAGACAGTCTTGGCCCTCAACCAATTCTCAGTCTTGAGCTAGTTCACAGACCCAGTGTCCCTAGAATAAAGAGGATGGATCCTCTTTAGGAATCCTAACATACTGCCAAAAGCTTATACTGTAAATCTTTCTCCTAGCCTTCCTCAAAGAAACATACAACCATTTACCCAGGTGACCATGTACTGAAGAAGGGGAGTTTCTCACACATACCATGGATAACTGGACACTGGATCGGAACTGACACTGATTTCTGGAGACCTAATGTGCTATTGTGGTTCACTAGTTAGGTAGGAGTTTACAGAGGTCAGTTTTGGCTAAGGTGTATCTCCACTGGGCCCAGTAGGTACCTGAACCCACATAGTTATTCCCCCAGTTTGGAATGCATTGTTATAAAAGACAAATGCAGAAACTGGCACAATGCCCATAGCAGTTACCTGACCCATGGAGTGAGGGATTTACAGAGGAAAACAAAACAGAAAAAAAGCAATTGGAAGTCACCAAAACTTTTACCTACCAAAATAGTAAATCAAAAATAATGCCACATTCCCGGAGAGACTGAAGAGATTAGCCCCTCTGTTAAAGAGTATAAAGGGGTGGAGATTCCAACCACATCAGCATTCAACTCATCTACCGGCTAGTGCAGCATACAGATGGGTCTTAAGGAATGATAGTGAATTACTGTAAGCATGATCACATGTGACTCCAACTGCAGCTGCAGTTAAAGATGTAGTTTCATTGTTGGAGCAAATCGATACATTTCCTGGCAGTTGGAAGGAAGCTATTTCTTCTATCCTTTTAGTAAAAATCACCAGAACAGTTAGTTTCTGCTTGCAGGGCCAGCAATCTACCTTCATGGCCCTACCTCAGAGCTATACCAACTCTAGCATAATCCAGTCTGTAGAAATTCTGATCAACTCTTCATTCTGGAAGACATCCCGTATTCCACTTAGTTCTCTACCAAGTTGATGATATCATCCTGACTGCTTGAGTTTAAGCAGGCCAAGTTTGGCAGATCCTTACAGGTGAATGATAGTGTAAACTTTTAGGATTTTGGAACAAAGGAAGCCATCCTCTACAGATAACTATTCTCTTGAAAATCAGCTTTCAACTGGCTACTAGTCCTTAGCAGATACTGCATTCATGCCCACCAATTTAGCACATGACCTGTGTTGCCCATCATAAAATGTCTGATCCACCAGCCCATGAACTTGGGCATGCATGATATCACTCTATCATCAAGTGAAAGTGGTATATACAAAACTGGATTCAAACAAGTCCTGAAGGTACAAGTAAGTTGCATGAATAAGTAATACAGATTCCCATGGGCCTTATTCTTGTTACATTGCTTCTTCCCTCTTAACCTACACCCTGGACCCATGGGAAAGTTCCCTATAACCAGTTGACTAATGGGGGGAAGGGGGTGGAATGGGCTTGTTATACAGATGTTTCTGTATGATGTGCTGATACTACTCAAAAGTAGACAGTTGTGGCATGACAGCCCTACTCAAGGGTGGCCTTGAAGGACGGTGGTGAAGCAAAAATCCTCCCAGAATGCAGTAATGGACCCAACCATCATTTTGTCTGGAATGAGAGATGACCAAAGGTACAAATATACACTAATTTGGAGGTAGTAGCTAACAGTTTGGCTAATGGTCAGGGACTCGAAAAGAACATTATTGGAAAACTGGTAACAAGGTGGTCTGGGCAAAAGTGTGTGGACAGACCTCTCCAGATGGTCACTGTGCCCAGATCAACTTAAGTAGAGGAGGATCTTAACAATCAGGAGGACAAGATGAAGTATTCTGTGGATGTCAGCTAGCATATTTTCCCAGCCACCTTTGTCCTTGCTCATCTTTGTTGCTCCTACAACACAGGAGTCATGGCAGCAAGAATAGAGGTAATGCATGGGCTCAGCAACATGGACTTCCATTCACCAAGGCTGATAGGATTACAACTCCTGTTAAGTGCCAAATCCACCAATAGCAAAGACAAACACTGAATCCATGATATGACACCACTCTCTAGTGGCACAGCCAGTCACCCTGTGGCAAGTTGATTATACTAAGTCATTTCCATCATGGAATAATCAATGTTCATTCTTACTAAGGTAGACACTCTAGAAAGACATTTTCCTTCCCTGACCATACTACTTCTGCTGAAATTGTCATGCATGAATTTACAAAATGTCTTATTCACCATTATGTATTCCACATAGCATTGCTTCTGACCAAGGAACTCATTTCATAGCAAATGAAGTATGGAAATTGGCTCATTTTCATAGAATTCACTGGTCTTACTATGTCTCCCAACACTCTGAAGTAGCTGGCATACAGAATAGTATAATGGCCTTTTGAAGATTCATAGCACTGGCTGGATGGCAACATTTTGTGGGACACGGATAATATCCTCCAAGATACAGTTTGTGCTCTGAGTCAGCAATCAATATATGGTATGTTTCTCCCATAGCCAGGAATCACAGGTCCAGGAATCAAATGTTGGAAATGGGAGTGGCTTATATTACACCTAATGATCCACCAGTGAAATGTCTGCTTCCCATCCCAGGAATTGTGGGCTCTATTGGTCTAAGTCTTAATTCCCAAGGAAGAAATGCTTCCACCATGGGACACAGCAATGGTTCCATTAAAAATGGAAGCTGACACTGTCACCTGGTCATTTCTGGGCTCTTCATGCCAGGAAACCAAAGAGCAAAGAAGGTTCTTCTATACCAAGACAATTGGTCTTGCTTACCAAGGGAAAATTGGTGGTAAGAAAGAGTATATCTAGAATACAGGACATCCCACAGGACTCTCACTTGAGTATACTCAAGTTCTGTGATAAAAGTTGATGGACAAACAATACCACTTCTGGGTGTATATCCAAAAGAACTGAAAGCAGGGTGTTGAAGAGATATTTGTATATCCATGTTCACAGAAGCACTATTCACTATAGCCAAGAGGTGGAAGCAAACCAAAGGTCCATCAACAGATGAATGAATAAACAAAATGTGATAAATACGTACAATGGAGTATTATTTGCCTTAAAAAGGAAGGAATTCCTGTCATATGCCATGTCATGGATTAACCTTGAGGACATTATGCTAAGTAAAATAAGCCAATCACAAAAAGATAATATATGATTCCATTATATGAGGTACCTAAAGTAGTCAAATTCATAGAAACAGAAAGTAGAATGGTGGTTATGAGGGGTTTGCAGGAGGGAGAAAAAGGGGTGGTTAATTTTATGTGTAAGCTTGACTGGGCTAGGGGCCCAGATATTCAGTTAAACATTATTTCTGGGTGTGTCTATGAGGCTATTTCTGGATGAGGCTGACATTTGAATCAGTAGACTGAGTAAAGCAGACTGCCCTCCCCAACGTGGGTGGGCCTCATCTAACTCACTGAAGGCCCAAATAGAACAAAAGGCTAAGTAAGAAAGGATTCTTTCTCTCTGCCTGACTATCTTCAATTGGGACATCAGTCTTCTCCTGCCTTTGGACTCAGCCTCAGACTGGAACTTACACCAGGGTCTCCTGTTTCTCAGGCCTTCGGAGTCAGACTGCCTCTCCTGGGACTCCTGATTTCTCAGCCACCTTAATTGTGTGATTAGTTAATGATCTCATTAGAAATGCTGAGCCCTCTTAGTGCAGTCACTTCTTTGGATTTCACAAACCAAAGCTATAAGCATGATGAATTAGGACACATTTGGTTTGTAAACCTCAGTGAATTGGGAGGTGAGGGAAGCAAGAGAGAAGAAACTGGCAAGTGACACCAAAGGAGACCTGTGTGCTGCAGGCATCCTCAACTTCTCAGTAAACCATGAACCTCTAATTAAAAGGTACCAGCCACAGGGTTCACAAGGACAATTAAAATTCTCAAGAAGATACTAGATCTAGGCAATAATCCTTTACTAAGGATAGAAAGGAGGAGCGAGGAGAGGAAAAGTACCATTTGTTGTCCTGATTTTCCTAAGAACAGTCCCTGAAACTGCCCAATTCCTGGGTGATATGCACATACCTAAAGGCATCAAATGCTGTTGCTATTATTTCCTAGGGTGCTTCAGCCTCTCCAGTAGAAAGAAAAAGAATACATCTGGAGTATTACAAATGATTTCCTCAAGGAAGGAAAGGTTGAAGAGGGTTGGAGGGGCTCTGTCTCAGTCGACACAAAAGTCAAGCACCCTAAGGAGGATCCAAGATTGAGTCAGAAGAAAAACTTTCTTTCATGAATCTAATGAAGGAAAAGTCACATTCTATATGTTTGCTAACATCCTCAGGCAGAGGTAAAACTATAGTAGAAGAAACACTTGAGGCAGAAAGACTACATGGGTTCAAAGTGGGAAAGGATTTCTCCCCATACACACTCTAAGAATTTCCATCAAAAGAAATATGAGCAGCTGTAGTGTGTCAGTTTTAGTGGAAAGTAGAATGCAGAAATAGGAAATAAATGTCCCTAGTTGAGTAAATTGAGGCTACCTTGTCTAATAAAAGTAGGCAATCAAGGTGACATTTCTATAACCCATGAAAGACTGTACATCTTTTCCAATGAAGATGGAAAGTCAATCTTCCTGGTGACTCCTTATGGATTACTACCCAAAGGGCTGCTAAAATTTTGAAAGAGATTCCATGACTACCTTTACAACCTCAAAAACTATAATTTAAAATAGAACTTCAACCTATCAATTCATTCATGCTTTTTCATTCATTCATATTCAATAAATACTCGAGCGCCTCCTTTGTGCCAAGTACTATTCTACCTGCTTAAAATCCTTTAGTAAATAAAAGAGATAAAGATCCTTGCCCTCATGGAGCTTGGATATTGTGATGGTTAATTTTATGTGCCAACTTGACTGGGCTAAAGATATGCCCAGATAGCTAGTAAAACATTATTTCTGGGTGTGTCTGTGAGAGTTTCTGGAACAGATTAGCATTTGAATCAGTAGACTAAGTAAAGAAGATCTGCCCTCACCAATGTGGGAGGGTGATATCCAATCCATTGGCCTCCCTTATCCACCCCCTACTCCTATCCCCTCCTCCTCCCACCCCAACAGAACAAAAAGGCAGAAGGGAAAATTCTCTTTTTTTTTAAGCTGGGATTTTCATCTTCTCCAGCCCTCAGACATCCTGCTCCTGGTTCTTGAGCCTTTAGATTCTAGAACTTATGCCAGTGGCCCCCAGTTTCTTAGGCTTTTGGACTCAGACTGAATTACATCACTGGCTTTCCTGGTTCTTCAGCTTGCAGAGGACAGATCACGAGATTTCTTAGCCTCCATAACCATGTGCATCAACTCCTATAATGTATCTCCTCTTGTGTGTATCTATATATATCTTATTGGTTCTGTTTCTCTGGAGAACCCTGACAATGCAGATATAATAATAAATGCACCACATAGTCTGTTAGAAATGTTGGACACCAATAAGTGCCATGGGATAAAACGTAGAGCAGAAAAGGGAGAGAGAGGTAGGGAGGCAAGCAGCATGGGACTGGGTGGTGGGTAAGCTTCAAGGAGAAGGTGAGATTTGAGCATAGATTCAAGGAAGATAAGAAAGAGAGCTATGCTGATATATCTAGGTGAGGAACTTTTCAGGTAAAAGCAATGGTCAACACAAAGGCCCCCAAGGCAGGATCTTGCTTGGTATGGTCAAGAAACAGCCAGAGGACAGAGTGGCCCAAACAGGGAGAGGGATGGGGAGAGTAGTAGGAGGTGAGGACAAAGAAGTGATAAATATAGGGGTAGACCATGTAGGGTCTTGCAAGTCATTGCCCGCACTTCAGTTTCTACTCTTAGCAAAGTGCAGAGCCCAGCAAGCTTTACAGGAAAGGAATGACATGCTCTAATTTAGGTTTTCTAATGCTCATTCTGATGGCTTTAGAGAAAGAGACCGAAGGGGAACAAGGTGGAAGCAGAAGAGGGGGAGGAGGTGTTGGAGGCACTAGGAAACAAGGTGTAAACTGTCACACTGATTTCTGGTGTAAAGATCAAGTTAAATCCTCTAAGTAAATAAATTCCTGAATGTCTTAGACTAACTGAAACTTCGCCTTATCTGCTACATGAAGATAAACTGATGAGTTACTCTTGCTTCAGAAAGATCTCTTCATGTAGAAGACCACAAAATCTGAAGAAGACAGGAAATAGAACACCTGGCAACTGCTGTCAACCCTGGACTAAAATTCATTCAGAAAATTAGCTTTCATTCCTACCATCTTAAAGAGCAAGTCAAAGAAAAAAAAGAAAAATTTGTAACCATCCCTCTAAATTTCTACCATGGATTATTTTTCCTGAAATGGAGGGGAGCGGGGGCGGTAGGTAGAGTATATATTGAACTGAAAGGTATGAAGAGGTAATAAAAGGGGGTAAGGTACTATGGCCTACTTGCCATAACTACAAAACAGAGGATCTCTCTGGAAAACCCTTTCCAAGGTAACAAAATTAATTTTGTAACAAATTCTAAAGCTGTGCTACCATCACATAGTAAGAATATTTCTATTTGAAATAGATTTTTTCTTAAAGACATATATACTGTGACATATATACATGTTTATATAAACCATCTCACACACACACACACACCCTTGAATTATCCTAAGATAAGTTTTTTAATTACTTCATTTCAGGGGAACAAATTATTTGGTCATCTTTGTGTAGTTGAAGTCAGGTCTGATGCAGTAAGGCAATCTCAATTGTTCAGGCGCTTCCATAACATGTTGAGCAATAAGGTTTATTAACTATATCCCTCTTTGTTGAGTAACAAAAACCCAACCTGAGGTGGTATGAGCAGAAAGGGAGTCCATTATAGTTATACAGGGCTATTTCATGGAAGCCAAGAGCAAAAATAAAATCAAGTCTGAAGCAGGTATGTGAATGAGTAAGGGTATCAGCAGGAAGAAATGGCATACTCAGAAGAGTTCACTGGAAGAAAATTTAATGAAGATATTTACAGAAATGTGAACAGGTTAAGAGAACCAAAAAGATATGATGAGGCACCAAGAACCAGCAAGACTGGAAAACCAGTACCATGGCTTAGGGGGGTCAACTGGAAGGAACGTTGTTACCATAGTCCAACACAAGCCACAGCTGTGGAAGAGGACCCAACTTGACAGAAGCTGTAGCTGCCAAAAATGAAACCACCGCCAGGAATGCACTGGAGCAGAGGGAGCAGGGGAAATAAACACCCTGACTTTCTTTGCTTTCCTTTCTTCCTCCACCCTCTTAATCTCCTGCTGGTGCACCCACTGTCCAATTCCAACCCCAAAGCCAGAGGGCAAAGGAGCCCAGATCATGCAGTCCACAGAGGTCAGCCTCTACAAGGCAAAACAGAGACCATAGGAGAATGATTCTAGGGCAAGTAAAAAGTGAATAACCAGCACAATATGGAAACAAAGACCACTATAACAGTACAAAAATCACTAATTCAGCACACAGTCCCTTTCCCAGGAACACCTTCTCTGTAATATATAGGGTGTGCATATATATATGGGAAACTAGGACATTCAAAAAGGATTGTTACTAGGACTTCCCTGGCAGTCCAATGGTTAAGACTCTCCACTTCCACTGCAGACAATTCTTTTTTTATAGGTTTAGTAATAACTTATGAGTTGCTTTATTATCAACGAATTTTAAACCTCAAAGGAGACATGACCTCATTATTCTTAGCTTTTCTAATTCAACTCTGAATATTGAAGCATTAAGATATGCTATGATAATAATTTAACAACTTTTAAAGATCCTAAAACCATTAAACAATGATACATCTCAATAATAAAACAGTACCACTGCAAAAAAAATTTTATACCCCAAAGCTTTAGCAAATACAATTAAAAAGTGGATATCTATATTTTTATGTCACTTGTATACACCTTGATTTTTCCACAGTAACAAACCATGAAAACACTAATGCTTTTAGAAAAAGTTTAAATAAAAACAAAGTTAAAAATAGATAATAGCAAATCACACTAAATTTCTAATGGTTCACCAACAGAAATCTGCAGATCCATAATGTGAAAATAGGCCTTGTTCATATCTTTCTGCTTTTTTGAGGACAACAAACTTTTTGAACTTAAGTGTTTCCTAAAGAACTCATTTGCCAAATATCTGTTTGATTCCTTTAGAAAAACAGAGTCTTCAAGCTATTTTAAGGTGTAAGGAATTTAATTTTATATGCTTTTTTGAAAAATATAACTGAGTTAGAAAGCAACTAAATAATTTGAGGCTGACAGTATGGCAAAAGAAAACAGGTAGAAAAGTGAAAGTATTTATGTCAAAGCTACTATAGCACACGTAATGGCATACACACAAAAAAATTAAGGAAGTAGAAATCATGGAATGGATGGAACTCATTAGCCAACTAATGCTTTTGCTAGTTCCCAAAATATGCCTACCCAATATATAATCTTTATAGTTCTTTATCATAGTAAGTGGGCTAATACTAAAACCAAAACATTTTACCTAAGCACTTTTATCTGGAGAGTATGTATACGGTAGTAGGAAATCAAGGAGAAAACCAGCCTAGAAAGCAATAGTGTAGAATATGCACTGTGTTACAGCCTGTGTCCTACATAACCTTTTGAATGCATGACCTTTAAGTTGCTGAAGGTTGCCTCAGAATTTGGCTCGGTTTGATGGAAACATCTGTTCCCCTTGCAGGTATACTGTAAGGACTTTTTTCTCAGTTGGATTCAGAACACAGCAAGTGAGCCCTTGTCTGTCCAATCATACAGACACCAACACTTGTAAATCAAGTTCTGGGAGGACAACAGCAGGTCCACAGTCCGTCACCCTTTCTTAGCCAGCTAGGCCAACTGACTGCTGTGAGAACTGCTCTTATCATGTCATCAAATCAAAACATGTTGAGATGAGGGACTATAAGAGGCATCTGCAGAATTCCCAAAATGCAGTGACTTTGGAACATTGACAGATGCATCTGTCATTTTATACCTTCAACTAACCTGATGTCCACTGGCCAGACACAGAAAAGCTGTCCAAGATTGATTCCAACTCTTTCACGTTATTTTCACATGTCTCTACCAGAAAAGCCTGGTGCTTCTTAGCCTTTTAATTAAGAAAAAAATTACACATAATAAGGTCACGCATTATAAGAGTTGCAGATTTTTTATGTGAACACATATAGCACAATTAAGTATAAACGAGCTAATAATTACTCCATTCAAATCTATTATTAATAAACTTCTTTCTGTCATAATCATACCTTTTACTTGGCTTAATGCAACACTGTGTAAGGTCTCGATAACAATTTACTGAGGTCTTAGTGCCTGGCACTATTCTCAGTATTTTAACATAACAATTCTTTTTATCCTCACAACAAATCTATGAGGGAAGGGCTATCATTATCCCAATTTTACAGATAAGGAAACAGAGACACAGAGAAATTAAGGAAAACTTTAAAAGATCACGCTTGCAGTCATGTAGCAAATTGCCAGATGGTGGTCAAAAGTGAATGCAGTATGACCAGTTAGAAGGAACTGGAGCAGTTTACTCAAGAGGTGATGGTAGCTTAGATTAGGGTCTTAGCAGAGCAAAAGGGGTGTGGGGTGTATGCACTGAAGGATGTTGGGGGGGTGTATACTTAGAAGGTGGAATGGCCAACCTTGGTAACACTGCACTGGGTTAGATGACATTGACTAGATTGGATTGGATTGGACTGGATTAGATGAGATTGGAAAAGTGCTCAGATAAAATGAGGAGTCAAGACTGATCCCACTTTTTCGGGAGGGGGCGATGCTGAGATGGAGGCGGTGGCAGCTGAAGCGGATCGTACTCTCTTTGTGGGCAACCTTGAAACGAAAGTGACAGAGGAGCTGCTTTTCTAGCTTTTCCACTAGGCTGGGCCAGTAATAAAAGTGAAAATTCCAAAAGATAAGGATGGTAAACCAAAGCAGTTTGCATTTGTGAATTTCAAACATGAAGTATCTGTTCCTTATGCCATAAATCTGCTTAACGGAATCAAACTTTATGGAAGGCCCATCAAAATTCAGTTTAGATCAGGAAGTAGCCAGGCCTCACAGGAGGTCAGTCTGTCATATCCCCAGCATCATGTTGGAAGTTCAAGCCCTACTTCCACATCTCCTAGCAGGTATGAAAGGACAGTGGATAACATGACTCCATCAGCACCGATAATTCAAAGATCTTTTTCTTCTTCAGAAAATTTTCAGAGACAAGCAGTGATGAACAGTGTTTTGAGAAAGATGTCATATGGAGGGAAATTTGGTTCTCCACATCTGGATCAACCAGGATTTTCCCCATCAGTTCAGTCACATAATCATACTTTTAACCAGTCTTCAACCTCCCAGTGGTGCCAAGATACACCATTATCACGGCAAAAAGTCAGACAGAATTCTCATCCCTACATAGTGGATAGACATTATAGCCGTGAACAGCTTTACACTGATCACGGGTCTGACCATCATTACAGAGGAAACAGAGATGATTTCTTCTACGAAGAGAGAAATCACGATGGCTGGAGCCATGACTATGATAACAGAAGAGACAGGGGTAGAGATGGAAAATGGTGCTCATCTCGACACTAACAAGTGTTAAAAGGATGTTTTCATAGGGTCTTTCTAGGCCCTTTTTCTTAAGTTGTTTCTGGGAATGTTTTCTTAAAAAAACTCTATAGAGCAGCTTTACAAGTTGCCACATTTCTTTAAAAAATTTTTTAAACCTAACTGCAGTCCAATACAGAAATGAGAAGAATTGTGGTTCTAGTTTTATTACATTAATAACCTTTCACCTCAGGGTTTTAAGAAGAGGAAAGGGTTTTATGCAAAAGAAAGTGCCACAATTCCTAACCATTTTAGACAATTGAGGAACGGATGTATTATATCGATTAGTTGTATTATGAAGCAAATATTTTAATTATCTGTTATCTTTTTGTATTGCAAGAAGTTTCTTGTTAGGGAATCAGATTTTTGGTATATATAATGGAAAACATTCAAGTTGACAGCCTGAAATGACTCAGTATTTTGTTAATAAATGAGAAAATATAAATTCAGTGATTCATTTTACTAACATTTGAGAAAACCTTTTGGTCAAGTTTAGGGATAAATCATATTATTTAACTTCTTAGAGAACTTAAGTGCAAGTTCTGTGACATGATCTTGAGTTTTATCATAAGTGAGCACACAGGTATACATCTACACTTGCTATTCCATTATAAAATTTTAGAATTTGCTCATTAAATCATGTTCGATGTATGACTGAAGTCACTCAGGAAGTTAAATATCTCTAAATGTATTTTTTTACAGTAAAAATACAGTGTTAATGTAAATCTTTTTATGGAAAAACAAATTTGTAAATGTATAGTCAGATAAAACAGTAAAGTGTTTTACCGAAAGTATTCTTTTTTGGGAAAAAAAGGTTCACGAAACCTTTTAGTGCTGCCTCTATCACTCAAATTTCTAAAATTATGACACTTTCAAAGTGCCCAGGACAAGTGTACAAGGACACATTTTATTATGGAGACTGTACAGGTTGCTTTTTGTTTTTGTTTGAACATTTGAAAGAATTTAATCTAAAACACTTCGATTTAAAAAATTTTAAATCTTGTTTAACAAAACTTTCATGTATCAAGATGCCGTTTCCCTTTCATTGTAGATATTGCTTATAAAAATTCATTCCTGGGCTTCCCTGGTGGCGCAGTGGTTAAGAATCCACCTGCCAGGACCTCGGAAAAAGAGTGGAGGCAAAAATCGAGAAGATGCAAGAAATATTTAAAAAAGACCTAGAAGAATTAAAGAACAAACAGAGATAAACAATACAATAACTGAAATGAAAACTACACAAGAAGGAATCAATAGCAGAATAACTGAGGCAGAAGAATGGACAAGTGACCTGGAAGACAGAATGGTGGAGTTCACTGCTGCAGAACAGAATAAAGAAAAAAGAATGAAAAGAAAGGAAGAAAGCCTAAGAGACCTCTGGGACAACATTAAATGCAACAACATTCGCATTATAGGGGTCCCAGAAGGAGAAGAGAGATAGAAAGGACCAGAGAAAATATCTGAAGAGATTATAGTCAAAAACTTCCCTAACACAGGAAAGGAAATAGCCACCCAAGTCCAGGAAGCGCAGCGAGTCCCATACAGGATAAACCCAAGGAGAAACATGCCAAGACACATAGTAATCAAATTGGCAAAAATTAAAGACAAAGAAAAATTATTGAAAGCAGCAAGGGAAAAACAACAAATAACATACAAGGGAACTCCCATAAGGTTAAAAGCTGATTTCTCAGCAGAAACTCTACAAGCCAGAAGGGAGTGGCATGATATGCTTAAAGTGATGAAAGGAAATAACTTACAACCAAGATTACTCTACCCGGCAAGGATCTCATTCAGACTCGATGGAGAAATCAAAAGTTTTACAGACAAGCAAAAGCTAAGAGAATTCAGCACCACCAAACCAGCTCTACAACAAATGCTAAAGGAACTTCTCTAAGTAGGAAACACAAGAGAAGAAAAGGATCTACAAAAACAAACCCAAAACAATTAAGAAAATGGTCATAGGAACATACATATCGATAATTACCTTAAACGTAAAAGGATTAAATGCTCCAAGCAAAAGACACAGGCTGGCTGAATGGATACAAAAACAAGACCCATATATATGCTGTCTACAAGAGACCACTTCAGACCTAGGGACACATACAGACTGAAAGAGAGGGGATGGAAAAAGATATTCCATGCAAATGGAAATCAAAAGAAAGCTGGAGTAGCTATACTCATATCAGATAAAATAGACTTTAAAATAAAGAATGTTTCAAGAGACAAGGAAGGACACTACATAATGATCAAGGGATCAATCCAAGAAGAAGATATAACAATTATAAATATATATGCACCCAACATAGCAGCACCTCAATACATAAGGCAACTGCTAACAGCTCTAAAAGAGGAAATCGACAGTAACACAATAATAGTGGGGGACTTTAACACCTCACTTACACCAATGGACAGATCGGCCAAAATGAAAATAAATAAGGAAACAGAAGCTTTAAATGACACAACAGACCAGATAGATTTAATTGATATTTATAGGACATTCCATCCAAAAACAGCAGATTACACTTTCTTCTCAAGTGCGCACGGAACATTCTCCAGGATAGATCACATATTGGGTCACAAATCAAGCCTCAGTAAATTTAAGAAAATTGAAGTCATATCAAGCATCTTTTCTGACCACAACGTTATGAGATTAGAAATGAATTACAGGGAATAAAACATAAAAAACACAAACACATGGAGGCTAAACAATACATTACTAAACAACCAAGAGATCACTGAAGAAATCAAACAGGAAATCAAAAATAAAACCTAGAAACAAATGACAATGAAAATACAATGATCCAAAACCTATGGGATGCAGCAAAAGCAGTTCTAAGAGGGAAGTTTACAGCAATACAAGCCTACCTCAAGAAACAAGAAAAATCTCAAGTAAACAATCTAACCTTACACCTAAAGGAACTAGAGAAAGAAGAAAAAACAAAACCCAAAGTTAGCAGAAGGAAAGAAATCATAAAGATCAGACCAGAAAGAAATGAAATAGAAACAAAGAAAACAATAGCAAAGATCAATAAAACTAAAAGTTGGTTCTTTGAGAAGATAAACAAAATTGACAAACCACTGGCCAGACTCATCAAGAAAAAGAGGGAGAGGACTCAAATCAATCAAATTAGAAATGAAAAGGAGAAGTTACAACAGATAGCGCAGAAATACAAAGCATCCTAAGAGACTACTACAAGCAACTCTATGCCAGTAAAATGGACAACCTGGAAGAAATGGACAAATTCTTAGAAAGGTATAACCTTCCAAGACTGAACCAGGAAGAAATAGAAAATATGAACAGACCAATCACAAGTAATGAAATTGAAACTCTGATTAAAAATCTTCCAACAAACAAAAGTCCAGGACCAGATGGCTTCACAGGTGAATTCTACCAAACATTTAGAGAAGAGTTAACACCCATCCTTCTCAAACTCTTCCAAAAAATAGCAGAGGAAGGAACACTCCCAAACTCATTCTATGAGCCCACCATCACCCTGATACCAAAACCAGACAAAGATACTACAAAAAAAGAAAATTACAGACCAATATCACTGATGAATATAGATGCAAAAATCCTCAACAAAATACTAGCAAACAGAACCCAACAACACATTAAAAGGATCATACACCATGATCAAGTGGGATTTATCCCAGGGATGCAAGGATTCTTCATATATGCAAATCAATCAATGTGATACACCATATTAACAAAATGAAGAATAAAAACCATATGATCATCTCAATAGATGCAGAAAAAGCTTTGGAAAAAATTCAACACCCATTTATGATAAAAACTCTCCAGAATGTGGGCACAGAGGGAACCAACCTCAACATAATAAAGGTCATATACGACAAACCCACAGCAAACATCATTCTCAATGGTGAAGAACTGAAAGCATTTCCTCTAAAATCAGGAACGAGACAAGGATGTCCACTCTCTCCACTATTATTCAACATAGTTTTGGAAGTCCTAGCCATGCAATCAGAGAAGAAAAAGAAATAAAAGGAATCCAAATTGGAAAAGAAGAAGTAAAACTGTCACTGTTTGCAGATGACATGATACTATACATAGAGAATCCTAATAATGCCACCAGAAAACTACTCGAGCTAATCAATGAATTTGGTAAAGTTGCAGGATACAAAATTAATGCATAGAAATCTCTTGCATTCCTATACACTAATGATGAAAAATCTGAAAGAGAAATTATGGAAACACTCCCATTTACCATTGCAACAAAAGGAATAAAATACCTCGGAATAAACCTACCTAGGGAGACAAAAGACCTGTAGGCAGAAAACTATAAGACACTGATGAAAGAAATTAAAGATGATACCAACAGATGGAGAGATATACCATGTTCTTGGATTGGAAGAATCATTATTGTGAAAATGACTATACTACCCAAAGCAATCTACAGATTCAATGCAATCACTAACAAATTACCGATGGCAGTTTTTACGGAACTAGAACAAATCATCTTAAAATTTGTATGGAGACACAAAAGACCCCTAATAGCCAAAGCAGTCTTGAGGGAAAAAAGCGGAGCTGGAGGAATCAGACTCCCTGACTTCAGACTATACTACAAAGCTACAGTCATCAAGACAATATGGTACTGGCACAAAAACAGAAACATAGATCAATGGAACAAGATAGAAAGCCCAGAGATAAACCCACGCACCTATGGTCAACTAACTTATGACCAAGGAGGCAAAGATATACAATGGAGAAAAGACAGTCTCTTCAATAAGTGATGCTGGGAAAACTGGACAGCTACATGTAAAAGAATGAAATTAGAACACTCCTTAACACCATACACAAAAATAAACTCAAAATAGATTAGAGACGTAAATGTAAGACCAGACACTGTAAAACTCTTACGAGGAAAACATAGGAAGAACACTCTTTGACATAAACCACAGCAAGATCTTTTTTGATCCACCTCCTAGAGTAATGGAAATAAAAACAAAAATAAACAAATGGGACCTAATGAAACTTCAAAGCTTTTGCACAGCAAAGGAAACCATAAACAAGACGAAAAGACAACCCTCAGAATGGGAGAAAATATTTGCAAACGAATCAACAGGCAAAGGATTAATCTCCAAAATATACAAACAGCTCATGCAGCTCAATATTAAAGAAACAAACAACCCAATCCAAAAATGGGCAGAAGACCTAAATAGACATTTCTCCAAAGAAGACATACAGATAGCCAAGAAACACATGAAAAGCTGCTCAACATCACTAATTATTAGAGAAATGCAAATCAAAACTACAATGAGGTATCACCTCATTGGGCATCATCAGAAAATCTACAAACAACAAATGCTGGAGAGGGTGTGGAGAAAAAGGAACCCTCTTGCACTGTTGGTGGGAATGTAAATTGATACAGCCACTATGGAGAACAGTATGGAGGTTCCTGAAAAGACTAAAAATAGAATTACCATATGACCCAGCAATCCCACTACTGGGCATATACCAAGAGAAAACCATAATTCAAAAAGACACAGGCACCCCAGTGTTCATTGCAGCACTATTTACAATAGCCAGGTCATGGAAGCAACCTACATGCCCATCAACAGACGAATGGATAAAGAAGTTGTGGTACATATATACAATGGAATATTACTCAGCCATAAAAAGGAACGAAATTGAGTCATTTGTTGAGATGTGGATGGATCTAGAGACTGTCATACAGAGTGAAGTAAGACAGAAAGAGAAAAACAAATATCGTATATTAACACATGTATGTGGAACCTAGAAAAATGGTACAGGTGAACCGGGTTGCAGGGCAGAAGTTGAGACACAGATGTAGAGAACAAACGTACGGACACCAAGGGGGGAAAACTGCAGTGGGGTGGGGATGGTGGTGTGCTGAATGGGCGATTGAGATTGACATGTATACACTGATGTGTATAAAATTGATGACTAATAAGAACCTGCAGTCTAAAAAACAAACAAACAAAAAACAACTAATACTAAACTTTCTTTGGGTTATTTGTATGGAAATATGTTAATATAAATGTTTCAGACATTACATGAAATGTCTAAAAATCTTATATGTTCTCGTATAATGTTATAAGTCATAATTCTAGTTATTACTTTAAAATGTATATCTCAGAAATAACTAAATTTCCTTGTCAATTGCATTATTGTGAACTTTCATCAAATCTTTAACCGTGGTCATTTTTAAGTTTTTTGTCATTTACAGACAGTTCTGGGTGTACTCTGATGCTTTTGCAAAACTGTTCCTATAAAAGGGTTTCATCTTCAAGGAATTCATGGAAAATACTCTGACAAGTACAGGTTTCTGGTAACTGACTATATTGCTGAACTGAATGAATAAGCAGCTTCAGAACTCTAATGGAAAACTGATGAATTCATAAAAGTCCTAACAAAAGATCAAGATGAGAAAAAAAAATTAATTACATGGGACTGAGTGAACTGATGAGGATGATTATAATTTTTGTGACTTTCTGTTTGAATTTAACAAAAAAAATCCCACAAGGACTCAGAGGCAAAAAAATATACAAATCAATTTTCACTGCAAAGTAAAGGACCTGTTACAGTGGAGGATTACTGGACTGAATGTCAATATTATGACATAGTATGAGTGTGTTTCGTGTTTGGTAATTGCAATCACTGTTGCTTTTGTTGTGGCCATCCATTTACAATGTTTGGTGTCAGTTTATTTATCTCTTGTAAAAATAAAATACAGTGTGTGTGTGTGTGAAAAAAAAACAACAAAAAAGAAACATTTATACAGAAAATCTGATGTAATCCACAAAAAGTTACAAGAATCATAAGTGAGTTTAGCAATGCTGTAGAATATAACATCAAAATTGAAATTCTATTTCTATATAGTAGAAGTGAATAATAAGAAACTTAATTTTTTAAATACCACTTATAATATTATAAGTAAATATGATATAGTTAGGAATAAATCTGACAAAAAAGGTGCAAGACCTGTGTACTACAAACTTCAAAACATTGCTGAAATTTTAAAGGGCTTAAATAAATGGAGAGATATACCATTTCAACGGTCAAATGACTCAATATTGTTAAGATATCAATTCTTGCCAATATGATCTATAGATACAATACACTAAGGATACAAGAAAAAAAAAAAAAAAAAGAATCCGCCTGCCAATGCAGGGGACACGGGTTAGAGCCCTGGTCCGGGAAGATCCCACATGCCGCAGAGCAACTAAGCCTGTGAGCCACAACTACTGAGCCTGTGCTCTACAGCCCGCGAGCCACAACTGCTGAAGCCCACGTACCTAGAGCCCGTGCTCCGCAACAAGAGAAGCCACCACAATGAGAAGCCCGCGCACCTCAACGAAGAGTAGCCCCCGCTCACCGCAACTAGAGAAAGCCCGCGTGCAGCAACGAAGACCCAACACAGCCAAAAATAAATAAATAAAATAAATTTTTTTAAAAAAGACTGATCCCAAGGTTTTGGACTAGAAGAACTGGGCGCATTTCAGTACTTCAGTGAGAACAACGGAAGTAGAAAAGGTCTTATTTTGGCTATTTCTGTTTGTTTATTTACTTGTTTGCTTGTTTTTGGCAGGGACTGTAAATCATAAATTCGTTTTGATCATATTCCATTAAAATACCTTTACGAGACTCCCAGCACCAGTAGAATACCTGGCAAATAACAGACCCTAAATATATTTGAATTAACAAAGAACAAATAAAGTAGAAAAATACAGGAGGCAGCTGGACATACTGGTATAAAGCTCAGAAGAGAAGTCAGATATAGGCTTGGGAATCATCTAGGGATATGTGAAGCTTGTCTTGAGAGTGTTTGATGGGAAGAGAAAAGAGCCTTGGATAAAGACTAAGGAACTCCAGAATTTAATACTTAGAAAAGAAAAAGTCAGCAAAGAAGACTGGAAAAGGAGGAAGAAAAACAGAAGAGGATAATGTCATGAAAACCAAGATTAAAAAAACATTTCAATGCCACCTGTCCAATGTCCAATGTCACAGAATATTCAAGCAAAATGGAGACTAACAAGTGTTCACCAGACATGGAAGTCACTGGTGACCATGATGAAATCTGTTACAACCCAGACTAGAACAGGTCAAAGGAGGAGTAAGCCTGTACTTTTTTGTCTTAATTTAGTGAGAGATAAGTAAATGGAAACGGGAAGTTTAGACAACACTTTTTTTGGTAAGAAGAGAAGGGGAGATAAAGGGCAGTAGTTGGAAAGAAGAGTAGGGATGGAGAAGAGTTTTGGTTTTTTTAATAAGTGAGAAACTTAAGCATGTTTAAAAGCTGATGAGATAGAGGCACCAGTAAAGGAATGCTTATAGAAACAGAAGAAATGGATATAGATATTACAGGACAAAATTCATCTGTAAAATATGCAAAACTAATAATTCTTTCTTTAGACATCAGTTCAATTATCAGTTTTTTGGAAAAGCTATCTTTTACTCCCTGAGTGTATCAATTCCCTCTATTAGAATCTTCTCAGCACTTATTAGAGTTGTAGTTCCACATTTATTTGAGTAGGTCTTTTATTAATGTCTATCTCATTGAACTCAAGCTCAATAAAAATATGGTCTTTTATTTTTTGTCCTCGTCAATGTATCCCCAGCACCTAGACAATACTGAGTAGATAAAATAAGAGTTAAATATCATATTAAACATGCTACCAACATGCCATCAACAGAAGATTGTTAAATCAATTAGGATTCATCCACAATGACTTTAAATAGAAGCAGGAAGCTCTTCTTCATATCCTAATATGGAAAGATCTCTAAGCTATATCTTGGAGTTAAAAACAAAAGAGGAGGTGGAAAAGGTATGTTCTACTATAAAATAAACGATCCAATGTCCAACTGAAAGCCCTCTGAGTTGGGAAGTAAAACCAAACAAACAAAAACAAAACAAGACTTTAAATTTTCTGCATTAGCATATCATTAGTAACATGCTTTTTAATGTCGTCATATTAAACAAGTTAATATAGGGGGAAAAAAGAGAACAGTATATTTAATATGCTACCATTTTACTAAGTGTGTAAAATTCATGTGTGTGTGTATGTGTGCATATCTGTAAATGTAGAGAGAATCGCTACACAGAATCACAAGAAAGTAGTAACTAGGGTTGCCTCTGGGAAGAGAATCTTGGCGGCCAAAGGTTGGGAAGAAATAAATTTTACTTTTCACTGTATAACCTTTTATCTTCGAAATCTTGTATTATGTGTACCTATTACATTCAAAATTCAATTAGATTTTTGAAAAACTGCAAATAAAACAAGCCAACAAACAAACAAAAAACACTTTCCCATGGCAAATAAGCATGAATATTGTTAATGTGTTAGGAAACACTATGAGGACCAATTGAGCAAAGAGGCCCAAATGAAGATTTCTGGATATTATCAAAGTACAGACTCACTGACTGACGTAAGATTCATATCCATAGAAAAAGAAACACCAAATTTTAGTTATTAAAAAATTAAATAAGTAAAAGAGTCAAAATGGAATATATTATTACCAATGGGCACCAATCAAAGTTTATCTGAAAAACATAGTATTTATAAAGCGCCAATTATATATATGTGATAATACATTGTAAAGTTATTTTTAATCATTACTTCTAATTATTAAACATTTAAGTATTCTATTAAATTCTTTGAGTTTATCTATATTATCCTTGTAGTAAAAAATCAAGCAATTGAGAAAAAGAGAAGGTAACTCAATCCTCATAGGTACATTTTATTCAGAGTTCGCTTCATAATTATAGAAATCTTAATATATAATTTTATATATAATAAAACTATATTTTATATAATAAAAATTTTATTTATATAAATATATATTATATACAATTTTAAATTCAAATAGGATCATAGTATATAACTTATTTTTTCATTCATAGTAGGTCTCAACACCTTTCCACATCACATTTTTTCAGTTGCATAGCACTCCAGTGTTTAGATGAATTAATTTATCCATTGTAAATGAATTTAACCAGTCCCCTACTGCTAAGATTTATAGGTTATTTGCATTTTTTCTACTAGTGACAATACTACAATATACATCCTTACATGTGTACTTCTATATCTTTGCATGCACATTCAAGTATATCTACTCAATAAACTCCTAGAAATAAATTTGATGGGTAAAGGGGTATGTACAACTATTTTTAGACAAGGGTTATCAAATTGCTCTCTAAAGAGTCCAACTTGTGTAAACTACCATGAACAGCAGAAGTGCCTATTTCCCCGTACCTTTCCAATGGTAAGCATTATCAACTTATTTTACTGTGCATTTCTTTAATTTTAAATAAGATTAAGCATTTTTTCATATGCTTATAAGCCACCTGTATTTCTTTTTCTGTGAACTGCCTTTTCATGTGCCCATTTCTATATTACATTGTCCACATTTTCCATAGTGATTTATTACAGTCCTTTGCAAATTATGGAAACAATCACTTTGTCATACATGTTGCAAATCATTATTGCCAATTTGTCATTTGCCTTCTGACTACATTCTTAGAAACAAAAATTTTTTAGGTAATCAAATTTATCAATAATTTGCTTTGGGACTTCTAGATTTTGTGTCGTACTTTCCTTGTTCCAAGATTATAAAACACTTAAATTCCCTTTTTCTTCTGGTGCTTTTTTTTTTTATTGGAGTAAAATTGCTTTACAATGTTGTGTTAGTTTCTGCTGTACAATGAAGTAAATCAGCTATATGTATACCTATATCTCCTCCCTCTTTATCTTCCTCTTTTATGACTCTGATCAATCTAGAATTTGTTTGATATAAGCAATATGGCAGGGACTTAGTTATATTGTTTCCTCTTATGTATAGCCAGTTATTTAAAAACTATTTATGAGATAATCTATCTTTATACATTGATTTGGCATATTGTATGACATTGTGATTTATAATAAGGAATATATATTTGATCTTCACCCATGGTTCCTGGCACAAAACTCCTAAAACCCTTGTAATTTCCCGTATAAGAGTCATAAAGGCATTTTTTGTTATACTATTTAGTTTTGCTCCCAGTTCCCGAAATAGCTTCAGAGTGATAAAGGTGAAATGGGTGTCAAAATTCCTTTCAACCACATCTGAGTTTTATGTTAATGAGTTGATTTTTGGAAGGACCCTAGATAACCTAAGGATGGGGGCTGGTTGCCAGGGGAACCAACCATGTGATTAGAAGGTTGGAACTTTCAGTTCCACCCCCCCAACCTCCTGGGAGGAGAGAGAAGCTAGAGGTTGAATCAATCACCAATGGCTGGCTTCACTGGTGGCGCAGTGGTTAAGAATCCACCTGCCAAGGCAGGGGACACGGGTTCGATCCCAGGCCCAGGAAGATCCCGCATGCCACGGAGCAACTAAGCCCGCGGGCCACAACTATTGAGCCTGCGTGCCACATGCCTAGAGCCCATGCTCTGCAACAAGAGAAGCCACAGCAACGAGAAGCCGTGCACCAACACAAAGAGCAGCCCCTGCTCGCCGCAGCTAGAGAAAGCCCGCGCACGGCAACGAAGACCCAATGCAGCATAAATAAATAAATAAATAAATAAATAAATAAATAAATAAATAAAATCACCAATGGCCAGTGATTTAATCGATCATGCCTACATAATGAAGCCTCTATGAAAACGCAGAAGAATGGGGTTCCAGGAGCTTCTGGATTGGGAAACACCTGGAGATGCCGGTAGGATGGCATACCCAGAGAGCATGGAAGCTCAGAGAGTCTTCCCACATACCCTGCCCTATGCCGTTCCCGAGTTATACTTTTATAAAAACAAACAAACCTGCAATCTAGTAAATAAACTGTTTTCCTATGTTCTGTGAGCCACTTTAGCAAATTAATGGAACCTGAGAAGGAAGTTGTGGAAACCTCCGATTTATAGCCGGGTGGTCAGAAACACTTGCAACTGGCCTCTGAGGGTGGGTGTGTGTGTGTGTGTGTGTGTGTGTGTGTGTGTGTGTGTGTGTGTTCAATTGTAGGACACGTAGCTGGTGTGGCAGAATTGCTTGGTGCGGGGAAATCTACACACACTTGGTGACTGCCAGTGTTCTGTGTGAGCAACGTTGCATGTAGAGAGAGGAGACACATGAGTATGTTTTTCCTCAGAGCTGAAGTTTTTTCCTTTATGCATGCAACTTTATCACATACTAAATTCCCATACATATTCATAGCTATTTTTGAACTCTCTGTTGCATTGATTTCTCTATTTTGTCAATATCAATTCTTAATTATGGTAACTTTATTTTTTATTTTTACTGAGATATAATTGACGTAACATATAATTCACCCAATTAAAGTGTACAATTCAATGTTTTTAGTATATTCACAGAATTGTGCCATCATAACCACAGTCTAAATTTAGAACACTGTTGTCCCCACTAAAATATATGCCATATGCATCGACTGCCACTCTCCATTCTCCCATTTCCACACCCAGCCCCTGAGCAACCACCATTCTTATTTCTGTTTCTATAGATTTGCCTCTTCTGGACACTTCATATAAATGCAATCATAAACTACAGCCTTTTATGACTGACTTCTTTCACAAAGAATAATATTTTCAAGGTTCATCTGTGTTATAGTATGTATAAGTATTTTGTTTATTTTTATTGCTAAATAATATTACATCATAGGGATAAGTCACATTTTATTTATCCATTCATCAGTTGAAAAACATTTGGGTTGTTTCCACTTTTTGGTTATTATGAATAATGCTGCTATGAACATCCATGTACAGGTTTTTTTTTTTTTTTCTTTTTAATGAAGTTTTTGTTTTAGAACAGTTTTAGATTTACAGAAAAATTGCAAAGGTAGAAAGACTTCCCATGCACCCTGTGTCCAGTTTCCTAATTGTTGTTAATATTTTACAATTAATGAATCATTTGTGACAATTAATGAACCAGTATTGACACACTATTGTTAAAGTTTATAGTTTATTCAGACTTCTTCAATTTTTCATGTACAGGTTTTTATGTGGATGTATGTTTTCATTTCTCCTGGGCATATACCTAGGAGTGAAACTACTGAGTCTTATGGGCACTCTAGGTTTAACTTTTTAAAAACCTGCCAAATGTTTTTCCAAAGAGGCTTCCATTTTTTACCTTCCCACCAGCAAAGTGTGAGGAGTCCAACTTCTCCACATGTTCACCAAAACTTGCTACCGTCCATTTTTTAATTATAATCATGCTAATGAGTGTGAAGAGGCATCTCATTGTGGTTTTGATTTGCATATCCCTGATGAATGATTTTGAACATCTTTTAACATGACTATTGGCCATTCGTATATATTCTTTGAAGAAATGTCCACTTAAACTTTTAGCATATTTTTAATTGTTATTTCTCTATTATTAAGATGTGAGAGGCATTTATACATTTTGAATACAAGTTTTTTATCAGTCACTTGATTTGCAAAAATCTTCTAGCACTTTGTGATTGTGTTTTCACTTTCTTTACAGTATCCTTTGAAGTACAGAAGTTTTTAATTTTGGTGAAGTCCATTGTATCTA
This sequence comes from Balaenoptera borealis, assembly GCF_965194805.1. Classification (NCBI taxonomy): domain Eukaryota; kingdom Metazoa; phylum Chordata; class Mammalia; order Artiodactyla; family Balaenopteridae; genus Balaenoptera; species Balaenoptera borealis. Next base: position 57,730,873 of record NC_138865.1, read on the forward strand.
TTTTTTTGTCACTTGTGCTTTTGCTGTGGCTCCTAAAGAATCATTGCCTAAGAGTTTTGTAGTTTCAGCTATTGTATTTGGGCCTACGAACTATTTAACTTTTGTGTAGGGGTTCAAATTCATTCTCTAGCTTGTGGATACCCAGTTCTTTCAGCACCATTTGTTGAAAAATATTACTCTTTTAATATAATTAACTTGAATTAACTTGGCACCCTTTTCAAAAACAATTAAACATAATTGTAGGGGTTTATTTCGGTACTCTCAATTCTTTTCCATTGATCTCTATGTCGACATTATGCCAATACCACACTGTCTTGATTACTATAGCCTTGTAGTAAGCTTTAAAATTGGGAAATGTTACTCCTCCAACTTTACTCTTCTTTTGCAAGATTATTTTGGCTATTCTGTCTCCTGCATTTCCATATGAATTTTACAATCAGCTTGTCAGTATCTCCAAAAAGCCAGCTGGGATTTTGATAGAGATTGCACTGAATCTATACATCAGTTTGAGGAGTACTAATATCTTAACAAGTAATAACATTAGTTCTTATGATCCATGAACATATAATGTCTTTCCATTCACTTAGGTCTTGTTTAATTTTTTTAAGTGATGATTTCTAGTTTTCAGCATACAATTCTTGTATTTCTTTTGTTGTTACTCCTAAGTACTTTATTCCTTTTGACACTATCATAAATGAAATTGTTTCCTTTATTTCATCTTTGGATTGTTCATTGCTGGTGTATAGAAATACAATTGATTTTGGCATTGATCTTGCATTGTACCCTGCAACCTTGCTAAACTTATTTATTATTTCTAATAGTTGTGTGTGTGTGAATTCCTTATAATTTTCTAATATACAAGATTACATGATCTGCAAATAGATAGTTTACTTCTTCCTTTCCAAAATTAATGTATTTTATTTCTTTTTCTTGCCTTATTGCCCTGGCTGGAACCACCAGTACAATGTTGACTAAACATGGTGAGAGTATACATCCTTGTCTTGTTCCTGATCTTGGAAAGAAAGCAGTCTTTCACCATTAACTTTGATGTTGGCTCTAGGTTTTTCATAGATGCTCTTTCCCAGGTTGAGAAAGATCCTTTCTTCTCCTAGTTTGTTGAGCATCTTTATCAAGAAAAATGTTGAATTTTATCAAATTTTTTCTCTGTCTATTGAGATGATCATTTGGTTTTTGTCATTCTATTAATAAAGTGTATTAACTAGTTGATTTTCAGATGTTACACCAGTCTTACATTATGGGATAAATCCCACTTGATCATAGTGTAAAATCTTTTTTATAAATTGCTGGATTTGGTTTGCTAGCACATTGTTGAGGATTTTGGCATCTATACTCAAAAGGGATACTGGTCTGAGTTTTCTTTTCTTGCTATGTCTTTGGTTTGTTATCAGGGTAATAAAACTAACTTCACATAATGAGAGGGGAAGTGTTGCCTCCTCTTCTCTTTTTTGAAAGAATCTGTGAAGAACTGGTGTTAATTCTTCTTAAACATTTAGTAGAATTCACCAGTGAAGCCTTCTGGGCCTGGACTTTCCTTTAAGAAAAGTTTCTTGATTACTAAGTCAATCTCTTTATTTGTTATAGGTCTATCCAGATTTTCTATTTCTTCTTTACCAGTTTTGGTAGTTTGTGTCTTTCTAGAAATCTGTCCATTTCATCTAAATTATCTAATTTGTTGGCATATAGTTGTTCACAATATTCTCTTTTAATTCTTTTATTCCTGTATAGTCAATAGTTGTGTCTCCTCTTTCATTCATGATTTTAATAATTTGAGTCTCCTCTCTTTTTCTCTTGGTCAGTCTAACTAAATGTTAATCAATTTAGTTATCTTTCCAAAGAATCAACTTTTGGTTTCACTGATGTCCTCTATTATTCCATATTATTATTTCTTTTGTTTCTGCTTTAGTCTTTATTGTTTCTTTTCTTCCACTTCTTTTGGGTTTAGTTTGCTATTCTTTTTCTAGTTTCTTAAGGTGAAATGTTAGGTTATTAATTTGAGGATTTTTTTTTTAATACAAGTGACTCCAGCTATAAATTTTCCTCTTAATCACTGTGCTAGCTGCATCCTATAAGATTTGATATGTTGTTTCAGTTTTCACTCATCTTATTTCAAATAAGGTCAGTCCCCTTAAACAGAGCTGCAGAGCTCTTTCCCCTTACAGCCAGCCAGCCTACCCCCTGGGCAGAACTCCTGTGCCACTGCATTGGAGTTGGGAGTGAGGATCCACTTTTCCAAAACAACAATCCTGCTCTCTAAGTGACCAAGTGCAACCCGTGGTGTTCTGGGGCAAGGGCAGTTGGCCCCAATATTCTTGGTCTGCCATGCCTGGGGTAGAACTACTACATTCCAAATGAAAGCTGGGTAGAGGAAGAGAGATCTGGTCCTCTCAGCCCTGCTTGCCTGGAATAGAGTTGCTACAACACAGGGGTCTGACAGATGAGAAATTCCAGCAGTGTACCTCTCCTACAATGAAAGCATAGCCCCAGCCTTGGAGCTAGAGAGAGAGGAAGGGATCATCCTCTTGGCTGCAACAGCCCAGGGTAGAGGTTCTGTAACAAGGAGCAGGGGGTAGAAAAGGGGTTATGGAACCAGCCATCACTCAAATGCCATACTCTTTCTGTTCTTACTGAAATTTACTAGATTTTCTTATTTTCAATAGCTTTAGATACAATTTACATAATTCATCCATTTAAAGTACACAATTCAATGGTTTTTAGTACATTCATAGAGTTGCTCAACCATCACCACAATCAATTTTAGAACAATTTCATCACCCCAAAAAGAGATCCCATTCCCATTAGCAGTCACGCCCCATTTTCTCCCAATCCCTTCAGCCCTAGGCAACCCTAATCTACCTTCTATCTCTACAGATAGCCTACTTTAGACATTTCATATAAATTGAATTATAGATTATATGTCTGGCTTTTGTGTCTGGTTTCTTTCACATAGCTTAATGTTTTCAAGGTTTATCCATTTTGAACCACTGATCAGTACTTTATTTCTTTTTATCCCTGAATAATATTCCATGTTATGTTTTTACCAACTTTTGTTCATCCATTCATCAGCTGATAGACATTTGGGTTGTTTCCATTTTTTTGCTGTTATCAAAAATGCTGCTATGAATATGTAGATGTATATTTTCATTTCTATTGGGTATATACCTAGGAGTACAATTACTAAGTCATATGGTAAACTCCAATTTTAACATTTTGAGGAACTTCCAAACTATTTTCCAAAGTGGAGGCATCATTTTACATTCCCAGCATAAGTGTATGAGGATTCCAATTCTTTCACATCCTTGCCAATAATTGCTATTACATGTCCTTTTTATTACAGTCATCTTAGTGTATGTGATACAATATGTCATTATGGTTTTGATTTGCATTTTCCTGATGACTAGTGATACTGAGCAGCTTTTTATGTGTTTACTGGCCATTTATATGTTTTCTATGGAGAAGTCTCTTTTCAGACCTTTTGTCCAGTTTTCGATTAGATTGTCTTTCTATTGTTGAGTTATAAGAGTTCTTTCAGTTAAAACTCCTTTATCAGATATATGAGCTGCAAATATTTTCTCCCATTCTATAAGATGTCTTTTTACTTTTCTGATGGTGTTCTTTGAGGAACCAAGGTTTTTAATTTTGATGATTAGTAGATTTTCTTGAATGAAAGTTTCTCCTTTGCCCTTAGGACAATTTTCAGAGCTTTATATGGTTGGTTTTTTTGTTGTTGTTTTTTTAAATTTTTCACCAATTAAATTTTTTTTTGTTAGGTTCACCAAGCTCCTTACTCCATCATTTCAGAAGTTCTTCCCTACAATATATTTTAATGTCCTAAAGGTTTAGTATCCTAGGACTTCTTATTCAGCATTTTCCTAATATTATCATAGAAGTATATTTCCAGAGGAAATCCAGCATCATATTCACAAATTACATGCATATACACACACTCTATTATTTCAATACATATATTATCTTTAATGCTCACTGAAAATCCTGCACAGTAGATATTATTAGCACCATTTTACAATGAGCAAACAGATTCAGAGGGATAATGTCACTAAAGGTCACACAACTATTATGAGATGGAGTTGTGATTAAAACCCAGATCAATCTGTCGCCAAAATATATGTTTTTCTATTATGAAATGCCAACTGAGGCTAAGTCCCCATCAATCTCAAGGAATAGAAATTTACATAAGTATAAATGTAGAATTCCAGAAAAATTGCATACTTGGAGTCAGCTTAGTATAAAGGTTCAATTAAATTCCTAGTTCAACAATAATTCTTCTCTTTCAAGTGTAGGGTTCAATCCTGACTAAACAATGAGCTAAATATGTGAAATAAGTCAGACAGAAAAAGACAAATACCATATAATCTCACGTGTGGAATCTAAAAAACAAAACAAATAAACAAAACAAAATGAAAACAGACTCATAGATACAGAGAACAAATGGTGGTTGCCAGAGGGGAGGTGGGGGAATGGGTGAAGTAGGTGAAGGGAATCAAGAGGTACAAACCTCCAGTTATAGAATAAATAAGTCACAGGGATGTATTATACACCATAAGGCATATCATCAATTATACCATAATAACTTTGTATGGGGACAGATGGTTACTAGATGACTTACCATGGTGATCACTTCATAATGTATTTAAATGTTGAATCACTATGTTGTATAACCTAACATAATATTGTACATCAGCTATATTTCAATTTTAAAAAGATGAACTAAAATTTCAATACCATTACAGTTTAAAACCAAATTTAATGTCAAATTAGCCAGGAAACACTGATTAGTGTAAAATGTTTCAAACAATAAAGAAAAGATTTGATGAATGACAGGCCTAAAAAGAATTAATTAACTATGCCTTAAAGTTGCTATTCTATTTATAATTAGTAGTATTATAATTTTCTATAGAGATAGCTGGGTCATAGTCTCATAATATAGCCAATACAAATTTTACTTACATCTAATAGGTTTATGAACCAGGTTATGACCGGAAAAACTGTCCTTTTCATTGTTTTTTACTGAAGTAGAGTTGATTTACAAAATTGTGTTAGTTTCAAGTGTACAGCAAAGTGTCCTTTTCTTTTTACAGTTGACAATTTTTTTCCTAATAAATTGTTTTTGTTTTATAAATGAAGCTTCCATTCTTCATTCATATAGAGAAAACATTTGGGACTTTTTTTAAGTGTGGATTGCACTTATATTTAAATTTTGTTCTCAAAGCTGTTAGTTCTCTTAGTAGCCTTTTGATATGCAAGAAATTCTAGAATAAAAACAGAACCTACCAGCTAAATAAACAAAACTGCTGGGTCAAAAACAAAGTGCAAAGCAAGATAAAATACTAAGTTTCTAATTTTTGATTAACATGCTTTATTGTGTGACATAAAGAGTAAGTTTAGGTTAAATGTTAAAATGCTGATTCAACAAATTCTGTAATTCTAAACATGCTCAGAAGTTTAAAAGACAAAATGGTAGGATAAAAGAACTCACTTCTTTTTGCCTTGGACATAATTCACATAAAGAGTTTATTACCCTAGGAATAAAAGTTCCTTACTGCTATGTTGGCTAACCAGATGATGTTCGGATGAACATTTACTGATCACTCACCATGAACCAAGGACTACTTTATAGATGTCATGATGAATCTACAACAAGTGTAGAAAGGGGACTAAAAATATCAAAATATTCAAAGAAAGTTCAGAAACATTTGTGACTCACAGACCTTAATATACTATTAAAGAGGAGTCAAGGTTGGTTATAGAATATCTTTAACCAGAAAGAACAATGAGATGACAAAGAACTATGTAGTATTTCCACCTTGGTATACTATACACACTGCTAAAGTAAATGAATTTCTGGCTTAATCTAACATGTCATTCTATCATCTTATCTTTCTTTGAGCCTATAAAAACTCATCCCTCACTTTTGCTAATCATGCATGAATATCATAAATGGATATGCATGTAAATAAAAATTTCTAACACAAACTCGTGAAAAAAACATTAAAAAGCATATGCAAACATTTATACCTAGAAATTAGCCAAATGAGCCCTGCTGATCTGCAATGGAAAAGTTGACTCAAACCATAAATAAGAATAAAAGAAATTAAGGGGAACTGTTAATAAGGTTAAAAATTATAGAAAAAACAAACAGGTAAAAAATAAATACCTTTACTTAGTCACTGGATTTGTTTAATGAAATTAGCATTTTAAAAGTAGGTTGAACTTTTGTAGCAGTGATACATAACACCTATAATTTCTGGACAGTTTTGAACTCACATAAGCTTTTAAATTAGTTTAAATATATTTTAAGCCATTACAAAGGAATTCTGAAAAAGACAGAGGAGCATCAGAACCTGCAACCGACATCACATACTTATGCTCCACATCTCACCTTTTCATCTTATCTTCCACCCAGTTACCACATAGGCAGCCCATGTAAGGACTCCAGGAGAGCTTGCTCAGCTAAACTGAATTTGATCTGGTTAGCTTTCATAATCATCACCATCTGCAGCTTTTCCTTGGATCATATTGAAGATAACTAATCTCTCTGATTTCTTCATAAAACAATTTACTATTTCTTTTCCTCACTGCTCATCTATGCTGCTTCCACGGATGTGAGCATTCTATGATCCCAATTGCTTATGGCATATGATGAACTGTCACCTTCCCTTACACAGCTTTACACTTAGTTTATTTTTCAGAAAATGCTACTGTCCAATCTCAATATAGGCCCTGACATATAAACATCTCCCTCTATCTCTATCTTTCTCTCTCTCTCTCCTTCTCTCTCTCTCTCTCTCACTCTCACACACACACACACACACACACACACGCACACGCACACACACGCACACACAAACACAATACCATTTTATTTTTTCCCAGGTCAAAAATGAGATTTAAATTTTCAAAACTTAAGAATATATATATTAATAAATTTCAAAAAGCTTAATAAAAAAGCTTTATGGCCACATTATAAATTTAGGAAGCCAGTCATATAATGCACATTTAAATACACAAATACAAACATACGCACATTTGAGAAATACTATTTAATAGTATTAAATTTTTAAGGACCACTAAGAGAGACAGAAAGTGATGTTTATATTAGCAAAAACAATGCTTATATATAAATACTACTCCTATTATTGGTAAAAAGCAGGAATCAACAAATTTTTAGTAAAAATTCAGAATAGAATTTTTATTAGCCCATTAGTTTTGAATGCCTCCTGCAAAATCAGACATGTCCTTCTAAAGCAAACCTAACTGATCATTTGATGCAAAAATATTATCAAGAAACTTTTACTTTACCACAAAGCACAGCAATCAAAGCACTTGCCAAAATCCTATCTAATCCTAGCAATCATTATTATTATATAATCAGTCAAGCCCCCAAAGTATAGGGAAAAAATATACACTTGACCATTTTCAATCACAAGTTCTTTAGAGAATAAAATATTCTTTGAGCAAAACCTCATGAGAACTAGAATTCCCTTTTCAATATGTGGTCTCTCCTAGAGCTGTAACTAAATATTACTGAGTGGCAGAAAAACAAATCTCAAGAAATGATGGACTTAAAAAAATTTCATTGTGGAAAGCACAAAGCAAATCCTAATAATACCAATTTGAAAATGATAGCTCCCCTGCTTCAAAAGAAGCAGATATAAAAACTCACAGTAAAAAAAAAACAACAAAAAAAAAACTCACAGTAATGACTAAAAGACCCAACTGGATCTATTGAATCTCTGATGGGCTTTAATAAGCATGATCACTAAGCAGCTTAAACTTGAAATTCGGTTTTAATTAGCAGTTGATTAAATCACTATTAAATTCATAGAATTTAAAATTAATAGTTCAACTTTAATCAAAACTTTTTAAAGCCAAATTCAATAGTGTATAACATGGAACATGAAACTAATTTTGTTAAATCCTTAGATGTCCTATGTTGAAATTCTATTAATTCTCTGACATTAAAAATAATAATAATATACTACTCATTTGCTAATCATATCTTCTAAATCCACACCTTGAATAGGAGTAATTTCACAAATATAAAAGTACAACTAATGTTGGCTGGGTTTATATTCCTTAAATATCAACAAAAGACTCAACATAACCAGTTTGAACTTTTCCAAAATTATGCTCTATATTTTTATTCTCTCTCTTGAAACAGGGAAGCTATCACGTTGCAACTGGCTTATTGACACTTTGTATATCTTGACCTGGATAATCTCTATGGTTTCTTCCAATTCTGAGAGGCTATGAGACCTTAGGTTATACAATTGCTATTTTTAAGTCTCAAAACTTCCTGAAGCCTTTGCATATATTAAAAATACCTTGATCTCACTAGTAAACCTATAGAGGAAAGTGGCTTTAATTTTCTCTTACAATGCAACATAGAAAATAAAGACCAAGACTTGAATAATGGCCATGAATGTGACCTAAGCTAGAAGACAAGCGGTTACCTCAAAGGGAGAGGAAAATTACCTGTAGCTAACTTATGCTTCCCATCTATATTCTATAAAAGCTGAAACTATTATGTTCAATAGAAACATAACTGTAGGAAAGACACACTAGGGTACGTAGGATCATAGGATGTCATTAAAACAAAGTTTTATTTCCAAAAACAAAAGGTAAAAGCCTCTTCTTAAGGCATTTTCTCTTCAGTCAAAAACAATTATGAATTCAAAGCAAAAATAACAGACTGTGAGGATGCAGAACTAAAAAAAACTCCATTTTTATGGTTTAAAATTTTTAATTTGACAGATATCTCTTTAGAGAGAAATTTATAAGATTCCCCTCCCAACTCAAAGGCCACTAACCTACAGAAAAAATAAAAGGAAGTAAAGGAATATGTACCCAAAAAATGATTTAGGAACAGCTAGAGATGAGTTTTTTAATAAAAAATAAAACACTGTACTTACTATTTAAAGTAATAGTATTTTCATTAAATATTTTTAAAATTTCATATTATGGTTGCATAAAGAGATAGAAAGCAACTGTTCTAAAAAGAATAACACAGAACAAGTTAAAAGAGAAAGCTAATAATAAGGAAGGATAAAAAGAGGGGGACAAGAAAACAGAAAGATGGAAGAAAATAAGACATAAAGCTAGGGCTTTAAGAGAGATGAAAAAACAGAGAGGAGCATATAAATAGTTAGGCTGAACCATGTGAACTGTAGATCACTTAGGCTGCAACCTGAATACGTTTCTGAACATCCCAATGGCTCTTCCACCAGTCAGAACAATAGTGCTTTATAGGCTGAGTGCCAATGGTCCAAACAAGCAAACAGTGGTTGCTGGAGAGCTACAACTCACCTTATTTCAGACCAGCCACCAAATTGTAAAAGTTAAAAAGTAAAACCCTGTTGGCACCAAGTAAATTATTTTTAATCACAAAGCACCCTGAATTCAGTGGTGAATTCAGCCAGTCTTCTTTTATCTAGTCATTGGAGTGCTAGGAGACCAGGAGGATTCACGCAACTTATATTGGTGACAATGTCTTCACCATTGCATTCTCAGTTATAACTCACTTTCCAAACTGTTTGATTACAGCAAGACCAAGACTCAGCACAATGACTGACGTGTTTTTCTCCACCATGATTCACTCTCCTGAACCAGGAGTGAGAAGTGGGATAGCCCATGAAATTTAGGATGGCACATAACAGTGAATAGGCACTACAGCATGCCACACAGAGAGCTCTAAGTTTTCTAAAATCCCACATCCAAAGAACTCAAACTACAAATTCAACCACAGTGCAAGCAATGATATCAATCCCTTTATCAGAACAAACTGGATATCCTGAGTTAAATGGAGACAGAGTTGAACATTAGAGGATATACAGACATTTGTTATGGGAAAAGAAGGAGCATTTCAGTCAATGTGGGTCAAAAATATGAACAACCAAAACAGAAGCAAGAAAGTTAAGAAAATATATAATTTGTTTAGGAAGCCAAGAGTACTCTAATGTGGCTGAAGCAAGACAGATAGAGGGCCACCTGTCTGTATATAATATTGGGTCATTTGAAAATGATAAAGAGTTTAAATGTTATCCCATCATTACTTTCTTTGTCATTGTTACCTTTCTAACTAGGCAGCATTGATTTGGCTACCACTTCTTCGCATAACCCTGAGTTTCCATCTTTTTTGGACAAGGAAAAAAATATTCATTTTCCTCAGTAACTAACATGGCTAAGAGTTGTGGAATATAATTGAAAGTGAAGTAGCCAAGTCTCTGGGGAAGGTATGTACGTGGAGAACAAGACAAAGAGGAAATAGGGTATTACTATAAACTTTATGCCCTCCCTCTTGGGGTTCCGAGCAAACTGCAGAGTAGGAGTATGTGCATCGACCAAATAAATCCATCCAACAAATGTTTATTGAGGCAAGTACTACTGTGGAATCTTGGCATGTAAAATGAAGTTAGCCTCAATGCACTCTCAATCTCTTGGCAGAGATAATACACATCAGATTTTGGTGTTATGATAAAGATGCTAAACTAAGAACTAAGGAAACACAAAGTTGGGAGGGGGCAGAATTCTGACTTTAGATGGATGAAAAAGTAGGAAAAGATGGAACCATAGTAAGCGTCACAGACTGCAAAATTTCAGAGCTGACCATCACAGGATAACATTGGAATTTGTTAAAAGAAGAGAATGAGCATTTCAGTCAATGTGGGTCAAAAAATGAACAGTCTGAACAAACGTAAGACACTGTGAAGATATATAATGTGTTTACGAAGCTGAGAGTACTTTAATGTGGCTGAAGCAAGATAAAGAGAGGGCAATGGCAATAGAAGAAGCTGGAAAAGTTAACATAGAGCCACAAAGAAAAGGGCCTTAGATTACATGACAAGAAGCTGGACTTTATTCTGAAAGCAACAGGGAGACACTGATGGTTTTTTAATAAATGCAGGGTGACAAGAGCAGATCAATACTTTAGAAAGATAAATTTGGTGATGGTGTGAAGGCTCGATTATTGGGGAATGGAGACAGAGTGATCAGGTTCAAAATGATTATAAAAGGGAGTCTTTGGGGCTTCCCTGGTGGCGCACCACAACGAAGAGTAGTCCCCGCTCGCCACAACTAGAGAAAGCCCGTGCGCAGCAACGAAAACCCAACACAGCCAAAAATAAATTTAAAAAATAAAAATAGGGCTTCCCCGGTGGCGCAGCGGTTAAGAATCCACCTGCCAATGCAGGGGACACGGGTTCGAGCCCTGGTCCAGGAAGATCCCACATGCTGCGAAGCAACTAAGCCTGTGAGCCACAACTACTGAAACCGCGTATCACAACCACTGAAGCCCACGCGCCTAGAGCCCGTGTTCCCCAACAAGAGAAGCCACCGCAGTGAGAAGCCCACGCACCACAAGGAAGAGTAGCCCCCACTCGCCTCAACCAGAGAAAAGCCCACGCACAGCAATGAAGACCCAACACAGCCAAAAATAAAATAAATTTATTAAAAAAAAAAGGGGGGGGTCTTTGAAATCATTAGATCTACCGATTATAAACCCTAACCCCACCTCCATCTAGGTAACATTGTTTTATGCACTTAAAAAAAAACAAAAAAAACACCTGAATCAATTTCAAAACACTCTGTAATTAAGACTTTCCACTAATTCATTTAGTTTTCCCAATTATTCCAAAGAAGAGAGGTTTTATTATGTATAGCTTTGTTGTAAACAGCATCTCCAGTTTTGAAATTTTATATCAATGTCACTAAAATTACTTTCATACAATTATCTCATGGCATGTAGTGAGAAAAAAAAACCTGTTAAACATCAAATTTGACCCAATAAAGTAACTGTCATAGGGTTTTCTTTTTTATCCTTACCATTACAAGTTCTTCCTGTAATTCACTGCAACTTTTTTCATTATACTGGAGTCTCTTTGAAAGGTCTGTAATTACTTTCTTCTGTTCCTCGATTTCTTCATTTAGTTTCTTGTTTTTGGAGAAATACTCTCTTTCTAATCTGAAAAGTTAAAGTGTGAGAGCAGGTTTTTCAAATATGCTTTTATCAGGTCCTATTATACAACTTTAACACAAGTGGCAGATGTATTATATATCATGGTTTCATGCCCAGAGGTTTTAAAGGTCACTTCTCATTTTTTCAAATAGAAAGAATTGTACATTCTTAAATGAAAGACTCTAAAGGAATAATAGCCCCACTTTTTGATAGCAGATATCTGTACTATACCCAAGGTTATAAGCAAAATAGATCTGGTTAGTGTTGATTCACCACTATTTATGATAAACAAACCCCACCCACCACAGTTCAATTAGCTCAGAGACTGCCTCAAAACAGAAAGCAGTCCTATCAAATGATTTTCAAATTAAAGTATAACATTAGAAATGACACAAATGTTTCACTCCTGAGTGTCCATGCAAGTGGAACTGGTGTGGTGACATGGAAAATCCAAAAGCAAGAATAATCAAAAATCATTCATATTCACTGTGAAAACATAAATTTCTTTTCAAAGGATTTGCTTGACTATTTGAATTTTGCTCTGGCTAGCGCTAAACTGTATTTACATTCTTGTTTGGACATAAGATGACAAGCAGTTCGGAAGTATTTTAGTTTAAATTTTGCTGTAGATAATACACCAAATGGATAATTTTAATTCAAATTAAAGTGTTGCCGCTATTTTTAACCTGATATCTTCCTGATAAATGTAGTAGATCTGTTTCCTATAACTTTTAAGCTGTAATATGAGAGATAGGGTGACTCAGTACAACTAAATCCACACTACACTCAGGCTATAATCAAATGAAGAGCTAATTTTTGAATAACACATGATCTTACTCTGAACAGTCAACATTTCTTTCTTTAGGAATGGAACAGAGACAATTCTAGTGCCAACCTTTTGGTATATTCTTCCTTGAATCAAGGATATTCCACGGCAGAGTGGGTAAAATTTAAACATGTATAGTTTAGATAAGACATTGATATCAACTTCCCAGAAAGTAAAACTAAACAACAAAAATGGATCAAAGTAGAGAAAAGATAAGAAAATCAATCCAGGAATCCCAACATATAAATAACAGAAGTTCTAGAAACAGAAGGTAAAGAAAGTGGAAAGGGAGAAATCAGCAAAGTAATAATATAAGAGAATTTCCCAGAAACGAATTATTCAAATCTCTATAATTGAAAGAGCTCAGTGAGTGCCCAGCATGAATGAAAAACAATCTATGCCAGGCCCATCATCATGAAATTTCAGAACAGTGGGAACAAAGAGAAGATTCCACATTGTGTTCATAGAGTACAGAAATACATATTATTAGTATTATTTTATCATGTGTTACAATGTAACACCAATAAACCATTTCTAGATATTTGCCTGTTTCCAGACTTGGTAACATATACACTCTATACAAGTTTCCAGAGGAAAACACGGGCCACATACAAAGATCAGGAATCAAATGACTTCAGTCTTCTTGACACTAGAACTGAATAAACAGCCAGCTAAACTATGAAAAAGGGTAAAGATCAAGTAAAGACATTTTCAGAATGCAAGCTTTAAAATTTTTCCTCTGATGTATAATTTCTCAAGAAGCTACTTCATAAGGGAGTAAATCAAACAAGGAAGATGGGCACGAGATCAAGAGATCCAATATAAAAGAGAAGTAAAGGGAATGCCAACGATGATGGTGAAGAGAAGTCCCGGGATGACTGTGACAGGGAGCCTATAAAACAATTCGTCCAGAAAGGAGGAGGTGGAGAGAACAGTCCAAGAGTGATACATCTTACAACAAACTCAAAATGATAGAATTTCTGAGGTATAGAAACATAATGAGAGATTTTCAATTTTGTTAGACAGTTTAAGAATAACTTAGTGATTGGTGCACACAAACTAATCCAACATAAAATGAGACAATTATTAACTACTCATTCGTTTGATGATTCAGCAAATCTTTACTTTGCAGCTCTTGTGTACCAAGCACTAGTCTAGACTTTGGGAGATAGCAATGAACAAAACAAAGTTCCTCTCCACATACGAAGACAGACAATAAACAACAAAGAATATAATAAAACGTTGTATAGAGTAAAAATAAAGATGAGGCACCAAAAAAAATGTAGAAAAATACACCAAAATACAACCCTACTGAAAGGATGGGAGGAAGGAAGAAATAAGTGTGTGCTGTGTGGTAGAAATGTACAATGTAGATAAATAAGTTGAGGCCAATAGATAACATGTAGAGGTGGAAGTTGAAAAAGTGGCACAATATGCATGTTATTTAGAAATACAAAGTTAAATATCAGAAGAAACAGCTATAAGAATTAAAATTGGTTGCTTCAAAGGAGCAGAAACTGGTCGTAGAAAGCAATGGGGTACCAAAATGTGGTTTTTCATGAGCTTAAAAGCACTATTTTACTTTTTAGATTATGTACAAGTGCTAACTTTATTAAAATCAAATTTTAATTAAAAAAATTATTACTCAGCAAATATAAAATTAAATGCACCTGTTATTTGGTGCTATTTTATAAATAAAGTCCAAGTTGAGTCCACTGAAATGGGGAACATCCCTTGCTGTCAGTAATCTCATGCACAACCCAAAGAAGTTGGCTCCTATGCTTCTGCCAACAGCCCCACCCAAGGGGAATGAGTAGGCTGGGAGTAAACTGAAGGTTCAAGGGAGCCCCAGTCTCTTTGAATCCAATAGAGAAGAGTCAGGACTTGACAGATGGAGGATTTTAGGCAAGAAAGGAAAGGGAGAAGAAGGAAACTTGTAGTTAAGAGCCGTTCTTTCCTACTGGATTCCATTTTGTTGTTGTTGTTATTGTTGTTTAAGAGTTCAGCTAAGAATGTGACAACAGTACAGCTGTTTTAACAAATAGCCATCTTCAGGCTATCTTTTACCAAGAATATAAACAATAATAGTGCCACAAGTTATAATACTGGGTTGGCTAAAAAGTTCATTCAGTTTTTTCAGTAATTTGGCTCTAGTACACCTTACTTGTCTTTAACTTCATTCGAAACAATTTTGTTAGACTGTATTGTGACAGCTGTCATATCAGCGTGCATTTAAAAGAAACTTATCAAATTTGGTGAATTTTTGTGTAGCCATTTGGATATTGAATATGGAAGAAAAAAGCAACATTTTTGGCATATTACGCTTTATTATTTCAAGACAGGTAAAAACGCAACTGAAACACACAAAAAAGATTTGCGCAGTGTATGGAGAAGGTGCTGTGACTGATCAAACGTGTCAAAAGTGGTTTGCGAAGTTTTGTGCTGGAGATTTCTCGCTGGATGATGCTCCACGGTCGGGTAGACCAGTTGAAGCTGATAGTGATCAAATCGAGACATTAATTGAGAACAATCAATGTTATACCATGCGGGAGACAGCCAACATACTCAAAATATCCTAATCAAGCACTGAAAATCATTTGCACCAGCTTGGTTATGTTAATTGCTTTGATGTTTGGGTTCCACATAAGTTAAGCGAAGAAAACCTTTATGACCGTCTTTCCGCAGGCGATTCTCTACTGAAACGTAACAAAAACATTCCGTTTTTAAAACAAATTGTGACGGGTGATGAAAAGTGTACAATAATGTGGAATGGAAGAGATAGTGGGGCAAGCAAAATGAACCACCACCAACCACACCAAATGCCGGTCTTCATCCAAAGAAGGTGATATTGTGTATACGGTGGGATTGGAAGGGAGTGAAAACCAAACAATTAATTCCAACAAGTACTGCTCTCAATTAGACCAACTGAAAGTGGCACTCAACGAAAAGCATCCGGAATTAGTCAACAGAAAATACATAATCTTCCATCAGGATAACGCAAGACTGCATGTTTCTTTGATGACCAGACAAAAACTGTTACAGCTTGGCTGGGAAGTTCTGATTCACCCGCCATATTCACCAGACATTGCACCTTCAGATTTCCATT
This sequence comes from Balaenoptera borealis, assembly GCF_965194805.1. NCBI lineage: Eukaryota > Metazoa > Chordata > Mammalia > Artiodactyla > Balaenopteridae > Balaenoptera > Balaenoptera borealis. The sequence continues at coordinate 57,746,797 of NC_138865.1, forward strand.
GATTTCGGTCTTTACAAAATTCTCTTAATGGAAAAAATTTCAATTCCCTGGAAGACTGTAAGAGGCACCTGGAAAAGTTCTCTGCTCAAAAAGATAAAAAGTTTTGGGAAGATGGAATTATGAAGTTGCCTGAAAAATGGCAGAAGTTAGTGGAACAAAATGGTGAATACATTGTTCAATAAAGTTCTTGGTGAAAATAAAAAATGTGTCTTTTATTTTTACTTAAAAACCAAAGGAACTTTTTGGCCAACCCAGTACTTTTGTACTTCTTTTTATACTTTTGATTGATGTATTTAGAAAAATAAAGAAGTCCCTAAATACTGAATGTAATAAAATAAATAAATTTAGATTCAGTCTGTTCAGTATCATATCCTTGACTAGCATTATTTTAAACTAAATTTAAACTTAAACTAGATTTAAGGATTATCAGGATCTTCTCCCTGCCATTGCCCAACAATCAGTTACCACAGCTAATGAAGACCTGACATGCTGAAGGGAATTCCCTGGCGGTCCAGTGGTTAGGTCTCTGTGTTTTCACTGCCAAGGGTACAGGTTCGATCCCTGGTGGGGGAATTAAGATCCCACAAGCCGCACAGTGCAGCCAAAAATTAAAAAAGAAAAATTTCAAGTATAAAAAAAATTATTGAAAAATTTTAGTTTTATACTATAAGTTTTCAATGGAAAAAAAATTTATAACTAAGAAAATTTAATTAGAGGAATATAGAGAATATATATTCTTTCTAAAGTTATACATTATATGTATTCATTAAAATAGCCTGTTGTGCAAATTCTTAGCTGAGTTCTTCAAGATATGTTTAATATATAATAATTTTATTTATTATATTATTATATGTAATATTTAATATATAATAATATATTAAAATATATACATATATTCCATAATATATACGTATACATATGTATAGTCCATCTACGTATGTATACATATACATTCCATTGAAAATAGTTTCATGCAGGAATATTCATTGTTATGAAATTGTTGGCCAAAATTAAAACTCTAAAATACACACACAGTTTTTTCCTCCTGCCTTTTAGTGAGATCCTAACTAGATCTACCTGGAAGGAAACAGAAGCTTAAAACCCTTAACCACCTGCAAGGTTCAGGCAGCATTTCCTCTATAACGTCGTTATCACCAATTGCTAAATCAGATCTATCCAACAGGTAAAACAATGTCCTACCCCAAAACTCACTGCTCTCAAAGTTGTAAATTAAAGGTATTATTTACTTTAAAGACCTAAAATATCAATTCTCCTTTTGAAATACATTATCCAAAACTTAGAACTACTTTGAAAAATTAATACTTGAGAGTTTGTGACTCTAAAAGATTTTAAAGGAGATTCTGAAAAAGAATCAGAAGTATAGGTAGAAAATGAAATAACTTATCCAATCATCCCTCATGTCATATCAGTCCTTCTTATACCACTGATAAATGGAAAGGAAGTGGCTGTCATATGACATACAATGACAAGAAAGAGGGGATGGGGGAAGAGAAATCACAGAAACTATCAATGAGTCGTGGACTTTAATTACTACTTAATTTTTACTGTTTCTTGTTTATTTATTAATATTATTAGTAACTTCTATTATAGTACAGTTATATAGGGATGAAGAACAGATAAGGGACATTATATTAAAGCATTTAGGATTGTTAGCTGGTGCTTAGTTGTAATACATAATTAATATTTAGAACTGTTAGTTTGTGCTTATTGGAATACAAAACTTGAGTGAAATTTTTCAAGCACCAAAACACAAATAATAGAAAAACAAACTTAAGGAAAAAATTTGCTCTGGAGTCCCAGCAATCCCACTACTGGGCATATACCCTGAGAAAACCATAATTCAAAAAGAGTCATGTACCAAAATGTTCATTGCAGCTCTATTTACAATAGCCAGGACATGGAAGCAACCTAAGTGTCCATCATCGGATGAATGGATAAAGAAGATGTGGCACATACATACAATGGAATATTACTCAGCCATAAAAAGAAATGAAATGGAGGTATTTGTAGTGAGGTGGATGGACCTAGAGTCTGTCATACAGAGTGAAGTAAGTCAGAAAGAGAAAAACAAATACAGTATGCTAACACATATATATGGAATCTAAGGAAAAAAAAAAAAAGGTCATGAAGAACCTAGTGGCAAGACGGGAATAAAGACACAGACCTACTAGAGAATGGACTTGAGGATATGTGGAGGGGGAAGGGTAAGATGTGACAAAGTGAGAGAGTGGCATGGACATATATACACTACCAAACGTAAAACAGATAGCTAGTGGGAAGCAACCGCATAGCACAGGGAGATCAGCTCTGTGCTTTGTGACCACCTAGAGGGGTGGGATAGGGAGGGTGGGAGGGAGGGAGATGCAAGAGGGAAGAGATATGGGAACATATGTATATGTATAACTGATTCACTTTGTTATAAAGCAGAAACTAACACACCATTGTAAAGCAATTATACTCCAGTAAAGATGTTAAAAAAAAAAAAGTACATAGGTTAAAATCTTAGAGCTTAAACGTTAGGAATTATCTTAAAATTCCTCTAATCCAACGTTTGCAGAGCTCTTTTCTTCAGTAACCATGACAAAGAATCATCTACCCCCTGTTTCGAACTTTCCAAGGCAGAGAGTTCACTAGTTCCCCAAAGAAGCCTATTATTTCACTCCTGGAAAGCTTTAATTGTTGGGAGTACAGTCTGACTTCTTACAGTTTCACTAGTAGGTCATAATCATTACCTCAAAGCAACAGTAAAGAAGCCTGTACTATATGCTACATAAAGGCCCTTCAAACATATTTATATATAAATGTGCAGATTCAAGATATGATTCAAAGGAAATAAAGGAGCATAAGTCCTTAGAATAATGTTCACAGAATGTCATTTAAGTCATTCTGGAGGAAGCAAGAAAATTCAGTTAAGAACTACTCATTTAATGTATTATAAGCATTACTAATAAAGGTAATCACAGTTAGAGTTTTAAATTTTTTCAAACTTCAGTCTTTCAAGTGCCATCTTTATAATTTCTGCCATACTCACAACTCTAAATAATACTTTCCTTTAAATTAACTCACGTCGTAAGTTAAATGAAGTATTTTAAAAGGAAACTATATTACAGTTGTAAATGGAAAACTACTATCTGTCATAAATAGAAATAAACATTAAAAATAAATACATAACTCTAATATATCAACCTATTATCATATCATGTACCAATGGTGGTACACATTTCATCCTCCGAGAGGAAATGGCTTAAAATGTCTACTATTGACTTATTTTTGGAAGCATATTAAATAGCTATAAACTTCTTAAAAAATTTCACAGAACTTTTCAGATGAAAGACATTTGAACTGAAAAAGGTTAAAATCAATAGTAGTCAGAAAGATCCTGACTCTACACTTAGCTGTGTGTCCTTACCCTCATTAGGCCTCAATTTTCACATCTGTAGAACAAGGATAAAAAAGAGTAGCTACCTCATAGGGTGTTCTATAAATTAAATAAAACCATGCAATGCTCGGTATGAAGTGAGCCACATACATGTTAGCCCCAGTAGCAGTATTACTCCTACTATTATTTCTACAGTTTATGAAAATCTCAAACATTACCCATCTCCCACATAGCCCATTTTAGGTGGCCTAGAAGTCAAGGCCTTAAAGATACTATATTACATCAGTAAATATAAAATACATTAATATATTTACTTTCTAGTATAAGAAAGTATTTCTGCATTTCTGAGACTCCTTGGAATTGCCATGATACTTCAAAATCCAACAGAGCATTTCCATATTTACCTAGTACTACACATTCATACTCATGTAGATTTCATAAACTCTTAATATTAATTTAGAGAGTTTTACAGTATAACACTTACATATTTAGTTTTGCAAAGCTCTCTTGTGCATTATGCTTTTCTCGTTCATATGCACTTTCAACTTCTTTGAATTCATTCTTGATCATTTCCAAATCAGCAACAGCTTCTGCTTGGCTGGCCTTTTCTACCTGCAAAGCTCCTTCAAGGTCTCGAATCCGTAACTACCAGATGACAGAAAAGTAATTAAAGCAAGAAAGTAAACACTAGCACCAATCTCAAATTGAGTAGAATACTTTATCAAACAGCAGATTATCATTCATCCAAACAAGTCTTTCTTTCTGTTTTTGGTTTAAAAAAGGAAAATAAACAAAAGGCAGTTTATTCCCTTTCTCAACATGTGTAATGGAAGAGAAGAGTGGAAGAATACAGACTCAACTGTGCTATGAAAAGGGACAGGCGAATACAATATAATGCGTCCTGTCAAAGTGCCTAATTTTGATCTACTAACCCATTTGGACATTTTTTTTATAAACATAATAAATTAAGTGGTTTTTGAAAACTAGAGGGAAGTATCCTTCTTCTCTTTTGAGAAACATTATTATATCAACATCTTTATAAGCCTAACAAAGTTAACAGATCTTTTTATTCCTGGAGATTTCTTACTGTAGAAAAGCAAAATTTTTATTATCAAGTAATACTATTTGACTAAAATATTTATGGGTGTAGTAATATGATATCTAGGATTTGCTTCAAAATAATCTGGGGGTGGTGGAGTAGAAGAGCGTTAATATTATAGATAAAACACAATTGTCCTGTGAGATAAGTCTTGAAGCTGAGTGATGGGTACACAGGGAGTCCATTTAACTATTCTCTCTACTTTTGCATGTACTTGAAATTTTACACAAGACATTTTAAAAACTAGATTCCCTGTATACGCCAACAGTAGAATAGATAAACAAAGTGTATATCCATAAAAGAATAATTTGTAGCTATCAAAAGGCTACAAAATAACTTTTGAAAAGCAAGTTGTCTACATGGTTCTCTGTGTAGTGTTAATACATATTGGGAACAGTCAGCTCTACCCACCACCAGAGCCTCCCATCAAGCCTCTTAGATAGCCTCAACCACCAGAGGGCAGACAGCAGAAGCAAGAAAAACTACAATCCTGCAGCCTGTGGACCAAAAACCACAGTTACAGAAAGATAGACAAGATGAAAAGGCAGAGGGCTATGTACCAGATGAAGGAACAAGAAAAAACCCAAGAAAAACAACTAAATGAAGTGGAGATAGGCAACCGTCCAGAAAAAGAATTCAGAATAATGATAGTGAAGATGATCCAGGACCTCGGAATAAGAATGGAGGCAAAGATTGAGAAGATGAAAGAAATGATTAACAAAGACCTAGAAGAATTAAAGAACAAACAAACAGAGATGACCAATACAATAACTGAAATGAAAACTACACTAGAAGGAATCAATAGCAGAATAACTGAGGCAAAAGAACGGATAAGTGACCTGGAAGACAGAATGGTGGAATTCACTGCTGCGGAACAGACTAAAGAAAAAAGAATGAAAAGAAATGAAGACAGCCTAAGAGACCTCTGGGACAACATTAAACGCAACAACATTCGCATTATAGGGGTCCCAGAAGGAGAAGAGAGAGAGAAAGGACCAGAGAAAATATTTGAAGAGATTATAGTCGAAAACTTCCCTAACATGGGAAAGGAAATAGCCACCCAAGTCCAGGAAGCGCAGAGAGTCCCATACAGAATAAACCCAAGGAGAAACACGCCGAGACACATAGTAATCAAAGTGGCAAAAATTAAAGACAAAGAAAAATTATTGAAAGCAGCAAGGGAAAAACGACAAATAACATACAAGGGAACTCCCATAAGGTTAACAGCTGATTTCTCAGCAGAAACTCTGCAAGCCAGAAGGGAGTGGCATGATATACTTAAAGTGATGAAAGGGAAGAACCTACAACCAAGATTACTCTACCCAGCAAGGATCTCATTTAGATTTGATGGAGAAATCAAAAGCTTTACAGACAAGCAAAAGCTAAGAGAATTCAGCACCACCAAACCAGCTCTACAACAAATGCTAAAGGAACTTCTCTAAGTGGGAAACACAAGAGAAGAAAAGGACCTACAAAAACAAACCCAAAACAATTAAGAAAATGGTCATAGGAACATACATATCGATAATTACCTTAAACGTGAATGGATTAAATGCCCCAACCAAAAGACATAGACTGGCTGAATGGATACAGAAACAAGACCCATATATATGCTTTCTACAAGAGACCCACTTTAGACCTAGGGACACATACAGACTGAAAGTGAGGGGATGGAAAAAGATATTCCATGAAAATGGTAATCAAAAGAAAGCTGGAGTAGCTATACTCATATCAGATAAAGTAGACTTTAAAATAAAGAATGTTACAAGAGACAAGGAAGGACGCTACATAATGATCCAGGGATCAATCCAAGAAGAAGATATAACAATTATAAATATATATGCACCCAACATAGGAGCACCTCAATACATAAGGCAACAGCTAACAGCTCTAAAAGAGGAAATCGACAGTAACACAATAATAGTGGGGGACTTTAACACCTCACTTACACCAATGGATAGATCATCCAAAATGAAAATAAATAAGGAAACAGAAGCTTTAAATGACACAATAGACCAGATAGATTTAATTGATATATATAGGACATTCCATCCAAAAACAGCAGATTACACGTTCTTCTCAAGTGCGCACGGAACATTCTCCAGGATAGATCACATCTTGGGTCACAAATCAAGCCTCAGTAAGTTTAAGAAAATTGAAATCATATCAAGCATCTTTTCTGACCAGAACGCTATGAGATTAGAAATGAATTACAGGGAAAAAAACGTAAAAAAGACAAACACATGGAGGCTAAACAATACGTTACTAAATAACCAAGAGATCACTGAAGAAATCACAGAGGAAATAAAAAAATACCTAGAGACAAATGACAATGAAAACACGACGACCCAAAACCTATGGGATGCAGCAAAAGCAGTTCTAAGAGGGAAGTTTATAGCTATACAAGCCTACCTAAAGAAACAAGAAAAATCTCAAGTAAACAATCTAACCTTACACCTAAAGAAACTAGAGAAAGAAGAACAAACAAAACCCAAAGTTAGCAGAAGGAAAGAAATCATAAAGATCAGAGCTGAAATAAATGAAATAGAAACAAAGAAAACAATAGCAAAGATCAATAAAACTAAAAGTTGGTTCTTTGAGAAGATAAACAAAATTGATAAGCCATTAGCCAGACTCATCAAGAAAAAGAGGGAGAGGACTCAAATCAATAAAATCAGAAATGAAAAAGGAGAAGTTACAACAGACACCGCACAAATACAAAGCATCCTAAGAGACTACTACAAGCAACTTTATGCCAATAAAATGGACAACCTGGAAGAAATGGACAAATTCTTAGAAAGGTATAACCTTCCAAGACTGAACCAGGAAGAAACAGAAAATATGAACAGACCAATCACAAATAATGAAATTGAAACTGTGATTAAAAATCTTCCAACAAACAAAAGTCCAGGACCAGATGGCTTCACAGGTGAATTCTATCAAACATTTAGAGAAGAGTTAACACCCATCCTTCTCAAACTCTTCCAAAAAATTGCAGAGGAAGGAACACTCCCAAACTCATTCTATGAGGCCACAATCACCCTGATACCAAAACCAGACAAAGATACTACAAAAAAAGAAAATTACAGACCAATATCACTGATGAATATAGATGCAAAAATCCTCAACAAAATACTAGCAAACAGAATCCAACAATACATTAAAAGGATCATACACCACGATCAAGTGGGATTTATCCCAGGGATGCAAGGATTCTTCAATATACGCAAATCAATCAATGTGATACACCATATTAACAAATTGAAGAATAAAAACCATATGATCATCTCAATAGATGCAGAAAAAGCTTTTGACAAAATTCAACACCCATTTCTGATAAAAACTCTCCAGAAAGTGGGCATAGAGGGAACCTACCTCAACATAATAAAGGCCATATATGACAAACCCACAGCAAACATCATTCTCAATGGTGAAAAACTGAAAGCATTTCCTCTAAGATCAGGAATGAGACAAGGATGTCCACTCTCACCACTATTATTCAACATAGTTCTGGAAGTCCTAGCCACGGCAATCAGAGAAGAAAAAGAAATAAAAGGAATACAAATTGGAAAAGAAGAAGTAAAACTGTCACTGTTTGCGGATGACATGATACTATACATAGAGAATCCTAAAACTGCCACCAGAAAACTGCTAGAGCTAATTAATGAATACGGTAAAGTTGCAGGAGACAAAATTAATGCACAGAAATCTCTTGCATTCCTATACACTAATGATGAAAAATCTGAAAGAGAAATTAAGGAAACACTCCCATTTACCATTGCAACAAAAAGAATAAAATACCTAGGAATAAACCTACCTAGGGAGACAAAAGACCTGTATGCAGAAAACTATAAGACACTGATGAAAGAAATTAAAGATGATACCAACAGATGGAGAGATATACCATGTTCTTGGATTGGAAGAATCAACATTGTGAAAATGACTATACTACCCAAAGCAATCTACAGATTCAATGCAATCCCTATCAAATTACCAATGGCATTTTTTACGGAGCTAGAACAAATCATCTTAAAATTTGTATGGAGACACAAAAGACCCCGAATAGCCAAAGCAGTCTTGAGGGAAAAAAATGGAGCTGGAGGAATCAGACTCCCTGACTTCAGACTATACTACAAAGCTACAGTAATCAAGACAATATGGTACTGGCACAAAAACAGAAACATAGATCAATGGAACAAGATAGAAAGCCCAGAGATTAACCCACGCACCTATGGTCAACTAATCTATGACCAAGGAGGCAAAGATATACAATGGAGAAAAGACAGTCTCTTCAATAAGTGGTGCTGGGAAAACAGCTACATGTAAAAGAATGAAATTAGAATACTCCCTAACACCATACACAAAAATAAACTCAAAATCGATTAGAGACCTAAATATAAGACTGGACACTATAAAACTCTTAGAGGAAAACATAGGAAGAACACTCTTTGACATAAATCACATAAATCACAGCAAGATCTTTTTTGATCCACCTCCTAGGGTAATGGAAATAAAAACAAAAATAAACAAGTGGGACCTAATGAAACTTCAAAGCTTTTGCACAGCAAAGGAAACCATAAACAAGACGAAAAGACAACCCTCAGAATGGGAGAAAATATTTGCAAATGAATCAACCGACAAAGGATTAATCTCCAAAATATATAAACAGCTCATTCAGCTCAATATTAAAGAAACAAACACCCCAATCCAAAAATGGGCAGAAGACCTAAATAGACATTTCTCCAAAGAAGACATACAGACAGCCACGAAGCACATGAAAAGATGCTCAACATCACTAATTATTAGAGAAATGCAAATCAAAACTACAATGAGGTATCACCTCACTCCTGTTAGAATGGGCATCATCAGAAAATCTACAAACAACAAATACTGGAGAGGGTGTGGAGAAAAGGGAAACCTCTTGCACTGTTGGTGGGAATGTAAATTGATACAGCCACTATGGAGAACAATATGGAGGTTCCTTAAAAAACTAAAAATAGAATTACCACATGACCCAGCAATCCCACTACTGGGCATATACCCAGAGAAAACCATAATTCAAAAAGACACATGCACCCGAATATTCATTGCAGCACTATTTACAATAGCCAGGTCATGGAAGCAACCTACATGCCCATCAACAGACGAATGGATAAAGAAGTTGTGGTACATATATACAATGGAATATTACTCAGCCATAAAAAGGAACGAAATTGAATCATTTGTTGAGACGTGGATGGATCTAAAGACTGTCATACAGAGTGAAGTAAGTCAGAAAGAGAAAAACAAATATCGTATATTAATGCATGTATGTGGAACCTAGAAAAATGGTACAGATGAGCCAGTTTGCAGGGCAGAAGTTGAGACACAGATGTAGAGAATGGACATATGGACACCAAGGGGGGAAAACTGCGGTGGGGTGGGGATGGTGGTGTGCTGAATTGGGCGATTGGGATTGACATGTATACACTGATGTGTATAAAATTGATGCCTAATAAGAACCTGCAGTATAAAAAAACAAACAAACAAAAAAATTACATATTGGGAGGAGCAAAGTCCAGATTATTGTATGTAGTATGCTATATTTTAGGTAAACAAGTGGAAAAAATAAGGATAGACAGCAGGAAAGAGAGAACAATAGGAGAGACAAGAGTGAAAGCAAGAGTTCTCGATTGCTAAATTTTGTTTTAATTTTTTAACTATGTGAATATTTTATCTTTTTAGAAAATTAAGTTAAGAATAAAAAAGTAGCTTGCTAAAGCTCAAAAAAGGAGGGCAGTAGGAAAAAAATGCTTCACACTAGATAGAAAATGGGGCTTTAGAACCATAAGTCTCAGGTTTGAGTCGCAGCTCTACAAATCGACTTATATGCCCTTGGGCATATTAAACTCCAAAAGCCTGAGGTTCCTCATCTGTAAACAGTAAATACTAACAATAACAATAATAATAATAATATACAGACTCTACAGGGTGGCTACAAAGATCTAATGAGACAATATTTATTTAATATTAATATGTATTTAACATTAAATATAAATATGTAATAACTATTTAATAAGTGTTTAGATAAATATTTATTAGGCACTTAATACGTGCCAGGCAATGAGCTAGTGCTCACGGTATATACAATCATCATGAAAATACACAGTCTCAGCTCTTGTTAGGAAAGGACAGACCATAAGAGAATATAGGCAAGTGCTTCCTGTCACAGAAGCAGGCCCAAAGGGCCATGAAATCAGAAAAAAGCTATGAACTCTGTATGACACAAGCTTCCCAGGGATGGCAAAACATAACCTGAGTTAGGAAAAATGAACTCACCAAAAAAAGAAGCATAGGAAATATGAAAATATTTCATAAATTAATCCATACAAATAGTAATCACCAGAATTATTTCTAATTATCCAAAACTATTTTGGATTAATTGAAACACTTATTCTCTTACACTAAAGTAAGGAAGTAGAATAGATATGTAGATACAACTTTGTACATTTTCAAATTTGGTCTTTTAAACTTTATTTTTCTTTGTTGTTATGTCTAAACCCAGTGTACAAGTAAAAATTAATAAGTCTAGGAAATATTTTCTTCTATCTACATTGGTATGTTCTTTCAGAAACTATGCACATTCAATCACAAATGATAAACCAATCCAACTGAAAGAAAAATAGACTTAAACAATTCCAAGTCAACTCTTCTGAATCTACTTTCTCATTTTTATGACATAGCATCCAAACAAATTTAATAACAGAATACTTCAAATATATTTTTAACTACCATTTATAGTAAGATGGTGATTAATTACAACTCAGTAGTCTCATTTGCTTTTAAACTAGTCTGAAACTGAATGTTACTGGGTGTACCTCACTAAAAGTACTTGTCAATATTTATAGATATATGATTCAAATACACACTTTTGCTTTTTTCCTAAGTTATAGCACTAAGTTGGGTATCAAATATTAATTTTTAATTATATGAGTAAAAAATACACATGTAACAATTTTCATTTTTATACCTATTAACTATATATTGCCAGTGATATAACTACAATGAAAAACTTAATTTTGAATTCTACTTCTTGCATGAATTTAAAACTTCAGACTTATTGCTTATTAATGCCATTTTGGGTAATCCAATCATTTTTTGTAAAATAAAAAAAGCTTAACTTACACAAATTTGCTTTACATATAGATGCACTCAAATACATGAGTGTGAGAATTTTGCAGGTAAAAGGCATTTCATTAAAGATAAAAGTAAAAAACAATTATTATAAGATTCTTACAAAGTTAGTTGCATCCTAATTAAGACCTGTTTAAATAATAAAATAAAACTCTGCAAATTCTATTAATTAATTCTTAATATAGGGGAAAAGTCTAAGTCTTTTTTAAAAAACCAAATTAAATTATGGACTTGGACTTATGGAACTTTATGTAAAACTATTTACAACAAAGGCTGAGGGTCAGACTTGGTCCACGACAGTAGTTTGCCAACCCCCAGTTAAAATGCCTTTGCTAATCTTAGGAGTTTCTTCTCATTCTCTAAGCCCTAGGGAAAAGGACGCTTTCCCTGGGATGCCTTCATTCAGTTCCCCTCTCAGATTTAATCCTTCTCTTTATTACGCTCCCATAGTACTTTAGTATTTCATATTTCTACCTATATATCAACATATAGGTACACAGTATCTCTGGTAATGGAATGTCTGAGTCCCAAAAGGAGCTCATTCACCTTTATGCCTTCAGCTCTTAATATAGTGACAGGTGATATGCACAGGATATGCACTCAATCAATGAAGGTGCATATTTTAAAATGTTTTCAAAAAGAAATTCATCCCATGGTTGTTGATAAAAAGAACACTCTGATCAGCAGATCTTCCTGTAACACGCCAGATGGCAAACACATTGGACTTTGCAGAACGTGAGGTCTCTGTCGCATCTACTCCACTTTGCCAAGGTAGCACAAAAGCCACCACGGACAAGAAAACTTCATAAGCACGCTCAGTGGGTGAGATTCAGCCTGTGGGGTGTAGTGTGCCCGCTCCTCTCTAATAGAGTAAAGACTATCTTCAACTATATCATTATAGTAAATAGAATAACGCGTGTCTTTAACAACATGCTACCTGTTCTAAACGCACACCTTAGTTCTCTGAACATAATGCTGTTCTTCCCAGCTTAATAAAATCCATAAAAAAAATGTTGTTCACATTTTACCTGAATAATTTCAGAATTAAATTTCGATTCCAAATGTGCTGCTCTCTCTGCTTCAATATTTTCTTCTAATTTCCTCACTCTTAGAGTAGTTGCCTGAAAGCATTAAGTTTAAACATTGGAATTTAAATTGAATATAGACCACTATATTGTAATTAACACTTTGGATTACTACAGCGTCATTTTTTCATTTGCAAGAGTATAAAAGTCATGTTGCAAAAATCATGCTCGGGAAGAATGCTCCAGAGCTTTTTTTCTTTTTCTTTACTCAGTTATACTTTACATGTAATAAATTACACATATTGAAATTGTATAACTTGGTAAGTTTTGTATATATACACCCGCGAAATCATTGCCATAATCAAGATAGACAAATATTTCCGTTACCCCAGAAGATTCCTTGTGTCCCTTGGTAATCCCTTCATCCAGTCCTCACCACCCCACCCCTACCCCCAAGTAAACACTGATCTGTTTTTTTGTCACTATAGATCATTTCCTGTTTTCCAGAATTCAACATAAATTGAATCACATAGTGCATACTATTTATTGCCTGGCTTCTTTCTCCCCACAAAATTATTTTGAGTTTCATCCATGTGGTTGCACATATCAATAGTTCACTTTTTACTGTTAAAGTGTTCCACTGTGTTGATACACCACAATCGGTTTATCAGTTCACCTACTGATGGACATTTGAATTGGATGCTATACAAAGGAATATATATAGGGCTATATATTAGGGCTATACAAAGGAATCTGCTATGAGCAATTGTGTTAAATCTTTGTATGGACATACACTTTCATTTCTCTAGGATAAATAGTGAAGGACAGAATGACTGGGTCAGATGGTAGGTGTATGTTTAATGTTTTATGAAACTGGCAAACTGTTTCACAAATTGTTTCCAATTTCATACATCTTCACCAACACTTGGCATGGTAGTCTTTTGGGTTATTTGGGGGCAAGGGTTAGACATTCAAATAGGAATGTAATGGTATCTCATTTTAGTTTCAATTTTCATTTTCCTAATAACTAATGACATTGAGCATCTTTTCATGTATTTATTTACTATCTGTATATCTTTTCTGGTGAAGTTTCTGCTTAAATCTTTTTCTCATTTTTTAATTGGGCTGTTTGTTTTCTTATTATTGAATCTTGAAAATTCATTATATAATCTGGATACAAGTCATTTGTTGGGTATGTGATTTGCAAATATATACTCCCAAATATTGTCTACAGCTTGTCTTTTCATTCTCTTAATGTTAGTGTCTTCCATATAGCAAAAGTTTTTGTTATGCCAAAGTCTAATTTATTAGTTTTTCAAGCTGGAGTCAGCCCCGCCACACGTAGAGTCCTGTCTGTCAAATATAGATAGTTAAACAGTGAAAGAGAAAGACAATAGTAATTTAATTTCCTTTCTTAGATAAAATTTGGGCAAGAAATGTTTCTATTTGTTATACTTACTCTGTCATTTAGCCTTAGCTAAAGGTTTCTTTAAATGCTCGGCTTGATTAATTTGATTTTTCCTCTTTTCTCCCGCCATTTCTTTTTTGCATACAGACAGAGATGGTAATGTATCACAACCAGAAGGGGCATAAATAAAAATAGGATAATCCAAAAACTAATCAAGTGGTCTGTGGATAAGTAAGAAATGACTACACTTTTCCTTGAGCAAAACATATTCCTATTATGTCTGCCACAGTGCAGAGCATAAACACAAAAAAGGTGAAAAAAACCCAAGTGCCCATCAACTGATGAATGGATAAACAAAATGTGGTATATCCATACAATGGAATATTATTCAGCCATAAAAAAGGAATTAAGTACCAACACATGCCACAACATAGATTAACCTTGAAAATATATGTTAAGCGAAAGATACCAGACGCAAAAGACTACATATTAAATGACTTCATTTATATGAAATGGCCAGAATAGGCAAATCCATAGAGATAGAAAGTGTATGAGTGGTTTCCAATAGCTGGGGACAGGGGAAGGAAGGAATGAGCACTGACTGCTAATGGGCATAAAGTTTCTTATTGGGGTGATAAGAATGTTCCAGAATCAGATAGTGGCAATGGTTTCATAACCCTGAACTGCATACTTTAAAAGAGTGTATTCAATAATATGTGAACTATATCTCAATAAAAAATAAAAAGAATCCCTAAGTGTAAGAACCAATGACATTTCAAAGAAGTGATCGCCACCTATGTCAAGCTTCTTCATTTCTGTTTAAAAGTTCCTCTCAGTGCTGACTTTGAATCCTAGAACAAGGGATCCCCACTGGTTGTAGGTATGAAGCATGATACATACTAGATCTGAAAAATTCTTAATGGTTAGCCAGATTAAAATGAGTATTACCCTAGGTAGGGCCAATACTAGTAAAAAAAAAATTTTTTTAATGTAATGCCACAAGATGAAGTTCCTGTCCTTGAAGAACTAAAGTCAACTTTCTCAATATTCAAAATACTTGTGTTAGGTTCTGCAAGTCAGAAGAAGTCTAACCAGTGTCAAGGAAATAACCCATAGACATTGAGAATAAAGGATCAAAGCAGGCAAAAAGCTAATAAAGGGCAAATAGAAGAAACCAGTCTAATAATGTTAATATATTCTTTCATATTCCAAAAGGCATTTACATAGTTTTATCAAAATAAGTGTTATATTTTATTAAAATACAGAATATTCAGTGATTCCATGATAAAACAGGCAAATTTTTCATTTTTCATGTACATTTTATCATATTAATCAATTTATCTGATTTCACTCCAAAAGTCACGAAGACTTTTTTTTTCTGCCTAAACCAAAATCAAACGGGTTGAAATAATAAACCAGAGATCACACGTTTATTTCCATACCTTCCTGTTTTAAATGAAATGTCCAGAAGAAAACAAATTTATAAACTGTTTATTATTACTAAAACAATAAATTAATCAGTAAGGACAGCAAAAAAAATCTTCACATATTTAAACAAATTTCTTCCAAGAGTGTGTTTTGTTGACATAATTAAAGCCCTCCTAATAAATATTTTTTAAAAATCTTCTAGTCTGGTGAATTAATTCTTATCTCCAGCAGAGGGTGCTAGAGGAACATCAACTTGCTGTTCACAAATATTTTTCTCCAATATCACCTAAGAGAACTAGTACAACAATCACTATCTGTCACTCATTAGTCTCCAATCCTAATATAATCAACATAGCAAGAGCAGAAAGCATAAGAGAATTCAGATTACAGTACAAAATCCAACACAAATTCATATATACCACTGGCCAATTTAACTATATATAAATTTGCCTGTAGTACAAGGATTACACTATATATTGCCTGTTCCCTAATACTATGAACATCAGAGTTCTTTATGTGACACAAAATGATCACATATTTTATCATTTATTAGCTGGCTGTCACATCCTTTCTGACTGCAATATACTGCCAAGAGATTTTTATTCCAGTAAATTCTGTGTCCACTGTACCCAAATTTTTTTATTTTTATTCCAGTAAATTCTGTGTTCATTGTACCCAATTTTTTTTATTTTATGATTTGTATCTCACTAAATCACAATAAGCTCAATTAGATAGTCTACTCCACTTAAGAAAAGTGAGTGTTCATTCTTTGAAGAAGGTAACATAGAAAACATTATTTTATCATAACACAGGGCATGAGCCGCCAACTCCAATTCACAAGCAGAACTAACGAAGCACATCCAGACCACATTTTTTCTCCACACCACATCTGCTCCCATGGCTTCCATGGGCCTGTTCCAAAGTTTCACAAAAATTATGAAAACATATGTGTTCAAGGAATTTGCTGAGACACTGGGCAAAAACAGCTCCTACTACATTCTTGCCTCCTCAAATAGAATATACCCAGCCCAGAGGATATACATGAACTTAAAGGGATTAGTCAAGCAGAAAAATTTTGATATATGAAATTTAGCCCACTAAAATGGACATCAAGAAAAATAAGGGAGGAAATATCACACAAGTACCTACCAATCAGAGACTTCTCAGTAGTGTGTTCCAAAACAGTTGTACAAAGTTTACCCCAGAATATCAATAGCTGTATAAATAGGAAGTGGTTGTTTATTTAACTATTGTTCCAGATTTTATCACCTGATATTTCCCATTAATGAAAACTCTTACAAGTAACCAATATAGTAATAATCCATCTTCAAAAAGATGATTCTAAGGGACTGATTAATTCTATAATGGTTATTTTAGTGCTAAGTATATGCATTATATTTTAGTGGTTATAAATAATATATTAAATGTGTGTTAACAATTAATGACAATTAACTACAATCCTTATTCCCTACCTGTGTGGGAGAAAACAAGAGTAGTTACTATACTTGGAGCTCTTAAACTGAAGATCTCAAAGTATTTTTTGTTACCAAAAAAGATATCTTAGAGAGTCAGAATCTCTAAGGAACAGAATTTACAAGCCACAAATTGTTTGGCATGGTAATAAATTAATTTAGCATCTTTAAAATCATCTTTACCTTTTCTAGCAGTAAAAACTTCAGTATTTAACAAAATTTTTAATGAACTTCCAGTTTTAAAATCCATTATGAACATAAATACAAAAATGTATAATACTTATAAGCACAATAGTATAACCCAGGTGATTTCATTATTTACCTTTTATAGTTGGTAATCTACACAAACAGGTGTTTAAAAATCATTCCTACAAACACATGATGGCTTTAAAAAGATGATTCATATGAGGTTGCTTCAGGGACAATACAAAAGGTGAGAATCATTTTTCTTTTCCTTTTTCACTTGAGTATGGTATATTTGTAAGTAAAAAAACTACATTCTACCCTTCTTTATGTTACCATAATATAGAATATGACTGACAGAAGCAATTCAGAATTTATTTGCAGACTGCTCTCTCTCCGCTGTCATCTTCATGAGATTCTTCAGTTCACTCAGAATTAGGTTTGCATCTTCTCTTTTCTCTTTTCTTATTGAGTTAAACTTATTTCCCATGATAAAAATAAAAAAATAAAAAAAAACAAAAACCTCCCCTAGTTGTAAAGAGGTTTATAAAAGCCACGGATATTTCTTTTTCCAGTTCACTTTTCCCTTGGTTCTCTGGTATCCAGCACCACATTTAGAAAATTGGATTGGGAATTTGTTATTTTTTTAATCTAAGAAAACATTGATCCATGTTAAGATGATTAAGTCACACAATGGTCTATAGCGTATCAGATTTTTTTAAGTTTTTATACACACACACACACACACACACACACACATATATATATATATATATAAACTTCTTTGGCCCAGGCACATAAAGAAATCACCTCTTCATGAAATGTAACTGTTTAAGCTTCATTAAAATTTAAAACATTTAATAGGCTAAACGTCTATTAGTTGCTTTAGTCTGATATTACTGACATTAAATAATGTGTTCTATTAAATTAAAATTTTAACAATTTTCCTCTTTATTATTATTTTATTTTATATTAATCCTTTTTTAAAAATACCAATGATGATTGTAAGTACCTAGAATTACTAGTACTTAATGTCTCCACAACTGAATGTAAAACTACATAAACTGCTCTCTAGGAATTTAACTTCTCCTTCATTATGTCATCATCTGGTCAAAGAGCCAATACAAAATACATTCACTTAAATATAAACCAAAACTTTGTAAGGTGTCTAAACATGAAGAATTGTAGATAAGTCACAGGACTATACTTGTCCATTTAGAAAATTCTTATAAATAGAATAAAAATAGACTCTCTGGACACCCTCAAAGCTTCAAATTCTCCGAAAGCAGAGACCTGGTATTATAAAAAGTATTTACAGAATAGCTAAGAAAAAACTCAATATAAAACTAGTCTAAAACAATTTTATATTTACAACATTAATCAATTAAAAAAAAAGAAAGAAATTGGGGCAAGTAAGTATTTTACAAGAAAAAAAATCAATACTGAGTTATCCAAAAACAAATCCTAAAGTTTAGGCATTAGACACTACCTCAATTGAGTCAGAAGTGACTTATCAAGAATCTTATCAACAAAAATCGCAGTTACCTAGCACTTCTTCATACCTATAAGGCAATTAAAATGTTTTTAGTGATGATCATAGAGTTTTATAGCATCCTAAAGTGACTTCTAAATGATCTTTTTAAATTCTAAGTATATTCAGAACTTTATTCTAATCCTTTTCTAATAGGCCATCCACAAACCACATGATATTAAAAATGATGATGTAAAATATGATGATGCATTCCTGAATTTTCTGGCCTGAAAAAATGTTCAGCACAAATGACAAATAAGCTAAAAATATTACTTGGAATATAATCTCACTTTTAAATTTCTTTCTCTAACCTTATATAAAATTAGACCATGTGTGGTAAGCGTATGAGTAATTTATCTTTGCCAAGTTCATAATCTGGCATTATTACTGAGAGTTCCTATATACTCCACACCCCGTTTTCCCTATTAAAACATCTGACAATCATATAGCACAAAGAACCCATTAAAAATGTATAATGGATCTGAATAGCTATTTCTCCAATGATATACAAATGGCCAATAAGCACATGAAATGATATTCAGCATCATCAGTCATCAGAGAAATGCAAAGCAAAACCACGAGATACCATTATACACCCACTAAAGTGGTTATGATTAGAAAGACTAATAATAACAAGTGTTGGTGAGGATCTGAAGACACTGGAACCCTCATGCATTGCTGCTGGGGATGTAAAATGGTGCCTCCACTGTGCAAAACAGTCTGACAGCCCCTCAAAAAGTTAAACATAGAGATATCATGTCACCTAGGTGGAACTGCCCACTAGGGCAGTGGAATGCCCACTCCTAGGTGGAACTGAAAACATGTCCACACAAAAACTTGTACACAAATGTTCATGGAGGCATTATTCATGATAGCCAAAAAGTGAAAACAGCACAAATGTCTATCAACTGATGAATGGATATACAAAATGTGGTCTATAATACAATGGGAGATTATTTAGTAATAAAGAGGAATGAAGTGCTGATACATGATACAACATGGATGAATCCTAAAAACATCCTGCTATGTGAAAAAAAATCACAAAAGACCACATACTGCATGATTCCACTAATATGAAATGTTCAGAACAGGCAAATATATAGAAGCAGAAGTAAATTAATGTTTTCTTAGGGATGAGAGGAATGGGGAAAGAGGAGAGTGATAGCTAATGGGTGTGGGGTTTCTTACTGAGGTGATGAAAACATGCTCCAATCGACGGTAGTGATAGTTGTACAACTCTGTGAATATACTAAAAAACACTGAATTGTACCCTATAAATGGGTGAACTTGTAGCATGCAAATTATATCTCAATAAAGTTTGGGTTTTTTTTAATATCATCAGTATGAAGAGTTTAACCTCCAGGCATCCACCTCCACCCTAATTAGCCCTACAACTACCCCTCCCTAACCACTACACAAACTCACAAACTGGAGGTTTATTATCTGGAAAATGTCAATCTGAAGCCAAGGTTGGACATAGAGATACATGGGGTGGGCAGAGCAGGGGTAAGGGGGTTGGTGCACAAGACTGAAGCCAGGGGAAATTCTGTATACTGAATAGTATGAAACACAGATTTTTCCTCCATTTCCTTCTTCCGTTTAATAACCACCAAAGAGGAAACTAGCAGGTCACTCTTTGTAGAAACAAAGAGAAAAGTCCTATGGATTGTAACGTTTCACCACTTCCCAATGAAATACTTGGCACATCTCATCACTCTACAGTAAGGTTTCCCTAAGGCCAATACTTACATTCAACTGCCTACTCAACATACCCACATGGATGTCTAATGGGCATGTCAAATTTAACATCTCTAAAACCAAACTCCTCATCTCTCCCGAATTTACTCCACTTGCATTCCTGGCCAGGTTGAGTAAATGACAGTGCCATTCCCCCAAAGGCTCA
This sequence comes from Balaenoptera borealis, assembly GCF_965194805.1. Lineage (NCBI taxonomy): Eukaryota > Metazoa > Chordata > Mammalia > Artiodactyla > Balaenopteridae > Balaenoptera > Balaenoptera borealis. The sequence continues at coordinate 57,767,419 of NC_138865.1, forward strand.
AGCCAAAATCTTTGGCATTATCTTTTACTTCCTTTCTTTTTCTCTCACAAGCCATGTCCAATAAATCTGCAAATCCTACTGGTTCTATCTTCCAAAACACATACAAATCTGACTACCTCCTCTACCACTACTTTGGTCTAAAGCACCATAATCTCTCATCTAATTACTTTAATAGTTTCCTAAATGGCCTTTTACAATCTGTCTTCCAAAGAGTATACAGAATGATGCTTTTAAAACAAATTAGAGGGGACATGTCACTCCTCTGCTCAAAACCTTTCAATGGCTTTCCATCTCAGAAAGAAAGCCAAAGTTCTTACAGTGAACTCCAAAAGACCTTCAAGACTCTATAACATCTGCCTACCATTCTCTACACCCTACTAGTCTCTCTCTTGCTCAATCCATTTCAATCACAATGGCCTACTTGCTATTCCTCAAACTTTCCAAGCACACTCGCATCTCATGGCCTTTACACTTTCTATTCCTTCTACCTAGAATCTCTTCCTCCAGATAGCCACATGGCTCAATCCCTTTCTTCCTTCAGGTCCCTGTTCAAATGCCACCTTATCTAGTCAGCCTTCCTTGACCACTAACACAAGAAGGTAACCATTCCACCCCACCATTTATTACTCCCCTCCTCTCCTTTATTCCTCTCCATAGGGCTTATCATATTCTATTTCATTTCATGTGTGATTCTCCCTGACAAGAGTGTCAATTTCAAGAGGGAAGAGGCTTTGTTTTGTTCACTGCTATGCCTCAAACACCCAAAAGTGTGCCTGACACTCTCGAGGTTTTCTGAATAAACAAATGAATACAGTAGTCATAATATAGGGTCAGGATGCTGTAAAAATGGTACAGAGAACAAAAGCCCTCAGAAACTAAAAAGAAAACTTAAAATATTCAATTAGAAGATTAGAGAAGTCAAGTAAATCTCCCACAAAGCAACAACAACAAAAATACAAAGAGAAAGACAACAAAAGGTAAGAAAAGCAAAACATCAACCAGTTGGTCTACCAACTGAACAATTAAAAACCCAAGAAAGAGAGAATAAAAAAACCCTGAAGAGGAAATTATGAAGAAATAACACAAGAGAATTACACAAAATAAAGATCATGAGTCTCCTAACTAAAATGGCCACCAAATGCCCTGCACATTGAACACAAAAAAATCTATACTATGAATCATTGTTTATCTTTGATGTTCTGAAATTTTATAGTTAGTGGGAACTCTATAGCAGAAATAGCTTGGTGTCTTCACAAATACAAGGGAAAAAGAAAGCTATAGATGGAGAACCTATAGATTGAGAGACTTAAGAGACATATCAACCAATTATAATGTGTAGACCTACTAGGGATTCTGATTCAAACAAACTGTAATCATACATACATTTTTATGCCATATATGTAGCAATATGAAATTTAAATAATATCTGGATATTTGATTATATTAAGTAATTACTGTTAATTTAAGTTTGATATTGATAATGTGGTTCTAAATAAAAGGTCCCTTATTTTTTAGAAACCACAATGAAATATTTATGGTTAAAATGATATGATGCCTGGGACTTGTTTCAATATAATATGGGAAGAAGGAAAGTGAGTAGGGGTATGAATGATTCAAGATAACCCATAAATGAGTAATTTTTGAAGCTGGTGATGGGTACCATTAGGTTTATTATACTATGCTGTCTACCTTTTTTAATATTTTAAAAAAGTGAAAAAAAAGAAAAGGGAACCCTCATGCACAATTGGTGAGAATGTAAACTGGTACAACCACTATGGAAAATAGTATGGAGATTCCTCAAAAAGTTAAAAATAGAAAAATAAAAAAATAGAACTACCATATGATCCAGCAATCCCGCTTTTTGGTATTTATCCAAAGAAAACAAAAGCACTAGTTAGAAAAGATATATGCACCCCTATGTTCACTGCAGCATTAACAACAGCAAAGCTATGGTAGCAAACTAGGTGCCCACCAACAGATGAATGGATAAAGATGTGAGATATATATAGATAGATAGATAGATATAGATAGATAGATAGATATCTATATATATATATATAAAAAATGCAATATTACTCATTGATAAAAAGAATGAAATCTTGATATCTGCAACAACACGGATGGACCTAGACGGTATTAACCTACGTGAAATAAGTCAGACAGAGAAAGACAAATACTATATGATTTCACTTACATGTGGAATCTAAAAATGCAAAACAAATGAACAAACATGACAAAACAAAAAGTTATAGCTACAGAGAACAAACAGGTGATTGCCAAAGGGTAGGGCATGGGAGGGGAAGAAAGATACAGGTGAAGGAGATTAAGAGGTACAAACTCTCAGCTGCAAAATAAATGAGTCACAGATATGAAATGTATAGTATAGGGAATATAGCCAGTAACTAGGTAATATTTTTTGTGTGGTGACAAATCATAACCAGACTTATGGTGATCATTTTGAAATGTATAGAAATATCAAATCACTATGCTGTGTAATAGGAACTCACATAGTGTTGTAGGTCAATTATACTTCAAAAACAACCTCATAGAAAAAGAGATCAGATTTATGGTTACCAGAGGCAGGGGGGTGAGGGGAGGGGTAACTGGATGAAGGCAGTGAAAGGTACAAACTTCCAATTATAAGATAAATAAGTACTAGGGATGTAATGTACAACATGTTATATATAATTAATACTGCTGTATGTTATATATGAAAGTTGCTAAGAGAGTTATTCCTAAGAGTTCTCATCATAAGAAAAAAATGTTTTTTTCTGTTTCTTTAATTTTTTATCTATATGAGATGATAGATGTTCACCAAACTTATTTTCATAATCACTGCATGATGTATGTAAATCAATAATTATGCTCTACACCTTAAGCTTATACAGCACTGTATGTCGATTATATCTCACTAACTAGAAGAAAAAAAGTCTTAAAAAAAATAAAGAAACAGGAAAACTTTCAGAGAGGAAGAGTGAGAAAAGGGTCACCACAAGGGAACACAAACAAGAATAACATCAGGCCTCTCAACAGCGACAGAAGAGACTGGGAACGAGGGAGGCAAGGCCTTTAAATTCTGAAAGAAAGAATTCCATCCTAAAAATCTATATTCAGCCAAATTCTATCTACTATTGATAAAAAAAATCATGTTCAGGTATGCAAGATCAAATAAAACTTAGCTCCCATACACCCATTTTTTAGAAGCTACTAGTCTATGTACTCCAACGAAGTGAAGAAGGCAAGAGACCTAAGAAACTGAAGATCCAACAGAGGATAATGAAAAAGTCCCCGGGTGACAGCTATGCCATGTGCCTAGAAAGCAATGAGGAGATGGAACAGGAGAGAGTCCCAGAAGAACATGATAATTTTCTGAGAACAGACTCTATAAAGCACCCAAACAGAATTCCTTCAAGGTTTTAAAAATTTACACACCCACCATCAAGGTACAAGAATTTTTAACACCACCCTCACCAGTGCTGGGTACTACCATTTTCTTTAATCGTATTATTTTGTGTGTTACTGTCTTTCTTACATTATGGTGAGGTGGAGCATTTTTCCTATGTTTTTTATCCATCTGAAATTATTCTTTCATATCTTCTTTGATTTACTTGGTAGATTTTTTCATAAAGACCTTCTCCTTCCTCTTATCAAATAGTAGGGGATTTAGAGAGACAGAAATATATTTACCCTTTGCTGTAAATATTTTTCTCATTTGGTTGTCCTTTTATTCAAAGTGGGGATTTTACCTACATATGACTTTAATCTTTCCTAGTCAAAGCTATAAATCCATTCCTAAATATTTTGTTCCTTGGTTTTTATGATTAGTAGTAAGTCATAATGACTCAGAGAGCAGAAAAAATTAAACTACATTTTCTTCTTATTTTATCATTGTTTTTAATATTTCACTCTTTTTAATCCAACTGGAATTTATTTTAGAATATAAGATAGGAATCTAATTTTATTTTGTCCCAAATAGTTAACCAATCATTTCAACATGATTCACTGAATAATTGTTCCTATCCTTACTGATTTAAAATGATATACTCTACAAGTCTACTACTGACCTTTCAATTCTGACATTGAAAGTCTGGTCTTAGAGGTATTGTACTTTTTGGCCACTCAACAATCTTTCCCCTTCTTTTTGTACCACACCCTAATTTCTATATAAGAATTTCTTTGGGGGGCTTTAATTTTAGCAGAATTAGAGGGATTTACTTGGGGCAAATTACCTCTTTCAATCAAATGTTCTCTTCCAGATTAGAATCCTGAATAAAGTTACAAAAAGAATAAAAACGATTGGTACCAATTCACCTCAGCTTCTTCCATCATTTCTGCTACCAAGAACTCTGGAGATGCTCTGGGACTCATATGATTTATAAGCTGATCCCCCAACATTCGTTGTGATTCTGTGGATATGATTCCCATATTCTTCCACTGAATTCCCTATTTATGTCAACCAAAGTCAGTTTCTGTTGCATACAACCAAAAAAACACAATTGATATATTACTGAAGTTTTATCATCTGTACTAACTTCTGGTATAATAAGTCCCCACTCATTACTCTTACCAAAATGTTTTATAGATCCTCATGTGGATGAACTTTAGAATCTGTCTTCCCAAGATAATTCCACTCAATTTTTGATTGGAACTGCTTTAACCCATAATATAATCTAGGGAGGATTCATAACTTTACACTTTTAAGGGTTCCCAAAATGTCTCACCATTTTCTTTTAAGACTCTCAGTTAAATTTCATAATTTTTAATGTATTTGTTGTTAACTGTATTCCTGTTTTTGTCACTATGGTGACAAAAACTTTTTTAGTATCTTATTCTCTGACTATTACTGGTATATTAGAGTGTAAACATAATTGCTATATATTATTTTCTTCTTGACCTCCTTATTGAATGTTCTTACTAGTGTCAATAATTTCAAAGATGATTTTCTTGACCATTTAGGGTTATTAGCATATCATCTGAAAATAATCAGAATCATACCCCCTTCTTTCCAAAAATTATAATTTTTTATCACTGTTCTTGCTTTTATATATTTCTTTGGTTAAAATTCTCAGCACAGTGTTAACTGACAGAAGTGAGTTTAATGAGAGTACCTCCAGCATTTTATCATTAAATACTCTTTATAAATGTTTATTTACCTTATAAGAATTATAAATTATGTTTAAGACAAACTTCTTTATCTATTGAAATACTTAATTTCCCACAAAGCAAAAGAAAATTATTTTTAAAAATTAACAAATAAATTAGCTATCTCTCAAGATTAAAGTGGTTATCAGTATCATTTACTCACAAAAATCATATTTTTTCATTTGTAAATTAATGCTCCTTTCCCATCTAAAGTCTAACCTGGGGACCTCCCTCGTGGCACAGTGGTTAAGAATCTGCCTGCCAATGTAGGGGACACAGGTTCAAGCCCTGGTCCAGGAAGATCCCACTTGCTGCAGAGCAACTAAGCCCATGCACCACAACGACTGAGCCTGCACTCTAGAGCTCGTGAGCCACAACTACTGAGCCCGCGTGTCACAACTACTGAAGCTCACGTGCCCAGAGCCTGTACTCCACAAGAGAAGCCACCACAATGAGAAGCCCATGCAACGCAACAAAGAGTAGCCCCCACTCGCCACAACTAGAGAAAGCCCGCGTGCAGCAAAGAAGACCCAACATAGCCAAAAATAAGTAATATAAATAAAAATAAATTTATAAAAAAATAAAAAATAAAAATAAATAAAGTCTAACCTGAAAAGCACTCCACAAAACTATGCAGCTAGTACACAGCATTCAAACTACAAAATTAGAATTTAATATCTTTTCTTGTGTTGCTTCCTCAAACTTGTAATATAAACAATTACCTTCAAACTTTCCAAATATTCCAGGACAATTAATTATTAAAAATGAATAGTTTTTTTTAATTAGGAGCAAAATATAATTTACTCAAATACAAAAGTTTTCAAGGAAGCCAATATTCAATATATATAAATGTCAAAAAATTATATTTTATTACAGAGTAAAACTTTGTCCTTAAATTACTAACTAGCCATCATATATGTGCTATAAAAGAATGAGAAAATATACCTCAAACTCTTTTCTAAGACGTTCCTCTCGTTGACTGCTAAATTCGAATTCACTTGTCTGTCGACGTAAAAGGTCAGAGCACTCCATGTGTTCGGCTTCTAATTTTTCTACTTTCTCGTGCATATTTTGTAAAGCATTATCTTGCTCCTAGAAAATAGTTCATTTTTGCATCAATAAAGTTTATAAGCCAACAAAGACTAAAATTTATTCTATAAAATACAGTGAGCAACTAAACCTGTACTTCAACCATAATAATAGGTTAATTTATATAAGCTAGAGAGGCCAAGATATTCTCTAGTGATGTTTCAGAATATACATGTGTTTAAAAAGTGCTACTGGAGTTTTACAACTTAAAAAATCTGAATAAGGGAAGGACCTTCAAGATGGCGGAGGAGTAAGACATGAAGACCACCTTCCTCCCCACAAATACATCAAAAATACATCTAGGGCTTCCCTGGTGGCACAGTGGTTGGGAATCCGCCTGCCAATGCAGGGGACACGGGTTTGAGCTCGGGTCCAGGAAGATCCCACATGCCGCGAAGCAACTAAGCCCGTGCGCCACAACTACTGAGACTCCGCTCTAGAGCTCACGTGCCACAACTACTTAGCCTGCATGCCACAACTACTGAAACCCATGCGGATAGAGCCCATGCTCTGCAACAAGAGAAGCCACCACAATAAGAAGCCCGCGCAAAGCAACGAGGAGTGGCCCCCGCTTACCGCAACTAGAGAAAGCCCACACGTAGCAATGAAGACCCAATGCAGCCAGAAATAAATAAATTAAATAAATAAATTTTTTAAAAAAATCTACATGTGGAACAACTCCTACAGAACACCTACTGAATGCTGGCAGAAGACCTCAGACTTCCCAAAAGGCAAGAAAATCCCCACGTACCTGGGTAGGGCAAAAGAAAAAAGAAAATACAGAGACAAAAGAATAGGGACAGGACCTGCACTGCTGGGAGGGAGCTGTGAAGGAGGAAAAGTTTCCACACACTAGGAAGCCCCTTCACTGGCGGAGACGGCGGGGTGTGGGGGGAACTTCGGAGCCACGGAGGAGAGTGCAGCAACAGGAGTGCAGAGGGCAAAGCAGAGAGATTCCCTCACAGAGGATCAGTGCCAACCAGCACTCACCAGCCTGAGAGGCTTATCGGCTCACCCGCCGGGGCAGGTGGGGGCTGGGAGCTGAGGCTTGGGCTTTGGAGATCAGATCCCAGGGAGAGGACTGGGGTTGGCTGCATGAAGACAGCCTGAGGGGGCTAGTGCACCACAGCTAGCCAGGAGGGAGTCTGGGAAAAAGTCTGGACCTGCCGAAGAGGCAAGAGACCCTTGTTTCAGGGTGCGCAAGGAGAGGGGATTCCTCCCCATCTGCCCACAGGAGGCAGAGCACCACCTAAACAAGCTCCAGAGACAGGTGTGAGCCATGGCTATCAGCTCGGACCCCAGAGACGGGCATGAAACGCTAACGCAGCCATGAAGAATGCTGTGTGCAAGCACAGGTCACTATCCACACACACACAATCCACCCATGGAGCCTATGCAGACCGCCACTGCCACGGTCCCATGATCCAGGGACAACTTCCCCAGGAGAACACACAGCACACCTCAGGCTGTTGCAATGTCACGCTGGCTTCTGCCACCACAGGCTCGCCCCACATTCCAATTCTGACTACTGTCCCCTCCCTCCCCCCGGACTGAGTGAGCCAGAGCCCCCTAATCAGCCGCTGCTTAAACCCTCTCCTGTCTGGGTGGGAAAAAGATGACTGACAGCGACCTACATGCAGAGGTGGGGCCAAAACCAAAGCAGAACCCCAGGAGCTTGTGCGGACAAAGAAGAGAAAGGGAACTTTCTCCATGCAGCCTCAGGAGCAGCAGATTAAATCTCCAGAATCAACTTGATGTACCCTGCATCTGTGGAATACCTGAATAGACGAATCATCCCAAAATTGAGGCAGCAGACTTTGGGAGCAACTGTAGACTTGGGGTTTGCTGTCTGCGACTGATTTGTTTCTGATTTTCATGTTTATCTTAGTTTAGTTTTTAGTACTTGTTATCATTGGTGGATTTGTTTATTGGTTGGGTTGCTCTCTTCTTTTTTTATTATTATTTTTTTTATGTTAATAAATTTTTTTCTTTCTTTTTTTCTCCCTTTTCTTCTGAGCCGTGTAGCTGACAGGGTCATGGTGCTCCAGCCTGGTGTCAGGCCTAACCTCCAAGGTGGGAGAGCTGAGTTCAGGACATTGGACCACCACAGACCTCCCAGCCCCACGTAATATAAATTGGTGACAGCTCTCCCAGAGATCTCAGTCTCAAGGCTAAGACACAGCTCCACCCAACGGCAAGCAAGCTCCAGCGCTGAACGCCCCATGCCAAACAACTAACAAGACAGGAAGACAACCCCACCCATTAGCAGAGAGGCGACCTAAAATCATAATAAGGTCACAGACACCCCAAAACACACCACCAGATGCGGCCCTGCCCACCAGAAAGAAAAGAAGCAGCCACACCCACCAGAACACAGGCACCAGTCCTCTCCCCCAGGAAGCCTACACAAGCAACTCAACCAACCTCACCCACTGGGGACAGACACCAAAAACAAGGGAACTACAAACCTTCAGCCTGCAAAAAGGAGACCCCAAACACAGCAAGTAAACAAAATGAGAAAACAGAGAAATATGCAGCAGATGAAGGAGCAAGGTAAAAAAACAACAGACCAAACAAATGAAGAGGAAATAGGCAGTCTACCTGAAAAAGAATTCAGAGTAATGATAGTACAGATGATACAAAATCTTGGAAATAGATTGGAGAAAATAGAAGAAACGTTTAACAAGGATCTAGAAGAACTAAAGAGCAAACAAACAAAGATGAATAACCCAATAAATGAAATTAAAAATTCTCTAGAAGGAAGCAGTAGCAGGATAACTGAGGCAGAAGAACGGATAAGTGACCTGGAAGATAAAATAGTGGAAATAACTGCTGCAGAGCAGAATAAAGAAAAAAATGAAAAGAATTGAGGACAGTTTCAGAGAGCTCTGGGACAACATTAAATGTACCAACATTCAAATTATAGGGGTCCCAGAGGAAGAAGAGAAAAAGAAAGGGGCTGAGAAAATACTTGAAGAGATGATACTTGAAAACTTCCCTTACATGGGAAAGGAAATAGTCAATCAAGTCCAGGAAGCGCAAAGAGTCCCATACAAGATAAATCAAAGGAGAAACACAACAAGACACATATTAATCAAACTATCAAAAATTAAATACATAGAAAAAATATTAAAAGCAGCAAGGGAAAAGCAATGAATAACACACAAGGGTATCCCCAAAAGGTTAACAGCTGATCTTTCAGCAGAAACTCTGCAAGTCAGAAGGGAGGGGCAGGACATATTTAAAGTGATAAAGGAGAAAAACCTACAACCAAGATTACTCTACCCAGCAAGGATCTCATTCAGATTTGATGGAGAAAGTAAAACCTTTACAGACAAGCAAAAGCTAAGAGAATTCAGCACCACCAAACCAGCTTCACAACAAACGCAAAAGGAACTTCTCTAGGCAGGAAACACAAGAGAAGGAAAAGACCTACAAAAACAAACCCAAAACAATTAAGAAAATGGTAATAGGAACATACATATCAATAATTACCTTAAATGTAAATGGATTAACTGCTCCAACCAAAAGACACAGACTGGCTGAAGGGATACAAAAACAAGACTTGTATATATGCTCTCTACAAGAGACCCACTTCAGACCTAGGGACACATACAGACTGAAAGTGAGGGGATGGAAAAAGATATTCCATGCAAATGGAAATCAAAAGAAAGCTGGAGTAGCAATTCTCGTATAAGACAAAATAGACTTTAAAATAAAGACTATTACAAGAGACAAAGAAGGACACTATATAATGATCAAGGAATCAATCTGAGAAAAAGATATAACAATTGTAAACATTTATGCACCCAACACAGGAGCACCTCAATACATAAGGCAAATGCTAACAGCCATAAAAGGGGAAATCGACAGTAACACAATAATAGTAGGGGACTTTAACACCCCACTTTCACCAATGGACAGATCATCCAAAATGAAAATAAATAAGGAAACACAAGCTTTAAATGACACATTACACAAGATGGACTTAACTGATACTTATAGAACATTCCATCCAAAACAACAGACTACACTTTCTTCTAAAGTGCTCATGGAACATTCTCCAGGATAGACCATAACCTGGGTGACAAATCAAGCCTTGGTAAATTTGAGAAAACTGAAATCGTATCAAGTATCTTTTCTGACCACAACGCTATGAGACTAGATATCAATTACGGGGAAAAAAACTGTAAAAAATACAAACACATGGAGGCTAAACAATATGCTCCTAAAAAACCAAGAGATCACTGAATAAATCAAAGAGAAAATCAAAAACTATCTAGACACAAATGACAATGAAAACATGATGACCGAAAGCCTACGGGATGCAGCAAAAGCAGTTTTAAGAGGGAAGTTTATAGCAATACAATCCTACCTCAAGAAACAGGAAAAACCTCACATAAACAACCTAACCTTACACCTAAAGATATTAGAGAAAGAAGAAAAAAAAAACCCAAAGTTAGCAGAAGGAAAGAAATCATAAAGATCAGAAATAAATGAAAAAGAAATGAAGGAAACAATAGCAAAGATCAATAAAACTAAAAGCTGGTTCGTTGAGAAGATAAAGAAAACTGATAAGCCATTAGCCAGACTTATCAAGAAAAAAAGGGAGAACACTCAAATGAACAGAATTAGAAATGAAGAAGGAGAAGTAACAACTGACACTGCAGAAATACAAAGGATAATGAGAGATTACTACAAGCAACTCTATGCCAATAAAATGGACAACCTGGAAGAAATGCACAAATTCTTAGAAAGGCACAACCTTCCGAGATTGAACCAGGAAGAAATAGAAAATATAAACAGACCAATCACAAGCACTGAAATTGAAACTGTGATTAAAAATCTTCCAACAAACAAAAGCCCAGGACCAGATGGCTTCACAGGCGAATTCTGTCAAATATTTAGAGAAGAGCTAACACCCATCCTTCTCAGACTCTTCCGAAATATAGCAGAGGGAGGAGCACTCCTAAATTCATTCTACGAAGCCACCATCACCCTGATACCAAAACCAGACAAAGATGTCATGAAAAAAGAAAACTACAGGCCAGTATCACTGATGAACATAGACACAAAAATCCTGAGCAAAATACCAGCAAACAGAATCCAACAGCACATTAAAAGGATCATACACCATGATCAAGTGGGGTTTATCCCAGGAATGCAAGGATTCTTCAATATATGCAAATCATTCAATGTGATACACCATATTAACAAACTGAAGGAGAAAAAACATATGATCATCTCAATAGATGCAGAAAAAGCTTTTGACAAAATTCAACACCTATTTATGATAAAAAAACTCTCCAGAAAGTAGGCATAGAGGAAACCTATCTCAACATAAAAAAGTCCATATATGACAAACCCACAGCCAACGTCGTTCTCAATGGTGAAAAACTGAAACCATTTCCTCTAAGATCAGGAACAAGACAAGGTGGCCCACTCTCACCACTATTATTCAACATAGTTTTGGAAGTTTTAGCCACAGCAATCAGAGAAGAAAAAGAAATAAAAGGAAGCCAAATCGGTAAAGAAGAAGTAAAACCGTCACTGTTTGCAGATGGCATGATACTATACATACAGAATCCTAAGGGTGCTACCAGAAAACTACTAGAGTTAACCAATAAATTTGGTAGAGTAGCAGGATACAGAATTAATGCACAGAAATCTCTTGCATTCCTATACACTAATGATGAAAAATCTGAAAGAGAAATTAAGGAAACACTCCCATTTACCACTGCAATAAAAAGAATAAAAGACCTAGGAATAAACCTACCTAAGGAGACAAAACACCTATAAGCAGAAAACTATAAGACACTGATGAAAGAAATTAAACATGATACAAACAGATGGAGAGATATACCATGTTCTTGGATTGGAAGAATCAACATTGTGAAAATGACTATACTACCCAAAGCAATCTACAGATTCAGTGCAATCCGTACCAAACTACCAATGGCATTTTTCACAGAACTAGAACAAAAAATTTCACAATTTGTATGGAAACACAAAAGACCCCGAATAGCCAAAGCAGTCCTGAGAAGGAAAAACGGAACTGGAGGAATCAGGCTCCCTGACTTCAGGCTATACTACAAAGCTACAGTAATCAAGAGAGTATGGTACTGGCACAGAAACAGAAATATAGACCAATGGAACAGGATAGAATGCCCAGAGATAAACCCATGCACATATAGTCACCTTAACTTTGATAAAGGAGGCAAAAGTATATGATGGAGAAAAGACAGCCTCTTCAATAAGCGGTGCTGGGAAAACTGTAGAGCTACATGTGAAAGAATGAAATTAGAACACTCCCTAACACCATACACAAAAATAAACTCAAAATGGATTAAAGACCTAAATGTAAGGCCAGACACTATAAAACTCTTGGAGGAAAACATAGGCAGAACACTCCATGACATAAATCACAGCAAGATCCTTTTTGACCCACCTCCTAGAGAAATGGAAAAAAATACAAAAAGAAACAAATGGGACCTAATGAAACTTAAAAACTTTTGCAAAGCAAAGGAAACCATTAAAAAGACGAAAAACCCTCAGAATGGGAGAAAATATTTGCAAACGAAGCAACTGACAAAGGATTAATCTCCAAAATATACAAGCAGCTCATGCAGGTCAATATCATAAAAAAAACCAAACAACCCAATCTAAAAATGGGCAGAAGACCTAAATAGACATTTCTCCAAACAAGATATACAGGTTGCCAACAAACACATGAAAGGATGCTCAACATCATTAATCATTAGAGAAATGCAAATTAAAACTACAATGAGGTATCACCTCACACCGGTCAGAAGAGCCAGCATCAAAAAATCTACAAACAATAAATGCTGGAGAGGGTGTGGAGAAAAAGGAACCCTCTTGCACTGCTGGTGGGAATGTAAATTGATACAGCCACTAAGGAGAACAGTATGGAGGTTCCTTAAAAAACTAAAAATAGAACTACCATATGACCCAGCAATCCCACTACTGGGCATATACCCTGAGAAGACCATAATTCAAAAAGAGTCATGCACCTCAGTGTTCACTGTAGCTCTATTTACAGTAGCCAGGACATGGAAGTAACCTAAGTGTCCATCGACAGATGAATGGATAAAGAAGATGTGGCACATATATACAATGGAATATTACTCAGCCATAAAAAGAAATGAAATTGAGTTATTTGTAGTGAGGTGGATGGACCTAGAGTCCGTCAAACAGAGTGAAGTATGTCAGAAAGAGAAAAACAAATACTGTATGCTGACACATATATATGGAATCTAAAAAAAAAAAAAAATGGTTCTGATAAACCTAGGGGCAGGACAGAAATAATGATGCAGAAGTACAGAATGGACTTGAGGACACGGGGAGGGGGATGGGTAAGCTGGGACGAAGTGAGAGAGTGGCATGGACATATATACACTACCAAATGTAAAAGAGCTAGTGGGAAGCAGCTGCATAGCACAGGGAGATCAGCTAGGTGCTTTATGACCCCCTAGAAGGGTGGGATAGGGAGGGTGGGAGGGAGACGCTAGAGGGAGGGGATATGCGGATATATGTATACATATAGCTGATTCACTTTGTTATACAGCAGAAACTAACACAACATTGTAAAGCAATTATACTCCAATAAAGGTGTTAAAAAAAATCTGATTAATACATATTACAATTGAAAATGTAGATAGCTTACTATAATTTTACTCTAGTTCAATTGACCTCTGAGGGTATTTACATAATGTTATAGTTCAACTGACATATATTAGGTTTTCCCTTCTCATTAAAATTTGATTAAAATGTTTAGTAATACAAATGTGTATTGCTCCTTTGTGTGATAAGGAATGATTAGCTTGAATGCCTAATAATGACCCTTGAGAGATTTTTATGTGAGCTCATGGTACTTTAACTATGCTTAGAGCTTTTTAAGTTGCAGCCACTAGATGGCTGTATTTCATTTTCTCTTCACTGTTCAAGTTTTTAAATCTTTGCTGTACTACTGAAAGAAAAATAACATCAGGTAGTTCTACTTAAATCTCTCGATCTTCTTTTCCAACTAAACTCAGAAATCAGAGTTGAATTTTATGGAAGTTCAAATATAAAGTTAACACACATATCAAAGATATTTTCCACAGTAACTAATCTAGATTCATCTTTCCTACTTAAGGTCTTTGACAAAGCCATTTCTCCCACCTTCCCCTCACCAGCATAATCTTATTCAGGAACATACAAACATATATTTATACATGCATCCAAGTACTCCTAGCCACTCAAAAGGCGTCATCAGAACCTGAGTGAGAATGTTGCAAGCACCAAATCTAATTCTCTATAAAAGATTCTAGTCTGGAAAGTAACCGGCAGTATAGTCCACAGTCAAAGGATGAAGAACAAAATTTACTTTAATTCCTTCTCTCCACATCTCCTCATTTATAATTACTACTCTATAGCCAAGTACACATGAACTCTTAAGAATTATTTTCTGCAGGTAGTGGAAACTCCTTAATAGAAGTCCATCAACTTACATGTTTTCAATCTTTAAACTATCATAGATAAGAACAAAGCTAGGTAGCATAGCACGAGTGTGCCAACATTGCCTACAACCAACAGACAGCACTCACCATTTTTATCATAACACTCAGAAGCAAATGGTATGATGAACAGCCTTATGTAATCTGATTACATCATAAGAGTACCTTCATATATGAAAGCACGTTTAAGACCATTAAGCACTACACAAGTATAAGATACCACTATTATTCTATATAATAGGACCTCCTCCTTCAAGCAATCAATAGTATTAATTCAAATCCACTGTTAAAATACATGCCTTCTTGATTTACAAATACATAATCTCCATCTTTCAACCATTCACTTAGAATACTGTGTACACATTAAAATGCATAAATAGCAATTTACAAGGCCAATCACAAAGTAACACAAATAATTTGAAATAAAAACAAAGTCTATAACCAAAAATACTTATCTCCTAGTTGATGGCAATTATTTCAAACAATATTTATTAAATCAAGTAAAAGAAATTATTCAGGAAGTCTCACAAGATTTATTTATAAGAAAAGATGACTTGTGATTCCCATTCTATTGATAAATAGTATAGAAAGAAAACAATCATTCCAAATACTACACTAATGTATGCCCATCGTTCCAGGTGAGTTTGAATTTAATCCTATAAAAAAAAACTGGAAAATGAATGGCCGATCAGTTACGGCTTTTACTTTATGATACTTGACTTATATTAAATATTACTTAACAAACAGCTTTCAAATAAAAGCCTTTCAAGATGTAGATGAAAATCTGACCTAAAAATCACAGTTTTAATGCAGAGGTCAAGTAGTCACTAATATTATGTGATAATTACTATACATTATTAGATATGGATATAAACACACCTTCATAGTTTTTACTAAAAAAACTGTTTTCCTCAGTGTAGTGTAGTTTTTAGGAATTCTATTCACATACCCAAGAAACTTATATTACATAATAAAGTTAACAGATTATATTAATTAAAATTACCTTGATTGGTTTTCTAATGTTAGACTTACTTGGCATTTCTTGTATAAAGGCTTTTTATATTATATCTTTTTTCCATTTTGCTACACTCAGTTGGCTAAAAATTTGTATAATATTTTTGCACCTATAATCATGAGTGAGATTGGCTATTATTATCTTTCCTTGTATCCTTGTCAGTTAAGTATCAAGATTATTAGTTTGGTATGTTATCAAGTTTTCTTTTCATTCTCTGGCAGAGTTTATGTAAGACTGAAATTATTTGCTCCTTGAATGTTTCTTTCTATTCATTGGTGAAGCAGTATGAGCCTGGAATTTTGACAATGACTCAATCAAGTTTTCTACTTCCTACATCTTCTTAAGTTATTGGGGGAAGGTAGAAGGATTTTATCTGTCTCTTTCAAATATCCATCAGATAACCCTACAGCGAAGATCATGGATGAAAGAGCTAACCCAACACTCAAAAACTTCTAATAAGTTTTTCAGCCCCTCACTCTTAAACATAAGAAAACATGGTACTTGAAAAAATTCCCCAACATGAAAGATGGAATCTAAATCAATGGGGAGGGCAAAAACATTCCCTGAGAGGAGTATATACAAAGAGAAGAAAACTTCAGAATATCTTCAGAGGACATAAGTAAGTTCCAGAAAGGCAGAGTAAGGACCACCAATAATTCTTTCCTCCATTAAAGTAAAAAGAACACTGGCAAAAAATGTCAAAATCAAATTTTTCATAACTGAAAATTAACCAAAGGCTTGCAATAATCTAAGAAGCATTTATTCAAGAAAATCAGCTGAATCTCAGTAAGAATAGCAAGCTTTGTAGCATTTAAACTCGCCCTAATTCCACACATCCTTCCCCCCAACTCCTGGTGGCCTTGAAAATCAACTACCTCAATACAACAGCCAAGACATGGAAATAACCCTAATGTCCATCAATGGATAAATAGATAAATAAAATATGGTATAAAAGTATACAGATGCGGGCTTCCCTGGTGGCGCAGTGGTTGAGAGTCAGCCTGCCAATGCAGGGGACACAGGTTCGAGCCCTGGTCTGGGAGGATCCCACATGCCGCGGAGCAGCTAGGCCCGTGAGCCACAATTACTGAGCCTGCGCGTCTGGAGCCTGTGGTACACAACGGGAGAGGCCACGATAGTGACAGGCCCGCGCACCACGATCAAGAGTGGCCCCCACTTGCCGCAACTGGAGAAAGCCCTCGCACAGAAACAAAGACCCAACACAGCCAAAAAAATTTTTTAAATAAATAAGCAAATATGGTTAAGAAAAAAATATATTTTTAAAAAAAAGACATTAATTAAAAAAAAAAAGTATACAGATGCGTATGTGTATATATTATATACACAGTTAACCCCTGAACAACATGGGTATGTGTTTGAACTGCATGGGTCCATTTATACGTAGATTTTTTTTCAATAAATACATTGGATAATTTTTTGGAGATTTGTGACAAGTTGAAAAAACTCGCAGACAAACTGCATAGCCTAGAAATATCAAAAATATAAGAAAAAGGTATGTCAAGAATGCATAAAACATGTAGATTCTAATCTATTTTATCATTTACTACCATAAAAAATATATAAGTCTATTATAAAACGTTAAAATTTATCAAAACTTATGCACACAAACACAGACTACATGGCCTCATTCACAGCCGAAAGAAATGTAAACAAACATAAAGATGCAGTATTAAATCATAACTGCATAAAATTACCTGTAGTCCATAGTGTACTACTGTAATAATTTTGTAGCCACCTCCTATGGCATTGCTCAAGTGTTGCAAGTATCTGCTTAAAATGCACATGCTCCTCATCTCCACATGAGCAGTTCATCTCTCCAGAAAACTTCATATCACAGCAAAAAGTGATCTCTCTCTCTCAGTTCTCACGTTTTCATTGTGTTTAGTGCAATACCGTTAACCTTGAATAACAACATGGGACCCCTATGAAGTACCACCAGTGATGCTGGAAGTGGCCCCAAGAAGCAAAGAAAAATCATGACATTACAAGAAAAAGCTGAATTACTTGATAGGCACCATAGATTCAGGTCTGCGGCTGTGACTGCCTGCCATTTCAAGATAAATGAATCCAGTGTTAAGGACCATTATAAAAAAAAGAAAAGGAAATTAGTGAGGCCATGGCTGCAGCTACAATAGCAGGTGAGAAAACTTTGCACTTTTGCAATATACCTTTTTTATTTTATATTGAAAAGGCAGCTTTTATGTGGGTGCAGCATTGCTCTGAGAAAGGCGTACCTATAGACTCTAATACTACGATTCGAGAAAAAGCGAAGTCACTATATGACAACTTAAAGCAAAAGGATGGTGAAGGATCTAAAGCTGGAGAATTTAATGCCAGCAAAGAATGGTTTGATAATTTTAAAGAGGTTTGGCTTTAAAGATGCCAAGATAACAGAAGAGGCAACTTCTGACAACCAAGAGGCAGCAGACAAGTTCCCAGATGCCTTGAAGAAAATCACTGAGGGCTAAAATATGGCACAAATGAAGCTATCTACAAAACAGAAACAGACTCACCAACATAGAGAACAGACTTGTAGTTACCAAGGGGAAGCGGGGGAGGGAGAGGAATGGACTGCAGTTTGGGGTTAGTAGATGCAAACTATTACATTTAGAATGGATAAACAACAAGGTCCTACTCTAGAGCACAGGGAACTATATCCAATCTCCTGGGATAAACCATAATGGAAAAGAATATTTTTTAAATGTATATTGTGTATAATTGAGTCACTGCTGTACAGCAGAAAATAGCACAACATTGTAAATCAACTATAATTCAATTTAAAAAAAGAAAATCATTGAGAAACGATATCTGCCTGAACAGGTTTTTAGTGCAGACAAAAATGCCCTATTCTGGAAAAAAATGCCCAAAGGACATTTATTCACAAGGAAGAGAAGCAAGCACCAGGGTTTAAGGTAGGAAGGGATAGGCTAACTCTATTGTTTTGTGCAAATGCAGTTGGATTTATGATCAGTACTGCCCTTATCTACAAAGCTGCTAACCCCTGAGCTGCCAGTCCTTTGGTTGTACAACAAGAAGGCCTAAACAACAAGGATACGTTTTCTGCATTGGTTCCATCGATGTTTTGTCCCTGTAGTCAGGAAATACCTTGCCAGTTAGGGACTGCCTTTTAAAGTTCTTTTGTTATTGGACATGCCTCTGGCCACCCAGAACCCCATAAGTTTAACACCAAAGACACTAAAACAGTCCACTTGCCCCAAATACATCTCTAATTCAGCCTCTAGATCAGGGGGTCATAAGAACCTTTAACACTCATTATACACGGTACTCTATAGAAAGGATGGTCAATGCTATGGAAGAGAACCTTGACTGAGAGAACATCATAAAAGTCTGGAAGGATTACAGCATTGAAAAAATGCCATTGTTGTTACAGAAAAAGCTGTGAAAGCCATCAATCCGGAAACAATAAATCCCTGCTGGAGAAAACTGTGGCCAGATGTTGTCCATGACTTCACAGAATTTACGACAGAGCCAATCAAGGAAATCGTGAAAGAGATCATAGATATGGCAAAAAAAAAAAAAAAAATGGGGGGTGAAGGGTTTCAAGATATGAATCTTGGAGAAGTTCAAGAGCTGAGACAGCACACCAGAGGAATTAACAGAAGATTTCCTGATGGAGGTGAGTGTTTCTAAACCAGTGTCAGATGATAAGGAAGAAGACATAGAAGAAGCAGTGTCAGAAAACAAATTGACATTAGACAATCTGGTAGAAGGGTGCTGATTTCAAGACTGCTTTTGACTTCTTTTACAACATGGACCCTTCCTTCTATGACATGGGCACTGAAACTAAAGCAAACAATGAAAGAAGGATTGGTATCATATAGAAACATTTTTAGAGAAATGAAAAAGCAAAAATGGCAGACAGAAATGACAATGTATTTCCATAAAGTTACACCAAGTGTGCCTGCCTCTCCTGCCTCCCCTTCCATCTCCTCCATCTCTTCCACCACTGCCACCCCTGAGACTGCAAGACCAACCCCTCCTCCTCCTCCTCCTCCTCCTCCTCCTCCTCCTCAGCCTACTCAACATGAAGATGACAAGGATGAAGACCTTTATATGACCCACTTCCACTTAATGAATAGTAAATAATCATCATGCCATACAGTTAATAAACTTATCTGTTGTGTATGTGTGTGTTTTCGTGTGAAAACTGAATAACTGTACAGCAAGAACTATATGAGATGTTTTTGTCAGCATCATCACCTAAGTATTCATCGCGTTGAACATCATGTGCAAGATCTGTATTGAAGTATATAGTCTATCCTGACACAGGCATAAGGTGAGTGATATTTAATATAAAATTAATAATGTGCTAGTTTTCTTACTGTTTTATAACTTTGCCTTCAAAGATTCACATTGCCATATATTACATCTCTCTCTACTAACTGGAGAAACTGAGTATTAGCCCATGATCACAGGTAAGTGGTTTTTTTAATTTAACAATGTTTCCAACACTGTATTATGGAAAGACTGTAATACTGTATGCTGTAAAAATTTTATTTTATAAAAATTTTATAAATTGAATATTAAGATATGATGTACAGCATGATGGCTATAGTTAACATTACCATATTGTATATTTGAAAGTTGCTAAGAGAGTAGATCTTAAAAGTTCTCATCTCAAGAAAAAACAATTTGTAACTGTGTAAGGTAATGGAAGTTAACTAAACTTGTAATCATTTTGCAGTATATACATATATCAAATCATTCATGTGGTACACCTTAAACTTATAGAGTATATATGTCAAGTATGTCTCAATAAAACTGGAAAGAAAAAAAAAAAAGAACTATGGCTATGAAACCCAGCACCCTAGCTGCTTTTAATACTAAAAAACATTCAGTAAAACCAGAGCTCAAATATGAGATGAAAAGTGAGGCTCTAAGGTCTCAGAAGGTCATATGTAGAAAGAGCAGAAAGAGGGCACCACCAGTTAAACAGATTGGATCAAAGCTACCCAATCATCTCTGCTTGCTCCTGAAATCCCACTTAAATGAAGATAGAATAAAAATGAGTGGCAGAAAAGATGACAGCCAACAAGAGATGTCAAAAGCAAATTTGCAAGATGGAAAGTAAATGGACAAGTGATAAATGACAGGTTTCAGCTTTCTGAACTTTGTTAAATACTCAAAAAGGGAAGAGCCTAATAGCAAGCTGAATTCATATCCATAAAAGATCAGAAATTGGAAGCAGCAATCATCCCTGAAGCCAAGCCATGGGGTAGCAATGAATACAGAACACTGTTGGAAGCCTCTGTAAGCAGCAGTTAGTTATGTACTCAGATCTCCTCTGCCAACTCCCTCCCTGACAAAGTCCCCTCTCCATCCTGGAAAAAGTGAAAGAGTTTATTTACTAACAAGAGAGGTTGCCCCAAAAAGGTGCTGAGATCATGAAAACCAGACACAACTGACGGTCAGGGTAAGACACCTTATTAAAAATTAGGAGATTAGGAAATAGTGGGCAGTGAGACTTCACGGCTCCCTTTCTCTCTTCAGCTCCCAGAACATTGACTCCTACACTTAAGGTGCTATAAGCACAAGGAGGAGACTAGAAGACTCCTTTGTGGGGAAACCACCAGTCCGAGGGAAAAGAGCTGCAGATCCTGGCATTTTTAAGGTTCCCCAATTAAATGGAAGGGCTCCACATACACAGAGCTTTCTCCCAGCTTTTTAGTGCTTCATTCTTAAACATGAACATACAGCCAAGGATCAGCAGACATTTGAGGAAAGCTTCTCATGTGAAACTCAGACAAATGGGGTCAAACACTCAGAAAAAACAAAGACAATCTACGGGAGAAGAATGAGGGGAACCACCTTCAAAGCAAGTATGACTTCCATCCTCAGAGAGCTAAAATAAGGTATTACAAACATGAAATAAGAAGACTCTACTATAAAAATGTATAGCCAAAAAACAAGAAACAGCTCTTGGAAATTAAAAACCCAAAAGCAGAATTCAACAGAAAAGTTGCTATATAAAATGAAGAAATCTCTTCAAAAATAGAACAAAAATATAAAAGGATGGAAAACAGAAGAAATTAAGGATGTCAATGTATGCCGAACTGACCTATAAATCCAATTCAATTCCAATAAAAATTACAGCAAGGTTTCTTGGTGGAATGTAACAAGCCAATTCTCAAATTCACATGGAAGATTAAAAGGATAAGAATAACTCTCCTCTTCACCCCCCCCCAAAAAAAATATTAAGAATATGGAGAAGGGAACTTGCCCTATCTGATTTACTCTAAAGCCATGGTAAATAAAACAATTCAGTATTGGTTCAGAAATAGACCAACATGTAAGTGAAACAGAACAGAGCACCAGGAACCAAACCTTAGATATAAAGGAACTTGATATATGACAGAGATGACATTTTAAATCAATAAGTGGTAACAGAATAGACAAGTGAATAACTAGTACAGGGACATTTGGTTATCCATTTGGAAAAAATAAAATTAGACCCTCCCTCATGCTCTATACAGAAAAATATTTTTTTCTTTATGACTTTAGATTATACAAGACATAAAAAGCACTATCAATAAAGGAAAAAACTGATACATTCAACTACATTAAAATTTAAAAGTGCACATCAAACACAATGTGGATTGTCTCCATTTCTCCACAAAGAGGAAAAAGATGTTTGCCATGGAGATTTAAGTAACCAAGCAACCAAATATATTAAAAACTCTTATAAATCAGTAAGAATATACAAACAATCCAAAAGGAAAAGGGGAAAAAATATAAAATTGCAGTTCACAAAAGAAGAAACATGAATGGCCAATAAACATAACATGCTCCACGTCAGGGAAATAGAAATTTAAGCAAGAGCGAGAGACAATTTCACACACATCCTATTGCAAAAGAAATTAAATCTGGGGACTTCCCCGGTGGTCCAGTGGTAAAGAGTCTGCCTTCCAGTGCAGGGGACCCAGGTTCCATCCCTGGTCGTGGAACTAAGATCCCACCTATGCCGCGGGGCAACTAAGCCCGAGCGCCACTACTAAGCCCACGCTCCTCAACTAGAGGGCCTGCATGCGGCAAACTACAGAGCCCACGCTCTCTGGGGCCTGCGCGCAACTAGAGAGAGAAAAAAACCCGCATGCCACAACTAGAGAGAAGCCCGCGTGCCCCAGCAGAAGATCCTGCATGCCGCAACTAAGACCCAATGCAGACAAAAATAAATTTAAATAGAAATTAAATCTGAAAAATACCAAGAGTTCAAGAGACTGCAAGGGAAGAGAAACTCTTCTCTCAAATTGATACAACCCCTTGGGAGAATAATTTAGCATATATTTTACCTCTTAATAATTGCATACACACTACATACATCCCACATAAGCAAAAATATTTGATGTTCAGGGAAGCATTGTCTGCAATAATTGAAACTTGGAAAGAACTTAAATCTCAATCAATCCAGTAATGGATAAACTAATTATGCCATATGCATAGGATAAAATACTATAGATCAGTTAAATTGAATGAACCAGAGGTAGTTTATTAACTTGGCTAAGTCTCAAAAACACAAGTGAGAAAGACAAGTTGGACAAAGACTCATACTGTGTGATACTGTATGTATATTTTAAAAATACACAAAATACTAAAAAAAATGATACATCGTCAATGTTTACAGACAGAAAATTAAACACCAACTTCAGAATGATGGTTATCTTTTGGTGGTGAGGTGGTAGTGGGATGGTGAAGTGATTCAGTCTTCAGTGATATAAAATTTGTTATGAATTCTTAAGCAAATATGACAAACACATGATCTAGATGGTAAGTGTTGGCTACATTAATGGTATTGGTTGGTTATATTGAGTATTAATTATATATTATATATTAATCCCTATTATTTTTTGTATGTTCAAATATTTATAATAGGTGTATGGTTTAATCAATGCATTCCATGTCTGGAGTACATTATAACATAAAAGGAAATTCCAAAAGAACTATAAAATACCTCATGCAGTTATACATCAAGATTAACTTGCCTGCTCCAAAATAAATTTTTTAAATTTTTGTCACAGAATTTATTTTCTCATCAAACCAAAGCTACCTGGATCCTTACAGTGAAGTGTGTGTGTGTGTGTGTGTGTGTGTGTGTGTGTGTGTGTGTGTGTGTGTGTGTAACAAATAAAATCACATTAAGGATAGAGGAAATTGAGTGAGTTTTTCTTTTTTCCACTAGAGGGAGGTGTGGAACTTACAATATTTTAAAATGGAGCTTGTTTTTGAACTGACATTTAACATCAAAGTAAACCACACTGTGCTCTTAGAAAATAAACTTGCTTTCTTTCCACACCTTCCAGAAACATAGCCCCAGAAGTATAATTCTTTATACTTACTCATATAAACACTATTTCTTGAACTCCAAAATATGGTTTCAAGTCTGAAGGATTAAAGTAGTTAGAAACATATCAGAGCTAAAGTACTCTCCCTTCCTAACTTATGAAATATATCAATATATAGTTACAACCTTAGTCTAGTACATGGTTATCTCTCTAAATCCCCAAAGCCAGCATAGTTCTACAATCAAAAATAGTGCTTACTACTGTAGAGTATAAACTAGTACTAACTTTATGTAATACCTATCACAAATTATAAATCCATAAACTTGAAGACCAAGCAATTATACTTCTAGGCATTTACACAGCTAAATCACATGTACAACAGCGCAAAGATATGGACAAGAATGTTAGTGAATCATTTTAAATTAAAGCAAAAATTTTTGAAGGAAATAAAATGTCTATCAATAAGGGATTTGTTAAATGTATTAGGAACTTCCACATGACAGAAAAGCTCGCAAACACTACAAGAATAGTGTAAGAATATCAAAAGATGGACGCCAAATATTACTGAGGCATATTTATGTAAATATAATAATATATGTTTATACACCCTTAGATGAGGAGTAGGACTGGAGCAGGCAGGTTTGCGGGGGAGGGGGGGATTCCTTCACTTTGTGCTTTTAAATTTCCCTAAATTCGGGGCATTTTTACAATAAGAACAATATTATGTAATTTTATAAACTGAATATTAAGATATTTCCTGTTTGGAAACAACAGGCAGTACCAGTGCCAGACTCATTTTCTATGCCATTTTGCTTACAAAGGGCACCAGCAGACAGTTTCCCAGGAAGCTACAAGGAAAAGCTCCTTGCTACCCCAGATCATTTAAGCAAAACTCTGAAATACTTCCTTTTCATGCAACTTACTCCAAGCTGTCCCTAGATCACAACTGTGCTTACCAGGTCAATCTCTGACATGTTGTACCCCAATCTCTAGCTGCTGTCTTATCATACAGCCAATGATTGATGCCCACACCTAGTCTGATACCTTCCTTTACCCCCTCGCCCCCCCACTCTTCCTCCTCCTTCTTCAGTCTGCGGTATTATTTTCAGTCTACATTTCCCACGCTCTTTTGCCATCACAAACTCTCCCACCCCTTGATCACTAGATATATAAACCAAATTTAGTCAGTGAATGAGGAAAGAGTCACTTTGTTCCCTGGCTTAGTTACAGAATTTTGGAAATAAAATAAATATGAAAAACATACATTCATCTTCTAAATGCTTTCAATCCTACTGATGAGTTATACATTGAAATGAACTATAAAAATGACAAAGGAACGAGCATGATGGTTTACCACTGCATGTCCCACACTGCCTACAATAGAAAAGCTCATGGCTAATAAGCATCCTCAAAGTTCACATTGCTATTGCAGAAAACAGAGAAATAAATAAAAACAAAACAAATGTTCATTTTAAATAAAAATTTTAAATAAATAGAGATAAAAAATAACATTTTTTTCCAAGATCAATATAAACACATCATTCTAAAAATACCATGGCTTTGCTTTGGTTTGAAATTTCAAATAATGCTAAAGACATGGAATTTTTATGTTTATCAAAAGAGGACAGGCATTTAAAAAATGAAAAACACTTTCTTAAAATGAGGTAACTCCATTAATATTCTAGAGAAGTACACCTCTATTCAGCGCTTCAATTACTGGGAAAGAAAGGAGACATGGCATAAAATTAAGATTTGCTTTTTATAGTGAGCCTGAATTCTAAAGCCCAGATGAGAGAAATATTATACCAGCTTTGTCTGTTAAAGATGGGGTTCCACGTAGGTTTATTTAAAACTTATTTTAAAAACTGAATTCCCTTAGAGAGCTACACAAAAGAACACTATGAGATACTAACACCTAATTATAGGATGGAAACCTGAACCCATCAACAGCCAATAGAGAGAGGAGAGAATTTCCATCTATCCCTCAAGTTGTTTAAAAAAAGACTTTTTTAAAATATAAAAGGTTTCTAAGCTTGCTTTATAAAAGGAAAAGCAGTTTTCTTTTGTTAAAATAAAAAGGACAAGAAATTGAGAGACAGTGTTCTGAACATTTTGGTTACAGAGTACAATAAAATCTATCTCACAGAAGGTGGTAGTAACTAAGGAGTATATTCCCCTATTCTTCCCACACATAATAATTAAAGATTGATACAGAATTTCAAATTCTCTTAATACTTTATAATATAAAGTCTGATGTAACCACATACAATTCATGTGAGATTTACAGGACTGACCAGGAAACTGTATCAAAATCACATCATTCACACATTTAAATACAGGTCTCTGCATCATATTCTATAAGTTTCGGGCTTCTGACTGGTAGCACTGGAAATTTCTGAGTATTTTAAAAAAAGGGGGGGGTTGGGACTTCCCTGGTGGCACAGCAGTTAAGAATCCACCTGCCAGTAAAGGGGACATGGGTTCGAGCCCTGGTCCAGGAAAATCCCACATGCCGTGGAGCAACTAAGCCCGTGTGCCACAACTACTGAGCCTGCGCTCTAGGGCCCACATGCCGCAACTACTGAGCCCACGTGCTGCAACTACTGAAGGCCGCGTGCCTAGAGCCCGTGCTCCACAACAAGAGAAGCCACAATGAGACGCCCGCATGCCAGAACAAAGAGTAGCCCCCACTAGCCGCAACTAGAGAAAGCCCGCGCACAGCAATAAAGACCCAACACAGCCAAAAAATAATAAATAAATAAATAATAAAAGGGTTATTTTCATTTACGTACGTGTACTTGTTTGTTCTAGGTAACCCTGAAGACAATTATCAACAACAGCTCAAATGTCCTCTGCTCTGTGGTGATCTCCCCAATCTCCCAGGCAATTAATTCATTTCTCTTTTATGATCCCATAGCATTTTGTTCAAAATGTTATTATATTACAATATATTTTCTCTCTTTACATGTCTCTCCATGTTGAGATATCTTTTAGGACAGAAATCATATCTTAATCAATTTTATATCTTCAGGACCCACAGTAGGAACTCAGAAAGTACTTAGGGAATGAATAAATGAACGAGTGACTGAATGAATGAGAGAACTAACTATACAAATTACAAGCAGACTCTAAAAATAACAGGAGCTAAAATTAGAGCTATCATATGATCCTGCAATCCCACTCCTGGGCATATACACGAAGAAAAACATGGTCCGAAAGGATTCATGCACCCCAGTGTTCATTGCAGCACTGTTTACAATAGCCAAGACATGGAAACAACCTAAATAAATGTCCATCAACAAAAGAATGGATAAAGAAGATGTGATACATATATACAATGGAATATTACTCAGCCATTAAAAAGAATGAAATAATGCCATTTGCAGCAACATGGATGGACCTAGAGACTGTCATACTGAGTGAAGTAAGTCAGACAGAGAAAGAGAAATATCGTGTGTGATACCGCTTATGTGTGGAATTGTAAAAAAAAAAAGATACAAATGAACTTATTTACGAAAGAGAGACAGACTCACAGACTTTGTTGTATACCTGAAACTAACACAACTTTGTTAATCAACTATACTCCAATATAAAATAAAAAGTTAAAGAAGCAAATAAATAAATGGGGTTACTAATAAAGCATAAGTTATTCATGTTGTTAGACAAATTTGAAGTCATGGCCTTAGAGAGTTCAAGTCTACTAATAAAGAGTATAATTAGTTTTATATCATAAGAATATCTGAAAATATATTTACCATTACCTCTGTTTAATTCATTTCCAGTGGTTGGTGCATATATGACAAATAAAGCCTTTATAAAATCTCAAAAACAAATAAAATAACGTAAAATAAAAAAATAAAAATACTAAGAGGTCTAAAGAGTGACTGTCTTTCCAAATTCCACAGAGGGAGAGACTGGGAAGAAAAGCATTGCCCAAGGATTGGGAAAGATGATTTTGTTGGTATTCTGAACACTTACATATACAACAAATTCAGTATTTCCACTGTTTACTGCCAGCTTTCACTCTTAAAGAAATAAGGTGCTTTCTATTCTCTGCAGGTTTTGGGCTGCCTTCATCTCACAAAATTGTTCCTAATGCAAAGCAACTCTAAAATTTATTTTAGATGGATATTTTTCATTCTGTAAAGAATGCATATCTTTGACATCTATATAAAGACTATATTTCAATTTGTCATTTTGAGTAGAAAAAATGTTTGTCTTACCACAGAATAAGTAAGAGAAGAAATGATGGAAATTTATTTGAAATTTTAAATTAGTTGGTTAGTGAATGAACAGCTTTAATTTCTCCTACCTCTCCTTCAAAATAATTTACATATAATCTCCTGAAAGAATGCAAAGTGCACAGGAGTAAAAATCTGGAGACTTGTAGTCTTTCCCCACGCTAATCACTCAGTCTATGATCTGAGTAAATCACAAATTGCCATCTGCTCATCTATAATGGGGATTAGATGTAATCAGTGATTTTCAAATTGGACTACTCAAAGCCTGGGGGATTCTGTGGCTTTGCGGGGAAGAGGTTAAAAGAACATGATTAAGAATCTGTACTTATTAAAAAGAGTTCAAAAAAAAATCACTATATTATATGATTTATAAGCATCCTCTAATATCCAAAATCTGATTATTCTATTTCTTTATGTTGTTAAAGACTGCTAACAGTCTCATATTTTAAATTGGAAAACTAAATGCCAAATGTATATGTGTCCTTTAAAAATCAAATAATTTATGCAGTAGAAGTCACCCAACTCTAATTCTAATAGTATCTTTTGGAAACAGTTGCCCATATTGTCATGTAACTACAAATGAAACACGGCCTTCCAGAGAGCAAAGACTAGGAATTATTTTTTCCTTGAGTAAGCGAGTCAATTATCACACTAATGTAATTTTTAATTTCATAAGCATTAAAAAGACATATGTATTATTATTTTTTAAATACCTGTACTATAAATTGTAACTCTCTTCTTTCTGCTTCCCATTGTTCTGCTTGTAATCTAAACTCCTCCAATGCTGTCTCCCTGATATGAGACTCCATCTCATTCTTCTCCTGATGTTTTTCCAGCGCTTCCTTTATGTGAATAAAATCTTGTTTTAGTATTAGATCAATAAAAGTTATCTTTCTTCCTTCATCCACAATTTAAATATACAAAGGGCTCTCCTTACCTATACAGACTGTTAAAACTCATTATAATTTATGTTAAAATCATTAATTAATAGAATAATTATATTTTGATCATCAGAATGTATATGTGAATAAGAAGCTATGGTTACCCATTTAATTTAAGCAACGTTTCATATATAT
Organism: Balaenoptera borealis; assembly: GCF_965194805.1. Classification (NCBI taxonomy): domain Eukaryota; kingdom Metazoa; phylum Chordata; class Mammalia; order Artiodactyla; family Balaenopteridae; genus Balaenoptera; species Balaenoptera borealis. The sequence continues at coordinate 57,796,819 of NC_138865.1, forward strand.
ATATCTATATATTGATAGATATAAATAGATATAGATATTTAACCCAATTTTTCCAAAAAATTTAACTGCAGGGGATTGAACAAAATGCATCATATGATAGAGACAAAACAAAGTAGATTGTTTGGCATATATGTAATCTATATGTAAAGGAGATAATATGGAAAGCTCTAATTAGCTATAGAAAGACTATTTGGATCATCCCTGATAATTTATATATAAATCTGACAAAGAACACCATATTTACAAAAGGGGAGAAGGAGGAGTTTTGTGCAACAAACCAGTATAAGGAAACTCTAGAGTGTTAAAAATTTGAAAAGTCAAAAAAATTTATTTAAGGTTTAGACTATTAACTAATTTCTAGTTCTACAGATAAACAATATTTGCAAGAGGTTTTTCTTCTGGGGTTTTCTTAGTTGTACTACATTTACAAGATCTAATCTGGTTCAAAATCTTAGAAGTATAAAATGCAGGTTTCCCAAGAAGCCTAATTTTCTAAACTATAGGGTTTAAAACTAAGTCTGCATTAACACAAGGAGAAAGATTCTGTGGTTTATATGAGAGAGAGGGAAAGCCTCCTGTGTCCTTATAAACTGTAGCATGGTTCTGCATAATAAAGACTGCCCTCCCAACTTGCACTAATGGAAAGCCAACAGGAGGAGCCTTGAGGCTTTTTCCCCTTAGGGCAAAACAGTGACTCCTCTTCACCCCCAAAGGTCTCTGTGCAGATTAGTTCAAAGCCAATTGTATAAAATCAAAGCAAAGTTGTCCTACCAAATAGGTGATCAAGATCACATCAAGATCTATAAGAGATCTTGAGATGCAGGCTGATTGACTATAAGGAATGCTGCCACCATTACCCTCTTTCCCCATAGCTCTAGACATTTCATGTGGAGAAGTTTATACAAAGCAGTTCAGGGACTTGTAGTTCCAGGTGCCACCTAAACTCCCCCCGTTCAAATACTAATGGAGCCCTTGTAGATGCCAGGCACCGTTCCAGGGTCTAGGAGTATTACAATAAAGAGAAGAGAAAACTGTGACTGTTGACATGCAGGAAATCAAAAGAAGATATGCTGACAATGTCAGGGAACCTTTGTGCTGAAACTTTTACATTTAACAAATGCTTTTGTAAAATTATTTTTAGTGAAGATTTATTTCCAATATTCTGAAAAGCCATTTACACCAGTGGTAAATGTACAGCATTTTTATCATGTAATTTTTAAAATAAATTTATTTATTTATTTATTTTTGGCTGAGTTGGGTCTTTGTTGCTGCACACGGGCTCTCTCTAGTTGCAGTGAGTGGGGGCTACTCTTCGTTGTGGTGCGCAGGCTTCTCATTGCGGTGGCTTCTCTTATTGCGGAGCACGGGCTCTAGGCACATGGGCTTCAGTAGTTGTGGCTCACGGGCTCTAGAGTGCAGTCTCAGTAGTTGTGGCACGCGGGCTTAGTTGCTCCACAGCATGTGGGATCTTCCTGGACCAGGGCTCGAACCTGTGTCCCCTGAATTGGCAGGCGGATTCTTGACCACTGCACCACCAGGGAAGCCCTATCATGTATTTTTAAATTTAAATTGGTACTTCCAAAAAGTGGCAAATACAGACAATTCAAAATCTATCTTTTAAGTGGGTGGCAACTTCAACATTAAACCATACTTTTACTTTAGAGACTAAAAAGGAACAAAAAATGGGAGAATAAATAGCTCACAATAATTTCAATAAAAGGTCATCAAATATTTATATACCGTGCCTATATAGAATGTACTCTACACAGATAATGAAGTTTACAGCAGATACATAAAAATTTTTCTATATTTATTGCATATTCAGGTCAAAATCTGGGGCCTACATTTCTAAAATTACAAATTTTCATGTTGCTGGACCAAAAGGGTTGTGGGTTCTTATCTTCTTACAGTATGCCCATATAAGTGAGTTTTTTTCTTTTTTTGATCAGATATCTCAAACTGTTTTTCACAAAATAAACAGTATATATATTAATATATTGCTAAACCATATAAAAAATAGACCTGCAAAAATGCCCCTAAAAAGGAAAGAAGAGAGGGAGAAAGGAAGGGAGTTAGGGGGGGTGGGGAAGAAATTAGATTTTCTTGCTTTCTGGTATTTTCCTTTCCAAAAATAACTTCAAATAATGTATAATACATATCAATGAATATTAAATATAGAAAAATTCCTTCATAAAATATTTTACCTGTACAGTTTTCTCTAGTCTGCTTTTTTCTTTCATAAGTAAATCATATTTTTGATTGCAGTTTTGAATTATATTGTCTCTTTCCTCCAAATCACATTCAAATCTTCTGCATTCTTCTTTCCATTTCTGCTGGGAAGTCTGGAATGCTTTCTCCATCTCACTTGCCTTTCCCTGAAGTTCTGCATTCTGAGCTATTAAAGATATAAAAGAATAATAGGTATATTTACAACCATAAATTAAAACGGTAGGAGTTCAGAAACCTAGGCATTGGAGCTGATTTCATTTACAGCATGATATTAAGACAAAACATTTAACCACTTCATACCAGTGAACTCTTGAAAAGCTCCTGTCCCAAAACCAATCTATTCTACAATTTCTCAATCTCTTCTTCCCCTCCAGACAGAGGTGATTTTGCTGTGAAATGGTTATGACATATTCCTAGAGGCACGCCCAAGTTTAGATGCACCAGCTACAACTCAAATGCTTTTTCTCCTATTCAAGAAAATAAATCAAAAAAATTTTTAACTGACATATAATAGGGCTACTTTTTAAAAAGCCTTGATAGATTACAAATTTTGATTTTTGACTTGGCAACAAGTTAGTTGTGGCATATCTTACACTTGATACTGTCACAAAATTGAGGTTGGGAACCCTAGAACTATAGCTCTTTACTCCCCCAAAGTTAGGCTCGATTCACCTCTCATCCTAGTATTACCTCAACAATAACCATCACTTCCCAACTCACTATGGCTGCTGTTCTGTCTCAGCACCTAGAAAGAAGTGATGAAAGGCTTCCAGGTCTGGCTGCATCACCTACCACCTGATTAAACCTCCCTGACTCTTTAACCCTCAGTGGGAATAAAGTTGTTGTAAAGATAAAAATGAGGAAATATGTACAAACGTACTTGTTAAACAAACCAAAAAAAAAAGCCAGTTGGTAGTATTATTTTTAAATTATATTTGTGTTTTGAATGGATCGTATGTTCAAAATACAAAAGTTATTATCAAAGGTACAAAAAGTCTCCCTCCCATCCAGTTACTCTCTCTACAAGACATTATTGTATGGTTTAGTATCCTGTATCGCAGGTAAAAAGTTTGAGGCCATTTTGATTCCTGTTCCTTTGCATCTGGCTTGTTTTTCTTCCCTTTCCTTTTCTTTTCTCTTTGAAAGCTTTAGGATCTTCTTTTGGTCTCTATTTTTCTGGAATTTCATAATGCTATGCCTTCACATGGGTCTATTTTTTTCCACTATGGTGAATATTCTGTGGACTCTTTCAATCTGGCAACTCATATCCTTCAGCTCTGAGATTTTTTTTAAGTAATTTCATTGATCATTTATCCCTCTCTGTTTTCTCTCTCATCTCTTTCTTTCAATATTACCTATTATTCAGATTGGCCCTCAAAGTTTCTTGCCTTTTCTCTCCTATTTTTCCACCTTTGTCTTTTTTACTCTAATTTTGGGATATTTCTTCCATCTTCATCTTCCAATGCTTCTACTGATATTTTTCACTTCTGACTTCACATTTTTAATTTCTAAGAGCTTTCTTTTTTTTATACCACCTGGTTCTTGCATCATGGATGGAATATATTCTTTTTCAGCTCTGAGGATATTAATAATGCTTATTTGTTAAATCTTCTCATTGCAGAGTTTCTGATTCTTCCAAATTATTTTTTTCTCTCCATTTTAGAGGCTTTCCACAAGTATCTGCTAATTCTTGGCTGCCTGCTCCCAATTAAGTGTAACTATAAGGGTGACAACACCTTTTATACATCCACATAACCACTACCTAGATTCTGCGCTTCAGGATGAAACTTGGTAACTGTGGTCTGATAAAAGTAGGCCATTTATTAGGAAATCCCCAACATCAGTATCATTAGGTTTTTCCTCTTGGCTCGGTCAGATGACCCATGGAAGAGTTTTCCAAGCTCCCACATGAAGTGTAGAAATCTCAGTGCTAGCTTTTGGGAAAGTCAATAGAAAAAAGGAAGCTGGAAGGAATAGTTCCTCAATATTTAACATTGAGTATGTTATCTTCCTGTTTTTGCTAGTCTGGAGACCCTGTATTTTATCATCTCCAGATATTAAGCCCCCCGAATTACACTAGGAAGTGGGAGCAATCCCAGAATATCATACTCTTGGGAAGGGGATCTAAGAACCTAAGTGCCTCTAGAGCAAACAGATTTCATCTAACCCTCTTTATCTTACTTCTGCTATTCCAATTCCTAATTCCAAAGGTAGCTGGTGCTTCCCGTTCATAAGCCTTTGATCATCTAACAAGTTGTGTGCCAGCTTTCCCAACCCCTGGCTTAGGATTCTGACGTCTCAGGTCTGCTAAGTCAGTTGTCCCTCATCCATTCATTTTCCAGCTTCCAAACTTTTCTCTCTTATCTTGTCTCCTCTCTCAATGATTATGAGATTATCTCTTTTAATATCCCATAACTCCATCAGGTTGTTTTTTATTCTACCCTCAATATTTTATCATATATCTAAAGTTTAAAGTATTGTAAAATGAACACCTGTAAACCCCAGACTAGACTCTATGATTGTTAACATTTTGCCATACGTATTTTCTTTACCACACATTCATCCAACTATCCACGCATCCACTCATTTTTTTCATCCATCAGACCATACTTTTTTATGCATTTCAAAACAAGTTGCAAATAAAAGTACATTTCGCTGCTGAATAATTAAGCATTCATATCAATCATATAGAATTCAATTTTTTTGCAGGTAAAATTTACATATAGTGAAATGGACAAATCTTAAGTGCTCCATTCAAAGAGACTTGACAAATGCATACACTCATGTAACCAAAACCCCTATCAAAATACAGAAAATTTCCTTCAATCGGAAAAGTTTCCCCCTACTTTTCCTAGTCAGTCCTCACTGCCAACCCATCCTAGAGGTAACCGCTGTTCTGATTTTTTTTTCACCAACGACTACTTTTTTCTGTCCTAGAATTTCATATAATGGAATCATACAGGAAGTCCTCTTCTGTGTAAAGTTTCACTCAGCATAATGTTTTTGAGATTCACTCATGTTATCGAATGTATCAGTAGTTGGTTCATTTTTATTGCTTAGTAATATTTCATTGAATGAATATACAAAAATTGTTTCTTCATTCTTCTGTCAATGGACATTTGGGGTTTTTCTCCAATTTGGGGCTGTTATGAATAGAGCTGCTATGAAATTCTTATACAAGTCTTTTGTGGACAAATGTTTCTCAGAGGAACTACCAAAGAGTGAAACTTCTGGGTCACTGGATAAATATATGTTTATTTTAAAAGAAATTGCCAAGTTTTTTTCCAAAGTAGTTGTACCATTTCACTTTCTCACTAACAAAGTATAAGAGTTCCAGTTCCTCTACATCCTAACTAACATTTGGTATTGACAGTCATTTCAATGAGAGCCATAGGATGGGTATGCAGTGACAGTCACTGTGGTTTTAGTTTGCATTTCTCTGATGACAAATGAGGGTAAGCATTTTTCATGTGATTAATGGCCATTCTTCTATCTTCCTCTGTAAAGTGTCTTGAAATCATTTGACTATGGGCAAGTAACTTCCCATCTTCCCTGGACTTCAACTTCCTCATAATTAAATAAAAGTCATTAACTTGTACATCTAGTGCCTTTCAAGTCTTATAATCCTAAGTTCCAGATAGTAGTTTAGTAATTAAATGCCAAAGGTAATCAGAAGTATTTTTGACCAATGGCCAGGCCAAGACTAGGGATCGTAACCTTTATAATATTATAACTTGACATTCGCTTGGCCCCATGCAGTTAACAAAGCACTTTTATTTTCTCATTTCATCCTTAAAACAACCTAGGTTCAAGTATTAGTAAGTGGCAGAATCAGGACCTAAATCTAAATCTTCAGAATTCACGTTCAGTGTTCTCTTCATTAAAACCTGCTGAGTACAAGAATGTTCAGGGCAACATTATTCTTAATAAACAAAAACCAGACACTACCCACTACCAATAGAAATGGATGAATATAAGTGTGGTATGTTCACACTATATAATACTAAACATCAATATGAAGTTCATATGACAATAGGAATGAACTCACAAGCACAATGTTGAAGAAGCCAGATACAAAAGAGTACATACTATATGATTCCTTTCATATAAAGTACAAAAAAGAGGCAAAATTAATTATTGCTATTAAAAATCAGGATAGCAGTTATCTATGTGGAGGACTTCTGGTAATTTTCCATTTCATGACCCAGGTGCTGGTTATATAAGTCATACACTTATCTAGGCACACTTCTTTATATATATTGTACTCTGTGGTTCCTAAACCTAGCTAATCAACAAATCACCTGCAGTGCTTCTTGAACATACAGATTTTCTCAAGCTAGAGATTCTGTTTCAGATTACATGTGATAGGAGGCCTATGAATTTTTTTTAAATCTCTATGTGATTCTGCTGATTATTCATGGAACAAGTGCTCTAAAAAGTGATTAACAGAATTTTGAACCCATTTTTCTATACTTGTACAAAAAGATAATGTAAGGTAAAGTAAATGAATGTTCACACAATTGCCAGAAGACATACACACACAGCAAAGTCTGTCCATCAAAGGCCAGTCAAAGAAATCAAAACCCTACCTCTGATCCTATATGGAATGCATACACAACAGGGAGCAATGATATACAATGACGTTACAACCCCAAACATGGAAAGAAATTGAAATAGTTTTACCACAGAGTTTTTCTTGGATCCTATGTGCCTCAGTTAATCTTTCTTCAGCAGCCCGCCTTCCGAGTCCAGCTTCCTTTCTAGCAACAGCCAGGTCATATTCCAGACTTTGTCGCAATGCCTCTCCTTTTTCAACCTCGGATCGTAGCTTGGCAATCTGGCTCTCGTAGCTTGCCAGCTAAAAACAGACTTCTGATATCATGAACCAATATAAAAATGTCTCCAAGATTATGAGATCATGCACCCAAACACTTAAATTTCTTAGAGAAATTTGTTTCTATAATATTTATAAGACAAGAATTTACACGTTTATACTTTCTAAAAGACTGGAAAAGAAGCACTAGCCTTACTCACCAAATAACATTCATTAATTTTCTTATTTTAGAGAATCCACTAGAGAAAAAAATTTTTTTAATTCTTATATGCACCTCTTATTAAAAGTAAAGAGAAATCACAGGTTTTAATCAGAAAAAGTCATACCTAAGAAGTGAAAAAAACGCATGACATATGGTAAGAACTTAAAAATTCATTCTCCCCTCTCCTCCTAATTGATATCAAGAAGCAAATGGTGGACTTCCCTGGTGGTCCAGTGGTTAAGACTCTGCGCTCCCACTGCAGGGGGCGCAGGTTCAAACCCTGGTCAGGGAGCTAAGGTCCCACATGCCGCACAGTGCGGCCAAAAAAATAAATAAAAATAAAAATAAAATAAAATAAAATGCCTTAAAAAAAGCAGCAAATAGTATCAAAATTTGGTAAATATTGTCTATATTATTTCTCTGGATTATGACATTACTCATAGAACATAAAGTAATAAAAGTGCCTGTTTTACAGGGATTTTAATGAACGAATATCTCATTTATCTACTATTTAGATAACTAGATAGTTAATAACTAGACTTAATTTATCTAATATCCTTCCATGAAGTAGTGTGACAGGAGACAGGTCAGGGAGTTAGAACCAGATGATTTATAAAGTCCCTTCCCACTCTGAAATTCTATGACCTAATCAATGATTCAGTAAATGATATTAAATACTTGCTACATGTCAAGTACAGTGAAAGATATAAAAACAAACATTATAGAGCCCCTGATCTCAAGTAATGAAATGCTATAGAAAGTCATAAGGGATTAGTTTTACGAAAGAGGTAAAAATGTTATGATAGTTCAAAGAAAAGCAAAATTACTTATTGCTGGAGGGAGAGAAAGAAATGATGGATGAGAGAGAATGCTAGGAAGGTATCATATGGGAAAGCATCAAGCTACTGTATCAGGCTAGAAATAGATGGTCCAATTACCAAATAAGAAAAGACAAAAAGGATTTCTAAAGGGCAACATCAGAAATTACCATAAGTAGCAGCTAATATGTAGAGTGCAGCAGGAGTTACACTCTTTTTAACATATAAAAAAGAAAAATTTCCAGTTTTAAAAATGTTAGAAAAGTAAATGTCTTCAGCACACTTATACTCACAAAATAAGAATTTACAAATATCTTTTAATAAGCTAATGGAAAAAAACATAAAACCTTTATTACATCTTCAAGATAACTCCGTTTATTTCAGAATCACGCCATCCCTCCCTGCCCAGGAATAAAGTTGCTAACATTTGGGCATTCCCAGCTCTGCCAGTCATTTACCTGTATGCCCTCAGACACCACCCCCCCGATCCTTCTCCAGCTCTACTCCATATTCTAGGAACTACATGTGCCAGACTTCCCTGCCCACTGGCTTCTTGGGAGTTTGGATCAATGAGAGGCACTTGTGGTACACGTGAGGACAGGAAAGGAGAAGCCAGGGTATTTGTCCCTCTCTAGATCTACCCTGAGCAGCATCTGTCTTCCCTGTGGCTGCAAATCCTTCTGGATGGCTAGCTTTTTTCAACCTTAGGAATGGAAGCAACTTCCTAATGTTGCTACCCTCTGGGTTGCCTTAACATCCCCTATTTGTCTTTTTACCTCTTTTGGTACTTGTGTAATCAATTCCATTTGGACACCAAATGATATTACTCTTGGTATCAGAAATAGCCTCAAGATGGGTTTCTGATATTTTGTGGTAAACCTATATGAGCTTAAATACAATGAAGACCTTTTTGCAGGTAGAAATGGGATACTTTTGCAGAGATCCATGGCCTCCAGTGGGAGCACAATTATTTAAATTATCATGTGCAATTGTTTAAAATAAAGTGCCAGTTGAGTTCAAGCCTTTGGGAAATGAAGTAGCAACTGCACTTGACCAACACGGCAGTCTTGTTTACTACAAGACCCATGGCGTGGGAAGGCTAAATCTAACTATGCTAGAAATTTTACAAAACTGAAAAGGTAATCCCAGGGCTCTAGAATCTCAGCTCAAGACAGTCAGAAAGCCAGAGAGTTTCTACGCTGACTTTAAAGAACCTCTTATTTCTCATAGCCCCATGGCAGACAAGGCTAAAGACCAGATGGAAAATCTAATTATGGGGAACACAGAATTAAAATACAAGTTGAATAAAGAGCCTCACCAAGTTTCTAACGTTAAGATGGTATATATCAGCTGGGCGTTAAGTAGAAAGGAAGGAGATGGATGAGGACTTTTGGAATTAGACAATCCTGAAAACTGTAAACTTCCAATCTCCTCTAAACACCCCTTCTCCCAACAACAGCAGCCTCTTCTCCCTTTCTGAGGTACTTGACCTTCCCTTGCTTAAAGAATTAGCGAGGACCACAACTGAAACAGCTGTCTTGCAACAGGATTTGCAAGACCCACCTTCACCTCTTTGTCGCCATCGATAGACCCAGACCTCAGTAAGCCACAGGGGGAGAAAAGCAGTCTTCTCTGGGAAAAGATAGCTTCTATAGCAAAAGGACTGCAAAATCTTGCTAATCTTGTAATAGAAGGAACCCGCAGAACATATATAGGCTTGATTTGGATTTAATAAGCTAGCTGTAACAGTTTGCTTGGAATGGGTGACTGTAAATTGAATTCAACATCAGCCTGCATCACTTAATAAAGTCAAAATGCCAGTACTTTCCTGATATAATATGCAGACTTAAGAAGATGGGAGTGGGGGCTTCCCTGGTGGTCCAGTGGCTAAGACTCTACGCTCCCAATGCAAGGGGCCTGGGTTCGATCCCTGATCAGGGAACTAGATCCCACATGCTGCAACTAAAAGAGCCCGCATGCTGCAACTAAAGATCCCACATGGGGGCTTCCCTGGTGGCGCAGTGGTTAAGAATCCGCCTGCCAATGCAGGGGACACGGGTTCGAGCCCTGGCCCAGGAAGATCCCACATGCCGCGGAGCAACTAAGCCCATGCGCCACAACTACTGAGCCCACGTGCCACAACTACTGAAGACTGCGTGCCTAGAGCCCGGCTCCACAGCAAAAGAAGCCGCAACAATGAGAAGCCCACGCACCGCAACGAAGAGTAGCCCCCGCTCACCGCAACTAGCGAAAGACTGCGCACAGCAACAAAGACCCAACACAGCCAAAAATAAAAATTAATTAATTAATTAATTAATTTAAAAAAAAAATATCCCGCATGCCTCAACGAAGATCCAGCACGCGGCCATGAAGATCCTGTGTGCCGCAATTAAGACCCGGCACAGCCAAATAAATAAATAAATATTTTAAAAATAAAATAAAAGAAGATGGGAGTGCTTTTATTATGAGCAAACCAAAACCTCCCTTTTCCCCAACTGCATCCTCTTTGAGAGCCCAAAGGACATTATTTTCCTAATTAAAGTGCTCTAAAATACACTGGCCAGCAAAAGCACCCTTAGAAAGCTCTAGCGGCTAACCTCTATATACCAGAGATAATAGTAGACGGTGAAGATAATGGTGGGATATGTCATAATTGAGATGGACTCGCCGATCTCAATCAAAATGGTGAAATTCCAGAGCAGCAAAGGCCAGGTGGTAGCAATTAACCAGTAGAGACAGGGTGAGCACAGTTGCTATAATGGACCGGGGTAGCACAACAGTAATCATAGCATTTGACCTCCAGGTATGTGTGGTGGTATCTAATTGATCCTCGTGTACCCAGGAATTAAAGAGATGGGCAGCCTTCTAAAGCAGTGCTATGCAGTAGATATATAATGCAAGAAATTTTAAATTTTGTGTAATTTTAAATTTTCTGGTAGCAATATTTTGAAAAGTAAAAATAAATATGTGAAACTAATTTTAATATTTTATTTAACCCAATATGTCCAAGATTATCATTATTTCAACATAAAATCAACATGAAAAATTATTAGTGAGTTATTTTACTTTTTTTAGATATTTTACACCTTTTTGTACCAAGTTTTTGAAATCCAGTGTGTATTTGTAGCACATCTTAATTCAGACTAGTCACATTTCAAGTGCTCAAAAGACACATGTGGCTAATGGCCACCATATTGGAGAAGCGATTCTAAAGCATTATTTGATCTAAACAACAACAACAAAAACAAACAAAAAAAACCAAACCAACAGAAAAACTCCAAGTCTGGTAAGCAGAATCCTTACTTAAGTCTCTAAAATATGAAGTCATACCCTCCCATCAGTTCCCAGACTCCCTGACTCCTTGAGGCACCGCCACAAGTATATACTGTAAACTTCCCCCAAGCCTTTCCCAATGCGCAAGGTACAAGCTCTGAACTGGAGACTAGCATTTACTGTATCTCGCATACACAGATCCAGGAAATAAAGGATGGAAGTGGGAGTGGCCTCTCTCTATTAACATAGCCTCTAATAACCTTACCATCTACCAACCCACTCACCGGGTTCCCCCCAACCCACCTAAACATGCAACTTTGGGCTTTGATATTTTAGAAGAGATCTTAATTTACAAAGGGTGAATACTTCCACCAGGTGACACAAAAATGATCCACTTTGATACATACTGCAACATGGATTAACTTTGGAAACATTATGCCGAATGAAACAAAACAAACACAAAAGGACAAATATTCTACGGTGCCACTTATATAAGGTATCTATCTAGAATATGCAAATGCATAGAAATATAAAGTAGATTAGAGGTTAGCAGGGGTGGGGTGGGGGAAGAGGGAAGGAGGACGGGGGAGTTTTTGCTTAACAGGTACAGTTTCTGTTTGGGATGATAAAAATTTTTGAAAATAGATACTGGCGATGGTTGCACAGTGCTGTGAATATAAATATAACTGAATTGTACACTTAAAATGGTTAAAATTGTAAATGTTATATATTTTTACCGCAGTAAAAAAATTTTTTTTTAAATCCATTGTATCAGAAGCTGAGACTACCTCTAGGCTAGTTTTGGGCTCCTTGTACCAGTGAAACAAAAGGCAGAGAAAGATGATGTTACCAGAGTCCTGATTACCAAGACTGGCTGGGGTGACTGATCCTGATTACCAAGGGGATAGTGAGGCAGAGGAGACCATGGAAACCTGCGGATTCAACGGTATGAGTGTCAGTATATCCATATCTACAGAGATCCAATAGAGGTGGCACCATTAAGGAATCAAACTTTTCAAGAATGAAATGCAGTCACTCCACCAAGGAAAATGCTGGCAGAGGGTAAGGGGAACAAGGAATCAGTTGTGACAGAAGTGAAGTGAAAAATATCAGCTTATAACCCTAGGACCAGTTCTAAGAATAAGAACTGCAGCAGCTCTGCATATCTGTTATATGTATATATTAGTGATTTTTTTCTTTGCTCCTCATCTCTGGCATTATATGAAGAATGTTGGTACTACTGGTCTCAATTTAATTCATGAGACACAAAATTGTAAGATTCTGATGGTGAGGATATATATCATCTGTGAGATAGAAACAATGGACTAATAAGCCTTCGTGTCTCCCATTGTGGAGTGGGTGAGAGCATCTCTGTATAGAGGATATTTGCGTTGCCTTGCAAGATTACGCAGGAACAAGATATTATTGCATGGGAGTTACACATGAGCAGAAGAGTGATAATGCTGAAGAGCAAAAAGTGTGGACTGTCAATGATTTGTCCATTTGATCCATTTCTCAACCCCCTTCTTTTGCTCTACTCTATTATATCATAGGAACTGTAATTCCCATGCTCCATTGTTAAATGGCTCTACTTCCGGCAGTGTCTCTGGCAGTAGCTGCATCTCTTTTCAGGTTCCAGCTGCCTATCCTTCATTCCAACATCCCAACCTGACTGAACAGCCCCTACCATGGTTCTCCCTCCCACCAGACAGCTCCAACTTCTGGACTCTGGTAACATCAACTCCTCCCATTGGTCCTCTGGCCTAGAGGTGATGGTGGCTTCCTGATGTAACTAATCTCTAGGTGGCCTCATCATTCCCTGTTTGAATTCCTAGGTCTTTCATCACCTGTACAACCAATTCCATCTATTAATGTCCCTCTTTTAGCCTGACTGGGCCTTATTTGATTTCCAGAGCTACCCACAGAGCTGTGAAAAACATATCCTCTAGCTGTGAAAAACAACCATGAGGTTGTTTTCTCATTTAAGGTTCAACATATGCACTACAACATGCAAAAGCAACAAAATGGTATCTCCCTCCTTTTCAAAACAAGTCTTCATTCTTTTAGGCCTTATGCTCAACCAGTTGTCTTAGAACCTCCTCTCTGTGTCATCCTCCATGTCTTCCCTGATGCCCTCCTACAGCATGTCTCAGCCTCTAAAAGATCTTTCACCATTTTTACTCCATGACCCTCTTTGGCAATCTGGCAAAGCCTTTTCAAAATAATGTAATTACATGCATAAAATAAAATACACAAGATAACAAAAAGAATCAAAGTATAAAAATAAATATATGATATAACAACCAATTTGTGATGCTGTAATCTATGTTACTTCTTTAATAACACATTAAATAACAAGTTCTACTCACAAGTCTAATAACCATTTCAAAGTAATGACAAGTATAAACAATATTTCAATATATTTGCCGTAACTGAAGTATGGTATGTGTCTGCAATTTCTATTGGTGATAAATTCAAAAGTACTGCTAATCCTACTATAGCTTGCTGTTAAAAGGACGACTGGCTGGGCCAAGCCCTTCATAACGGAAGGAAATACTTAACATGAGTTAGAGGTTAATAAAAATAAAAATATAATTTCTCCCCATCCAACTACATGGATTCCTTGATTTCTCAGTTTGTAAGGACACTTGCTTAAGACCCCTACTCCTAAGAAATCTGGCGGGATCAAACATCTTAAGGTCTTGAACCCTAGAAAGCCTACTGCTTCGTCCTAGGTATCCAGTAACTTTTAGCTAGAGAAAGTTACATTGCTTTTCTTTATTCTCTCCCACCCTCATTGCTCTAAAAGATTTTCTTGCTCTATCATCACTATCGGGGCCAATGAGATATCTGAATAGCTTCATGATCTCTTGTCCTGCTTTGCACATCTGTATTATTGTGCTCAAATAATTTTAATAACCACTGCAACAGTGAAAACCTTGTGGCATTTTCCCATCTCAATCACCCACATTAGTACAACTTAGTTTCATTCGGAAGCTGTGAGTCTATAAGAAACTGCTCTCCCCCATACCCTCTTCCCACTAATAAACCTTCTCAACAGTAACCTATTATTTCCATACCTAGGAAAGAAAACTGGGGCTCAGAAAAATTACATAAGTTGTCCAAGAATCCACAATAATGAAATTCCTAGAGAAGTCATTTTAAAGATTTTTATTATTTTTTATTGTGGTATAACTGACATATTAGTTTCAGGTGTACAATATAATGATTTAATATTTATATATATTGCAAAATGATCACCACATAATTCTAGTTAACATCCGTCACCATACCTAGTTATAACTTTTTTCTTGTGATGAGAACTTTTAAGATCTACTATCTTAGCAACTTTCAAAAATGCAATACAGTACATTATTAACTATAGTTGTCATGCTGTATATTACATCCCCAGGACTTAAAGTTTGTACCTTTTGACCCCCTTCACCCATTTCACCTACCTCCACCCACCCCCTGCCTCTGACAACCACCAATTTATTCTCTGTATCTGAGAGCTTGGGGTTTCCTTTAATTTTTAAATTCCACCTATAAATGATACCATACAGTATTTGTCTTTTTTTATCATCTTTATTGGAGTATAATTGCTTTACAATGTTGTGTTAGCTTCTGCTGTATAACAAAGTAAATCAGCTACATATAAATTTATCCCCATTTCTCCTCCCTCTTGCGTCTCCCTCCCACCCTCCCTAACCCACCCCTCTAGGTGGTCACAAATCACGGAGCTAATCTCCCTGTGCCATGCGGCTGCTTCCAACTAGCTATCTATTTTACATTTGGTAGTGTATATATGTCCATGCAACTCTCTCACTTCATCCCAGCTTAACCTTCCCCCTCCCCATGTCCTCAAGTCCATTCTCTACATCTGCGCCTTTATTCCTGTCCTGTCCCTAGGTTCTTCACAACCACTTTTTGTTTTTTTTTTTAGATTCCATATATATGTGTTAGCATACGGTATTTGTTTTTCTCTTTCTGACTTACTTCACTCTGTATGACAGTCTCTAGGTCCATCCACCTCATTGCAAATAACTCAATGTTGTTTCTTTTTATGGCTGAGTAATATTCCATTGTATATATGTACCACATCTGCTTTATCCTTTCATCTGTTGATGGACACTTAGGTTGCTTCCATGTCCTGGCTATTGTAAATAGTGCTGCAATGAACACTGGGATACATGACTCTTTTTGAATTATGGTTTTCTCAGGGTATATGCCCAGTAGTGGGATTGCTGGGTTGTATGGTAGTTCTGTTTTTAGTTTTTTAAGGAACCTCCATACTGTTCTCCATAGTGGCTGTATCAGTTTACGTTCCCACCAACAGTGCAAGAGGGTTCCCCTTTCTCCACACCCTCTCCAGCATATACCCTTTGTAGATTTTTTGATGCTGGCTCTTCTGACCAGTGTGAGGTGATATCTCATTGTACTTTTTTTTTTTTTTCACTGTACTTTCGATTTGCATTTCTCAAATGATTAGTGATGTTGAGCATCCTTTCATGTGTTTGTTGGCAATCTGTACATCTTCTTTGGAGAAATGTCTATTTGGGTCTTCTGCCCATTTTTGGATTGGGTTCTTTGTTTTATTAATATTGAGCTGCATGAGCTGCTTGTATATTTTGGAGAATAATCCTTTGTCAGTTGCTTCATTTGCAAATATTTTCTCCCATTCTGAGGGTTGTTCTTTTCATCTTGTTTAGTTTCCTTTGCTGTGCAAAAGCTTTTAAGTTTCGTTACGTCCCATTTGTTTCTTTTTGTTTTTATTTCCATTTCTCTAGGAGCTGGGTCAAAAAGGATCTTGCTGTGATTTATGTCATAGAGTGTTCTGCCTATGTTTTCCTCTAAGAATTTGATAGTGTCTGGCCTTACATTTAGGTCTTTAATCCATTTTGAGTTTATTTTTGTGTATGGTGTTAGGGAGTGTTCTAATTTCATTCTTTTACATGTAGCTGTCCAGTTTTCCCAGCACCACTTATCGAAGAGGCTGTCTATTCTCCATTGTATATTCTTGTCTCATTTATCAAAGATAAGGTAACCATATGTGCATGGGTTTATCTCTGGGCTTTCTATCCTGTTTCATTGATCTATATTTCTGTTTCTGTGCCAGTACCATACTCTCTTGATTACTGCAGCTTTGTAATATAGTCTGAAGTCAGGGAGCCTGATTCCTCCAGCTCCATTTTTATTTCTCAAGATTGCTTTGGCTATTCGGGGTCTTTTGTGTTTCAATACAAGCTGTGAAATTTTTTGTTCTAGTTCTGTGAAAAATGCCATTGGTAGTTTGATAGGGATTGCACTGGAACTGAAGATTGCTTTGGGTAGTAGAGTCATTTTCACAATGTTGATTCTTCCAAACCAAGAACATGGTATATCTCTCTATCTGTTTGTATCATGTTTAATTTCTTTCATCAGTGTCTTACAGTTTTCTGCATACAGGTCTTTTGTCTCCTTAGGTAGGTTTATTCCTACGTATTCTATTCTTTTTGTTGCAATGGTAAATGGGAGTGTTTCCTTAATTTCTCTTTCAGATTTTTCATCATTAGTGTATAGGAATGAAAGAGATTTGTGTGTATTAATTTTGTATCCTGCTACTTTACCAAATTCATTGATTAGCTCTAGTAGTTTTCTGGTAGCATCTTTAGGATTTTCTATGTATAGTATCATGTCATCTGCAAATAGTGACAGCTTTACTTCTTCTTTTCCAATTTGGATTCCTTTTCTTTTTCTTCTCTGATTGCTGTGGCTAAACTTCCAAAACTATATTGAATAATAGTGGTGAGA
Source organism: Balaenoptera borealis (assembly GCF_965194805.1). Classification (NCBI taxonomy): domain Eukaryota; kingdom Metazoa; phylum Chordata; class Mammalia; order Artiodactyla; family Balaenopteridae; genus Balaenoptera; species Balaenoptera borealis. The sequence goes on from NC_138865.1 coordinate 57,813,965, forward strand.
GTGGGCAACCTTGTCTTGTTCCTGATCTTAGTGGAAATGGTTTCAGTTTTTCACCACTGAGAACGATGCTAGCTATGGGTTTGTCATATATGGCCTGTATTATGTTGAGGTAAGTTCCCTCTATGCTTATTTTCTGGAGGGTTTTTTATCATAAATGGGTGTTGAATTTTGTAGAAGGCTTTTTCTGTGTCTATTGAGATGATCATATGGTTTTTATCCTCAGTTTGTTAATATGATGTATCACATTGATTGCTTTGCATATATTGAAGAATCCTTACATTCCTGGGATAAACCCCACTTGATCATGGTGTATGATCCCTTTAATGTGCTGCTGAATTCTGTCTGTTGAGGATTTTTGCATCTATGTTCATCAGTGATACTGGTGTGTAGTTTTCTTTTTTTGTGACATCTTTGTCTGATTTTGGTATCAGGGTGATGGTGGCCTCGCAGAATGAGTTTGGGAGTGTTCCTCCCTCTGCTATATTTTGGAAGAGTTTGAGAAGAGTAGGTGTTAGCACTTCTCTCAATGTTTGAAAGAATTCACCTGTGAAGCCACCTGGTCCTGGACTCCTGTTTGCTGGATAATTTTTAATCACAGTTTCAATTTCAGAGCTTGTGATTGGTCTGTTTATATTTTCTATTTCTTCCTGGTTCAGTCTCGGAACATTGTGCTTTTCCAAGAATTTGTCCATTTCTTCCAGGTTGTCCATTTTATTGGCATAGAGTTGCTTGTAGTAATCTCTCATGATCCTTTGTATTTCTGCAGTGTCAGTTGTTACTTCTTTTTCATTTCTAATTCTATTGATTTGAGCCTTCTCCCTTTTTTTTCTTGATGAGTCTGGCTAATGGTTTAATCAATTATGCTTATCTTCTCAAAGAACCAGGTTTTAGTTTAATTGATCTTTGCTATCGTTTCCTTCATTTCTTTTTCATTTATTTCAGATCTGATCTTTATGATTTCCTTCCTTCTGCTAACTTTGGGGGTTTTTTTTGTTCTTCTTTCTCTAATTGCTCTAGGTGTAAGGTTAGGTTGTTTATTTGAGGTTTTTCTTGTTTCTTGAGGTAGGATCGTATTGCTATAAACTTCCCTCTTAGAACTGCTTTTGCTGCATCCCGTAGGTTTTGGGTCGTGGTGTTTTCATTGTCATTTGTTCCTAGGTATTTTTTGATTTCCTGTTTGATTTCTTCAGTGATCTCTTGGTTATTTAGTAGCGTATTGTTTAGCCTCCATGTGTTTGTATGTCTTACAGTTTTTTTTCCTGTAATTGATATGTAGTCTCATAGCGTTGTGGTCAGAAAAGATACTTGATACGATTTCAATTTTCTTAAATTTACCAAGGCTTGATTTCTGACCCAAGATATGATCTATCCTGGAGAATGTTCCATGAGCACTTGAGAAGAAAGTGTATTCTGTTGTTTTTGGATGGAATGTCCTATAAATATCAATTAAGTCCATCTTGTGTAATGTGTCATTTAAAGCTTGTGTTTCCTTATTTATTTTCATTTTGGATGATCTGTCCATTGGTGAAAGTGGGGTGTTAAAGTCCCCTACTATGACTGTGTTACTCTCGATTTCCCCTTTTATGACTGTTAGCATTTGCCTTATGTACTGAGACGCTCCTATGTTGGGTGCATAAATATTTACAATTGTTATACCTTCTTCTTGGATTGCTCCCTTGATCACTATGTAGTGTCCTTCATTGTCTCTTATAATAGTCTTTATTTTAAAGTCTATTTTGTCTGATATGAGAACTGCTATTCCAGCTTTCTTTTGATTTCCATTTGCATGGAATATCTTTTTCTACCCCCTCACTTTCAGTCTGTATGTGTCCCTAGGTCTGAAGTGGGTCTCTTGTAGACAGCATATATACGGGTCTTGTTTTTGTACCCATTCAGCCAGTCTATGTCTTTTGGTTGGTGCATTTAATCCATTTACATTTAAGGCAATTATCAATATGTATGTTCCTATTACCATTTTCTTAATTGTTTTGGGTTTGTTTTTGTAGGTCTTTTCCTTCTCTTGTGTTTCCTGCCTAGAGAAGTTCCTTTAGCATTTGTTGTACGGCTGGTTTGGTGGTGCTGAATTCTCTTAGCTTTTGCTTGTAGGTAAAGGTTTTAATTTCTCCACCAAATCTGAATGAGATCCTTGCTGGGTAGAGTAATCTTGGTTGTGGGTTTTCCCCTTTCATCACTTTAAATATGTCCTGCCCCTCCCTTCTGACTTGCAGAGTCTCTGCTAAAAGATCAGCTGTTAACCTTATGGGGTTTCCCTTGTATGTTATTTGTTGCTTTTCCCTTGCTGCTTTTAATATTTTTCCTTCAGATTTTATTTTTGATAGTTTGATTAATATGGGTCTTGGCATGTTTATCCTTAGATTCATCCTGTATGGGACTCTCTCTGCTTCCTCGACTTGATTGACTATTTCCTTTCCCACGTTAGGGAAGTTTTCAACTATAATCTCCTCAAATATTTTCTCAGTCCCTTTCTTTTTCTCTTCTTCTTCTGGGACCCCTATAATTCAAATGTTGGTGCATTTAATGTTGTCCCAGAGGTCTCTGAGACTGTCCTCAATTCTTTTCATTCTTTTTTCTTTATTCTGCTCTGCAGTAGTTATTTCCACCATTTTATCTTCCAGGTCATTTATCCGTTCTTCTGCCTCAGTTATTCTGCTATTGATTCCTTCTAGAGAACTTTTAATTTCATTGATTGTGTTGTTCATCATTGTTTGTTTGCTCTTTAGTTCTTCTAGGTCCTTGTTAAACATTTCTTGTATTTTCTCCATTCTATTTCCAAGATTTTGGATCATCTTTACTATCATTACTCTGAATTCTTTTTCAGGTAAGCTGCCTATTTCCTCTTCATTTGTCTGGTCTGGTGGGTTTTTACTTTGCTCCTTCATCTGCTGGGTATTTCTCTGTCTTCTCATTTTGCTTAACTTACTGTGCTTGGGGTCTCCTTTCGCAGGCTGCAGGTTCGTAGTTCACGTTGTTTTTGGTGTCTGCCCCCAGTGGATAAGGTTGGTTCAGTGGGTTGTGTAGGCTTCCTGCTGGAGGGGACTGGTGCCTGTGTTCCGGTGGGTGGGGATGGATCTTTTCTTTCTGGTGGGAAGGACCATGTCTGGTGGTGTGTTTTGGGGTGTCTGTGAACTGATTATGATTTTAGGCAGCCTCTCTGCTAATGGGTGGGGTTGTGTTCCTGTGTTGCTAGCTGTTTGGCATAGGCTGTCCAGCACTGTAGCTTGCTGGTTGCGTGGAGCTGGGTCTTAGCGTTGAGATGGAGATCTCTGTGAGAGCTCTTGCCATTTGATTTTACGTGGGGCTGGGAGGTTTCTGGTGGACAAATGTCCTGAACTAGGCTCTCCCACCTCAGAGGTTCAGGCCTGACACCCGGCCAGAGTACCAAGACCCTGTCAGGCACTCAGCTCAGAAGAAAAGGGAGGAAAAAGAAAGACAGAAAGAAAGAAAATAATAAAATAAATTAAAATAAAAAATAAATTATTAAAAATAAAAAAGTAATAAAAATAAAAAGAAAGAACAGAACAACCAAACCAAAAAACAAAGCCACCAATGATAACAAGTGCTAAAAACTATCCAAAAAAAAAAAAAAAAATGGAAAGACAGAACCCTAGGACAAATGGTAAAAGCAAAGCCATACAGACAAAATCACACAGAGAAGGATACACATGTACACTCACAAAAAGAGAAAAAGAAAATATATATATATTTTTTAAAAAAACGGAAGAGAGCAACCAAATCAATAAACAAATTTACCAGTGATAATAAGCTCTAAATACTAAACTAAAATAAACATAAAACCAGAAACAAATTAGATGCAAAAAGCACACCCCAAGTCTACAGTTGCTCCCAAAGTCCACCGCCCCAATTTTGGGATGATTCATTTTCTATTCAGGTATTCCACAGATGCAGGGCACATCAAGTTGACTGTGGAGATTTAATCCGCTGCTCCTGAGGCTGCTGGGAGAGATTTCCCTTTCTCTTCTTTGTTCGTACAGCTCATGGGGTTCAGCTTTGGATTTGGCCCCTCCTCTGAACGTATGTTGCCTGAGGGCGTCTGTTCCCCACCCAGACAGGACGGGGTTAAAGAAGCAGCTGATTCGGGAGCTCTGGCTCACTCAGGCCAGGGAGAAGGAGAGGTACAGAATGCGGGGTAAGCCTGCGGCGGCAGAGGCCAGCATGATGTTTTAACAGCCTGAGGCACGATGTGTGTTCTCCCAGGGAAGTTATCCCTGCATCACGGGACCCTGGCAGTGGCGGGCTCCATAGGCTCCCGGGAGGGGAGGTGTGGATAGTGACCTGTACTTGCACACAGGCTTCTTGGTGGCTGCAGCAGCAGCCTTAGTGTTTCATGCCCGTCTCTGGTGTCCGCGCTGATAGCCGCAGCTCGCGCCCGTCTCTGGAGCTTGTTTAGGTGGTGCTCTGGATCCCCTCTCCTCGTGCACCCTGAAACAATAGTCTCTTGCCTCTTAGGCAGGTCCAGGCTTTTTCCCAGACTCCCTCCCAGATAGCTGTTGTGCACTAGCCCCCTTCAGGCTGTGTTCACGCAGCCAACCCCAGTCCTCTCCCTGGGATCTGACTTCTGAAGCCGGAGCCTCATCTCCCAGCCCACACCCGTCCCGACGGGTAAGCAGGCAAGCCTCTCAGGCTGGTGAGTGCTGGTCATAACCAATCCTCTGTGCAGGAATCTCTCTGCTTTACCCTCTGCACCCCTGTTGCTGTGCTCTCCTCCATGGCTCCAATGCTTCCCCCACCGCACACCCCCCCGTCTCCACCAGTGAAGGGGCTTCCTAGTGTGTGGCAACTTTTCCTCCTTCACAGCTCCCTCCCAGAGGGGAAGGTCCTGTCTCTATTCTTCTGTCTCTGTTATTCCTTTTTTCTTTTGCCCTGCCCAGGTACGCGGGCAGTTTCTTGCCTTTTGGGAAGTCTGAGGTCTCCTGCCAGCGTTCAGTAGGTGTTCTGTAGGAGTTGTTCCACATGTAGATGTATTTTTGATGTATCTGTGGGAAGGAAGGTGATCTCCACATCTTAATCCTCTGCCATCTTGAAGGTCCCTCAAGTATTTGTCTTTCTCTGTCTGACTTATTTCACTTACCATAATGGCCCCAAGGTCCATCTATATTATCACAAATGGCAAGATGTCACTCTTTTTTATAGATGAATAATATTCCATTTTATACACACACACACACACACACGGACTTCCCTGGTGGTGCAGTGGTTAAGAATCTGCTTGCCAATGCGGGGGACACAGGTTTGAGCCCTGGTCCAGGAAGATCCCACCTGCTGCAGAGCAACTAAGCCTGTGTGCCACAACTACTGAGCCTGCACTCTAGAGCCCACGAGCCACAACTACTGAGCCTGCGTGCCACAACTACTGAAGCCCGCATGCCTAGAGACCGTGCTCCGCAACAAGAGAAGCCAATGCAATGAGAAGCCCACACACTGCAATGAAGAGTAGCCCCTGCTTGCCGCAACTAGAGAAAGCCCGCACGCAGCAACAAAGACCTAACGCGGCCAAAAATAAAGAAATAAATTTTTTTAAAAAATAATATATATATACATATATATGTGTATATATATATTTGAAATATTTTCTTTATCCACTCGTCTATTGATGGGACACTTAGATTTTAAAGAAATTTTGTGCCAATCACCCAGTGTGTTAGCATTAGGAGTACCTGATAAGGCAAATATCTGGCCTTAGTTTTTAGATAGTTTCATTCCTCTCTGCCTTGCTTTATAATGGACATATTTAGAAATTACATGGCTAAAAAAATTACTACATGATATGAGTAAAATCAGCTAAACAAATAATTGAAACAGTAAAACTGAACAGTAATACAAACCTGGAGTTGAACCAACTATAACTACCTATTTTGAGAAAATTCTCTTTCTTCCGTGAGATAATTTCCAATCTCTTTAATGTGAACACATAATTCAAAATATTTTGATCAAATAAAAGATAATAAATGTATGTTCTGGTAAGAGAAATGTGATAACTATAAATATATGTGAAAGAATATATTTAATGGATGAATGATTATCATGACACTAATATTCTCAAGTAAAATGTACATTTGGTTTTTAAAAATAAGTTTTGGAGATTATGAACAATTAGCACCCATTTAACAAATACTACTTTATATTCAGTATGTAATAGTACAACATAAATAAAAGCAATTATTACTTCAATTATCACTTTAAAATTACCTCAATTGCCATTAAAAATACAAATAAAACAGTCATAGATTGATTGCTTGTTATTTTAATCATAAACCACTGTTCCTTAGAGAACCTGAAAAAAATCATTTTTCCGAACGTTTATTCAACACACAGCTACTGAGGGCCTACTACGTGCCAATAAGCAACTCGACAGGTACAGGGACAAAGCATGGTCACTACTTTCAGCTTTCACAAAGCTTAAGGACTAAAGAAGCGCAGGTAAGTGTGAAATAAATGTTTTAGCTCTAAAATATCTGTAACAGCAACATGTTATGGGAGAGGAAAGAAAGGAGTAATCATTTTCACCTAGCAAGGCTTTAAAAGGTTTCCTGACAGAACAGCATCAGAATTTAGCAAAAAGGGAAGGAAAATACACTGTTTATGCTTAACTGTCAATAAATTACAACTACTATTACAGTGCACAGACACTTCTCAAATTCTATTTCATTTAATTATCTCAACAACCCTTTGGGACCAGCATTTCACAATGAGAAACCAAAGATGTACAGGATAAATAACTCGCCCAAGGTCACATATCTTGTAAATGGAAGGGCCAAGAACGAGTCCAGGTCTCTGTAACTCGATATTCTTTCCACTACATCGGGCTGCCTAAGCTGAGCTTTAAGAATGAGTAAGATTTAAATAAAGAAAAAGAAGAAAACAGAGAAGAAAGACAACAGACAGAAGAGACATAAACATATAATTCATGAATTATCCTAGAGTAAAAAATAACTTCTGTCCTTGGAATATACACAAATACATATGAAATACATATATTTATATATATACACACACATACTAATAAAATAAAAGATATAATGATACAATTGAAAAAGAAACTAAGATAATTCATGAATTACACTGATCAAAAATTCCATACTCAAATCTAATTGCTTAAGAGACTGTTCTATGACTGAGACCATAAGGAAACTACATTAAGATTTCCAAAATGCCTAATTTACAAATCCCTTAGTCACCAAACGCATTCATCAATTAACACTTTTGAGCAAATATAATTCATTAATTAAAATAAAATCAAGGCAACATACCAATAAATACAACACTTCATTAAATTTCTACTTTAACACTCCTATACAATTCCACTATATTTAAAAAAACCATCTGTTTTATTAATGTCCTTTTTAAGCACAAGAATGTTACAGTGATAAATGTTAAAACAAGTAGTTTCTAATATGAAATGAATCTAAAATAATCAAACTCTACTTTTAACATTATTTGAGAAGAAAATAAATTCTACCTCTGCATTGTGCTTGGTTGTTATTTCCAATTTTTCTTTCTTAGCCCGATGGAGTTTCTTTCTGAGATCAGCAGTAATATCCAAGTCTGTTTCATTTTTAACCATTTGTTTTATATCAGATGAGGCATTCTTCAACCTATAAAATGAGATCAAAATAAAATATAATTATTATTAAGTAAATTTCCAGCATTTCCCATATTTCTGATAACCTATTTTTCAAAAAAAACAGGGGGTAAAAAAAAAAAACAGGGAACACGTTACGGTCCTTACCCTAAAGAAACTAACATGCCAGTAAAAGATATTGATTTCAAAAGCTAGATAGAAATGCAAAGCAGTATATGACTAGAAACAAACCACTGTCCACTGGGACACCACCATATTGTCCAAGATAGGCAATAAAGGTTATCTGATCCTATCACAAGCTGGCAAGTTTTGGAGAAGACTGAGTTCTTTCCTTTTAACCTTTTTAAATAACATATTTTACTTATTGCAAATATAACACATATTACAAAAAGAGAAAGTATAAGAGAATACAGACTCATGCTTTTAAATGGCAGAGTAAAGTTCTACTCTCTCCCCAAAAGTAAAATTAAAATTTTAACTAATTTAACAGCAAAGAGAATTTAGAGATATAAACTCACAAGTAGAATTAGTACCAGAGATAAGACAACAGCAATAAATACTGGAAGTTGGAATGCAGGTGAATAACTGGTAAGTGATTTATATAAGAGAGCTGAATTCAAAGCCAACAGTAGGAAAAGCAACCTGATTTACACCAGAGTCCCAAAAAGCTTAGTTCACTGGCAACACCTTTCAAAATGGGGGTAAAATCAGAGCAGAAAACAGGAGAATTGGTTGAAAGTCTGCCAAAGAAATAATAAGATCCTCAGATCCTCTACCCTATACACCACACAACTGGGTATTGATTTCTTCCCCACTCTGGCAGAACACTAGGGGTTTATCCCCTGGAGAGGATAAAACAGAACGTCTCTGGATTGGAGACATCAGATACAAATCGGGTAAGTGTTCCATACCAAAAGCAAGAGACTCGAGTAAAAAGTTATATAATAAATTATATCCCTGGTCTTCTTTTTTTTTTTTTAAACAGCTAGTTTTTGTTTGTTTGTTTTTAATTAATTAATTTATTTATTTATTTATGGCTGTGTTGGGTCTTCGTTTCTGTGTGAGGGCTTTCTCTAGTTGTGGCAAGCGGGGGCCACTCTTCATCGCGGTGCGCAGGCCTCTCACTATCGTGGCCTCTCTTGTTGCGGAGCACAGGCTCCAGACGCGCAGGCTCAGTAATTGTGGCTCACGGGCCCAGTTGCTCCGCGGCATGTGGGATCTTCCCAGACCAGGGCTCGAACCCGTGTCCCCTGCATTGGCAGGCAGATTCTCAACCACTGCGCCACCAGGGAAGCCCCTCCCTGGTCTTCTAATACTTATTGTCTAACAGAACAATGTCAGCCAAAGCAGAGACTAGAAGGATCCTCCCTGGAGAATCTAACCAGCAAGGTGAAAAAGATCTAAAGATGCCGATGTTAGGGGTTCTCCAGCAAAACAGCTTAACCAGATCACCCTACAGAGAATGCCTCATACACTGAGCTTCCAATCATCTTTTTAGGCCTCTACTTTTAAATATGAACAGAGAGCCAAGGATCACCAGAAGTTAAGCAGCATCTGATAAGAAAGACAGAGACTACAAGGGGCAGGGAAGAAGTCAAAGATGATGCAGGGAAAAGATAACTTTAAAAAAAGAGAAAGAAAAAACCCCTAATATTAAAATCCTCAGAAAAATAGGAGAGGATAAAAAAAATCCATAAAACAAAAACTGGATGTAATTAAAAATGAAATATTCATAGAACATAAAAGAGCTCTTGGAAATCAAAAACACAAACTAAGAAATGAAAAACTAAATAAATAAATGTAAATTTAAAAATCTCCCAGATGCCTAAAAAAATTCCAAGAGAAAATAATTTCCAATTTAGAATTTTATGCTCAACAAGTACCATTCAAAGACAAGAGTATGAGAAAGGCTATTTCAGATCTACAAGACATCAAAACATTTATAAGGGGCTATTGGAAGACTTGTTTCACCAAAATAAGGACCCACGCTGAGAAAGAAATGGGATCCCAGAAGTAGGGTATTCTAGATAAGAAAACAGCAAAGGGATGTCTAAGATAGTGATGAAAGGAAGCACCCAGTGAAATTTGTGCAGCAAATCACTTAAAGGGCAATCTGTTCCAACTGTACTGGCCAATGCCTCCAGGAGCAATTTCTTTAAGATGAAAAGAGAAAATAACAGAATACATCAACTATGTGAACATATTGACAGATTTATAAAACTTGGTGGGAGTATGAAGTTGAATTCGTAAGTTCATGGAAATTAAGCCAAGTAAACAATAAATGAGACAACTATTAATTAAATCCAAGAAAAACAAAATGTATACGAGAGAAAAAATTGTCACTGAATACTACTACATGGCTCAACTGGGAAGTTTTGATAATTATATGATAATGTAAACATTGATTAATCTAACCAAGATTATATATCACTAAATGAAGAGAGAATAGAAAAGGGAGGCAAGTATGAATGAAAACTAAATTAAGAACTTCTATAGTGGAAAGTCAGTAGATAATGGCTAAACATGAAAAATGAAATAGCAATATAAAAAAAATTTTTGAAGAGATACTGATTTTAAAAAACCATCTCAGAGAGTTGAAAATGATTCTTCCTAGGGATAAAGAAAGTTATTTGTCTCAAGGTAATAAGTACTGTTATTTTTCCTAACAGCAGTAAGTAAGCCTTTTAGAACAATTAGTCTTTAAATAACATGCATATGTAATTTTTTTAAAATAAGACTAAAATAAAACAACAGAGAATCAATGAAACCAAAATTTGATTCTTTAAATAGATGAATAAACTTGATAAACCTTTGGTTAGCTAGACAAAGAAAAAAGAGAAGAAACTCAAAGTATAAGCAAAGAATAAAAGAGGGAATGGCACTACTAACCTAGAAGGATTATAATGAACACCATGAACAACTTTATGCTAACAAATTAGACAATTTAAATCAAATGGAAAAATTCCTAAAAAGACAGTAGTTACTAAAACTAACTCAAAAAGAAAGAGAAAATCTGAATAGACCTGTAACAGATAACAACATTGAATTAATAATTTTAAAAATCTAATCATAGAGAAAGTCCAAGTCCAGATTCTACCAAACTTTAAGGAAGAAATAATACCAGTCCTCACATTAGAGGAGGAGGAAACACTTCTCCAAATCATTATGAGTCCAGCATTACCTAATACCAAAATATGGCAGACATCTCAAGAAAGGAAGAGTACAGACCAATATCTTTCATGAATAGAGATACAAAAAATCCTCAACAAAACATTAGCAAACCAAATCCAGCAACATCTTGAAAGAATTAAATTACAACATGATTAATTGGGATTTATCCCCAAAATAGAAAATTGGTATAATGTCTGAAACTCAAGTGATGTAATATACCATTTTACTAAAACAAAGGATGAAAACTATATGATCATCTCAATAGATACAGAAAAAGTATTTGACAAAATCCAACACCCATTCATGATTTAAAAAAATAAAAAATAAAAAATAACTCTTAACAAACTAGGAATACAAGGAAATTTCATCAATCTGATAAAGGGCCTCTATGAAAAACTGCCAAAAAGTAACATCAAACTTAATGGTGAAACACTGAAAGCGTCCCCTTAGACTGGGAACAAAACAAAGATGTCTGCTAGTAATACTTCTATTCAAGACTGTATTGGAGGTTCTAGACAGTGCAATCAGGGAAAAAAAAAAAAAAAAAGGAAAAGAAATAAAAGGCACATATACTGGAAGGGAAGAAGTAAAACTGTCTTTAATTGCAAAGAACATGATCCTGTAAGATTATCCAAAGAAATCCATTATGAAGCAAAAAGACTAGAACTAAAAAACAATTTCAGCAAGGTCACAGAATATAAGATCAATATGCAAAAACCAATCACATTTCTAAACACTAGCAACAAATAATCCAAAACTGAAATTTAAAAAATAATTCCACTTATAATAGTATCAAGTAAATAAAATAGATTTATGATTAAATTTAACAAAAAATGTGCAAGACTTCTACATGGAAAAGCATAAATTATTGTTGAACTAAATTGAAGACCTAAGTAAATGAAAAGACATTCCACATTCACATTCATGTATTTGAAGACTAGGATTTTAAGATGGCCACTTTCCCCAAATTGATCTACAGATTCAACATATTCCCTACCAAAATCCCAGCAGGCTTTTTTTTGCAGAAATTGACAAGCTGACCCTAAAAATTATATGAAAAAGCAAAGGACTCAGAAAAACCAAAATAATCTTTAAGAAAAACTACTGGGAGGACTTGCACCTTCTAAATTCAAAACTTACCATAAAGCTACAGTAATCAAAACAGTAGAGAATTTGAATTAAGAATAAACATGTAAATCAGTGTACCAGAATTGAGACCACAGAAATAAAGTCATATATATACAGTCAATTAATTTTCAACAAAGGTGTCAAGACAATTCAATGGGGAAAAGATAGTCTTATCAACAAATGGTGCTAAAACAACTGATCTCCACAGGCAAAAAGATAAATTTAGACCCTTTCCTCACACCATATACTACAAAGTAACTTAAAATGGAGCCTGGACCTAAATGTAAGAACTAAAATTGTAAAAATTCTAGAAAAAAACTTAGGAGAAAAATCTTCATGACCTTAAGTTGGGCAAAATTTCTTCGATATGAAACCAAAAGCACAATCCATAAAGAAAAAGAATTGAACTTCATAAAAAGTAATAACTTTTATACTTCAAAAGACATTATTAAGAAAATGAAGTCAAGCCAACAAATGGGAAAAGATATTTGCAAATTATATATCTGATAAAGGATTTGTATCCAGAATACATTAAAAACTTCTTTTTTTAAATAAATTTATTTTATTTTTTTTTTATTTTTGGCTGTGTTGGGTCTTCATTGCACACGGGCTTTTCTCTAGTTGTGGCGAGCGGGCGCTGCTCTTCGTTGCAGTGCGCGGGCTTCTCATTGCGGTGGCTTATCTTGTTGCGGAGCATGGGCTTTAGGCGCGTGGGCTTCAGTAGTTGTGGCACATGGGCTTAGTTGCTTCGTGGCATGTGGGATCTTCCCAGACCAGGGCTCGAACCCGTGTCCCCTGCATTGGCAGGCGGATTCTTAACCACTGTGCCACCAGGGAAGCCCCTAGAATATATAAAGAACTCTTGAAGCTCGATAACAAAAAGATGAATAACTCAATTTAAAATCAGGCAAAAGATCTGAATAGGCTTTTGACCAATGAAGATACACAAATGGCCAAGAAAAGCACATGCAAAGATGTTCAACATCATTGCTCACTAGGAAAACACAAAATAAAATCACAATGACATATTACTTTACTCTCACTGGAATGGCTATAATCAAAAAGTCAGAAAACAACAAGTGTTGGGGAGGATGTGGAAATGTATAAAACCCTTATACACTGCTGGTGGAAATGTAAAATGGTTCAGTCACTTTAGAATACAATTTGGCAGTTTCTTAAAAATGTTAACATAAATTTACTATATGATGAAGTAATGGTGCTCCTAAGAATCTACCCAAGAGATATAAAATATGTCTACACAAAGACTTGCACACAAGTGTTTATAGCAGCGTTATTCATAATAGGCAAAATGTGGAAACAACCCAAATGTCCATCAACTGGTGAATGGTTAACTAAAATGTATATATCCATAAAATGGAATAATATTCAGCAATAAGAAGAAACAAAGTACTGACACATGTTACAACATAATAAATCTGAAGAACATGCCTACTGAAAAGAAGCCAGACACAAATGACCACATATTGTATGACCCCATTTATATGAATTGTTCAAAAAAGGCAAATCTATAGAAACAGAAAGTACATTCGTGGTAAATAGCAGAGTTTAAATAACTTCATTGGTCCAGATTCTAGAATTCTGAAGAGTAATTTAACCATTAAAAATTATGACAGATGTATATTAATTTGGCAAGATGTTCCCCCAAAATTGATAAAGCAAGATACTAAATAATGTAAAATATTATTCTAATTTTTTAAATATATATTTATATGTTCAAAAGAAAAGGTCTGGGCAAGTAAATACCAAACTACTGTCGGTAGTTAAATCTAAGTGGTAGGATTATAAGCAGTTTCATTGTTTTATTCATTTGTATTTTTTAAATTATTCTAAAAACACATGCATTATCTGCATTAAAATATACATATCGGGCTTCCCTGGTGGCTCAGTGGTTGAGAATCTGCCTGCCAATGCAGGAGACACGGGTTCGAGCCCTGGTCTGGGAAGATTCCACATGCCACGGAGCAACTGGGCCCGTGAGCCACAATTACTGAGCCTGCGCGTCTGGAGCCTGTGCTCCGCAACAAGAGAGGCCGCGATAGTGAGAGGCCCACGCTCCGCGATGAAGAGTGGCCCCCGCTTGCCACAACTAGAGAAAGCCCTCGCACAGAAACGAAGACCCAACACAGCCATAAATAAATAAAATAAATTAAAAAAAAAAATATATATATATATATATCTATGTGTATATATACATCTGCACATATATAAGATAGGATATCAGAGCAAGAAGGAACCTTAAAACACTCTCTTTAGCAGTTTTTGAACCATCTTCCTCACCATAGTGGTGGAGAACCAGCTGATGAGACCTCACTCTTAACCCTTTAAACATCTGATAAAAGAAAAAATTCTTTTTAAGATAAAATTTTAGTAAAGAAAAATATTAATATTTTACTCATTTATTCTCTGCCTTGCTCCAGAAAGGATTTAAGGTAGCTCCTAAAGACAGGTGGGAAACGTTTAGGTAGCAAATCCTATTTATAAAGCAAAGTACATGTTAGTCATGGTACTTACCCCACCCACACATCCTTGCTGAAAAGGTGCTCAAGATCAGTTCTTCTCAAACTAAATGTGAGCAAGGACTATCCCCACCCAACTCCCATTGCTTCTGTAAAATATATTTAAAAGGGATAACTAAAAAAGAAAATGTAAAAACAGATAAAATTCAACTCTAAGTGTTTTTTTATTATTAGAGTCAACAAACAGAAAATTACTCTGTTACATGATTATAAAAGTTTCTAAACACTTGCTTTCAATTTCTGTACTTATTTCTTCGTAAACCACACTTTGAGTTGCACTCTCCAAAATGGCTCCGTTTCGTATTATGGACTCAGAGTTTTTATATTATTCACATGAGATATGAATAAACCAAAGGTAGGCACCTCACCCAAAGGCATATATGAATGGTACAAAAAAGATTGAGCAACAGCAATTCTTAGAATGTAAACTCCAAGAAAAGGAGCAGTTAGCAACAGGAGCTAAAACTAACAGAACGCTTAAGTAGGTAGAGTGATGAATCAGAGTTGGGGCAATGAGGAAATAAGAGGAAACACAGCAACACAGATTGTGGCAAGCCAAGTAAGAATGAATAAGCAGACGAAAAGATTTAGAGAAGTGGAAAAGAATAAGCAAGTCTCTAGGGACTGGAGAAAGTACAGACACTGACTTTCGTACACTGAGTTAACAAAGGAGCATAAAGAGCCACACAGAGTCTCCAAACCCAGTTCTGGTTTCTGTGAGGCATCATTCCTGCTCCTCCAGTCCCATGAAATTTCCACTTCCCTTACCATCCCGGGAGAATTCTTACAATCAGCCTCTCCAACCACTTATTTCTCCCTGCTCCCTGCAACCAAAAGCATTCCTCAACTAGAAGAAGAGACTGGAGGCTTACCTTTGGATATCACCAGAGGCATTATTTGAAGTGTCCAAACTCATGATGAGTCTTCCAACTCTTTTAAAATACCCCACTGTTGCTTAATGATATACTTCGTTATTAATGATTAAAACTGTCCAAGATGTCTGTGGCTTACAGGTTACACAGGCTGAAGTCTGTTAGAATAGTAAACAATATAACAGTAGTTATTTATATGAGTCCTGAGACTAGGGGTGATTTTTCTTTTGTTCTTTGACTTGTCTGTATTTTTAAGATTATTCTTTAAAAAACATGTAAATACTTGTATTTTTTTTTTTTTTAAATACTTGTATTTTTAAAAGCCACAGTGTTTGGGGACTTCCCTGGTGGTCCAGTGGGTACGACTCTGTGCTCCCAGTGCAGGGGGCCCAGGTTCAATCCCTGGTCGGGGAACTAGATCCCACATGCATGCCACAACTAAGAGTTCACATGCCACAACAAAAGGATTCCACGTGCCACAATGAAGACCCCGCATGCCACAACTAAGACCTGACACAGCCTAAATAAACATTTTTTTTAAAGTTTACAAAAATAAAAGCCACAGTGTTTTATTTTTTAAATAAGATTAGAAACAAAAATGACAAAACATTAGAAATTCCTTCTTATAAGAACAAGCTAATACTATAAGATTATTTTAATTTCTCAAATAAAAAGTAATAAAATAGTGACTAATTGTTCTTAAACTGGAAGAGGAATAGGTAGTGCCTATCTCTAGGGCACAGAATTCAGTATGAAAGAAAATGCAGTCCAGGGATGTTTTGGGGTCCCAAAAGACTTTTTCATAAATGAAATATTTTTAATGCAATGTTACAGTCAAAGAGGCCAAGGCACTCCCACATAAAAGATCTTACAATAATTTTCAAAGGCCTTCTCCCAAGGGATTGAAGAGGAAAAAGGAAAGAAGAGAGTATGTGTCACTTACCCTGGCCTTCTCTCCAGAACACTCTTCTACCAGAGATACTCCAAATTATACAGAGTCAACAATTGTAAGTTACTTTACAACAGTATGAAGGAATCTCTGGGTAAACATCTCAACCAGAGAGATAACAATAACTAACTAACTCCAAATAGACACAAATATGAAGATCTCACAAGTGTCTCTTGGTATCCCCAGTAGAAGTCCGATATCCTAAGAATGACCATGAGATTTGGTCTCAGAGAGATCTGAGCTAGGATTCCAATAAGCATCTTACAAGTATGTGGTCATGGGCAAGTCACTTAAACTCTCTGAGCTTGTTTCCTCAACCATAAGGAGATAACTATATCAAGCTCATATATTTGATATTTAAGTAATATACACAGCACATATACAGTACACAGTCACTGTCAGTTTCTATTACTGTAACACAAACCCTCTGCAATCTCTGATAAAGGAAAGGAGTAGGTGACACTTGGGGTGATTTGGTCTGGTTAAAGATGTAATAAAAGAATTGTTTAGTGGGAATTCCCTAATGGTCCAGTGGTTAGGACTTGGAGCTCTCACTGCCAGGGGCCTGGGTTCAATCCCTGGTGGGGGACTAAGATCTCGCAAGTCATGTGGCACAACCAAAAAAATAAATAAATAAAAATTAAAAGGGCCCATTGAGAGGCCAGGACACTGAGTGATAAATGACCCACCAAGGCACACCATTATGAAAAAAAAACAGAATTGTTTAGTAAAACTGTAGATATACAGGGATAGCTAGAAGATGCCCCCCCCCAAAAAAAAATCTAAACTGATCTGTCCCTGCTCCCAATAAACAATCCTGAGAGAGATCACTGAAAGAAAAGAGACTCAAATAAGCCAACTGAGATGTAGACTCAAAACACAGTACTGAGAACTGACTAATGGCTCCTACAGCCAAACACTAAGGGATCTTCAAAACAGTCAGTGATTCACACAGCTGATGCACAACAGTTTGACCTAGGACAAAGAAGACAAAACTTTTACCAAGATGGGGGGAAAAATATCCCATTTCTCCAGGGACCTAAATACAAAGTTTGGGAATAGTGGTAGACAAGCTAACACCACTATCATTAATCTATTGAGCACCTAGTAAAATGCCAAGCACTGTGTTTGGTACTTTATTTATACATAGAACTATAGAACTCCAACCCTTACAACACTGCAATGTAAAGATTATCCTTTTCAACAGAGAAAACTAAGAGATTAGAAGTAATTTGTCAAAAGACACATAGTTACAGAACCATAATTCCAACTCACTACTATCTATCTATCTAACTCTAAAGCCCAAGCTCTTTCTACAAGGTCATTGCTGATACAGTTAAACTATAAATTACCTTACCTGAGGTTCATTATCCTCATTTCAATTACAGAAACTCATCTAATTCAGAAAGGCTTAAATGACTTGCCTAAGGCCAGTCAGCTACTAAGTAGGGGACAGCAAGGACTCAATCAAGCTCTTCTGATACTGAGTCCCAAAATCTTTTCATCTTACCACCAGGCCCCCAAAGCTCAGACTCCAGAGGAACTGCCTTCAGAATGGAAGTAAAAGAGTTAGAAGGGACTGTTCCATACTTAAGAGTAATGTACAAGGCTCAAAAGTATATATAAAATGTCTCTATTTTTGTGAAAAGGATGAAATACACACACGTATGCATATGTGTCACAACAGGCACAAACAGAACCTCTCTTTACCTCACAGGAAAAGAATTTATATACTTAGGGCCTTAATAATGTCTACGTTTTTTGTTTTGTTTTGATCTTGGGCAGAGAAGTGTGGGAAGAGGTAGTTTACCAAATTTTAACATAGTTGTTTCAATAAAGCTAAATTGAAGGCAACCACCATTTTTCAGTGTATTATTTTGCTATGTAACATCTTCAAATCTGAATGGTCTTCTAGAGAGAAAATCGTCTTCTATAGCTCAGGTGCAAGTTTCATTAACTTCCAGATCACTGATACAGATAACGTAGTAGGTAGATGGTCCCCATGATCTCTGCCCCCTGGTGTTTCTCTCTTGTATAATACCCTCCCCTTTACTGTGGGCAGAACCTGTGACTTGCTTCTGACCAACAGGATATGGCAAAGGTGACAGGCTGCACTCCCATGATTATACTATGTTATATAAGACTCTATCCTAGCAGAGTGAAGTGACAGACAACCTCTAGCTGATCGTGAAGAAGCACACTGTCACGCTGTGAACTGCCTACGGAGCGGGCCACATGGCAGGGAACTGCAGGCAGCCTCCAACCCACAGGCAGTAAAAAGCCGGATCCCTCGGTCATACAGATGCCAACAGGAAATACATTCTGCCAACAACCTGAATGAACTGGGTAGCAGATTCTTTCCAGTCAAGCCTCCAGATGAGAACACAGCCAGCAGCACCTTGACAGCAACTTAGTGAAACTCTGAACAGAGGGCACACCTAAGCGGTGCCCAGATTCCTGACCTACAGAGACTGAGAAATAATAAATGAGGGCTGTTTGAAGCCACTAACTTTTTGGTAACTTGTTACATAACAAAAGAAAACTAATATGTATAAGAAGCTTGAAAATGCTTTTGCAGGGTTAAATAGAAAAAAAAAAGAGTGACATGTAAACTGCAAAATGGGTTCTTACCCCAGCCCTGCCTGTGTGTGTCTTTTATAAAGTCTCGTTGTTTTTCTATAGTTTAATTTCCTAATTAATTTACATAACAGAGTTTATAAAAATCCTATCTAAGGTAACTAGATAGAGAAAAGTGGGCAATATTTACAAAAAACAAATAATTACAAAATACAAATGAATAAGGGCAAACCACCAACAGCCACAAAACCTGCACGGAGTGGCGGTATCTACAGAGAAGAAAGCAGAGGAAAATAACAAGTGTGCATCTGAAA
The DNA here is from genome assembly GCF_965194805.1 of Balaenoptera borealis. Taxonomy (NCBI): domain Eukaryota; kingdom Metazoa; phylum Chordata; class Mammalia; order Artiodactyla; family Balaenopteridae; genus Balaenoptera; species Balaenoptera borealis. The sequence continues at coordinate 57,833,134 of NC_138865.1, forward strand.
GGACCCCCAAAGGGTCAACAGACAGTTAATGGAAAGCACTGTAGTGCAACCTGAGAGCAGCAGCTGAAACTGGCACATGAAACAGGCGTATGGTAAGAGAGTCCTGAAAGGGTTGGTACAGTCCAGCCTCACAGACCTTCATAACTGACCTGTCAAGTTACTTCCTGGACAGGGGCCCACACTAATGAGAATCAGTAGAGGCTGGAATCAAAACTGAGCAGGGTAGGGGCAATGAAGACAAAGAGATGGCCCAGACCAAACTGTAGGAGGAAATAGGACAAGGAAATCTCAGAACCGAGCCACCATAGTTTTTAACACTCACAATAAACAAAAGACAGGGTTCTGTGAAGTTAGAAAAGTTTTCCTGAACCTTGCTCAAAGTTCAGGTAAACTAACCTTTCATAAAAATAAGCAACAGAAAAGTAGGGTGGTCAAATCCCATACAAACATAAGGAAATAGAGAGTAAGGAACAGAATGGACTCCTATAAATGAAAGAATGACAGAAAGACATGCCCACAAAACAGATGAAAATCATAACTTAGTATTTCAAAATGAGCTACAAGACATTAACAAAATGGTATAAGGCATGAAAGAATAGGAATCAAAATTAGAGACTGAATAAGGCACTTAAATACTGAACTGACTTCTCTTAAATAAATAAATAAATATAAATATCAGAAAAATTAAAATAAAATTTTAAAAAACCTCAGAAATAGGGCTTCCCTGGTGGCGCAGTGGTTGAGAATCTGCCTGCTAATGCAGGGGACACGGGTTCGAGCCCTGGTCTGGGAAGATCCCACATGCCGCGGAGCAACTAGGCCGGTGAGCCACAGCTACTGAGCCTGCGTGTCTGGAGCTTGTGCTCTGCAACAAGAGAGGCCGCGACAGTGAGAGGCCCGTGCACCGCGATGAAGAGTGGCCCCCGCTCGCCGCAAGTAGAGGAAGCCCTCCCACAGAAACGAAGACCCAACACAGCCAAAAATAAAAATAAATAATTAAAAAAAAAAAAAAAAAAACCTCAGAAATAAGGTGAAAAAGATCAGAAAGAATTAGAAATTAAAAATCATTTCTGCAAGGAAGATTAAATTAGAGGGAACAAGAGTAAATACACATGTTCAAAAAAATGCCTTTAAGGACGTATGAAGCGAAAAAGAAGTAAAATTTTTAAATAAAAATTTAAGAAAGAGATCAAAATGATTCAAGAGAAAGTGAAAAAATACTGAAAATACCCAAAGAATAACCAACATGCGGACAACAGGAGTCCCTGAATAAGAAGATCAAAGCAAGGGAAACAGAACAAACACTAAAAACTGTAATTCAAGAAAACTGTCCTGAAATACAAAAAGATTTTAATCCACACTTTCAACAAACAAACTGCATATCTGAGAATACTAACCCAGCACAACCAACAACAAGACACATTCTAAGATAATTACTGGACTTTAACAAAAACTTGTACACAAATGTTCATAGCACCATTGTTCATAAATAGCCAAAAAGTGAAAACAACCCAAATATCCATCAATTGGCCCATATATAAACAAAATATGAAATATTATTCAACGATAAAAAGAAATGAAGTACCAACATATGCCACAACATAGATGAACGTTGAAAACATTATGCTAAGTGAAAGAAGCCAGATGCAAAAGGCCACATATTGTATAACTTCATTTATGTGAAATTTCCAGAATAGGTAAATCTATAGAAACAGAAAACAGACTTGTGGTTATCAGAGGGTACAGAGAGGGGGAATTGGGTCTGAGTTCTAGCAGGTTATGAGGATTCTTTTGGCGGGGGGGTGGGGGGGGTGGGCGGTGATGGAAATGTTCTGGAATTAGATAATGGTGATTGCTGTACAGCTTAGTGAATATATTGAAAACCATCAAATTGTATACTTTAAAATGGAGAATTTTATGTTGTGAATTATATCCCAATTTTTTAAATTCATCATCATAAAAAATATATGCTGTCTATAGCCTCCTTTAGCAAACTCTTATTTTCTTCCCCTCTCCGATATCAGCTCTTGATGACACTAGGGTTCAAGGGCCTACCTGTATTTTAGGAAAACTAAATCAACAAAGGGCCAAATGTAGGTCTGTGGTCGAATTTAAACTATGATGGGACTTCTATGCTATTGAATATAGCAGAGATGTAGCAAAATCTCCCTTTTCTTTCACAAGAATGGAAAGAGGAAATGATGAGGAAGCTAAAGTAGCTAGGTACAGTAATGAAAACATCAGTGGAATATTTTCATTTAGCTAAGCCAAAGAAATGCAGGGTCCCCACATAAATACATGTTCCTAGCTTTACTTGAAACTTCCCTATGAAATGTTACAAGTTAAGATAAACAATAATTTGACTAATCTATATGTGTAATTAAAAATTTCTTATGATATGCAATCAATGACAGCCTTTCTCTTCAGCCTCAATATCTGTGTAACTCTTTAAATAATGCTTTCCATTTGAAAATATTCAATTCATCATTATCTATGAACAAATTGATACCCCAAAGCCACTCCCTGCTGTCATCATTCCTACTGTGGCAAACAACCCTTCTCCAGGTATCATGCTCAAGACTCTACAGATTATCTCATTTCACGCTACACCAACCCCAAGGGAAGATACCATTAATATCCCCATTTTATACCAGGGGGAAACTGGGGCTTAAAGATAATTCAGTCACTTGTCCCAAGTCACATCTCTAGTAAGTGACAAAGTCAGGATTCAAAGCCCCATCAATCCACCTAGAATGAGAAATCCCTGACTCCAGAGCTCTGCTGTGTGCCTTGCTATTGACCTTCAAGACATGGCTCACCCCATGGCTTCCCGTGCTTGTCAGGGAAGCACTCTGCTCGATACTGCAGATATCTTAAACACAGATCATTCTTTCACACTTCCAAACTAACTACAAGTCAGGGTCTTCTTAATGAGAGATGACTCAGACTTCCAGTGGATTTCTCAATCTGGATGGAATTTCCACAGGGCTGGGCCAAAACCAGGGCATCCTTTGGGCAGTGATGGATAACAGCAAAGCTTAAATCAGCTTTTTACGTTAATGTGTTAATATCTTAATCTTCTCCTGGTAGTGAAGTTGGACTATTCTCACCATTCCCACTGAAAATAGATGAGGGGATGTTACGTATATCATTCTTCAATAAGAAGTTTTTAGAAATAGGTAATAGGGCAACTGAAGCCAAGAGATCAATGGTCTGGACATCCCGAGAGTAAGTAAGACAATTCTGCTTTAGATTTCAGAGTCATCACTGGTACTAAGTTTTCCTACCTCACATTTGAGTCCTTCTGTTGGTCATCCAGAATATACTCATCTCTCTCAATGTGTCTGCACAGATCAGGGGAAAAGGGAGGGGCAGGGAGGATGAAAAGATAAAAGCTATTATTGAGCACTTCCTACATGCCAGACACTACATTAAGCATACCTGATCTCAGTGAATCTTCCCAATAACCCCAGAGATTATTATGCACATTTCACAGATGAGAACACTGAGGCTTGGAGAGGTTGAGTAACTTGTGTAAAGATAAACAGTGGGAGGGTTAGAATTCAAGCTCATATTCTGGCTGACTCCTAAATCCATCCTCTTTCATAACACAGTGCTGTCTTCAACAGTAACCACAGCTGTGTTGTGGGTGTCTATCAGCAAACTTATACATTTCACCTTTAAAAAAGATGTTTGGTTCTTTCATGAAAACAAGACCAAGACAAATGGGCTGAGGCAGTCAGTATTTTAGAATTAAATGGGACTTTAGAGACCAAGTCCATCCTCCTTATCTGACAGATAAGGCATCTTAATGCCCAGGGAGCTTAGGTGATTTGCCTGAGGTCACACAGCTAATAAAAGCCTCCACCAGACTAATACAGAAAGCTCCAGACTAAAATTACTGCCTTCATCTTTCCTTTTAGAAGGTTGCACTGCCTTTGTTTCCTCTTCATTTCATGGGAAACCAAGTGCATTTCCGACTCTAGGCTTTTGTTGTTATTAGGCACTAACTGTTCAATAAAACAAGTGACAAAAAATGCTAGGTTCTTTTCGCCAAGATTATGAAAACAACTATAAAACATCGACGTGTAATGTCTTCAAAAGAGTCGGACACCTAATGAAATTGCTTCTCAAGTAAACTTACGCAGTTATCATTGGAGATCTGCTTAAAACGAGAAAAAAAGTGTATTTGCCTAGGATAAATATCACATGGAATAAATAAAGAACAGTCAAAAGTAGGCTCCACTTCTGCAGAAATTGCACAGCCCGGGAAAAACTCACAGCCCTCTCTTCTGTCTCCTAAGAGTCCTGGTGTAGAAGCTACAGAAGACAGCCTAGCATAAACTCTTTCTTTCGTTTACCGAGCATTTATAGAATGTCTAGGGCGTGGCTGGCATTTTTATTAAAAAGGGATGAAAAAGACCTGGTCCTTGTCCTCGAAGGACTTACTGATTCTTGAGAGGGAAAGAGCCCAGCAGTCCGGAGTTGTAAACCTAAGAAGCTCCAAGTCCAGGCCCTCTGGGTCCTGCCCTCTGGTCCCTACCCAGTCGTCTGGGTACTGAGACAGTGGTCTTTGGCTAGGATGCTCCAGGAAGATCTTCCTCCAGGTGGGCGCAGAAGCCCGGCCCAGGGGGCTGGAGGTGTGTCCCCAGAGACGACACGAACTGCCACAGAACAGCCTCAAACTAACTCGGGGTCCCCATAACCCTCACTGCAGCCCCCTATACCTTTCCTCTCAACACCTCCCCGCCCAAATCTTTCTCCTCCAAAACCCCACACCCGGTGGTTACCTCAGGGGTCTCCCGTGATCCAGACTGCACACCCAAGACCCCTGGGGCAGCTTCGGATCTCAAAGGCAGAAAGAGGCCCAGGCAGACCGCGGGGTCAGAGCAAAAACTGTTGGAATACGTCGGACTCTAAGACCCAGGGAGGGGAAACAAAGAGCACAGGGGGGAACAAGAGGGAAACCAGCCCCAGCGAGACGGTGTTTACAACTGCCACTTCCGGAGACTCGACTTCCCTCGAAGACCTCCGCAGACTTTCGCTGGCCCCGGCCCCGCCCGGGCCCGGGGAGCCCCTTTCCTCCCGCCTCCGGCAGCCGGCAGCTCCAGGATACGCACTCGGAGAACGCCGGGCTCCGATTGGAAGATCCGGGCCCGCGAAGCTGCGCGGCTTCGCTGGAAGGCGACCGGCGCATGCGCTGTTGCTGGGGAGCGGCGCGCTCGCGACCGCGCGCGGTCCCGCGCCTGGCGCGGGCCCCCCCCCCTTCTCCCCCCGCCTGAGGACCCCTCGGCCCACGTTCCAGTGTGCTGGTCTCAGTGTGAGGTGCCCGGGTCACCGTCCCAGAATCCCCAGAGAGACGACTGAAAAGGCAGGTTTCTAAGCTCTAGCTCCTTTTCTCCGCCTACTGAATAAAAATCTTAAGAGGTCGGATCCCAGATGCTGTATTTTTAAGCTGGCTCCCCTGCTGATCCGTAGGGTCAGTACAGCCCCGCGGGGTCCGTGGTCTGGTGCCAGAACCGGGGAAAATTCTCTGGGCTCGCTTCTGCACCAGTGGTTGGTTTCCCGCTGTTTACACCGCTCGCCGCCTGCCGGACGCTTCTAGTCCCCTCCTCCCATCCCCATTGTATCCCAGCTGGTGGTTGTAAACGGGGACGGAAAATGCGGGCCAGCTCGCTGGTGCTGCTGCAGCGCCTTTCGTTATAAATATTACGTAACGAGGTACCTCGCGAAAAAGTCCTCAGAGCCTTAGCAAGTGCTCCAGCTCCCTTTCCTACCCTCCTCCTCTTCCCCACCCCCGACACACACACATACACACACGCACCCCACACACGCTTTCCTCGTTGATAATTTATACTTTGGTTTCTCCTGGTAGCCGCTGCTGCCTCAGGGAGATTGGAAAACCAAATCCTCTTTTGTTCCTTGGCTTTTGAAAGCCTGTTCCCCAAAGAACAATGCAAATTGGCGGGATTTTGACTCAGGATTTCGTCTTCAGCACCACCACCTCCTCCTCCCGAAAAGGTGTTTAATACAAAAAGAACCTTTTATGCTAAATAGTGCCTTGTGGCTTGTAATCAACCTGAAACCAGGTGTAGCGGCCGTCTTTTCCCTGTCTCCCTGAGATTAAAACCTCCTTGATTCCTGTGACATTGAAACTCTGAAACTTTAATTGGCTTGAGTTTAGTCATTTAGATTAGGAAAGGAGGCACATCCCGCTTCCTAACAGTTTAGCCAGAAAGAGGATAATTTCTTCAAAGAAAAGAGTTTATGGAAAGGAGAAAAGAGCCCACTCTAACATTTAGAAACGAAATGGACAATTACAACAGACTAATGATATTAGGGCTTTTTTTACTTTACAAGTTTTAAATAATATAAATTTTTTATTTGTGTTTTAGCAAAATCACAAAATTGAATATTGTACAGCAAGAAATGCCAAATGTACTATACTGCACACTTTTTTAAAATGAAAAAAATGGATGCAACATGAAGACTTGCAATCTTCATGTATTTGTTCATTCAGCATTTATTGAATACAGACTATATACCCAGCCCAGAACTAGATGGTAGAAATGCAGGATATATGATATAGGTACAGTGGGATTCAGAAAAGGGAAGTATAATATCAACCCTGAACAACCAGAAAGGCTTTATAGAGAACTTTGAGTTCAGTTTGGGAAGGTAGTCATAGATTCACCAAGTTAAAAGGAATTGGAAGACATGGAAGCTGCAAACAGGACAGGAAACAGCAAGAGGCATTTGGAAAACTGAACAAAGCTCTGTGTGCGGTCTTGGGGTAGCGGATGTGGGGAGTAAGATGTCAGGCTGGAGAAGTAAGCAGAACCCAGATCACAGAGGGCCGTCTAGGTCATACGTAGTTTACCAAGCAACAGAGCTAAATGAAGGATGTTGAGCAGAAAAGTTTTAATAATTAAACAATAAATCAGACTGTTATCAAATACTTGGAGGTTTTCTGTGTTTTTCTAGTAGTTACAAGGTCAATTCTTTGTTGTCTCTTGTTTGCCTAACATGCTACTACTTAGGAAAGCTGTACAGAAAGATGCTGTCTAGCCCACTTTTCTTTTAGCCTCGAGTCACAATTCTCATCTCATTCTTTCTCTTGAGATACTATTCGATCCATCACCCCCACTCTTCCAAAACAGCTTTCACAGTCAATAATGACCTCATTACCAAATCCCAGGCTCCTTGGGTTCGCTGACACTTTGATCACCCTCAGATTTCTCTCCAGCATAGGTGAGACTCAGGGTTTAGGCACCTCTCTGACCTTTTTGCTGCTGCTCAGGAAACCATTATCACCTTGCCCCTTAAGGGTATACTTTCTCAGTTTTGCCCTCAACCTTCACCATTTACCATAGTACCTTTCTTGGTGATGTCATCCATTCCTGCAAGTGTGAACTCTGGGTCCTCAACTTTCAATTCTTTATGTCCACCTCACATACCATAATATCATAAGCTGAGCTCTGACCTTGACTTTTTAACTCTCATTTGAACAGTGTCATTTTAATGTCTGTCAGTATTGAGTTCAATATATCTAAAACTTAATGATCTTTCTCAGCTTCTCACTGGAGCCCCACAAACTGCTCTACCTATTTATAAAACTTATAATCTCAGACAACCGAACAAAAAAAACTTAGAGAATCTTTCTTCTCTCTCAGGCTCTCAATTCCTTCATCTGAGAATTACTAAATCCTACTTACTTTGTCTCCTGTGGTCTTTCTATGCCTCCCACTAATCATCTTCATTTATTTGTTTCCTTATTGTTTCATATCCAGACACCTGTAATCAGGACCTTTGCTGTGGCTGACGCAAGTCACCCACCTCCTCCTTCTGTGCAAATTCTCAACATTTTTACAAGTTGACAACTAACATCTAGGGCATTTTTAAACCGGGAAGTATGAGAGGAGAAGATCAAAAAATAGAAAAAAATCAAAAGCAGGCCTAAGGGCACATATGCACCTTTCTGGCACTAAGGGAGTGTTAGGAGCTGATTGTGTACATGTGAGCCACAGGGTTTTTTAACACCAGATGAGCCACATCCTTTTGACCCTAGTAACCTCTCCCAGAAGGTTCAAACACCAGGTGCTTGATTATTACGCTGCTTTGGTATCAATTGTTACAACTGCGAGCCCTGCCATAATTGTTGCTGTTGGTGGCTCTGGTTCTTTGCTCCTTCAATCCCCATACTATGTGCTATAACGGAAATGATCCTTCTGAAGCATAACTCTGATTACGTTACCCTTCATTAATTCTTTTAATGGCTCCTCAGTCCTTACTGGATAAAACCCATACTTTTCCTCCATCCATCAAGGGCCCTTATTCTTGTCCCTACCTGCCTTTCCAGCCTTACCTTCTCTTATCTCACAATAAATCTTCCCTCTCATTCACATCAGCAACAGAAAACACAAATAAATGTAATAAGAGGTAGATATGGACTTATATTAAAAGTTTTAAGATATATAGGCTAATATAAAAGATAACATTATTTATTAAACATATGTGCCAAGCACTATGCTAAGTGGTTTCACATGTATTCTAATTTTTTTCAAAAAAGCATACGTCTTTATCCTTTGTTCCAATAATAAATACATGGTCACTTAAGTCAGGGCAATTTTAAAAGTAAAATTCTCCCCCAAGTCCTACCTTCCCAGTCTAGATTTTAAAACTGTTAGGAATGTATTATATTTCTAATATAACATTTTGATGCATAAATAAATACGTTTTAAAGAAGGCACATTTATTCATTTATTTCTATATTTACGCACGTGTGCATACACACAATCGTAGCAGACACTGCTTTTCCATTTCCTACACCATCCTTGCTGAAAACCTTAATTTGTTTGCAGCAGTAATAGGTAGAACTTAAGGAGATCAATGGTCTGATCTATCCTGTTTCCTCCTGCTCGCTACTGGCTCTTCAAAGCTCCCTGGTAGCTAGGGTTGGCTGTGTTACCAGTTCTGAACAATGAAATGTAAGGGCACGCCTACGGAGGTGAGAATAAAAAGAGCCTTGATGCTCCATGACACTCCTTAGTTCCTGATCCATTCCTGGACTTCCTTCTGACCAAAACAATTAATGGTCTTAGAATTCAAGTCTGTGCTAGTCATGTTTTCTGTTATTTGAAGCCAGTGGTGTGCTGATTTCCTTGATGTATACTAAATACTGCCACTGTGGCTAATTTCAAGCAACCAACATGCAGTCTCTTCACTGCAGAGTTCAGAAGAAATATGTACATTTGGCTCTCAAGAGTCCTGTGGGAGCCAGCTCCAGCACATCACTGCTATTGATAGGTAGGTAGGTAGGTAGGTAGATAGATTTTTTTTTTAACTTAACAATACAGCTTTAATACATTTCTATGTTAATATGAAAAAATATACCTTTTTATGGATTACCTTTATTGTAATCCATTTTATGAATGCCCATAATTTATCCCATCAGTTAGGTTGTTTCTGCTTTGTTTCTTTACTTAAAAAATAAAAATAAAACACTGTCTCCAAAGGTATACTTTGGATATTTGTCTTTTTTTTTGACCGCGCCGTGCGGCATGTGGGATCTTAGTTCCCCAACCAGGGATCACACCCACGCCCCCTGCAGTGGAAGCATGGAGTCTTAACCACTGGACCACCAGGGAAGTCCCACATATTTGTCTTTTTAAAGTCATAGTATAAATACCTAGAATAGGAATTGATGGATAAAAGGATAAGCATTGAAAACCAAAACCGATATAATTACCTTTCCCTATGTTAAATACAGTAAGTCCCTTACATGCGAACTTTTGAACCTTCAAGTTTCAAACTTTAAAAGATGCAAACATGCATCTGGTTCCAACAAGGAACCAGAACCTGTGCCATCAATGTCAGGTGTGAGTGAAACTGCAGCTTGCCCTCCATCTCCTATTGCTGACGATCCTTCAGCTCTACCATCTCCCACCTCGTCTCCCTCCTCCAGTCAGTAACTCTTCTTGCCTGTTCACTCGATGCCAGCCCTTGTATGCCAGCTGTTGTACTGTACTACTGTACTTTTCAAGGTACTGTACTGTATGATTAAAAATGTTTTCTTTATTTTTTGTGTTTTTTTATGTATTATTTGTGTGAAAAGTATTATGAACCTATTACAGTACAGTACTATATAGCTGATTGTGTTAGTTGGGTACCTAGGCTAACTTTGTTGAACTTACAAATTGGGCTTACGAATGTGCTCTTGGAATGGAACTCATTCATGTGTAGAGGACTTACTATAATAGTGGGACTAGACATACTTTCCTGTACTTTTGTTAGACAATTCTGGGACCAAACAAAAATAACGTTGTTGCTTGCTCCAGTTGACACATTTTCCTGGAAGATAAGGCTGTGAACTTACTAAACAGATTGCTTATGAAGGCTAACAGTTTATTTACCAAGAAATTATTCAAAACCATTGCCTTGCTGTGCCCACCAATCTAAGGCTGTTGTATCATAAACTCTGCCTGATCCCAAACATTTCCCTGACTTGCTTCTCTCCCTAAAAATATTCAGCCCAAGCCCTAAAACCCTATAAATAACTGGCCCTAATTTTTCATTTTGAGTCACTACTAAGGCTCAGTCAAGGTAGTGTTCTTCCTTACTACAGTAAATCTAATAAACTTAACAGTTTTTATGATGAGCTTTTAAGGAGTCAACATTTGATAGCTGTACTTTAATTTTTTATACATAGTACCAGGTTACTTTTCAGAAAGAGTATCAATTTAAAGAAATATCAACATTGTATGAGAGTATCTACTTCTTTCTGCCCTTGCCAGCAGTAGATATTTTTGCGGTATTGAAACGTTTCCAATCTGATAAGCAAAAAGTGATATGCCATTGTTCTAATGTTCTTTTAATTTGCATTTATCTGATTACTCATGAAGTTTAGTAACATCCAGAAATGCCACTTTTATCTTATGTAACTAGATGCATTAAATCACTAATACAGCACTACTGCCATCAGAATTTAGAAAGTTTGTACCAAGTCTAAGAATTTAATTCATAACCTTATAATGAATAATTATAAAGCTGCAGCCAAGTCATCGTAGATAAGGTAGCATCCTTTAAAGAAATATAAATTTAAATTAAATATTTAATTTAAACATTGAGCCTATTTATTATTATTCCTGGACAATCTAAAAAGCACAATTTGAAAGTAGAAGTGTTAAGGAGTGGGAGTGAGGGCAATAATGAAAGAAAGGAACCAAAATCAGTTTGTATAACAATGTGAAGTTAATTATTCCAATATGACTAGTGGTGTTCTTGCAAATTATGGGCAATAGGAATGTGTTTTTCTTCTGCTTGTAAATTTAAACTAGCATTCTCCAATATTTATCCTTAAGTGATATGAATGATATCTATTTCTAGTCCCATATTTACTCACTCAGTAGACTTCCAAAAAAAATAAAGAAGCTATGTGCATTTCTCTCTAGTGGGAAGGTCTGAAAGAGGTCCAGATTTCTTAACCTGCGTGGGACTGCTAGACGGGATTTAATCTCCCAAAGTTCACCCTAGATTTGCCTGTTGAAGCTGTGAGTTTTTGTTCTAGGTGAAATAACGCATATCTAGAGAACTGTACTTGTGGGGAGGAAAATGTCTCCTACAGCGAGACTATCCTCCTTGGTTAGAAGTTAGGATTTCCCAAAAGGAAAAAGGAAGCACTCTGGCCTCAATCTGAAGACTGAGGAGAGGAGAACTGAGGGAGTACATAGTGGACCTCTAAGTTTATAACTTAGTGGGCATCTTTGTCTCCAGCTTTGTAAAAAGGCACATTTAATGTATAGTCTTAAATGTTATAACTCTCACTAGAGAACAGCTTTATAGTTGGAGTTGTAGATGGAAGGAAGGTCCAATTCATGAAGGGAAGCTAGGCCTACCCCCATATTACCCTCTTCTTGCCTTCTGTAGAAGCCCTTGTAGAGATGTCCGCATTGATGAAGGAGGAAAGTGCAGTTAATGAGTTCCAGGTTGTGAGCAACTCAAAGGAACACAGAAGCGTTGAGGGGCTCACTGGCAGAGAAGCAGTGGCCAACTCAGAAGCAACTGTGAGACAAACCCCTCCCCTTTTAAAAAAATATACTTGAGAAGGATGACTCTTTAAGAGGACTGAAAGTTTGGGAGCTATCTATCTATACATATACTTATAGATAGATATGCTTATAGATAGATATACAGATATGTATACACACATATATCTATATGTCTGCATTTTCTATTCTGATCAATGTGTCTATCTGTCTATGTTCCAATATCACCATGTTTTAATTATTATACCTTTGTAGTACATTTTTAATTTCTAGGCCATCTCATTTTTCAAAATTTTCTATGCATTTAATTAATTAAGATTTGTTAACAAATATTTACTGAACGCTTACTATTTGCTAGATGTTGTAGGTTATGAAAATATAAAAGCAAACAATACACACAAAAATCTCTGCTTTCATGGAGCTTACATTTTAGTGAGGGGACACAGGGGAAACCAACATAATCCCTATCAATGAGTTACACCCTCATGAGACCAAGCATGCTTTCTTGTCCCTATGTTGAATAATACTGACACCAAGCAAAAATAATCTATTTGCTCCAGAAAATACCTATTCCTGGAAGATAATGCTGTGAACTAAAAAGTTTATTTATCAAGACCAAAAGCTTTCTCATTAAGACTTGCCTCAAGACCTTCCTCCACACTCTGCCCAACAATTCAACCATCCCAAGGCATTCCTTGCTAGCAAAACCCTTTAAAACCTCCCTAAAGAAGAGCCTTCCCTAATTTCCTCATTGTGAGTTACTTTGGAGGTGAGTTTAGGTAAGATAAGAAGGAAAGCTAGACACTCAGAGCTTTTAGCATGAGTTCAAAAGTCTTTTTTTAAAATGTTTTATATGTAAATATACAAGTTTACTTATAATTTTTAAAAGTCTGTGAAATATTACTGATAAATAGATGATTCTTTGGATATATTAGTTGTAACACCTTTAGCTTAAAACTTTGTCTTCTCTCTGACCTTCTCACAATAAAAGTGTTAGCTAAATATATATGTATTGCATATTTTTTTAATACATGCCTTGGGTTTAGTTTCTCATGATTTAAACCTTTTAAATTTCTACTTTAATTCTATGGTCCCAGTAAATTATTATTTCCATGGATGGTTTAAGATTACAAACATAAGGGAATTCCCTGGGGGTCCAGTGGTTAGGACTGCGCACTTTCGCTACTGTGGGCCCCGGGGGTAGGTCCCTGGTCTGGGAACTAGGATCCTGCAGGCTGCGCCATGCAGCCAAAAAAGAAAAAAGATTACAAACATAAAACTGTATTTGGCTAAATGAAATTGCAGTAATTTCTTTTTCTTTTTCTTTTTTTGTTTTGGCTGTGCTGGGTCTTTGTTGCTGCGCACAGGGCTTTCTCTAGTTGCAGTGAGTGTGGGCTACTCTTCGTTGTGGTGCACGGGCTTCTCATTGCGGTGGCTTCTCTTGTTGTACAGCATGGGCTGTAGGCACACAGGCTTCAGTAGTTGCAGCATGCGGGCCCCAGAGCACGCAGGCTTCCGTAGTTGCAGTGCGTGGGCTCATTAGTTGCAACACGTGGGCTCTAGCATGCATAGGCTTTAGTAGTTGTGGTGCACGGGCTCAGTAGTTGTGGCTCGGGGGCTCTCAAGCGCAGGCTCAGTAGTTGCGGCACACAGGCTTAGGTGCTCTGTGGCATGTGGGATCTTCCCAGACCAGGAATCGAACTTGTGTCCCCTGCTTTGGCAGGAAGATTCCCAACCATTGCGCCACCAGGGAAATTCCAGTAATGGATATTTTTAAAGGATATAATCTTATGGTTTCTTACAATACTGTGCGTGATAAGGATTCAATGAGTTAACACAAATTGTAATTTCCAGATTTTTTAGTCAATCTTAAGACCTTAAATTTATATTAAAATAAGTTTGTTAACAAACATACTGTGGTTACTCAAATAATTTTTATGTAAAAAAAGACCACTAAAGATAATTTTAAACTACTCTTGATCCTACTTTTTATATATGGAATGGCTATAGAATAGCAATAGAAAGATGTGCAAATGTTTTTAAATTATTATATACACACATATATAATTCTGCCTACTTAAAATGTATTAAAGTAGTATAATCTATATATCTATACCTATATCCATGCTCAGTGGAAAAAATTAGCAAGATAGTTCTTGGTTTCCTACCTTCTAATTTCTCTTATGTTTTAAAAATCCAAAATTTGTAATAATGAGAATCATTAAGTAGAAAGAGGAATATGCAATCAAAACCGTAAATATGGCATGCCTGTTTGTTGTTTAAGGGTATTGTTGCAGTATATAAAGATGTTATATTCAACAACATATATACATTGCTCTGTTAATGCTAAATATATTTTAAAGTTATATTTTAAAGCTAGTTAAAACCATTAATTTAATCATCTATTAGTGTACAGTAAGTCCCCTACATATGAACCTTAAAGTTGCGAACTTTCAAAGATGCGAACACGCATTCCATCAACATCAGGCGTGAGTGAAATTGCAGATTGCGCTCCATCTCCTATTGCTGATGATCCTTCAGCTCTACCATCTCCCACCTCCCGTCCCTCCTCCATTCAGTAACTCTTCTTGCCTGTTCACTTGATGCCAGCCCCCGTATGCCAGCTGTTGTACTGTACTACTGTACTTTTCAAGGTACTGTACTGTATCAAAAATGTTTTCTTTATTTCTTGTGTTTGCTTGTTTTCTATGTATTATTTGTGTGAAAAGTATTATAAACGTATTACAATACAGTACTCTATAGCCGACTGTGTTTTTGGGTACCTAGGCTAACTTTGTTGGGACTTAGGAACAAATGGGACTTACGAAAGCACTCTCGGAGCAGAACTCGTTCGTGTGTAGGAGACTTACTGTATTTATATATTTGTATGTCTAAGTGCATGCATAAAAAGGTATACAAAGATAAATTCAAAAAGTTTATTTAAAATAAGAAAAATAATAAAAGACAAAGTTGAGAGCCTATGTATTCTTTAGTGTTAATTATAATATGGATGGAAAACAAAAAGTAATTAGAATCTGATTTTTTTTTTCCCTGTAAAGTAACCTGATTATTTTGGCTCAGATAAATAAAAGTTCTTTTTTATTCCCAAAATAGTCTAATTCTCTAGACTTTTGGCATATTTCTGAATCATTTTGACAAGAAGTTAAAAAAGAAGTTAAGTTCAGGAATTCCCTGGCAGTCCAGTGGTTAGGGCTCCACACTTTCACTGCCAAGGGCACGGGTTCAATCCCGCGGGGAGCTAAGATCCCACAAGTTGCGTGGTGCGGCCAAAAAGAAAAGTTAAGTTTCTACTAACATTATTACATATTGTTGTGTATTTCCTATTTATTACCTGTAACTATTTCTTGACTCTGAATAAGATAACTCATGTTTGTATCTTATCTCCTCTGACAACTCTTCTTGATTTTTTCTGTCCCAAATTCAGAATAGTCAGACTGTTAAGCTTTCTTGTAAATCAAAACTTTCTTCAAGTTTACTGGAATAGCCACCAGCACAGCCAAAGACTTATAAAAGAAAAATAGTAAAAATAATTAGGCTTGTTTGACATTCTCCAAATTTTAATCAACTTAAAACTGTTGTGAGAACTCTTTATCAAATTTAGGATAAAAACAAAATTATAAAAAATTTTCAGTAACCAAGAACTTCTTATGCACCAGTCATCAATTTGATATCATTGCTCTGCTCCAAATCTACACTTTTTTGCCCTGATTCATGATACCAGTGCTGGTCCCCACAATCATATCTCTGTGGCCAGCAAATGAAATGTTATGGTTGTTCAGTGGAGTGACACTGCATGGCCACAGCTGCAGGAAGACATTTTTCCTTTAGGCTGTAGATCTCCATTATCATTCTCCAACAGAGGAGCTCCAGCTTTATTCTCAGGCTATTCTTTCTCTTCTTGACGCTACTTTAGATCAGGTCCAGCCAACTTACATCCTCTGGCAGCAGCTGGCCACTTCTACTGACTGATTCAGGCTGCCCATACTCTCCAGCAATGGTGAACCAATTCTACAGACCACTCTAGTGAGTTTCTTCACTCCTGGCAGCCTGAGTGGCTGTGTATGTGGTAGGTATGTCCTCTTTGAAGAGGTCTGAACCTCAGCCTTGGGGGAGTGTTTGGTGAGAGGAGGATCTTCGCCTAGTCTCCAGTTCTTTTATTGCTTATTTCTCCTCAACCTAGAGGTAGGAGCTGCTTTTTTGCACCTGCTATTCTAGATCCCTTAGAGTCTTCTTTTATCCCTATCTCCTATTAGTTAATAATTATTTTTATTAAATTTTCCCTGTTCAAAAAACAGATGTAGTTTCTGTCTCTTGTCTGGTCCCTGACTGACATATCTTAGAAATATACTTTTGATCATGTCCAAAGACTGGTACAATAAGCATCTCCAAAAAGTTTTTATTTCTAGGCTATTAAGTTCCAATGTCTCTGTCAATCAGGGACCATGATAATACACTTTGTGATACAAATCAAAAAGCCTTGGAGTCTCCTTTCTTTTCATAATATGCTTCAGTCACTGTAAAAAACAGACACTACAGCAAAAGTCTAGAATGTTGATCCTTAGAACCACTTCTTTTAAGCAGAGAGATTTAAGTCATTTAAATTACTGGAAAACTGTACTGACCCAAAATGACAAGATCAGGAGGAGACAACGTCCACCTAGGACTCTCAGATCAAGAAGATGACTGCATGAAGTAGATAGTTTCCAACCAAGACTTGTGAAATAAGCTCTAAAGTCACATGGAGTTGTAGACTGCCATGTGTCAATAAGCATGATTTTGCACTTTATTTGCCAAGCTATTTTCTTTCCTCTTGGTTGCCTTAAGGTTTTGGATTATTAACTATGATATTTACAAGATCTTTAAACTTAACAATGCTTTTTGCATCCCTAGTCACTCCTTGGTAAAAGTCTAATGCTTGGCTACAATTTTGTTGTGATTTGGCTAAAACACAAAATCAAATAAACTCTTGAGTTTATATTCTCTTTCCTTGGGGTGACATTCATTTTCCTTTTATATTAGTTCCTATAATAAATCAGTTGATTTCCTGGGTAACTGGATTCAACCACTAACTGACTTTTTTTCAGTGTAACACAGCAGGTCAGACAACCAGAAATGCCCTATCATGTTCCCCCTCTAAAGAAAAAACACTTGGGGACTGTGTAATAAATCATTTGACTGGCCTTTGTCCCTAGTTTTTAGGAGATAATCTCTAAACCCTTAAAACTTACTGGGTGATAGGGGAGTCTTTGTTATTCGTGGTGGACTCCTCAGACCAAACCAGACAGTTTATGCTAATGAGGTGACTCAGATGGGGGCCAGACCAGAAAGACAAACCATGTGATTAGAGGGTTGGGAATGTGAGCCATGTGATATCAGCGTGACCTCTGGGGAAGAAAGAGAGCCTGAAGTTTAAGTTCAACCAGATGCATAATGATTAAATCAATCGTGCCTAAGTAATGAAACTTCAATAAAAACTCTGGACACTAAAGCTCAGGTGAGCTTCCCTGGTTGGCAATACTCACTGAGTATTTTCACACTTTGATGCTGGAAAGGTAACACATCCCTGAGGATGATATGAACTTCATGTTTGAAACTCTCCCTGACTTCATCCTATGTATCTCTTATTTTGGCTGGTTCTAATTTGTAGCCTTTTGCTATAATAAAACTGTAACCATAAGTGTAGCACTTTTACTAAATTCTGTGAGTCTTTTTAGTGAGTTATCAAACCTGAGGGTGGTCATGGGAAACCCTGAATTTGCAGGCAACTGGTCAAAAGTGAGGGTCACCCTGGGGACCCCCACAATTATGGCTAGTATCTGAAGTGAGAGCAGTTTTATGGAGGACTCTATTCTCAGAATTTTCAGCTTGACAAACTTATTATAGGAAACTTTTGTAGGAGCTAGCCTTTGTAACCAATAGAAATAGAGCTTGGAAAGGGTTTAAAAACAGATGGAGCATATTCAAAGACTATATCACTTTTATTGATCTTATAAGAAAAGAACACTAGTGCACTTAACCCCAAGCTCTTTCCCTTGAACCAACTAATGATCTCTTTATTACAAATATAATTTCCTGACACCAACAATACTTATATAATGTTGAAAAACATTACCATACCATTTGACAACTCCATAGAGATATTATCACAAAAAATATACCATTGGTTGTCTTCTTGCTACTGGTATTAAATTTGTGGCACAAAAACTGACTGCTACTAGCAGATTGAATAGAGATAAGTTATCTTGGTTAATTGATGCCTGCTTTCAAGATAGATTCCAATATCACCCAGGTTTCATTTTAGCCCACAAAATTCCCTTCACAGAAAAAAAAAAATCTTTAAACAATTTATTCAACAAAGGAAAACTTGGATTTGATTTGAGTTCAAAAACTTTAAAAACTGAAGATTTGGGGGACTGCCTTCTATACCCAAGGCTTTTCATTTTATGCTTTCCAAGAGGCCTGAAAAGTAGGAGTAATCCTACATGCTTATGGTTCAGAAAATAGTAAAACTAGATAAGATGTCTAAGACTATGGAACTCCTCACCTAAAATTTCATGAGGTTGGACAAACAATGGTCCAAAACAGTCATTAGATGTATTGGCTTCTTGAAGGAGAGCATGTGCTAAGGGAAATAATGTTGTACTTAGATTTCTGCAGATTTCTCTGGGATCTTTAATATTACTAAAAAGATCTGGAAAAAACAGATATCATGAGACTAAATAATCTGGCTAATACCCAAATCTCTGGTTCGTTCTGAGAGCTCTTCATATTTGAAATGGAAACTATTCTATTAATTTAATCTTTATCCAAATTAAGTTAGCATTTGTTTGGGTCACCCTGCTCAAATGCAAAACTCAAGAATCTTAAAGCAGTTGAGCAGTCACTCTGCCTACTGATGATCTTCTACCAAAAACAAACAAACAAACAAAACAAAACAAGAAAAGTTGACACTTGTAGAAGTTGGAACAACTAATATCAGAAATTATACTCAACCACCGCGTATCAAACATGGTGTAGATCTGGTTTGATTATGTCCCCAAATGATAATACTCCTCCACATTAGCCTAGAGAATGATAAAAGAGGGGACTGGGAATTTAAACCAACATAATTCTCAAGTCCCTGTGTTAAATAATAACAAAGCAAAAATATTGGCTTCTGGTTGGGGAATATAACGTGAACTAACTAGTTTGTTTATCAAAACTGCTAGCTCATCAAGACTTGCTTCAAAATTCTTGCTTCACTGAGTCCACTGATCCAAAGCTATTATATCATAAACTCTGCTCATCCTCAACCAGTTCCCCAGCTTGCAAGACCTGCCTTTAAATCACCCAGCCCAGGTCCTAAATCTCTATAAATGCCTCTCCCTAATTTCCTCATTTTGAGGCACCCCTTTGACCCTGTCATGGTGATGCTTTCCCTTAAGCAAAAGTAAAATAAATTTAGCTTTTTTGATCAATGTGTTTTCTGTGTACATGTGTGTGTTTTCTGTTAGAAGGGGTCAACAGTTGATAAAAGCAATGAACAAGTAAGTAAAAAATATATAGCATGCCAGATGAGGATAAGTGCTGTGAAAAAATTAGCAAAGAAGTGGGGGAGGAAATGCATGTGGGTGGTGGCGGGTAGGTCGGGTGTTCTAATTTTAGATCAGGTAATCAGGGAAGGCCTCCCTAAGTGGATAACATTTGAGCAAAGACCTGTAGGCGTTGAGGGAGTAAGCATGCAGTTATTTAGAGAAAGAGCATTCCAGAAAGAGGGACTCGCAATTGCAAAGGGTGTGAGGCAGGAACTTGCCTGGCATGTTGAAGAAGTAACAAGGAGGCCAGTATGGCTAGAGAAGAGAGAGCAAATGGCAGAGAGATTGGATATGCGGAATAAAAGCTAATGGGAGGGAAATAGTTTGTATAGGGCCTTTTCTTTAAATGACATGGGCAACCATTCAGGTGAACTTTACAATCAGTTTATCAAAGAATTACTAGAAATGTTTAGATTATTGACATTTTTATGGTATTGAATCCTCCCATCCAAGAATATATCTCTCCATTTATTCTAGATTTTCTTTTATATCCTTCAGTAAACCATATACAGTTTTGCCCCATGAATCTTATAAATCTGTGTTAAATTTATTACTAGGCTTTTTAAAAATATATATTTATTTATTTTTTTATTTTGGCTGTGCCGGGTCCTAGTTGCTGCACGCTGGATCTTGTTGTGGCATGCGGGATGTTTAGTTGCAGGATGCAGGATCCTTTTTTTAGTTGCGGCATGCAGACTCTTAGTTGAGGCATGCGGGATCTAGTTCCCCGACCAGGGATCGAACCCAGGCCCCCTGCATTGGGAGCATGGAGTCTTACCCACTGGACCACCAGGGAAATCCCTATTACTAGGTTTTAAAGGTTTGTTTTTGTTTGTTTGCTTGTTTTTTATTGGAGTATAATTGCTTTACAATGTTGTGTTAGTCTCTGCTGTACAATGAAGTGAATCAGCTATAGGTATACCTATATCCCCTACCTGTTGGATCTCCCTCCCACCCCCCCATCCCACCCATCTAGGTCATCACAGAACACCAAGCTGAGCTTCCTGTACTTTACAGCATGTTCCCGCTAGCTATCTGTTTTACACATGGTAGTGTTTATATGTCAATCCTAATCTCCCAATTTGTCCCACCCTCTCCTTCCCCCTCCATATCCACAAGTCCATTCTCTACATCTGTGTCTCCATTCCTGCCCTGGAAATAGGTTAATCTGTACCATTTTTCTAGATTCCACATGTATGCATTAATATACGATAATTGTTTTTCTCTTTCTGGCTTATTTCACTCTGTATGACAGACTCTAGGTCCATCCACATCTCTACAAATGACCCAATTTCCTTCCTTTTTATGGCTGAGTAATATTCCATTGTATATATGTACCACATCTTCTTTACCCAGTCATCTGTTATTGAACACTTAGGTTGTTTCCATGTCCTGGAATTGTAAATAGTGCTGCAATGAACACTGGGGTACATGTGTCCTTTTGAGTTATTGTTTTCTCAGGGTATATGCCCAATAGTGGGATTGCTGGGTCATATGGTAGTTCTATTTTTAGTTTTTTAAGGAACCTCCATACTGTTCTCCACAGTGGCTGTATCAATTTACATTCCCACCAACAGTGCAGGAGGGTTCCCTTTTCTCCACACCCTCTCCAGCATTTATTGTTTGTAGATTTTTTGATCATGGCCATTCTGACCTGTGTGAGGTGATACCTCATTGTAGTTTTGATTTGCATTTCTCTAATAATTAGTGATGTTGAGCATCCTTTCATGTGCCCCTTGGCCATCTGTATGTGAAAGGTTTGTTCTTGTTTGGATTAGTTTTTTGCTTTGGGGGTTTTCCCTCCAGTACATTCTCTAACTGGACCACATCTCAGTTACTACTGTTACTCCAAACTCAACTACTATTCTGACCTCTATCAAGACAGGTTAGTTTTGCCTATTTTCACCTTTATATAATTACCAGGATATTTTTAAAAACTACTAATTTTTAATATATTCCTCTTAAAGACAGTTAAGACAGTTCAGAATTAATTCTAACATCCATTTAGTACATTTTCTTGGAATATTTTGGTAATAGTTATAGTGTCTCCAAATAGTGACAATTTTTTCTCTTCAGTCTTGGTAGTTATAACTTACTTCTGTTACCTAGCTTACTGCAGTGGATAGAATTCTCAGGACAATTTGAATAAATCAGGCCATTAATGTGAAATAATTCTCACATTTAATCCCTTTAAATATAATTCTGACTAATTAGATTAGAAATTGTTTTTATATTAAGAAAGTATCTTTCTCTCACTAATTTCCTTTTTTTTTAACCAAAAGCCTATTTTTGCATCTGTAGTGACCACTATTAAGTGGTATATTGAACAAGAAAACCAGTGGGATGTAATCAAAATGCACCTATACGTTGTTTCCCATGGTCCCTTTAACATATATTCAAGGGGCAAGGTTTATTGCACCCCCTTGGATGAAACTCGAGTTTGACTATTTTTTTTTTTTGGCTGCAGTGCAGCTTGCAGGATCTTAGTTCCCGGACCAGGGATTGAACCCGGGCCCTCAGCAGTGAAAGTGCACAATGACTGCCAGAGAATTCCCAAGTTTGACTATCCTGATTACTCTTAGGTGATTGGAAGTCCAGACATCATTGTAGGAGGCAAAATGTATTTTTAATTCACTAATTAGAATGTCTTGTCCAATATATGAATCGAAATATATTAACGCTTCAATCTGCATTCAAAGGTAAGATTTCTCCACCCACACACTTTTAGGTGGACCTGGTTTCAGCTGGGATGCCTGTTTTTATGGAAGGAAATATAGTCAATCTCTTCTCTCTTTTCCACTCACTCCCTTGGAGGAGGAAGTGAAAGGGAAACAGACAACTTATACTTAACTTCTACTATTGTAAGATGACCTCATACTCTCTGAGCCTAGAAAATTTGCTTGTGAGTAAATTTTAAAATAAAATATCACAAACATATAGAGAGGAGCATACATGACACAGCTCAATGAAATTTTGCAAAATGAGCTTATCCATATATCTAGGACCCAAATCAAGAAACAGGCTATTGCCGGACTCCAGAATTCTCCCTTGTACCACCTTTTAGCCACCATGCTTACTCTAAATTCAACCACTATGCTGACCTCTATTAATATGGGTTAGTTTTGCCTATTTTTTTGACTTCTCTGTAAATGGAATTATAGAGAATGTAATATTTTGTATCTCGTTTCTTTCACTCAACATCTGTGAGATTCATTCATATCATTGAATGATTCAGTAAGTCATTCTTTCACTTACTACTGGATAATATTCCATTGTCTGAATATACCACATTTAGTTGTCCATTCTACACTTGGGAAGCCTTCAGTCTGGGCTAATACAAATAATTCTGCTATAAACATCTTGTACGTGTCTTTGATATACATATGCCTATAATTTTGTTAGGCACATACCTATGATTGGAATTGCTGGATCAAAGGGACCATCAAATGTTTAAAGCTATCTTTTTCTGCATTGAGACTTTTGTGAACACTTCTGAGGCTCCTTGCTGGTATCCTCCATCTACAACTCCCATGACATGGGCAACAGAATGGTCTGCCACTCTCCACTCAGCTCCTGGGTTTCCAACAGTATTCCACATGGTTTCTCTTTTGGAGTCTCGTTGCTCTTTGCGTGAGTCTTCTTGGTCAGGAGTTAACAAGGCTCCAGTCTGCCCCACCTTCTCTGTTCCCCCACCAGAAGGAGGTATGTTCATTCTCTAAGAGATCTTATTAAAGCCCCTGACTTGGGAATCGGGAGGAACCTTCTACCTCTGCTGCTTGGGGCGTTTGAGACACAAAATATACCATAAATTTTCTCTAAAAAAATCTCTTCAGAATTGTTCTTGAATCCCCCCCACCCCACATATCTGGTCCTTTTTAATGTTCTTAGAGTGGGAATGGGATCCAAGATGAGTTATCATTCGTTTGAAAATCTGAAGATTGGTCTGTCTCATGACTCACTTTGAAATTATTCCATCATTGCTCAGTATCTCAGTCAAAACTTCAAGTATAATATCCTACCACATAATCATTTTTTCCACTTTTCCCTATTAATATAAGTTATTTAAATATTGTCTAGGGACTTCCTTGGTGGCGCAGTGGTTAAGAATCTGCCTGCCAATGCAGGGGACATGGGCTCGATCCCTGCTCCGGGAAGATCCCACATGCTGCGGAGTAACTAAGCCCATGCACCACAACTACTGAGCCTGCGCTCTAGAGCCTGCGTGCCACAACTACTGAAGCCCACGAGCCACAGCTACTGAGCCCACGTGCCACAACTACTGAAGCCTGCGTGCCTAGAGCCCATGCTCTGCAACAATAGAAGCCACTGCAATGAGAAGTCTGCTCACCATAACGAAGAGTAGCTCCCACTCACCACAACTAGAGAGAGCCCGCATGCAGCAACAAAGACCCAACGCAGCCAAAAATAAATAAATAAATAAATAAATAAATAAATAAATAAATAAATAAATTTCTTTTAAAAAATATATTGTCTAACACTGAGTCATCTTTGCAATCCTGAAACTACTTGATCATCACGTTCAAGTTTGTATTTATTGTATTTGTAATAACTGTTGGACTTGAGTTGCCATTTTTTCTTAAATTGAAGTGTAGCTGATTTACAATGCTGTGTTAGTTTCTGGTGTACAGCAAAGTGATTCAGTTATTCTTTTCCATTATGGTTTATTACAGGATATTGAATATAGTTCTTATGCTATACAATAGGACCTTGTTGTTTATCTAGTCTATATATAATAGTTTGCATCTGCTAGTCCCAAACTCCCAGTCTATCCCTCCCCCACTTCTCCTCCCCCTTGGCAACCACAAGTCTGTTCTCTATGTCTGTGAGTCTGTTTCCGTTTTGTAGAGAAGTTCATTTGTGTTATATTTGAGATCCCACATATAAGTGATATCATATGGTATTTGTCTTTCTTGTTCTGACTTACTTCACTTAGTGTGGTAATCTCTAGGTCCATCCATGTAGCTGCAAACGGCATTATTTCATTCTTTTTTGTGGCTGAGTAATATTCTGTTGTATATATGTACACATCTTCTTTATCCATTCATCTGTGGATGGACATTTAGGTTATTTCCGTGTCTTGGCTATTGTGAATAGTACTGTTATGAACATAGAGGTGTATGTATCTTTTTGAATTATAGTTTTGCCTGGATATATGCCCAGGAGTGGGATTGCTGGATGATATGGCAACTCTATTTTGAGCTGCCATTTTTTAAAGTTTGTAATTACATTCATAAATGAGATTGGAGTATAAGTTTTTTTTAATGCTATCTTTTATATGTTTTAGTGTTAGCATTATATTGGATTTGTAAAATGAATTAGGGATCTTTTCATACTCATCTTTAAATACTATAAGAATAACCTTTCTTTGAAAGGTTGATAAAACTCAACTTTAACCTTCTATGCTTGATGTCTTTTAGGGAGGAAGAATTTGACTTGAAAAAACCACAAGGGCCCCTAAAAATAACTGTGGAAGAATTGGGGGGACCATATTGGAATCTGAATAATCACATGAAGGGGTAAGAAGAAGAGAAATAAACTTGCTACTGTTATTGGGATCTTTTTTTTTCTTTAATCATAGAGAAAATATTTGCATTGAGAATTGTGTAAGGCAGAGTTCTTTGTTACAGTCAACAGAATCTTACTCTGGATATTCCAAGAAGAAAGGTATTTGTTATATTTAATGCAAGAGTTTACTGAATAATCTGAAAGACTGGAGGAGAAGGCTTTAGGTTGAGTGTAGTAAATAGTTAACATTGGTGGCCTGTAATGAACCATGCCTCTTGGTTGTCAAACACTTGTGGAGACCCCATCCCTTGAAACTGGAATGGCCTTGTATCTTATTGTGACTTCTTTTAACCAAAAGAATGCAATGAGGTGACACTGTGCCAGTTCTGGGCCTAAGCTTTGGGAAGGCCTAGCAGCATTTGCTCTTATGCTCTGTCTATAAGAAGCCCAGCTACCCTGTGGGAGAAACCAGATGCAGAAACCACATGGATAGTTGAGGGCACAAGACTAGATAATGAAGACCTGAGGAACCCAACCAAATGTGAGAAACAAGGCCCCCTGTTTCCTATAACCTATGTTGAGCTCTTCCAGCCAGCCTCTAGCAATCTGAGTTACCCTACATGAGGCACCAGACGTGTAAGTTTCACTTACATCTTGGATGGCCCAGCCTCCTGCAGGCACCACATGTAATAGATATGAACTTTCCCTCTGTGCCCTGTTCAAATTCCTGACTCACAGAATTATGAGAAATAATAACACAGTTGTTGTTTGAAGCTCCTAAGTTTTGAAGTAGTTTGTCACACAGCAATAAATAAACAGAAAACGCTCCCAAACCCCAAGGGAAAAAACCTTCCAAAACCAAATTGACCTGGTAAGAAAGTTTCCACCACCACCCATCTTGGAAACATTCTGCCTCCTGTCCTCTGCCAGACAAACAACTGCTTTCCACCCTACCTGTGTCCTCACTCTGAAACAAAGGTTCATGCAAATGCTTGTGCCTGGTGCAACTTAGGTCACAAGTCCAGGAACAGAGAGGCTGGGAAACATAAGTTTGGGGATTCTAATTTGAGAAAGGAGATTCTTACTACAAAAAGTTAACAAACTTTGAAGGAGCTGTTCAAAAGATTTTAAGTAGGCAAAAAATGTTTAACTGTAAAGAATTGTCTTACAAAGCTAAAGTTTGATGGTCACATCCAAAGCCATTATTTCTATTTCTGTTGTAGTTTATTTTATTATTTTTATGTCATAATTCATAGTGTATTTTTCTTATATTTTGCCCATACCACTACTACCTCTCATTTCAACTCCTAATAGATTAAGAGCAACTTGGAGCACCAGACATAGGTCGTTCTGCAAAAGGGTACAAGTTTGGGTAAGGTTTTAAGGTCCTTTACAGGTTCCAGAACAACTTAACTTTTCTTTTGCCTTCTGTGGGTGGTTTATTTTGTCTCTAGTTTTAGAAATCATCCCATGTTTGTACTCACTTCCATTTTTTCAGATTTATCGAGGTCTGTTTTACATGCCAGAAAATTTACCCATTGTATGCATACAATTACAATTGTTTGTTTTTTATAAATTTATAGATCTGGGCAACCATCATCATAATCCAGTTTTACAGCATTTTCATCACCAGAAGTTTCCCTCATGCCTGTTTCCAGTCCCTTCCCACTCCCACCCAAACTCCAGGAAACCACTGATGTTCTTTCTGTTTCTGTAGATTTGCCATTGATTGACATTTCATACAAATGAAAATATATAATATCACATCCATTTTTAAAAGAAAAAAGATTTATGTTTTTTACATAAGTAATATATGTTTGTTCTAAAAACTTCAGAAATACACGTTAAAAAGAGAAGAAAAATATAAAAACCAATTGTAACCCCACTACCAGGAACTAACAGCAGTTAATATATAGGTATACATAAAAAAGAAAGAGTAAAGCCCAAAGTCTTTATTGTGGTCTACAAGCCCTGCATGATCTAGACTCTTTCAATGTCATCTAATGCCTTATTCCCACACCCCTCTTCACACTCCAGCCAAATAGGTTTTATTTCAGTTTTAGGAATATTCCAAGCTCTTTGCATATGCAGTTCATCTTGCCTGGAACTCTTCCTTCATCCTTTGAATGATTAGCTCTTTCTCTTCCTTCAAGGGACTGTTTAAAACTCATCTCCAAGGACAGGTCATCCCTCACCACCCTGCCTAAATTAGTCCCAGACTCACCCTCTTCTTCATATGTTTCCTTCATAACACTTGATTCAATCTGAAATTATTTTATTCAGTTGCCTGTTTGCCTTTTTGTTTGTCTCCTCCAATTGACTGTAAATTCCATGAGGGCAGAATGGCCATATCAATTATGTTTAGTGTTGTATCCCTAGTACCTCTCCTCAAACAGGTAAGTATTAGTGGAATGAATGAATTGAATACAGTTACTTATCCTCTCCATGCCTTAGATTTTTCATTAAAAATGGGGGGACAAATTGCACCTTCCTCATAGGATTTTTTATAAGCATATAGTAAATTATTATTATTATTATATCATTATCATTATTTTAGAATCTTTGAGGAGGACTTTTTTGATTTCTTCATTCCCTTTGGACTTTTCAGTTTTCTTTCGGCTTTGCAATTTCCTTCCCTTGAAATGTCCTATTACTTTGGGTTGTTTGATCCTATTCCCTTCACTGTAGCTGGTATAGTAAAAAGGCCTAGAGTCTTATCCTCCCACCATCTATCCTGTCTAGAAGACCAAGGAGAATTCAGAGTGGGGCCCAAGAGTAACAAGGCAGTGAGTGTGTAGATAGATGTCTGAGACCAATTGCTCTGTGCCTTTAAGAGAACACGTTCCTTTTCCTTATCACTCTTTTTCTTGGCTTCATCGTCATGAGCCTCTTCTTAACTGTACAGAAAAGTTTTCATAGCCCCAAGGAATGGCCAAGTTTGAGATTTAAGGCTATAGGGATTAAAAAAACACTGTAAGATCACCTGAGATTCAACCCAGCACAACAGATCCAAGGGTTACACCTATGGGATCAAAGACATGATGCCATAGCAAAGAAAAGTGTGCATTATCTGAGCTGTTCTCTACACATATCTCTTCAGGATGTCTGGTGGCAGACTGTTAACCATGGTCAAGATCCTCCTGTTCACACTCTCTTTCTATCAGGGACATGACTAACACATAGAATATACTACTTTTTTCTAATTTCCTTTCTACCCCAATAACCCTACTCTCCTACTAGTAAGTTAGGACAAGAAGTGTTCATTTTAGGATGAGGAAAGAGTTTTGGAGATACAGAGTGGTGATGGTTGCACAACAATGTAAATTTACTTAATGCCACTGAACTGTACACTTTAAAGTGGTTAAAGTGGTAAATTTTATGTTACATGTTAACACACAAAAAAAGAAGTGTTTTTTTTTGTTTGTTTTGTTTTGGGGGTTTTTTTGGCTGTGGGGCTTGCAGGATTTTCCTCAACCAGGGATTGAACCCGTGCCCCCTGCCATGGAAGCGCAGCGTCCTAACCATTGGACAGCCAGGGATTTCCCAAGAAGTGTTATTCTAAATGTAGCTATGCTGGCTTTTGTTAGGTAACCCAAAACAGGAAGAAAAATCCCTTGAAAGATTTATGGCACTATATTGGTAGTAAGTTAGAACAGGAGATAAGGATAGAAATTCAGTACATCTCATTCCCTTTTTTTGTTCTACTCTAACCAGGAGGCAAGAAGTAGGAGCAGTAAAAAGATACTGAATTGAACTTGAGAGGCCTGACCAATCTAAGCTGGACTGAAGAGACTAGACTGAATGAGAAGCTGAGTTTTGCCTCCTTCACAACTAATTCTACGTCTTAATTTTCCCTTTACCTAAAATGTCAGTGAAGAAAACACATGACAGCTTCTCAGCATCACTCCTGTGCGACATTTTTGACCATTTCCTCAGCCTTGCAGCTGTTTGGAAAACTGTACCTTAGGTATGTATAAATACACACTTGAACTTTATAATGAGCATGGTCATACTTCCTTTCTCGATCATATATACTAATGTGAAATTATAACTATAGTCTAAGTAGTTTATGGTATTTAATTTTTATACAAAGAGGAAATGTATAACTGCATTTAAAAGATGAAATTTTATATATCTGCACAGTCCTCAAAAAATTATTCTGGCATTCAACAGTGATGATGTTGCATATGGTTAAAATGCTCTAAAACCTCTACCAGTGTATTGCTTACTCATGCTGTTAAACTACAAATGTTATGATGAGAAAAGTAAGCTCAAGTAAATGCATGCAAAACTAAATAATTCTGAATCCCAGACGTCCATGTCATTGAAACATTGCAAAAAGGAAAATAATTTCTGAATAGAGTTAGTAGAAATAACATTATAGCCTAGCTTTCTAAGTTCTGCATTTATATTTTCACAACCAGTTTCTTCTATCTTTATGTAGTTTAAAATTATTATCTTCCTTTATGAATATGTTTATATAGCTTTTTCCAACACTGTTTATTTAACATTGCTTAAATCCTGTGTACTGAAACAACTAATTTTACTGTTCCTAGCTATACAGATGGTCCCCAACTTACGATGGTTCCACTTACAATTTTTGACTTTATGGTGGTGTGAAAGTGATCCAAATTCAATAGAAACGGTACTTCAGATTTTGAATTTTTTTTTGTTTTTATAAATTTATTTTATTTATTTATTTATTTTTGGCTGTGTTGGGTCTTCGTTTCCGTGCGAGGGCTTTCTCTAGTTGCCGCGAGCGGGGGCCACTCTTCATCGCGGTGCGCGGGCCTCTCACTATCGCGGCCTCTCTTGTGGCGGAGCACAGGCTCCAGACGCTCAGGCTCAGTAGTTGTGGCTCACGGGCCCAGTTGCTCCGCGGCATGTGGGATCTTCCCAGCCCAGGGCTCGAACCTGTGTCCCCTGCATTGGCAGGCAGATTCTCAACCACTGCGCCACCAGGGAAGCCCAGATTTTGAATTTTGATTTTTTTTCCTGGGCTAGTAATATGTGCTTTGGATTTTCTCATGATGCTGGGCAGCAGTAGTGAGCTTCTGATCACCAGGGTAAACAACCATTCTGTGACTATATAACGAGTCTATTTTTCATTTTCATTATGGTATTCAGTAGATTACATGAGACTTTCAACACTTTATTATAAAATAGGCTGTGTGTTAGATGACTTTGCACAACTGTAGGCTGATGTAAGTGTTCTGAGCATGCTTGAGGTAGACTAGGCTAAGCTACAATGTTCAGTAGGTTATGTGTATTAAATGCATCTCTGACAGGATATTTTCAACTTACAATGGGTTTATCGGGACGTTACCCCATCGTAAGTCAGACAGATCTGTAATATAAACACTAGGGCAATATTATGAAGGTTTGGAAATCTTATACAAAGCTTCTTGATTGGAAAAGGTAAATAAAGAGCCCATGGGGAGGCAGAACCCAATTCTCTTCTCTGAACTCTGAGAGTTGTTTATTTGTTGCTCTATGGTGGTATTTTTTACTTCCTCTCTTGTTTTATAGATATTTTTGTACTTTGAGCTCCTATGGAGGCTAGGATGATATCTTAGATGTTCAATAAATATCTGCAGTTGAATATATATTAGTTAGTTAAAATAAAAATGGGCGAACTACATTACCCAAAGATAAATTACTAGCTAGAAGTAATGGTTCATAAACATGCTAAGTCAGGAGAGGAGCTGGATATACTAGAGAAAGTTCAAGAATTATACCCAGAATAGAGAAATAGAAGAGGAATGCCAACAGAAATGTAAGAACAAAGAGAAAAAAAAAAAAAAAAAGACTAGTAGAAGTTAAGAGACAAGATTGCCTGGGCAGCCTGTTACAGCCTAATTCCAAAGAAGGGACTCCTTTTTCCCTTGAGGAGATAGGTACCAGGGCAGAAGAAAACTATCTTTTGCACAGCGAGATCAATGGAACAACATATAATTTAAGAATCAAATTATTGGTTAGGACAAAAGGGACAGAATAAATGAATTTAGATACAGTTCCAGCCCTCCAGGCAACACAATTTTTTAAAATTTATTTACTTATTTATTTATTTTTGGCTGCACTGGGTCTTCATTGCTGCATGCAGGCTTTCTCTAGTTGTGGCGAGCAGGGGCTACTCTTTGTTGCGGTGCGCAGGCTTCTCA
The DNA here is from genome assembly GCF_965194805.1 of Balaenoptera borealis. Classification (NCBI taxonomy): domain Eukaryota; kingdom Metazoa; phylum Chordata; class Mammalia; order Artiodactyla; family Balaenopteridae; genus Balaenoptera; species Balaenoptera borealis. The sequence goes on from NC_138865.1 coordinate 57,864,460, forward strand.
TTGTGGTGGCCTCTCTTGTTGTGGAGCACGGGTTCTAGGCACGCAGCCTTCAGTAGTTGTGGCACACGGGCTTAGTTGCTCTGTGGCGTGTGGTATCTTCCCAGCCCAGGGCTCGAACCTGTGTCCCCTGCATTGGCAGGCAGATTCTTAACCACTGTGCCACCAGGGAAGTTCCAATACAATTATTTTAATGCACTAGAGATTAAAGATTCAACTTCCATTTATGAAATTAACTTAGTCGTGGTGATTTGATTAAGCTAGATTACATTTCCCAAAATCTCCTTCCCTGGAGGTTTCCACATTAGAGTTGGCCAAAAGAAGAATTTGAGATAGATTTGGAAGGTGGAAGTGAAGCAGCAGCCATTACTCTGAAGTTCATTGTGGTTAGATGCAGGAAGAGACAGATATATAGGACCAGAAGGGTCTAGCTTGTCCTCATTTTCCTTCAGTCTACACCTGGATCTTCTTCCCAACTCCTGACCCCATTGACCAACGCTGGTCTCAGGCTCAACACCAGATGCTTGAGAGATGATCCACAGAGGTGGTAGGTGAATAGAGGCACAACTTCCCATACATCTCCCCATAAGCCTTCCATATACAAGTCTATTTTGGCAGCTGGACTTGCTTGGTTTCTCAGATTGACATGCTGGTTACTGTCTCTCTCTAATCTTCCAGTATACCTCTTGGACCTTCACTTCTCCAGTTCTTCCCACAAGAATTTCTACTTGCTATAAAAAAAGAAAAAGAAAAAGAAAAAAGAAACTCTTGTCCTATATCTCGTAGTAGTTCTACTTCCCTGACTGAAGAAGCTATTAATTTCAGAAGAAACTGAGCTCACTGAAAAATTCTGAAATAATTATGTTTGGTTTGAAACCCCCATTTAAGAACCCTATTTGTTGTTTGTAGCAGAAATATATGAAATTAGGAGGACCCTTACAGTCATCTGGTATGAAGTACAAAATGACTAACTCTGATTAGATCTCTGATCTTAAATACCTTACAAACTAATTAGGGAGACATAAGATTTACCCAAATGGATTACATAGATACTTATGCATATGTACCCCAGACATCATTGTTTTGTTAATTGAATTCCTATTCACGACCCCTTTCTCACTTGTACTTTCCAGCCAGGAGTAGATATGTAACAGAATTCTGTCCAATGAGACAAAATAAGTCTGCTGGGTGTGACTTTTGGGAGAGCTTCTGTTTTCTAACTAAAAAGAGATGGACCTGGTTAGCCTATCCCTTCATCCTATGCCCTTTCTTCCTATCTAAAATTCAGATGTGGTTCCCAGAGAGCAATCATCTGCTTATAAGTAGACCAGCCAATATAAGGAAAAGGTCAAGTGAATTGAAGACACATTGGTCCTAAAGTCATCCAGCTGCAGTGTCAGCGTCTATCTCTTAACTTCTTTTGTATAAGCTACTATAACAGAGTTTCTGTCAATTGAATCTGAAAGCATTTTAAACTAAGACAATATGTTAATTTAAAAGTGAGTACTACAGAAAGTAGTAAATATGGGATTTTAGAATAGATGATGAGGGTAAAAATGAGACCTAAGAGGTATAACAAGGTTTGAACTTTCAAGAGAAGAAAAATGGTGAATAAGCAGAGAGTTATTGAAGGACATTTCTTAGGGAGACAATGGTGTGGAGAAAGGCACGGGGACAATCATATAGTAAATGGTGGACAGCAAAGGAACTTTTCTATACTTCACTCAAACTGGTAATATGTCAACAGAAGTAGCCTGTGATAAATTATGTACATATAATGTAATAACTAGAACAAAAACTAAAAAATTTATACAAAGAAATATACTCAAAAACACTATGGGTAAATCAAAATGGAATTGTAACAAAAGTTAAAAGAGGGACTTCCCTGGTGGCACAGTGGTTACGAATCCGCCTGCCAATGCAGGGGACACGGGTTCGATCCCTGGTCCTGGAAGATCCCACATGCCGCGGAGCAACTAAGCCCATGTGCCACAACTACTGAGCCTGCACTCTAGAGCCCGTGAGCCACAACTACTGAGCCCATGTGCCACAACTACTGAAGCCTGTGCACCTAGAGCGGGTGCTCCAAAACAATAGAAGCCGCCGCAATGAGACGCCCCCGCACCGCAAGGAAGAGTAGCCCCCGCTCACCGCAACTAGAGAAAGCCCACGCGCAGCAATGAAGACCCGACACAGCCAAAAATAAATAAATAAATTTATTAAAAAAAAAAAAAGTTAAAAGAAACTACAGGAAGGTATAGAAAAGGAAACAAACAAAGAGGACAAAAAATAAAAAATATGTAAAATGCCAGAATTAAGCCCTAACATATCAATAGTTACATTAAATGTAAGTGATCTAAATACTGTAATTAAAAGAGAGATTGGCAGCATGGATTAAAAAACATAACCCAACTATCTGCTGTCTATAAGAAACACACTTCAAATATAAAAACATGTTAGCAAAAGGCTGGAAAATTCATACCATGAAAACATTTATTAAAAGAAAGCAGGAATAGCTATATTAATATCAGATAAAGTAGACTTCTAAGCAAAAATAATAATAATAATAATACCAGAGACAGGAAGAATCATTAAACAATAATAAAAGGGTCTGGGACTTCCCTGGTGGCACAGTGTTTAAGACTCCATGCTCCCAATGCAGGGGGCCTGGATTTGATCCCTGGTCAGGGAACTAGATCCCACATGCATGCTGCAACTAAGGAGCCTGCCGGCCGCAACTAGGACCCAGCACATCCAAATAAATTAATTAATTAAATTAATATTTTAAAAAGTAATAATAAAAGGGTCCATCAATCAAGAAAACATAGCAATGCTAAATGTATAGTCACCAAACAACAGAGCTATAAAATATATGAAGCAGAAACTGATAGAAATGAAAAAGAAAGAAAGAAAGCCACAACTATCATTGGAGACTTCATTTCTCTCTCAACAATTGTTAGGACAACTAGACAGAAAATAATGAAGTATATACAAGAACTCAACAATACCATCAACCAGCAGGATATAATGGACATTTATTGAATATTCTACCTAACAAAAGCAGAATATACAGTCTTTTCAAGCACCCTTGGAACATATACAAGTTAGACCATATCCTGTACCATAAAACAATCCTCAAAAAATGTAAAAGAACTGAAATCATATGAAGTGTATTCTTTGCCCCTATTTACAGGTAACGTAATTGTTTATGTAGAAAATCCATCAAAATCTATCACAATTTTTTTTTCCTAAAACTAATAAGTGAGTTCAGGAAGGTCTCAAAATATAGGATAAACATACAAAAATCAATTCTATGTACTGGCAATGAACACATGAACAATGAAATTAAAATTACAATAGCTCCAAAAAATTAAAACTTAACTGTAAATCTAACAAACCATATATGGGGTTTGTAGGCTGAAAATGAAAAATGCTAATGAGAAAATTAAAGATGATCTAAATTAGTGGAGAGACATACTGTGTTCATGGATTAGAAGATCCAACTTACTGAAGATATCAAATCTCCCCAAATTGATGTATAAATTTAACATAATTCCTATCAAATACCAGGAAGATTTTTAAATAGATATAGACAAGCTTATTCTAAAATTCTTATGGAAAAGCAAGAAACCAGAATCGCCAGAAAAAAAAAACTTAAGAAACAAGAATAAAGTAGAAGGAATCATTCTACCTGATTGTATGATTTATTATAGAGCATCAGTAATCAAGACAGTGTGTTAGTATTTCAGTAATCAAGATTGTGGCTCAGACAGAAAGATACGATAATCAGTTAAACAAAATAGAGAAATAAGCCCACACTAGTATGGCAAAGTGATTTTCAACAGAGGTAAAAAGGCAATTCAATGAAACAAGGATAGTTTCAGCAAAGGTGCTGGAAGATTTGGATATCCATAGACAAAAAAAAAAAAAAAGAAAAGAAAAGCCTCAAACCTTACCCAAAAATTAACTCAAATGGATCATAGATTTAAATATAAGATGTTAACTTATAAAACTTTTACAAGAAAACACAGGAGAAAAATCTTGGGAACCTAAGGCTTGGTAAAGACATGACAACAAAAGCATCATCCACAAAAGAAAAAAAATTGATAAATAAAAAATTGATAAATCAAAATTAACAACTCTTAGTTGGTGAAAGATCTGGTAAAGTTGAAAAGACAAGCTATTGACTGGAAGAAAATATTTGCAAATCACATCTGACAAAGGATTCTTATCTGGAATATATAAAGAATGCTCGAAATTCAACAGTGAAAAAACAATCCACTTAAAAAATGGGCAAAGGACATGAAGAGACATTTCACCAAAGAGATAACACAGATGGTAAATAAGCACATGAAAAGATGCTTAATATCACTAATTATTAGAGAAGTGGAAATTAAGACCATTGACCTATTAGAACAGTGAAAAGAAAAAATAGTGACAATTCCAAATGGTGGTAAAGGTGTGAAAAAACTAGATCTCTTATACATTCATTATTGGTGGGAATATAAAATGATATAGCCACCCTGGAAAACAGTTTCTTAAAAAACTAAGTATAGAGACTTCCCTGGTGGTACAGTGGTTAAGACTCCGTGCTCCCAATGCAGGGGGTCCCCGTTCTATCCCTGGTCAGGGAACTAGATCCTGCATGCCGCAACTAAAGATCCCATGTGCCGCAACTAAGACCTGGTGCAGCCAAATAAATAACATAAATAAATAAATAAATATTTTTAAAAACCCAAAAAACTAAGTATGCAACTACCTATGACCCAGTAATTGCACTCCTGGGCATGTATCCCAGAGGAATTAAAACTTATACCTACGTAAAAACTACACACGCATGTTCATAACAGTTTTATTTGTAATGGCAACTATCTGGAAACAACCAAAATATCTTTTAATAGGTGAATGTCTAAAAAAAACTGTACATCTATACCATGGAATCTACTCAGATATAAAAAGCAATGCACCACTGATACATGGAACAATGTTTTGGATGGATTTCAAAAACATTAAGATGAGTGGAAAAAGCCCATCTGAAAAGGTTACGTACTGTATGATTCCATGTATATAATGGAATGAGATGACAAAATTCTTTCCAGCTTTTCTAATGACCATCCAGACTCATTGATGCTTCTCTTATCCCTTGTGTCTGAGAATGACTCTCCTCATTGATAAATCTAGGCACTACCTCACAAACTAGTACATCTTAGTTTTGCCCCTCTTAAGGACCAAAGTTCCAAGTACTTTTGACTTCCAGAGAAAGCTAGGCTTAGACCAGATTTATGACATCTCTAACTGAACTAGCTCTTTGATTAATGTTCTTTGTCTTCCCCATATTCTTGCTAACTTCCCCACCACAAGGCTTAAAGTATCACATGTAAGGAAACAGTTCATACCATATGACCCAGCAATCCCACTACTGGGCATATACCCTGAGAAAACCACAATTCAAAAAGAGTCATGTACCACAATGTTCATTGCACTATTTACAATAGCCAGGACATGGAAGCAACCTAAGTGTCCATCGACAGATGAATGGATAAAGATGTGGCACATATATACAATGGAATATTACTCAGCCATAAAAAGAAACAAAATTGAGTTATTTGTAGTGAGGTGGATGGACCTAGAGTCTGTCATACAGAGTGAAGTAAGTCAGAAAGAGAAAAACAAATACCGTATGCTAACACATATACATGGAATCTAAAAAAAAGAAAAGAAAAAATGGCTCTGACGAACCTAGGGGCAGGACAGGAATACAGACGCAGATGTAGAGGATGAACTTGAGGATATGGGCAGGGGGAAGTGTAAGCTGGGACAAAGTGAGAGAGTAGCATGGACATATATACACTACCAAATGTAAAATAGATAGCTAGTGGGAAGCAGCTGCATCACACGGGGTGATCAGCTCAGTGCTTTGTGACCACCTAGAGGGGTGGGATAGGGAGGGTGGGAGGGAGACGCAAGAGGGAGGGGATATGGGGATATATGTATACATATAGCTGATTCACTTTGTTATACAGCAGAAACTAACACAACATTGTAAAGCAATTATACTCCAATAAAGATGTTAAAAAAAACCCCAACAGTTCAGTAATTGCTGCTCATACCAATAAGTTTAAGTTGTGTTACTAATACTGTGTATTAGTGTGGGGAATTATGCACATTATATGTAAAAGATGTGAAGGAAGGGATTCTCATTGCTAAATTTGGGGGATAAGTATCAACTCTTACTTAGAATGATTTCCATTAAAATGGTTAGAATGAATGTATTTGTAGTCAATGAGAAATGTCAGTGCTTTTAAAGGGTTAGCCTTTAAGCACATGAAAAATTCACAAAGTCAAAACAAATTAAGTACCCTCAAGTGTCTTCGTATCTGCTTTCTCAGCTTAAAGGATAAGGGAGACCCTGTCAGAGTTTTTCACCTGCCCCTTCCTCTCATTTATTTAATAAATATTTATTGAGACAAATTTTATCGAGTGCCTGCGAATGCCAGGCACTGATCACTAAGATAGTCCCTTCTTCTAAGTAGTTTAAAGACTAGTCAGAAAGATTGTAATTAAGAAATTACGTCACAGTGAGATGAGGTCAGAAGTCTTTCGGGAGGAGATTTTTGGGTTGAGCCCTCCAGGACTAGAAGGAGTTAAACAGAATGGTCTGGTGGTAGGGACAAGCTGCGAATGGGGTGGGGCAGAGGGAGGCTGTCAGGAAATTCGAAGCTGGGAATACTTTCAAGTGCAAAGACAGAAGGTGGAAGAGTGCTGGGCTGCTTTTACTTCCAGCATCTTTTTCTAATTACACAGTGCTGCTGGCCCCCTGCTCCACCTAGAGGCGGTGTGGGATCACACAAAGGCGGGGACTTGAGAACAGACTGGGGGGACCGTTGCCTTGGCCACTTGAGTAGATGTTATGATTTGGGGCAAGTTGCTCAAATTCTGTGAGCCTGTTTTCTCATTTGTAAAATGGGGATAGTAACACCTGGATTAAATGAGAGACTGTAAGTCAAGCTCCTCCCTCAATTCACTTAGATCTCCTTTCCCCCTCCCCCTTGCTTCCGTTGTTTTGGAAATTGTATTTTCTCCTTACAACTCCCTTCATTGCTCCTCTAATCTCTATCTTGCTATACTTTTCCTGGCATCCCCACTAAGAAGGCTGACTGTGGGGGAGGGGTGCATGGAGCTTGGCTGGAGAAGAGCACAAGCTCACAGTAGTTCTGAAAAGCTCTCCAAGGGGCTCTGATGAGCCCAACACTCGCGCCTCCCTCTCCCCTCCCCTCCCCCTCCGCTCTGCAACTGCTGCTCCCAGGGATCCTGGGCTTTTGTTCTCTAGAGGCTTAAACTACCACCTGTTTTGCTTTGACTTATTGTTTAAAGGGTATCGCCCATTGTCTACAGACTATCAAAAATAGAAACTGCCAAAACTTAAAGATAGCAAGAGCTAAGTTTGTACTTTCTTTCTTTCTTTCTTTTAAAATACTAACACTAAAACATCAATGCTTTTTCATTTTCCCTCTATTTCCATTCCTTTTCTGAGGACCTCCCCACTCCCAATAATTTTACTTGTTGGTACCATCATTAAGCACTAATAAAAAGTTATCTTTTAATATTAATTATAATTTATCTATTAATATATATCTGTCTTCCCTACTTGATTTTGAGTTCCTATGGTCTGTAGTATCTCGTACAGCAGTAGTTTCTCAAACTTGAATATGCATAAGAATCATCTGGGGATCTTGTTAAAATGCAGATTCTGATTTAGCAGGTCTGGGAAGGGGCTGCGTTTCTTCTAACAAGCTCCCAGGTGAAGCCCCTGGACCACACTTGGAGTTGCAAAGCCTTACTGGGTTTAGAACAAAGGAGGTACACAAGAAATGGTTGCTGGATGATGCCTTAGTCTCTCCTACTCAGTGCTTGGAATTTTCTTCAATACATCTTTCTCCACTTTTTCCTGTGCACTATTTATGACTAACTGACAATTATTCCTTTGTGTACTTAGCTGTGCCCTTCCTTCCCCTTTTCATAGTCAACAGTCTCATCCAGAAACCAGTCACTTAAGGAGTACAACAGTAATCTCCAGCCTCTTTCTACTGTCATCTACTTTGTAGCAAGCAAGAATAACTTTTTAAAGAATCATCTTTACCTTTGCTGCTCAGCAACCTATAGTAGCTCTCTAGTATACATTGTATCAAACTCAAATTCACGATGAAAAGCTTCAAGACATTTCTCCAACCCTTCCCTCTCGCTTGCTAGTCAATTTCTTTTTGCAGCACTTGGAACCCTCTGCGTATTGCTGAGGTATGAGTCAGTCTCCTTGCAAGACGTTTTGCATTGGGAATGTCTTCTTTTATTCTTTTTAAAGGCCTATGTGTATCTCTTTCAAAAAATTCTCAATTTTTACCTACTTAATGTTAAGCTTTGCTTGATTTATTTGTGAGTCGTTCGTTTAAAGGAGTATGAGCTACGTACTATTATTTATTTATTTATTTTTTGCTTTTTTCATATTTTTGTTCAGTTTTAAATGGGAAGTGTCTGTGCTTGCTGTTCATGGTTGTATCCCTAGCACCTAAGAGTGCTTGACACACAGTAGGTACTTTGGGAGGGGACTCAGTGAAGGATGAAACACAATTTAAGATCAGCTTTTGTTACTTTTCAAAATGCTTTCTTTGCTACATTTATTGGGAACCTGGGTGAACGTTAATGGTTAAATAAGACAATTCTGGTGATGTAATTCTGGTACAGTAAAAATATTAAAGTATCAATTCACATCAGAAGGCTAGTAATAACTACCAACACATTAAAAAAGGTACTGGCTACAGGATAAAAAAAATAATTTTAGAAATCCCTTGAAGAGTATTTTGAGAGATAAACATTTGAGGTATAGCAGCACTTTACACTGTACTACCTACCAGCTACCATTCTACTAGGGAAATAAAATTTAGATGCATTTAAAATACAGTATGGGCCCAAACCCACATCCTATCGAAAAGGCTTATGCTTTCCTATCATTGTTTTCTATACTGCACGTTTTGCATTCGTTAGGACTGCATATTTCTTAATAGCTCTTGGTGCTTTAAATTTAAAAGAAAATAAATGGGGCTTTCTCATATTACAGTTTCAAGGAAAAGGAGACTGCAGGGCCCCTTCAGCAAGGTTTAAGAGGCCTACAAGCTGCACACCCGTGCAACCGCCTCATGCTCCGATTTCATCTATGGGGTTTTGTACAGTTCTTTTTTGGATGGTGCAAACCGCGCAAGTGCAGCATTAAAAACCTCTCCACCCTGGGAAACGATGCAAGAACATGCAGCTTAGGCTGCCAGGTTCTCTCCAACACACAGCCAAGGGCTGGAGGCCCGTATACCCGCCCCCAAACCCCGTCCACAACAATCGTTTCCTCCCTCCCCGCCTTTTACATACAGTACACATACAAATACACACACGCAGAGCAGCCAGCAGGGGCGGGCCGGGCCCGACCACTCCGCAAACCGCAGGGGGGAGCCACAACGGGCCAAGCTGTTTGCGCCCCCTCCTTTTTCCTTCTCACTCTTCTCTCTCTCCATCAGGCTGCACCTGTTAGGAAAAAGCGAACTTGGGGATCTAGGGTCTCCTGAAGTCCCGTTTGGAAGCCACATACCTTCGGCGGGTGTTGCGTTATCCCCCCTCCGTCGGCTAGCAGTTGGTCCCGTCCCAGTGCTAGCGGGCGCCGAGCGGGAGCCGCGCGGGAGCAGCGCAGCGACGGCGGCGGCAGCGGCGGCGGCGGTTGCTATTCGGAGCCGTTGAGACGCCTCTGCGGCAGCTGGTGGCGCAGGTGGCTTGCGTGGACGCGGGCAGAGGCGGCCGGCCCGCCACCGCAGCCTCAGCGCCCGCGGCCCCGGCAGGTGAGCGGGCGGCGGGGACTCGCCCCGCCCCCCCTCGGTGGCCTCACTCCTGGCTGTAGCGGGGAAGTGGCCACGGCCCGCCCGGGAGCAGAGGTTCGGCCCGGGGCTGAGACCGTAGGGAAGAATGCTGGGGGAGAGGCCGTGTGTGGATGGGAGGGGAACGTTCCCCTGCCTTTTGCCATCTTTTTCTCCCCCCCGACCCCCCACCCTCCTGGGGCTTAAGCTTCGGGGAAAAAAGCCAGAGAAAAGATGGGGTGGGAGAAAGGGGAATTCGGGGCTGAGAAGCATCTCTGCCTCAGGTGGTGGCGTCTTTTCGGTCGTCGAGCGGTAGACCTGGCGAAGCCTGGAGGGCTAGCTCTCGGGCTGCGGAGGCCGCGCACTCGCGCGGGAGGAGCGGGAGGCGGCTCTCCCCTCACTCTCCCACCCCCCTCCCCTTCCCCACCCCCTCCCCCTCCTCCTCCCCTTCCCCCGTCCCTCCCTTACGGCCCCTCCCTTCGGGTTTCTGAGCTTTAACCTTCCTCCATGCTCTCCCTCGCAGGCGCGTCGGGACACCCCGAGGCATCCTCCCCCTCCCGCCGCCGCGGGCGCCTCGGCTGCCGTCCGCCCTCCCGCATCCCCTCGCAGTCCGCACCGCCACACCTCCTCCCTGTGCTCGGACCCCCGGCCTCGCCCCCGAAACATGACTCGCGATTTCAAACCTGGGGACCTCATCTTCGCCAAGATGAAAGGTTATCCTCATTGGCCAGCTCGAGTAAGTGATTTTTAGCCTTCGCGTTTAGCGGTGCTACCTTCCTCAGAGGCCTACTTCCTATACCCTTTTCTCTTAATTTTTTTTTCTCGTGTCCTTTCTCCCCCTCGCTTTCACTTAGTCTCATTTGTAACCTGACCTTTTATTTTAGTTTTCTGCCCACTAATCTTCCATGTAATTTAAAAATTCAGGTGTTTCTACATACTTAGGTATTTTCCTATGGTTTGTTTTTGACAGACTTCGGCAGGTTTTCTTAATACGAAATATTTCAAGGTGATGCCATTAGTGTTCCATTGTAGTAGGTGAAAATAATCAAGTATGGATTTTGTGTTTAAAAATTAAGGAAACATAGACATTTTCTTAACTTTGAGTAAAATGCAAAATACCAGTGAAATCTATGCAGACTGTTGGGTGTCAAAGAGTTCCACGTGATTAAATTAACATAGGTATTCTTTCCTGTTTTATGGTTGATGAGACCTTCTGGATTGACTTGTTTAATAAGACATAGGACTGGATATTCTTGAAAATTTTACAATAAGGTAGTATCACGGAACGTCTAGAAAGTTTATTTTCACGTTTTTATTGGTGAAGTTTGCCTTATGACCTTGAAGAAGTTGTTTTACCTCTTTGATTGTTTCCCACAGGCAAAAGGAGTAGACCCAGATTCCTGGGTTCACATGTAGTGCAGAGAGGTGATTAAGGACTGAGGGTTTTTTGTAACATTTAGGAATTGAGACTGTCTAAAATATCTAAGTACCATTTTCAGAAAAAGATCTTTTAGGTTATGGTAGGACTCAGGTTCTAAGGTAGTGATAGAACCTAGCAAATGTTGAGCTCAATTAGATTAGTAAGCTCAAGGTCCTTCTTAAATATAAACATGAGATATTCTAAAGTTGTCATTTCCACTAATTTACTCTTCTTTGAGGACTGTATTTCTTAAAGATAATTAAATCCTGTAGTTTTAATTATGTCAGTTGGGAGGAAAAATAACCATTGGTTACAGAGAATCATGGAGTGAGTTGCTGAGTGCTATCCAAGTATAAAATATTCACTGTTTCTTAATTTTTCCCATCCAGCTCTTTACAGACTCAGGTTTACTGGTTTCCTTCCCCAGCCTGGAAAGATTTTTTTCCCCTGGTCTATTAAGTCTACCTTTTCAGTGGTGTCTTATTGAAAAAATCCTTAATCATAATTCGTCTGTGTATTTGACACTTTGTTTCCTTTGTGATAACCTTTTAACTCTTATGTGCATTCTTTGACCTCCAGGTAGTTTGTAAGCTTTTGCAGAGCAGTAGATACAAACTGAATTTCCTTATTACACACCCCCCTAATTCTTAGTACATAAATCATACGCTAAAAAACACTATTTCATGTTTAAGTAGAGAGCATAGGGAAACAGCAGGTTTAAGGCCCCTGCAAAATACTTTTTTGTGGTTTTAGCATCATTTATTTTGAGGTGTTATAAAATCCGAGCATATGGGGTACATCTTTATTCAGATTTCGATGCGACAGTGCAGTTAAAAACCAAATGAAAATGTTTTAAAAATTATCTGCTCTTCTTCTAAATCATCCTCCCCACATGCTTCAGTCTGTTAGGTGACTAAGAATGCTAATAAAAGCAAAATAGAGTAGCCTTAGGAGGGCCAGAGTATTTTCTTTCTTTCTTTAATAAATTCTATATTTAACAATTTAATTTGGATTAAAATGGGAAATTTTAGTCTCTTTCCTTTTCCCCTTTTTTTCTTAGAAGCAGTTGAATTTAGTTTTGATATTGTCTGTGTCTAAGAATTATGTTCCTTTTTCTATCTTCCCTCCAGTCTTATGAATTCTAAGTCTTTGCTTTAGAGAGTTTAAATATGTATTTAAGGTCTCAGCTGTGAAGGTGACAATCATTGTTCCAGTTTTGATTTTAAAGTTTTCTGTGTATCCCAGGCTTCATTACTTTTTAAGTCTTGCACATTCTTGTAATCCTGTACCAGTAGTAATTGTTTTTAAAGTCAACTTAAAAAAATTGCCTAGCATTTATTAAACTCTTTAGGTGCTATACATTTGCATAAACTTTTAAAGCTGTTTGCTGGCAGAAAGCATATGAGCTGAGGTGACAAATATATCCCTTATCTTAAGGCCTCTAAGGATTTTCACAATTTAACAACTTGTCACAAAGTTGAAAAGACAGTATAATCTTCATATAGGTGGGGAAGTTAAGTTCCCAAGGGTGTTGGGTGCTAACGATTCTTATTGATGTCTGAAACCTTCAGATTGCCAACATCACCCTCATGGTCTTTTCTTAAACACGATAATGCATGTGGAGCATCATAGGTCTGCTGGTGGTCTGTACCCTTCTTAATAGTCAGCTGATTTTTTAAATTAAGGTGTCTTTGAAATTATGAAAGTTTTGAAATAGAAATGTTATTATGAAGTTTAAATAAATAAATAATGAAGTAGAAATGTTAAATTCTGGCTAAATACTACTGCCTGATGGCCTTAACTCTGGTAAGCGAAAGTATTAAGTATTACAGATGTGTTAGACATAACAGTACCTGATACTTTCTTCCTTACTTAATTAGAAGTATTAAAGTATTAAAAGAGAAATGAAAAAGGAACAGGTAACCTCATGTGATTCAGCCGTGTAGGTCTAAGATCTTTTCAGAATATGTGTTTCAGACATGGAGAAATACTGTTTTAAACTTGTTAATGTCTCCTATATTTGGATAGCCTCCCTGCGGAAATAGCATTTAAAATTTTTGAATAGGTTCAGACTCCCTTGTCTGGAATTCTTAGGGCCAGATGTGTTTAAAAATTCAGAACTTCGGGATTTTAGAAAGTAATGATGGTACATATGCCATATATCTTGCTCCTAGTAGGGTCTGGGATGGCACATGGTAATCTAACACGATATTTCTGTGGAGAAGCATCAGTAGAAATGCTAGGTGGATAAAAGAAATGATGGAATAGCTTCAGTGTCAATCCAGGTTTTGCTACCAAATGAGTTTTGAGAGAAATATTGGTTTTCAGAGCTTCTTGGGTTTCAGAACTGGAGGTAAGGGATTGTGGACCTGTAGAACTGGTCCATTTTATAGCAGATCCCTTTGGGATGTCTTGTTTTCAGTTTATTCTGATGTGTTTAGGTGCGTATGATTTAAAAGATTTTAATTTTTCTGATCTTTTTTTAGGTAGATGAAGTTCCTGATGGAGCTGTAAAACCACCCACAAACAAACTACCCATTTTCTTTTTTGGAACTCATGAGACGTAAGTCCTTTTAGCTCTAAAAGCAAATCAGAGTTAATTTAGCAGGTTCATTGGGCATATAACGAAAAACAAGTAGAGATTAATTCAGAGAGAAAATAATAAAGTAACAGGAGACATTAAAATCATCTTTGAACTTGGAAAAAAGTCTTCAAGTTTCCTTTTAAATTTTATTTTTATGGTAGAAAAATTAGACACTGTAGGTTTAACTTTTATTGAAATGGATGTCCTTAATCATAAAAGAAAGATGTACATTGATCCTCTCATCAATCAGAAGAATAACTGATGGATGAAAATATGTAAGGGAAGTTTTAACAAGGCATTCAGTATTCATATTTAGTATAATTAGTGCTAACCTGGCACCCTATTTTAGGCTTTGATTTTAGCCACACAAACGGTATATATTGTGGGAAAGGTGAGAAGAAATCTGGATAGTTCCTTCTGTGTGTATTTATATGGTCCTGAGAGCCACTGTTACTGCTCTGCTGCCCCTGGTGGATTTGTGGGCAGAGAACTGATTTGGTGAAGCAAGTTAATTTTTCAAAAATTGCAAAAAAAAAAAAAAAAAAATTTGCAATAGAATATTGAATTGTTATTTCTGGGTGCAGAGGATTACTCCAGGGGCTATCATTAGTTTTGAAAAATAATATGCTTTGTGCCTCGATTTTAATAGCCTTACAAGTTGTATATAACCTCACTGATTTTGAACTTTAAGTTTAGAATGTGCAATAATTTTGGTAAAGTAGACTTGTTTACCTGGGATCAGGTGAAACAAAACTGGTGATACTCTAATTAGAATTATGTATTCCTTAGAGTGTGTACAGTGGCAACATTTGGTTTAATGTTGCTTAGCTACTATATGAACTTTCACATAATTTTAAGAAATAGTTTTATTAATATGTGATTTACATCATAAAGTTCACTTGTTAAATTGTATAATTCAGTGGATTTTAGTATATTTATTTCCATAACCATTAGCAGTCACTCTTCATTCCCTCCCCCTCCAGCCCAGGATACCTACTAGTTTACTGTCTGTCTATTTTTGCCAATTCTGGACATTTCATATTAACGATATCATACAATGCCACGTAATTATCTGCTTTAAGGTACAGTTTTGAGTCCAGAATTGTATTGGCCTTCACCGTAATTACTTTGAGTTGGATCCAGGTATATCCTCTGAATATAAAAATTTAATTTGTAAAAAAATGATGAGTTTCTGATTCTCTGGGATAATCTACTGTTTAAAACTCTTCCATAAATTTAATAGGGAAAGGTATCTTTTAATGAAAAACTGTGTACTCCCTATTTGAGTAGGGGTTTTCAAAGTGTGGTACCAGGTCAAGCTGCACCCCACATGGGAACAGCACATGGGAACTTCAGATAGTAGGCATGCAAATTCTTGGACCTCACTTGAACCAGAAGCTGAGGTGTGGGGCCCAGCAGTCTGTTCTAACTAGCCTTCCAGATACTTCTGGTGCCTGTGAAGTTTGGGAACACTTTATCAGAGTAAAGTGAGTAGATATTCCCTAGAATTTTTATGTATGTTTATAGTACCATAGAACACATAGTTAATTTTTATGCTAAATTTAGAAGAATGATCATCCCTTCCCCAACATTTAAAAATGACAATTTTTATGTTGTAAATATCTGTGAATTGTAAGTCAGAACAGACTACACCAAATAATTAAATTTTCGTAAGCGTTGTTTGGTTAATAACAAAACAGTGGTATTAAGTGGTTAATGAAGACAGTGAATTACTAATATTCAAGAATTAGAATATATTCAGGAAATTAAAGTATAACTTTAAAATTAAGCTAATGGGGCTTCCCTGGTGGCACAGTGGTTAAGAATCCACCTGCCAATGCAGGGGACATGGGTTTGAGCCCTGGTCTGGGAAGATCCCACATGCCACGGAACAACTAAGTCCATGTGCCACAACTACTGACCCTGCGATCTAGAGCCGGCGCTCCGCAACAAGGGAGGCCACCGCAATGAGAAGCCAGTGCACCGCAGCAAAGAGTAGCCCCCGCTCGCCTCAACTAGAGAAAAGCCGGGTGCAGCAACAGAGACCCAGTGCAGCCAAAAATAAAAAATAAATAAATTAAAAAAAAAAATTAAGCTAATGATAATAAATTTTCACTTCAAAATGCACTTGTAATTTTTGTGCCTTAGTGATCTCATAAGTATACCATTACCTTTGGAAAGACAGTGCTGTTGTATCTATTGGTTTGGTGACTTAACTTTTTGGTATTTAAGGTTGATTTTTAGAAACTAGATCTCACTGATTATTTGCCTTTCCCCCCACCTCAAAAGTTGGGGGGGCAGTTATGTGAACCTTTCAATTTGGAATTTGTATAAATGGGAGTTTATTCTAATAGCCTGTAGTTAGGGAGATGGGAAAGGAAGAACATAGAAGAAGAAATGGCAATTTAGAAAACTCTACTGGGCTTCCCTGGTGGCGCAGTGGTTGAGAATCTGCCTGCCAATGCAGGGGACACGGGTTCGAGCCCTGGTTTGGGAAGATCCCACATGCCGCGGAGCAACTAGGCCCGTGAGCCACAATTACTGACCCTGCGCGTCTGGAGCCTGTGCTCCGCAACAAGAGAGGCCGCGATAATGAGAGGCCTGCGCACCGCGATGAAGAGTGGCCCCCACTTGCCGCAACTAGAGAAAGCCCCCGCACAGAAACGAAGACCCGACACAGCCATAAATAAATAAATAAACCTAAAAGTTAAAAAAAAAAAAAGAAAATACATACATAGAAAACTGTACTTATTCATAACTTATTTATAGATTAAGATTTTTTTATTGTTAATTTGGAGCAGAATCGTTTTGTAATTGCATTCATTTCCTGACTTGCAACCATCTGACTTTTCATAGTGTTTTATACCTTTCACAGTAAATTCATCCAGCCAAGTTTTGAATATTAGATAACAGTGAGCCCTTATGTATACCAAACATGATGGTCCACTAGGTATCTTAAAACTAATATATTCAAAACAAATTCTTAGTAAATGAGACTGACAAGGATGCAGTGCTTTGCTGGAGGCAAAAATTGTGGTGTTATCCTTGATTTCCTATTACTGTCTTTTCCGTTCCTCCCCACATCTAGTCAGTCAGCAAGTCTTGTTCTTTTCCTTTAATGTGCATTCTGATCTACTTTTTTCCATCTCCTCTACTACCACTTAAGTTCATGCTGCAGTTAGTTTTAGAAATAGTGTCCTACTCCTATCTTTTTTTTTAAAATAAATTTATTTATTTATTTATTTTTGGCTGCGTTGCTGTGCTTGGGCTTTCTCTAGTTGCGGCGAGTGGGGGCTACTCTTCATTGTGGTGCATGGGCTTCTCTCGTTGCGGAGCACGGGCTCTAGGTGCGCAGGCTTCAGTAGTTGTGGTGTGCGGGCTTCAGTAGTTGTGGCTCGTGGGCTCTAGAGCACAGGCTCAGTAGTTGTGGTGCACGGGCTTTGTTGCTCCGTGGCATGTGGGATCTTCCCGGACCAGCGCTCGAACCCGTGTCCCCTGCGTTGGCAGGCGGATTCTTAACCACTGCGCCACCAGGGAAGCCCCCTAATCCTATCTTGGTCTCAGTTTTCACTCTTCATGTATAGTCAAAGTGAACTTGATATTCCAGTCAGACCATGTCATTTCTCTGTCCAAAACCCTTCAATGGCTGCCTTATTACAAACAAAACTCCCAAGTTTTGTCGACAAATGCTATTTATGAGACCCTATATGAACTAGTCTGTGTTTACCTTTCCAACCTCATCACATGTTTTCACTGTTACACAAATAATTTCATCTTGTCTCAAGTCCTTCTTGACTGTTTTCTCTTTGTTGGGAAAGGTATGCCTTCAGATTTTCAGTCATTTCGATCTTAGCTCAAATCTTCCTTTTTATGCTTTTTCTCCACTGCACTGATGACTGAAATTTTTTTCTTTTCCTTCACCCACAAGTGAAAAGTTTGGAGAGCAGGGACCTTGTCTATCTTGTTTGTCATCATTTGCTTAAGTGCCTGGCCCATAGTAGCTGTTAAATAAATGTTTGGTGAGAGATTGATAGCTCTATGACCTAGATAAAATCATTTATGGATTATGAATTTGCTGTCCATTAGCTAGCATTTTTATAGTTTTTAAGACAACTGATCGTAAGGCTGTCTTTGAATCCTGCCATTTATCTGCTATATGACCTTGGGCAGGTTACCTAGCCTTGTGTCCTTCTCTTCCTTACTTGTAAAATGGGAATAATAAAATACTCGACCTCAGAATTTGAGGTGCAAACAAGATACTACATTAAAGATGCTTAGAACAGTGCTTGGCATGTATTAAACACTAAGTATATGTCAGCTATGAATAGTTAAAGGTAATGTTGCATATTATTTTTTCATGACTAATACTTGTGTTTATTGTTTGCAGTGCAGTTTGAGTTTTGCTGGCTAATTACCATTGCTAATTGAGGGAATACTCTCATCTAAGGTCTGTTTATTTCTCTAAAGTCAGAAAATTTTAAATGAAGACGGTGTTTTTGCCACTTTTATCTCCTTACTGCTCTTGTCTTAATTCAAAGATGTTAGATGCACAGTTCTAGGAACCTTAAAAATATCCATCACAGGCTGTTTCAAAACCTGCCTAATGTACAGTTTTAGGAATGAAGGTGAATGGGGAGGTACTGCTTGTTGGTCAGTTTTTTGTATAACCTGTCCACAAGAAAGGAATAAAGAAATGAATCATAAGGATAGGATTTTATTTTCTTCTACACTAGTTTTTCTATACAGTTTCTGTACTACAGACATAGCTGTATGTGTTGGTGAGGGGCTTGTACGGTTTCTCATGAGCCTTATATAATGAGAGGAACTGTTTTTTCATCTCTATACTGTCAGGTTCATGGCACATAGTAGATGTATCTATTGTCTGTTGCATCATCTTCTATTATAAAATAGTGCGTGCTGTTATAATAAAATCTAGTTTAAAACAGTATGTTTCCTATTTTGTGGTTTAATAATAATAGGGAAATGAAGCAGCAAGTTAGAATCAATGTTTTAAAAGGTAGACGTTTCTGTATTATAATATGACTTGGCAACAGTTAAATGAGTTTTGAGCTTCATGTCTTCAGCTCTGATAAGCATTCGCATCCCATTTTTTATATGCAACTCTGGTTTGCTTTAAAGGAAAGGTTCTAGGTGTGTGATAACTGAGTTTTTGTGAGACATATATGTGTATGTTCTCGTGGGTATGTACATTGTTTCCAAAAAGTGACTTTAGAGAGAGAACTGCTTTTCTGTTTACTTACATTCTGTGAAAATTGGGATACACAGGAACACACTTAACGGTCTTCAGGCATATGCCACGTAAGAAATACACTTGCAGGCTTTAAGTTGCTTCAGAATTATAACATTAGTACTCTAGTTAATGATTTGCTATTTTCTTAGGACATTTTACATGAGCTTTGATCCTTGTGGGCTTTGACATTGGTATTTGAAATGAGTTCATACGTATAGGGATATAACATCAATATTTTATTAGTAGCTATTTCAAAGACTATATTACAGTGGTTAAAGGAAACCCTGAAACCTTTTTAAGGGAACATTGTACAGAGTGGAGGCTATGCTGTTTAATAGCTAGATAACCTTGCCTGCGTCAGTTAATCTTTCTGGCCTTCAGTTTTCTAATCTTTAAAAGGAGGATCTTGGTGATCCCTAAGTGTCCCTTTCAGCTCTGGAATTTGGTGGGTAATGTACTTTGAATTAATGTATATCTTTTCATTGTAAAAATTTTAAAAACGTTAAAAGAGTTCTCTACAAAGGAAACAGTCATTTTTACTACTATTTTTTAGAAACAACCCCTAAACCTGTTACTGTTTTAGCATATTTTCTTTGAGATTTATATGTCATTTAAAAATGGAACGCTTTGAAGAATGAATCAGAGCCACAGCCGCATAAGGTTGTGCCCTTGGGGACTAGCACTGGCTGTTTAACAACTAATCTGAGCCCTGTGCTCCAAACCTGTGGGATTGCATCCCTGGGGAGGATTCTTTGTATGTGTATGTGTTTTCTTTTTCTTCTTTTAAATTGAAATGTAATTGATATATATTGTATAAGTTTAAGGTGTGTTGATTTTGATACATTTATATATTGCAATATTACCACCATGATTTGATACATTTATATATTGCAATATGATTACCTGCCACCATAGCATTAGCTAACATCTCCATCGGGTCCCTTAATTAGTCATTTCTTTTTTTGGGGAGACAACATGGGAGGATTTTTTTTTCATCCACCATAGTTTTTTGAGTCTCATTAAGGAGCTCCGTAGTCTTGAGCATATCATTTGAGCCAACAGTTCTACTTAGACTTTATTAGGAAGATATGTGAAAAGATTGAGCAATACATTATTTACTATAGCTGCATTTTATAATAGAAAATTTGATATAGAAAATGGTCCAACAATAGATTAATTTTGGGATAGCTATTCAGTGAAATAGTATTTAGCTGTTAAGTAATTGTTGACGTGAAAAGATGTTCATTATAATTTGAGAAAGTATTTATGGATGAGTATGTATCATATCCATTAAAATTACATGTTTATATCTGTATATATGCAACAAACAAGTGGGTGAAAACAGTGGCTATCTGTAGTTGATAAAATTCTGGATCATTTTTGTTTTCTTTGATGGGATGTGGTATTCACTGAAAAATATTTTAACAGCTTTATTGAGATGTAATTCATATCCCGAACAATTAATCCAGTTAAAACGTACAATTCAGTAGATCTTAGTATATCTGGAGAGTAGTGTAGACCTTAGCACAGTTTTAGAACATCTTTATCACCCCAAAAACAGACCCTGTACGCATTAGCAGATACTTTGCATTTCTCCTTTCTCCCTCCTGTCTTGCCACAGGGAACCACTAATCACTTTGCCTGTTCTGAGCATTTCATATAAATTGAAGTATACAATATGAGGTCTCTAATGACTTTTTTTTTTTTTTAACTTAGCATAATGTTTTCAAGGTTCATCTATATTTTGTAGCATGTACTTTGTCTTTACAGTATTGCCAGATATTCCATTGTATTGGTCTATATTTATCCGTTCATCAGTTGATATTTGGGTTGTTTCTACTTTGGACAGTTATAAATAATGCTGCTATGAACATTTGTGAGCAAGTTTTTGTGTGGACATGTCTTTTCTGTAGGAGTGGAATTCCTGGATCACATGGTAACTTTGTGTTTAATCTTTTGAGGAATTGCCAGGCTTTTTTGTTGTTGTTGTTGTTGGCTGTGCTAGCTCTTAGTTGCGGCACGTGGGATCTTTAGTTGTGGCATGTGGGATCTAGTTCCCTGACCAAGGATCAAACCCAGGCCCCCTGCATTGGGAGTGTGGAGTCTTAGCCACTGGACCACCAGGGAAGTCCCTGCAAGACTTTTCAAATCAGCTATGAACCATTTTATATTTCTGTCAGCTATGTGTGAGGATTCTAATTTCTCTATATCTTTTCCAAGACTTGTTATTGTCTTTTTTATTACAACTATCCTATTGGGTGTGAACGTAGTATATCTTATTCTGGTTTTGATTTACATTTCACTGATAGCCAATGACACTCAGCATCTTTTCATGTGTGAATATTTTTTTAACCATCTATATATAACATGAATTATTTAGATTTGCAAAGGTCTTCTCTCAGTTGGAAAGGCATAGTTATTTAATTTTTGGTATATTGATAAACATGTAAATTTAAGTATGACTTATAATATGAACATAATAGTAAAATAATAGAAAGTAGTGCTTGAAAACCTGACCGGAGGAGGAGGAGGGAGAGAAGTTTTTTAAAACCTATTCTGCAAAATTAAGAATAAAGTTTAACCAAGTGTAATAAAAATGTATATGTAAATCAAGGTGGTATGAATAAGACCAAATATAAGTGACTACACTATGTGAATAGAATTCTCTATTAAGACCTTTTGACTGGATTAATCCTATTAGACTACCTGTGTCTTATTTTCTGAGACAAGGCTCAAACAAGTCACTGCCAAGTAACAATATAATGTCACAAAGAAAGCAAGAATGGGACCATTGCTGTCTGATAAAAGTAGAATTTAAAGTCAAAGCATGAAGAGAAGAGAAGGATACAGGCATTCCTTAGCTTTGCATAGTTCTAGTATGTTTAAATTTTGGTTACCATGGTTTAGGTAAACAGCCCCAGTCCCCGCAACAATGTTTCAAATTTCACTTACTCTGGAATATTAACTGTAATTGTGTAGACTACAAAATTTGTTGCTAGTTCTTCAGTCCACAAATCAAGATGTAAATAACAGATGCATAGCATGTCACTTTTTTTGTAGTTTTTTGGTGATTGGTCAGTGTGCATCTGTTTCTCAATTCAAGCATAGATAGCACAAAGTGTAGTAGTGTTGTTGCCTCTTTGTCTTTCAATGATACACCCACCCAGGTTACATTTAAAGAAAAAACAAGATGGGGAATCGGCCAGCAAAGAAACTGATAATGCCAGAAGTGAAATTTGAATTGAATGTAAATGCAGTTATAGAATAAATAGCCTTGTGAATAATAACCTTGTGAATGTAGATGTGCTGTATATGGGGAGACTAGGTACACAGCCAGAGCAGCTTAGGGAAGGCAAGCTTATCAACATAAATGAGGAAAGTGGTTGTAATAAACAGGATGAAGATGTCTCAGAGGAAGTGACGCCAACAAAAAGCATTAAAGATATGCCATAACATTGAAAGTACAAAAGACAAAATGTTAGAAACTGATCAGATTTAGAAAGGAGTATGACACATTGCCTTAGGCATAGAAAATATGCTTACTCCATGTCATAAGTTATATGATCAGAAGGGGCAAGCACTGTTCAAACTATTCTTAAGTTTTTTACAAAGACATGAAACACTTTAATCTCAATGTTTCTAATGTTTTAAATTACAGTGTACTAAATAATTAGTATTAGTTTTACTATATTCAAAATTTCCTTACACACTGTCAGTAATAGTGCATTTAGTGTTTTGACAATTTTTGAAGGTTTTGGAACAATTGTAATTTTTCCCATTGTTCAATAAGATTGCCTTGCACAGTCATTTTTGTGTTCTCTCATTGTCATACAAAGTGAGGACTGCCTATTTTGGGGAAAGAAAAATAATCTATATAAATTGAACTGTCAAACCTTTATATGATAAATAACATCATGGTAGAATCAGTTTTTTGAATAGCTTTTTGGTTTAGAATCATATCTAAAAATGCCCCATGTTTGAGGTTTTAAGACATTTTTCTGCAATTTTGTTAAATATTTAAGGTCCCTTCCACTTCTTCAAGTTCCTGATGCCACCAGTTTTGAACCCTTTGGGGATTTTGAACTCTAAATTAGGGTACCGTCTCACTTTCTTCTATATTGCTGTTTAGTATCCAACTTTCTTAGTCTTCCCAGCTTTCAAACCTGTTGATAATGTCCCTTGTCATCTTTAGCCTTATGAGTTACGGGGTTTTAGGAGAGAGGATTGCTTTGTTCTAACTAGAAGTATGTTTTATTTTTGATGGTGTTTTTAACTCGAGTCATCTACTTGGAATTTGAAGCTGATTATGCAGGAGGAATTGCTTTACTGTTTTAACTAAATGTGTTAAATTTTCTAATTTTAGATTATGGGTAGGAATGAATGATGCCTAGTAAAAGTCTGAATTTCTAGATCAAATGAGATAATGATGATTTAAGTGTGCCTTAACTGATGTGCAGTTAAAATACATGGATACTTTGAGTATTTATAAATTGCAGAATTTAAATAATAAAGCTGACTTTTTATATGCATTTGATTATATTTAAGTAGAGCCCTAAGTCTCTTTTTTATTGAAATTTTATCTTAAAGCCTTTTAAAATATTCTAAACTGGAATGTGAGCTATAGTCATTAGGTCCCTAATTCTTAAAGAATTTCAGCAGATACGGAATTTGTGATAGATAATTAGTAATTAATAATCTTAAATTGTAGCATATTTTAGAGGAAATGAGTAGTAATTTGATTTTCCTCTTGCTTTGGAGAATACATATATATCAACCATTATAGCAAAAAACTGATAAATTCTCTGCATCTAAATTTATAGGATTGACAGACTTCTACAGAACCGACTGACATAGGGGAGATATATAATGGGGCTGTTCTGGGGATTATATCTAAATATATATGTATATATACACACAAAAAAATAGTTGTCATCATTCACAGGTTACATATTTATTAATTTGCCTGCTCACTAAAATGTATTTATAATCCCAAATCAATACCTGTGGCGCCTTCACGGTCATGTCTGTGTGTGAAATGGCAAAAAATTTGAGTAACTTGATGCACACATTCCTAGCTGAGGCTGAACCAAGGCCATGCTTTACCTTGTTTCAGCTCTCATATTGTAAACAAGTGTCCTTTTTGCAGTCTGTGTAGTGCCATGGCTTTTGTATTTTTGTGCTTTTTCTTGGTCATTTTGCCGTTTATAATAGCACCCAAATGTAGTGCTGAAGTGCCATTTAGTGTTCCTAAGTGCAAGAAGCCTGTGCTGTGCCTTATGGAGAAAATACGTGTTACGTAAGCTGTTGGCTGTGAGTTCAGTGTTAATGAATTACCAGTGTATATTAAATAGGTGTCTTTAAACAGAAACACACATAAAACAATGTTATGTACTGATTGGTTGACAAAACTGTTGTGACCAGAGGAACCTACCCTGTATTTACCCTGGAGCAGTGGTACAGTATTCCTTAATTCAGTGTTCATGGTGACATTATAGAATATAATTACCATGAATACAAGAATTGACTGTAATATATATGTGTGTGTGTGTGTATATATATATGAATGAACAAACCAGTTATAACATCTGATTCCCTCACTGAATAAAGCAGAAGTCTTAACATACTTATTTTATTCTAAAAATCTAGTATATACAAATATTAAAACATACATATAATATACCTTATTGACAATGTTTTATGAGTTGTATAATATTCCAAACTACTTTGTAGTAAAACAGTATTTAGAATGCATTTAAATGTATAGATTAATGCAGTCTTGTGACATTTCTTTTTTTCATTTTTATGCATTTTTATAGTAAAATTTGTAAAATTATTATAGCAAAATTTACCATTTTAACCATTTTCAAGTGTGCAGTTTAGTGGCATTCAGTACATTGACATTGTTGTGCAATTTGTGTGTGTTTTTAAAATTAGGATTATGGATCTATGAGTTTGTGACTGAATTTAATAAAAGCATTTGGAATTAGATATTATTTGTGGCTACCTTTAATTTATGATTTTTAATGCGTTTTAGATTAAGAATTTTTGATAATTGCGTTCATAGAGTAGTGCTATTTAATCACTTATATTTGAGATTGCTTTACACTCACATTTCCCCCCCCCTCCTTTTTTAGTGCTTTTTTAGGCCCAAAGGACATATTTCCTTACTCAGAAAATAAGGAAAAGTACGGCAAACCAAATAAACGAAAAGGCTTTAATGAAGGTTTATGGGAGATAGATAACAATCCGAAAGTGAAATTTTCAAGTCAACAGGTGCGTCATATTACATAAAATTTAGTTTAGTATTATTTACTCAGTTTTGGAGAATAATCACATGATTATGGTGGTGTGATGTACTCTGTGTTCCCAGCCCAGACATCCCCAGTGGCACATTGCTGTGGTTTGGTACAAGCGTTGATGCCCAAGCCTATACAAAAGAAACAACAAAAAAAAAATTGGCCATCATAATTTATAAATATTTCTATCGTGCTACAAGTAATTTTGGGCACATTTTTTATATACCTTTATAATTTGTGGGTTATCAGCATTGCCTTTTTTTTTTTACAGAAAAGGAAATGGGTTTACAGTTTAAAGACTTGCCAAAGGAAATAGCTAGAAAGGTGCACAGTTTGGATTACAGTCCCTTCATCTTGTAGATTGGGAGCTTTACGCTCACCTCCCAATGTATGCTGTGTTGCCTCTGGTATTCATCGTTTTGGTTGGTTTTATGAAAATCTAGGGACCCTAGGTTACATGCTTAAGTATCTCTCATATGGGGGTACTTTTAAAATTTAATGATTACTGGACTCTCCCACTCAGTGTCTGTTAAATCAGAATCACTTAAGTTTAGGTCTCAGGAATCTGCATTTTAAATAAACTAAGTTTGAGATATAGATCAATAAGAGTCCTTAAAGTTGTGATATATATCCTTTGTTAAGGCTGTTCGTCTTAGAGTACATAGATTAGCTTCTTTATCTAAGAATATTTCAGTAGTTGAATACGGTGTAGGTCTGTGCTCCTCTAAATCACCTTACGTTGTATCTTGTTGGGCATTTTCCGCTTAGAACATCAGAATGGTATTCTTTGTAATTGTACTTTTAATTTCTGCCTCACCATTTTATCTGCTGAGACTGTATGCATCAATTGCAGGAATATAGTTCCATGTAAGACTTTCCTAAATAAAATAGTAGCATTTAAAACTTTTCAAAATTGTGTATATTAAAAGTATCCTGTGCAACAGAAATGAGGGTACTTTTCTAGCTTTCTTACAAACAGGCCTTGATTTTTTCATGGGTACAAAATTTTAAAGTTGGCGTAAAATATTATTTTGTGAAACTAATAGACTTGATTGTTCATAGGCATCAACTAAACAATCAAATGCGTCATCTGATGTTGAAGTTGAAGAAAAAGAAACTAGTGTTTCAAAGGAAGATACTGACCATGAAGAAAAAGCCAGCAACGAGGTGTGTTTAATTTCTCTTGCATTCTAAACCCATTTTGTTGAAAGGAAGAATTGTAAAATGAGTTGATTGTGGCACAGTAGAAAGTAATCTTTAAAGTAGTTGAGTAATGAATGGGAAAATATTAAAGGCTTATTTCCTTGTGTAAATATTAAATATGGTATTGTAAAATAATTTTTGCATCTTTAAGATGCATGGATATTTTTATTTGAAGTTAGTTTGCTGTGCAAAATATGAGGTACAACTAGGAGAGTCGCTTACTGTTTGTTAGGAATATTTTTAAAGTGAGGTATTGTTGGATGGATGTACGGGAAAGGATATTGAACCGAATTTTTAAAAACCTAGATTGATTTCCAGCTCTGTATTTGATTATCTGAGTGGGGATACTCATTTAGCCTTTCTAGGCTTCATGAAGTTGTTACTTGATCTCCAGAGTCCCGACCACCTCTTAACATTCACAGTCCTAAAACTGAGGATTTTACTGTAGAAAGAGTGTTTTGTAAATTTAAACAGACAAACCTCCCAGTGTACGAGCAAGTGTGACTTCTATATTTGATCAGACAGAGGAAAGCATTTTTTTTTAGGTGAAGATACTGGTGATTACTTCCACTTTATAATGAATTAATGTTAAGACTTTTAATGTTTATAATTTCAAAGGTCAGAGAAGCAAAACAAGTTTCCGTAGTACTTTTAGTGAAATGTGCTTGTGATTTTTAATTTAAGAAATTTTCTTTCAGTCATGGCATAATTATCAATTTCATCTGTTGTGTATTTTTTTTTTTTTTTTTAAGGATGTGACTAAAGCAGTTGACATAACCACTCCAAAAGCTGCCAGAAGAGGGAGAAAGAGAAAGGTAATTCTATTGCTTAACCACAGAGATCTTAAAAGAATTTTTATTTTAGTTGGATTGAGGGAGTGTAGATAATGAAATGGTACTATTTAATTTAGACTTAGCCCTTCACTCTAAGTCCTTTAATTTTTTTAAAGGATAGGTTATGTTGTTCACTTATCAAAACTATGTTCACTTATCAAAACTATCTGTTTCTTTTCTTAGTGATACAGCACCCTTAAGTTGAATGGTATACAAAATAAAATGCACCAATTTTCATTCCTTTTATGATGCTGTCTCAAGTTTTCTCTATAAAATGGATAATATATATACTCATAAGACTGTTGAGAGAATTAAATGAGTTAATACATGTAAAATATTTATAATAAATCCTGGTACATAGTGCTTTGTAAGTGTTGTCCATTATTATGTTGTTATTACTTTACAGCATTGTTGCATGAAATGAGAGTATGTGACAGTTTAGGACAAAGTACCTCTTATGCTTTTAATTAGTGTTTCTTCTTCCCTATGTGAAGTTTTGTTCATCATACCTTTTCCTGACCTATTTATGTCTCAGACTGTTATTATATGACAAAGCTACAAAGAAAACTTAAGAGTTCAGTCTTTAAAAAAAATTTTTTTTGTAGTATTCTGAGTTCAGTGTCTTATAAGGAAGTAAGATGAAAACAAATAATTACAGTGGCTTTTTATTCCCTGTGGGGTGTGTGTGAAGGGGCTATGATAACTTTAACAAGATTTTAAAAGGTAGGCAGAATTTTAGTCAGGCAGATGAAGGAGGAGGGGAGGAGCATGTGAGGCAATTACAGAGGCACAGAGAAAATTTTGCTTCAAGCATTTCAAGTATTGCATTTCAGTATTATCAGACCATAAAGTTTGAGGGAAACAAGTACAAAAAACCCCACTGTGTTACCCTGAAGAACTTGAACTTAGAGAAGTGGTGGGAAGCCATTGAATCACTTTAAATTTCAGGTACTTCTCTTTTTAAAGCAGTGTGAATGATGGGGATTGGACTGGAGCAGTGAGACCAGTTCACTGATAAGTTCATTCAGAATTTTGGTACTCACTTCACTGGCCCAGACAGAAAATCAGCGGCGAATAAGGAAGATAAGGTCTCTGTTCTTATTAAACTTATATTTTTGTTGAGACAGACAATAAATACATAAAACAAGAGAATTAAAATGGGGAGTCATGATTGGGACTTGGTAACTAAATTATGAAAGGCCTTTCTAAAGAGTTAGCATGACATTTTTAGTGGTGTAGATGAGAGATAGGATTTTAAGAGCACCTTAGGAGGTAAAGTTAATAGTTGATTGGAAGTGGGTGTGAAGTGAGGGGGAGGAATCTAGGATGACTCAGGGTGTTGGCTTGGATGACTAGATTATACACTGAGAATGCAGGAGATGTTTTGGGAGCAGAGGCATGAGGAGGAGGATGTGAAACACCTTTGAGAATTAGACTGAAGATACATATTTCTCTGACACCAAAGGGGGAAAAGGTAGAAGTTACAGCTGCAGTCTCTGACATAAAGATAGGATTTAGATAGGTAGTCAAGGGAGAAAGTTTACTGAGAAGAACGCAGAAAACCAGAATCCTGAGGAATTATAATGGTGATGAAAGGCTGGCTTGTAAAATTATGGCTGAGAATGAACTGTCAGGAGAAAAATCTAAGAGAGGATATCAAGCTAAACAAGGGAGGAGAGAATTTTAAGAATGAGGGAGTGGTTAGTAGTGTCCTGATGCAGAAGGGGTCCAATAACATTTGACAATTAGGATCCCCCAGGATACGTTAAGGTCAAACGGTAAGAACAGATGAAGTAGGTTAAAGAATAAAATGTTTAATGTTAAAATTACACTGTGCTTTTGAAGTCTTTGAAGGGGAGGAGAGAATGCAGCAACAAGGATTTGCATGGTTAAGGGAGGGTGTTAAAAGTGACAAAATATAATAGAGGCTTTAACACTTTTTCTTTGCGAAACCAGGAAAGATCAAAGATGTGGAAAGAGTATAAAATTACTGTAAGTTAAGAATAATGCTGGGTGAGAGAAAAGGGAGGACACATTTGAGGGAATTGACTTGATGGGAAAGAGACGGACATTTCATCTTTCTTCACATTGAAGGGAAGGGTGGGCAAGACTATTACAAACTTCTAGGAAGACTTGGAAATTATGGGAATCCCTTCCTGCTGGCCTCAGTCTCTCCCTTCTCCATCACCAAATTCAAAGCAAGACTGCATGTGTGGTGTAAGGCAGAAAGAAAGGATTGAAAGTTTATGCTAGAGGGAGAAGGAAAGGGCATGACAAAAGACAGGGTAAAGGATTAATGGATGGCTTTGAGATCACAAATGAAGTTGCATAAAATGAATGCATGTTTGTATAATTTTTTTTCAGCAGGGCTCAGCAGCAGGGAAAAATAGAGCAGGGAAGGTAGAGTTTTATAGTAACTCGCTGTTGGAGATTTGTGGGACAGGTGCAGCAAAACAAGAATGCAGATGAATAGTAGTTCCATGAGGTTTTTGAGGGATGGGGGGGGCCTTTACGTAAAGTCACGAAGGGAGTAGAGCTAGAAAGTGGGGTAACAAATGGGGAGAAAATTTGTCAAAGGCTTAGAGGTCTCAGTGAGATAAAATATGGAAGAAATTAATCTAGAGTCAATATTTGCATTTGAGATATTTAAATATATATATATTTGAAATAACTTAATAGTCCTTTCTCTAGATAAAATATTTCTTATTCTTTGAGTTAATATTTTCACGAGGAATGGTTTGACTTGCATGATTTTGCTGTAATAGTCAATATATGTCTATGGAAGGGCTGTATTTTTGCTTCGTATAGTGTTAGTTTATTTATGGCATTAGTTATCGATGACCTTGTTACCTCTTATTGGTATCTCCTCAAAGAGATTCATACCTGTAATTCTTATGCGATGTCATGATTTATTTCCAAAAGTTGAAAGTGTAATTGAAGAGGGGATTTTTTTGCACTGAAGAGTTCATCAGTTTGAACTGAATTTTGGAGAACTTTTGCCCTCTTAACTGCTCACCCTCCTAACTCAATAGAAGAGCTCTCATACAGTCTTGGGTTCTCAACCTTTGGTATAAAAACAGATGCCTGGCTCCCTACTCCAGAGCTATCATCAAATCAGGATTGGGGCGGGGGGTGGTCTGTAATTCCTAAAATTAGAAATACAACTTGAGCTAATGTTTTTGAAGCAATTTTTGTAATGTTCCTTGAGAACAATTCAAGGGTTACCTTAGATGAGTTTCTTGACTTTTAATAATGCTTTGAATATATATTTTTTAAAAATTTTTATTTATTTATTTATTTATGGCTGTGTTGGGTCTTCATTTCTGTGCGAGGGCTTTCTCTAGTTGCGGCAAGCGGGGGCCACTCTTCATCGCGGTGCGCGGGCCTCTCACCATCGCGGCCTCTCTTGTTGCGGAGCACAGGCTCCAGACGCGCAGGCTCAGTAATTGTGGCTCACGGGCCCAGTTGCTCCGCGGCATGTGGGATCTTCCCAGACCAGGGCTCGAACCCGTGTCCCCTGCATTGGCAGGCAGATTCTCAACCACTGCGCCACCAGGGAAGCCCCTACATTATTATATTGCAATTACAAAGGCAAAAATAATGTTTGAAAACTAAGAACAAAGAAATGGATAAATTCTTAGAAGTGGGATTGCTGAGTCAGATTTGCATATTCTGTATTGCTGATATTCATAATGATCAGAAATGTATTACCAGTTTATTGATTTGATCACCATTAATCAATATATGAATAATTCTCCACATTCTTACCAAAATTGGGCATTACCTCGTGTTTGCAAATCAGATTGTTGATTAAAAGATTAAAAAAATTTTTTTATCAGTAAGGTTGGATTATGCAAGTTTTGGCATGATGCTTTATTGCCTTTATTTTTACTGAGCTAGTTCAGGCTGAATTCTAAATAATTGGGGGTGGGGGAGCAGCTCATAGTAGTCCTCCCATTCTTCTCTTTGTTCTCTTTGCTATTTATTTATTTTCTTTTCGATTATGATGTTATGTTTGCATTTCCTTTCTAATTGGTGGTTATTAACCTTTGTTCTACTCTAATGCTTGAATTGATTAAACTGATTCTCATTTGGGGCTATTGTCTCATTACCTGGGGCATTATAGTTTGCAGAGGGTCATTGGGATTTCTTTATAGTAGTAAATATTTTATAGAAAATAACTCCTAGCGAAGAACAGCAGATGTCTCAGTTCAAAAATAAAACATGTACATATTAACAAAGATAAAGAATGGAAATATCAGCAACTTAATTTCTTGCCTTTTCTAACATTAATTTAGGTTGTACATCATAAGTATGCAATATAAAGTGTTAGCATTTTGAGATACTCAATGAAAGTACATTTATAAGCAGTGTGTGGGATATTACAGTGTAATTACATTATACTTTAACATTTTGCATCAAGAATATTCATTTTATTTTTATAAATGACTTTTTTAGGTTGAGAATATCTAAAAAGTGAGTTTTTGTTTCCTAGTATTACTCACTAGAATTATAAGCTAAATTTAAGGATATCACTCTGATGAGTCAACTGTTGAAAAATAATGAAGATCAATATATATTACACTTGTATTTGAACTTGTTATCCTGTAGTGGCACGTTTTTGCCATTGAGCTAAATTTGGAATACCTACTATGTGCTAAGTAAGTTAATTTAAATCTTTGTGATTCAGGCAGAAAAACAAGTAGAAACCGAGGAGGCAGGAGTAGTGACTACAGCAACAGCATCTGTTAATCTAAAAGTGAGTCCTAAAAGAGGACGACCTGCAGGTAGGATTATTAATGTTTAAAAAGCTGGCTTGTGATTATTATTCTAATCCATTAAAGTGTTGTACCTCAGCTACTTTGGAATAGGTGAATAGGTACTTGGTTATGTGTAATATATAAATTTCAAAGGAGATAAAACATTAAGGTTTCTGCTCTTTGTAATAAAGTATTTAAATTTGAAATAATTGCTTGAGACTTTTTCATTTTGTTTTATCCCCATTACATTTTCCTTTAATAGCAGCAAATGAGGCTGTGGTGAGATTTAAAATCCATGAATGATGGGTTTATTTTACCTCTTACTTTAGAAATATTAAGCTTTCCAAATGGAATCATAATGAAAACAAGAGATAAACAGCATTTGAATAATCAAAGCTATTAAATTATTGCATTCTTTCTTTATTAGGGCCTGTACAATATGCAGATGTCTTCAGCACTGCCTATTTAAAGTATTTTCCTAATTTGGCAAATAGGAAATAGTTTGGAAGGATGTGTCTCTAATACAAAGTAAAACAAAAAAATTAGCCAAAATAGAGCCAATTTTTTTTTCTACTTCATAACATAGCATTCTGTTTTCTTTTTTTTTTGGCTGCGTCTGGTCTTAGTTCGACATGCGGGCTCTTCATTGCAGCACATGGGCTTCTCTCTAGTTATGGTGCGGGTTTTCTCTCTCTAGCTGTGGCATGCAGGCTCCAGGGCTCCTGGGCTCTGTAGTTTGCAGCATGCGGGCTCTCTCGTTGAGGTGTGCTAGCTCAGTAGTTGAGGCACGCAGGTTTAGTTGCCCCATGGCATGTGGGACCTTAGTTCCCCGACCAGGGATCGAACCTGCATCCCCTGCATTGGCAGGCAGATTCTTTACCACTGGACCACCAGGGAAGTGAAGTCCCATAACAGAGGATTCTTAATGAAACAGGATAAAATGAGTAATACCCAAAAAGAAAAAAAAACAATTTACCTAATTTTTACTTTGGAATTTAATAGTGTAATGGATCACATTAATGGTGTTGTTAGAAAATTCAATGAATTTTGATAACAAATTTTCAAATACGTGAGCATACATATACAAATAATACTGTAATATGTATATGAATGTTGAATATGAGTGCTGCTATCTACTATAAAGTTGA
Organism: Balaenoptera borealis; assembly: GCF_965194805.1. NCBI lineage: Eukaryota > Metazoa > Chordata > Mammalia > Artiodactyla > Balaenopteridae > Balaenoptera > Balaenoptera borealis. The sequence goes on from NC_138865.1 coordinate 57,897,842, forward strand.
ATTTTGTGACATTCCTATTAAAACAACAATGAGGGATGTTCTTTTAATCCCTCAGCCATACTAAGGACAGATTGAAAATACTCTTGATTCACCTCTGTAAATTTTCTGCTGTTAACTCATTTGAACCACTGGAGGATATGATTTTTAAAACCTAAAGTAATTGTTATCTGTAATAAACTGATATTCTTAGTATATATCATTTGTAACTTTTATATGTGAGATCTACATCTTAATGGGAAAGCTGGTAGTTACAAAATTTTTTTTCCTGTGAATGTTAGCTACAGAAGTCAAGATTCCAAAACCAAGAGGCAGACCCAAAATGGTAAAACAGCCCTGTCCTTCGGAGAGTGACATGTGAGTATAATTAGTTATGCAGTAAATGAGACATTTCACTTTCAATATGTATAAATTTCTTTGCATTTTTACCAGTTTTATTTACAGGGTGTTTGTTGCTATTACTATTTTGTATTTCTAAGAATTATGAGCAAAACAGCTGAAAAATAGTTTTCATTATATAAAAAGTTAAAATTGATAGGGAATCAAGAAAAATCTGATACGATTATCATTTCATTAATCTAAGACATTTTCTTGTATATTAGGATATAAGATACTTGGATAATGCAGGGTAAAATTTATAATAGTTCCCTTTAAGGGAATTTTTAGACAAAGTATTTTTGAAGCAATTTCCACAAATCTTGCTCCTCCAGAATAATCTTTATTTAAAAAATAATAACACAACATTATTTTTGTAAATTTAAAGTTTTAAAGTATTTTGGAATGATAACTAGTTATTAACAAAATAATCAGTTTTTTTTTTTTTTCTTGCCATCTTTCTTTTCCATTATGGATCTTGTTTGTGTTGGCTTTTCTGGGTAGAAACTTCACCAGCAGGAATGTATATTCAGACAAAGAGGGCAAAACTTTGTAGCTATTGTGTTTAAAGATTTTATAGAAAAGGCTTAAGTGAGTATGTCATTTAAGAATGGATTTACAGTGTTTTGAATGAAAATATTTTATTGGAAATTTCAGTTATAGAAGTGTTGGTACTTTTCAGCCAATATATGTTTAAAGAGTTTTATTTTACTGCCAAGCTGTTTAAATATTCTTGAAAATAGTGGCCAAAAATTACAACATGGTTTTAGCTACTGTAGTGAAATTAAGAAATTAGGTACATGCATGTGAGTTTATGTTTTTAAACATACCAAGTAAATCTCACTCATCTCCTCCCCAAGATGTCTTTTCTAATAAGGGCATCAAGCATCAAGTCTAGGATTTTACGATCAACATAAGGCCTTGATCTAGAGACTTAGGAACTGAAACACAGGTTATTTGCTCCCCTCTCCCTTTTATATATGCACATTGATCTGGGAGGGATAGAGAACCATAATAAATACTCCCAAGGAGAAGATTAAGAGGCACACAGCAGTCATTGTTCCCCAGGAAATATGGAATTCTGTTGGGAAAATATTGTGAGATCCCCCTGTTTTAGATACAAGGAATATTTCCTTGATTAGGTACGTCCCAATTTTCCCTGAGAGTATCTTCCTAGTCCATTTCTCTCCATGGCTTTTGGCTGATTCTTGGACTGGAAAGTATTAACCCTCCTTATTAGCTGAGCAGCTTTCTTATTCTGCTTTCATACTTTAGGGAGTTGGGCCCAAGATTCCTTTTTAAATCTCCATTAGTTTCTCTTAATGCAGGCTAGCGTCCCTTTTGGTAGTAATACTACTTTATTGTTAGCATGTGTCTGTTTAATTCTAGTCAGCTTCATGTGCCGTGGTCTCACTCATAAGACTTCCCCAGACATGCTTATCTCTTTATACTTAACTAAAAGCACTTTTGAGTTTATAGGTTTTCCTGAAGACCTACTCCCTGGTTTCTTTTTCATAGAACCATTTGTTCATCAGAAGGATCAAGGTATCCCAATTTGAATTCTTAAGGAAAGGCTGGCAACTTACAACCTTGATTGGATCTTTGACTCCAGTCTTTGTCTGAATTTGAAAATCTTTTACAGGATGGAAGTGACTTTCAACACTGAAATGCATGGAATTTTTTTCTCCTTCCTTTGTCGTTCTATTATTTTTTGAACTTACCGCTTTCTTGAAGTACCCTATCAAATTTATGTTGATAACAATCAACTCAAAATGCTAATATTCTATCTTGAAACCTCTTCACCCAGAGCCACAAGTTCACTGAACAAGTTTTCTCTCCAGTTATCACAGATGACAGTTTTACCCATTGTATGTTAGGGTTTCAAATGCAAAGCAAGTGTCAAACGTTTTAGGTTTTGATGGACAACCCCAAAATACCAGCAGCTTACAATACTTATTTTTCACTTGTGCTATATGTAGGCTGGGCACTGGCTGTTATAGCTACTCTCAGCTTTGTATCTGGGCAAAAACTTAGTGGAGTGTAGAGCAAAACTATGTAAGCTCTTCTGAAACTTAAGCTCTCCATCATGAGAACAGCGTGTATCTGCTAGTGACAGCTTCTTTGCAGTGGGTCCTGAAATGACAAGACAGTGGATAGAGTCCGGAAAAGCTGAAACCATCTCATAATCCTCATGTAAAGTAAAAATATTTGTTATAAGCCACTGAGATATTTTGGGTTGTATTTGCATTAATTTTTTGCTATTAACATGTATTTATAATTTTGTTTAGTCTTTTAATATGTGTTTCCTATTGTACCTATTAAAAAGGGAATTATCACCATGAGGTCTGTTTTTCATGGAAGATGGTAAGGAGGGAGGACCATTGGGAAAAGACTTAATTGCAGCAAGCAGTGATAGTTACGTTTATGAGAGTTCTCTGCTTTGACACTGTTTTAAAAACTTTGAAATAATAATCCCATTTCTTAAAAACTTAACGATACACTTTTAAATCTACCTTTAAAAAAGAAAAACAGCTGCATGGTATTCCACTGTGTATGTATCATAATTCTTTTTTTTTTAAAATATTTTAATTAATTAATTAATTTATTTTTGGCTGTGTTGGGTCTTCGTTTCTGTGCGAGGGCTTTCTCTAGTTGCAGCAAGCGGGGGCCACTCTTCATTGCGGTGCGCGGGCCTCTCACTATTGCGGCCTCTCCTGTTGCGGAGCACAGGCTCCAGACGCACAGGCTCAGTAGTTGCGGCTCACGGGCCTAGTTGCTCCGCGGCATGTGGGATCTTCCCAGACCAGGGCTCGAACCCGTGTCCCCTGCATTAGCAGGCAGATTCTCAACCACTGCGCCACCAGGGAAGCCCCTGTATCATAATTCTTAAAAGTTTATTTCTTGTATGGATACATTTTTTTAGACATTGTCATCTGTCGTTTTGTACATGTGCAAATATATTGGTTAGAATACATTGCTAGAAGCAGATTTGCTGGGTTAAAAGGATATTTTTATTTTTAATACCTGCCTCTTTGCATAGGGGTTAACATTTTGGGGGAGACAGTTTGTCAATATCTATTAAGAGCCATGGGAATCCCTTTCATATTTGATTCTCTATTCCCATCTCCACAAAATGATCATTATTAAAATATTTACCCCCTTGTGGAAATACTGAAGAAAGTTAAGGGATTTTACTTGCCTGCTTTTTCTTCCATCGATTAAAAGGATGAAACCTATATAACATTTAAAAATAAACATAGCCAATGGTAGTTATGTGACAAAAAATTTCTAAAGAAATAAAGTGATTTTTTTTTTTTCTTTTCCAATTTAATAATCTTAAGGGTTCAAGGAGGCAGTTGTCTGGTAGGTCAGTGGATTTGGAATTGAGAGATTGGGTTATTTGACCTTTTGCACCATCATTTTCTCATTTCTTAAATGGAATGGGTTGGACTAAATGATCTGGGGTCCCTTCCAGCTTTCAAATCCATTGATGTAATTATATAATATGTGTAAATCTCAATGAAATTCCTTGAACACTGTAATATTAAGGTTAATTGGCCATATATTTTACCATTATATGCATCAGTTGGGAGCTTTTTACATTGCAAAGCATATTTCTTTAAATTTTAAAATGACCGTATTTCACCATTATGCAGTTCGATTCTGCAATTGTATTTTTCCCAGCGTGGCTACTTTTTAAAACATTATTTACTTTTATAAATATGTAGAATATGAGCTCCATAAAATCTAGGCATCTCACACATCTTATACACTGATGTTCCCCAAAGTCAAGAACAGTACCATGGCATATGAGATAGTACTCAATATTATTTTTAAGTGAATGAGTCACATTACAAAAAACATGGAAAACAAAGGGAAAAAAAATCACTTTTCTATTACCCTAATGCCACTGTAATTTTTCTATCTTCTAACTTATATTAAAAGGATGTTCTTTTCCTTTTATGATTGGTTGATAATGACACTCCATTATATTTTACTTAAAGATATTTAAAATTTGTTTTTAAATAAAAAACAAACTACATGTAGCTTATTGTTATCCAGAGTACTTACTCAATTAACTCAGAGAGGTGGTTGAATGACAAGTACTAATGATACATAAAAGATTATTTTTCATTGTTGTGCCTGTGAAATAGGGTAACTGAAGAAGACAAAAGTAAGAAAAAAGGGCAAGAGGAAAAACAACCTAAAAAGCAGCTTAAAAAGGATGAAGAGGGCCAGAAGGAAGAAGATAAGCCAAGAAAAGAGCCAGATAAAAAAGAGGGGAAAAAAGAAGTTGAATCAAAAAGGAAAAATTTAGCTAAAACAGGGCTTACATCAACCTCTGATTCTGAAGAGGAAGGAGATGATCAAGAAGGTGAAAAGGTAGAACATTTGCATATCAAATAAAATATTTGTTCTATTTTTAGCTTCCTATGTAGTTCTTAATCTTTAGGAAAGTTTCAGTATCTTTATGAAAGTCTATAAATGTGATTAAAAGTTAAAATGAATTTCTTTACCTTTCTGAATAAACTTGAATTACCTGTGTTAAGAAGCATATTTGAAACTTTATTGTACATCCCAAGTTTATCTTACCTTTTCATAATTACATGGAAATTAAATGTCACATGATAAATTTCCAGTAACCCCACCTACCTATTGACAGAAAAGGTAGGAAAGTAGAGAATTAAGCCAGATAGGTTGTGACCAGTGAAGACAGATGTAAAAAGGTACATTTATACATAGATTTTTATTATTTACCTCAATGAAATTCTTAACACTTCAGGCCTATTTAGGGTACATTTTATTGGTGGTACTTTATTTGAATACAGCAGTTGTTTGGGAATTTCATTAAAGCTATACGTTCTTTTCTGTATAAAAACACAAGTTTTGTGTATAGCCTTGGAAATCTACAGACCCAGGTTGTATAGGTCTTTCATTTATGTTTATCTAATTTATTAGTACTTCAGGAGCCCAAAACTAAATTCGGTAGGTTGAGCAGGTACTTGTCAGTAAACAGGTACTGAAGTCAAAGTCATAGTGCAGAGGCAAATAGCCTGAGGTACTTCATTTTAACCCATCTTAACCAAAGCATATCATTCCTATAGCAGTGCAGTAAATGGATTATAAATCCCAAAATCATCAAGGGGAAAGTTAAATTTAGATAGCAACAATGTGTAATTCTGAGGGTTTTTTTAAAATTAGTAATTTATTCATCCCTTAAGAAAACTAGTTGCTTCTTTTCTCCCAAGACTGTAATCACAGAAGCATTAGTCACTGACTTGATAGTTAACTAAAACCATCCTAATTCTCAAATAAAACAGAAGAGAAAAGGTGGAAGAAACTTTCAGACTGCTCATAGAAGGAATATGCTGAAAGGCCAACATGAGAAAGAAGCAGCAGATAGAAAACGCAAGCAAGAGGAACAAATGGAAACTGAGCAGTAAGTATTTTCTTTTTCTAAATTTCAATTTCTTTTTTTAAGCTAGCATGAAATGTTTAAACAATAGAATCTCATTTTCCAGACTTTCTGAAGCCTTTTAAAGAAGTGACTTTTCCATTGTGTTAGAAAAATGTCCTTAGTATATGATAATCATGTTTCAGGCTTCATTCTTTTCTGAGTAAAGAGGATGAAATTTACTGAGATAATCACCCTGTGAATTATTTTTAATTTAAACTGAAAGTGCAGATAGGGCTTAACTGTTAAGTGGCTTTGTAGAAAATGTCCTTATCCTCTATTTTCTTGTATAATATTAAATAGAGAAAGATAATAAATTGGTGGAGAAAGAATGAAAGAAATACCCATATTTGTCATACCACCAGCAGCCCTCCCCCAAAAGACCAGCAAAAATAACAAAAGCACAGTTGGAAACCCAAGAAGCCAGTAAAAGAAAATTTAAAGGCTGACAGGGTTTGCATTAGATGTGTGCAATAAATCAAGTTCAAGCTAAGAAGTTTAAGGGGAATTTTTCCCCTTTAAAAAGTTTATTCTATAAAATAATTTTATAAAAGGGAAAATAGCAGTGCCAATGATGATTAGGCTTCATATGTTTATTACATTTGTTTTCCTAGTTACCTTTAGACTGTCACTTTTGAGTTCTTTCTCTGAAAAGCGTTTCTTTCTTTGTGAAGCGTCTTGCATTATTCTGACTAAACTTTGTTTTTTTGTTTAGTGAGGAGGTGATTTTTAAAACATGCTCTAGGTCACTAAGACAAACTTAATAATAAAGTGAAATTCTTAAAACTATTCTTAAGTAATTTTGTACTTTTTTTATATATAATAAATCTGTAAGCCGAAAGTCTTTCTTGATAAGTATAGCGTTTGACCATCTGCTTTCTTAGTTTTTTTGGAGGATATATAAGCAGTTTTAGCTACTTGAGGGAGTAATTTAAAAATTGATCTAAAGCTCAGAAATGTTACTCCCTTTAATGTTAGACTTTGACCATTTATGTAAATACTAGAGTTATTTTTTGTTACCTATCCTTTCCTGTCCTTTCACTGAAAAGTTGTTGGACTGTTTGTTGCTTTTAACTTTATTGTGCTCCCCAAATTAAGATATAAAATTAGTTGTTGCTTAGTAAATCTAGCCCAACCCTTCTTCAGTATCTCAGAGTTAATCTTTATGTGTTTCAATTTCTTTTTGAATGTCCTCCGAATGTAACTTTCTCAAATTCTAATATTTGTGTTTTCTTTCCTTCTCCTGTTATTACAAAACTTTGTACTTGGACAGTTTTGCTCTGTAAAGCATTTCAGATGCAGCTTGTATGAAATGCATTATGCAAAATAAAGTTTATTGTATTGTATTCCCAGCCAAACAACATGTAATCTACAGTAATAAAAAATATATCTCATTTTGGGCTCAAAGCATTAATCCAGTTACTGAAAAGAGAATACAAGTGGAGCAAACAAGAGATGAAGATCTTGAGACAGACTCATTGGACTGAATTTCCCCCTCCCCCCCCTTGATGGAAGAATGTTCCAGATTCTAAATTGAGGACTTCATTAATGGCATTATTACTGTGTTATGATTGTTAAAAAACATTTCCTGTAAGATACACACTACATATTAAGGTCGGCCATCATTCCTGTTAAAAGATTTTTACCAAGCTTAAAATGAAGCTTTGTGTTTGAAAGTTATAATAAGCTCAGATGAAGATGGTGGTTGTACATTATTTCATTTAGAAAATATAAAAATTCATTTTGTTTTGAAGCTAGGTGTTAAACTGGAGTAACTACTATACCCCCAGAGAATGGGGCAGTTGTGCCCTTCCCTTGACATTCCTTTGTTGTTCAGTTCTTTAGAAGATTAATAATTGTTTTTTAATCCTGAGAGATTAAACAGTAGACTTGTTAAGAAAACAAAAATGAAACTGTAACCAAAATTTTAAAATAAAGTTTTTTAAAAAAAATACCTGATTTTTAGATATTTTTTTGTTCTTGTCTATTTCAATTGGTTTATTATAATAGGGCCCGAACTCCAAGTCAAGGTACTAGAAATGATTAAGAATTCATTTTTAAATGGTTATTTTTGTGATTTACAGTAAAATGGTACCTTTTCATTTGTGAAATGGTATGTAAATGTTAGTGAATGTCATTTAAGTTTGATATATTGGCACAAAAAAAATCCCACTCCATTTTAATCTACTAGTATTATAAAGTCTATTTAACCTTGAAACTAACTTTGAACCCCTCAAATTATCTACCCTTGGGAGATGTGGGAACAATTAAATCAGTCTATTTTGACGTGCTATTTTAAAAAATAATTGTGATGTAGAATTCATGAAACATTTACAGGCATTCTCTTTCCACTATGGCCTGTTTATCCACTGACCCTAAAGTCGGTCTTTTAACACAGTATTGTTGGAACAAAATTTCACCGAGGCAGCCATTAAAATTTCTTTGTAATGCCACTGAAAAATTAGATTGTTAGATTACTTTAGCATGTTAATTTTTACGTTTTGAGTTTTGTTTATATTTATACTAATTAATACTAATGTGGCATTACCGAGTTCTAAAAATTATAGTCAATTCCTTGTGATCTAGGCCACTGACTATTTTAAAGAAAAAAAATTTTAACTTTTACATAAGGGATTGTGGGCGTTTGGTAACCAGTCACAAAGTTCCAATGTTTTTGAAATATTTGTGTTAACATTTGATAGGCAGAATAAAGATGAAGGAAAGAAGCCAGAAGTTAAGAAAGTGGAGAAGAAGCGAGGTTAGTTATTTCACTTTCTAAGATGTATAAAATTGTATTCTACACAGAAAGGAAGTTTTACAGACACCTAACTGTATAGGTTTTGAAATTGGTCATTTTATGTTCTTATCCTACAAGTATACATTTCAAATCCCTAATGGATTCTATATACCTTGCACTGTTTTTAAGTGTTATCAGGTGAACTTGCTAAGGAGTCTTATTATTTTACTGCTCAATATATGATGAAGTCAAATTTTTATAACATTGCCTAAAGCTAGATGTTTTACCATTTCTGACAAATCTGGTTTCAGATGGATTTTTTAGTTTTGGTTAAATGTGTAAGGGTGAAGCAGTGCCTTAAGGATTGCAGAAGAGGAGTTATTGGATGCAGACTGCTTTTTTTTAGCAACATGCAGCTAGATGGTGATTCTTTGCTTATATGATGAATGTTGGTTTCCTAAATACTAAAAATGGCAGATAACTTCTTAATGATGTAGACAGATTACAAAGAACATTTTTAAAAATTTACCAAACCTTTCCATTATTGTTTGCTTAGATTATACAAAAATACTGGTTTTGGAAAATCTATTTACTGTGTTTCACATTTTAATTTATAGAAACATCAATGGATTCTCGACTTCAAAGGATACATGCTGAAATTAAAAATTCACTCAAAATTGATAATCTTGTAAGTGTTTAATACCTCATTTAAAAATATAGTGCTGCTTTTATAGCTTCATATTTTATTTTCTCACATGATTTTATAAGTGTAAATTTGAGATAACAGACTATTACTGGTTATTTTGTACTGCCTTGTTATTTGAGATTTTAAAAGTAATCTCTAGAAATAGATTATATGGGTTGTGGTAATTAACAGTTATGAAATTACTATTTTGTCATGAAGGATGTGAACAGATGTATTGAGGCCTTGGATGAACTTGCTTCACTTCAGGTCACAATGCAGCAAGCTCAAAAACACACAGAGATGATTACAACACTGAAAAAAGTAAGTGATTTTGAGTCATGTAGATTTTTAAAATTTCCTCATTATCACCACTTCATTAAGTAACATTTAAAAAATTAATTATGAGTATGTTTTGTTTTCTCAGATACGGCGATTCAAAGTTAGTCAGATTATCATGGAAAAGTCTACAATGTTGTATAACAAGTTTAAGAACATGTTTTTGGTTGGTGAAGGAGATTCTGTGATCACACAAGTGCTGAATAAATCTCTTGCCGAACAAAGGCAGCATGAGGAAGCAAATAAAACCAAAGATCAAGGGAAGAAAGGGCCAAACAAAAAGCTAGAAAAGGAACAAACAGGTATGTGGTAATTGTTCGCTGGAACTACTTTTTAAAAATGGCTTCAATATTTAATCCTATTAATACCTTATCTATATTAAATGATGAGAAAGTCTAATAAAGCCCTTAGCAGAACATGATCAGCCTTAGCTTCTGGGTTTCTTTTTCATCCCTAAGTTTTCATCAAGTTTAAATTAGTAGTAGTAGTGGTTGCTATTCTCTTTCCATTTAAATTAGGAAACATTTCTAACCTATACAGAAGTCGAGGGAAATGAACTTCCCATGTCCCCATCACTCAGCTTCTGCAATTATCAATACATGAGCATTGCTTTTTTATATCCCCATCAAGTTTCTCTGTGACACCCCTGAAGATTATTTTGAAGCAAATTCCAGATACACTATTTCAATCATAAATATTTTAGGATGTATATATGACCGACGCTTAAAACAGAATCCATAGTTACAGGCATACCCCACAGGTTTGGTTCCAGACTACTGTAATAAAGTGAGTCACATGAGTTTTTTGGTTTCCCAGGGTGTATAAAAGTTTTTTACCCTATACTGTAATCTATTAAGTGTGTAGTAGGATTATGTCTAAAAAAACAGTGTACATACGTTAATAAAAAAAATACTTCGTTGCTAAGAAAATGTTAACAAATCATCTGGAGCCTTCAGTGAGTCATAGTAATAACATCAAATATCACTTGACCACAGATCACTGTAACAAATATAACAAAAGTCAAAAAGTTTGAAATACTGTGAGAATTACCAAAATGTGACACAGAGAAGTGGAGTGATCAAATGCTGTTGGGAAAATGGTGCTGATAAACATGCTTGATGCAGGATTGCCACAAACGTTGAATTTGTAAAAAAAAAAAAAAAAAAAATGCAGTATCTATGAAGCACAGCAAAGTCAAGTGCAATAAATCGAGGTCTGCCTGTACCATTAGCCACTTCCCCCCAAGTTAGCAGCTTCCCCAATTCCACGGTACTAAAACATCTTAGCAGCAACTGCTTAATGTAGAAAAAAATGTTCCGAAGGAGTTGAATTTTGCTACTCACTTATTAGGGAATGATATAGGACTCCTTAGAGATTTGTTAATGAAATAGTATTTACAGGGAAGCCCTCATCATTTTGTCATAAGAGACGAAATCATGTTAATTAACTATTTTGCCACGTTTTGTTGTTAAATACAAAATTTTACTGTGATTCACATTGCTTTTTCTAAGAACTAGAATAAATCATAATGCTCCAAAGAGTTGTACCACCCTTTCGTGTTCCTGATAACAGTAACAAATGGAATAATCAGATTAGTAACCTACTTCTTATATGGACAGATATATGTAGTAACCCTGTTTCTTACTGTGCCTTGTCTACCCAAAGGATTACAATGTAATTTCAAATAAAATACAGTATTAGAAACTTTGGGACTATGTTTTATTTTTGATTTTGGGTCTTTCAAGACATCTTAAAATATGAGAAGCTCTAACAGTTTTTCCATTGAAATCTTTATAAAGGTTCAAAGACTCTAAATGGAGGATCGGATGCTCAAGACAGTAATCAACCACAACATAATGGAGACAGCAATGAAGAAAGCAAAGACCACCACGAGGCCAGCATTAAGAAAAAGTGAGGACATGTTTTAGTGGGTTGTGATGTATGTTTTAATTTTTAAATCACATTGCTGTTCCAAGGTTATTTGTGTAAGGGATTATATTTCCATCACTCACTTCCTGAATTCAGGATTCAAGACGCAAATTAAAATGGCCAAGCCGTAAAGAAACTTCACTTAAAACTAATATGCCACTGTATTCAAGGGAATAGAGCAAGGCAGGAATCCTGTTTAAAAAAATAACTATTCCTTGGACTTCTTCCACTGATAGCACCTTTAATAATGACCCATGTCCATACTTCTTGAATTTTGACAGGATACAGAAATTAGATCTAGAATCACAGGCTGTGTTGTATTACCATACCCACTCTAAAATAACTAGATATGTAACCGTAGTTATCCAAATCTTGGTTTGTCCACTGTACACTTGAATCAAACTTGGACTTGGAATCAAACATCCTTTCTAATTCTGAAATTCAGGTAACTCTTGTCCGTGTGTATATTACCCTCTCTTAAGATTTATAATATGTTGGTATCACAGATATAACATTTTCATGTTCTTTAAAGAGAATTCATTTTAAAGCTGGCAGTGGTGGGAAAGGGCCTGGGCCATGATGCTTCCCTGAGTTATTTTGCTTGATGTGCATATTACTTTGGGAAGAAGACACAACATGGTAAAATAAAATTTTGAACAAAAGATAACAATTAACAATAAGTCACGGAAAAAATTCTTTTGGTGATTTTAAAAACAAATGCACAGATTTAATATCTTTTTTCCTCCTGAGGAAAAAAAAATCCTAATCCCAGTTGTCACACCTTTCTTTCCCCCTTTTCTTTAGGCCATCCAGTGAAGAGAGAGAGACTGAAATATCTCTGAAGGATTCTGCACTAGATAACTAGGTTGACATACCTGGAATATAAAGAACATTTGAGAAGTTTGTAATGGTTTTCATTGGAAATATTTAGACTGCTGAAAGTTTTAAATTTTTATAAGCATAGGTTTTGATGTTTAAAACTTGCTTTGAGGGAGAAATCTCCTTAACCTTTGTTTAAAAGTGACTAAACATTGCTAATTGTACTTGTGCAGTATTAACAGCTACATTATACAGTAAATGTGAGGGAAAGTCCATTTTAGGAAATGTTAAACTGCTTTTCCAGACATTGGTTGTAGTATATTTTCAATTAGTGTGTGTATGTTAATGTGTAATTGATAGTAGAAAAAGGTTACATTTTTAAAACTGCTACTTGTATAAACCTTTCCTCTCTTCCCAAATACTGTGGGTTTTGTGCATAGTTTTTACAAATCTTGGATTTACCAGACTGTCTTTTCATTGTTTGTGGGTTTTGTAGAAGTTAATCATTTTTACAGTAGATAAAATGTTACTTCTATACAAGTATTCACTCCCTCCCTTCTTTTATCAAAAGTTAATTTTAATCTCAGTCTACATTGTGCTACATTATCCTGCTGCTTTGTAACAATGTGTGGTCTGTATGCCTTTTTGTATGACAACTAGATATCCAACTGACGTTGAACTGTTCTACGGGGTACAAAACTCATGTTAACTTTTGAAGGTAATTTAGTTTTGTGGCTGGGAATTCAGTGAAGTCACATGAGTTTCCTGCAGCGAGCAGGAGTATATATAGGAATGAATCTGGCTTTAGGGTTCAACCATTTAAGATCCTTTACAGGCACTAGTAGCTGAAACTGAAAACTAAATGATAAAAGTTTATTTTTGAGAAATGTGTCAAGTTTCTGAATTTTTTAAAAGTCCCACATTAAAGAAGTCACTAAGTATTTTTTTAATTGGAAAAAATGCAATCCATAATGCTTTTGCAGTAAATAAAAGTAAATACTATGTAAGGAAACTAACCTATTTGAAAACATGGCTATACCAGAAGGGAATTTTTATTTCTATGTCATACATGTGACAGGATTGCAAAAAGTGGAAACACAGTAGACAAAAGTAAAGGAGTTGTCTGTATATTCATGGATATGGACTAAATCAGGGTGAACCAAGGTTAACACAAAATTTAAGGGTAACTTAACAGATAGCATTTCTAAGATATTTTGAATACTAGGTCAGTTGGTGGTTTGCAGTAGCTTAAAAGACACTTCTCATGTTTAGAAACTGAATATGGGAAAAAGGCTTAATTACCAGTGTTTGCATGTGACATGCATCGTATGCTTTGACCTCTCGGGTAATTGTTTTCATCTATAGATGAAAAGTTTGAAACATTTCAGTAATTGGAGTTTTGCTTTTGAGAGGTCTTACAATGGAACTAGGACCCACTGTTTTGAGGGAACTCTTGCTATTATATCTGTTTGGTCCTTAATACAATTTAAATTTGGACAGATTTATTCTAGTTAAGCCATAAGTGTCAACATGTAAACTTGTTTTGATTAAAGAATTTTTCTATCAAAGTCTACTAGTAAATTACTTCTTTGCCACTTATAAAACTGTGCTAGAATTCTGGATTTGCTTCCAAGAGAGTATACTTGGTCATAGAAACTGTATTATTTGGGGACACAGGGTTACTAAAACATAAGCTCAAAATGATAAAAATAAAGGAAATGTTATCTTTTGGTTTACCCTTCCTTTTTTTTTCGGTGACCCAACGGATCTATATAGTTCTACCAAGAAACCACAGACTATTCAAATGCTGGAGAGAAATATAGTAGCATTCTGATTATTTATGTCTACTTTTATGGGCTGACCTTGCTCTAGCCAGTTGATTCATGTAGTGTTAAAACACTGTTGCCTTCTCTTTACCCTCATTTCAAGAAAAAATTTTTTTGTCATAGGTTGATTCACAGATAACTACTATTCTCAGAACTCTTAAGAAAAAGTCATATATAAACCGGTATCAATTTTTGGGAGCACTGGCTCAATTTAAATTTGTATTTGACCAAAACTACATAGCTGAACAAGTCAGTAAGAGATACTTTAAATGAGGTAGCTAGCCCCAACCCAAACGTATTTTTTTTAATATATAAGCAACATCTCTTCTGTGATTTTTTTTTTTTTAACCATCAGGTAACGTTTAAAAGAGTAAGTTACACATGACTCAGCAGAATCAGTTGTTGCATGTTTTCTCAGCTGTTCTAGAGAAATTTCATATGTATCATCTAAAATGGAGAACCTGAAACAGCTTGATTGGAATGATTTCAAATAGTAGGATGATAGATTTTATCCAGTTTTTGCTGATACATTGATTGTAGTGTACCCCATACACACTTACCTGGTTAAAGACGTCAGGTCAAGATCAGGTCTGCCATCTAATCCTGTACAAGAGCAAAGGCTTTTACAGGGCTCTGTGAGGGCTTCACTAATACAACTTATCCAGAGAAATGATCTATTGGAAATAGCAAACCCATAATTACATATTAAGAAATGGAGAAGCTGCTATATAGTCCAAAATGTGTTTACATAGTTATGCTGTGTAATTTTCCAACCTTAGAGATGATAGAGACACTGCAATTTGATTGGGAGAAAGGTCAAATTATCCTTAAAGGATACTGAAGCCTAAAATAGGTATTGCTTTTCTAGGTAATCATTTTGTGCCTGTCCATCCACTAGTATATCAAAATTCCATTCATTTCTAACTACAGAGGATGCTGATTAGTAAGTTCATAACATTTTCATGTTTGCCTTCTTCAGATAAAATGTTGACTGTAGTTTGTCATGTGTTTGAAACTGAATTTTACAGCTACAAAATCCCTGATTCAAAACATCTTAAATATGCCTACTTCAAAGTTAGGGGTTTCTTTTGAGTTGAACGTAGTGGGAGACCTGTATAACTGATATGCAATACATTGGCAAGTTCTGAGAGTAATATGGTAGGCCTTTAGACCGCACCAGGAAATAATAATAGAAGGGTATCTGAGCCTTTGTAACTTCGGTGAAGAAGTTAACCTTAAGAACCAGCAGAATAATAATCTCAAAGAAGAACAAGATAAGAATTTCAATAGCAGTAATGTTTTAACTGACAGCCGCCTTTGCCAGTAAAATAAATTGATTGGTACCACGCATGGATTAATGCTGCTTTGTGACAATCCACTTTCTGGAATTTGCTGTTTTGAGATATGAAATGATGAAAATAAAAGTAAACAGGCCCTTGCATACTAATGGAAGACCTATAAGGAATGCAGTTTAAAAATAAAGGAAGCAAAAATTCATTTTTACCTGTGGAACTTTAAAGAATTAGATAAATCTTTGGTTTTCCAGCAGGATTTTCAATCTGTTCTAATTCAGCATCATTGGAAACATGAAAGTAAACATGCAGGCAATAACAGCCAGCCAGCCATGGAGGGACCTCTTATTTCCTTATGCTGATTTTCTGGTGTATTGACTGAATCAGTGAATATGCTCACCGCTAGAAACAGGTCCTTGTCTTCTACATACCAATCGACTTAATTGACTTATGTGGCATTTAAGTCCATAAAACATTTCACTGTCAACCTTTTAAACACACAGTCTTTTAGGCTTCATCAGTTTTTGATTTATATGGTAAATGTTCTTAGCCATCCAGGGAAAGTGGAATTCAGCCGAATTTAAATATAACCTAGAAGAGAGAACGTGAAATTTAAGTACAACACATTTAAAATGTTTAATTCTGTTTAATATTTTTCCAGCATTCCTAAAAGTATTAAACAGAATTAAATTTTCCACCAAAAAAGATTTCCAGAAAACATTTCAATATAGGTAGCTACAATTTTCTCTCACGGAGCTAGACCTCAGAATTTATCAAAGTTGCCCTTTGGCCCAGAATGAGAATAGGATAACTAGACTATCATAACCAGAAGAATGAAGAGCTGGGATAGAAAAACAATTGTGTTTTTGTATACAGGATGCTGTGTATTATTGCCTAAGAATCGTGATCCACAGCTAGCAATCCATAGGATCTTGATTTCCCATGTCCATTCATTGGTCATATTAGATAAAATCTATTTCTTTAAATCATAAAAATATTAAATTGGCATACATTTTAAACTAATAGCATTTGTGATTCCAAAAACTTCTGGTCAAGAAATGAAGCTTCAGTTTAAGTTACTTCTGTGAAGGTATGAGTGTATACTCAAGATCTTTATACATTCGTTATTCGTGTAGTGAGTCTTTCTGAAGTGTTAAGTGTGCCTAGTTTCTACCAAAACAAAACCTAACATTACAAAAGCGCTCAGTGTAAGATTAAATTACACAATAGCTACTCTTAATATTGTATTTATTAAATAGTCTGCTTTTATTCTTAACTTCTCCCTCATTTTTATTACAGATATTTGAAGGATCTTTACCTTGGAAGCCTCATGGTACAAGGTGTAGCGCTCACATTCTTCAAAGAATTTTCAAAACACTTCCATCACTTGATGTATAATGACAGATGAGCAAAAAGCCCTCTGGACAAAGAGTGAATAGGCATACTACAGACTGGGAGAAAACCAGAATACTTGTATCTGACAAAGGATTTGTACTCAGGATACATACATAAAGCACTCCTACAAATCAATGAGACAACTCAAAAATGGGCAAAAAAGCACTGAATAAAAACTATACTTTGGAATATTAAAATAATTTAATATATTTCAAAACATTTAAACACATTTAAGTTGCTTAAGAAGAAGACCTGTGATTTGAACTTTCTTTGCTGGGGTGGTAACTTCAGCTGATTGTTTCAGGTGGATCCTGCTCCTCACTGGCATTTCTTGGAAGTAAAGGGTACACATTTTGATATTAACTAAAGGTTCCAGGATCAACATAAGGATAAGCGAGGAATTCCCCCAGTTTGTTGCCTTCTGAATCATAGTGGAGCATTCGGAAGCAAACATCACAAAAGAAACATGGGTCCTCTGGTGCAAAACTGTCATTGTTCGTCACCCATCTGTAGTTAAAAAAGATGTATATTATTATAATCGACTTTTTCATGCTTTAATATGCTGCAGTAGTTATGACCTGTAATAATATGTATACATAACATTCCCACTATTGCCTTATTTTAGCTTATTTATATAGTCCTTTATATAATTTTGTATACACATGTATACATACAGACATATCACTACCAATACTCCACAAGGCAAAAGGACAACTGTTGTCTGAAAGACTTCTCCTTAAAGGTAAGTAGAAAAGAATGTAAATCCATACTTGAAAGCATCACATACTTGCCATGACATACCTATCCTTCAAATAACTGTTAACATAAACACAAATGTTTTCTTCTAATAGGCCATCTTGAAAATGCATAATATTAGATACTACAGACTTGATAAACTTTTTGCTTAATCTTTCTAACTGGTAAATTAGTACTGGTTAACTTGAAAACTCCAGCTTTTTTTTCTTTTTTAACATCTTTATTGGAGTATAATTGCTTTACAATGGTGTGTTAGTTTCTGCTGAATAACAAAGTAAATCCGCTATACATATACATATATCCCCATATCCCCTCCCTCTTGGGTCTCCCTCCCACCTCTCTAGGTGGTCACAAAGCACCCAGCTGATCTCCCTGTGCTATGCAGCTGCTTTCCACTAGCTAGCTATTTTACATTTGGTACAAGTCAATGCCACTCTCTCACTTGGTCCCAGCTTACCCTTCCCCCTCCCCGTGTCCTCAAGTCCATTCTCTACGTCTGCATCTTTATTCCTGTCCTGCCCCTAGGTTTGTCAGAACCATTTTTTTTTTTAGATTCCATATATATGTTAGCATACAGTATTTGTTTTTCTCTTTCTGACTTAGTTTACTCTGTATGACAGACTCTAGGTCCATCCACCACCTCACTACAAATAAATTTCATTTCTTTTTATGGCTGAGTAATATTCCATTGTATATATGTGCTACATCTTCTTTATCCATTCATTGTCGATGGACACTTAGGTTGCTTCCATGTCCTGGCTACTGTAAATAGTGCTGCAATGAACATTGTGGTACATGTCTCTTTCTGAATTATGGTTTTCTCAGGGTATATGCCCAGTAGGAGGATTGCTGGGTCGTATGGTAGTTCTGTTTTTAGTTTTTTAAGGAACCTCCATACTGTTCTCCATAGTGGCTGTATCAACTTACATTCCCACCAACAGTGCAAGAGGGTTCCCTTTTCTCCACACCCTCTCCAGCATTTATTGTCTGTAGATTTTTTGATGATGGCCATTCTGACCGGTGTGAGGTGATACCTCACTGTAAAAACTCCAGGTTTTTAACCTAGAATTTAGGATTAAAATGTTACAGAGTATATACAAATGGGAATATGGGCAACATTATTCAAATGAGATTTTGGTTTTTGACCTGAAATGTCACATTAAGTGAAAATGATATTTTTCAGTCTATCTGAATTCTGCATCCCATGGATTGTTTTGACATCCCCTGATTTCCATTTTGATCTGATAACTGATTTATCATGTTTTCCTATTGATCATTTAGAAAAGCATATTGTGAATATATGCAAATCAATCAATGTGATACACCATATTAAGAAATTGAAGGATGAAAACCATATGATCATCTCAATAGAAAAAATAGAAAAAATCTGAAAGAGAAATTAAGGAAACACTCCCATTTACCACTGCAACAAAAAGAATAAAATACCTAGGAATAAACCTACCTAAGGAGACAAAAGACCTGTATGCAGAAAACTATAAGACGATGAAAGAAATTAAAGATGATACAAACAGATGGAGAGATATACCATGTTCTTGGATTGGAAGAATCAACATTGTGAAAATGACTATACTACCCAAAGCAATCTACAGATTCAATGCAATCCCTATCAAACTACCAATGGCATTTTTCACAGAACTAGAACAAAATATTTAACAATCTGTATGAAAACACAAAAGACCCCGAACAGCCCAAGCAATCTTGAGAAAGAAAAACGGAACTGGAGGAATCAGGCTCCCAGACTTCAGACTATACTACAAAGCTACAGTAATCAAGACAGTATGGTACTGGCACAAAAACAGAAATACAGATCAATGGAACATGATAGAAAGCCCAGAGATAAACCCATGCACATATGGTCACCTTATTTTTGATAAAGGAGTCAAGAACATACAATGGAGAAAAGACAGCCTCTTCAATAACTGGTGCTGGGAAAACTGGACAGCTACATGTAAAAGAATGAAAGTAGAACACTCCCTAACACCATACACAAAAATAAACTCAAAATGGATTAAAGACCTAAGTGTAAGGCCAGACACTATCAAACTCTTAGAGGAAAACATAGGCAGAACACTCTTATGACATAAATCACAGCAAGATTCTTTTTGACCCACCTCCTAGAGAAATGGAAATAAAAACAAAAAGAAACAAATGGGACCTAATGAAACTTAAAAGCTTTTGCACAGCAAAGGAAACCATAAACAAGACGAAAAGACAACCCTCAGAATGGGAGAAAATATTTGCAAATGAAGCAACTGACAAAGGATTAATCTCCAAAATTTACAAGCAGCTCATGCAGCTCAATATCAAAAAAACAAACAACCCAATCCAAAAGTGGGCAGAAAACCTAAATAGACATTTCTCCAAAGAAGGTATACAGATAGCCAACAAACACATGAAAGGATGCTCAACATCACTAATCACTAGAGAACTGCAAACCAAAACTACAATGAGGTATCACCTCACACTGGTCAGAATGGCCATCATCAAAAAATCTACAAACAAAAAATGCTGGAGAGGGTGTGGTGGAGTAAAAGGAACCCTCCTGCACTGTTGGTGGGAATGTAAATTGATACAGCCATTATGGAGAACAGTATGGAGGTTCCTTAAAAAACTAAAAACAGAACTACCATACGACCCAGCAATCCCACTACTGGGCATACACCCTGAGAAAACCATAATTCAAGAAGCATCATGTACCACAATGTTCATTGCAGCTCTATTTACAATAGCCATGACATGGAAGCAACCTAAGTGTCCATCAACAGATGAACGGATAAAGAAGATGTGGCACATATATACGATGGAATATTACTCAGCCATAAAAAGAAACGAAACTGAGTTATTTGTAGTGAGGTGGATGGACCCAGAGTCTGTCATACAGAGTGAACTAAGTCAGAAAGAGAAAAATAAATACCGTACGGCTAACACATATATATGAAATCTTAAAAACAAAACAAAACAAAAAGGTTCTGAAGAACCTAGGGGCAGGATAGAAATAAAGACACAGATGTAGAGAATGGACTTAAGGACACGGGGAGGGGGAAGGGTAAGCTGGGATGAAGTAAGAGAGTGGCATGGACATATATACACTACCAAATGTAAAATAGACAGCTAGTGGGAAGCAGCTGCATAGCCCAGGGAGATCAGCTCAGTGCTTTGTTACCACCTAGAGGGGTGGGATAGGGAGGGTGGGAGCGAGACACAAGAGGGAGGAGATATGGGGATATATGTGTATGTATAGCTGACTCACTTTGTTATACAGCAGAAACTAACATACCATTGTAAAGCAATTATACTCCAATAAAGATGTTTAAAAAAAAAAAAAAAGGGCTTCCCTGGTGGCGCAGTGGTTGGGAGTCTCCCTGCCGGTGCAGGGGACAGGGGTTCGGGCCCTGGTCTGGGGGGATCCTGCGTGCCGCGGAGCGGCTAGGCCCGTGAGCCACAATTGCTGAGCCTGCGTGTCTGGAGCCTGTGCTCTGCAACAAGAGAGGCCGCGATGGTGAGAGGCCCGCGCACCGTGATGAGGAGTGGCCCCCACCTGCCACAACTGGAGAAAGCCCTCGCACAGAAACGAAGACCCAACACACCCATGGATGGATCAATAAATAAATAAAAATTAAACTTTAAAAAAAAAAAAAAAGTAGAGCCAAGCCAGGGAGAGTTACTTTAAAAAAACAAAAACCAAAAAAAAACACTGTGGTGGGGAACCCAAAACAAACTGATGACACTAAATTCTTCCGTTTTCGTCTAAATGGCTTTTTGACTCTGAGCCACAGTTAAAACAAAATCTAAACATGCAAAACCACAAAATTTTATGAAACCATATTTTGACCTCATTAAAAATGAGATGCAGTGTTTTTATCATCGAGAAGCTGTGGATGAAGCCAATTTTGTAAACTGCTAACAAGAGGCAGAAAGAATATGGCTCCCTGATGACATACATCATCCGGCATAAATTATCAACCAAACTAAAGTTTGACCTAATCCCTGGACTTCCATTATACATAATTCCTTATTGTCTAAAACATGGCTCTAACCTACTAAACTGATTTGTACTACTGTT
Organism: Balaenoptera borealis; assembly: GCF_965194805.1. NCBI lineage: Eukaryota > Metazoa > Chordata > Mammalia > Artiodactyla > Balaenopteridae > Balaenoptera > Balaenoptera borealis. The sequence continues at coordinate 57,919,528 of NC_138865.1, forward strand.
TGTACTGCTTTCGTACTAGATAAAACCCTTTATATTATTCATATTCCAGAGTGTAAATCCTCAATTCAAAACAGAAAAAAACTGAAATACCAAAAATCTAAAGTACTTGACTGTTAAAAACCAATACCTTTCAAGGAAAAAAACAGAATCACTTACCTAGCTGTGTACATTTTACAAACAAAACATTTTCTGGTCCAGAGCCAATGCTTCTTGATAAGAAGGGGATAGAGCGTCCTATCCAGGCAGTCATCATGATGCACAAGCCTTTTGTACATGAAAAAATAAATGATGATATTGTAGTGCAAATTTTTGTGATCCATAATGAAATATATCCTTACCTCAAAATTAAGAACACGGTAGGTATATTTTTCAATTTATTGTGTTCCACAAAACACTTTCTCCAAAAGAGCATTTGGGATTAAACAATGTTTTCTTTCCTGGGAAACTTCCCAAATCCCTTTATGGCCATGTGCACTATGACTCTTAAGAGGGAAATACTGTAGGCAGCATTTCTTGAATGTACTCCTTCAGAGAATCCCTGCTTTGCTCAACACGTAGTACACAGTCTGAGCAAGTGTACTCAGTGCTATTTTACCTAGATTAAGTGGTTTTGTGTTACAAACATGGGTCTTCTTTTATTAAAAGAGCTCTCATTAAAATCCAAATCTGGCTTCCGTTATAATGTGAATTGGTAGGACTTTAGTTTTAGGTGTCAGAATTCAGAAATTTTAAGTGGGAGTCAGTTCTCACTATGCCACTAATCAGCTTAGTGGGTTTGGATAAATCCATTAACCATGCTGGACCCCAGATTCTTCATCTGAAAAATGAATGGAATGCACAACAGTATTTTAAAGGCCCCTGATAATTATAAAATTTGATTTTTCTTTTTTTTTAGTAAGAAAGGGTAGCAATATATTAACTTCACCATCAGAAAATGATTAATAAACTTTTAATAGTTTACCAACTATTAAACTATGGAATGGCACTGCATGATTAAATCCTCCTGTAAGATAAAAATTACTTGTAGTCAATTACATTAAAAAACTCCTTAGGAAAGTCCTACAGTGCAAATGCTTATTAACAAGTGTAAATTGTCTTTCCAAGTTGCCTTGAATTTAAGGAATGACACTGTACAGCAATATGCCTACACTGTAAGAAATGTAAGGAGACTCAGATCACCAGAAAAAAGTCGACTGCCTTCCATCTTGCTTATACTGAGGCACACTCCCCCTCATTTGAGTGAAGAGCAAGCAGAACATTTTATAAAAACTTAACACTTTATCAAAGAAGTAAACCTAAATAATTTTAAGTCATATAAATCTATGAGGTTTATGAGCTCTCCTGGCTCTTGCTTCATCAATTCTTCCCTAGAGGCAACTGTTTTCCATTCTTTTAACTGCCTCTTTTTAATTTAGCTCCTCAACATCCCTCTGCAGAACTACTAAACTTTGGTTAAACAGATATTTAATGTTTAAATTATGACATATGAATTAAACATCCCCCTAAACCACAGAATTGACTATAGGTTCATTTTACTGTGTAACACTTTTGTTTTCTAGCTACTAATTCTCTCATGTTTGCATTTGCTTAGGTTTCAGTGTACCTGTCACTAATTCAGTTCCCTATTTGCTGACAGAATGGTAAACATGCTTTCCAAATGGGCTACACACCAACAGGAGGTCTAGCAGTCTCAGGACATGCTTCCTTCGTCCCCTGTCCTGCTCCAATCTCTGGACTAAGCTGTTCTCTAGGTCTGTTCTACAGCCATCATTCTGGGACTTCCCTTTCCCATCATTCTGAGAGTTCCTTTTATGTCTTATCTATTCTGCTTTGCATTCCATGTGTTCCTTTTTCAAGGTTTACTCTTTGTGTAAAGTACTTCTGGTAGCTTCCTGAGAATGAGGGCATGGGAGGTAAATTTTTAGAGACCAGTCACTAAAACCCCAAAAAAGTGGAAGCAGGGACTTTCTAAAACCATCAGAATGAGTATATCATTGCTCCATAAAAAAATCTGAATCGTCTCTCAGAAAAAATCAAGCCAAGGATAGAGCAGGGCTTATTATAGTGGTCTTTCATAAATTGAGATTTCCTAAATAAGGAAATGAATAGCCTTATTCATTAGAGGTACCAGCTATACAAAATTTATAACTAATCCCTAAATCTCATTTTAGACTATTTCATTCCTGACCACTCTAAATCTTTATCAAAGCATTAAGCCTTCATATTTGTCAAATATTAGAATTACTCTTCTCTTCCCCCAGTTCCCTTTTACCTCCTTCAAATTTTGGCAAAAAGAGAAGAAACCTAGAAATATAGCTGCAGATTTGCAAAGCAAAGGGCCTATCTGATATACAAAGTGGATGACTATTACCTGAATAATAGCTGCCCAATATACAAAGATAATTACTTTTATTTACAGATTTTTAACCCCTTAATAAACAGTAAAGTATTTCTTTTTTTATAATAAAAATCCAGCCTGTATTGTTTGTCTTTATACCAGCACTGTCATAAAATATAATTTTTAATATTTTTTAATGGAGGAAGGGGCCCATGGAGACTCACAGAAGTCAAACACTGTCCTCAGGCAAAGGAGAAGCTTCAGTTATTTTTCTTGGTTTTTGGCATATTCTACCATTTCAAATGGCTCACACTGGTTAATCACTAAAGTAATTATTACAGATTTTCCAAAAGACAAACAATAGAAGATGCAAATGGATGCAGAGTTGGTCACTGCACAGCAAGCAGTTATTTTTGCTGCTCCTGAACGAAACTGCAGTGATTACTTTTATTCCTCTTATTTCAAACAGACAAAACTACCTGTGCTTTTATACTGTGAAATAAAGAAAAGGAAAACAGGACAAATAACAAAATGTTCTGAGTTCTACCACTTACCTTATGTCAGTAATGACAACAACGTGTTCACAGTCTCCCTGGTGACAGTATAAGTATGGAAAACCCAGTTTAATACGCAAGTCATTGAAGGTGAAATCTTCCATCTTAGCAGTCTGAAACTTTCCATAGCCTCTATCATGGGACTCTGACCACTCAATGATGGTTCTGAGGAGGAAGACGGCAAGGCTGTATCACTGCTCCAAGCGGTTTGCAACTGCATATTTCACAAAAGCCGGCTCACCGAATTAACTGGACAGCTACCAACTTGAAATGAAAACCAGAGTGGCTGACACATGTTGCAAGTAGGAAGGAACTCTGAATTTTTCTGTATCCATTAGAGCAGCAGTTCTCAAAGTAAGGTCCTGAGACTCCCACAGAGGTTTGTGAGGTCAAAATTATCTTTACGGTAATCTTAAAACTCTTTTCAATTCTTATTCTCTCATCAACACCAGTTTTCTGGAGGCTATGTGATGTGTGTTATCACTTCAGACTGAATGGAAAATGTGTAACAACGTCACTCTTCTCACTATTTTATTTTGTTCTGGAAGTTATTTTTCACAAAATTGTTATTAATGGTAACTGTAACTTGACTATTTAAATTAGTTAATATTTTAAAATATTTCTTAGTTTCAATTTCTAATACAGTGAATATTTACAGCTATAACCCACATAAACAAAAGCTCTTTGGAGTCAATTATTTACAGTATAAAGGAGTGCGGAGGCCAAGTCTGAGAACTGCTGCATTAGAATATAGATACAAATGGCTATAATGAAAGAGTTTACATAAACACTCAGAAAAAATATACATATATACTCTATTTGCCAGGATACCAATAATAAAAGTATGGTAATACTTTTATGTAGATAACATGATGTCAGACATAGATTTTTCATGTTATATACATAAGCAACCTTACATACACATATCCACTCCAAACAGTATACATTGGACAAGCAGAAAAAAATAGTGAAAGATTAATTTACTATCACCTAAACATGAAGAACAGAGATTAATAAAGTGTTTAAGTGGGATTTAATCTTTTTTTTCAGATGTATCTAAGGCTCAACACAAGATTTACTATAATTTCTGAAACAGCAGATAATACATTTAAAAAATAATTCTAGATAGCTGGCAAAGATCTTGAAATGGTCTATGTATGTCTTTGGTAAGAAAATTTTCTTCTTGGGGTAAAAATTTTATTAACTTACTATAACCTAGGCCAACCAGATAACTTTGAAAATATTTTAAAAATTGAGAGATACTTTTTAACCCCAAAACAAACAAAAAACAATCTAACAAAATAATTCCTTGGCAAAGATTCTTAAGAGACCAATAATAGAATTTGTGGTGATAACCCTATTTTGACAACGAGAAACAGGAAAGACTTTAGGATTTTTGGAAAGTTATACCTGCTCAAATCTCTGCATTCAGGGTATCTTTTATCATTGTAAAATGTTCCTTCAAAATAAAAGAAGGCTGATTTATATAGGTCCTGAAAGAAAACAGATGGTATTGAGATAAAGTACAGTATTAACAATTATAAAATTGCTCTAAGTATTAATTCCACATTTGTGTGTCATAAAATCACGTTAATATGTTTTACAATAACCTCATGCAACTTCACAGAATCTGTTCAGTTCATTAATTTATTATTTAACAGGAACCTCCTATGTGGGAAGTATTATGTTAGTTACCAGGGATAAAGATATAAAGACATAATCCTTGCTGCTATTTTCAATTGTATCCTTTTGTAATCACTAGGTTTGATTTAAATTTGTATATTGTCCTGAGATTCATGAAAGGAACCCAATTAGAAATGAAATAAACTTTAATATTATTTTATTATATGCATACACGGCAGTGACAGTTATTTTGGATACCAGAACTAAAAACTAAACAAAGCCACATCTTTGATGTTTCCCCAGTGTTAATGACAATGATCATGGAGCTATGTTGTTCTGTCCTTTTTTGTATTTTCAATGGGCTTTTATAAAAATTCCCCCTTTCTATTTTCAATAACTCTTAGGCAGGCAGAATGTGAATATCTATTCTTATTCAAGCAATCTTGCCCAAAGTACCATAGAACCCTCAGGTTTCAACTTTCAGACTACCAGACTTTCCATCAGAGGGGTGGTCTCTTAATCCTGACCTTATAACAGAATCATAAAAATACCAAAGACCAAGTCTCACCTCAGATCCATTAAGTGAGAATCTCTGATGATGTGGCTCAGGCATCAATATCTTCCCAACCCCCTGAGGAGATTCAGATGTGCAACCAGCGCTGAGAACCACTCTGTTGGACTCGTCCTTGACCATTTGCTTAGAATTAGACCCCTGGGTGAGGGTCAGAAGACCTATGTCTTTTTCCTACACTTACTCCTCAGACCTCAGTTTCCTCACCTGTACAATATCTGCCATGCTATCTTATAGGATTGTGGTGAGAATCAAAAGCAGTTTATGAACTATAAAAGATATATAAGTTTCAGGCATTAAAATAATATCACCCTAAGATAGCCTAATTTCTCTCCTTCTTCGAAGCTTCGATTTTTCTTTCTTATTTTTCTTCATTCCCCCATTTACAGATCACCTGGCACTGGCGTCAGACACCCTTCTAAGACTGGTTATGCTATTTCTTCTCAGACTACTCAACTGAATCTCCTGACCCTCTGTTTCCCCGTGTAAAATCTGAGTAAAGCCAATACGTTCTCCCCATGTGGTTGCAGAGATGAAAGGATATAACGTACTATAATGCCATGCCTGGCTGCTGTAACACAAAATACACCACTTACTATACTTCTAAACCTTCAAAGAGGTAAGCTAGGGTCCAAAATAAAGATTCTGAAAGAATCACTACTGCCTTATTTTGGAAACAAAACAAAGAAAGTTTAGTGTATATAAAAATTATGTTCATATAGAACTTCATCTTAAGTGATTCAGGCAGTTTAAAACCTTTGGTGTAATTATTAATTAGAAGGGGGACTCTAAAAGAACAAAAATCTTTTCATTATATCATTATATAAACGGCTAGAAAAGAAGATGTGAGTAATCTCACTATCAGTTAATTTTCATTTTCAATGGTAACCAGAGATCCTCAACTAACTACTTTCCCTATTTGTCAGCTGGTTTAGCTGACTAAGTTGCAAGGGAGGGAAATAACCAACTGACGTGGAAAAACTATAAGAAGTATAAGAAGTTACTTCTGTTATTAATCTAATGTAACCTAAAGGTCCACCTATTACTATTTCAAATTTATAAACAAAGTAACTATGGATAACTAGTATGATCATTTGAACAAAGTCATTATCTATATGTCATTTTAAGCATCTAATAATCATGTACTCTCTTGCTATCATTTCAAGTCAGCTGCGTTAGAAGCTCAGCAACATTCCTAAGATTTGCTGTGAGGAAAATAGTAATGGGGGAAAAGAAGTGTCAGAGAAGGCTGGGTAAGAAAATTTTTACAACTTAAATTTATGTTACCATTTTTCCTATATCCAGGCTTTACTTATAATAAGTAACAATAATATGTGTGTCAAGTATTTTCTCAGAGTTCCTCTAAGTAAGACCCTTAAGAGACTACTGACAAAAAGAGATTGACTAATCTGAGCTATGTTAAAAAGATTGATAAATCAGACATTAAAACCTGAAGAACCATTAAAAACAAACAAAAACAAACAAACCTGAGCAGAAAATACTGACACTGATTTTATACATATATTTTAAAAATGTACTTCATTCTTGAACTACTGTAGTCTAAAACAAACATTAGCAAAACATTACATTTTAGACATGGCTTTTAAAAGAGATTTAAATACACTGGCCCAATTCTCCTAGTCCTCTCACACACCAAATTCATCAAAGAAAGTATTTTGTTCAAATCTTGTTGGCTGGAAATAAGATTCTCATTTCCTCAGCTGCAAGAGCTGCAAGTCACTAATCTGTTCCATGATTACCAGTGAAATACATGCCAAATATCTCCCTGTCAAAAAAACCATTATAACTTAAGGACCTATTTTCAGTTTGTTAGGTGTAACAATGGCATGGGGCAAACAGATGAAATAATTCTGGCAAAATGCTGAGAACTGTAATGGGTACATAAGGGCTCCTTATACTATTCTCTTTTTCATGTGTATGTTTACAATTTTCCAAGGCAAAACTTTTAAAAAAAAAAAAACAAAACACTGTAAAATACAAATGCCAATCATTGAAATAAAAATCTTTCCACAGGCTAAACAACTATGAGTTCACCTTTCTAAAACATAGCTTAGAACAAGGAGGCAAATGAAACAGGTCCCTGAACAGGCAAAGATTCCACAAAGCCCATGTACTAGAATCTTGCCGTTAATCACAGCACAGCTCAAGTTTTCACTCAGTGCTTGTTCACCAAATAAATAAAAGGGTAGGGAAAGATGTCTAAAGCCAGGCATAGTACCAACATGGCAAAGAAAGAACGTGGGGCTTTGAAGGCAAGCTGGCAATGGTCTGAATCCAGACTCTACCACTGCTTACTGAACACGGGTAACTCATGATGATGCTTTGACCCATCTTTTTCTTACCTGTAAAATGGTGATAATTCTTTCCAAAGATACTGTACTATCAACTAGTGTACTATACAACTGGCACACGATAAGTGCTAAATAATCAGAGGATATTATTTTAATACATGGAAGAGGCAGAAACAATGAAACAGCAGATGTATAAATAGGACTATGGGTCATTTAGTCCCCTGCTTAGAAAGCTGCTGAAGGCATGAGCACTGATGTACAAACACAATAAACTAAACAAGTGTGGTTAAAAACACTCTCCAGGATTCCTGGAGCTAAGACTGATTCCTAGATCTGACTCACCGCTGTGAGCAGTCATGACATGGTCAGAATAAGGAGGGTGAATTCAGATTTTTCTTCTTAAATTGATCTTATAAACTTATAGCTACACCTTGTTATTCTTTTTTCCCCCACAGGGTGGAGAAACTGCAGAAGACTGCTTCTCTTTTAGAAGAAAAGATAAATCTTCTATTTCCTGGTGTGCATACAAGCCTTGAGATTCCACTTGTTTCTCTTTAATGTTTACCTTCAAAAGCACCAAGCTGGCAAACCTGAAGAACCCAAATATCTTAAAACCACTTTCAATATAACTCAAAAACTATGCTGGTCTCCATGCCAGTCACCCAAAAGACTGGAATACAGCCAGCCTTGTGGGACAGACAAACATATCAAATAGTATCAGCATATTATTATAAAGCACTAAAATGGACAAACGAAATGGGGCCAGAGTGGCAAACAGAGGACAGTCAAGAAGAATCTCATATAATAAGTGAGGGAAAGGGCTTCCCACCCATGTTCAAACACTCAGAGGCATAAAAAAGTATGGTACGCTTGTGCCAGATAAATTCACTGTGGCTGAAAGATAAGGTGTAAAAGCAGGGGGTGAACAATATAGAAAGTTAACTTGAGAATCACCATTACACAAGGCCTTATATGTCAGCCTAAGGAACTCTGACCACACCCAACAGAGAACCACTGAGACTTTTAGATTGGAGAATGACAGGATCAATTTTTTTAAAAAATGTTTTCAAAAAGAACGGATTTATTCTTTTAGAGCAGTTTTACGTTTATCATAAAATAGGGAGGTGCAGAGGCCTCCCACACACCCCTCCCCCACCACACACACAGCCTCCCCATTATCAACACCACTCACCACAGTGGTGCATTTGCTACCAAGGGGGAACCTACACTGACACATCATAATCACCCAAAGTCCACAGCTTACTTTACAGTTCACTCCTGGTGTTCGATCTGTCTTTGAAAGACATCTTGAGTGGCAGGTATGGGACAGTCTAAAGATGGGGAAACCAGTTAAGAAGTCTCTATAATAGTTCCAGGAGAAGATGCTGAGGGCCCAAACTAAAGCATACGGCAGTGGAAAAAAAGAGTCTGGAGCTATTATGGCAGGATAAACAGCAACGGAAAGGGAGAGTTTCATCTGAAGAAAAAGGGAGATGGTAGAATAATGAGTTTAAGACTAACTGAGCTTGAGGTATCTGGGTTCATTTATTCAGCAAAGACTTGGGCACTTCCTCTGTGTCACACATCATCACAGGAATACATCACTGAACAAAACACAGTCCCTGCCCTCATGATTCAAGGGAAGGAAGACAGACAAATATATAACATGATGTTAGGTAGTGATGAGTGTTATTAGCATGTCGGGGAAGAGAATACTAATACAGGGAAAGACCTCTCTGTTGAGGCAACATCTAAAAGAAGAAGAAATGAGGGAGTGAGTCATCTGAATACCTGGTGAAGAACACTCTAGGGTGAAGGAACATAAGATACAAAGGCTCTGAGCAGGACCCTGCTTAGCATACATGAGAAAGAGCAAGAATGGCAGGTTGTTTGAAGGCAACAAGTGACAAAGAGGGTGTTAGCATATGAAGTTGGGAGGCAGACAGGACCAGATAATGGACCACAGTAAGGACTTTGTATTTTATTCTAGATATAAGAGAAAGCCACTATAGACTTTCAAGCTGAAAAGCAACAGGATCTGACTGATACTTTACAGTATCATCTGGCTGGTATAAAGGAGAAACAGAAGTGTGGAAAGGGGCAGGAGGAACAGTCACTAGGCTACTGCAAAAGTCCAGGCAAGAGATGATGGTGATTTAACCAGCCTGGTACCTGTGAAGGAGCAGAGACATGGGCAGATCCTAAATATAATTTGAAAGTAGAGCCAAAGCACTTGCTGATGCCTTCAATGTGGGATGAAAAGGAAGCAAAGATGATTCCAAGGTTTTTAGCTTAAGTAACCAGGTGTAGAATGAGTGTATTTACTGAGATGGGAACACTGGGGAAAGTACAGATTTGAGGAAGAAGAGAGAACTAGAGTCTGTTTTTGAACAAATTAAGTTTGAAATGTCTATTAGACATTCAGTAATTGTCAAGGAGGCAGTTGGAAAAAATAAGTCTGGAGTTCAGAGAAGATGTTGGGATTGGAGATGAAAATCTGGGCTAGGAATCTGGATGAGATCGCCTAGGGAGTATACACAGAGGAGAGGTCTGAGGATTGATTCAAAGGGCTTCATAACATTTACAAGTCAGGAGGATGAGAAGCATCCAGCAGAGGAATTAAAGTCAGACAGGAAGAAAATTAGGTGGGTGTAACATCTTTTTTTTTTAAATAAATAAATTTATTTATTTTTGGCTGCACTGGGTCTTCCTTGCTGCGCATGGGCTTTCTCTAGTTGTGGCGAGCCAGGGCTACCCTTCGTTGCGGTGCGCAGCCTTCTCATTGTGGTGGCTTCTCTTGTCGCGGAGCATGGGCTCTAGGTCCGTGGGCTTCAGTAGTTGTGGCACATGGGCTCAGTAGTTGTGGCTCACAGGCCCTAGAGCACAGGCTTCAGTAGTTGTGGCACACGGGTTTAGCTGCTCCGCAGCATGTGGGATCTTCCCGGACCAGGGATCGAACCCGTGTCCCCTGCATTGGCAGGTAGATTCTTAATCACTGCACCACCAGGGAAGTCCCAGTGGGTGTAACATCTTAAAAGCCAAGTAAAGAAAGTGTTTCAAGTAAGAAGGAATATTCAATTGTGTGACGTGCTGATGAGAGGTCAAATAAGATGAGAACTAAGTCTATGGTGGCATTAGTAAAGTGATTTTGGTGGAGTGGTGATGAATAAAAGTGAGTGTAAGACAAAGTGGGGGGAGAAAAAGAGAAACAATGAATTGAGGTACTATTATTAATTCTTCTTATTATTAACTCATTAACTCTTGAGTCAGTTTACCGAGAAGAAAGCAGAAAGATGAGATGGTAGCTAGAGGAAGATACAGGGTCAAGAAGAGGTTTAGAATGGGAGATGGGAGATATTACAGCCCACTTGTGTACTAATGGGACAGCCAACAGAATGGAAAAAACTGATGATGCAGGGAAGAGGGGATAAATACAAGAACAAAGTCCTTGGTTATGCAATGGGGGATGGAATCCAGTAGACACCTACATTGGCTTTTGATAGCAGCAGGTTTAGCCCATCCATTGTAACAGGTGTGAAGGCAGAATTGCATGGGCAAATGGGTAAATGTAGGTAAAAGACAATGGAAAATTCTTTTCTGATAACTTATTTTCTCAGTGAAATTAACAGCAAGGTTTTCAGCTGAAGGTAAGCCACAAGGAAAGGATGCTGGCAGTTCCAGAAGGAATAAAACAGTTACCTTGAAAAGTGGCAGAGTGTATCGACTATAGAGAGGTGGTAAAAATGCCGGGCAGCACTGAGGCTAAGTGAGAATGCCCAGTGACGCTTACAAATAATGGGTTTGGAAACCAAGAGAGAAAGAGATTTACAAAGATTGGAGTACACTTAAAACCATGAAAACTGGGGGGAAAGCCCAGAAGAACAATTTAGAATAAGAATTAAGATGAAACCTAAGTTATAATACCATCTGTATGGCTGGTGATAAAGGAATGAGCAAAAAGAAGAGATTGTGATGGTTCTTGTCCAAACTCTTATCTCCATTCTAGTTGTTCCAACATCTTCTTAGTGATCTACAGGAGATGCTGCCCTTCTTAAGTATGCCAGTAAATCTGAGGTCCTCTGCCAGAGTTGTACCAGGTAACAGAATTAGGTCAAGCTTGCTCTATGATGAAATTCAGAAGGATCAAGGCCCTACTGTTATTGAGTAAGCAATCCCTTCTGGAAACTGTGGGTGGCCAGTCTGCCACTTGGGTCCTTTCTATCCTGATCCAATGAGTATGCAGGGTTTCTCTGTCCTTTTGAGAGCAGCACCCTGGGAAACACCAGCAAGGACTATCACCAGATATTACGTCCCTGTTTGCTTCGATCCTTGAACTAACAGGTTCTTCTATGGGCACTGATGCTCTTGGGTGGACTCCAACACTTTGCTGGGGGCAGTTATGACAGACAAACTCATACAGAGTTTGAAAGAGAAGACAGTGAACAGCAAATTCCAATGCTACAGTGAGGTCAAAGTGTATGAACGTGGAACAGAGACCTATTGGTTAGAAAATTAGGTGGTCCTATGACCTTAGAAAGAAGAGTGTACAGAAAATGGTTGAGAAATAAATGGGAGATGAAGAAATCAAAACTGAATATAGCCTCATCTTTAAAAAGGTCTTGATGACAAAAAGAAGGGAAGAGGGACTTCCCTGGTGACGCAGTGGTTAAGAATCCATCTGCCAATGCAGGGGACACAGGTTCGAGCCCTGGTCCAGGAAGATCCCACATGCCGCAGAGCAAATAAGCCCATGCGGCACAACTATTGAGCCTGCACTCTAGAGCCCACGAGCCACAACTACTGAGCCCACGTGCCACAACTACTGAAGTCCGTGCGGCTAGAGCCCGTACGAAGCAACAAAAGAGAAGCTACCGCAATGAGAAGCCCGCACACTGCAATGAAGAGTGGCGCCCGCTCGCCATAACTGGAGAAAGCCTGCGCGCAGCAACGAAGACCCAACACAGCCAAAAATCAATCAATCAATAAATAAATTTTAAAAAAAAATAGAAGGGAAGAGATGAGCTTGATGGAATGGCATAGAAGAAGAAAGCATTCACCAGAATGTTTATGAGCCTGTTCACCTAAAATCACTATTTCCTTAGCTTATTATTATTATTTCCTCTTGTTTTATGAGTGTTAGAAAAAAAAAATCACCTTACTTTGCTGATGTGCTCAGGGGCTTGGTCAGGAGTGTTGCTGAATTCCCCACCAATCTGGAGGTCACTGACACAGCAAATTGAATCCCTCAGTTCCGTGAGCTTTTGACTGCCCAATACCAGCATCGTCTGGTATGGTTTGTGTTCTTTGTGCTATGAGTCAGACAGTAAATAAATCAGTGTTCACTTAGAGACAAAGCAATTAAACTATAAATCCTGTCATGACCAGATCTAAATTAAGTTACTTGTTTTCTTACTTTAAGTTATTCCCGTAATATGGTGTCCTGTGTTTTCTTAGATTCTGCATTTGTCTACTCAGCATCGATTAATTATAGCTCCAAACTAATCGCCAAAGTTGTTTACATCTCCCCTGTGATCCAGAGCCCATACTCTAAAACCATCTCTTTTATCTAACTCTCATATACCAAGCCGATATTTCCCCTGTCCTAAGTCAATCCAGAGCCAGGTACCAGAAACTAGGGACAGCCTGATAGCCCAGAGCCCACTGGAATTATTCAAGATAGCCAATCCTAAACTGTTTACTCTGCCCTGCCATGCCTTTCCCATGGAAACCCAATAAAGGCTGTGGCCTATGCTTTTCCCTTGCCTCCTGACTGATACTGGTGCTTCCCCCTGTGGCCCTGCATGATGTGGCATACCCTTTCCCCTCAGGAAATGTAAACAATAAAAATCTTTCAATGGCACTGGCCTCTAGTGCTGTCACTCAGTCACCTCCATAAATTAAAATCCTATGAGTACAATTGAGACACTTGGTGCTGTGGTCTGACTGCTCATGTTTGTCCAAAATTCACACATTGGAATCTTAAGACCCAATGTGATGGTGTTAGGAGGTGGGGCCTTTGAGGGTGATTAGGTCATGAGGGTGGAACCCTCATGAATGAGATTAGTGCCCTTATAAAAAAGAAGTATGTAACCCAGAAGAGGACCCTCACTAGATGCTGGCATGCTGATCTCAGACTTCCAGCCTCGAGAACTGTGAGAAACAAGTTTCTGTTGCTTATAAGGTACCCAGTCTGTGCTAGTTTGTTATAGCAGCCAGAATGGACTAATACCCTTGGCAATAAAACTTTTTTAGTTTAAGCTAAATTTTATAATCAAGATGCTACTAAAGTGACATTAACATGAAGCACCTTTGGAATATAACTTCACTGTCTTTTAAATTTTCCTGGAAGTTACCTCATTGAAGTCAAGCAATCTATACACTACCCGCATGTTATAAATGCAGAGGTTTGGTTTTATTGGTTTTGTTTTGCTTTGTTTTGATTGATAATTTGAGATCTTAATCAAACAAAGTAATTAGTACTACTTCCCAGATGATTCATAAAAGTCTATTTATTCACAAGTGCAATTTATGTAGAGTAATATTTCAATGAAACCTTATCAAAGTTTATGATACATGTATTTGGAGAATCAAGAATATATACACTCTGGGCTGGGATAGAGTTCTCTTTATTAGAGATTCTTAAGAAATTCCTGGATACCCCTGACCTGTTAACTTTCTGCATTTTCATCTAAGAAGAGCTGTCTTTAGCTAGTTCAATAACTTCCCAAGAATTTTGAATTGGTGAAAAAAAACCCCACCCCTTTCCTTCACCAGTTTTTCTGCAAAAAAAAAAAAATAATCCTCAAGAATACATATTTTCAGAATCACTGTGGATTTACATACACTTCCAGTTGCTACTAATACAGAAATCAGGTATACATTCCAACGCTGTAACTGTAATCCTATTACTCAAGAGATAATTTGAAATCTGACCTTATTTACCATATTCCTTATATAAAAAAGAACCCAAGAATATAGACAGAATGTCATATGAGACAGCATATGCTTGCATTTATTTTGGTTCAAATAAGGTTCAAATAATTAAACTTCAAATAATTAAATTCTTTGACAAAAGTCACTCATATTATCTGTGAATCCAAAAGGTTTTACTACTGACCTTATGAAATATAACAGGGTACAAGATATTCACAGATAGGATAAGCTCTCCTTCTTCAATCATGTCTGCTGGATTTTCAGGCTTTTTTCCTATGGCATGTGACTCCTGAAGAAGGAAAACAAGTTAATAAAGACATTAAAATCAGACACTGTGACCCAGATCAGAGGCAGTGTAGAATAAGGGCTATAAGCAAGGGCTTGAGTCAGCCCTGGGTTTGACTCCTAATTCCATTTCAAGAAAATTGTTAAAAACCTCTCTAAGCTTTAGTTTCATCATCTATAAAAAACAGAAAATACTTATTTTACAGAATGCTTGCTGGAAATGTATAATAAAGCATCTAATAAGACATTTGGCACTAAGTGCTTAGCAATTGATGATTAAACAGGAGTATCACCTAATGTTGGTCTAATACTGGCAGTTACTAACACTTTTACATACCTCTTCTCATATTATCATGAAAGCTATTTGACAGATGAAGCTTAGGTTCACCAATTTACCCAAGGTAAATCAGGGTTAGAATGCAAATACAAATCTGTTTGACTCTAAAACCCGTTTTTTACTACACTGTCACATCTTTAATCCATCAATACATCACACTCTCTTTTATATGTGCTTAATAACTATAAAATAGAGGCCACCAGGGAGGACTGGTTAAGAAGTAAAGGTGCAAAAGATGTTTTAAAAACAGGTGGTAGTGACATTGTGCAAAATGGCACAGCAGGAAGCTCTAGGGGATCAGTCCTTCCAGCAAAGCAACCATTAAGATGGAAAGAGACTGGAATCAACTATTTTGGCACTCCGGAACCTGATCAGACACTTGTATCAACCAGGTCAGTGCCTGATGAAGGAGCAAGCTGCTGATCTTTCCTAGGTTAGCAGAGGGTATAAACTAACTACCATGGGCTAAGAACTACCATCATTTAGCCCTGTTGCAGATGTGGAGACAGCAGCCTGTGGTCTTGGAAAAGGTGGCCGACACCAGGACGAGCAGCGGGATCTTGTTCTCCAAAAACTGGGGGTAGTGTGATTTGGTTGGTCTGGCAATGCCCTGAGGGCCTGGTGCAGATACTTGCCTTCAGTTTTACCAGCAGTGGCTTCCCCCAGCAGCATCCACTGGAAAATTTAAAGACACAGGACCCTTTGTGGAGTCAGACGTTTAAGGAAATCTTGGTCAGGTCACTGGCTGACCAAAGTGATCACTAATCAGAAACATCAGTGACCATACGGGCATACCTTGGAGATATCACAGGTTCACCTCCAGACCACCGCAGTAGCAAATACTGCAATGAAGTGAATCATATGAATTTTCTGGTTTCCCAATGCACATAAGTTATATTTACACTATACTGTAGTCTATTAAGTGTGCAATAATAGCATTATGCCCCCCAAAACAATGTACAGACCGTAATTTAAAACACTTTGTTGCTAAAAAATGCTATCTTCTGAGCCTCAACAAGTTGTAGTAATAATGTCGATGTTCACTGATCATAGATCACCAAAATAAATATAATGAAAAAGTTTGAAATATTGTGGGAATTACCAAAATGTGACAGACATCAAGTGAGCAAATGCTGTTGGAAAAATGGTGCCAATAGACTTGCCCAATGGAGGGTTACCACAAACCTTCATTTTGTAAAAAAAAACGCAGTATCTGTGAAGCATAATCAAGTAAAGTGCAATAAAATACGGTATGCCTGTACACAACAAGGACTACACGTTGGAAAAATAGTTTGGGAATGTCACAAT
Organism: Balaenoptera borealis; assembly: GCF_965194805.1. Lineage (NCBI taxonomy): Eukaryota > Metazoa > Chordata > Mammalia > Artiodactyla > Balaenopteridae > Balaenoptera > Balaenoptera borealis. The sequence continues at coordinate 57,935,789 of NC_138865.1, forward strand.
CAGCTCCAGCTCTCAACAAGTAAAAAACACACTCAGAATGTCTAGTTCTCAACAAAAACTTATAAAATACACAAAGAAACAGGAAAATATTGCCCATTCACAAGAAAAAAAAGAATTTGACAGAAACTACCATTGAGGAAGCCCAAACACTGAAATTACTAGTCTAAGATGTTAAATCAGCTGTCTTAAACGCACTCAATTAGCTAAAGGAAACCATAAACAAAGAACTAATGGAAATCAGGTTCCTCAATAAGATTAAAAGATGATTTCTCGGGACTTCCCTGGTGGTCCAGTGGGTAAGACTCCACGCTCCCAAGGCAGGGGGCCCGGGTTCGGTCCCTGGTAAGGGAACTAGATCCCGCAGGGATGCCGCAACTAAAAAGTCCACATGCCACAACTAAGAGTCCGCATGTTGCAACTAAGAGTCCACATGCCACAACTAAGACCCGGCACAGCCAAAAATAATAAACAAACAAACAAACAAACATTTTTTTAAAAAAGATGGTTTCTCACCAGTAACCATGGAGACAAGAAGGCAGTGCAATGATATATTTAAAGTCATGAAAAAAAAACAAAACAGTCAACCAAGAATTCTACACCCTGCAAAACTAGCCTTCAGGAATAAAGGAGAAACTAAGCCATTTTCAGATAAACAAAAGCTGAGGGAGTTCATTATCAGTAGACCTGCCCTATAAGAAATGTTAAAGAGAATTCTTCAGCCTGAGATGAAGACACTAGACAGTAACTTGAATCTATAAGAAATAAGGAACATTGGTAAAGGTAAAAACATAAGTAATTATAAAAGTCAGAATTACTGTACTTTTGGTTTGTACCTTCTCTTTTTCCCTATGTGATTTCAAAAGCAAAAGCCTAAAACAATATTTATAAATTATGTTAACAGACACATAATATATAAAGATGTTACCTGTTACAATCACCATATAAAGGAAAGAGACGGAGAGGTATAGGACTATACACACACACACACTACTGAAAAAGTTGGTATTACTAAAACTAGGTTGTTCTATGTTTAAGAAGTTAATTTTAATCTGCAAGGTAACCACTAAGAAAATAACAACACATACAGAAGGAAAACAGAACGGAATCAAAAGGATACACCACAAAAATTCAGTTAAATACAAACTGAATGGAAGTAATGGAAGAACTGAAGAACAAAAAACATATATGACATACAAATAGCTAAATAGCAGAGGTAAATCCTCATCAGTAATTACTCTAAATGTAAATGGACTAAACTCTCCTATTAAGAAGGCAGAAGATTGGCAGGTTGGATAAAACTAGATCCATCTATGCACTCTCTACAACAGACTCACTTTAGATATGAAGACACAAAGAGACTGAAAGTAAAAGATGGAAAAAGATATTCCATACAAATAGTAACCGAAAGAAAGCTGAGGGGGCTATATTACTGTCAGACAAAATAGACTTTAAGTCAAAGAAAGGTTACAAGAGACAAAGAAGGACATTATATATTGAGAAAAGATACAATCCAGCAAGATACAATACTTATAAACATATGCAGCTAACAATAGAACTTCACAAGATATAAAGTGAGAACTGAAGAGAAAACAGATGGTTTCTACAATAATACTTGGAGATTTCAATACCTCACTCTCAACAAATAAGTAGAACATCCATATGGAAAATTAATAAGGAGATAGAAGACTTGAACAACACTATAAACCAGTTAGAACTAACAGACATATATAGAACACTCTATCCAACAATAGCAGAACATACATTCTTTTCAAGGGCACAGGGACCATTCTCTAGGACAGACCACCAAGTCTTAATATATTTAAAAAATTAAAATCATTAAAAGTATCATTTCTGGGACTTCCCTGGTGGCGCAGTGGTTAAGAATCCGCCTGCCAATGCAGGGGACACGGGTTTGAGCCCTGGTCCAGGAAGATCCCACATGCCGTGGAGCAACGAAGCCCATGCACCACAACTACTGAGCCTGAGCTCTAGAGCCCGTGAACCACAACTACTGAGCCCATGTGCCACAACTACTGAAGCCCGAGGGCCTAGAGCCTGTGCTCCGCAACAAGAGAAGCCACTGCAATGAAAAGCCCGTGCACCGCAACAAAGAGTAGCCCCCGCTTGCTGCAACTAGAGAAGGCCCGCATGCAGCAACGAAGACCCAACACAGCCAAAAATAAATAAATAAAATAAATAAATTTTTTTTTAAAGTATCATTTCTGATCACAATGGAATGAAACTAGAAATCAGTCACAGGAGGAAAACTGAAAAATTCCATGTAGAAATTAAACAGCATGCTTTTAAACAACCAATGGGTCAAAAAAGAAATCACAAGGGAAATTACAAAATACCTTGAAACAAATGAAAACAAAAACACAACATAAGAAACTTATGGGATGCAGCAAAAGCAGTACAAAGGGGGAAACTTACAGCTCTAAACATCTACATTAGAAAAGAACAATCTCAAACCAATAACCTAAGGAACCAGAAAAAGAAAACTAAACCCAAAGCTAGCAGAAGGAAGGAAATAATCAAAACTAACTCAAGAAGAAACAGAAAATATGAAGAGACCTGTAACAAGTAAGAAAATTAAATCAGAAATTAAAAACCTCCTAACAAAGAAAAGCCCAGGACCAGATGGCTTCACTGGTGAATTTATCAATCCTTCCTGAAGTCCTCCAAAAAATCTGAATAGGAGGGAATACTTCCCAACTCATTCTATGAGATCAGCATACTCTGATACCAAAGTCAGACAAAGACACTATGAGAAAACTACAGGCCAACAATCCTTATAAATATAAATATAAAAATTCTCAACAAAATACTAGCAAAACAAGTTCAGCAGCATATAAAAGGGATCACATATCACAACCAAGGGGGATTCATTCTCAGGATGCAAGGGTAGTTCAACAAATGCAAATCAATGTAATATACGACACTAATAGAATGATGGAAAACAACACATCACCTCAATTGATGCAGAAAAAACATTTGACAAAATCCCATACCCTTTCTTGATAAAAACATTAAATAAAATAGGAATCAAAGGGAACTTACTCAATATGATAAAAGTCATATATGAAAAGCCCACAGCTAAACTAATACTCTAATAGTTAAAGATTGATAAGGTTGTACACTTCTGCCACTTCTATTCAACAAAGTACTAGAGAAATTCTAGCCAGAGAAATTAGGGGGAAAAGGAAGGAAGGAAGGAAGGAAGGGAGGGAGGGAGGGAGGGAGGGAGGGAGGGAGGGAGGGAGGAAGGAAGGAGGACAGGTCAAGTGAGCAACCAAATTGGAAAAGAATAAAGTTATCTCTGCAGATGACACGCATGATCTTCTACGTAAAAAATCCTAAAGAACTCACACACACAAAAAATCCTGTTAGAGCTAATAAATTTAGCAAAGTTGTAGGATATAAAACCAACACAAAAATCAGTTGTATTTCTATACAATAGCAATGAACAATTTGAAAAGAATATTAAGAAAACAATTCCATTTAAAATAGCAAGGAAAGAAATAAAATACTTAGTAAACAATTTAACAAAGGAGATGAAAGACTCGTACACACAAAAAAACTACAAAATGTTGCTGAACAAAATTAAAGACAACCTAAACAAACTGAAAGACATCTTTTGTTCATGGATTGGAAGACAATATCGTTAAGGTGACAATGCTACCCAAAACAATATAAAGATTTTATGCAACCCCTATCAAAACCTCAATGCTTTTTCTGTTCTTATTACAGAAATAGAAAAACTCATCCTAAAATTCGTATGGAATTTCAAGGGACCATGAATAATGAAAACAATTTTGAAAAAGAACAAAACTGGAAGACTAACATTTCCAAATTTCAAAAATGACCACAAAGCCACAGTAATCAAAACAATGTGGTACCAGGATATGGACAGACATACAGACCAATGAAATAGAATAGAGAACTCAGAAATAAACCTTATTTGGTCAACTGACTTTTAATAAAGGTACCAAAACCACTCAATAGGGAAAGGGCAGTCTTTTGTGCTGGGAAAACTGAATATCCACATGCAGAAGAATGAAGATGAACCTTTCCCTTATACCATACATAAAAATTAACTAGAAATGGATCAACAACTTAAGAGCTAAAACTATAAAACTCTTATAAGAAAACAGGGTAAAATAAAATCTTCATGACGTTGGATTTGGCGATTGTTTCTTAAGTATGACACCAAAAGCACAAATAACGGAAGAAAAAAAACAGATAAATTGTATTTTATCAAATTTTAAAACTTTTGTACATCAAAGGACACTATCAAGAGAGTAAAAAGGCAATCCACAGAATGGAAGAAAATATTTTAAAGTTATACATATGGTAAGCGTCTAGTATCCAGAACATACAAAGAACTCACAACTCAAAAACAAAGAGACAAACAAGCCAATTTAAATACTGGCAAAGGACTCAAAGGACTTGAATAGACCTTTCTCCAAAGAAAGTATACGAATGGCCAAAAAGCACATGAAAAGATGCCCAACATCAATAATCATTAGGGAAATGCAAATCAAAACCATAATGAATACGACTTCACACCCATTAAGATGGCTATTATCAAAGCCTAGAAAATAACAAATGTTGACAAGAATGTGGAGAAACTGAAACACTCCTACATTGCTGGTGGGAATATAAAATAATTCAACCCCTGTGGAAAACAGTTTGGTAGTTCCTCAAAATGTTAAACCTAGAATTACCATATGACCAAGCAATTCCACTCCTTGGTATATACTGAAAAGAGCTGAAAATGGACTCAAACAGATACTTGTACACTAATATTCATTACAGCATTATTTACGATAGCCAAAAGGAAGCAATTACCCAAATGTCCACAACAACAGATGAATGAATAAACAAAATGTGGTATATCCATACAATGGAATATTATTCAGCCATAAAAAGGAATGAAGTTCTCATGCATGCTACCGCATGGAGGAACCATTAAAACATTATAGTAAGTACAACAGGCCAGATACAAAAGGACAAATACTGCATGATTCTACTTATATGAAATATTTATAATCGGCAAATCCACAGAAATGGAAAGTAGAACAGAGGTTACCAGGGGCTGGGGTAAGGGAGAATGGGGAGTTGGTGTTAATGGGTATAGAATTTGTTTGGGATGATGAAAAAGTTCAGAAAATAGTGGTGATGCTTACACAGCATTGTGAATGTACTTAATGCCACTTAAATGAACGTTTAAAATGGTTAAAATGTTAAATTTTATGTTACGTAAATTTTACCACAATTATAAAAATGCGTGAGAGAGAAAACAGATGCCCTTCTGCACTATTAAGTGCCTAAAACAGCATTTGGCTCGTAATAAGTTGTCAAGAACATGTACTGAATGAACCTATCACGTCTACTAACACTTAATTCCTCATTATTCATCATCTTAAATTATTCTGAGGGTTTTAGCTAAGAAATAATGGATTAGAAAAGAATATAGTTAAACCAAAATCAGGAGCAGAACAAAAATATCAGAAAGAGGGTGGTGAAAGGCATGAAATTAGCCTAATACAGAGGGCAAGACCAAAGTAAAAGCAAAAATAAAGGCAGAGATCTGAGAGGAAAATGTGCCATTACTTGAATTTTTTTTCTTTTTTTCTTTTTGGCTGCACTGCACGGCTTGCGGGATCTTAGTTCCCCGACCAGGGATCGAATCTGTGCCCTCGGCAGTGAAAGTGGAGTCCTAACCATTGGACTGCCAGGGAACTCCCCATCGCTTGAATTTTATCGGTCTTTTTCTCCTACTAGTTCCCAGTCCCAGTGAAGTTTCTCTAATTTGTTTCCAACTAAGCACATCCAATATAAAGCCACCAGACAGTCATCACGAACATCAATGAGAGTTTGTTTCATGGGAAAAGGTAGAAAAGATAAGACTTTTACCATCTCATAAGCAAATGTTTCTTGTCTGCAGACCCGGTCTATCGTTATGGTTTCTTCCCGGTGTTCCAGAAGTCTCTTTCTAACCCTGTTACAAGAAAAATCAAACTTCAACATTCTTTACTGGGGCTTCAAAAATATCTTTAATATTTAGCTTTTTATTCTGAACTAATTTTAGACTTAAAGAAAGGCTGCAAAAATAGTACAAAGAATTCCCTTATATCTCTTACCTGGCTTTCCCTGTTAACATCTTACATGTTCATAGAATAGTTATCAAGACCAGGAAATTAACATTAATACAGTATTATTAACTAAAGAACTTTTTTGAATTTCACAAATTTTTAACTTTAGTGCCTCTTTTTTTTGTCCCAGGATCCTATTCAGACACCACATTGCATTTCTTATTTCTCCTTTCCCCTCCAGTCTTTTACAGTTCCTCAGTCTCTCTGTCTTTTATGACCTTGACACTTTCAAAGAGCCCTAATCAGTGTTTTTATAGAAAGTCCTTCAATTTGGGTTTAATTGCTGTTGCCTGATTGGAGTAAGCTTATAAACTTTTGACAAGAATACCACAAGAATGATGTTTTCCTTCTCACTGTATCCTCCTGAAGTTCATAATGTTAGTATTAGTATGTCTTATTCCTGTAGATATTTACCTTGGTTAAGCTCCTGTCTGCCAGGTTCCTACACTAGAAAGATATTTTCTTTTCCTTTGTCCCTGATAAGTGTTTGGGGGGAGATACTTTGAGACTATGCAAATCTTGTTTCTCCTCAAACTTTCCTCCAGGAATTTTAGCATTCACCAGTAGATTTTGTCTACAACACTTATTACTGTGGTTTATACCTAACAGTGACTCTCTATTTTCCTCCTTTAACATTTATTCATTGGTATTATGAGGAAGACCTGCCTCTTTCTTCCCATTTATTTATTTCTTTGGTTATTTATATTATTAGTATGAACTCATAAATATTTACTTTATTCTACAGGTTAAAATCTAATACTATTGTTATTCTGTTGCTCAAATTATTCTAGTTTTGGCCACTAGGAGCTCCTTCAAGTTGGCTCTGTTCTTTCAACAAGTCATCATTTTTTTGTTGTTAAACATTCCCTTACTTTCTGGCACCACAGAAGATGCTCAAGGCTCACCCTGTATTTTCGTGTCTCAGCCCTGGAATCCAACCACTTCTCCTAGGAGCCCTAGTTCCTTCACTGGAGAGAGGTTTAGACACCTGTACCTGAGCACGAGGTGTTCTCATTGTTACTGCAGTCACTGCTTCCAGGACTCTCAGCAGAGAGAGGTACGAAACATACATATATATACTAAACCACACATGTACAAATATCTGTGTTTCTGTATTTTTCTGTTTACATATTTTTTAACTTCAATAATGTAGTTTATTTAACCCAATACTCTGTTATATATTTTTAAAGCCATTGAGTTTATACTACTACTTCTAATCCCAAACTAAAATCAGGATTCATTTTAGCCTTCAACCTTTCCTTGTTTATAACTTTTCTCCACAAGTGAGAAACCCAGCTCCCTTTATCTCTAATCTATTCACTTACACATTCGGTTCTTTAAAAAAACATGGTTTCAGAATTGCTAACCTACACCCCTGTGAAAAACACTAATAATTAGTAGCTCTTTTTGTCTTCAGCCTTACAACACCGTATCCAAGTACACTTTTATACAGAATCAAATTAGATCTTTCTTCCTAATTCTCTTCAGTGTTGTTATGCTAGTCATTTGTAACACAAATAGACGCATTTGTTAGTTTTCACATTCTATTTTGGGTCTCCCCCTATATCTTGGCTGGTTTTGTCTGATTACTTTTGGGTTGTGTAAAAGATATGTGAAACACTACTATGATTCTAAGAGAGTTATAAAAAGTATACATATTCAGAGAAGTATCATTCCCTCTTTGTCCCGACCACTAACCTGTACCTATCTCCTCCTTTCTTTCCACCCCTTTCCTACCCACCCACCGCAGGCCACCAATCTCTACAGTTCTGGTTTACCCTCTCCATTTCTTTTGTTCAAATACATAGATACCTATGTATTTTCTTATATTCCTTTTTGTGTCAGTCTGAGTTCAATTAGGAGAAAAAAACTAAACAGTAATTTGAACAGAGAAAGCTTAATCTGAAGAATTATTAACTTTTAACAGAGGGCTGGAGTAATGAGGGACTGGCAAGTAAGAAGGAGAGAACGCTAGAGAATACAGGAAGAGCAGATACGAGGAACCCTACCCCTTGCGCTAAGAAAGAATACCCAAGGAAGGCTCCCTTTTCTTCCCCCAGGACTGAGAGCCAGACCTTGTTGGAGAGGGAATGGCTGTGACTTGCTGAATGGCAGAGAAGTTGCTAGGGTGCATCAGTGGAACCTGCTGGAAATCTCCCTCAAGGGTGCCAGGAAACGCTTTTCCAGGGAGGTTTCAAGGGGAGTGGAGTGGCAGGGAAAGCTCTGCGTTACTGACTGCCGGGTACTGCGGGAGCTGGACGCTGGGGAAGCTGTGTGCGCTGCAGGACCCTGCTGAGCCAGCACACGGCACCAAGAAGCAGAACTCCTTCCTCGTGCAAAGTCTCTCCTGTGCCCTTTACTGACAAAGCTTAATACTGTGCCAGTTGGGAAAGGAAAAATATTTAAAGAGCTGAGACTCATTTTTACAGAGCAGGCAAAAAGGGTACACTTTTAGATGAGAGCCAATAAACTGATACCCAGTGAAACTTCTTTTTTACATGAAGGGTAACGTACGCTTCTGGGCTTTGCTTTTGTCACGTAACAGTATTTCCTAGAAATCTCTCCTTCCTTATCCTTTAGCACAGCTACACAATACTGCACTCTGTGGATGTCCTATAATTTCTTCAACAGTCTCCTATGTATGTATATTTAGGATATTTCAAATATTGGCTATTACAAACAAGGCTGCAACGAATAACCTTATGCATAATAAATTTTCATATTGTTGGAGGTATATCTTCAGTAGAGATTGCTAGAAGTGGGACTGCTAAGTGCCTATGTAATTTTGTGTTGGGCATTACCAAATTTCCCTAGAGGAGGGCTGTTATCAATTTACGTTTCCATCAGGAATGTCTGAAAATGCCTGCTTCCCTCAGCCTCAACAAAAAGAATGTATATTTTAAAATTTGTGCCAGTCTGATAGGAGAAAAAAGGTATCTGTCATTTTAACTTGCATTTCTCTAATAATGAATCTGCATGAACATTTTTTCATGTTTGTGAGGCATTTTTATATCTTTTTTGTGTGTGAGTTACTGGTTCATATCTTTTCCCCATTTTCCCTTTGGGTTTTTGGTCTTTGTCCCTCAACTTTTAAGGTATTATACATTTGGGTTACCGGCTCTTTGTGTATATGTTATATTTTCTCCAAGTCTGGCAGCTGTCTTTTGACTTTGTTAATGGTGTTTTTTGTCATGCAAAATTTTAAATTTTTATATGTAGTCAATTTTATCAATCTTTTCCTTTTATTACCTCTGGATTTAAATAATAGTTAGAAAGCCTTTCACTACACCAAGGTAGGTATGTTTCATTTTCTATATTTTGATCCCAATCCCTTTGGAGTTTATTCTTGTGTATAGCGTCATACTAAATTTCCATATGCATTTGAATCTAACTGGACTTTCTCTTCTATTCCACTGGTCTATTTGTCTATTCATGAGCTAGTACCCACTGTTTTAATTATAAAGACTTTGTAGTATATTTTAACATATGGTAAAATAACCAGGCACTCACAATTTTCTCCTCCTCACCCAGTTTTTTCCTAGTTATTCTTGAATATATTCCATATGAACTTTATTATCAACTGTCTAACTCCATAAAATAAGCAATACTTTTAGTATTTTTATTGGGATTGCACTTAATCTGTAAATTAACTTAGAAAGAACTAACAACATTATAATGCTTAGTATTCCTATTCAAGAACAGAGGATATCTTTCAATGTTTTCAAGATTTTTTCTGAGTCTTTCAGGAGGGTTTAAAATTTTCCCTTACCTCAGTTTTACACATTTCTTGTTAAATTTATTCTTAAGTATTTAACCTTTTTTGACTATTGTAAATGGGGTTTTCCTCCACCATTATGTCCTCTAATTGTTTACTGTTTGTATCTACGAAGGCTATTTTTTTTATTTATCAATTTTGTATCCTGCTCTTACACAATTCTTTTTTGTTTTTTGTCTGTTTTAGCATTGATTTCTTTTCCAGGTAATACCATGAAATCATTCACAAATAGAGCTAGTTTTTCTTCTTTATCTACTCTTATGCTTCTAATTGATTCCTCTCGTCAAACTGCATGGCTAATCCTATAACTCAATGCTGCAAAGCAGTGAGATACTAGGCATGCTTGCTGATTCCAGATCTTAGCAGGAATACATGTACTGCTTCTCTACTAAATAAGACACTAGCTTTACAACTAAGGTATATATATTTTACCATGTTGTAACAATAGCCCTGTTAGAACAGTTCCATGTTAGAATGGCCTGATTTTTGTTTTTGTTAGTAAATTCTAGTTTTATTATGTTGTGATCAGAAAGTGCTGTTGGTTTTATTTCTACTCAGTGGATGTTATGATGTTTCCTCTGTGACCTAATGTATAACCAATTTTTGTGAATGTGCCACGCAGTCTCTAATACTGGGTTATAAATTTTATGTATATATATGTATCTCCATAAGACATATCCTACTGATTATGTTGTTTAGAGCTCTTACCGCCTCACTTTTTTTTAGCCAGTTGATCTGTCTTGTGCTGAGACTGGTGTGTTAAAGTGCCCTATTGTTAGTGTGTTTCTAGCTATGTTTCCTTGTATCCCCTATAGTTCTGTTTTATAAAGTTGGTTGCTGTATTCTTTGGGGTATATATATTTATAAGTATTCTATCTTAACTGTGGTTTGTGGCTTTTAGCACTAAAATGTGTCCTTTGTCATATTTAATGTTTGGGGACTTGAATTTTATTAGTCTGTTATTGGGACTATTACATCTGCTCAATTTTTCTTTCCATTTATCTGGTATACTTTTGTCCCACCATTTATTTTTAGCCTCTCTGAATTACTTTATTTTAGATGTGTCTGTTGTCTCTGTAAGGTTTTTGTTTTGTGAGCCTACTCTAAACCCTTTTATGAGACTGCAGAAAAACTGATGCCTTTGGCCTCAATTCTATTACATTTTCTAATTGTATGTATTTTGTTATATTAGCTGTTTTTTTCATTATGAGACATGTCTTTCTGCTTGTCTATTTTTTAGAAATTGCAGAGGGAGGTTTGGTATTTGCATTTTTGTTCCAGTGGTTACCTTTGTATTTATATATATTTTTAATGCCCCTTGTTACCCATTTTCTCTCTGAAACATAACTGTTTTACCAGGATAGATCTCAGAGTTGATAATTCTGAGTTAATTTTCCCAGGTAACCAGTGAGCCCTTTTAATTTGTAGATTTGGGTTTTCTTCCCCATTCCGGAAATTTTTCTTAGATTATATTCTTAAATATTCTATTTACAAGCTATTGTATTAAAAACAATGTTGCTTAACCTTTGGAGAAAAGAAGAAGTGCTAGAAATGTATTTTATGCTACAATAAAGGGGTCATGTACTTAGGTTTTGTTTTTACTTTATGTTTTTAAGTTATTGGTAGGGAAAAGAAAGGAAAGTTTAGTGAAAGAGAAAGCATAAAGATACAGATTTTTGGCTTTTGGCACAAGCCTAATTCACTTGTGCTACTGTTAAGATTAAGATTAGTCTTATTTTAAATATAATAGTTTTAAAGTACATCAAAATAATCCCAGCTAAGGAATGCTGCACTAACTCCTTTTACATGAGATTATACATATAATTCTACTCACATTTCCTATGGAAGGGACTAGAAGACAACCAAGGAGATCCAGTTGATCTAGTAACAGAAAATAGCCAGGGGAAGCACTGTGTAAAGCAGTCTGAAAATTACTATTTCACATAGCTCAATAACATCATTATAAGCCAATTAGCATGTAATTAACTATAGAAAAAAAAAGTCTGCTTTATAAATATCATCAACTTTCTTCTTTTAGCCAATCTCTAAAAAATCGCTTCCTTAGGTTTATGCAAGTTTCATTTATTCCACTCATTCTACAAATATCTACTGACTCCCTATTATTCTATGCCAAAATTCTAGGAATGAGGGACATGGCAGTGGGTGTGACAGACACAGCTTACGGAACTTTTAAGTTTAGCTAAAAGACAGAAAATTAAATAAGTACAGTATAAGTGGGAAGAGTATTTCAATAGAGAAGTATCGGCGGCTACATGAGCATAAAAGGGGAGCTAGATGGAGTCCTTAGTCCTTCAGCTAAAACTTGAAAGATGAGTAGAAGTCAGCCAGACCGGGGGATAAGGAAGTGTGAGTGTTCTAGGCAAAGGCCTAGGATGAGAGAGCACATTCTAGGAACTGAAAAACAGTGTAACATGGCTGGAGCACTGCAGGGATGTAGGGCCGAAAAGATCAGCAAGATCCATTCTATAGAGGACCTTGTGATCCATTTAAGAACTCAGGACTTTGCCTAAGAACCACTGAAAGATTTTATGTAAGAGAGTGAGACAATCAGATGTGCATTTTAGAAAAAAATCCAAATAATCAATCAACAATAGTTAAAGGGTGCCAGATGGAGTAAAGCAGTCTGACAGGCTTAAGGGCAATTCACAGATGAAGGAGCTTGGACTCTCAATGAGCCTTCAAGGACTTTAGAAATGTTAGAAGAATTCTAGACATTACAAGTGTATCTATTTCCAAAGGGAGATAGATGGGTTGTAGAGATGTGGAAATAATGTTAGGGACTCAAAGACTGGTTAGGGTTCAGTTGGGAGAGGGGCCATGTGCATCCTGAGGCACTGAAAGAGAAAATGGTTGAAAACAAGTCAAGAAAGGCAGATCTAGGCTATGTGGAAGGTTTCAAATGTCTAAGTAAAAAAATCTGAAATTTGCCCATAGAGGAGAGGTTGAGCCATTGACAATTTCTCAGCAAATGAGCGTGCTTAGGTGATAGCATGATGGATAAGTCAGGAGAAAACACAGGACCTAGGAAAGACAGGAACCTTTTATAGTGCTCCAAGTGTTGCTAATGTAAGTGTTAGCCAACAGGGATAAGAGAAACAGATTTGGCAATTACAAAAAAAACCCAACAACAAGGTAGGGTCGAAAGGCCTGCCTCAATTTTTGAAGGGGACAATAGAAAGGGTAGGATAAAGGATGACAACATAGCTGAGATGGTGCAAAGTAAGCGGGCTACAAACTGGAAATTACAAATTTCCCTATTACATGCAGTTTCTCTATAATAGTATTACCATAGAGCAGCCTTTCTCAAAATGTGGTTGGCAGACCGGAATTGATCTATGAGCTATTTGTTATCCAATCAGTACAGACAATGAGAGAAAGCATTTAGAAATGTTCACACCTATGTGACAGTAATATTACTGTGGAATTTAATGATAAAAAACTTGGAGTTTTGTTATGTTTGCCTTTTAATTTCATTTTTCTAGTAATTCATTTTTATCCTATTTTACAAAAGTATCGATCTGACAGAAAATTTTAAAAAATGAGTCCTTTACCACACTATCACAGTATTTAGCTTGCCACCCCCAAAGTCTAAGTGGATTAACTGTACCTTTGTAAACACTTAAAAATAAACACAAATTTGAGTATGGACTGGATATTAGAGATAATGCTGTTACTGTTAATTTTCTTACGTATAATAATACCACTCTGATTAAGTAGTAGGATCATACTTTTAGAAGCTATATACTGATGTACTTAGCGGTAAATTATCATGATGTCTGCAACTTACTGAATGGTTCAGCAATAGAAAAGGACACACACCAGGTATCTCAACTCAAACACATACAGCTAAAGCCAATACGGCCACATGTCAACAATGGTTGAATTTAGGAGGTGGAATGATAACAATACCACACTGTCAACTTTCGAATAATATAATGTTGAAAAAATATTTAAATAAGTATCAAGTAACAAAAGCGAAGTCCTCCATACCCCAAAGTCACTAGGTCAGTATTTTCTGGGATGACTTCTGGATCCTCCCCTTCCTCAAGGCACTTCAGTTTATCAAGACTAAAACAAAAAGAAACAAACAAAGCAATCATCGCATCCTGTCCTTAGCAAGCAGGGGTTGTGTCCTAAATACATCACTGAATAATTAAGCAATCAGATAACCAGAATTAAAGGCGAATTCTGTGCCGATATTCTATAAAGAAAGGGATATACGGCTGGTTGAAGGCGGCCAATACTGTTAAATGGAGAAAGAGATCGTTATTTTTATATTTTCATTTAAAATAAGGCACTTTGAAGAATATCTCAATAATAGCATACCCAGGAGGTCCCCAAAAGAGAACAGAGATAATCAAGGTTTTGACACTGTTGTGGTTAAAGGAGAGTTCCAGCCTCATCATAAACTAAGGTTCCTCCGTCGTCAAAGTGTCTTGTCAAAGACAGATACACGTCGCTGTTACTCTGATTGCTTTCCTACATTAATAAGCACTTTAAAAACTAGTGAATAGAAAAATTAATCTTTCATGCAGCTCTCTCGTCCCTTCAATCCCACTAGCAGAAATTGTGCATTCCCATCACGGGACTTCTCCCGTTGTTCCGGGAAAGCTTTGATAGGGCGGCCCTTCCACCCCGGGGAGTAAACCACAGGCCCGCCCCCATGATGAGGCCCTGGGGCGCGCAGGAGCAAGGCTGCACCCGGGTTGACTCCAAGCCGCAAGAGCCCCTCGGCCCCGCACTCACCCGCACACCGCCCTTAGCTCGGCTGCCGCTTCCAGGCTGCAGCCTAGATCCCGGGCCACGGCCTCATCCTCCCGGCTGGAGTCGGCAACCCCTCGGCCCCCGGGCAGCGCCGGTGCCGGCGGCTCCTTCAGCGACAAGTCCCCTTCCCCGCGCAGCCGGCCAAGCCACAACTCCCCGAAAGCGGCCACATGGAAAACGCGCGTATTCAGCTCAGGATGCTCGTACTCTGGGAAGTTGCAGCCGCCGCTGCTGGGGACCGGGTTCTGCCTGCCACCCACCCCGCCGCCGCACGTTGAGCCGCCCCTGCTGCCTTCAGCCATGTTCGCCCCTCTCCCTTCACGGCGAAAAGCGGCTGATCAAGGCCTCGCGGGGCTTGCTGGGACTTGTAGTTGCGCGTAGCCCGGGCCGGCGAGCAACTGGGCTGCACTGGCGCAGCTTTAGACACTACGTTTCCCGTCAGGCCCCGAGTTGGGCCCGCCCCCGGGCGCGGCACCCCGAGCCTCCGCGTGCAGAGCTTGAACTCATTGTTCTCTGGTCTCGGCTCACAGAAGAGGGGCTCTGGCTTTCTTTTCACCGCAGCTTGTCTGGATGGGTTCTCAGCCCGCTCGGTTACGCAGCATCGCTCTATGCGGCATAGGGCGGTTTGGGCACGCCCTTTGGTCCCCCTCGTTGTTTTCCTCTCGGCCCTGAGGTGCGGAACTTTTCCTTGACTCCAGGGTTCGAGAGCTGCACTGCTGCCTCACTGCCCCAAAGCCTGAGAGACTTAAGGGTCGAAGGCTGAGGCCCGGGGCACGACTGGCCCTCCAGGTCCGGTTCGTTTAGAACCTCCTCAGCGGCCCCATGTTACTGTATATATACGTATCATTGCTGTACACGCGCAGAATAATGTTTATTGAGCGCCTACTGTGTATCAGACGCTGTACAGTATTATCCCTAACGTATATTTTTAAAAATCACAACAGCTTTTCCAGGCAGGTATTATCATCCCAATTGTGCTGTTGAGGAAGGAGTTAACTGCTAGGAAATAGAAGCAAGGTCGGAACTCTGGGATTTTATCTATAAACTAAGAAACTCTCCCTCCATTCTGAGGACCTGAGGATGTGCCCTTAGACATAGCTTGTGTCAGACAGTGGAAGGGTTAGAAGGAAAAAAACCAAGAGTTTAAATAAGCAAAGGCAGAAAATAGAGAAGTCACGGTGACTTGGAATAGTGGGGCTGAGGCCATCTTCTCCCCTAGACTTGCCATTATGTAAGCCAGTAATTTCTTTAATCTTTAGGTAGTTTGAGTTGAATTCTCACAACCTGAGGACAATTAGTCTTCCCAGTGCCTGTAAACCTTGCTCTAAATCCCTTAACAGGGGAGCTCTCACTCCAGAGAATGAAGTCACGTTTCAGTTGTAAAAACTCTAACATATATCTGGAGACTGAGTAACATTGTCTTCAGGAGTGGAGACCACAATGGTTCCTGAGAAGCAGTGGGAAGGGGCAGGACCCGAAAGAACACAGCAGGGGAAGGTGGTTCACTATGAGGTGTGGCATTTCAGAACAGCATCTTGAGATGTGTGGATCGCAGGTATCGGGGGAAAGAAGGATTAGTGGTCGGCACCAGCGGACTCCTTTGAGTCTTAGCGCCAGCGGCCACTCCTTGGAATAAGTCTAAAGAGGTGCAGAATAACCACTGCAGCATAAAAATTATTTTGAGCTGAAGGCATTTGAGAATTGGCTTTTTTTCCCTGAACTCCATTATCTTCCTAAATGTGGAGCTTCCCCAAAGAACTCAATTGTCATAAATCCCCTCCCACAACTAGAGAAGATTGATTAGAAGTGGGCATCACACTTACACATTGTCACAA
The DNA here is from genome assembly GCF_965194805.1 of Balaenoptera borealis. NCBI lineage: Eukaryota > Metazoa > Chordata > Mammalia > Artiodactyla > Balaenopteridae > Balaenoptera > Balaenoptera borealis. Next base: position 57,952,342 of record NC_138865.1, read on the forward strand.
AGGTGTATCTCCCATTATTCTAAGGACCTATTTATCTTTCCTGAAAGTCATTTGTTTTCCAATAAGTGCCCTTTCTCCCCCTCCTCTATTAAGAAGTCATTTGTTTTCCTGTAAGTGCTGCGCTCCCCTTCCCCTTATCTCATTAAGATAGTACATAAGCCCCAATTCTAACCGCCTCCTTGAGTCAACTTTTTCTGTGAACTCTCATTAATCTGTCTTTTGTCAGTTTAATTCACGGTTCCCAAATGACCATATAAGAGTGTAGAGGAAGTTTTTCCTCTTCAGCCATGGCAAAGGAAGCTTCTGGCCCTGTTGCAAGTTTGGCAGAAAATGGGAGCATTCTTAGACCTGGCACTAGGACCAGACAACAACAGAAAGGATATAGAAAGATTCTAAGATCCCAGGATAGATATAGTCCTTGTAATTCTGGGTGAGTTTTGTATGATTCCTGAGGGAGGAAAAAAAAACAAAAACAAAAACAAAGGTTTCCCAATTGTGGATGTTGGAACCAACCACTGGGTTGAAGTCGTGGCATTAATTTAGAGACAGGATTCTGAGTAGTGGCACAAACCAAGATTATGACTCTTGATTGGAGAGTGGGAATAGGGAGACATGAGCTCTCAAAGTTTGCCTCTGAGCATTAGTTTCCTCACTTGAGATGCTTACATGAGCTCATGAGGTGATGAAAACTGGCTTGCTAGGGGGAGCCGTGGCAAACTGGGGAGTACCAGCCTCTCTCTACAAAGCTACCATGGCTGCCACGTAGGAATGCAGAATTTCTCCACCAGAGCTTCCAACATTTCTAAAGAACTCAGATATTTAGCTTTTTAACAACAACAACAACAAAAGTGAAATCTCCTGATCTTCAAATGTGGGCAATTAATTTTGTTAAATTACTTAAACAAGGAGGCCATTAGATTGAGGTGGCTCTAATGCAATGGCGGCCTGCCTCAGAAAACCAAAGTCTAAGTCTGTAAATGCCTCAAGGTTACAAAATCAAAATGCTAAGGACAACCAATCGCAAACAGCCAACTAAACTTCAAGCTATAACCATTCAATAATTGCTTTGCTTCTGCCTTTTCTTTATAAGATTCTCTCCCCAGGCTCCAGTCAGTGGAGTTCTCCTAAGCACTCCGTGTTTGGCGCTGCCCTGTTTGAATTTATTTTTGCTCACATAGAGTCAAGAATTTTAACATGCCTCAGTTTATCCTTTAACAGTTCATATAACATTTAAAAACAGTATTCAAACCAAATACAACACACATAGGCATCTAGCCAGTGGCCTACTTGTTTGTGATCTCTGATCTATTGTATCTCTAAAATTCACCCAGCTCCCAATTTATGTAATTCCAAAAGTGAACTTCTTTCATCTTGGTTTCCAAAGTAATTCTACTACTGCCCCAAGGCCTCCTTTCTCAGAATTAGACTATAGGTAACTGAGAGTCTCACTTGGGGTTGAAACCATATGTTTCCCACATTTCAATAGTAACTGTCCAAGTTGTATTTCCATCTAGTTCTCTCTGATGTCTAAATCTTTCCTATAGGTAAGTCATTTATTTTATTCTTCTCCTCTGGCTTTGGCTTTTTGCCCCGAGTGGACAATTGGTCTGAATTTTTTAAAATAATTATTGAATAAGCACATAATTTATTTATTTATTTATTTATTTATTTATTTATGGCTGTGTTGGGTCTTCGTTTCTGTGCGAGGGCTTTCTCTAGTTGTGGCAAGCGGGGGCCACTTTTCATTGCGGTGCGTGGGCCTCTCACTATCGCGGCCTCTCTTGTTGCGGAGCACAGGCTCCAGACACGCAGGCTCAGTAATTGTGGCTCACGGGCCCAGTTGCTCTGCGGCATGTGGGATCTTCCCAGACCAGGGCTCGAACCCGTGTCCCCTGCATTGGCAGGCAGATTCTCAACCACTGCACCACCAGGGAAGCCCCTAAGCACATAATTTAAAAGGTAGAAATATCAACTGTATTATTATTGACTATATTCCAATATAGTCAATAAAAATGTAATATCTTTGTATGGTGAGAGATGGTAACTACACTTATGGTGATCATTTTGTAATGTATAGAAATATCGTATCACTATGTTGTGCACCAGAAACTAACATAGTGTTGTAGGTCAGTGATACTTCAAAAAAACTCATAGAAAAAGAGATCAGACTGTGGTTACAAGGGGCAAGGGGTGGGGAGAGGGAGATTGGATGAAAGTGGTCAAAAATAGAAACTTATAAGATAAATGAGTACAAGGGATGTAATATACAACATGATTAACATAATTATTACTGCTATATATTATATATGAAAGTTGAGAGTAAATCCTAAGAGTTCTCATCACAAGGAAAAAAATAATTTTCTTTTTCTTTTACTTTGTATCTATATAAGATGATGGATATTCCCTAAACTTATTGTGATAATCGCTTCATTGATGTATGTAATCATTATGCTGTACAGCTTAAACTTATACAGTGCTGTATGTCAATTATATCTCAATAAAAGTGGAAGAACAAAAAGATACAAATATCATACAGTGAAAGTCTCCCTTTCTATCTTTCCCCCAGTCATGTAGAGCCCCTTCCTAGATTTCTGGAGGCAACCATAACCTCCAGTTAGCAATTTCTAGTGTATCTTTCCAGAGAAATGATATATTTTATATAAATATATACGTATGTATGTATACATATTGCACACACACATATGTATGCATGTACACACATATTTTGCATACAATACATGCTGTTCTATATTCTATACCTCATGTTTTTCATGTGAGGTTATATCTTAGACATCCTTTTATATAAATATAAAAAGCATCCGATTTCTTCCACTGTATCTGTCAAATTTCTTTAACTAGTTCTCCCTTGAAGTACATTTAGGCTGTTTGTAGTCTTCTGCTTGTACAATTAATGCAGCAATGAATAATCTTACAGGCAGTCATTTTGCTGATTACTGTCTGTCCTCAGGCCCCAATTAAAAACTCTATTTAAAAATTATTCTTTTGCACTCTCTTGGATCACTCACCCTGGGGGAAGCTGGCTGCATGTCATGAGGACACTCAGATGTCACTATGGAGAGGCTGATATGATGAGGAACTGAGAAGAGGCCTCTTACCGATGATCAGCACTAACCTGTCAGGTAGTTGAGGGAACCACTTTGGAAGCAGACCCTCCAGCCCAGTCAGGCCTAAGAAAATTGCATTCCTGCCAACACTAGCTCATCTGTTCCCAGATTCCTGACCCAGAGAAATTGTGTGAGATAATAAATATTTAAGCTGCCACATTTTGGGGTAACCTGTTACACAGCAACAGATACCTAATAGAGGGAGTGAGGTGAACACAGCCATGCATTAAGAGGGTAAATCTATACAGGGGACCTTGCCAGAGGGGCAAGAAGTAGGGAAATAATTAAGGAAACATTTGCAATAATCCAGTTAAGAGGCAATGGAGGGTCTATGAATAGAGACAAGGATGAGCTCATCCAGCCCTGGAGAGACAACCTGAGTTTGTACATTAATGATGACATTCTATAATAGCAATTTTAGTACATTAACGATGTTATCGACAACAGCAATTCTAGTCATCTGACTCTGGTTGATTAGCATTCAGTTGGCACAGGATTGAGGTCAGAGGGGACAAGAAAGGGAATAAAGTTTTGGATAGAGAGATTAATCATAAACTCAGTAAGGGAATGTGGTTTTAGGGGGACTTGGTTTCGATAATAAAAATGCATGAAGATTCATCTACTTGAACAGCAATATTTCTAAAAATGACTGATTCTGAGAGTATTAAATGCTATTGCACCCACTGAAATCACCTTTCAACTCTGACCTTGGTCAGGATGGGCTCTTCGTATTGAATGGTGACTTCCTTCTCCTAGTCATCTTCTTTTGACTCTCTGTTGATCCTATCTTGTTGAATAGCATTTCCAATTGTGGGACACCATTTGGGGAACATTCTTGCCTTGAGGTGCTGACATCTTGTTTGGGAAAAATCTGGATAATCAAGATTATGTCCTTTTTTGTCTGTTCTTTCCTTTGCTTTTACCGTTGTGAAATACACACACACAGACACATACACATATAAAGGATTCTTTTGGTTAAGCGTTGTTTGTGTTTCAAAGCATTGATGAGTTTTATCTAAAAACAGAAATGATGTCTCTAAATTTACAAATACTCTTTTGCAATCCAACCGTCATCTTGACTAAGCATAAATCTCTATTGATGAATTACCAAAGCTACACTGCTGTGGTCATATTCTAAACCAATTGATTTTTCAGTCATTTACATTTGACCCACGATTAGCAGGGAGCATACCTAAATTTAAGTGGCAATTACAGCGTGCTGGATCTTTCTTAGTTTTGGGTTCTGTGGGACAGGCATTCCCAACAGGTTCAAAGAAAGGCCCTGCAAGAGCAACTGAGAGAGGGGTAGGGCCAAACGCCCAATTCTCATTCACCCCTTAGGCATCGCGAGGCTTTAGGAAAATAAGAACTAGCCAGCTCTCTCCACAACAGGGTTGAGGACACCTTAAAGATACCAAAAGGAGAAAATCTTTTGCTTGGTGCTGTTCCTGGATTCTCTGCTTCAATAGATTACATGTTCATGTGGAGGGTTGCTTTCCTGAAGCCAGGGGACCATGTGGGAGTTTCTCTCTGCCAAAGAAAGGAGTAGCAGAAGGATGGAAAGGGAATGTGTGACGGGAAAGACAGCTGAAGTACTCTTAGTCATAAAGGCAGTTGGTAGAATAATAATAACATTTTAGTGAGAAGTAAGATTTATAACCTTTCAGAGGCCTGATATGAATTATAAGGAATTTTAACAACCAAGGTGGAAAACCTGAATTGAGTGTCCTCTTCAATTCTAAGCAATGATCCTTTTCAAAGCTGAATAACTCTTAATAGATATATATTTGCATAATGATTTTTTAAAAATAATCATTGTTTTTTTTTTTTGGCTGCGTTGGGTCTTCGGTGCTGCGCGCGGGCTTTCTCTAGTTGCGGTGAGCAGGGGCTACTCTTCGTTGCGGTGTGAGGGCTTCTCATTGCAGCGGCTTCTCTTGTTGTGGAGCACGGGCTCTAGGTGCGTGGGCTTCAGTAGTTGTGGCACGAGGGCTCAGTAGTTGTGGCTCACAGGCTCTTGAGCGCAGGCTCAGTAGTTGTGGCACACGGGCTTAGTTGCTCCGAGGCATGTGGGATCTTCCTGGACCAGGGCTCGAACCCATGTCTCCTGCATTGGCAGGCGGATTCTTAACCACTGCGCCACTAGGGAAGCCCTGCATAATGATTTTTTTTCTAATTCTCTAAATTGTCTCCAACTAATTGTTTTAGGATACCTCTATTGTTTGCTGTTCTCCCACCATCCCCACCTCTGTTCCACTGACAAGTACAAATTAGGCAATTAGCTTTTTCCAAGAACAATGCCAAATTTATTGGAAGGTATTTAAAATCTTGGATTAGCAAAGAGAGTGAGAGAGTCTACTGGTAGAAAATAATAGAATCAGAGAAAAGAAATATCAGAAAACATTTTAGTCCCTTTTGATTATAGGGACTGTGGACATGGAGAGATTTGGAAGAAGCTGTCATTTTTTGGAGGGAGGCTTGAACCAGGACATTGTCTGACCCCCTTGATGTGAGGCTGGTATCATCCTAAGATTCTGCAACCAAGCATACTTTTAAAAAATCTGTTGAAGTTCACCTACTACCTGCATGAGACACATTCACTGATGTAAGAGGAAAAGATCTTGGAAATGGTATAAAATGATTGAAGGTTAGAAGCTGTGGGACCAGGTAATGAAATACTCTCTGATATTAGATTTTGCCCTTACCTCAGAAGGAAAGCATCTTTCCACTGTAAAGTTTCTTTCTTTCTTTCCATACTCCTTGGAAGCAAGTCACTAAGCACAGTTCATACTCATGGGGGTGTGAAGTGGGGAAGGAGTGGGAATTAAGTTTCATCTCCTGGAGCAGGGAGTAGTTACATATTGATAAGTTATTTGAAATCCTATAAGGGAGATTTGTCTCTTCTCCTTCACTTATTTAATTATTCAATCTTTTATTTATATCAGTATGGACTAATGGATATTTATTTTATGTTTTGGATTATCATCCATCATTACTTATTAATCACGTGCTTCAGATGCTTTGACATCGGGGTCTTGCTGAGCCTGGAGAGACTGCCCGTCCCAGGGGTAGCCAATTTCTAGGGAAAGTAAAGAATTCTCCTTTGAGTGTGTCTTTCAAATGCAAACCAACCTACCCAGAATGGGCACCCCCCCCTACTTCCTCTATCAGGTTCTCACTCTCAGGGCTACCATTCCTCTGCCCTAATTAGCCAGGTCCAGGTACCAGCCAACTACAGGCAGCCCCTATGCCCTAGAACCACTGAAATTATTTAAATCAGCCAATCCTAAACCTGCTTACCTTGCCTCACCTGTTTCTTCCTGCAGAAACTACAACAAGGGCTCTTGCCCACATTTCCCTCTCACTCCCTCTGCCTCCTGATCAATCCCGGTGCTTCCTCCTGTGGCCCCCTGCTGTGTGGCATGCCCCCTCTTAGGAACCGTGAGTAACAAGCCATCTTTACACTGGCAGTCATCTCTTGATCTGCTAGCCTTCACCATAGATGAATAATAATAAAACCTACATTTTAAAGCTACTTATTTATTCTATTGCTTACATTGTTCCAGTTTTGGTTTTGAGAGCTGTTTCAGATCGGCTCCTGTGTCCCTTTCACATCCTCCCTGTCCTCTTGTTTTTTGAGCACTTCCTTACTTTCTGGTGCAGCAAGATGCTTCTGACTCATATACTCCCTGCCCAATGCCTAGAATCAGCCATTTCTCCAAGAAATCCTGGTTCTTTTTATTGGAGAATGGTATCACCATTGATTTTTGTAAATAAAGTTTTATTTACATGAACACAGTCATGTTTATTCAATTTCTTATTGTTTATGACTGGTTTTGCATTACAACAGCAGAGTTTAGTAGTTACAAGAGACTGAATGTCCTGAAAATCCTGAAATATTTGCTATCTGGCACTTTACAGATATTAACTAGACTGACTGTGTGATCATTTCACAATATTTACAAATATTGAATCATTATGTTGTACATCCGAAACTAACATAATGTTACATGTCAATTATACCTCAATAAAAAAAAATATGTAATTATAGTAAAAAAAAGTTTGCTGACTCCTTTTTTAGATGAAGGTGACGTGCTTCTTTCTTTTTAAAATTTATTTTACTGAAGTATAGTTGTTTTACAAGGTTGTGTTAATTTCTGCTGTACAACAAAGTGATTCAGTTATACATATGTATATTCTTTTTTCGTATTCTTTTCTATTATGGTTTATCACAGGATATTGAATATAGTTCTCTGTGATATACAGTAGGGCCTTGTTGTCTATCCAATCTATATATAATAGTTTGCATCTGCTAATCCCAAACTCCCAATCCATCCCTCCCCTACCCCCTTGGCAACCACAAGTCTGTTCTCTATGTTGCTTATTTCTATAAGAATAGAGAGAGGTCTTATGGAAGTCCAAAACATGAAGTGAAATGTTCATGAGATCTGACACCAGGAATCAACAGTACATTTTCTTCTACGGCTTTTTGGCTTCCATTGTGCACTTCCCCTCCATTCCTTTCCTCTCTATCAGGTAGTTCTCACTGGCCCCTTATGTAGGCTGCTAAATTTCGGTGCGGGGAAACTCCCCTTCTAGCTAGGTTAGAAGGGAGGAGCTGGTAAAGAATTTAATTAGAGTTGGCCCCACCTTCTAGGATGGTAAAGAGAGCCACGTACACCTCTGGTCATGTAAGCTAGGCCCAGGGAGAAAAAGAAAAAAAGCAATTCCTTCCAACACAATTATGCTTTTGCAACTTGTCGAATTAATGCCACTTTCACATACATTTTCCTTGTATATGATTAGACACTGTAGCTGAGAAAAAAACGACTCACCTTGGAGAGTGTGCCCTACTTTTTAGGAACATTTCGGAAGATGTCAAGCACATCAAACACTAGGGATTATCCTCACGCTTCCAGAGTCAGCAGTGACTAAGCAAAGCAGAGCCTCTCGGGTGCTCGAGTTTGCAACTCCCTGCAAAAGACAGAGAGGAGGACTGTCCTCTTCCTACAGGGAGGGCAGGGGTTTACTGAGGGAGTGGGCGGGCATGGGGGCACCTTGCTGGGGGCTTCAAAGAGAGGCTACATAGGTGGAAAGGGGTTGAAGAGAGGCAACATTTATATTAGACTCCCTGCTTTTGAAGACCTAGTCTGGAAGGCATTTGCTGGTGTCTAGCAGAATAAAGAATAAAGTCCAACACCATTACAGCCTAATCCTGGGTGATGAACATCTGTAGCTCATTCATAATACAGTGTGTATCTGGTCAGGGGAGACTGAGCAGCAAAGCTTCTTGGGAAGGAGCAGTAAGTGCTCTCTGATGGCTTAGTCGTGCTCCAGCAATGAGAGGCCAGGAGACACGCCTGCAGCATCGGGGCAGAGTCTCGCAGCACCAGAGACAGTCAGACTGCCTTTTCCCTTAAGGCAGAAAAGAAGAGATCTGTACTGCTTTGCCCCACATGCTTCATATTCGCATGCTGCATAAGGACACCTGATAAGGTTGCCAGATTTAGCAAATGAAAAGTGCGGGACATCCACTTACCTCTGAATTTCAGATATAAATAATGAATGAATAACTTTTTAGTATAAGTATATCCCATGCACTATCTGGGATATACTTGTACGAAAAAACTTTCTGTTGTTTTTGTTGATCTGAAATTCAAATTCAACTACTCTTTTTCTGGCAACCCTATGCCTGGGTCTACTTCATAACCTTTCAGATCAGCTCATGGAGCTGCCAGAAACTTCCCCCTAGATCTTTTGAGGGAGAGAGCAAAAGCTAGAGGCAGAAAGAGGACAGGACTGGCCCAGTTTTTCCTGTTTTGGAAAAGCCCTGGGTACCAGGCCGTGCTAGGCCATTGGTCAGCATTCAAATGGCCCTGTCCTGTGTCCACTTCCGGTCTAACCAGTGTGGCCATGGTCATGGCTGTTGGGAGGTGTGGCGGCCCATACAGAGTTTGTTTACATAGGTAGAAGGCAGTTAGGCATGTCATTATGTCCAGGGCACTTATGTCTACCAGCAGTCTCCTTCACTCCAGCCCTCCTCCTCCCCCACTTCTCTACCTCACGCCAGAAGAGGCTCCTTTTCTAGAACCCCTAACCTCAACTCAGTGCTGGCCCCTCTCCTCCCTTAGTCTGAAGACTCTCAGATATGACTCCGATGTTTTTTGACCTGCTTAACTGCCTCCTGACACCCGCTCACTCTCACTCTTGCCCCCATCAGGGTGACCTTCTAGCCTGCTTCTTTTCCTGCACTATTTTCCTCTGTTCATCCAGATCATTTAAGGCTCAACTAAAATCACTCAGTTCTGTGAAGGCTTTCCCACTCCAATCTGTACTGTTTTGTCCAAACTTTATACATTGTCCTGGATCACCTCAGAAGTTTAATTGGCCTATGTTTCTTTCCTTTTTTTTAAACTGAAAATCAAAATCATAGAACTAAAAACGTTGTAAGCACTCATAATGCCAACAATCCCAACCTAAAATGACTTTTTAAAAATTTTGTAATCTGCATATATCATTTATATGGCTGCCTGCTGTCCCATATTTATATCTTTCAGCTTTTGTGATCTGAGAGGTAAGACTTCCTGTCACCCAGCTCCAAATAGCAATAACCCAAGAGGATGATTAATCCAGCTTAGAGCACATGCCCACCACATAGTGGACCATTCCTTTCAACCAGCGGCTGCGGCTAGAGGAATGAGCTGTTATGTTTGGCTAGATCTAGATCACCCTGTGGCCACGGGATTAGGTACTATGATTGACAACTCTGCCAGAATGAAAAACAGAGTTGGCAAGTAGATGGGAGAAGAACAGTACTCCAAAGGAAGGAATGTAATCATGGGCAGACAGAAATAAGAGCTGTCTACAAAAACCAAGATTCTTCTAAGTTTTGGTAGAATGACCCAATCCCCTCAAATCTGGTCATCCTTTGGTGAATTGAAAACAAAATTTTTGCAACTATTACACTGAGGACTGAACTCTCAGGCAACGGTATATGTCAGAGGACACTCTAATTTGTGAGACACTGATTTCACTTAATTATACCTTCTTTCCTTTGAGTGTCGGAATCAATTTTATAATAATCAGATGGCATGGAATGTCTAAGGAGGATTATTGTTCTCCTTCTTTTAAAGAGGAGGGCATTGAGTCTTGAAAGAATGGAAGAAATTTAAAAAGCCTGTCTAACGACATACACTGGCCCATCGCCTGAGGTAAGTCAGAACTTTTCAGCCTTGTACCTTATACCCTCCATGAGGGAGGCTCCTAAAGTTAAAAATATCAGTGGATTTTTTTAAAACTGGAAGATGACTTTAGGGTATGCAGTTTTATTTGTTTCCTCCCCCCTCCACCCCAGAAGTGTTTCAAATGAAAATCCTTCACCTCCTTTCAGGAATAAGGCAGAAGGAATGTTGTTTAAATTGAACAATTACACCCACATCATAAAAGTTCTGTTTCCAAATCTATCTGGTAGGTTTTCCTGTTGACAACATTTTGGTTTCACACAAGCCATAAATTTCCTCTAATGTCTGTGTTTTTAAAGGTGCCTATTCTCACATTATGTAATTGCTGTGAACAGTTAGCTATTAGAGTATTACTACCCACATAAGAGGGAGGTGAAGCAAAACATTTTTCCCTTATTTTCTTTTGCCAGCCAGTTGCTGACTCATAGAGCAGTTTTAAAAAACTGTGTTGTCTTCTGAGCCCTGTGTCTAACTTTGGTATTTGCTTGCAATGTATTTTTTGAAAATTTGTTTACATTGTTGAATAGATAACATTTTCACTTTGTTCAAAAATAAAAAATGCTCAGTGAAAAGTCTCACTCTCACCTCTTTCACTGCCTTTTCAGTTCTTACTGCCCCATACCCAATGGTAACCAATTTTATCAGATGTATATAACTTGTATAGCCTTTTAATATAAATGTGAACAAGTATGAATATATATATATATATATATATTCTCATTTTACCCCACTTAAAACAAAGGGCAGTATTGTTCTAAACATTGCTTTTTTACTTAGCATTATATCTTTTTTTTCTTTTAACATCTTTATTGGAGTATAATTGCTTTACAATGGTATGTTAGTTTCTGCTGTATAACAAAGTGTATCAGCTATACGTATACATATATCCCCATATCGCCTCCCTCTTGCAACTCCCTCCCACCCTTCCTATCCCACCCCTCTAGGTGGTCACAAAGCACCCAGCTGATCTCCCTGTGCTATGCGGCTGCTTCCCACTAGCTATCTATTTTACATTTGGTAGCATATATAAGTCCATGCCAATCTCTCACTTCATCCCAGCTTACCCTTCCCCCTCCCCGGGTCCTCAAGTCCATTCTCTACATCTGCATCTTTATTCCTGTTCTGCCCCTAGGTTCTTCAGAATTAGCACTGTATCTTAAAGATCTTTCATATTGATAAATAGAGAACTTTCTCATTCTTTTTTACAGTTGCATAGTCTTCCATCAGATGGATACACCATATTTATTTAATCAGTGCTCATTAATTTACACGTGGTTTTTTTTCAGTCTCTTACAAAAAGTGCTGCAATGATTAATCTTATACATAAATCATTTGTTACATGTACTAATACATCTGTAGGACAAATCTCAGAAATAAGATTGCAAGGTTGAATAGTTAACAAATTGTCATTCTTGCAGTTTTCCTAAAGCAGTCCTACCATTCTTCCCTTCATGAATTCATCTTTATTCTCCAAAGCTCATTTTAAACTTTAGCTACTCTGCAAAGACTTTCTGATCCCCTTTCTAAAGATTGTCATTTGCCTCCACATCAGCGCTCTCACTGCCTCATATCTGTACCCTCATTATAGCTCTTAGATTTTGTACTGAGATTATTTACCGGTATGGCAGGAGGTTTCACTGGTCTGTGATGTTCAGTAGCAGGGATGCTGCCTGTACATTTTTGTAACTCTAGGACCATGGACAGTGCCTAGTGTGCAGTAGATGCTCGATACAGATGGGTGGATGCATATATTGATGAATAAATAAATATGACCAAAGAAATTACTATTACTGGAAGAAGTTCCAAAAATTATCCTATAGAGAACCTAGGACAAATATCAATGTTAAATACAAGTGTGCATGATTATGCATTAAGATTTGGCTTGGCTAGGTGAGTTGACTGAGAGAGAGGTTCTGAACCAGGAGCAGGATACACTGAGCTCAGATAAGTAGTCAACAATTGAGATCTGTACTGGATAAGGTTCATATGGATGCAAGAACCAGAAACAGATCTTCTAATCACTTAAGCAAAAATTAGATTTATTGTGGAAGTTTACAATAGAAGGCAGAGCTATTGTAAACAGCCAAGCCTCAGGAAGGGTTGGTAACAGGGTCAGTCCTTTAGAAACAAGAAGAGCTTGTGGGTTTCTCTCCTGAACATTGCCAGAGATGACTCAGCTCTTACCACTTTCTGTCTCTGTTTAAGTTCTCAGAGTTTCCAGGAAAGTACTGGATGGGTCAGGAGTCTCTTCCCTTGGATCATTCAGGCATAACTAAAGGACAGAATGGGTAACATAGGCATAGCCTTTTGGGAAACCATTATGTGCCAGGCCGCCATTGTAATTTTCGACTACAGAGGAACCAAGGTGACGAGGTAGTGGGTTTCTTATCAGGTGTGTATGTCAGAATGACACGGAAGCCAGGGAAACCTAGAAACCAGGTCAGTGGGGTAAGGTATAGGATAGGAGAGCAAGCAGAAGCCTAGACATCAAGACTTGGGCAACAGGTCAGAAGTGGACTGACAGGCAGCCAAATGTGGAGTTGGAGTCATCTGAGCACATCTGGCCCCAGGTCAAGATTGGCTCTGGGAACTAGAAGAGGCCAAGCCTGCCCTTGGGAAATGAGTTGGGGAGCCAGTAGGAAGGATGTGCAGGCTGGGCCTGGCATGGACCATTCCTTGATGCAGAATTTGGAGCAGAGCTCTTCATTCATATGCATTTCCCTTCACTCATTGGCCAGCTGGCAGTGTGAAGGACTGGCCCAGCATGCCTCAATCCCAACAAAGTGTACCAACAACAATGCTCATGTATGTCATTGTCTCTCGGTTATTGGTGTTTATTGTTTTTTTCTAGTTGTTGTTATTTGGCCTTGAATCCAACTTATATGCTGGTGTGACTGAGAAAAGGGAGGATATTAGTGTTCATTTTGTGTCTACTATGTTCTAGACATAGTGATAGAGATCTCATATGCATTATTACATTTTAAAAATATCCTCAAAATAGCTCTTTGGGGCTTCCCTGGTGGTGCAGTGGTTGAGAATCCGCGGGCCAATGCAGGGGACACGGGTTCGAGCCCTGGTCTGGGAAGATCCCACATGCGGCGGAGCAACAGGGCCCCTGAGCCACAACTACTGAGCCTGCGCGTCTGGAGCCTGTGCTCCGCAACAAGAGAGGCCGCGACAGTGAGAGGCCCGCGCACCGTGATGAAGAGTGGCCCCCGCTCGCTGCAACTGGAGAAAGCCCTTGCACAGCAACGAAGACCCAACACAACCAAAAATAAATAAATAAATAAATAAATTTAAATCAATCAATCAATCTCAGAAATCAACTAATTAAAAAAAAAAAGCTCTTTGAGGGAAGGATTAGGCCCCTTTTTATAGATAAATTAACTGAGGTAAGGAATGTGTCTTTGTCTGTTCAGGCTGCTATAATGAAATACCACAGACAGGGCAGCTTATAAACCACAAATATTTATTTTTTACAGTTCTAAAGGCTTGGAAATCCAAGATCATGGCACTGGCAACTTTGGTGTCTGGTAAGGGCCCACTTTGTAGACGGCTATTTTTTGTTGTAATTTCACATGGCAGAAGGGCTAGGGAGCTTTCTCTCTGAGGCTTCTCTTAAAAGAGCACTAGGGGCTTCCCTGGTGGCGCAGGGGTTGAGAATCTGCCTGCTAATGCAGGGGACACGGGTTCGAGCCCTGGTCTGGGAAGATCCCACATGCCGCGGAGCAACTAAGCCCGTGAGCCACAGCTACTGAGCCTGCGCGTCTGGAGCCTGTGCCCCGCAGCAAGAGAGGCCGCGATAGTGAGAGGCCCGCGCACCGCGATGAAGAGTGGCCCCCGCTTGCCACAACTGGAGAAAGCCCTCGCACAGAGACGAAGACCAAACACAGCCATAAATAAATAAATAAATAAAAAAAGAGCACTAATCCCACTCCTAAGGGCTCTGTTTTCATGACCTAGTCACCTCCCAGAGGCCCTGTCACCTCATACAATCACCTGGGAGGTTAGGTTTCAACATATGAATACTGGGGGAACACAAACATTCAGACCAGAGCAGAAGGTCTAATAACTTGAACAAAGTTCTCTCAGACCCCAGTGCTCTTATTTCCTTCTTCACAGCACTCTCTAGACTCTTTTGGGCCTCATCACATGCACACTGGGACCTGTTTTCTTGATAGTGACTGTATGACAGCCATACTGCCACAGGCAATGGAATGTACTTGGAATCAGGAAACCTCAGCTCTGAGCTCAGCTGTGTTATCAATTAGGTGGTGGCTTAGTTTTCTCATCTGTAAAGTGAGTGGGTTGAACTAGCCGACATCAAGGCTCTTTTACTGCTCTAAAAATGCCATGCCTCTGGTTTCATAGCCTTTGAGGCAATTAAAGATCACTTCTGCTTCAGAGAACTTTAATTTGGTCTGTAGCTATACGCCATGCTGGTGCCACATTTTGTTAGCCTCTGCAAAGATATGTTGTATTCTTGACATTTTTCTTTATTCCTTTGCTATTTTTTTCCATGTGATATCATATATGATTCAGTGAAGCAGACTTGTACACCACAGCAGTGTGCTCTGGCATGCCCAAGGAGTCTTTGAACTTAACCTATACAGTTTCTCAGGGATAAGGTACATTGCCATTTTCACTTTCAGGATTGGCCCATAAAAGTTATTTTAAAACTTTCTCCCCCATTTTTAGTGGTGAAAATTGTTTTTCAAATATAATTCTTATTTAGAACTCCAAACTGTAAAGCAAATGTAACTGGATGTGAAAAAAAGTTATTACATCAACAGCTGAGAAAAAAATTCCTGCTGAGGGAAAAATCGTTTTGGGATTGGAAAAGACTTCTATGTAAAGAAAGTGAGACAAACTTTTGAGCACTAGAAGTGAAAGGAAATTTGGAGGCAGAAGGATTGCACAAAAGAGTAGAGAAAGGGCCCGGCCGTACAGTGGTAGGCTGGAACTCAAGGCCCCTGAAACTGATGGAAGGATCTTTTCTAGGAGTGGGGTGTGTCTAATATTCAATTTTTAATTCTTAGGTTTCTGTGATGGAAATCTGAGTGTAAGTGCCTGACACTAAGCTTTTGATTGCCGAGGCATCCATTTCGAAGATATCCATCTTGAATAAACATACTGCCAGCGGTATGACACAGCTACTAGTAAAACAACTAGATAAGGAACCAGGCCTCCCCCACCAATGGAGTTCCCTATATGAAAAGCCCTGGAAACCTAGATAACTGACAGCTTGAGTGATCCTGCTTTTCCCTTCCCACACCCTAATTTCTGCTCTTATGTTTTAAATTTGCCAAAGAAGAATAAACCTGTAAAATCCTAGGCACCCCACCTCTGACCCGAATAAAGGCAGAGCCCCAGGTCCGTGCCCCCTCCTTTGCTCTCTCCACTTTGCTGTGTGGCTCTTGCGTGGGCCATGAACCCTCCAGGAATAGTGGATAACAAATCTTGTCCTGGAAAGTTCCCTGATGATTTTTATTTTTGCTTAGGTGCGTCTTGCAATCATAATAAAAGCCACAAGGGCTGGTCCAGCCACAACATTAGCTCTGGTGGGGAAATGTCTGAGGGGGCTGCCACAAATAGTATAGGCCCAGGTGAGGACCTCAGGCATTCCTAGCCAACAGTATCACTGTCAATAGGCTGAGGCCAACAGAACAAAATCCTATCCATCTCTACAACATTGCAACACACATAAACACCCTTATGTGAGTGGGGCTCTTTATTTGTGTGTGTAGGGTATGTGGGTGAGGGTAAAAAATAAAGAAAAGGACTGAGTGCCACATAAACTAAATTAATTCATTGAAAGCAGAAACTATCACGTGTCAAGTGCTTTTAGGTGTTGGGAAACATACTTGGTACATTTAATCTTCTAAACACCCTAGGAACTAGGTACTATTATTAGTCTCTATTTTAGAGATGATGAAACTAAAGCCTAGAGAAAATTCATAACTTGTACAAAGTTACCCAGGGAGCAAGTGGTGAGGGTGGGGCTTGAATTCAGATTTGCCTGATTCCACAACCCGTTTCTTACTCTGTCACTACCCTATATGGCTGCTCACGTTGGACACGGGTCTAGTCATTGGAACTACAAAAACATGGAACTAGTAGCAAGCTATGCTTTCTACTCTGCTTTGCCTTCTTCCTCCTGAGTTTGTTTCGCTTTTGCAAAGATTTTGTATTTCATAAGCAAAAGGAATTTACTAAATATAACATTGCATCAAGTTCTGTTAGTAATAATACATCGCATTTAAGTGTTATTACATAACTTACAATCTGCTTGGCATTGTGCTTTATAAGGTTGATAGATAGTCAAATCTTAGAAAGTAGTAGAACATAGCAGTTAAGAGCACAGGTCTGATTTCTTAGTGTAGACACATCCTGGCTATATGAAACCGGGCTAATTACTTACCTGTATTTTCATTGTCTCCCCTATAAAACGGAGTTTACAGGCTAGTGTTATTGCTTTATATAGCTGCACTTTCATTTTTGACCTAAATTGAATCACCCCGCTTTGTCATTGATTTTTTTTTTCTCCAGACTTGGATCTTAATGATTTTCAGCTTATCCCAAATACATGAAAATCTTCATAAAATAAAAGGGATAATTACAGGTAAAACAACAACTAATAAACAAACTTCTGAAAGCAAGTCTATTGTAGAAATTTTAAACTACATCTAGTAATAGTATCTAATTGAGCATAGAGTTTCCCATGAAGGTAATTTTTAGTGGGATGGTATAACTTTATCATTATCTCAAGTACTATAAAATAGAAGAAATCACACACACCTTCCACTTGTGGGCATCTGGATCTGCACAGGTGAGACCCCAGTGTGACACCCACAGAAAGATGGCCAAAGATGAGTCCCCTGGTAATTAGCATGGACACAGTAGGAATAGGCCACAAAAGATTAGGGTTGACCAAGTTTAGAGATGTGGTTCTTATTTTCCCTAATAACTATATCCTTACAGATACCCAACGTTCCCAGAGGCTGGGTGTCTTTTTCCTTTTGTCACCCACCCCCACCCACCCTGTCTACTATCTATTTAGCTCTACATGTGATGTTTCTTACTTCTTTTGGAATTTTCCAATAGGCTGCCTCTTCCCAGCTTAGATGCCCTGGACCATCTTCCTATTTGGATATTAGCCAGCAGCATTCAAGTCCTGTCTCTTGTTTCTATAATAACCGATCGCCAGATTCAGGTTTCCCTAAATTAACTGACCCCTAGCTTTGTTCCTAAGTTCATACCCAAACTTCATTGGTTTGGCTCAGTCAGATACCATCCATGATCCAGTTAAAACACAAAGAACCTATATTCTAGAGCCTGCAGGTAGAGCAAATTAAACAAAACGTGAATAGAAGGAAAGAACTAATAAAAGAGAAGTGAGAAGGATAAGTCACAGAAGTAGTATATGAAATTATTAAAACAAACAGTTGATTATTTGAAAATATTAATGGAACTGAGGAGGAATGATAAAGAAAAAAACAGGAGAGGCAAAATTATAAATATCAAGAACAAAAAAGAGTCTCTTTAGAAAGTGGTGTTGGGAAAATTGGACAGCTGCATGTAAATCAATGAAGCTAGAACACACTCTCACAGCATACACAAAAATAAACTCAAAATGGCTTAAAGACTTAAATGTAAGACATGACACCATAAAACTCCTAGAACAGAACACTGGCAAAACATTCTCTGACATAAATCATACCAATGTTTTCTTAGTGACCTAAGAAAACCATCTACCAAGGCAATAGAAACAAAAGCAAAAATAAACAAATGGGACCTAATCAAACTTAGAAGCTTTTTACACAGCAAAGGAAACAATCAACAAAATGAAAAGACAACCTACACCCTGGGAGAAAATATTTGCAAATGATGTGACCAACAAGGGCTTAATTTCCGAAATGTACAACAGCTCATACAACTCAATAACACAAAAACAAACAACCCAATCAAAAAATGGGCAGAAGACCTAAATAGACATTTCTCCAAAGAAGACATACAGATGGCCACTGGGCCCATGAAAAGATGTTCAACGTCACTAATTATTAGAGAAATGCAAATCAAAACTACAATGTGGTACACCTCACACTGGTCAGAATGGCCATCATTAAAAGTCTACAATTTGTAAAGGCTGGAGAGGGTGTGGAGAAAAGGGAACCCTTCTACACTATTGGTGGGAATGTAAATTGGTGCAGCCACTATGGAGAACAGTATGGAGATTCCTGAAAAAACTAAAAATAGAGTTGCCATATGATCCAGAAATTCCATTCCTGGGCATATATCTGGACAAAACTGTAATTAAAAAAGACAGAGTCAAGATGGCTCGGTGTGGGAAGACGCGGAGTTAGCCTGAGGTGCCTGCCGGCTGCCGGTGGAGAACTCCGATCCCCTAGGAGACGGAAGGAGCCCCAGAGTGAACCGGTAGGATGTAGGGGGACCGAGGGGGAAGGAGAAGTGGAGGCCAGACAAGATTGGAGTCCCTGAGGCTGGAGAGATCAGGAGAGTCAGGCAGGAGGAACTCTCCGGGAAGAGCAGGAGAGGAGCGGAGGGCAATCACCTGGCCCACTCGGCTGGGGAGCTTGCTGAGCTCCCAAGCCGATCCCCCACACTCCAAGGCCCCTCCAGGCTGTGTGGGTCCTTAGGGGCATAGGAGGGAGGCCAGGGGGATCAGGAGAGGCAGGTGGGAGGGGCCCTCAGGGAGGAGTGGGAGAGGAACAGAGGGCAATTGCCCCGCCGACTTGGGCACGGGGAGCCTGTTGAGCTCCCAGGCCACTCCCCTGCCCTCCAAGGCCCCCCCTTCCGCCCTCCCGTGCCCGCATTGGTCCTGGGGGCATAGGAGGGAGGCCCAGAAGACCAGGCAGGAGAGGCAGGAGGGAGCGGCCCTCCCAGACCCCAGACTGGAGGAGCAGGAGAGGAGGGCATTTGCCCCGCCCACTCAAACCCAGGAAGCCTGCTGGGTGCCCAGGTGAGGTCCCCTGCCCTCTGAGACCAGGGGTGGAGGGCACGCCTTGGCCCCCTTCTGTTCCTTGAGCCTAAGCCCCACCCCCCACAGCTCCCAGGGCCTTTTCCAGCCCTGTGGGTCCTGAGCATAGGCCCCGCCCACCACCCAAACCTCACCCTCGCTTAGGCCCTGCTCTCCACAGCCAAGGCCTACCCCGTTCCCCACTAGAAGGAATCAATAACAGAATAACAGAGGCAGAAGAACGAATAAGTGAGATGGAAGACAAAATGGTGGAAATAACTGTTGAGGAACAGAATAAACAAAAAAGAATGAAAAGGATTGAAGACAATCTCAGAGACCTCTGGGACAACACTAAACACACCAACATTCAAACTATAGGGGTCCCAGAAGAACAAGAGAAAAAGAAAGGGTCTGAGAAAATATTTAAAGAGATTACAGTGGAAAACTTCCCTAACATGGGAAAGGAAATAGTCACCCAAGTCCAGGAAGCACAGAGACTCCCATACAGGATAAACCCTAGGAAAAACACACCAAAACACATATTAATCAAATTAACAAAAATTAACTTCAAAGAAAAAATATTAAAAGCAGCAAGGGAAAAACAAAAAATAACATACAAAGGAATCCCCATAAGGTTATCAGCTGATTTTTCAGTGGAAACTCTGCAGGCCAGAAGGGAGTGGCAGGATATACTTAAACTGATGAAAGAAGAAAAACCTACAACCAATATTACTCAACCCAGCAAGGATCTCATTCAGTTATGATGGAGAAGTCAAAAGCTTTTCAGACAAACAAAAGCTAAGAGAATTCAGCACCACCAAACCAGCTTTACAACAAATGCTAAAGAAACTTCTCTAGGCAGGAAACACAAGAGAAGAAAAAGACTCACAAAAACAAACGCAAAACAATTAAGAAAATGGTAATAGGAACATATATATCAATAATAACCTTGAATGTAAATAGATTAAATGCCCCAACCAAAAGACACAGACTGGCTGAATGGATGCAAAAACAAGACCCATATATATGCTGTCTACAAGACAACCACTTCAGACCTAGGGACACATACAGACTGAGAGTGAGGGAATAGAAAAGATATTCCATACAAATGGAAATCAAAAGAAAGCTGGAGTAGCAAGTCTCATATCAGACAAAACACACTTTAAAATAAAGACTGTTACAAGAGATAAGGAGGGACACTACATAATGATCAAAGGATCAATCCAAGAAGAAGATATAACAATTATAAATGTTTATGCACCCAACATAGCAGCACCTCAATACATAAGGCACATGCTAGCAACCATGAAAAGAGAAATTGACAGTAACACAATAATAGTAGGGGACTTTAACACCCCACTTACACCAATGGACAGACCATCCAAACAGAAAATAAATAAGGAAACACAAGCTTTAAATGACACAATAGGCCAGGTAGATCTAACTGATATTTATAGAATATTCCACCCAAAAGTGGCAGAATACACTTTCTACTCAAGTGCACATGGAACGTTCTCCAGGACAGATCACATCGTGGGTCACAAATCAAGCCTTGGAAAATTTAAGAAAATTGAAATTGTATCAAGCATCTTTTCTGACCACAATGCTATGAGATTGGAAATCAATTACAGGAAAAAAACTATAAAAAACACAAATACATGGAGGCTAAACAGTGCACTACTAAATAAGCAGGAGATCACTGAAGAACTCAAAGAAGAAATTAAAAAATACATAGAAACAAATGACAACAAAAACATGATGACCCAAAACCTATGGGACGCAGCAAAAGCAGTTCTAATAGGGAAGTTTATAGCGATTCAATTTCACCTCAAGAAACAAGAAAAATCTCAAATAAACAATATAACCCTACACTTAAAACAACTAGAGAAAGAAAAACAAAGAAAACCCAAAGTCAGTAGAAGGAAAGAAATCATAAGATCAGAGCAGAAATAAATGAAATAGAAACGAAGAAAACAAGAGCAAAGATCAATAAAACTAAAAGCTGGTTCTTTGAGAAGATAAACAAAATTGATAAACCCTTAGCCAGACTCATCAGGAAAAAAAGGGAGAGGACACAAATCAATAAAATTAGAAATGAAAAGGAGAAATCACAACTGACACTGCAGAAATATAAAGGATTATAAGAGACTACTACAAACAACTATATACCAATAAAATGGACAACCATGAAGAAATGGACAGTTCTTGGAAACGTACAATTTTCCAAGACTGAACCAGGAAGAATTAGAAAATATAAACAGACCTATCACAAGTAATGAAATTGAAACTGTAATTAAAAATCTTCCAACAAACAAAAGTCCAGGACCAGATGGTGTCACAGGAGAATTCCATCAAACATTTAGAGAAGAACTAACACTGATCCTTCTCAAACTCTTCCAAAAAATTGCAGAGGGAGAAACACTCTCAAATTCATTCTACGAAGCCACCATCACCCTGACACCAAAACCAGAAAAAGATATCACAAAAAAAGAAAATCATAGGCCATTATCACTGATGAACGTAGATGCAAAAATCCTGAACAAAATACTAGCAAACAGGATCCAACAGCACATTAAAAGGATCATACACCAGGATCAAGTAGGGTTTATCCCAGGAATGCAAGGATTCTTCAATATATGCAAATCAATCAATCTGATACACCACATTAACAAATTAAAGGAATAAAAACCATATGATAAACTCAGTAGATGCAGAAAAAGCTTTTGACAAAATTCAACACTCATTTATGATAAAAACTCTCCAGAAAATGGGCATACAGGGAACCTCCCTCAACATAATAAAGGCCATATATGACAAACCCACAGCAAGCATCATATTCAATGGTGCAAAACTGAAAGCATTTCCACTAAGATCAGGAACAAGACAAGGATGTCCACTCTCGTCACTCTTATTCAACATAGTTTTGGAAGTCCTAGCCACAGTAATCAGAGAAGAAAAAGAAAAGGAATACACATTGGAAAAGAAGAAGTAAAACTGTCACTGTTTGCAGATGACATGATACTATACATAGAAAATCCTAAAGATGCCACCAGAAAACTACTAGAACTAATCAATGAATTTGGTAAGGTTGCAGGATACAAAATTAATGCACAGAAATCTCTGGCATTCCTATACACCAACAACGAAAAATCAGAAAGAGAAATTAAGGAAACACTCCCATTTACCATTGCAACAAAAAGAATAAAATACCTAGGAATAAACTTGCCTAAGGAGGCGAAAGACTTGTACTCAGAATACTATAAAACACTGATGAAAGAAATCAAAGATGACATAAACAGATGGAGAAATATACCCTGTTCTTGGATATGAAGAATCAATACTGTGAAAATGACTCTACTACCCAAAGCAATCTACAGATTCAATGCAATCCCTATCAAACTACCAATGGCATTCTTCACAGAATTAGAACAAAAAATCTTACAATTCATATGGAAACACAAAATACCCCAAATATCAAAGCAATCCTGAGAAAGAGAAACGGAGTTGGAGGAATCAGGCTCCCTGACTTCAAACTATACCACAAAGCTACAGTAATCAGGACAGTATGGTACTGGCACAAAAACAGAAATATAGGTCAATGGTACAGGACAGAATGCCCAGAGATAAACCCACGCACATATGGGCACCTAATTTACGACAAAGGAGGCAAGAACATACAATGGAGAAAAGACAGCCTCTTCAATAAGAGGTGCTGGGAAAACTGGACAGCTACATGTAAAAGAATGAAATTAGAACACTACCTAACACCATACACAAGAATGAACTCCAAATGTATTAAAGACTTAAATGTAAGACCAGACACTATAAAGCTTTTAGAGGAAAATACAGGAAAAACACTCTTTGACATAAACCACAGCAAGATCTTTTTTGACCTACCTCCTAGAGTAGCAGAAATAAAAACAAAAAGAAACAAATGGGACCTAATGAAACTTAAAAGCTTTTGCCCAGCAAAGGAAACCACAAACAAGACAAAAAGATAACTCTCAGAATGGGAGAAAATATTTGCAAATGAAAAAACAGACAAAGGATTAATCTCCAAAATATACAAACAGCTCATGGAGCTCAATATCAAAAAAACAAACACTAGTTAAAAAATGGGCAGAAGACCTAAATAGACATTTCACCAAGGAAGACATACAGATGGCCAAGAGGCACATGAAAAGATGCTCAACATCACTAATTATTAGAGAAATGCAAATCAAAACTACAATGAGGTATCACCTCACACTAGTCAGAATGGCCATTATCAAAAAAGCTAGAAACAATAAATGCTGTAAAGGGTGTAGTGAAAAGGGAACCCTCCTACACTGTTGGTGGGAATGTAAATTGATACAACCACTATGGAAAACAGTAGGAAGGTTCCTCAAAATACTAAAAATAGAGCTACCATATGACCAAGCAATCCCACTACTGGGCATATACCCTCAGAAAACCATAATTCAAAAAGAGACATGTTCCACAATGTTCACTGCAGCACTATTTACAATAGCCAGGACATGGAACCAACCTAAATGTCCATCGACAGATGCATGGATAAAGAAAATGTGGCACATATATACAATGGAATATTACTCAGCCAGAAAAAGAAATGAAATTGAGTTATTTGTAGTGAGGTGGATGGACCTAGAGACTGTCATACAGAGTGAAGTAAGTTAGAAAGAGAAAAACAAATAGTGTATGCTAATGCATATATATGGAATCTAAAAAAAAAAATAATGGTACTGATGAACCTAGTTTCAGGGCAGGAATAAAGAGGTAGACATAGAGAATGGACTTGATGACATGGGGTGGGAGGGCGAAGCTGGGGTGAAGTGAGAGTAGCATCGAAATATATACACTACCAAATGTAAAATAGTTGGCTGGTGGGAAGCAGCAGCATAGCACTGGGAGATCGGCTCGGTGCTTTGCAATGACCTAGAGGGGTGGGATAGGGAGGATGGGAGGGAGGCTCAAGAGGGAGGGGATATGGGGACATGCGTATGCATATGGCTGATTCGCTTTGTTGTGCAACAGAAACTAACACGGTATTGTGAAGCAATTACACTCCAATAAAGATGTATTAAAAAAAAAAAGATACATGCACCCCTATGTTCATAGTAGCACTATTTACAATAGCCAAGACATGGAAACAACCTAAATGTCCAGCGACAGATGAATGGATAAAAATATGGTGTATATATATACAGTGGAATATTACTCAGCCATAAAAAAGAATGAAATAATGCCATTTGCAGCAACATGAATGGACATAGAGATTATCATACTAAGTGAAGTAAGTCAGAAAGAGAAAGACAAATGCCATATGATATCACTTACATGTGGAATCTAAAATATGACACAAATGAACTTATCTACAAGACAGAAACAGACTCACAGACATAGAGAACAGATTTGTGGTTGCCAAGGGGGAGGAGGAGTGGGGGAGGGATGGATTGGGAGTTTGGGATTAGCAGATGCAAACTACTGTATATAGAATGGAGAAACAATAAGGTTCTACTGTATAGCACAGGGAAATATATTCAATATCCTGTAATAAACCATAATGGAAAAGAATATGAAAAAGATATGAATATGAATATATATATTCTCTGAATCACTTTGCTGTACACCAGAAACTAACACATTATAAATCAACTGTATTTCAATTTTTTAAAAAAGAATAAAAAATGAGGGCTATCACTATAAATCCTATAAAAAGAAGGATAATTAAGGAATATTATGATGAGCTTTATGTCAATGAATTTGACAAATTAGATAAAACACACAAATTCTTGGAAAAACCTAACTTACCAAAACCAATACAAGAAGAAATAGAATACCTGTATAACCCTATAACTGCTAAATAAATTGTATTTGCAATTTAAAAAACCTTCTCAAGAAGAAAACTCAGGCCCAGATGATTTTACTTGTGATTCTATCAAAAATTTTAAAAATAAATAATACCGCTCTTACACAAACTCAGGAAAAACGAAGATACAACACTTCCAGATTGTTTTATGAGGCCAACAAAACCCTGATAACAAAACCTGACATGATTATCACAAGAAACAGAAACCACAGACTAGTATCTCTCACGAACAGAGACACAAAAACCTTAGCTAAATATTAGGAAACTGAATCAAGAAATATATATATGAGGATAATACATCATGACCATGCAGAATTTATCTACGAATGAAAGTTTGATTGG
This sequence comes from Balaenoptera borealis, assembly GCF_965194805.1. Taxonomy (NCBI): domain Eukaryota; kingdom Metazoa; phylum Chordata; class Mammalia; order Artiodactyla; family Balaenopteridae; genus Balaenoptera; species Balaenoptera borealis. The sequence goes on from NC_138865.1 coordinate 57,977,893, forward strand.
TTTAACATTCAAAAATCAATCAATATAATTCATTGCATTAACAGAATAAAGGTAAAAAATGTTATAGCATCTCAGTAGATACAGAAAAAGCATTTCACAAAAACTCAACATCCATGTATGAAAAATTTCAGCAGACTACAAAAAGAAGGGAATTTCCTTAATCTGATAAAGATCATCTACAAAAAATTATAGCTAACTTTATACTTAATGATGAAAGACAATGCTTTCCCCCTAAGGCTGTGAACAAGGCAAGGATGCTGTTATGGACTGAATGTTTGTCTCCCCTCAAAATCATATGTTGAAACCTTACCCTCCAATGTGATGGTATTAGGAGGTGAGGCCTTTGGAAGGTAATTAGGATCAATGAGGTCATGAGGGTCGAGTCCCCATGAATGGGATTAGTGTCCTTATAAGAGTCATGAGAGAGCTTGCTTCCTCTTTCTTTCTGCCAAGTGAGGACACAAAAAGTCAGCCAACTGCCACACAAAAGTGGACTTTCACCAGAACCCAACCATGCTGGCACCATGATCTTGGACTTCTAGCCTCCAGAACAGTGAGAAATAAGCTTCTGTTGTTGATAAGCCATCCAGCTTATGGTATTTTGGTATAGCAGCTCAAACTGACTAAGACAGATGTCTACTCCTACCACTTTTATTCGGTACTGTACTGGAGGTCCCAGCTAGTTTAATAAAGCAAGAAAAAGGAATAAAAAATATAAAGAGTGTTGTAAAAAAAAAAAAAAAAAAAAAATATATATATATATATATATACATATATAAAGAGTGGAACAGAAAAAGTACAAATGTCACAAACAACATGATTTTCTACATAGGAATTCCTACAGAAACTGTGAAAAAGCTACTAGAAATAATAAATGAGTTAGCAAGATTGTAGGACACAAGATGAATAATAAAAAATAAACTGTGTTTCTGTATTACAGCACAGAACAATTGGAAGTTAAAATCAAAAATCAATATGATTTAAAATGTCATTAAAAACTGAAACACTTCGGGATGAATTTAATGAAATAACTGTACACTGAAAACTACAAAACAATACTGAGAGAAATTTAAGAACACCTATTTAGGGCTTCCCTAGTGGCGCAGTGGTTGAGAATCTGCCTGCCAATGCAGGGGACAGGGGTTCGAGCCCTGGTCTGGGAAGATCCCACATGCCGCGGAGCAACTAAGCCCATGTGCCACAACTACTGAGCCTGCGCGTCTGGAGCCTGTGCTCCACAACAAGAGAGGCCGTGATAGTGAGAGGCCCGCGCACCGCGATGAAGAGTGGCCCCCACTTGCCACAACTAGAGAAAGCCCTCGCACAGAAACGAAGACCCAACACAGCCATAAATAAATAAATTAATTAAAAAGAAAAAAAAAGAATTAACTTGAAATTCATCATAGATATAAACATAAGAGCCCAAACTGTAACGTTTATACATGAAAATAAAGGAGAAAATCTTTGTGGTGTTGGGTTAGGCAATGGTTTCTTAGGTAGGGAACAAAAGCATAACCATAAAAGAAAAATTAATAAACTTGACTTCATCAAAATGAAAAACTTTTGCTCTTCCAAAGACACTATTAAGAAAATTAATGGCAAGCCATGTAGGGAAAATATTTGCAAAATTCACATCTTATTAAAAACATGTACCTAAAATATATACTTTACAATTCAATAATAAGCAATGCAATTAAAAATGGGCAAAAGAGTAGAACTGACATTTCACTGAAGAATATTTTAAAAACTGGCAAATAAGCAGATGAAAAGATGCTGAACATCATTATTCACTAGAGAAATGTAAATTAAAACCACAATAAGACAACACTACAAACCACTGGAATGATAAAATTCAATAAATGACAAGCTTTGGCAAGGATATGAAGCAACTGCTACTCTGAAAAACAGTTGGACTTTTTTTTAAAAAAGTTAAAATACACTTACCATACATCCCAGCAATCTTGCTAGATATTTTCCCAAGAGATATGAAAACATTTGTCCACTCAAAACTTCTACTCAGATGTTCATAGCAGCTTTATTCACAATAGCAAAAACTGGAAATAATCCGAATGTTCAGCAACTGTTGAATGGATAAATATATTGTAGTGTTAAAAAATAATCACGAAAACCAATTCCATTCCATACAATGAAATATTACTCATCAGTAAGATGGAATAGACTGCTGATATACACCAACACAGAGATAAATCTCAAAAGATTATGCTGAGTGAAAGAATTTCTATTTCTAAAATCACTGTGATAGAAAATTGACTGGTTGTTGCCTGGGCTTGAGAGTTGGGGGAGGGGAATGACTGCAAACGGGCATGGGTCACTTTTGGGGGCTATGGAATGTTCTGTATCTTGTTTGGGGTCATGATTATAGGACTGTCTACATTTGTCAAAACTTATCAAACTCTGCACTTAAAATGCGTGAATTTTATTGCACGTAAATTACATCTCAGTAAAACTCATTTTTAGGAAAAAAATATTGCCTTTACAGAAAGGAGTAATTTTATTTACTTATTAAATCAAATAAAGCCCTTATAGCTTTTCTTAAAGTATAGCAATTGAATAGAATATCAAGTTCAGAAGCTTCAATTTGTGTTTAATAATCCTGAGAGTGAAACTCTACAAGACTTACTAGAAAAAAAGAGACAAAGAGGCTGCTTAGAGAGAGTTACCTGGGAATTGATCCACTAGGTTTAACCACATCTCACAATAGATCTGTGTTCCCTGAATTTTCAATAGAGGGTTCCTTATAAACACCTGGCAGTCAAGGTAAGGCTGCCTTGCTCATGCTCAGCACACCTTGCTTAAATTAAGGTATCAGAAGAGGGCTGCCAGGTATCTTCACTCCACACTCAGAATAGCCTGAAGGGAACATACTTGTAAATGGAAACACAGGCTGTGTTCTGTCCTGGGCTGGCTCTGGAGGGTTCCCGCAGGGCTGAACATAGGCCCACATTCAGCTCCTCTAAATGTCTGATCTGGAAAGAAGACAGCTTGTGATGAAAACCAATCTCTTGGCAAAAGCTACAAATTACCATTTCAGAATTTTCTAGAACGAAATAACTATACCATATGTTGTTCATACTCCTTGGGAGATGCCCTTTAAATTATGTCTTAACGCATGAAAGAACCTTTACTCAAGGGAGAACAAGAAAGGCAGTCGTTCCTACCAAGGACTCCAAATAAAAGAGCCAATGAGCTAAAAAGCAGGAGTCAGCAATTATGGAGGAAAAGGACACACAGGATTTGGTTTCTTTAACCAGCTTGACACAAAGCAATCCCCAGCAGAAATCTCAGAGCTCAGAGCTAAGCTCAGTTGTTTGCAAAGTCTAAGCTAAATATACTGATACCAACTTCAAGGATGAGGCGGAGCGGTAGCAAAAAGCAAAACAAAGGATGATAATACGTGTTTTGCTGTTCTTAGAGGCAACTTGGTACAGAAAGATGCTTTTGTGGCTTAAGTCACTTCACTACTCTGGGTTGGCCTCTCTCTCCCTGTCCTCTCTCCCCCAGTCATTCTCTTTAAGTTTAATAATCTCTGTCTTGATGAGCAATTGTGAGGTTTAAAGAGAACGCATGCAGGGCACCTTAGCACAATGTCTGGCTCCAAGTAGTTCAGTGAGTACTAAATATTATATGTAACAGGATGTTAAAGGTCACATGTTGCAGATTAAATCGTAAATATGCTATGTAAAGGATGTATGCATTTTCTGTGGCTCTCCACATGGGGAAGTGGTAACATTGCAGGATTAAATTCCCAGATGGTTAGGAAAGAGTAAGCAACTCATCACAACAGAGATGCACTTGCCTTTATCAGGGGACGCGGAGAGATCCCCAGCGGCGGGGGTGTCTTGGTTATTCTGTGTATCCTCCTAGATCCATTACTCTCCCCAGGAGGCTAACCCCTGAGAACTCTATTACTTGAGCTCCCTTGCTGGCTAGCTACCAGGTGGGTTTGGCCAATGCGAAGCACTGGCAGGAAATCACTGAGCAAGAGGAGGGAGTTCTAGGCATTTCTTCCCGCTGCCTCCTTGCATAGGTATTGTGTCTTTGGCAATGTTTGCATCCTTCCAGGACTACACTACAGCGAGGCGGCTCCTCTTTTGCAATCTCAGCCTTCACTGGGCTCTGGTGCTACTGTTCCCTTCCCTTGCCCTCTCCTACCTGGAGTGGTAATGGCTTTCGCTGTTACAAATCTGTATGTGACATCATCCCTTCTGTGTTCCATTAATCCTGTGCTCACCTCTATAAGCAGGCCCTTCATTAGAGCCTCTTTGTTTGAACCATCTGGGGCAAATGTTATTGTCTGCTAGATCAGGGGTCTCCCCAAAACTCATAAATGCACTCTCTAGAGAAAGATAAAGCTTTGATTATCAGGCAGTTTCAGAGTGCCAACTAGTTAACTGTAACAGAGCAAGTAATAATTTTCCTGGAAATATAAGAAACACAGGTAGTAAAAGAGAGGCGAAGGAGTAAAAGCCCAAAGTGAGAGAAGGAAAGAAGCTGATAACTTCTGGCAATAAGCCAGAGCTGGGCAGTGGGAGGAGAGGCCCCAGCTGAACACGAAGTTCAAAGTTTGACTATTACATACATGAGACTTGAAATACTGAAAATTGACCAGGGAATCTTGAATTACCTGACAATAATTCGAAAACCCATTGGATCTGCTTCCATTTTTATGCAGGGGAAGAGGAAGAACAAGCCCCAGTGAGTATATTTCAAAGGAGAGTGGGAGATAAATTTGTTTATTCTTATACACTAAGGGCATGCTATTCAATATAATGCTTACATAATGACAGCTCTAGAAAGACTTATTTACACAGCACAGGTCATGGAGTTGGGGCCCAACCTGGATTTTGCTTGCCTGTCTACTTAGCTCTAGACCTGTTGCTAAATCATCAACTTTATACTGGCATGGCAACCTGTTCCTTATTTTATGAGCAGAGGACATTTCCTTCCTATTTCTTTGCCCTGGTATAATCTTTTACAAATGTCACACTGACAGGCAGATGTATAATATTTATATACTTATATGGCACCATATAACAAATCACCATGGCTTGATTAGTTTAACTATTAATCTATACTCTCTGATTAGAGGGAAAGAGAAGATGAGTGCTGTTCCTGTTTAGATTGCATGCAGAAATCCGTGGTGGACTTGCAGGAGGGTGGTGGATCACAGAAGCACGACCTAAGAAAGGACTGTCATCACCGAATCCAACTTCGTATCATGGCCATATTTTGTGCTACTTTCCAAGGGCTGATACTTAGCGTTTTAGCATCTGAAATGCAATTGTTAGGGCATCCTAAAGTGTTTGGGCTTGGGGGCCTGACTCCCTTTGACCAAACACACATATATAAACCTAAAATGCCTGTTTGTTAATTAACCACTAGATCTATACTGATCACGACCAAAGAGTTATGTTGCTGATCAACATGTTCTTATCCTATTTGCAAAATCTATGTGGGAAGCCAGAATCCAAAAAGAAGATTACTCAGGGAGCACAGAATTAGTGGAAAGGAAAACAACTGGATGACTTTAATGGCTAATGTCATCTAGGAATGATAAATGGCAGGAATCTGGCTGTTAGGCTATCTTGGCCCAAGGGTGGGGCCAGCAGTGTGCACCCTGGCCCCGTGCTAGATGCATCAAGTCCATGTCTGTGTCTCTGACTCTCGTTCGTGCTTCATTTACCAACCCAACCACAACCAGATAGACACTCTTTCTGTAGGTGTGTTAACAAAGATACTTCAAGTTATGGTTACCTTGGCTGCCCTAGAAATCTTGGCATCCTTCTCTTTACCATAAGATTGCCAACCTCTGATACAATTCTTTGCTTATGATATAATCCAGCTCACAGAGAGTGTTTTTTTCCCCCTTTATCTCCAACTTCTTATCGAATCCTCATTTTGGGCCATGTCTACCACCTACGGCTACCAGATGGGAATGCATGATCTCTAGGACTAGTTTTCGCTGAGTGCTGTGCTTCTTAATTTCAGGCTTCCAACCAGAGGGCCAGATGGTTATCTGTCTGTAGATGTTTCTCTAAATAGTTTCTGCCCTCGGGACCTCATATCAAAGGTTATTGCTTTTTTAAAAAATTTATTTATTTAATTAATTAATTTTTGGCTGCGTTGGGTCTTCTTTGCTGCACGGGCTCAGTAGTTGTGGTGCGCGGGCTCAGTAGTTGTGGCTCGCGGGCTCTAGAGCGCAGGCTCTGTAGTTGTGGTGCACGGGCTTAGTTGCTCCACGGCATGTGGGATCTTCCCAGACCAGGGCTCTAACCCAGGTCCCCTGCGTTGGCAGGAGGATTCTTAACCACTGCACCACCAGGGAAGCCCTAGGTTATTGCTTTTTAATGGGCACATCTTGGACCTGACGAGCTATCATCTCTAAAATCTAAAACTCTAAAAGTCCATGCTCTGACCACAAACTCCCATCCTTCCAGCTCTCACTCCAGCTCTAACCCCTAACCCTCAATCTCAAAGGAACTTTGAAATACCTTAATCCCTTTATTTACCCACTCCTGGCCATATTTCCCTCACCTAATCCATAGCCTGATGGATTAACACGTAACCGCTCTCTCACTAGGAGGCTCAAGGCTCACATCCTAGTGCTCTTCCGTACTTGCCCTGCACTTCCATGAACCAGACCTTGGCCTTCTTTGCTTCCACACAAAGGCAGCAGTTTTGCTGAAGGAAGAACAATCATTAAGCAGATTGGAACCACTTCAAACTCATAATCTTCAATTTTAACTGTACTCACCTTTTTTTTTTTCTTTCTTGGCCCGGAGGCTTGTGGGATCTTAGTTCTTCCACCAGGGATTGAACCTGGGCCCCGGCAGTGAAAGCGCCAAGCCCTAACCACTGGACCACCAGGGAATTCCCTGTACTCATGTTTCAATAATTTCTTTACCTGATAACAACAAGCTCCTCTCTTATTTAGCAGTTAGAAAATGTCACATTTCTCCTCCAGGCTTCTAACTCACCCCCAGCTCTGCCTCCCTCAGTTGTTCCTGCTTATTTATTTCACAGATAAAATAGGGGCCGTCCGACAGACATTTACTTACTACCTGAGCTTCCCCACATCAGCGTTTATACACAGGCACGTGCATCCTTACTTCTTTTCTCTCACTCACAGGAGCAGCTGTTTCTCCCTACAGCATTTTCAGGCTAATCCTTCCACCTGGGCACTGATTAGGTTGTGGCTTTTAAAAAATCATCTGTTTTCTTTCTGACCTTTCTCTGCTAGCTCTGACCTTTCTCTGCTAGCTCCTTCTTCTCAGCCTAAAAATGTGATCAAATCTCTTTTATCTTAAAAAAAATAAAAACAAAGTCCTTCATTAATTCTACATTTTCCTCTACACATGAGCCCCTCTATCCTTCCATTCACAGTGAAGCTCCTTACAGGTCTACACTCCTTATCTCTACGTTTTCATCTCCCATTCATTCTCCAGTTTACTACCATCTGTCTCCTGCCCGCAGTATTCCATTGAAACTGTTCTTGATAATGTTATCAGTGGCCTTTTTGGAAAAGTCAATGAACTCTTATTTGATCTCAATACACACTGTTGTTGTTGAAAGTTGGTCGCACTTTTATTACAGGGCTTTTCTAATTATTTCGGCTGCCCAACTTAGAACCCTCCTCTGCTGAATGATTTCTTCACTCCATGAACCTTGGGGGAGGCAGATACTACATCTCGCGATGGATGCTAAAAATAAGAGTCATTGCCAGCTTCCTTGATAGAGGGCACTGCTCGTGAGGTAGGCTTGGCTATTCTGATGCATCTGCTTCAGACACTTATTCCAGCTAGTGATGCAAAGAACAGAGACAGTAGACTTCTCACTGATGGTGGAGAACATGCCTGCAGTATTCAGTGTCTTTTCATTCAGGCACTGCAAGTAGTCTAGTCTGCAGAGACTGGTGGTGGCCTCACCCAACCAATTCTGTGGTGTGATTTGTGGATGTGATTCTGACTGTGTAGCCTCTGGGCCTTCCAGGTGATTTAATGTGCTACCCAATAGCCTTAGATCTTTTCCCCCTTATGTTTAAATCAACCAGAGTTGGTTTCTGCTCTTTGCAGCTAAGAGCTCTGACCACCGCAACTTCATTTTTGAACTGAATACCGCCTTTGATTGATGAATTCTCCACTCCCACTTCCTTCTCCCTCCAATCGGCGATCATTCTAACGTATTAACTATATCTTTGAACTTGAATGTGTTCTCATATAATGTGTAATGTTTTGTGTGCATGTTTTTTAGTTCACATAAATGGTATTTTGCTAGGAGCTTTTTTTCTTTTGTACCTTTAAAAAAACTCAGCACCAAGTTTTAAAAATCTGTTCTGTATATCTAGTGTGTTGTATTTAACTGATGCATGGAGCTGTTTCCACACTAGGTCTCTGGCTTAAAACTTCCTTCTAACACATAAACGTTGCAATGAACCCCTTTGTATATGTGGCTTCATGCTCACCTGTGGGTGAACGGTTCTGGTATGGTTTACGAGGAGTGGGATTGCTGGGACACAGGGAATACACTGATTAAATGTAAGTACTATCATATCGCCTCCTAGAATGGTCACAGGAGTCATCTACTACAGGGGAAGAAACAGTTTTCCTTGGCCCTCTTAGGGTCCCTGGCTGGGTCTGAGAAGTAAACGGACGAAGACAGATGAACGGGAGAGGAGCATACACATCTTACTGAATTTTCACATGTACATGGGAAACGTCACAAGAAAATGGAGACTCGAAGAAGTGACTAGAGCAGGATACTTTTATACCTTTTAGACAAAGAAACAAAAAAATTGTGAAGAATTGACAAGACAAAGGGTTTTGGGCTGGCAGTAGTACACGTTGAAGCAGTAACTAGGAAGATAAGGGTTAGTTTAACAAGAATTGTTTGTACAGGTTTCTTGGCCCCAGATTTCCTGTCTGGTGATAAGAATGTCTTCTTCCTGGTGCAGGGAGGGTATCTCTCACATGGGAGTTTTATGCCTTGTTTCACGAAAGAGGAGCAAGGGAGAATGGGGGTCAGAGTGACATTTTTGCTTTTGCTGTTTTCTCAGATTCCTTCACCTGAAGAGATTCAATATGCCGAGGTGCCATATTTTGGGGTAGTGTGTCCTGAACCCCTTCACTACCAACTGTATTCCCATTCCTCACATCCTTACCAAAACTTAGTATCTATCATTCTAATTCTTTTTTTTAAATTAATTAATTAATTTATTTATTTATTTTTGGCTGTGTTGGGTCTTCGTTTCTGTGTGAGGGCTTTCTCTAGTTGCGGCAAGCGGGGGCCACTCTTCATCGCGGTGCGCGGGCCTCTCACTATCGCGGCCTCTCTTGTTGCGGAGCACAGGCTCCAGACGCGCAGCCTCAGTAGTTGTGGCTCACGGGCCTAGTTGCTCCGCGGCATGTGGGATTTTCCCAGCCCAGGGCTCGAACCTGTGTCCCCTGCATTGGCAGGCAGACTCTCAACCACTGCGCCACCAGGGAAGCCCCATTCTAATTCTTTTTTTTAATTTTTTTTTTTGGACTTACTTTTATTTATTTATTTATTCATTCATTCATTCATTCATTCATTTATGGCTGTGTTGGGTCTTCGTTTCTGTGCGAGGGCTTTCTCTAGTTGCGGCAAGCGGGGGCCACTCTTCATCGCGGTGCGCGGGCCTCTCACTATCGTGGCCTCTCTTGTTGCGGAGCACAGGCTCCAGACGCGCAGGCTCAGTAGTTGTGGCTCACGGTCTTAGTTGCTCCGCGGCATGTGGGATCTTCCCAGACCAGGGCGCGAACCCGTGTCCCCTGCATTAGCAGGCAGATTCTCAACCACTGCGCCACCAGGGAAGCCCCCCATTCTAATTCTTAATGACCAGTTGTATGTCATAATTTTTTAAATAGTTGCCATAGAAAACTAATACGAACCGCTTGATGATTTGTTTTTAACATTAAGTATACATCTGTGAAACCACCCTCTCCAACACAGAGGTTGGAGGTGTGTGCCTTGAAGAGGTGGAGTGGGAGCTGTGGAAGTGGCCTGAGGCAGATTCCCTGACAGCAGAGGCCCCAACAGCAGACATCTTTGAAAGGAGCCAGAGCAGAACATGAAGGTAGTAACAGATGCCACCAGGGTTCCTAAAAATAACTGGGAGACTTTGCAAGGAGATGGTTGACACTGAGAACGTGACCGCCGTTTGATCAACTCTGGGTTGGATGGGCTGGGAAATATGTAACTACTTTCTGCCCCCTCCCCTCCTTGACTACGTAGCCTAAAAACTATATCTTACACGTGGCTTTATTTCTAGCTCCTGGAACATTTCTTGGCCTAGGGTAAGTACTCATTAAATGTTTGTTGAATGAAGAGCTACAGTCTCTTGACTCATTCTTTTCTATTTGCAAAATGGAGAGTTTTTTCCTATACTGAAATGACATTTATTTTGCCTTTTACCTCGAAGTCCCAGCTAGCACTTAATTCTCAACTTCATTTCACTGCCAGCCTTGGCTTAGAAATGTTTAGCACTGGGCATCTCAGTTTCAAAACAGCCTCCACAGCTTGGTCTCAGTGATCACAGCACTTCGTAATGTGCACCTGCAGTATCCAGGCTTCAGGATGTGACCTTGAGTCACAAGCCCCTGGGCTTGGTGAATGGTTCCTACAGTGCCTCTGCCTGGACGACACCTCCTCTAGCCCTAATCAGCCCTGGGATGCCTACTTACCCTTTGAGACCCACGAGGTCAACTTCTTCATCCCCTCGGGCACAATTAGTCACCTCCTTCTTGATTTACACAGCACTTTATTCTCACTCTAATAGACCTTACCGTGATATCTAATTTCTCTCTGAACATGTTTCTTCTGCAGTTAAAAAAGGCCATCTCATCGATGGGTTTATCTGGGTCCTCACTGATTAGCACAGTGCCTAGCACACAGTAGGTGCTTGTTTTCATCAGGGTTTTCCAGAGAAATAGAACCTATTACATAGATAGATAGAGATGGATAGATAGATAGTAGATAGATACATAGATACACAGATACACAGATACATAGATACACAGATACACAGATACATAGATACACAGATATACAGATACATAGATACATAGATACACAGATACACAGATACATAGATTTATTTTAAAGAATTGGCTTACATGATTGTGGGGGCTGGCAAGTCTGAAATTTATAGAATGGAAATTCAGCTAACAGTTGGTATTGCAGTCTTCAGTCTGAAATCCATAGGGCAGGCCTGCAGGCTAGAAACTCAAGCCTAATCCCTAGAATGTGATTGTATTTGGACATAGGGCCCTTAAAGAGGGAATTGAGTTAAAATGGGAATTAAGTTATAAAGTGGGTCCTAATCCAATATGACTGGTGTCTTTGTAAGAAGAAGAGATCAGGACACAAAGAGGAACACAGAGGGAAGACCCGAGGTGGGCAGGCAGCATGAGGAAGCCCAGCTCTGGGCTCCAGTTGGTGGAGCTGAGTCTTTAAGAAGACCTTGGGGTTTTTCCTAAAATACCCTGGTTCAGTACACTGAGTAAAAAGAATCTCAGTGTTGAAAAGACTAAGAGAGCATGGAAAAAAGAATGGGGAACTGGTGGATAAATGTCCTTATTTGTTCAGTAGCCCTCCCCGATATGAAGTTGTGGAAGCAGAAGCAACAGTGACTGATTTTCCTACTGTTACACCCCTATGTGCACACGTAGATGGAGAACTGAAAGGGACTGAAGTTCTCAGAAGTCACACAGAGGAAGAAAAAACAGAAACAAAAGGGTGGAGAAATACTGAAACTATTATCAGCTCCTCAACTCGTCACATTGAAATCAAATTATCACTAATTAGATAAATGCATGAGAACATATTTAACTCTTGTGATGCCTCTGTTGGTGTTACCATCCCTGCTCTATAGAGAAGGAAACCAAGGGGAGAAGAGATTAGACAATTTTTGAAAAATGATTCCAATTAAGTCAAGTGCTATTTCCCACCAGTTGTTAAGAATGCCATTCAGTACATAGACAGCTGGCTCTCGGTACATGTCTTTTGGGGGAGATAATGTTGATTTAAGTGCAACTGATTTCCATGAATGCTTCTACTGGTGCAAACATTTTGGGAAAGGGACAAGTGAATACATGATAGCCTGATTTTGAAGTAATTGAAGAGATGGACTTTAATATTGGAGGATGGTGTGGTGTGTGCTTCTAGCCAAGCTCTCTGCAAGGGTTAAGCTAGAAGTTGGAGGAGCTGATTTGTTGAGAAACTTTAGGGTCTTGGGACCCTGGTCCTTCAGAGCTGGTGGCACATGATGGCACAGAGCCAGGGAAGATGCCAGCCTTCTTGGGCACTGGGGTTAGATGTGGGAGATAGCACATTTGCGGCTGGCTTTGGAGATCTCCCAAAGATACCATTAGCAGTGGCCCTGGTGGAGATATTCCAAGTGGCATAATAGGCAGGGGCTGTCCGAGGAGGAAGACAAGGAGAGGAAGCCAGCATATTGCCCAGAAAATTAGAGAGGAGTTGGAGGGAGAATTTTGCAAGCAAGGTTAGAGAGCCTGTCTGAGTAAAAAGTGCAAAATCAGTAACCAGGTACTTTCCTTAGGAATTGCATTTGGCTGCCAACATAGAGAACCGAAACAACAGAGGCCTATACAAGGTGGGCTAGAGTGGTTCCAGAGTGTCATCCGTGTCCTGGGTTTATTCTAACTTTCTGCTCCACACCCTTAACAAGGGGCACAAGGTCTTTCATGGTTTCAAGATGGGAAATGCAGCTCCTCCTACCACATCCACTTTGAGGCAGAAAGATGGAGGAACGGATATTACTAGTTTACTAGTGCTACCATTAAAAAGTACCGTAGTCTGGGTGGCTTAAACAACAGAAATTTATCGTATCACAGTTCGGAAGGCTAGAAGCCAGAGATCAAGGTGTTGGCAAGGTTAGTTTCTTCTGAGGCCTGTCTCCTTGGCTTGTAGATGGCCCCCTTCTCTTGTCCTTACACGGTCTTCCCTCTGTGTTCCTCTTTGTGTCCTGATCTCTTCTTCTTACAAAGACACCAGTCATATTGGATTAGGACCCACTTTATAACTTAATTCCCATTTTAACTCAATTCCCTCTTTAAGGGCCCTATGTCCAAATACAATCACATTCTAGGGATTAGGACTTTCACATATGATTTTGGAAGGGAGCACAATTCAGTCCGTAACAAGGGGGAGAAAGGCAAAAGGGTGGGTCTCAGCTGGCAGCCCTCCTTTAATGGGTTTTCCATGAAGCCGCGACCCAAAACCTGTCACTCTCACCCGTCAGGTCGTTCTTCATGAAAAGGTGGGAAATGTAGTTCTTTATGACTTGACACATGGCTGCTTCACTTACTAAACTTGGGTTTGCGTTGGTAAAGAAGAGGAAATGGATATGTGAATGATCTGGCCAGACCAGGGTAGTGAAGCTAATTATTCTGACTCAGTGACTCGTATGGCTCTGTAACACATGGCTGTGTCTGTGAAGAAAGTACATCTTTGGACTATGGATATCTAGTCACCAGGATTGTATATTGGGGCCAGTGTGGTATGGCATGGAGTTGGTGGCTGGCCATCCACAAGAGACCTCAGCATCCCCTGTGGGGCAAAACTTGTGGCTGCCTTTGTAAGGGCGCTAAGGCTTAGGGTGCGAAGTAGGGCAGCAAAGGTAAAGCGGGAGAGAGAAAAGAGAAAGGAAGTGTGGGAGTAGGGGATGAGGACGAGGACAGGAGGAAAGGAAAAACTGTGAAAACAAATGCCGGGATGAGGAATAAGCAGGTCCCCTTTCCAGACACTGCAGTTCCCACCCCCAGGTGGGAGGGGAGGGGCCGTGAGCTGGGGTGGGGGGATGTCCTGGGACCAAGTTCCCCAGCAGGATGTATGAATCATCCAGGCGAGCAGTCACTCAAAATCAAACCTGAGGGCTTCCCTGGTGGCGCAGTGGTTAAGAATCCGCCTGCCAATGCAGGGAACATGGGTTCGAGGCCTGGTCCGGGAAGATCCCACATGTCGTGGAGCAATTAAGCCCGTGAGCCACAACTACTGAGCCCACACAGCACAACTACTGAAGCCTGCGCACCTAGAGCCCGTGCTCCGCAGCAAGAGAAGCCACCGCAATGAGAAGCCCGCGCACCGCAACGAAGAGTAGCCCCTGCTCGCCACAACTAGAGAAAGTCCGTGCACAGCAAAGAAGACCCAATGCAGCCAAAATAAATAAATAAATAAAATAAACTTAAAAAAAAAAATCAAACCTGAAAGGAAACAGAAGCGAGCAGAAGAGAATGAAGGCGAGAAAAGAGAGGAGACAGGGAGGGAGGGAGGGAAGAGGGAGAGAGAGGGAGAGAGAGAGAAAGAGGTCCTGAACAAGCACTAAGGTGTTAGGGGCCAGGTCAGCTGGGAGCAGTCCTAAAAACCGGGCAGGCTTGCTGGGGAAAGCTCCAGTTCTCTGTTATTTCTTTGGACAAGAGGGAATTCTACTTGGTACTAACCTCTGCTCATCTACGAGCTTCCTGAGTTCTGAGTCACCGATTTCCCATGCTACTAAAGGGTGAAATGATGCTAAGATGAATATTATAAACATTGGGCTAATTCTGCTCATTTCCATCAAGCCTACTGCCCGTGATCCCTGTGCCTTGGTCCTTGTGCATGCATTAGTCATTGAGGTTCTTACTGGAAAGTATTATTTGATTTCTAATGCAAATGCAGCAGTGCCCTTTCCATCAGCTGAGGCAGGCAGATCTCCCCAGAGTGGGAAGGGATGGTGTTACCGTGGTGATGAGATGACTGGCTGAGCACAAGGCTAAACACCCTCCTGTACAAGGGCAGGAAGAAGTCATTCCCTACTCTCTCCCCATGAGTCATAGCTGATTTAAATAACCCCTTCATTTTTCATCAAAAGCTGACATCTACTGGGAAATAAAGTCAGAACAATGGTCAAGGTGGGAAAGGGTCGCCTCTTCAACCAACACCATCTTGGTTTTCTGGTTTAAGCTTCTAATTAACATATTGGTGGGAATTCCCTGGCAGTCCAGTGGTTAGGAATCCGCACTTCCACTGTAGGTAGTGGGTAACCAGGTACAATCTCTGGTTGGGGAACTAATACCGCAAGCAACGTGGCACGGCCCAAAAAAAAAGATATTGGTTTCTGCTGAGAGCATGTATAAAGTAGTTAAATTTTAAAATGTCAGCCAAAATTTAAAGGATGGGATAAACTGGCTAGTAAACTAGGTTTATTAGCTATGTCACACTGAACAGCATACTCTACCTTTTAAATCTGTGTGAGAATACATGTATTTCCTCCTAAGGTTGATACTTGTAAGTAGAAAACACTCTTCTGGATGTTTGTTTACAAAGTCCTGAGGATAGCACTGACATTTTCTTTATATCCCCAGTACTTGTGGCAAATAGTATACGTATAAGCATTGAATAAATGAATGCTTTTAATAAATCACTCACATGAACACTCATACCTTGCTGGTGGGAATACAAAAGGGTACAGCCACTTTGGAAAACAGTTTGGTAATTTGGCTAGGTAATAAGGTCCAATTATTTGGTCAAACACCAGTCTAGATGTTGCCATGAAGATATTTTTTAGATGTGATTAATATGTATAATTAGTAGACTTTGAGTAAAGCCAGTTACCCTCCATAAAGTGGGTGGGCCTCATCTGATCAGTTGAAAGCCTTAGAAGCAAACGATGGGGTTTCCTGAAGAAAAAGTAATTCTGCCTCAAGATTGCAACACAGAAGGTCTTCCCTGGTGGCGCAGTGGTTAAGAATCCGCCTGCCAATGCAGGGGACACGGGTTCGAGCCCTGGCCCGGGAAGATCCCACATGCCATGGAGCAACGAAGCCCGTGCACCACAACTACTGAGCCTGAGCTCTAGAGCCCGCAAGCCACAACTACTAAGCCCATGTGCCACAACTACTGAAGCCTGCACACCTAGAGCCCGTGCTCCGCAACAAGAGAAGCCATGACAATGAGAAGCCCATGCACTGCAGCGAAGAGTAGCCCCCGCTCACCGCAACTAGAGAAAGCCCATGCACAGCAATGAAGACCCAACACAGCCAAAAATAAATACATAAATAAATAAATAAATTTATTTAAAAAAAAAAAAGATTGCAACACAGAAACCCTCCCTGAGTCTCCTGTTTGCCAGTGCCTGCCCTGCAGATTTTGGACTCAGGATTGCAACATCAACTCTTATCTGTCTCTCTCTCAAAAAGTATCAGTAGGTATAGATGTAGATAGAATTTCCTATTGGTTCTGTTTCTCTGGAGAACCTAATACACCATACAATTCAGCAATCCTAGGCCTAGGTATTTACCTATGAGAAATGATAAAATATGGTAAAATAAAGACCTGTATGTGAATGTTTCTATCTGCTTCTTTCATAATCGCCAAGAATGGAAACACAACCCAAATATCCTCCAACTGGTGAAGAAACAAACTGTGTTTCATCCATGCAATGCAATATTACTTGGCAACAGGAAGGAAAAGACTATTGCTACACACAACAACTTGAATAAATCTCAAAGGCATCATACTGAACAACAGAAGTAATTTCAAAAGTCTGCATGAGTCTATTTTTTTTTTCTTTTTGGCATGAGTGTATTTAAATGAAATTCTGGAAAAGGCAAAACTATGAATAGAAAACAGATCAGTGGTCGCCAGGGCCTGGAGTTGGGGGTGGGATTGCCAACAAAGAAGAATGAGGGAATTTGCTGGGGTGATGGAACTGTTCTACATCTTTTTTGTTGTTGTTCTACATCTTGATTGTGGTTACATGACCATATGTACTTGTCAAAACTTATAAATCTATACACTAAGAAAGGTAATTCTACTGTACAGAAATTATACCTTATTGAATCTGACATAAAAAAAAACCTCAGTCCTTTTATGGTCATTCTTGTAATCCCTTATTCTGTGGGAAGACATGGTTAAAAAATTAATTCTAATAAATCATTGCATTTTTCAGGGAGACAGAAGTATTGATACTTGAGGGACTATAACATAAAACATTTTTTCTGGGATAACAAAAATTTTATGTGAACTAGAAATTCTCATTTATTTGAGATTTATTTATAGATTATTTTAGAATAGGAACTTTTTGTAACTAATGTAGTGGAAAAAAACCAACGCATGATTGGTAGGTTATATTTAAGCTAACTGAAGTTATCTTTAGTAAACAGAGATTTGTTTTTTAAATAGCTATGTCCTTTGACCTAGTGATTTCCTACTTAGTAGTGTATTCTGAGAAGACAATTAGACAAGAGTATAGGACATTCATGGAGTTTTGTTTATAGCAGTGAAATATGAGGAATAACCTAAATGATCACCAATAAAAGACTGGTGACATAAGTAATGTTGTACCCATTAAAAAGCTATAGGTCTATATTTATTAACACAGAAAGAGGTATGCTATAATAAGTGAAAAAACAGGCCACAAAGCAGAATATATGCTATGATTTCATTTTTTAAAAAATGCATGTGAATGTATGTTTATTTTGTGAGTGTATTTAGAAAAAAGTTTGGAAGCTTAGAACAACAGACTATGAACAGTAATAAATTAGTTACTCATGGTGGGATTACAGAGCCAACACTTTCCACATTGTTTGCATTTAAACAATTAAAATACTTTATAATTAGAAAAACAAATCTATTTCTACTTTGTAAAAGAAACAAAGCTTGTCTACTGTTCCCCACACATCACCAAATCATTAAAAACATGAAAATAATTACATGGGCATCATGTTAATGGAAAAAAAAACCCAGTTTTATTTATGTAAACACAGCTAATCCAGGCAGTTTAGCCTTTATAAATATGAAATATATAAGACTGAAGGAAAAAATTGGAGAGGGGTACAAGTTTTCAGGGCATGCAACAAAGATATGTAAAAATAGCACAGTGGCCCAGTGACCTCAAAAAAATGCTAGCAAAAATATACTCTCTGGAAGTAAATACTGCAAATAGCAAGGCCAGGAAAACTCAACTCATTCCGTAATGAGTAATAACAAGAGAGCTGTCATGACACCAATACCAAGATCCTAAAATATAAAAAGTGGGAAAGAGTAGCAAAACTAACCAGAGAAGATTCAGTTGAAAATAGTGGTGAAGAAAATCACCAAACATTGTGCTATGAGTTTTCAAAAATCATAAAACATTGTTTCCCTAAAGGAAGACACAAAAGCAGGAATATAAGAACTTATGAAAGAGATGGTGAGAAAAAGGAGGACATGGCCAGAAAGCAGGAGGAAATGAAATATGGGCTGGAGTTTATTCTAGAAATTTGAATATTGGAAATATATTAATAATTTTTATCATATTAATAGATTGGAGGAGGAAAATCATATAATTATCTCCATAGGTGCTGAAAATACATCTGACCAAATTCAACAACTACGCTTGATAAAAATACTGAATAAAATATAGATAACATGGTGAAATAAATTAATTTCAGCTTAAAACCAATGTCATGCTTAATGACAGAAGTTCGAAATATTTCCAATAAAGTCAGGAACAAGATAATGATGTCCATCATCACTATTATTATTTAACAGGGTGCTAGAGATTTTAGCTAATGCAATTAGATAAGAGAAGAAATTAGAGGTGTAAAAATTGGAGAGGAGAAAGTGAAACTATCACTATTGGCAGATGCTATTATTGTAAAACTTAGGAAACCCAAAATAATTGAACAAGAAACTACCTGATATAGTAAATGTTAGGTACAAGCTTAATAGCTTAACATATATGTACAAATCACAATCAGACAAAATGAGGAAAACCCCATTTACAATAGCAACCACATAATGATTTGACATCTGCATATACAATACTATGAAATGATCATCACTATACGTCTAGCAACCATCTGTCCCTACACAAGGTTATTACAGTACTATTGATCATATTCCTTATACTGTATGTTACATCCCTGTGCCTTATTTATTATATAACTGGAGGTTTACACGTCTTAATCCCCTTCACCTATTCCCTCTCTATCCCCCGACCCCTACCCTTCTGTCAACTACCCGATTGTTCTCTGTATCTATGAGTCTGTTTTTGTTTTGCTTTGTTTTGTTTGTGTGTTTTGGTTTTTAGATTCCACATATAAGTGAGATCATGCAGCATTTGTCTTTCTGACTTATTTCACTTAGCATACATAATACCCTCTAGTGACATTCATGTTGTCTCAAATGGCAAGATTTCATTTTCTTTATGGCTGAATAATATTCCAATGTATATGTGTGTGTGTGTGTGTGTGTGTGTGTGTGTGTGTATATGTATATATGTATTTATATATGTATATATATATGTATATATCACATATTCTTTATTCATTCATCTATCAATGAACACTTATGGAAGGTTGCTTCCATATCTTGGCTATTGTAAATAATGCAGCAGTGAACACTGGAGTCAGTATCTTTTTGAATTAGTGTTTTTGTTTTATTTGCGTAAATATCCAGAAGTAAAATCTTCATATCCTTGACAAAACTTTTTCTGTTGTTGTCTTTTTGATGCTAGCCATTCTGACAAGTGTGAAGTAGCATTTAATCATGGTTTTGATTTGCATTTCCCTGATGGTTAGTGATGTTGAGCATAGTTTCATATGTCTGCTGACCATTCATATATCCTCTTCGGAAAAATGTCTAATCGGGTACTTGGACCATTTTGTCAATGGGGTTTTTTTTTGATGTTGAGTCGTATGAGTTCTTTGTACATCTTGGATGTTAACATTTTATCTGATATATCTTTTGCAGATATCTTTTCCTATTCAATAGGCTGCCTTTTCTTTTTGTTGATATTTTACTTCACTGTGCAAAAGCTTTTTTTTTTGTGCAAAAGCTTTTTGGTTTGATGTAGTCCCATTTGTTTATTTTGCTTTTTTTCCCCTTGTCTAAGGAGACATATCCAAAAAAATAGTGCTAAGACTGATGTCAAAGAGCATACTGCCTATGTTTTCTTCTAGGAGTTTTATAATTTTCAATCTTACATTCAAATCTTTAGTTCATTTTTAGTTTATTTTTTATATGGTGTGAGAAAGTAGTCCAGTTTTCCTACCACCACTTATTGAAGAGGCCATCTTTTCTCCATTGCATATTCTTGCTTCCTCTGTCATAGATTAATTGACCTTATAAGTGTGGGTTTATCTCTAGGTTCTCTGTTCTGTTCCATTGATTTATGTGTCTGTTTTTGTGCCAGTACCATACTGTTTTGATTACTGTAGCTTTTTAGTACAGTTTGAAATCAAGGTCCCTGATACCTCCAGTGCTCTTCTTTCTTGCTATTAGGGGTCTTTTCTGTTTCCAAACAAATTTTAGAATTATATGTTCTATTTCCATTAAAAATATAATTGGGATTTTGGTAGGGATTGCATTGAGTCTGTAGATTGCTTTAGGTAATATGGATATTTAAACAACATTAATTCTTCTAATCCACGAGCACAGAATATCCTTTTTCTTTGGGTCATCTTCAATTTCTTTCATCAACGTCTTATAGTTTTCAGAGTACAGGTCTTTTATCTCTGGTTAAAAAGAATAAAAAAAGAATAAAATAGGTATTTTATTCTTTTTGATGCAATTGTAAATGGGATTATTTTCTTAATTTCTCTTTCTGATAGCTTTTTATTAATGTATAGAAACACAACAGATTTCTGTATATTAATTTTGTATCCCACAAATTTACTTATTTCATTTATTAGTTCTAATAGTTTTTGTTGCATTTTTATGGTTTTCTATATATAGTATCATGTCATCTGCAAATACTGACAGTTTTACTTCTTCCTTTCCAATTTGGATTCCTTTTATTTCTTTTTTTTTTTGACTGATTGCTGTGACTAGGACTACCAATAGTATGTTGAATAAAAGTGGCAAGAGTAGGCATCATTGTCTTGTTCTGATCTTAGAAGAATGGTCTTTTCTTTTCCACTTAGAGAAGAACCTTTAACATTTCTTTTTTTTCATTATTTATTTATTTATTTATTTATTTATTTATTTATTGGGCTGTGTTGGGTTTTAGTTGCAGCACACGGGATCTTTCATTTTGGCGTGTGGGATCTTCATTGCAATGTGCAGGCTTCTATCTAGTTGTGGCGTGCAGGCTCCAGACTGCACAGCTTCATTAGTTGGGGTGTGCGGGCTCTCTAGTTGTGGCAAGCAGGCTCAGTAGTTGTGGCATGCAGGCTTAGTTGTCCCGTGGCATGTGGGATCCCAGTTCCCCGACCAGGGATTGAATTGGCGTCCCCTGCATTGCAAGAGAGATTCTCAACCACTGGACCACCGGGGAAGTCCCAACCTTTCTTGTAAATCTGATTTAGTGGTGCTGCTGAACTCTTTTAGCTTTTGCATGCCTATAAAACTCTTTACCTTTCCTTCAAATCTGAATGCTAGCCTTGTCGGCTAGAATATTCTTGGTTGTAGGTTTTTTCTTTTCATCACTTTGAATATATCATGCCACTCCTGTTTGGCCTGCAGAGTTTCTGCTGAAAAGTCATCTGATAGCCTTATGGCAGTTCCCTACTTGCTTTTCCCTTGCTGCTTTTAAGATTCTCTCTTTATAGTTAACTTTTGCCATTTTAATTATAATGTGTCTTGGTGTGGACATCTTTGGGCTCATCTTGCTTGAGACTCTGTGATTCCTGGACCTCAATGTCTGATTCCTTTCCCAGGTTAGGGAGTTTTTCAGCTACTATTTCTTCAAATAAGTTCTCTGATGCTTTCTCTCTCTTTTCTAATTCTGGGACCCCTATAATGCAAATGTTAGTACACTTGATGTTGACCCAGAGGTATCTTAAACTATTCTCATTTTTAAAAAATTATTTTTTCTGTTCAGCTTGGGTGATTTCCACTATTCTGTCTTCCAGTTCACTGATCCATCCCTCTGCATCCTCTAATCTACTGTTGATTCCTTCCAGTGTATTTTTAAATTTCAGTTATTATATTCTTCAGCTATGGTTCTTTTTTATGTTTTCCAACTCTTGTTTAAAATTCTCACTGTTTTTTCCTTCTTCTCCTGAGTTCATTGAGCATCTTTATAATCATTACCTTGAACTCTTCATCAGGTAGATTGTTTATCTCCACTTTGTTTTGTTCTTTTTCCAAGGTTTTGTCTTATTCCTTCACTTGGAACATAT
Source organism: Balaenoptera borealis (assembly GCF_965194805.1). NCBI lineage: Eukaryota > Metazoa > Chordata > Mammalia > Artiodactyla > Balaenopteridae > Balaenoptera > Balaenoptera borealis. Next base: position 58,000,038 of record NC_138865.1, read on the forward strand.
TCCCCTGTTTTCTCATTTTGCCTAATTCTCTGTTTATTCCCATGTAATAGGTAAGTCAGTTACATTTCTCAGTCTTGGAGAAGCAGCCTTATGTAGGAGGCATCCTATGGGATGCACTCCCCTCTGGTCACCAGAGCTATGTGCTCTAGGGGTATCCCCAATGAGGGCTGTGTGAACCCTTCTGTTGTGGCAGGCCTGACTACTGTTGGCCTGCTGGTAGGTGCAGCTGGCTCCCAACTCAGTTAGCTGCCAGGCCCTGCCTCATGTGGTAACTGCTGGCCTGCTGGTGGGTGGGGGCAAGTTTAGGTCCCAGGTGGCTGGTTTCAGGGCCCGGGGGACCTGATGCTGGTGCTGGCCCTCTTTTATACATTCATATAAACGAATACTGAGCAGTGGTAAAATGAATGGCCTATAGCTACATGTATCTACATGGGTAAATCTCAAAACAATGTTATGAAAAATCATGTACATATGGCACATGTTACTCTTTATATAAAGTTTAAAACTCACAAAATAATTCTATATATTGTTTATGGATACACAGATATAGTAAAAGAATAAGAACCTGCAGGAGAAGTATAAACATCAAATTCATGATAATAGTTATGTTTTTAGTGGGAGTGCACAGGGGGCCTTAACAGTATTTATAATGTTTCATTTTTAATATCTGAAGCAAATATGGCATAAGGGAAAGATCTGATAAATCTTTGAGTTGGATCCACAGATATCTCCTACATTATTCCCTATAATTTTTTCTGTATGTTTGGTAACCTCATTATAGGTAACTACATTTTTAAAAACTTTGTAAAATGTATTCCTTTGAATCTACTGTCCACCAAAATGATCATTCCTCTTCCTTTCCCAGTTTGGGAGCCTCCCAAGCATAAAATACTGCTTGAACAACAGCTAGTCCCACTGATTAATGTGTCATCAGTTGAAGTCTTTTTGTCAAAAGGGTACGCCTTAGCTTTGATTGTACTAAATCACATTCTTGAATCTATAAAGCATTCAATTTAGATCTTTTTTTTTTTTTGCCTGATGCAGGCCTCTAGGGCCACTCTGTTTAAAACAATACTGAGAAAAACAAACATTACATTGACTGCCTTGGTTTTGCAAAAATGACAGATGGTTAAAATGACTTTTAAATGGTGGCACCATTGACCAATTTTTTTTCCCTCCTAAGTTAACAACTTTTCTGTTCTGTGAATGAGCTGTATCAACTCTGGCTGCCCTTGGATAGTTAAAAAAGAAAAGCCAAGTCCAGCTTCAATCCAGAAAAATTAAATCAGAATCTCTGAGATAGGGTCAATTTGGGCTTTCTTTAAAATCCCTATATCAAACTCCTCCCTCTTCCTCTTCCTCCTCTTTCTTCTCATGAAGTTTAATAAATAAAAGTTAATAATGCATCTGAAGCTTTTATGTAGCCCTCCTACCCCTACAGAAGTAACCACTACCCTGATTTTCTCTTTTAACTTAGGATATTTTTATATGCCTTTTGACTTACAAGTCTGACTTACGAGTCTTGTTCTACTCTTTGCCACCTTCTGAGTACACCTATTAAAGTCCCCACCTAAAGAGCAGCTGTATAGTTACCGTACATCCTATTCTGAACAATGTCCACCGACAAATGATCATTGCAATCAGGAACTGTTGCTTCTACTAAAATTTGGCTACAAACTGATTTGCTATATGCAAATTTATCCCAGGATAGACTTGTTATTTTATCCTTCATAGCTATTTTTGTCCCATAATGTTATTTAGTAGGAATAAAATTGAATGAAGATATTTTGAAAGTAAAGACTCTTGAGAGTTGTTGACATAGTTGGGAGTTTCTCAACTCAGGGTATATCTCTAAAGAAATAAGCTTCCTATGTGGTTTATGGAAACCAAGGAGGTGCAGCCACAGTGGGAATGTTACACATCCTGGGTGCTTAGGGTTGTTCTCCTTCCTATGGTGAATGGACATGCATAATTGATATGAATAATTGAGTTCCACAAGTTATTGATATTTGAATTAAATAATATGGAACTCTGTGCAAAATTAACTGCAAATGAGACACTTGACACTTTAAAGAAGATAATTAAGATGAAAAGTAAATATCTATAAGCAACATAAGTGACTGAAAGAAAACAGGGAACTTCTTTTTAAAAGGATGGTGGGAAAGATGTCTATGATATTATAGCAAGCTCTTCTCTAGAGGTTTAGTGTGTTCAAATAGATGATTAATTATGAGAGTGAAGGGGGTCAGAGTATGCCACCCGTAATATGCCACTTTGGCATATTTATTTTGAGCTGAAGAGAGTTGAGAATCATCAGATGCAGAAAGAAGTCTTCTCAGAGCTTCCCTGTCTGACTGAAAACAGAAACTTCTGAGAAATGAGTACTGCCAGAAATCCCCTCTCCTGGGGGAGTTTTCTGGCCATGAAGAAGATGGAAAGTGGGCACCAAGATGGACCTGCACAAACAAACATTATTAAAATAATACCAAAAAAACCCCCACATAGTTTGGGAATTCCCTGGCGGTCCAGTGGTTAGGACTTGGTGCTTTCACTGCTGGGATCCTGAGCTCTATATCTGGTTGGGGAACTAAGATCCTGAAAACCGTACCATGTGGCCAAAAAAATAATAATATTAATACTTATCTTCCATTAGTTTCCCCATATATTTACCTTCCCACTCTTTACTACTCCTAGAAGGTAAAAATCCTTTTCCTTTGTCTCATCACTTCTCCACAAATTTATTGTCCTTTGTTAAAATGATATATAAGCCTCTGAGTCTGATTGCCTCTTTGGGGTTTTCATTTTATTTCTGTAAGCCTCCCACCATATGCATACATAATAACCTTTTTTTTTCTTGTTATCTGTCTTTTGTCAGCCTAATTTGTAGGGCCCCATTCACTGAACATAAGAGGGTATCGGAAAAAGTTTTTTCCTCCCCTACAAATATGAAGACTAAAGAATTATCTTTTAAAATGAACCACAAGAGCTAAATTTAGCTAAAGAAATTTTTGTTCTGGGAAAAAAAAAAAACTTGAGTGGGAAAATATTCTGTGAAGATTTGACCATTCAGCTAAGTGATGAACAGAATAGCCAAGAATATCCTTCTCTTCTATTAAAGAAAACTGGGAAAAGGTTGTTTTTATTATTTTTTTAAACAGTATCAGTTTTTTAAACATATTGAAGTCTGTGGCAGAACACTGCCCCAAACCACCAAGTTGTCAAAATCATAGGCAGAATCATTTGCAGCAACATGGATGCAACTAGAGATTATCATACTAAGTGAAGTAAGTCAGAATGAGAAAGACAAATACCATATGATATCACTTATATGTGGAATCTAAAATATGGCACAGGGCTTGCCTGGTGGTGCAATGGTTGAGAATCCGCCTGCCAATGCAGGGGACATGGGTTCGAGCCCTGGTCTGGGAAGATCCCACATGCCGCGGAGCAACTGGGCCTGTGAGCCACAATTACTGAGCCTGCGTGTCTGGAGCCTGTGCTCCACAACAAGAGAGGCCGCGATAGTGAGAGGCCCACGCACCGCGATGAAGAGTGGCCCCCGCTTGCCACAACTAGAGAAAGCCCTCGCACAGAAACGAAGACCCAACACAGCCATAAATTAATTAATTAATTAATTAATTAAAAAAAAAAAGAACACATTCTGTAAGCAAAAGTAATCAGTCAGAACATCTTAATGGTTCGACCCAATGGTTTTATGAGTAAAAGTCAGTAGTGAGGGAAGAAAAAAACCCACAGTGGCATCCAGGCTCATAGCCTGACTTTTCTGAAATTGTTTTGGACCCTCCCAAGCTTTTCTAAAATCAGCTGTGAGTGACTTCTGGATTTTTCCAAAATGAATAATCCTTAGCAAATAAAATAAAAGACAAAATTTGAAGGGAGTTATCTTGAAGAGGAATTATTAAAATTATATGTGGAGGAGTGATAAGGTTATGAGAAGTGGTGTATTGCCTCCTAAAACAAACAGAGGGCCTAACATTCACTGAACATTTTTTGAGTATCCCCTGTATGGAGCAAATTGCAAAGTTCTGGAAGAGATGAACACTCATTTGGATGTCTCTTAACCACTAGTATGTAGCAAAACTGGTCTTGGGACCCATAGCCACCCTGACGTGTAAGCCAGGACTATAGATTCCTAACACATGTTTCAGGCACATAGCCATTGCTGGATCTTTATCCCCATTGTTTCTTGACAACCATTTCTTGTCTATGCCAGTCAGCAGTACTTCTCTATCCCCATCTCATCAGTTTGTCTCTCCATGGACTACTATTCCAGGTTATATATATGGGTTCACCAGAGCAATGCTTGTCAATGTACATGTTTTAAAAGGCATTTTGAAAAACACATTAAAATGTGAATCTTTATGAAATAAAGAAGAATTCACACACATATTTAACTCCTTACAAAGATGCCAGTCACAGTGTTGCTTAAAAATAGGAAAAACTGGGCACAAATGACATGTCTAATATCTCGGGATTGTTAAATAAATATGGTAAATCAAAACAAAGGAATACAATGCAGCTGTTTAAAATGATGTTATAGAAGGAAATATCGATGTGGGAAAGCTGTTCATGATTTATAATATTGTCAAATGAAACTAGATGATAAAAATGCATACTTCCTATGAACCTCATTTTATAAATTAATACATATGAATATCCTTCGTTGGAAAAAGGTCTGGAATGATAAATTCTAATGGACTTTAAACTTTGCTCTGAAGAACTCTAAGGTGCCAAGAGGTGCTTCAGGGCTCAACTTGGGGGTTGTTTGAGGGCCAACCCCTTGGGCTTTCAGGCCACCACACTCTATTTTTTTAATCTGTTTTACATATTGATCTCCTACATAAGATTCATTTGAAGAAAAGGTTTTGGAAATTTGAAAAATGTGCTAATCACTAATATATACTGTGCGATTAAGTAGTAGTTATAAAACATCACTAGATGTTTTTCTCTATGTTTTATTTAAACCCTCAAGTCCCAATTGACCTATTAACAGGAAGTCCAGTTACCTCAGAGGTAACTTTCTTATCTTCTCTTATCTGCATTTTCAGATTTTTTTTATAATGCAGAGCAATGCTTTTGTAATAAGAAAAAAGGTTATTTTAATTTTTAAAAAGCTAATGAGAGAATAGCAATGTTTAATCCACTTGACAGTGACATTTGAAGATATTAAATCAGCAAAGCCCTCAGTGAAATGAGTTGTGAAGGGAGTTCTTATTACTGAGCAGAGCACACGGTTTGTTTTTATCTGTGGGTTTGTTTCCATAGAGCAGGTGGGTTGACTTTTCTGTTGAATATGCAGTCTTATTATCTTGTAAATTAAGTTTTTGCCCTTATTGGCTATATAGTACCAACAACAGGGAGAATTTGACCCAAGCTAGAGAGTACCCAAAGAACAACATAATCAAAGCAAAAATATGAAAAGGTTTGTTTAGCAATCCCTCTGCAAATAATTATACAGTATACTCCCCAATTTGTCCAAGTGTAGAGTAGCAAAGTGTTATCATGAATATTTCTGAAGTGCCCAGGATAGATGGTCCTATTGCACCGTGTTCTTTATTCCTTATGTAAATAAGAGATGATCTACTAACATCTGAGTCTTATCTGTTAATTTAAATAGCTCCTCAATGCTTTCAGTAAGTTAATAAAACACCGGTTCGCACTCAGCTTTTAGGAGTGAGAATGAAAGAAGTAAATGTGGAATTGGTTAAAGTAAATCTATTTAACTTGAAACTGTTTATTTTTGACTTCCTGCCATTGGTGCCCATATCCCCAGGGCAAGCTACAACGTTTTTTTTTTTTTTTTTGCATTCATGCAGCAATTATTTATGGCGAGCCTCCTAAATGGAAGATCAAATGTCTGTTGTTGCAAGCACTGCACTCATGGTGTTTATACATTCAAAGCAGGTCTGAAGGAATATGACTCCGACTCAGCTTCACAAATGTATGCTTAGCCAGTTTAGGGCTTTTCCCCGTAAAAGTGAATCATGAACCCTTAACTTGATTTGGTCAAGGGCGCGAAACAATGTACCTCCTTGGGTACAACTTTTCTATAATTTACCTTTCCTTTCTTCCTACTTTGGGAAAGGTGTCCCTTTTTTGTTTCTCCTTGTTCAAACCTAATCCCTGAGCTTCTGGTCTCTCATTGGTAACCAGTTCAATCAATTTTCATTTATATCCACCACACTTTAACACATGCTATGTATTACATACTACGGCTGGCAGTGGGGTTCAAAGATAAAGAAAAGCACAAACCCTCAAGCAGCTCACACAAAAGTTTGATAAATGCTAGGGAAAAGGGCAATTGGAAGTAAACAGGAGGGATAGTCGAGATGGAAGAGGGATGTCAGGGAGGGCTTCCTTGGGAAAGACTGAGCTGCTGTACACCAGGTTTTTAAAATTTTTTTTGTTTATTTATTTATTTATGGCTGCACTGGGTCTTTGTTTCTGTGCGAGGGCTTTCTCTAGTTGCAGCAAGTGGGGGCCACTCTTCATCGCGGTGCGTGGGCCTCTCACTATCGTGGCCTCTCTTGTTGTGGAGCACAGGCTCCAGACGCGCAGGCTCAGCAGTTGTGGCTCACGGGCCCAGTTGCTCCGCGGCATGTGGGATCTTCCCAGACCAGGGCTCGAACCCGTGTCCCCTGCATTGGCAGGCAGATTCTCAACCGCTGCGCCACCAGGGAAGCCCCTACACCAGGTTTTGTACTCGATTTTCGTACAGATTTTAGGAAGCAGATACGAAACACTCCAAAATGAACACACCTAAAACTGAACTCATTATCTTCTTCCCCTAATCTGTCCTCCTAAGTTTCCTCTCTGGGAAGCCATCATCTGTTGTCAACTCCCTCTACCTGATCATCTGAGACAGAAAGCTATGTACCAGCCTAGATTCCCTTTCTCCCTTCTCCCTAACCTTTTTTTTTTTTTTTTTTTAATATTCCCTCTTCCTCACAGCTGCAGCAAAGCAGAGGTTCTTCTTCTTTTTTTTTTTAATTAATTAATTAATTTATTTATTTTTGGCTGTGTTGGGTCTTCGTTTCTGTGCAAGGGCTTTCTCTAGCTGTGGCAAGCGGGGGCCACTTTTCATCGCGGTGCGCGGGCCTCTCACTATCGCAGCCTCTCTTGTTGCGGAGCACAGGCTCCAGACGCGCAGGCTCAGTAGTTGTGGCTCACGGGCCTAGTTGCTCTGCGGCATGTGGGATCTTCCCAGACCAGGGCTCGAACCCGTGTCCCCTGCATTGGCAGGCAGATTCTCAACAACTGCGCCACCAGGGAAGCCCCTCCCTGACCTTTTTAAGAAGCTGGAGTCAGCCTGTTGAGATCACCACACATGAGGGTGGCACTGGGATAGGTGGATCTCCGGTCTGGTCAAAGCAGGAGGGGTGTTTTCCCATGACAACACAGCTGGGTGGAGAAATAGAGTCTGTCAAGTGAAGTTAGTTTACAGCTAGAAAAACAGGATTGAGCACTGAGGCTGAAGCTCATGGCAATGACAAAAACTGGAAACAAGGATCAAGGTTGGTAGCTGGGAGGTTTGAAACCAAGATAGTCTAAGGAGTGAACATCAGGCTAAGAGAGGATCAGAACTGAGATTTTTAATGGTGGATGGACAATCTCAGCTCTCCTTTTAAGTAATGGTAAACTGTATTACTGGGTAGGTACATAAACCGTAGCTCCACATCCTTAGTTGTGGTATTTAAAAGCAGCTTTCTGGGGACTTCCCTGGTGGCTCAGTGGTTAAGAATCTGCCTGCCAATGCAGGCAACACAGGTTCGAGCCCTAGTCCGGGAAGATCCCACATGCTGCGGAGCAACTAAGCCCGTGTGCCACAACTACTGAGCCCACATGCCACAACTACTGAAGCCCGTGCGCCTAGAGCCCATGCTCTGCAACAAGAGAAGCCACTGCAATGAGAAGACTGTGCACCGCAACGAAGAGTAGCCCCCACTCGCCACAACTAGAGGAAGCCCATGGGCAGCAATGAAGACCCAGTGCGGCCAAAAATTAATTAATTAATTAAAAAAATAAAATAAAAGAAGCTTTCTGGATTGGTGATCAGTCAATGAATGTAAAATTTTGTTAGAGCTGAGAATCATTTAAAAAAAAGACATAAGAATAATTGAAATGCTCTATTTAAAATAAAACATACAATCGTATCTTGATTTCTCAAACTCTTGATAGATTTAAGATTTTCCCTTTGAGTTTAGGCCTGCTCTTGGATTTACCATCCACTTTCTTACTTGAACCACCCTCTTAATTTCCACCAACACCAAGTTCTATTGGACAGTGCTGGCTGTCATCCAAATACCAAAATGCCATGCAAAAGCCATAATGCTTTTCTTTCCAGCCTGACCTTCTGTCAGTCCTTCATGCTCCCTCTAGGCTGAAGTCACACTAATAGTACCACTTATATGTCTAAACCCAACAGCTGTTCATATGTCACTGCATTTGTACATGCTGTTGTTCCTTCAGTGGAACAGGGCCTGGTGAGTTCCTTTCCACTGAACAGGGCCCTTTCCATTGAACAGGGCCTGATAAATTCCTCCTACTCAATCCTTTGTGATCTAACACACTTGACAACTCTCCTTGTGTTTCCTGATTCTCCCAGGCATAGAGAGTTGCTTTGTTCTGTTTCTTCCAAAAGCTCTGTTTACATTAGTGTGCTTTCCACATCCTCTCTTCTCTGGTAGACTGAATTCATGAGGGCAGGAACCGCATCGTACCCATCTTCATATTGCTAGCAGCGAACCCACCTCCTGGCACATAAGTTCTTGATCGAGGTTTACTGATAAATACTGTCTTATGATAGTTTTTTTAAAAAATAAATTTATTTATTTTTGGCTGCGTTGGGTCTTCGTTGCTGCACAAGGGCTTTCTCTAGTTGCTGCAAGCGGGGGCTACTCTTCACTGCGGTGCGCAGGCCTCTCATTGTGGTGGCTTCTCTTGTTGTGGAGCACGGGCTCTAGGTGCGTGGGCTTCAGTAGTTGTGGCTCGTGGGCTCAGTAGTTGTGGCTCGTGGGCTCTAGAGCCCAGGCTCAGTAGTTGTGACACACGGGCTTAGTTGCTCCGCGGCATGTGGGATCTTCCCAGACCAGGGCTTGAACCCGTGTCCCCTGACTTGGCAGGAGGATTCTTAACCACTGCCACCAGGGAAGTCCTTATTTTTTAAGTGTATGTATATCTTGGGCAAGACTAAGCTCCATCTCATGTGACAACCAAGATGCTCTCTTGGGAAGGGATGCAAGACCATGACTGAGTGGGGAAGAGAATCGTGATTGTGGGCACAAGGGGGCAGCTGTGTATTTACTGATCCTGGTCTAGACTGGATTTTTTTCAGTTTCCCTCTGTGGTTACTGAACAATGCTAAAATATGTGGCTTTAGTCTAAATGATATCACACGCAGGGAGACAGATTTCTCACCCTAAATAGTAATTTGACTGGCTAAAATGAATTTCTCATTCATGTGCATAGGTAAATCAGTTACTTGACACCCTGGCTACACGTTAGAGTCATCCAAAGAACGTAAGCATTTTTAAAGTCTGGGCCCCACTTCAGACCAAATAAATCAGAATCTCTGGAGCAGAGCCAGGCATCAATATTTTTAAAGAGCTTCCCAGGTGATTTTCATGGCCAGAGTAGCAAAGCACCGAGTTACATCGTTTGCATCTTGTCATAATCAGATGTGGGTTTTTCTTAGTCAGTTGCATCCAGAACATGATGGTGGAACATGTCAAGTCGCTATTATTACCAGTGAAGTGTAGCTGTTTCACCAGCTGTGTTTACTGCATGACTAATGAAAGTCAGAGAAAATGACAAAGGTCAGCATGGGTTTATTTGGTATCTTTGGTGAAAGAGGAGTTAAGATCAAATTTGAGGAGACTTCCAATCTACCAAATTGACTGTTGATAATACTTACATGTCTCTGCTACATGCTCACCACTTCCACTGACTCTGGGTGGAAGCACAAGCAGTAGAGATGAGGTTTCTGTGCTCAAGGGAGAAAGGTGAAGAGGAGGGGAGGAATGGTGACAAAGATTTGTGTGTGTGTTCTAGGCACTTTTTATAGCTCATCGCATGTAAGCCTCATGACAACCTGGCACATTAGATGTGACTATCATCACTTTACACATAAGAAAACTGATTCTCTTAGTTTCTTCTTCCACAAAATGGGAATATTAATGGTTTTTACCTCCTTGTTTTTTTTGACAGTTCAGATAACATTTATTTTTTTTTCATATTGTAAGTCCATAAGCTTTATTTTATTTTTTTAAACATCTTTATTGGAGTATAATTGCTTTTACAATGGTGTGTTAGTTTCTGCTGTATAATAAAGTGAATCAGCTATACATATACATATATCCCCATATCTCCTCCCTCTTGCGTCTCCCTCCCATTTACCTCCTTTCTTGAAGAGTGAATGAATTAATGCATATTAAGCTCTCAGCATCACTGGAACACACTAAGCTCTCAATGAATGTTGGAAATTATTGTCATTGCCCAAGATCTCAAAACTGGCAAGAGAGGGGATTAAAAGCCAGGGCCATCTGATTCCAGAACCATGAACTTTCCTCTCTACCTTGCAGCACTGCTGGGGATTTAACAATAACGCCATGATACTGCAATATGAAGTTGCAATAGGTGCAAAACACAATGAAGTGTCAAAGGCAGGTAGAGGAAAGAGCATGAGATCTGCACATTTGTACTCAGCAAAGGAAGCCAGTGAGTGTGAAGCACAAGATTGAGAAATAAAAAATCTGGAGGTTTGGGTGGTGGCCGCTGCTGGGCTTCAGCTTCCAGTTGTAGAGGGCAAGGTGGCAGAGACACTGGCACCCTGTGCCCCACTGCTGATGCCCAGATGGAGGTCGTCAAGTGGGTGGTGGTGGGAGACGGAGTTGTAGGTAAAACTTGCCTTACTGATGTGGGATGCCACCAATGCATTTCCTGGAGAATAGATCCCCACTGTCTTTGACAACTATTCTTCCCATGTTATGGCAGATGGAAAACTGGTGAATCTGGGCTTATGGATGCAGCTGGACAAGAAGATGACGACAGATCACATCCCTATCCTCTCCACAAGCTGACGTATTCTTAATTTGCTTTTCTCTTGTGAGTCCTGCATCTTGTGAAAATGTCCGTGCAAAGTGGTATCCTGAAGTGTGACACCGTTGTCTCAACACGCCCCTCGTCCTAATGGGAGCTAAACTTGACCTTAGGGGTGATAAAGACAAGACTGAAACTGAAAGAAAGGCCGACTGCCGTCATGTATCCTCAATGTGTAGCCATGGTTGAGGAAATCTGTGCTGTGAAACACCAAGAATGCTGACACATTCTGACACAGCGAGGTTGCTACATGGTGTTTGATGAGGCTCTTCCAGTGGTTCTCTCCCATCTCCCGTCAAGAGGATGAGAGAATGCCTGCTGTTGAAAATGTCTGAGCACCTCACTCCTTGCCCCATCCCCCTGAGAACTTTTGTACACTTTGCTGAAAAACGTTGGCACCTTTGCACTGAATGCCAACATTTTGTTACAGATTAGGTTCCCCATAAAACCATTCTGAAACAAGCAGGAACTTTACCATTTTGTTTAAGGTATAAGAGTTCAAACTTCCCTGTTCTATTAAAATTTACCCCTAAAATGGAAAAAAAAAATCTGGATTCAAGCCCTACCTTCACCATGTACTAGCTAACTGACTTTAGGCTAATTACATCTGTAGTGGCCTCAATTTCTTCACTTGCATAAAATAGGAATAATAATAGTACTTATTTTGTGATATCTTTTTTTACAAAAATTAAATGTGATCATCTATGTAAAAGACTTATGCTAATTAAGTAGTTTGGTTTTAGTTAGGTAGAAGAAAGAATTTGAAGCTAGGACAGAAGAAACGTGGGTCTGCCATGACCTAGCCCATTTTCTTTGGGCAAATTCCCTGACATCCTTACTTTCAGTTCACCCCTTGTTAACTAAGTTTGGTAAGCAGGTAGCAGTGCGGTAGGCATTCAGTAAATGTTAGCGCCATCTTTCTCCTTCCAATCTCTTATAACATGAGATAATTGGAATGGGTTACTGCTTTACAACCTGGCTAGTTATCAGAATAATCTTCGGAGCTTAAAAAAAGAAGAAAGAAACTGATCAGTCAGAACGTGTATGTTCAGAGCCATGGACTAGATGATCTATGAGATTCATTCATGGTCTGATGATTGGTTATTTTTAACCTCATGAGGAAAATATGATTTGTGTTTGATTTTAAACTGCTTATTCTTCTTTTTCTACAAATTATTTGAATCCATGTATAATATTACATAACAATAAAAGGGACAACATATGAGGATCAGGGAACCTTGAAGGGTTATTGTGAGGATGAACCGTGATAGTGCAGGCAGGCACTTAACACGTGGCTGGTCAAGGTTGAGAATCAGTAATGGCAGCTCTTGTTAAATGGGCAAATAGATCAATTATCACTCTCCCTAAACATCACTTTGAAAGATGGGTTTGGAAAACAGTGGGTGACTGATGGGTGTTGTGTTCTCTAGAACACAGATATTCTGTAATATTGATTAAGGGCGATTAAAGAAAGGGTAGAATAGTGTGTGGGGGGGATAGGACTTTCCAGAAGAAGGGGACCATTTGGGCAGAGTTCCCAGGTTCTGACTTGGTGTGTTTGGGTGATTGATGAGACAACCTGAGAGGCGAGGGGTGGGGTGATGGGAAATAAGGTCAGATTACAGAGGTCTTGAAGGCTGAGTAGAGAAATGTAAATCTGGTGGAACTATTGAAGCTTAGTTTGCTGAGTTTATGGCTATGGCCACCTCTCACAAACTCATAAGACCATCTTGTATTTCCAAAGCAATTTTAAGGACATATGCCCAGGAGCTGGGAAAGAGAAGGCACTAGGAGGCAAGCCCGTCTTTGTTTTCTTCTGGGGGAAAGAAAGTAAAAAGAAAATGTTCAGGACACTGTTCCCCTCGGACACAGTTTGTACCTCTAAAGGGCATGATGCAGATTGTCAGTCATACTTTTCTTCTGTGAGTTCATATTGGTGATGTGAACTAAGAATGCCACCTGCTGTATCATAAACAAAGGACGTTGCAGCCATCAAGCCACCACATTATAGCTACCCTGACGGTGAGGCCTGAGGGAACTCAGGATGGAAACAAAGAATGCCTACCATCTAGCAGTAAATGACTGGAGCCACCCCCAATGGTGCACACTGAGGAGACTAAGGATGAGAAAACACAGGATACTGCCCCCCAACCCCCTGCCAATAACTGAGGTGCATATCAAAGGAATAATTTCAATAAGCCCAGACTTTGCATCTTCCCATACATAGAAAAGTGCTAATTTCATTAACTTGAGATGTCTGGTTTTCTTTTAGTAACAGTAATCTTTTGATGTTCCCAATACCTGGTCTTTTGTTGCTAAAACTCCTATATATCCTGGCTCCCTGAGCCCTTTGCCTCTTTGGAGCGGTCTCTCAGAGTTATTTGAGATGCTGTCTCCTGGGCTTGAAGTCCTAAGAATGTCTGCCAAATAAAACATAACTCTCAACTTTTAGGTTGTGGTTTTTTTTTTTCAGTTTTCAGTCGATGGTGACAAGCCCTGTGCTCTACCACCAAGTCACCCCAGAATGACAGAAGCCCATGGTCCTCTAATGGATGCCTGATCCAGGTGCCTGCCATGGGGCGAAAAACATCTGAGTAATTGTAGCTCATTTAAAGGTAGCTATTGGGAAGAATTTCACTGCTCCACCTGGGCACCCAGTATGACTTGTGACAAACTTCCACTATGGCCTGGTTGTCCTTATCTTTAAAATAAAATCATTTATGTCACAATTTGTACTGATCCAACTCCAGGTATTTTCAAGTGGTTTATAGTCTGTGTCCACATCCCAAGCACATTTTTAGGGGAGGGGCCACTGGGCTTTCCTCCTTCCCCCTTTTGCCTCTTGGATTCTCATTAGTGTTCAAGAGCCTGGAGGCTGAAACTGAGCAGGACCCTGTAGGGCTTTCCCAGGGACAGACCACCACCCCCACCACACCCCCCATCCCCCACCTCTTGTTTGTAGAAAAGCTTTAGCCTTCGAGGCCTTCCCCAAGTTCCAAAGAGCAATTTTAATCAGAGAAGTGAGAAAATGCAGAAACAAAGGAAAACAGTCAAAATAATAATAGGTTATTATTATTATCAAAACAAGACAAAATAATAATAGGTTAGCCATAAAACAAAGTCAAGGACCTTTAGTTCCTCCTCAAGGGCTATAGATAATATCCTGAGCGATATCCTTGAGTTGTTTTGCAGAAACTGAAACCCTCACCAGGTGGAAGAAGTTAACTGCATGCTGACCACAAGCATGTAGACCCCAGACCGGTTGATGATGTTAATTCTCGAAATACCACCCTATTACCTCATCATCAACCAATCACAAGAATGTCCACAAGCTGATCAGGCACCATACAACACTCACCCCTAATGTTGCCTTTAAAAACCTTTCTGTGAGCTATAAACAAAATGAAAAGACAACCCTCAGAATGGTAGAAAATATTTGCAAACGAACCAACGGACAAAGGAATAATCTCCAAAATATATAAACAGCTCATGCAGCTCAATATTAAAAAAACAAACAACCCAATCCAAAAATGGGCAGAAGACCTAAATAGACATCTCTCCAAAGAAGACACACAGATGGCCAAGAGGCACATGAAAAGCTGCTCAACATCACTAATTATTAGAGAAATGCAAATCAAAACTACAGTGAGGTATCACCTCACACCAGTTAGAATGGGCATCATCAGAAAATCTACAAACAGTAAGTGCTGGAGAGGGTGTGGAGAAAAGGGAACCCTCTTGCACTGTTGGTGGGAATGTAAATTGATACAGCCACTATGGAGAACAGTATGGAGGTTCCTTAAAAAACTAAAAATAGAATTACCATATGACCCAGCAATCCCACTACTGGGCATATACCCAGAGAAAACCATAATTCAAAAAGACACATGCACCCCAATGTTCACTGCAGCACTATTTACAATAGCCAGGTCATGGAAGCAACCTAAATGCCCATCAACAGACTAATGGATAAAGAAGATGTGGTATATATATACAGTGGAGTATTACTCAGCCATAAAAAGGAACGAAATTGGGTCATTTATAGAGATGTGGGTGGACCTAGAGACTGTCATACAGAGTGAAGTAAGTCAGAAAGAGAAAAACAAATATTGTATATTAACACATATATGTGGAATCTAGAAAAATGGTACAGATGGACCGGTTTGCAAGGCAGAAATAGAGACACAGATGTAGAGAACAAATGTATGGACGCCAAGGGGGGAAAGGGGGAGGCAGGGTGGTGGTGGGATGAATTGGGAGACTGGGATTGACATATATACACTAATAAGTATAAAATAGAGAACTAATAAGAACCTGCTGTATAAAAAATAAATAAATAAAATAAAAATATAAATAAATAAAAATAAAAACCCTCCCGTGAAAGCCATCAGGGAGTTCATGTCTTTTGAGCACAAACTGCCCATTCTCCTTGCTTGGCCCCTCGTTGGGCGCCTTGCAATAAATGCTGTACCCTCCTTTACCACAACCCATTGTCAGTAGATTGGTTTTACTATGCACTGGGTGAGAGGACCCAAGTTTGGTCTGGTAACAAAGTCAGGGACTGACCTTCACTCTCTTTTCACCTGCCACCACATCTGCCACCATGCTGGCCCAGCCCGTGTGCATGAGACCGATAGCTGCTTCCACTGGGATTTTCACAGGGTTCTCCAGCTTACTCAGCACAAAAAATACATATTGCCTTGTCATTTATAATGAGCAAGAAGCACTTTTAGAGAGGATGACTAAATTTCAGTTAGCAGCCAAACTCCTACTCCTGCACAGTGATGGCTGTTATTTTTCTTTTTCTCAGATCAGTGCTTTTTTCCACTACCATTCCAAACTCCACTCACAGAGCTGTGTGGAAATTTTAGAACAGCAAAATGAATGGTGAGTGTATAAATGCTTGTGGGTGGTATGTGCATGTGTATGACATTCTATGTTTCCTGGCTAAAAGTTTACAAATGTGTTGGTATTTTGTGAGTGTGTTGGTCAGAGGGATGATCAAAAGAGTAGGTGTAACTACTCTTCCCGTCATACCTTCTTCATTCCAAACCTCAGAGGTATAAATCGGACTGGCACTAAACATTATAAATAATGTTCAGGGATTTTTTTTCTTCTAAAGCCAGGTCGATTTGCTTCTTATATTTTCAGGGATGGTTCCTCCTGACAAACAAACACAATGTGTCCATTATGTTACTCTTGGTCAGCTTCTGTCATTTCTAGTACAGGCTGTCTCTACTTTCGTACATCACATGTTTTTGGAAATGTGTTTCTAAGTTGAGTACCTGAAAGCAAAGTGTCAGACTCACTTGTTATAAAGAGCGTTCTATTCCCAGAGACTCAAAACATGTCAAGTTTATGCAGGGGCACCTTGCCCTGGGGTGAGGGGAGGGACGGCAGAAGGTGGAAGGGAGACATTGGGCTCTGTCAGGTGATTCTAGATGGACTCCCCAGAGCACAGCGGGGTAAGGGTGGGGAGAGTAAGCGCCAGGGTTCCAGATGTCAGGGTGTGCAGGTTCCTTCAGGTAAGGGAGGGACAGGAATGTTAGAGCAAGTTTGTGTGCCTGACACACAGCGAGGCCAAACAAACCATAAAGTCAGAGTTTGGCGCAGAGAAAGGTTTATTGCAGGGCCATGCAGGACTTGGGCGGCTCATGCCCTAAAAAGCCCTGAGCTCCCCGAAGGGTTTTGGCAAAGCATTTTTAAAAGCCAGGTGAGGGAGGGGGGTCGCCAGGTTAGTGATCAGTTCATGCCCAGTTCTCTGATTGGCTGATGGTGAGGTAACAGGGTGGTGTCACAGGGGTTAACATTATTAGTCCTTAAGCTCCAGGAGACCTGGGGTGATGTGCTCATGGTCATCAAGTAGTTAACATCTTCCACTTGGTGGGGGTTTTTCACATCAGTAAAACAACTCAGGAAATGTGCATCAAATACTGTTATCCAGGTACTTCAGAGAAGGGCTAAAGCAGAGGATATGGGGGAAGGCCCCACAAGGTCCTGTTCGGTTACAGGAACGTGATCATGATAAGACCCGAAGAAGGGGTGTCTATGTTGACCTAAATGATCACAAGTGAAGGCAACTTTCCCTGATATCTTGCCTAAGACTGACGCTCCACAGTGAAAGTAGCTTATAGATGATGGTCAGTTATCATTGGCCAGCTGAAGTAGGAAGACTAAATCCAGAGAGATGCTTTTCCAGGATGAATGTACTAAGTCAAAAACACTCAAAGGCTGCTGTCTTGGTCCCTTCAGGCTGCTATAACAAAATACCTCAGACAGGTGGTTTATAAACAACAGAAATTTGTTTCTCACATATCTGGAGGCTGGAAGTCTGAGATCAGGATGCCATCAGGGATGCTTTCCTGGGTTGCAGATTTCTCACATGGTAGAAGGAGCATGGGAGCTCTTTTGGATCTCTTTTATAAGAGCGCTAGTCCCACTCATGAGGGCTCCACCCTTGTGACCAAGCACCTCCCAAAGACCCTACCTCCTAATACCTTCACATTGGGCATCAGGATTTTGAGATGACACATTCAGACCATAACAGCTGCTTATAGTGGAGTTCCTTCACATAACTGAACATCAGTCTTGCTATATGTAACCCATGGTCAGTTATAGGTGTGCTCTGTTTGATGCTTTCCAAGTTAGTCAGATACTGAATTTAACAAATTGAATCATGTTTAAAAAAAAGTTTCCTTGTTATTTTAAGGAAACTTTTAGTGAGTGCTCGTATTATAATAATTTTTATGCTTTACCTTTTCCGGTAATTTTAATTTTTTAAAATATTGAGTCCAGTAGCCAACTCTAAGATGGCTCCTTAGTGGCCTTTGCCTTCTGGTATTCACATCTTATATTGTCTCCCCTCACACTGAATTAGGGCTGGCCCTGTGTGACTTCTGACGCTGGGTAATAAAAGGCATTGTAGCTTTTGCCTTACTCTCCTGGACCACTTGCTCAGCAGAAAGCCAGCCATCATGCCACGAGGACACTCAAGCAGCCCTGGGGAGAGGTCAGTGTGGAGAGGAACCGATGCTCCTGAACAAGAGTCAGTACCGACTTGCCAGTCACATGAGTGAGTCCCAGTCAGGTCTTCAGGGAATTGCTCCAGCTCTCATCTGACTACAACCACCTGGGAGACTGAACCAGAACTGCTGAGGGAGATACTTCTGAATTCCTGACTCATAGAAATTGTGAGAGAAAATAAATAATTATTATTGTTTTAAGCCATGAAATTTGGGGATGATTTGTTAATTAGCAATAAATAATGAACATACTAAGTTTCTGAAAGTAGGGGATATCTGTATTATTGAGTCAAACCATGAGAAGTTTCTTATCATTTTTGTGATTTGTTTAACCTAAGAAGTTTAACCTTCTTAGATATGTGGGTTTATAGTTTTCTCCAAATTTGTAAAAGTTTTGGCCATTTCTTCAAGTATTTTCTCTATTCTCCCCTCTCCTTCCTCTCCTCCTGTGACTCCAATTACACATATATTAGGGTGCTTGACATTGTCCTACTGCTCACTGTTGCTCTATTTACTATTTTTTGTGTGTGTGTTTGTTGTGTATCATCTTTAATGCTGTGTCTTCAAGTTCACTAATATTGCCTTCTGCAGTATCTAATCTGCTGTTACTATCATCTAGAGTAGTTTTCATCTCAAACATTACATTTTTCATCTTTAGAATCTCATTCGGGTCTTTTGTTATGTCTTGTATGTGTCTGTTTAACATGCTTGATCTTTACTTTCTTAGATATATGGAATACCATAATAACTGTTTTATGTTCTTGTCTATGAATTCTGTCATTACCTATCATTTCTGGATCTGTTTCTATTGATTGATTTTTTTTTTTATTCTCTGCATTATGGGTTATTTTTTTCCTACTTCTTTACATGCCTGGTAATTTTCCATGGTAACATGACAGACAATTTTCCCTTCTAGTTTTATTGAGATATAATTGACATACGGTACTGTGTAAGTTTAAGGTGTTCAGCATCATGATTTGACTTACACCACAGGCATTTTGTATTTAATCTGTTGAGTGCTGTATATATTAGTATTCCTATAAATATTGTTGAGTTTTGTTCTGGGACACAGTTAAGCTACTTGGAAAGATTGGTATACTTCTGGGTCTTGCTTTTAAGCTTTGTTAAGCAGGACCAGAGCAGCATCTGATCAAGGGCTAATTCTGCCCCACAACTGAGCCAATTCCCTTCTAAGTACTCTACCCGATGTCCTATGAATTATGAGATATTCTACTCTGTCTAGTGGAACATGAACTATTACTGGCACTGTATGATCTCCCAGGATTGCTCCTTCTAATCACTAATATAGTAATGATTAATTAGCTGTGGACTCAAGCGGGTTCTTCTGCAGATTTCCAGAATTCTCTCTCTCTGAAACTCTCTTCTCTCCAATCCTCTGCTCTGTGAACTTAAGCTACTTTGGCCTCCCTGTGCTTTCATCTGTCTCCTCAATTCAGGGAGGCTACTGGGCTTCCTCCAGTTTCCCTCACCCTAAGCTGCAGCCTGGAAACTCTTTCCAGATAGTAAGGTTGGCCAATTATAGGGCTTATTTGGTTTGTTTCCTATCTTTCAGGGACCACTGTCTTGCACTGCCTGATGTACAATGTCTGAAAACCATTGTTTTCACACATAATTGTTACACACACTATTTTTTAGTCATTTCAGACAAATGGATAAATCTAAGCCTTCTTACTCTATCTTGTTGAGAAGCAGAAATCACTTTCTTACTATTTTTGAGGTTGGCATATATAATGGAACTGCTCCATTTGAGCTGCAATGTGTATATGTTTTTATGTTTGTTGATGAAAGTGTGTGATAAGGAGGAGGGATGGGAAAGGTCACAGAAATCAAGGTCACTCGTTTCTTTTAAAAAATAATTTTCAAATGCATTTTTAAAAAGTAGTAAAAAAAGATATGAAAATAATACAAACTTAAGTAAATAATATAAATACAACACAGATAATAATGTGGAAGTTAAGTCTCTTGACTGACTCACAACTCTATCATTCAATCCCACCTTAATCCTCAGACTAGACTGCAGCTAACAGTTTTTTGGTGTATTCTTACAAAAGTGTTTCTGAGTGGGAATGTAGTGCTATGTTTTCATAAAATATAATCAAGCATAGTATAGTATTTTTGACACAAATAATCATTAGAGGTATAATTTAAATTCTTTATATTCTATCAATTCTTTAAGAACTGATATATTTAAAATAAAATTTTTACTTTTATCTTTTGAAATCTGTTCGGATTACATATTTTGAGGAAAGCTGAATAAAGCTACAGCATTTTCCATTAAATTTCCACTGCTCTATTCATTAATATGTTAATGAGTTAAAGTCTTTACAGTAATGTATTAAAATAGTAATACATGCTCATGTGCTCATTTGAAAAAGATCAGAGAAATATAAAAAAGAAAAACTATTTTGAATCCTACCACTCAGAGATGACTTGGCCACTATAGCTGTTTGATAATTTTTTATCAATTAAATTAGCCAAAGACATCCTCATCCCTGATTAATCACATGACATAGCACAAAAGGATTATTTTGGCTGTATGTGATATGTACCTAATAAGCACTTTTCTCTCTCTCTCTCTCTCCCCCTCACTCATTCTCTTAAATGAATGTTCTCCTGATAAGTACATGTCACGTTCAGTAAACGTATGTTGATAAAGTAATTAAGTAGGGCAGTTGATTTCATTTATTAATTCAAAATACATTTGTTGAGTAAAATAGTTATAGTCTCCGCTTTCATGAAGCTTTTACAGTCTCAGGAGAGACTAATATTAATCAAATAATTATACAAATAAATACATACTCACAAACTGAGATAAATGCTATAAAGGAAAAGAAGGCTATAAAAGAGTGTAACAGGGACCTGACCAAGCTAGAGGAGCCAGGAAGGTTTTCCTTGAAAAGTGATTTGTCAGTTGAAAAAGTCATCCTGACAAAGGATGAAGGAAGGAGTATATGGGCATAACATATGCAAAGGCCCCAAGGTGGGTGGTAGTTGAATCTGGGGGAAACAGAGAAGGCTCATATGCTGAGGCACAGAGAGTGAGATGTAGTATGTCTGAGTTAGAGAGGGGCTTCCCTGGTGGCGCAGTGGTTAAGAATCCATCTGCCAATGCAGGAGACATGGGTCCGAGCCCTGGTCCAGGAAGATCCCACATGCCGCAGAGCAACTAAGCCCGTGTGCCACAACTACTGAGCCTGCTCTCTAGAGCCTGCGAGCCACAACTACTGAGCCTGCAAGCTGCAACTACTGCAGCCCATGTGCCTAGAGCCCGTGCTCCGCAACAAGAGAAGCCACTGCAATGACAAGCTCACATGCTGCAACTAAAGAAAAGCCCATGCGCTGCAACAAAGACCCAATACAGCCAAAAATAAATTAAAAAATAAAAATAAAAAAGAGTTAGAGAAAGACCACATCACACTGGGCCTTGTAGGCTACGTTAAGGATGTGAGCCTTTAGCCTAAGGGTGGCGGGAAGCCAATGAAGGATTTTAAAAAGAGAAGTGTCAATATTAGATTTTTGGTATGAAAATATCGTTGACTCCTGTGTAGAAAATTGTTGGAAGGAAGCAAAAATTAATGTAGGGTGGGACTGCCCTGGTGGTCCAGTGGGTAAGACTCCGTGCTCCCAATGCAGGGGGCCTGGGTTTGACCCATGGTCAGTGAACTAGATCCTGCATGCATGCCGCAACTAAGAGTTCGCATGCCGCAACTAAGAGTTCGCATGCTGCAACTAAGAAGCTTGCATGCCGCAACTAAGACCCGGCGCGGTCAAATGAATAAATAAATAAAAATAAAATCTTTAAAAAAAATTAATGTAGGGAGACCCATTAGGAGGCTGTTGAAGTATAACAAGTGAGAGAATAGGGGCTTTGACTAGAAGGGCAGTGGTAGAAATGGAGGTAAAAATCATGGTAACGAGATGATGTGTAGGTGAGGGAAGTGTTAAGGATGACACCTAAGTTTCTGGATTTCAAAAGTGTGTGGACCAAAAATGTATAAGAGAAATTGTACACCATGACCAAGTGGAATTGATTCCAGGCTTGCAAAGCTGGTTCAATGTTCAAAATCAATCAATATAATCTATCATATCAACAAGCTAAAGAGGAAAAATCATATGATCATATGAATTGATGCAGGAAAAGCATTTAATAAAATTGAAAATCAATTCATGATGAAAAGTCTCAGCAAGTTAGGAATGAAGGGAAATTACCTCAACTTGATAAAGGGCATCTATAAACAGCCCACAGCTAAGATCATATTTCATGATGAAAGACTGAATGCTTTCCCTCTAAGATCAGGAACAAAGCAAGATATCAGCTCTCACCTCTCTTGTTCAACATAGTACTGGAAGTTCTAACCACTGCGATAAGAAGAAAAGTAAATAAAAGAGATACAGTTTAGAAAAACAGAAATCTGTCTTTAATTGCAGATGACGTGATAGTCTATGCAGAAAATTCCAAGGATTCTACAAGAAAACCTCCTAGAACTAATAAGTGAGTTCAGCAAAGTCACAGAATCAATACACAGATCAGTAACATTTCTATATACTAACAATGAACATGCAGCAACTGAAATTTAAAAATGCAAAATCATTTACAGTTGCCCCAAAGAAAATGAAATACTGAGGTATACACTTAACAAAACATGTACAAGATCTATATGCTGAAAATTGCAAAATACTGATTTAAAAAATCAAAGACATAAATAAATGGAGACACATACTGTGCTATGGATTGGAAGAGTCAACATGGTAAAGATGTCAATTCTCCCCAAATTGATCTGTAGGTTTATTGCAATTCCTATCAAAATCCTAGCAAGCTTTTTTGAGATAGAGATGAAGTTATTCCAGAATTTAGGCATGGGTCCCAAAATAGCTAAAACATTCTTGACAAAGAAGAATAAAATAGGAGGAATCACTCTACCTGATATTAAGGCTGACTGTATATCTGCAGTAATTAAGACAATGTGGGGAATTCCCTGGCGGTCCAGTGGTTAGGACTCGGCGTTCTCACGGCCAGGGCCACGGGTTCCATCCCTGGTCGGGGAACTAAAATTCCATAAGCCACGCAGTGTGGCCAAAAAAAAAAGACAATGTGGTATTGGTAGAGGGTTAGACACACAGATCAATGGAACAAAACAGAGAACCCAGAAGCAGACCCACACAAAGATGCCCAACTGACTTTTGACAAAGGTGCAAAAGCAATTCAACGGAGGAAGGATAGACTTTTCAAAAACGGGTTTGCAGTTATGGGACATCTATAGTCAAAAAATGAAACTCCACCTGAACAAAATTCAATCTAACACCAAAATTAACTCAAAATGAGTCATGAACTCAAATGTACAATGTAAAACTGTGAAACTCTTTGAAAAAAAGATAGAAAACAAATTCTTCAGGATCTAGGCAGAGTTTTCTTAGATGATCTATGAAAGGAAAAATTAATCCATTTGAACTCATCAAAATTAAAAATTTTGCTCTGTGAAAGCCCATGAGAAGAGAGTGAAAAGACAAGCTACAGAATGGGAAAAATTGTTTGCAAACCACATATCCAACAAAGGACAAATATCTAGAATACCCTCAGAACCCAAGAGTAAAGACACAAACAACCCAATTAGAAAATGGGCAAAGGCATGAACAGACATTTCACCAAATAGGATACACAGGTGGCAAATAGGCCCATGAAAAGATGCTCAACATTGTTAGCCATCATGGGAACGCAAATAAAATCTACAATGAGTTATGACTACACACCTTTCAGAACGGCTAAAATAAAAAATGACGATAACCTCATACACTGGAGAAGGTGTGGAGAGACTGAATAGCTCATACTCATTTCTAATGGAAATGTAAAATTGCCATTTCTTATAAAATTAAACATCCAATTCCCATACAACCCAGAGATTGCACACTTGGGCATTTAACCCAGAGAAATGATAACTTATGTTCACAAAAAACCCTGTACATGAATGGTCATAACAGCTTTATCTGTAATAGCCAAAGCTGGAAACAACATAGAAGTCCTCCAACAGATGACCGGTTAAACACACTGTGGTGCAGGTCTTTCCTGGAATACTATTTAGCAACAAAAAACAATCGATTGACACATGTAAGAACTTGGATGAATCATGAGGAAATCACATGTAGTGGAAAAAGTTAATCCTCCAAAATTACATACTGTATAATCCCACCTATGGAACATTTTGAACTGACAAAATTTTAGAAGTGGAGGACAGATTAATGGTTGTCAGGGGTTAGGGATGAGGGTTGAGGGTGATGTGAGATGGCAGGGAGGCGGGTGTAGTTACAAAAGGATAATACGAGGTATCTTTGAAATGCTAATACTCTTCAATTTCTTGACTGTGGTTGGTGGTGGATCCACAAACCTACACATGTGATAAAATTGTATAGGACAAAATACACACATACACACAAATGAGTACAAATAAAACTAGGAAAATCTGAATAGGTTGGTAAATTGTATCACTGTTAATATCCTGGATGCCATTTTATATGAGTTTTTTTTTTTTTTCTGGCCGCACTGCACGGCTTTCAGGATTTCAGTTCCCCAACAGGGGACTGAACCTGGGCCACGGTAGTGAAAGCCCAGAATCCTAACCATTAGGCCACCAGGGAACTCCCCGTATGAGTTTTACAAAATGTTACCATTGAAGGAAACTGGGTAAAGTGTATACAGGATCTCTCTTAAGAAAAAAAAAAAGAGGGACAGTGGGGACATTACTGAAAAGAGCTCTAGCCTAAGACGATTGGTATCAGGATAAACTCCAAATTCCATAATCAGCATTTTGCACTTTATGCTATGGCCCCAACTTATATTTTCAGGCTGTCATCCATGACACACTTAAGCAGCCCCTCTGAGCTCCTTGCCATTTCCCCAAATGCTTAGCGCATTCTACATGGGAGAGTGTATGGCTCAGGGCATCGGGCCCCCAATCTAGCTGTGTGTCAGAGTCTTTCCTTTGCCTCACCCAGTACAGGGTAGGGATTGGGATATTTGCTTGAAGCAAGTAGTCACCCATGAGCTTGAAGCTCTCACCCTTAGTTTAGTAGCTTACCAAAGAATTTTCCAAACAAAGGATGTTCTCTCCTATTCTGGTGCTAGTGATTAAGACAAAAATGTCACCTTTTTGTCCTCTTTTCTAGCAGTTCCTCTGCCTGGAGTTTCCTGCCCCAGCTCTGCCCCTCCCTCTGCTACCACTCTTAAAGCTACCTCCTTAGTAAAAAAAAAAAAATTCTTGTCCGTTTGGCCAGAGAAAAGTGCTTCCTTCTTTGAAATTCCAAAGCCCTTGCATCAGTAGTTTACACTCTGTGCTATATTTTTGGTTATTCATACACCAGTTTAATGTTTCGACTAGACTATGAATGACTTGGGGGCAGAGTCCATTCATCCTGTAGTCCCTCATACTGGGTGCTGTGGAGACAGACATCAGTAAAACAAGTTCTAAGTCCTTGAGGCCCTTACAACCCAGTGGGGGAGATGGTTTTATCAATAAATCCCTCTATCTTTCACAAGGTGCAGAGGAGCCAAAGATCAGTGCCCCATTTCAAGGTTTTCTGAAGCCCCGTCACAGTAAGAGGCAGATTAAATCGGCAATAGTTGATTCTCTCTACACATTACTTTGTGCTGTTACTGCTTCACTCAAGCTGCTGAAGCCAAAAACTCTTGGGAAACAGGAATGGCTCACTTGGGAAGAGAGATGTGGAGGGTAAAATGGCTGATGGGGGAATTTCACCCCATCTTGGAAGACAGCAAGTCTCCAAGGCTTTGATATATGAGGCAAAGAAACAAAACAACATATAAACATGCTTATTCACGTGTGTATACACACACGTGCACACACACACACACACACACACACACCCCAACAACAGGAAAGGAAAGAAAACCATTTATATTGTTACACTTTTTTCCTTTTAGATTTCACATTTGATAACATGAATAATGTAAATGTAATCTAAAGTCACAAAGCTTTGACTAATTTTATAAGCCTACTACACATGGGCTTGGTGGGTAATGGGAGTGGTATGTAGCTGAAAGCTTACTATTTTGAACCTTACAATGCACTCAGAGGAAAGATGGTCCTTTCATGGTAAGGCAAATATGGTAGGTTTTTATCTTATCATTGGGACTTCTTCATAAAGTTCCTTATCTGGTCACATATTCTGTGAACATGTTATTTTTACCTATCCTATGTTCATTCACCCTGCTTTTGGCAGCAGTACCTTGATTTTTCCCAGGGAACCTCTATTCCCCTGTTGCAGTCCATGTGTCTCCCCAGAACCAGCACACAACTTGGAGCAGCTAATCAGAATATTGTATTCCTCTGGTCACTGTAACTGGTTCTGTGGGTGGGTATGTGACTCAATTTGGTCCAATTAGCATGAATGCCAGGACTTTTGCCAGAACCATTGGGAGAAAATTACTCTTTGAGCTGAAGCTGCTGTAAGAGAAAACAGGGTGATCCTGGAAGAACTGGCAGCCATTTTTTTCAATAAAAGAGGAGACTTTGCCAGAAAACATTGTTGTCACACACACACACACACACACACACACACACACACACACACACACACACATATACACATACACACACAAACAAAAAACAGAGTTGAATCATGGAACGAGCAATACTAAGTCCTTGATATCTCGCCTATGCCTCTGTATCCAGCATGCCCGGTACTCACTCTAGTCTTGGACTTTTAATTTATGTAGGTTAATAAATTTCCTATTTTGCTTAATAAATTTCCGATTTTACCTAAGCCAGCCTCATTTGTGTTTTTTTTTTTAAAAAGTCACTTTCAAGTAAATGTATACAGAGATAATAACTTTGAAAAATAAATGAAAACTACAGACATTTTTTTGTCTCTACTTAACTAGAACTTCTGGTGTTTGTTGGTCCATCTATTTTAGGAGATCTTACATGTGTTAGGGCAAATCGCCAGGTTTGAGCAGTGAGAAATGAGATGTCCTGTATTAGTCAGGATAGAGCAGCTAGGCTCTGCTGTGATAATAACTTCAAAAATCCCCTAAGTCTGAGTTGCTCACACTATGTGTCCATTGCAACGTTCTGTGGGGCTCTGCTCTATGGTCACTTAGATGGACACGGGCTGATGGAGCCTCCACCATCTTGTAGAAGCACCATCTGGAACATATGGCTTCCTTGGTCATCAAATGGGAGAAGAAAGCACATCAAAATCTCATACCTGGGGGCTTCCCTGGTGGCGCAGTGGTTAAGAATCCACCTGCCAATGCAGGGGACACGGGTTCGATCGCTGGTCTGGGAAGATCCCACATGCCGCGGAGCAACTAAGCCCATGCACCACAACTACTGAGCCTGTGCTCTAGAGCCCGCAAGCCACAATTACTGAGCCTGTGTGCCACAACTACTGAAGCCCACGCGCCTAGAGCCTGTGCTCCTCAACAAGAGAAGCCACTGCAACAAGAAGCCTGTGCACCGCAACGAAGAGTAGCCCCCGCTGGATGCAACTAGAGAAAGCCCGTGCACAGCAACGAAGACCCAACACAGCCAAAAGTAAATAAACAAATAAATAATAATTTTAAAAATCTCATACCTAATCTTCTATATTTAGAGTCCATCTGTTAGAACTAGTCACATGGCCCCATTATTTGGAAAGTGGCTAGGAAGCAGTCTTCCACGTACCTCAAAGGAGAAAAAGCCAGGATATAGTGTGTTCTAATAATGTCTAACACATGACCAAGTTTATATTTTTAGATCATAACTCTGATAAGAATTATGATAATAACAGGTGAAATGTATTAAGCATTTCTATATACTAGACATTTTATATACATTATTGTATGTACTCCTTACAGCATCTTTATGACTTATAATTGCCTCCATTTCCTATATGAAGAAATTGAGGTTTAGTTTAATTAAGTCACTTGCTGGCAGTCACAAATCAAGGGAGCTGAGGTTCTGTTGGAACCCATGTTAGAACCTGGCCACTTACTCTGTGCCCTAGTGCCTCCCTGATGTGAAGGATCCATGGATGAGCCAAGGGATTGGACTCAGTGAGATCAGCTGAAAATTCAATTAAGAAATGATGAGATGATGCTACTCAGAACCTGGGTGGATGGAGAGAAGAGGCATTACCAAGGTGAAATGACAAGACTTGATGATAGATTAAATGTGGGAATGTGGGGCAGCAATGAGTCAACAGTGACTGAGTTTTCAAGCAGTTTGACTGGGAGGGTTCGACATGCTATGAGAAATGTGAGTGGGGATGTCAGGCTGGCAGGCAAAACACAGATTTGGAGCTGAGGTGGAGATGCTGATTTGGGAATCCCACACTTAGACAATGGTTTACCTGGGTGGTGAATAAGATCATCCAGGGTGAAAACAGCATGGAATGAGAAAAGGGTGAAGACAACTTGTGGGGTGGGGTCAGGGGAGGTAAAGGGTCCTAGAGTTTCCAAGGAGGAAAGAGAATGAAGAGTAAGGAATAATAAGGAGCAAAGCACATCTATCATTGAGTCTCAGACCTCTGTCTCCATGACAACAAGGACTTCACCAATAACAAATACCCTTTTATGAGACAGTGTTCATCTCTGTTGGTTACAGCATGTCCTAACTAGGATTTTTCCATTAGATATAATTTTTTCCCCTAACCTGGGTATTAATAAGCTCTGGTGTTCAGTTTTAATCTCTTGGATTTTAAGAATGGGTATTCACCTGAAAGGATTTGAAACCAGTGAATCTAAAACATAAGAGAAAAAGAATGTGACATCTTTAACATCACAGGTAAGACAAAGGTGGGAGGTCTATACTACAAAGCTACAGTAATCAAGAGAGTATGGTGCTGGCACAAAAACAGAATATAAATCAATGGAACAGGATAGAAAGTCCAGAGATAAATTCACACATCTACAGTCAACTAATCTATGACAAAGGAGGCAAGAATATACAATGGAGAAAAGACAGCCTCTTCAATAAGTGGTGCTGGGAAAACTGGACAGCTACATGTAAAAGAATGAAATTAGAACACTCCATAACACCATACACAAAAATAAACTCAAAATGGATTAAAGACCTAAATGTAAGGCTGGATACTATCAAACTCCTAGAGGAAAACGTAGGCAGAACACTCTTTGACATAAATCACAGCAAGATCTTTTTTGATCCACCTCCTAGAGTAATGCAAATAAAAACAAAAATAAACAAATGGGACCCAATTAAACTTAAAAGCTTTTGCACAGCAAAGGAGACCATTAACAAAAAGACAACCCACAGGATGGGAGAAAATATTTGCAAACAAGGCAACTGACAAGGGATTAACCTCCAAAATATACAAACATCTCATGCAGCTCAAAATCAAAAAAACAAATAACCCAATCAAAAAATGTGCAGAAGATCTAAATAAACATTTCTCCAAAGAATACATACAGATGGCCAAAAAGCACATGAATGCTCAACATCACTAATTATTAGAGAAATGCAAATCAAAACTACAATGAGATACCACCTCACACTGGCCAGATGGCTATCAGCCAAAAATCTACAAATAATAAATGCTGGAGAGGGCGTGGAGAAAAGGGAATCCTCCTATACTGTTGGTGGGAATGTAAATTGGTACAACCATTATGGAGAACAGTATGGAGGTTCCTTAAAAAGCTAAAAATAGAGTTGCCATATGATCCAGCAATTCCACTCCTGGGCATATATCCGGAGAAAACCATAATTCGGAAAGATACATGCACCCCCAATGTTCATTGCAGTGCTGCTTACAATAGCCAAGACATGGAAACAACCTAAATGTCCATTGACAGAGGAGTGGATAAAGAAGATGTGGTACATATATTCAATGGAATATTACTCAGCCATAAAAAAGAATGAAATAATGCCATTTGCAGCAACATGGATGGACCTAGAGATTGTCATACCGAGTGAACTAAGTTAGACAGAGAAAGACAAATATATGATATCACTTATATGTGGAAGCTAAAAAAAGGTACAAATGAACTTATTTACAAAACAGAAATAGAGTCACAGATATAGAAAACAAACCTATGGTTATAAGGGGGGAAGGGCAGGGAGGGATAAATTGGGAGATTGGGATTGACATCTACATACTACTATATATAAAATAGATAACTAATAAGGACCTACTGTAGAGCACAGGGAACTCTACCCAATACTCTGTAATGACTTACATGGGAAAAGAATCTAAAAAAGAGTGCTTATATGTATATATATAACTGATTCACTTTGCTGTACACCTGAAACTAACACAACATTGTAAATCAACTATACTCCAATAAAAAATTTAAAAAACAAAAAACAAAAAAAAACACCAGAATGGGAATGAGGTGGCTTTGTAAACCCTGAAATTCTCAACTGGGCAGAAATTCCAGTTCCTCTTCCATTTTTTACCCATCTCTTTGTTGGCTTTTCTTAAGCTTTAATTGCTCCAGGAAATAGTCCCCAACTAGAGCAAAGCCATGTCCTCCTTAAGCTCCCTTGGTACTTTGAACCTACTTCTAGAGAATATACAAAGTGTGTGCGTCCAGAGGCAGATTAACATTAATACCAAGAAGCTAATAAGAGTTAAACTTTTGGGTCTCTCACTTGCTCAGGCTGCTGTGGGTGCTGGGAGTTGCTGGGAGTTATAGGGTGTTTCTAAGTGGGGAGGGGAAGCCAGGTTGCAATCAGGGAGCATTTCTGATAAATTGCCTAAAGAGATGTTAGAAGAAATAGATCTGACTCTCTAAGCCTCAGGTGTTTAAAATGATTTAAATGATTTAAATCAGTAAAATGATTTTTACTTTCTCATTCTAAATACTCATTTTCATACCTAATTTTGTACCCCCAAATGCTCTTTTGCTTAAAGAGGGCTCCCCAGTCTTTACAAGTTTCAGGCCCGCCAGACACGGATCTGCTGTGTGTGTGCCGTTTTTATTACCAGTCACTAGTGAGTAAATTGTTCCAATCCAAGACCCTTATCTTAGCCATCTTTACATCTACAGATCCAGCATGGTGCCTTACTCATACTAAATTACAGTAAACGTTTGCTGAATGAATAAATGTGGAGGAGCAAATTATGAATTAAGAAAAACCCAGAGTTTGGGAGAGGCAGTATGGTCGTGGGTCCTAAGATGCATGACAGGATGTTCATGATCACATGAACAGCTCTGTGATGGGGAAGAGTGATCAGAAGAGCAAAAATTTCCGGGGTTTTCAATTTTGTCTGGGGAAGATAGACTTGGTAGATATGGCAGTTTTCATTTTTTAAAAATGTCTGAATATAGCAGAAGCTTCAAAAATAATTCATATGACCCTCCCTCTGCTGGCTGCAAAATGCACTAAAAATTCATAGAAAGGAGACTACAGTAGAGCTAGGCTCTCTGGTACAAAATTTTATATTCTTCCATTTAAGATCAGGTGAGAGATACTTGCTGTAATAATTTTACGTGATAAGAGCCTTGCTCAAGTTTTCTGTTTAAGGAAGCAGGACAAAGGTCAGGCGTTTTTAGTTCTACTTTATACTACAGGAATCTGAAAGCTGGGGTCTATCCATTTTATGGGGTACAAAAAGCAGATAAAATTTCACTAAAACCTGTTTTCTGCTTTTATAAAATCTTCCAGTTTTCGTTTCTATAACTGAGCATCACGATTCTTGTCTTCTAATTTTGTTTTGTTTTTATGTAGATTTTTTAAATGACCAGGAAGATAAAGTGAGAACCACTGAGAAACATTAAGTTTGGCTTGACTGTAGGTTAAACTCATTTCAGGTCTAGGTATTACCTGAGTTAGAAACAAAACTTTATCGAAGACAACAGAATAAAAGAAGAGTAGAAAAAAATTAGCCTAAATATATATTCTTCATTGCTTCATCAACTTTTCACTGTTCATAGTTAACTAACTAATAAATAAATGTCTCTAAGTGAATCCTTATTGGCTCTGGAGTGAAAAGTAGCCTGTCGATTTAGAGTCTGGTTACTCAAAAGGTGCATGATGTTATTTTTATTTTATTTTAGGTGAAAAAAAAGGGAATGAAGAAAATCATAGAGCGTGGAAGTTTGGGAAAGTAGGAAGAGAAAAGATTAATCCTCTCCTCTTCTCTGCCCTGAGAAAAATAAGATTTCTAGAGCCTAAATAGAGAAAACACTGTTATTACCAAATTCTGAGAGGTGTGTGGTCTTCTCCCAGATCTTTCTGGATTTAATATATGGTGGCACTGAGGCACCACGGCTCAGTAGAGAGAGTGCAGTGGCCAAGGACTCTGGCACTATGCTTCATTTCCTGTCTCATCACTAGCTGAGTGATTTGGGGCATATTACCTCTTAAATTTGTTAGCATTCACCTCTAAACAACAGAAAATCCTAAACTAACAGTGGTTTAAACAAGATAGAGATTTATTTATTTATTTTTAACATAAAGGAAATTCAGACATAGGCAGTAGAGAGCTGATATGGTGGCTACATGGTCATCAAGGACCTAGTTTCTATTTTGCTAGATCAACATTCTCAGTGTGTATCCTCATAGTACAAGAGAATTGCTTGAATTCCAGCCATTACATCTACATCCCAGCAAATTGAAAGAATAAAAAGGCAAAGGTAAAGGCCAACTAATCTTTTAAGTAAGTTTCAAGGAGTAGCCATACAATGCTCATGTTTACATATCATTGGCTCTTTTTTAAGGTTGTCACAGTTGGAAAAAAAGGAGTCTGAGAAATGTAAATCTCTGTTTTGGTTACTTGTGTCCAGCTAAAAATTGGATTTTCTACTGCTGAGGAAGAAGAGAAGAATGGATATAGGGGTGGTAACCTCATCCTCTACCATACACTTTTAAGCTTCAGTTTCCTTTTCTGTAAAGTGAGAATCAAAACAGTATCTACCATGTAAGCTTTTATATATAGAATGGATAAACAACAAGGTCCTACTGTATAGCACAGAGAACTACATTCGATATCATATGATAAACCATATGGAAAAAAAATTAAAGAATGTATATATATATGTATAACTGAATCACTTTGCTGTACAGCAGAAATTAACACAACATTGTGAATCAACCATACTTCCATAAAAAAATACTGAAAACAGTATCTACCAGATAAGATAAATCAGATAATATAAGTAAAGTGCCTGGTACATTGTGCATGCTCAACACATGTTATTATTTAATCTGTTGTAATTTTGCTCTTTGTTAAAGCTGTCAAATTGAGACCGAATTGTTATCTAGGAGGATAATTCCATATATGTGTGTATGTGTGTATGTATATATGTATCAGTCAGGATTCTTAGCTGCAGGCAACAGAAACCATTTCCTTCTTTTTTTCTTTTTCATTTTTTAGCCACGCCGCGTGGCATGCAGGATCTTAGTTCCCCGACCAGGGATTGAACCCACGCCCCTTAGAGTGGAAGCGCGGAGTCTTAACCACTGGACCACCAGGGAAGTACCGCACCAGAAACCATTTTTTTGCTAACTGAGGCAGAAAAGGAATTAATTAAAAGGCTATTAGAAGGATATCTTGCTTGTTTTCCAGAGGGCTCATAGAACCAACTTAGAGACTTCACAACCAGAAATAATGTCCATTATCATGCCACAATGTGGGTCCCACTGTACAGACTCTGCAGTTCATGTTGTCAGTGCTAGTGACACTACTGGACACTGACCACCTTCACTAGGACTGTTTCTCTAGCTGCTTTTCGAAATGGCTTGTAGTAGTTTCCACTGTCACTACCCACATTGATATGGATTCTGCAGGATACCTGCTGGTTCACGTACAAGCTTTGAATTCAGCACCTGAGTTGGGCTCCTGTGATTGGTGGACCCTAGGTCATAACTTGCATTCTAGCTACAAAGGAGGCTGTGGAAGAAAGTCTGGCATTTTCAGCTTTTCAAGAGGGAGGTAAACTTTGCCTTAGGTGGGAGTTCTCTCACCACAGAGTTTTAGATGCTGGGTGGCTAAAAACAATGAGAGATGATTTCTAAACAGCAGAACTTCTTTACAGAACTGAGAATAAATTTTTGTGTGTGCTCTGTAGTTTGTCATTCAGAGAAGTGGGTGGTGGTGAGAAAAGAACATTTATTAAACACATACTATAGGCACTTAGCTAGCTGTTGAGTATTTCGTTATGAATGAGAAATCATCCCTGTCTTCTAGAGCTCAGAGTCTAGCAGGTGAGGCAAAACTTACATAGCCGATTTAAGAAATTCTTTTGTATTATAGTTTCAAATGGTAAAAAATAGCTATATAGTCTATCCTCATTATTTGTGGATTCAGCATTTTGAATTCACCAACTTGCTAAAATTTATTTGTAACCCCCAAGTCAATACTGGTGGCACTTTCAAGGTCTTTCCTATGCTCCCTTGAACCAGCATTACTATTGTGCTTGTTCCCTTACTAATGAATTAAATAGATTTTTAGTGTGTGCTCATGATATGTATTAGAGTCATGTTTTAGCTTTCTGACATTCTAAAATTATAATTTATAGAACTTTAACATTATATGTTCTAAATTATAATGTACAAAGCAGTGAAAAATTTGAGTCAGCCAATACTCACGTTCCCAACTGAGGTTAAATGAGGCAATACTCTGCTTTCTCATTTCACTGTCATGCTGAAAACCAGTGTCGTTTTTGTAGTCTATTTAGTGCCATTTTTTGTTGTTGTTGCATTTTTGTGCTTTTTGTTGTTTGTTGGTGAATCTGTTGCTTAAACTGGCCCTCAAGCACAGTGCTGATGTGTCTAAGTGTATAGATAAGCTTTGTTCAGGCATAAGTTATAGTGCTGTTGTCTGTGAATTCAGTGTTAGTGAGTCAGTAATATATATTATATAAATGTCTTTAAACAGAAACACACATAAAACAAGGGTACGTACACTGATCAGCTGACAAAAATGTTGTGACCAGAAGCTTGCCGGAAACTAACCCTGTATTTCCCCTATTAGCAAGGGCTCAGTATTTGCTAATTCAGTATTTGCGGCAACTTTATAGAACATTATTACCATGAACAATGAGAATAAACTGCATTATTTTCCCCCTAATTTAAAAAGTGATGCAAGTCCATTGTAAAGTAATGTAAACAGTAAAGGAATGTATTTAGAAGAAAGTGAAAAACACTCTACCCACCTCTCAGAGAAAAACGTTGTTGAACCCAGGCCTGTTTTTCCTGATGCGCAGCAAGCCAAACGCTGAGATGCCAACGTTTGCCGCAGAGAAAGGGTTTATTCTCCAGGCAACCAGGCGACGAGATAGGAGCACAATTCTCAGATCCATCTCTCCTAAGGCAAGGGGCTCGGGGTATTTTTGGGATAAAGAAGCAGGGTTGTCTGAGGCGAGGGGAGCCTGCGGAAGAATGATTGAAAATAAAAAGTTCCGGTAATTGTCGTTCTGCGCAGGCGTAACAGCTGCAGGCTTCCCCACTGGACCGGTGATCAGAAAATGGTGGGTTCGCACTTTCTGAGGGTAAAGTTTTTGGTCCTCTGATGTCAAAAGATCACTGGCATACACCTAGGTGGAGGGTCGGTGGTCCTAACCATTCTTAACTGGCTTGAGCTTGAACTGGACACAGCTGACTCCAAATTCCTAAAAAAAGAAAACAAAACAAAACAAAACAAAAAAACAACTCAGGCAAACACGTTATAGTCTAGGCTACATGCTGCTTGGAGGACATGAAAGTTTTTGTAGCAACAGTTAAAGCAAGCGTGTTCAGTGAAGGCAGGTTCCAGATTTAATGGGTCTAACTGATGATTACCCTCGGTTTCAAAACCACTAACGTTAACTATCTTGGTAAAAATTATTTCAAATATTTCTTTAGTTTTCATATACACGTACACACATCATTTCATGTAAATGGAATGATATGATCGTGGTTCTAAAATTTCTTCATTCAACATTTGAATTATCATTTTAGAATTTTCAGAAAGCTAAAAACATGACTCTAATACAAACATACTGTGAGCACATGTTTAAAAACATACTTAATTCATTAATAATGAAACCAGTAGGAACGTAACACTGGTTCAAAGGAGCATAGGAGAAACATATGTATCTATAGTCATTGAAAGAAAGAATATAAAATGAGGTTGATAAGCGGATGCAAAACTGGTTAATGTAATTCAGGGCAATAAAACTTTGGGGAAAACTTTTCTACTGGACGGAAATTGTTTGCAATTATCAGTCATTTACAAGCAGATATCTAACTGGGACCAGCCATTAGTAAATTGTCGGTCAAAGAAAAATTACAGAGAGCCTTATGCTCTTTAGGCAGGATTATGAAACATTGCTCTAGTAAGTAAAATATTAAATAAGAAAAATTATAACGCATTAAATATCGACCCTAAGCCCCCTAAATTTCCTAAAATATAATCAAAACACTGTTAAACAGTTTTGCTAGGATAAAAAATGCTCCGTGTCACCAAACAACTAATATGGTTATAAACAATATTTGTTTTGCAGGCGGTCGTGTCTCTGTGTCAGCACCATCTTTGAGGCAGAAACCTGGTGCTGACACTCAGTACACTTTTCAAAACTATTTAAGTGAGATTCTAATATTCTACCAATTGGTTTTGGACTATAACATAAGACTTTTCCTGAAAAGTATTTGGGGAATGTTAATATAATTTTTTTCTTATGTAAATGTTGGCTGAAAAACGTCTTGAGAAGTATATATTCTAGGACGTTTGGGTATTTAAAACGAAGAGGCAGTCTACCAGAAAAACGGCAGAGACGTTTTTTGCAGCATATCTCTTTAGTGTATTCTGAAAATTCTTCTGCCCACTCCTGTGTTCGCCAACAGACAGTTTCTCTCCCTGGAGGCAAACAGTGTTAACTGTTTGAAGACCCAAAGGCTTAAAAATAAAACAAAGTGTGCCAAGGACCCTCGCCTTCACCCTTACAGGCAAGGCAGGGACTAGGCCATCTGTTGTAGCACATGCAAAGAGAGTGAGTTCCCAAACCTGCTTTGTGACCTTGGATTATTATCCACTTCGAGGTGATGCAAGAGAATGCTAAGAATTCCTGAGAGGTCATTGGAATAATAAGAGTAAAGCTGATTCTAGGAGAGAGAACTGTGGTGTCCTCTGCAAGTTCTCCTTCTACCCCACCCTGTGGGAAGAGGAGAGTGGGATGGGGGCTGTTCCTTCCCTTCTATTCAAGCAAAGGAGCTTTCAATAAAACCACTCAGAAAACTTGATAGTCATCCACCAGAGCTTTAGGGCAGAGGGATTGGTGTCTGCCTATGCTGGGGGAGGTGTATGTAAAGCCTGGTTGTGGACTTAGCCGGAAGGAAGGGCTTCCTTAGAGGCAAGTTGCACGTCCTCTGATGTCGGGGACACGTGTGTGTTTCTTGTACACCATTAGATGAGACGCTCACAGATAGAGCTGACTGTACGTTGTCTTTAACAGGATCTTCAGACATTCTCCGGGAACACATGGCGGGAGTGAAGGATCCCCCCCTTGCCAAAGAAGCATTTTTCTCTGGGAAGCACTGGGGATGAGGGAGGTTAAAATCCACACCTGCAGAAATCTCCAAACAACCCTCAAAAGTCTTTTGTGACAGGAAGAATCAACGTTTGTCATCTGTCCCACAAAGAGGGCACCAGTAGCAGTCAAGTGAGAGCTCTTGTGCCCTTTATCTCTGTCATTCCAACCTTGGAGGGTCACCACATTTAAAATTTTTATTTATTTTTGTTTTGACTTGAAACGTATTTGACATAAAACGTTGTGTAAATTTAAGGTGTACAACAGGTTAATTTGATACATTTATATATTGCAATATGATTGCCATTGTAGCAATTGATAATTAGCACCTTTATCATGTTACATAATTGTCACTCCTTTTTAGTGGTTGGAGTAATTAATTAGTTCTAGTCTCTTAGCAAGTCTAATGATTATAATATAGTATGGTTGTCAATATTCATTATACTGTGCATTAGATCTCTGGGACCTTCTACTCATTACAAGTATGTACCCTCCAACATCTCTGTCCTATGAGGATCCCAAAATTGTAGCTAGTGATGGAGGTGAGGAGGAAGAGTGAGAAAGAGGAAAGAAACTGTCTTCTCTTTTCCCTCTACAGAAGCTTGAAATGGGGTGGGGGGGAATTTTAAATTGAATGATACTTGGCTTCTTATGATTATTAGGCTGGGCTAGACTCTAGAATATCCCCGAGTGATGTCAAAAGCTATGGCACCTACCTAAGATTCTACCCAGGAGCAGAAAATAGCTTGACCAGAAGGGACAGCGGGAAAGAGAATTAAATAGCTTCCTCATCATATCTTCGTATTTCCTGCTTGTTTGATATTATCAGTCAGGGCTGTGGATCAGCACAACCCACTCTGCTGGCCGGTGCCACATTCAGCAGGCAGGAGACGCGGACACTGGGTGAAGCCTGCTGCCCTTTCTTTCCCTATTTGAGGGGCAGGCATCCAAATTCTTGGTTTCCCACCAGGAAACAGGTCTGGGGCTGGTATTGGAGGGGACTCAGAATAGAAGAGACCAAAGCTCTAGAACCTGAAGAAAGTGAGAAGAACAAGAGAGGCTGGTTAGTTGAAACCAGTGTCAGTAAGGGAAGCTTCAATTTCTGAAGTTCCTTCTTGTTGGCATTGGTACTTCTGCCTGTCCTGGTGTCCAGGTCACATTTGTGGGTCCTTTCTACCTGTCTCTGGATCCATCAGGCATCCGGCAGCTGGCATCCGGCAGCTGGCATCTGGGAGGCAGCACAGTGTAGCAAAAAGAGCTCTCTACCCATTCATATAGTACTCGTTGCAGTGCAAATTGGCACAGTCTTTCTGGAGGGCAAATTAGCCAGATCTGGCAAAATCCTTGCAGTGTTTTATACCTGTGTAAGAGTTAGGATTAGATTCAACTTCAAATAACTCAAGACCCAAACTAACTGTGATTTTTAACAAGATGGAAGTTTCTCTCTCATGTAAAATTCCAAGTGTATGTGATCCAGAGCTGGTACTTGCTGGAACTCCAAGAAGCATTCAGGTTTCTTCCAGCTCAATCATGAACCAAGATGAGAGAATCTATGTTCTACAGCAGGATGGAGTGTATCCAATGAAGGATGTGTCCAATGAAGACAAAGGGCAAAGGTCACAGAATACCTGTGTCTAAGGAAGCGTCCTGGAATCTGCCACATAAGAGTTTTGCTCAAACCTCATTGAGGAGACCTCAATCCCATGGCCACACCCAGCTGCAAGGGACACTGGAAAAGGTAGTCGATTCCAGATGAGGAAGTATCTGGCTAAAAATTTTGGAAGAAGTGTGAAGGGATATTGGAGAACAATGAATACTGCTTTGTGCCTTGCTTATTTCGCTTAATAATATATGTTGGAGATGATTCAATATCAGCCCTTAAAGGGGTTCCTCATTTTTATGTATTTTATTTTTTAAGGCTGAAGAATACTCCATTATTTGGAAGTGTCACAAGGCATTTAGCCAGTTCTCTGTTGATGGATAGTTAGATAGAAGTCAAGCTTATATTATTACAGATATTGCCACAGCGAGTAACCTTGTGCGTTAGCAGTTTTACATATATGTGAGTATATCTATAGGATAAATTTCCAGCTGTGGGGTTTTAAACTCTGGATCGTCATTGCCAAACTTTTCAAGGAAGATGTGCTAATTTTCCCATTCCCACCTACAGTGCTTGAAAGGAGATTACTTAAATAGCTAGGAAGCAGCTAGAAAGATCGCTTTGGAATCAAATACACCGGAGTTTGAACTGGATTCTTTTAGATCCTCTGAACAGTATTGACTGATTATTTTTTAAATCAGTTAATTTGGATAAACACAAACAATAAACACTCCCCTAGTGTGAGTGGCTGCTGAGATTTCAGTTCAGTTCTTTTAAACTTATCTGGGGCTGCTTGGAGTTGGCCTCACAGGTGTATGGGTCAAGGGTCAGCCAGAGATTTGGACAGGAGTTTATAGTCCCAGGAGTTAGACCCCATCCCCCCTTCCCTTTCCTGGATATCTCCTCTCAATTTCCAGCTGTTGTGTTTGCCCTGAACTCTGTCCTCAGGTTCTTTGAACCAATGAAATCACACAGGCCCTCCTCAGGCTAATGCCATAAAAAACAAGTAAGCCACAGAGTGAGTTCTTTCTTTCTCGAGTATGAGAGCCCAGCAGCCTTCAGAATATACCTTTTTTGGGTCTCTCTTCAGTGCCTTCAGGTAGGTTTTTTGTGGTTGAAGGTTGTTACCTGCAGGAGGTACTTCTCTGGACTTGTGTCGCCATTCTTCACAGTTTGGCATTTATGATTTTTATAGATCCCTTCTGCATGAAGTGCAGATTTTGAGTTCACCAAGTGTCTATGTCTCCAAAGGCTTTGGAATTGTCTGATAATGACAAAACAAACAGCCGGCAGTGTCGGGGGTGGGTTGTGGGGTGTGGGTGAGTGGTTGGTGGGCTCACCAGTTTCTGGGGTATGTTTGTTGTACTGAGGCAGATTTTGGGGTATTTAAGCCTTTCCTAGCCTCTCCAAAAAACAGCCTCCAGGCCACAGTTATATCCTTTATAAAGGATATAAACAGAAAAGGGCCTTAACATGTGGCTGATCCCCACTCAGTAAATGACTTTGGGCAGGTCGTCTAACATCTCAGAGCCTCAGTTTTCTCATCTGTTAAGATGTAAGCCCTGCCCACCTCACGGTGAAGGTGCTTGGGAGGCAATAAAACAGTTCAGACGTGCAGAAATAATACTATGCTGCCTCTGAGCCCAGACATAACTGCTAAGCAGTGTCAGAGGCTCTCAAACTGCACCTGAGGCCCATCACCCTGGAGCCTACTTTCAATGTTTATATATATTTCTAGAAATCAATGGGAAATTCCAAGTCAGCTAGAAACATCAAAAAGCCATGAAAGTATATAGATAGTATAAAGTATAGAGAATAGTGTAAATTATTTCCCCTTAAAAATCTTTTTCCCCCCCTAGCATATTAGCTAGTATGGCACTTTGGGGGAAATTACTTGAGATACCTGGTAACTTGGGAACATGTAAAATCACCTACGTGGCTGCTTCCAGTCACCACATTCCGCTCTCTGTCGTAACTGTGAGTCAAGGAGAGCTTCCTTCACTCCAACTAAATTCCAGGGTTGTAGTCTTGTGGATATGGAAAGTCATGTACTTTTATCCCTCATTCTATATTTGACACCCACAAAAGAAGCTGAAAGAATTGAAGTGGATTCTTCAAAGATCACAAATCAGGGTCTCAAGGAGCTAAGAGATGAGGCTTAATTACTGATGGTCCAGTATCTGCGTGGGAATCAGGCTCACTTGGAGCAGTGAGGACCTACCTCTTTTTCACGTCGGTCAATTGAACAAAAGGAAAAATTGATGAAAATGAAATGAATGTGGTTTTATTGAATCATATGAAAATAAAGCTATATTTTCACCACTTAGATTGTTTTCCTCATTGTTGAAAGAATATCAAGGAGAAAATGGTCACAGAGTTTCCTTTAGATGGAATGTTAATGTTAGTCTTTGTGTACTAAGTAGCAGCACAAAAGCGCTCTACTAGTTTTTCATCTTGATCCCTTAGAGGGTGGGCTATATCTGCCAGGTAGGCTGCTTGCGCCCGGGGAGCTCAAGTTGCTCTCCACGGTTTAGAGCAGCAATTCTTAAGGCCTGGTTCTTGAATTAGCAGTAGCAGCTGCAGCAACAAGTGGACCCCACCCCAGACCTGTCTAATCAGAAACTCTGGGGATTGGAGCCAGCAATCTGTGTTTCAGCAAGCCCTCCGAGTGATTCTGATGCATACTCAAGTTTGAGAGCCATTGCTTTAGAGACACGTAGAGCTACATTGTAGTGCTCAGTCAAAACTGATTTTAGAATATAGATGTTACTATGTGTAGGTCTTAGGGAGGAGGTCTGTATCTGACTCTTCTCGGTGAGTGTAGGAATTGCCTAATATAAATCCAAAGTGCTCAGTCAGAAGTGTTGTAAGTACTAGGCCTATAAGTGGCTATGAGAATAGAATTGCCAAAGATGGCCAAAGATAATTATTGGTTTACTAAAACTGTGCATGAAATACAATTTTTTTGTCATAAAAAAGATGCTAGTATTATTCAGAATGTGAAGAATATTTGGATTGTAGGACAATAATGGATTCTAGCAATGTAAGAGGAAACATGCCAGAAAAGAAGGCACAACAGAAACCCGAGAAAGAGGACTTGAAGGAGGTGTCTTCAGGAAAGAAGGTGTGCATGGGCTGCAAAACTGCTCTAAGTAGGCTACTCCAATCCAACGCTGGATTAGAAGTTCCAAATGCTTCAGCTGAAATCAGTGGGAAGGCATATGGGAACCCAGCACATCTAATAACACCTCGAATTAGATACTTATACATACACATTTAAGATTGTTTGCATCTAACAGAAAACTCAGTATAATGGTGACTTAAACAAGATAGTAATGGAAATTAATATAATTAATAGTAATTGAGAATAATAGAAATTTGGAGGTTGCTGGTCAAGTACTTGTGTGGTAGCTCCACAGTCATCAGGAATCCAGACTCTTTCTGTCTTTTTGTCCCACTATTCTAGTTTATGGCTTCCATTCTCGAGGTATTACTTCATGGTCCAAAAGGGCAGCAGGAGCTCCAACCATCACATCTGTTCCAGGATGTTGGAAGGAGGAGAGGTAGAAGGGCAAAAGTGCCACATGCCTTTATTCAGTCATTTCCCTTTAAATAGCCTTCCTGGAAGTCAAATATAATATATTTCATTGACTGGAATTTAGTTACATTGCCTATTCCTAGTTGTAAAGGAGTTCTTGAAAATGCTGTCTTTTAGCTGAACACCTTGCTGCCTTATATAAAATCAGGTTCTCTTACCAATAGAACAAGGGGAGAACAAACAGCAGGTGGCAAAGAGCACCTCTGCCACAGATTCCTTATTTAT
The DNA here is from genome assembly GCF_965194805.1 of Balaenoptera borealis. Classification (NCBI taxonomy): domain Eukaryota; kingdom Metazoa; phylum Chordata; class Mammalia; order Artiodactyla; family Balaenopteridae; genus Balaenoptera; species Balaenoptera borealis. Next base: position 58,043,084 of record NC_138865.1, read on the forward strand.
TCTTGTTTTTAAATCCTCAACGCTGCACTCTGAGGTTTCATATTGCCGCGGTTAGTCTCTGTTCTGCTTTTCTCTTCTGTGGGTCTCTCCTCAACTGAAAAATATGAGATTAATCTAACTTAAAGAGATATAGTGAAAATAAATAGGAAGGTGATTGGAAAGATTATAGGTATATGTGTGTGTGAAAAAGTGAACAACTGATAAACAGGGCAAAATGAGTGTTTACCCAGCTCCAAATGCCTAGAGCAGGGATATTCTTAAGGGAGAATTTCAGCCTCCACTAAATGATGAGTTTTTTTCCCCTAGCATTTAAGCCTCTCTCAGGGACCTGAATTAATCTCCTTTAGGTCACTGAGGGGCCTCTAAGTACTTAGCTCTTGTATAATTTTGAAAAAAATGAGTAGGCATTAAAGATAGTCGTCATGCCTGCCACATCACCCTATGAAAAACATTATTTACTTTTCAGATTTCATGTAATTTGCATTCTTTAATCTCCCTCATTATTACTGGTTTTCTCTGTTTTTAAAAAAATCATTATGCTAAAGCACTGGCATTTCAAGGTCTAAACAAAATGTTCTGTGTACTATGAACTTTATATACTTTCATTCATTCACTCAATAACCATTTATGACATATCCATTTAGTGTTGGGCACTGGGGTTTTGCTGTATACACAAAACACAAAGTTCCTTCCCTCATGGAGCTTACAGTACAGTGTCTGTGAGGGTGTTGTTGAGGGAGATAGACCATAAGCAAGTAAACAGATAAATGAACAAGATATTTTCAGATAGTGATAAATGCTAAGAGGTAGCAGGAAGACACGGTAGTAGGTGATGGAGAGGGAGGGATAATTTAGAAGGGGAAGTTCCCATGTTGAGCTAAGATATGAATGTGAGACAAAGCCATTGACAAATACATGACTTACAATGATACAAGCGCCTGAAAATTTTAATTTCTAAGTGCAAAATCATTCTCTCTCCTATGACACAAATGATGAAAAGGCAATTTTTATTTGAATCAAGTATCAACAAAAAAAACCTCACATCTGCTAAGGGTAACAGGTTTAGGAATACTAAAGATTAGATTGTCTGCAATATTAGATTTAATTTGAAACCTAAACAGCTCCCAGTAGATGTATCTTCAAAATGAAAAAAATTCAGACACTGCTTTTGCTGAACCCCTATGCTAGGTTTTTTTTGGGAAATGGAATACTTGACTAATCTCACTTGACTGTTAGAGTACATAATTATCAGCAAACTGGCAAGGGGAATTCTGTTACAAAAATGAATTCATTCTAATTATTCTTTGAAAAAAACTGTTTTATATTTGTGATTCATAATCTTGTAAAATCACACATGTGCGGGAAGGGGAAGTTGGCATCTGCCATTAGTACAGCATATTTGATTAGATGTTCCAGTGGCTAGAACACACTTATTTATTCAGTGTTCATAATTGGCTCCCTCAGAAACAGGAATGGTACTTATCTATTGAGGTGAATTTAAAGTATACAGGGCGGCACCTCCTAGAGAAATGGAAATAAAAACAAAAAATAAACAAATGGGACCTAATGAAACTTAAAAGCTTTTGCACAGCAAAGGAAACCATAAACAAGATGAAAAGAAAACCCTCAGAATGGGAGAAAATATTTGCAAATGAAGCAACTGACAAAGGATTAATCTCCAAAATTTACAAGCAGCTCATGCAGCTCAATATCAAAAAAACCAAAAAACCCAATCCAAAAATGGGCAGAAGACCTAAACAGGCATTTCTCCAAAGAAATACGGATTGCTAACAAACACATGAAAGGATGCTCAACATCACTAATCATTAGACAAATGCAAATCAAAACTGCAGTGGGGTATCACCTCACACCAGTCAGAATGGCCACCATCAAAAAATCTACAAACAAATGCTGGAGAGAGTGTGGAGAAAAGGGAACCCTCTTGCACTGTTGGTGGGAATGTAAGTTGATACAGCCACTATGGAGAACAGTATGGAGGTTCCTTAAAAAACTAAAACTAGAACTACCATATGACCCAGCAATCCCACTACTAGGCATATACCCTGAGAAAACCATAATTCAAAAAGCATCATTTACCACAATGTTCATTGCAGCTCTATTTACAATAGCCAGGTCATGGAAGCTACCTAAATGCCCATTGACAGACAAATGGATAAAGAAGATGTGGCACATATATGCAATGGAATATTACTCAGCCATAAAAAGAAACGAAATTGAGTCATTTGTAGTGAGGTGGATGGACCTAGAGACTGTCATACAGAGTGAAGTAGGTCAGAAAGAGAAAAACAAATACCATATGCTAACACATATATGTGGAATCTAAAAAAAAACAATGTCTGAAGAACCTAGGGGCAGGACAGGAATAAAGACGCAGACGTAGAAGATGGACTTGAGGACCCGGGGAGGGGGAAGGGTAAGCTGGGACGAAGTGAGAGAATGGCATGGACATATATACACTACCAAATGTAAAATAGATAGCTAGTGGGAAGCAGCCGCATAGCACAGGGAGATCAGCTCGGTGCTTTGTGACCACCTAGAGGGGTGGGATAGGGAGTGTGGGAAGGAGACGCAAGAGGGAGGAGATATGGGGATATATGTATATGTATAGCTGATTCACTTTGTTTTAAAGCAGAAACTAATACACTATTGTAAAGCAATTATACTCCAATAAATATGTTAAAAAAGAAAAAGTATACAGGGCAGGACTTCCCTGGTGGCGCAGTGGTTAAGAACCTGCCTGCCAATGCAGGGTTCGAGCCCTGGTCTGGGAAGATCCCACATGCCGTGGAGCAACCAAGCCTGTACGCCACAACTACTGAGCCCGCGCACCACGACTACTGAAGCCCGCGTGCCTAGAGCCTGTGCTCCGCAGCAAGAAAAGCCACCGCAGTGAGAAGCCTGTGCACCGCAACGGAGAGTAGCCCCTGCTCACCGCAACTAGAGAAAGACCACGTGCAGCAACGAAGACCCAATGCAGCCCAAGATAAATAAATAAATAAAGTTAATTGTTATTAAAAAAAGAATAAAGTATACGGGGCTTCAGATTTGATCTCTGATTTTACAAAAATTACCAACTTTTATCTATAAGAATGATTTCTGGGGCTTCCCTGGTGGCGCAGTGGTTGAGAGTCTCCCTGCCAATGCAGGGGACACGGGTTCGAGCCCTGGTCTGGGAAGATCCCACATGCCGCGGAGCAACTAGGCCCGTGAGCCACAACTGCTGAGCCTGCGCGTCTGGAGCCTGTGCTCCGCAACAGGAGAGGCCGCGATAGTGAGAGGCCCGCGCACTGCGATGAAGAGTGGCCCCCGCTCGCCGCAACTAGAGAAAGCCCTCGCACAGAAACGAAGACCCAACACAGCCAAAAATAAATAATTAATTTAAAAAAATTAAAAAAAAAAAGAATGATTTCTGAAAAATTAAACATGATTCTCACTATAACATAATCATGCCACTAATTAGAGCTAAGTTCTTTTGTACCTCTTCAAAATTTGAGGAGTTGAAATTTGAAAGACAATAATAAAGCATACAAGAGAGGAAGAAGCCACCACAGGATGGTTTAATGTCAAGTAATGTGATATTAATTTAGGAGCCAACTAAATTTTAGAACTTTAAAAAACGGAATCATGCATGAGCAATACAGAGTGGAATCTGGACCCAGACAGGAAATCCAGCCTCAGAAAGCTAAGCATAAACAGGAGGTTGGGGGAGGAATGGAAAGTTTCAGGTGTATTGGAATTAAATGACCCCTAGGTCCTTTCTAGCTCCACATATGTGATTCTAAGAGTGCTGAAAGAATGTGTTAACCTGTTTTTAAAAGTGGCATTATTGAAGTATAATGTACATGACCATAAAACTCACCCATTATAATTATACAATTCAAGGATTTGTAGTAAATCATAGAGTTGTGCAATCATCACCATAATCTAATCCATTTTTTCCATGTTGTTTGTGGGGTAGAAGGCATTTTATTTTTCTAGTATAAAGGTACATAGTGACTCATTAAAATTGTAGAGCAAGTTTCAAGGATGCTAAGGTGACTCACTGAAAGTATGTGTAATAGACATGTGCAGGCAGCTGATCTACTGAAACAAATAGGGAGAAAGAAAGGGAAGGTGGTGGCTGGAGGCAGTGCAGAACAATGGTTACCACCACGCCTTAAGGTCAGATTGCTGAAGTTCAGACTCTGGCATCCCTACTTCCTTAATAGCTGTCTGATCTCAAACAAGTTACTTAAACTCTCTGACCCTCATTTCACTCCTCTGTAAGTTAACAGCACCTACTTCATGGGGTTATGAAGGGTAAAGGAGATAATTTATGCAAGGGGCTCAGCCTAGTCCTGGCACATAATAAGTACTCAATAAATGTTAGCAATTTTTATAATTGTCACTGGATGACCATTCAATAGCCCTTCATGAGCCAGACACAAAAGACCATGTGCTCTGTGATTGAATTTATATGAAATTCTAGAAAAGGCAAAATGAGAGTGACAGAAAGCAGATCAGTGGTTGCCAGAGGCCAGGGAGTGGGGGAAGGAAATTGACAGCAAAGAGGCACAGGGAACTTTTTGGATGTGTTTTCATGATTGGAATGGTGTTTTGTGAGCATCTGTTATCAAATTACAAACTTAAACTTGGTGAATTTTATCGTATGTAAAATAAAGCTGACCAACCGCCCCCCCAAATACCCTAAAAAATGTAGCTTATAATTTTTCAGTTGGATAGTTCAATTACCTTACATGTTAGACGCAGGAATCAATTTCTAAACGAAGCCAACAATTATTTGTTGAGCATCTACTACGTGTAAGGCACTGTTCTAGGTGCTGGGGATACAGTTTTGAAGAAGACAAACAGCATCCCCACCCTCATGGATCTTATAGTTCAAGCACGAGTTATGCACATATGTTTGGGGTTACAAAATGGGTCATCGTGACAGGATATTGGGAGGAGGGGTAGAGGAGCTCTAAGTTGTATAAATATATGTCCTGTGGTTTTTCTGTTTTTTTCAAAAATACACAGAAGCAAACACAGCATTCCTGTATCTGAAGATGATGTCCCTGACTTAGTGTCTGGGCAGGTGGAATGACAGAGACCTTTGGGTGACTTGTGACCTTGACTCAAGGCTGCTCTCTGCCCTCACCATTTGCGAGATGCAGTGCGCACCTGGCGAGGGAAGGGGACTGGCACAGGCCCAGGGACCAGGTGGACGGTTCAAAGGGGCATCAGGGATAGGTGGCTTTGACCTTGGTTGGCCTCGTTAACCCAGCGCTCTCTTGGCTCCAGGCGAGGACTAGCCTCCTCACAGAGTACTGGAAGCTGGTACTCTCAGGTGCCTTCCCAGAGGGCGGGCCAGACCAGCGAAGTTCGCCAGTGACTCCGCCCACGAGGTGACCCCGCCTACGGAATGACCCCGCCTATGTGGATCCTAAGTGGATGCCGTCTGGAGGCGGAAAAGCTTTGGGGAATCTGATTGGCTGCTCTAGTCAGAGCCGCGTAGAGGGCGGGGCGAGGCCTGCAGGGGGCGGAGCTTGTGTAGAGGCCCGCCACCCGGCGCCGGCTCGGGAAATGGATGCTCGTCTGGTGTGCGGGCGCCGGGGGCGGGGAAAGCACACGCTCAGTTGCGCGCTGGCCCCGCCCGGGACCCGGCGGGAGCGCGGGGCCATCCTCTTCCTCCCTTGCTGGCGCTGGGCTGAGCCCGGAGCCGAGAAACTGAGTTGGCTCTGAGCTCCCTGTTTGGTTTCTGGGCGGCGGCAGCCGGAGGAGGAACATGGCGCTCGTAGGCAACGGAGCAGAGTTGGAAGCGGACGAGGTACTGGCCGGTGGGGAGTGTGGGCACTGCCCCTGGAGCCCGGGAGGAATGAGCGAGCTCGGCAGGGTTGAGCGAGTCCGGCAGGGACGGCCAAGGTCCCGCCCCCTTGGTTCCCTGTCTGGGACCTGCAGCCTCCCGCCTGGAGGAAGGGACAGGGGTTGCGGCTGGGGACACCAGGCTTTGGGAGGTCTGTCTTCGCTGGAGCGAGGAGGGTCTCTGCGGCTCTCGGAGCGGAGGCGCTGCTCAAGTTGCGGGCGCCGGCACCGTGGGCTCTTGCGGATCGGAGGACACCACGTCCGGCCAGCGGGTGGATGGGTGCGAACGCGGGGGAGCGCAGGACCCGCAGTACAGAGCAGTACTGAGCCTCACCAGGGACGCCTAGGCGTTATGAGGTCTGACTCTGAAGTCCCGACATTGGCCCTTTAGAGTTTGTAGAATCGTCTCTTGACCTGGGAATCTCACCTTCTATGGAAGTTTCCGGTGGCAGAACAGAAAGGCTTGCAATCGATGAGAGGAGGGGGACAGCCGGAGGAAAAAGGAGCCCTTGGGGTGTCTGCACCCGCGGGCAGTGCAGGGCTGCCCAGGGGCTGGAGGGCTAGGGACCTGGGGCAGCATACCAGGAATTGGTGCTTTCCCCTCTGTGTACGGGGCCCGGGCCTTTTCCCAGCAGGTTCCCAGTGTGGGTGGTGGACGGAGGGAAGGCGCTTGGAGAACCGACTCCGACCTCCAGTGGTCTCGACTGTCTTTAAATAATTAGCCACTTCCTCCTGTGGCTGGCGCGCCCGGGTCTGAGCACCCTCGGGCGGGCGAGCAGGACCTGTTGATTTATCGACTGTTCCTTTGAGCGGTTGGCAGCTCCGGAGAGACGCGCTCTCCGGGCGCTTTAAGTTGAGGCCAGCGGCGGCGGCCGCAGCAGCAGCACCCACAGCGGCTGCTGCTGCCATTTTACCTGACTTGAATTTTACAAGTCGCTGCCTGAGGAAGCTTAGTTTCAAATGATGCAATAGTGGAAGATCTGGAGTTGGCGGGTTAAGCTTCCTGCCCATCTCTTTCAGTGTCGGGAAACTCTTTTGACAACGAATACTATGTTTGAAATGTAGCCCTTCAAATAAACCAAACACAGAACTCCAGCTCCTTTACACGACTGGCCGACAGGAGGGCAAGCCGGACTGTCCAGAAGCTTCCTTACAGCCTGTGCCTTCCAAGGAGGGTATCAGGACCACAGATCAATGAACTAGAGCTTGCATAGCTGCATCTGTTGTTGAAACTTTTAAATTACACTTAAAGACAAATGATGAAATAGCATATTTGTTGCCGTTTTCATCTGTGACAACCTTTCTTTATTTACAGCTTTAGGCTGTCTTTTTGGTATGACCTGGAGCCAGCTTTTTTCATTCCTCCTGTCTTAGAGCTTTTCTGTAATCAACGTCATAACACTTTCATGGTGCTTTGACTATACATTCACTTTCTCCATTAAAGGTTTTTATCGCTCCCTGCTCTATATTAAATTATGTATCCGTGTTCTTGGCATGCAAGGCTCTCTACAGTGTAGTCTCAATCTGATGTCCCAGCCTTGTCCCCAGCCACTTTTCTATTTATAACCATTTAGTTTAATGTGTTATGCCTGTATTAGAAATAAGGAAACAAGACTGGGAGTAGGGAATTCCCTGGCAGTCCAGTGGTTAGAACTCTGCCCTTCCACTGCAGGGGGCATGGGTTTGATCCCTGGTTGGGGAACTAAGATCCCACATGCTGCATGGCACAGCCAAAAAAAAAAAAAGGGACTGGGAGTAGCTAGTAAATGTGGAGTGAAATTTTTGAATCTCTGGGCTTCTTGTTGAAAAAGATTTGCTACACTTAGGGTGATATAATTGTCTAGACCAGGGCATTGTTGGGAGAGAACGCTTGGACAATAGGTGTAAACTGGGACTGTCTTGGGCATATTGAGACATGGCTACCGTAGCTGTGCCCACAGCCTGCAAGGTGAACCTAATGCCATGCGTTTGCTAGGGAGGAGGGCTCTAGCTCTGTGGGGGAAATTAGGTTTCAGAGCAGCAGAGAGCCTGGCACACAGATACTTGGTAATACATATTTATTGAATGAATAAATTCAATGTGAATTTATTGAATGAATGAAGACTATGCTTAATAACTTCTCAGTTTTTGCCATATCTTTCATTTGTTTTTTAAAATTCAGTAACTGTTAGGCTGCCGTTACATGTTAGGTACTCTACTGGTCCTAGGAAATGAGCAAAGTACAAACAGAATTTCTTTGTTCATGCCAAATCCACTTTTGTCCCTCATGGTGCACCATTTCCATTGGAATAAATTTTGCAAACATTTATTGAACATTTGCTTCGTGCTTAAACTTAGTAGGTGCCTTAGAAACGGAAGGCAGTTTTGGCTCTCTACGGTTCTCAGTCTGGGTAAGGAGATAATGGCACGTGAACAAGAACTCTAGAAAAGAGATCAAGGCAGGGTAAGCAAGTAAGAAGTGATGCAATGTCAACCGGGTACCCTTGACTTATTTGTGGAAAGCCCCTCACTTTCAGTGGGCTGAAGCACTCTACCACAAGTGCACAAGACCCTGCTCTTCAACTTCCTGGATGTGTGAAACTAGAAGAGCTGGGAAGCTTTTCAAACACTTAATATAAATTTGATAGTCTTTGAGGCCACTATTTGATATTCTAGGGAAGTAAAAAGGGACAAATTGGTGTAGTTGGAAAAGTAGTAGGTTAGGAATTAGGTGAACTGGGTTCTCAGCTCTGTCACTAATTTGCCCAATAGCCATTCATTCATTAAGTGTGCAAACATCTGACTGTGTTATGTGCCAAGCCTGGTCCTAGCTTAGAGATACAACAGTGACCCAGGCTGACAAGGTCTCTGTCTATAACAATATAGTGACCTTGATTGAGCCAGTCTCTCAACCTCTTAGGGCTCTTTTAAGTTTCCTCATCTGAAGATGGAGGGTCTCCATGAGCCCTGAGTGTTCTTCCAGCTCTAAAAGTCTACACTTTTAGAGGTGGGGGGCTCCTTTGTTTGGGAGAAAGGCTAATAGTATGGGAATCCCTTTTCTTTCAAAGTACCCAAGGAGATGATGGTAGTAGAGGGGACCTTATGATAGTTGTGGGATGGGGTGTTTTCTTAGGTAAACTGGTGTTTTTTGTTTTTTTTAATTTTTTTCTCTAGGTGCTAGGAGGATAAACGTGGGAACACAGAGGTTAGGGCTTGCAACCTCAGGGGCAGCAAAAATTGGTTCTGGAGGGAGGCAGAAACTTCTCAGATGTTCCAGTGGTTTGTGGCCCTTCAAAGCTTGGTGGGCAAAATCTTACTTCTTAACATTTAAATTTCTCTCATTGTTTTTTCTTGGGTATTACACAAGAAACATTGACATTGAGTTCATGGAAGATATACAGAATGTATGCAGGGTCACTACTGCAAACCTATGGCAAATAGATGGCTATGACTGGAGAACTTTCTGTCCATCAATAGCTTGATCCTGAAGTCATATCTCTGTTGGTGACTTCCTTATCCATTAGGGCTGCCTTTGGCTGCCTTGTGGATGTTAAGGGCTTATGTTTGACCCACACTGCTTTGTGTGTGACTTGGGATTTGAAAATTAAATAAAAGTACTTTATATTTTATTCTTTAATCCTATTAGAATTATTCAACCCACTAATAACTATGCCAAGTATTGAAAAGAGAAACTATTGATGATATCTGAATGAATATGTAGCAGCTGGATAAGTTAAAAATTATTTTCTCATATAAAACAAGAGTTAAGTTCATGAAAAATAACTTTTAAGATTTTTTTTTCAATTGTTTTACCTTTTCTGGAAAAATAGCAGTTTTGAAAGTCTTTGAAAAATTTGGTTACGTTGCTATTATTACGTAGAAATTGGCAATTTTTATATGTAATTTGATACATCACATTTTTACATTAAAATTACATTAAAAGTTACTCAGCAAATACAAAGTTTAATGTTAATAGCTTTAAATTTTAAAATGTGACTTAACATTTTATTGCCATTCTGAACCCATTATTATATGAGAAGAATAAACTTTATACTTGCTCTTTTATGTATAAAGTACAGATATATCTCTGTGCTATTAACATTTCATGGGGGATGTGGTTAGGAAAAAAATGTCTAAAAAGGCTCCTGGGGCAGGGGGACAATATTGAAAAAAAGTTGAGAAACACTGGATTAGGGAAAGAAATGGTTTATGTGACAGATGCTTTCATGGCCTGAATTTTTGGCCCAGGAGTTTTTCGATCTAATTCTGATTTAGAAAATTTCCCCACTGGCATTTTAGATGAAGTTTAGATAAAACTGATTGCTACAGTTTTCTTCGGATCAGATTCATTCTTTCGTTCCATCAGTGTTCATTGAGCGCCTCCCCAGGTGCCGGCAGTCTTCAGGTGCTGGAAGTCCATACTGAGATAAGATGGCTTGATTGCTCTTGAGGAACACACGCTCTAGCAAAAGACACAGTTACACAAGTAACGAGCGCTGTCTTTGGGTCAGGGTAGATTTTAGGTAGGAGGGCCATATAATTTATCATCCACAGCAGGGCCCTGGGGAAGTCAGTGTGCTGCTTTCAGTAATTACTCCAGGACAACAGGTGCAAACAGGAATGGTTGGTTGCCCTCGTTTAGCGGCTGGCAAAGACTTTAAAGAAGAGGTGGTATTTGAACTGGGTCTTTAAAAAATTTTTTTTTAATTGAAATATAGTTGATTTACAATGTTGTGTTAGTTTCAGGTGTATAGCAAAGTGATTCAGATGTATGTGTATATATATATATATTTCTTTTTTATATTCTTTTCCATTTTAGCTTATTGCAAGATATTGAGTATAGCTCCCTGTGCTATACAGGAGGCCCTTGTTGGTCATCTATTTTATATATAGTAGTATGTATATAAAAGAAACAATCCTATTTACCATCGCATCAAAAAGAATAAAATACATAGGAATAAACCTACCTGAGAAGGCAAAAGACCTGTACTCTGAAAACTATAAGATGCTGATGAAAGAAATCCAAGATTACACAAACAGATGGAAATGCATACTGTGTTCTTGGATTGGAAGAATCAATATTATTAAAATGACCATACTACCCAAGGCCATCTACAGATTCAATGCAATCCCTATCAAATTACCAATGGCATGTTTCACAGAACTAGAACAAAAACTTTTAAAATTCGTATGGAAACACAAAAGAGCCCGAATAGGCAAAGCAATTTTGAGGAAGAAGAATGGAGCTGGAAGAATCCGGCTCCCTGAACTGGATCTTGAAGGGTGTGCTAGGTGGAGCAAGTGCGATAAGGCAGAGGCGTGGGTGGAAGTTGAGATGGGGGGGATGAGAGCACACCCTGGGGTCAGCAGGGTGCTCAGCATATGGGGAGGAGTGCCTTGGAGGGCTGCGATCTCCTAAAAAATGGGGACCCAGAGGGCTTTTTAACTAGGCAAGAGTGATACAATTATTTATTTTAGGAAGCTAAGTCTGGTGAAGTTGGTGCAGCCAGACTGGAGGTGGTGGCAGGAAGGGCAAGAGGCTGCTGCGACAGTTCAGAATGGGAGGTGATGAGGACTGGAGTGGAGCAGAGGTCATGGGGTTGGAGAGAGGAGGGACTTCTCAGGGAGAACTTGGAGGAGGAATTGGCCTGGTGGCCTGTTCCCCAGTTGGAGGGGCAGTGGAATGAGGGGAAGGGAGGAGCCAGTAAGAGATGATTCTTGGCTGGCTGGTGGTGCTGTTACCTAAGAAGACAACTGGGTAGGATTCAGCCTTCCGGTGGGTGTGGAGGGTGGGGAAGGACCTCATGCAGAATCAACTCACCTGCTTGGCTCACTGTGACTTTCCTTACTGAGGGAGCACGGCCGTTTGCTTATGAGTGGATGAATCTGGACAAGGTTAGGAAAGGATGTTTGTAAATTGGTCCTGCAGGTGAGCGAGAGGAAAAAAATAGCATCAGCTTACCGTCGTCAGCCTGGATGCCAGCTCAGGTTAACAAACAGGCAATTTTCCTGAAATGTTCAATTTTAAATCATTTGAAAGCCCATCTATTCTGGGAATGCTACTTTCTCAGTGAAACTTGCCCTCATTGTCTGCTCACGTCCCCTTTGCCCCACACCTCCTACCTCCCCCTCAAGTCCAGTGGTGCAGGCGTGCTTCTTAGACAGGAATCAGTTCTTCCTTGGGTTAGCTGTTTGCTTTCCTTCCTATCGTAGCTCCCTGCGCACGGGTGCTGTTACTAATTATGCACCGTGTGAACTGGATACCGTGAATTCTGTGAGGCTAGTGGTTTCCGTCTGTCTGTTGACGGTCCCCCGGCCCCCAGCCTCAGGTGCCCCGGTGGCCAGCTCAGGCAGGTCTCCTGAAGTTACTGCGTGCTCACTTCCCAGGAGAGGAGTGCCCGGGGACTCGCCTGGCCGCTGAGAGGCTTCCTGGGGAGAGCTTCCCTTTGTCAAACCTCCCCTCGGCCACTGTGTCAGAACTATCCTCTTCCATCCCTGTGCTTAGTGGGAGTCGGTCACATACCCAGAGCAACTCTGGCCAGTCGGCCATACTGGCTAGGTCAGCACACCTCTCTAAAGGGACTCTTGACGTGTTGACTTCCTGGCAGTTCATAATGCCATTATGCATCTTGAGCTCTTTATTGAAAGACTGGATGTGTAGTAAGGGCTTTTTTTTGCTGAGATCTGTGGACCTGTATTTTAAAATATTTTAGAGGGCTTCCCTGGTGGCGCAGTGGTTGAGAATCTGCCTGCCAATGCAGGGGACACGGGTTCGAGCCCTGGTCTGGGAGGATCCCACATGCCGCGGGGCAACTAGGCCCGTGAGCCACAACTGCTGAGCCTGCGCGTCTGGAGCCTGTGCTCCGCAACAAGAGAGGCCGCGACAGTGAGAGGCCCGCACACCACGATGAAGAGTGGCCCCCGCTTGCCACAACTGGAGAAAGCCCTCGCACAGAAACGAAGACCCAACACAGCCATAAATAAATAAATAAATATTTAAAAAAATATTTTAGTGAAATGATGCACTATGTATATTTGTTGGGTCTGATTGTAACTAGTGAAGGAGAAGATTATTCAGTCTAAATTAATGTATTGGGTTTCATGCCAGGTGCTCCTGCCCTCAAGTGATGGTCTAGTGGGAGGTGGGGGCAGGTATGTAAACAAATAGGTGCAATTCTCTGTGCTGAGAACTACAGAGGAGGGATGCCAAGGTGCTTTGGCAGCACGGAGGAGGGCATCTCACCTGGAGTGGGGGGAGGGAATGGGTAATCAGGGATGGTTTCCTCAAGGAGGCCATTTCTTAGACATTCTGGATCTTGCAGGATGAGTAGGGGTTAGCCATGTAGAAGAGAGCTGGGGACAAAGGGAACTCTTGAAGTGCATCCCGGGGAGAGGGAACAGCAGGCATAGGGTTCGGAGGTGAAGAAGTGCTTGTGGTGCTCTGGGTGGCAGGAAATGAGGCTCAAGGGCAGGAAGGGCTCTTCTAAGTTTTTCATGGGGAATCGTGGATATCATGATGTGCATGGTGTGCATTTAAGGGCTGCAGCTGAGCAGAGGTGTGGTGAGATCCGTGCTGTAGGTGGGTCCCTCTGGCAGTGCATGGAGGCCGATTGATTGGAGGAAGACAGGACCGGAGCTGGGGAGGGAGGTTGTTTTCTGGTGTTTTTGTTTTGTCGAATGACTGTTACAGCCTCCTGAAGGCCCACTCTGTGCAGCGCTAGCTAGGTACTGGGATAACACGATGGGAAAGACATGGTTTTGATCCCTCTGGAGCAGGTGATCAGGAATATGGACACACAAAACCACTCTCACCTGGAATGGAGGGGCGAGTTCGGAGAGCTTGTAAGCAGGCCTGGGGCTTCTAGGAGGAGGAGGAAGAGAGGGCTTTCCTGGGGGTCGTCACTCACCCTGAAGGTGCTGGTGAGGTGTGCCTCCCTGCCCCTCTGCCCCCAAGTCAGATCAGCTAACTTGGTTTCCAGACCAAGTCTTTACTGCCCAGCTGTGTGACTTAACCCCTTTGGGCCTTGGTTTCCTCTTACGTAACGTGAAGGCATTGATCTTGATGATCTGTTTCTGAGGTTCTCGGCTTTGACGTTTGTGATCTAGAAGGTGACATGTGATCGGGACTTTGAGGGGTGGAGTTTTAGCAGGCAGCCGTGGAGAGCAGGTCACGGCGTCACTCCTTCAGGCAGAGGGAGCCGCGGGGGCACATGCCCGGGCATGGGTGAAGCTTGGTGGAGGCTGAGTGCAGGCTGTGCGAGGGCTCTGTGGTTGAGGCTGGAAGGCGGTGCTGTGTGTGTTCCAGCAGATTTTGGTAGGTCTTGAACGCTCAGCTAAGCAGTTTGGGTTCTTTGTTTTCATTTGTTTTTTTCAATTTTCTTCCTTGACATATGTATCCTCCCACATTTGGGAAATGTGTTTCTTTTTCTTTTTTTTTTTTTTGATGAAGGAAGCAATGATGATCCCATTTCTTGGTTTCACTTTCTCCTTTCCCAGCCCCATTTCCAAAGTACTTAAGTTTTAAACTGATGACCGTAACCTGCAACGCACTAGTTAAGGAGGCAGACAAGTCAGGCACGATTGAGTACTTCCATAGGCTGTGTTTTGTCACACAGACTCTTACCCTCAGCTAAGTTCTCAGACGCAGAACCCCTGGAGCCACGACTCTGGTGCGGTCAGCAGGACCAGTCAGGGGTTCTCTGAGGGTGTCCTCTGTCCTCCTTTTCTCTCGCCCTGCTTCTTTAGGCTGCTTTGCCCCGGAGTTCTGGGCTTCCTGGTCTATTTTCCATGCATGAAACACAGTCCTTGCACTCAGAGCTAAAGGCAACAAACCTCAGAGTCTCACATCGTTTTTTCAGACCAAATGGGGTAGGATCTTTTTTGAGAGGAGGCGGGCAACGCAGATGACAGAGTGGGAGAGTCTGGAAGAGAGGGGAATGAGGCCTTGGTCCAGGACCCTCTGCCGGAAGCACTCAGATGTCATCATCTGTGCAAAATCATCGCCCGAGTGCTTGTTGTTCGAGAATAGCTACCCCTGGCTTGGATTCCGATCTAGGCTTCTCGTCTCATTTGCTGTGTGACCTGGGGCTCGTTATTTAACTTGTCTGATGCTTTTCATTTATAAAACAGGAATAATGATAACTACCCCATAAGGTTGGCAAACAGGATGAAGTAAGAGTCTGTTTTACAAAGCACCTGGCACATAGAAGTACCCATAACGTGCTAGTTCTCTCTTCCCTTCTGCTTTACCTTAAGGTATTGCTGCCACGGTTTATTATTTATGGGTTTGATGGAGAATCTGTATTAGTGTGTCCGAATATAATTTCACCTTATTTTTGCAGCCTATAGGGGAGAAACTAATGCAGAAGTACACAGCCTAGACACAGGCAGTGACCGGCCGAAGGCCACCCAGCTTGCTTAGGCATGGATGAGGGTTAGAAGCCAAGTGCTCTAACTCTACATTCATGGCCCTTTCCACTAGGTCAGGGAGTGGCAGACGGTGCTGCAAGGACAATGTAGCCTCCCTCCTACCTGTTCTTGTAAATAACGTTTTATTGGAACACAGACATGCCCCTTTGTTTAGGTGTTGCCTGTGGCTGTTTACACACAATGTCAGAGGTAGTAGTTAGGACACACTGTATGGCCCATGTGGCCTAAATATTTATAGGGTCTTTGTGGAAACAGTTTGCTGACCCCTGTACTAGGTGATTTCTAGGGCTATACGTGAGTTTGTTTATAAAGCGTCATAAGCTTTATGAATTAAATTTGCTTGTTTCCTTAATACTCCTATTATAGGCATCAAAAACTCGGAAAACATAGAAATCTATTTGACACACCCCATGAAGTGCTATGGCAGAAGTTCTGGAGTCAGACGGGTTTGAATCCCTGCTCCTCCATGTACAGCCTTGGATAAGTTAATCTCTCTAAGCTTCAGTTTCTTCATCAGTCAAATGGGGATAATGCTGTAGAACCTGCTTCAGAGAGTTATTTATTTATTTATTTACTTTTGGCTGTGTTGGGTCTTCGTTGCTGCACGCGGGCTTTCTCTAGTCTTGGAGAGCTGCGGCTACTCTTCGTTGCGGTGCATGGGCTTCTCATTGCGGCGGCTTCTCTTGTTGCGGAGCATGGGCTCTAGGCGTGCGGGCTTCAGTAGTTGTGGCACGTGGGCTCAGTAGTTGTGGCTCATGGGCTCTAGAGTGCAGGCTCAGTACTTGTGGCGCACGGGCTTAGTTGCTCCGCGGCACGCGGGATCTTCCTGGACCAGGGCTCGAACCCGTGTCCCCTGCATTGGCAGGCGGATTCTTAACCACTGCACCACCAGGAAAGTCCTCAGAGGGTTATTGAGAGGATTAACACCCTATAAAGTGCTTAGCATATGGGGTGCAAATGTTGGCCCTTAGTACTATCATTATTAAGGCTGCATGATGAGGATACTTGACATTGATTTCCCAATCCGATAAGGAACTGACCTTGTATAGAGGTCGGCCCATGCAGTGTCCTGCAAGACTCCTCTTCCACTTGGATTCCTTTAGGATGATGCAGATACCTCTAAGGCTAATCTCAGGACTCCAGCTAGGTCAATTCTGCAAGTTTATAATCCTCACACGTCTCCCTCCCTGAGTGGAGAGGGGAAACCACTTACCGCAAAAGAGAGTATAAACATGGGCTCAAAGGGCCATCTGTTTCAGCAGAACAGTGTTTATAATAGTCAGCAAAGGACTTGGCCATGTCCGTAATATTTTGAAACTGACATTTGCCCCCTGACACCTAAATGGTATGTGTGGTAACCTCTAGTTTCTCCAAATGTGTGGCTGTGCAGGATGGTCCCCTCTTTAACATTGGTGAATGTCATAACATTCTTATGACATTTTCATAAGATCGTAAAGCACCTAGATGCTAATAGGAGACTGTAGGAGGTATGTTTGTGTTCAGCTACTTAGTCTAAGAGGTTAGAAGGTAAAGGAGATGACAGTGTGTGTGCACTCCTGGGCCCTGGAGGGAGCTCTAGGGTTCTTTCTCTGCCCCAAAATCATGTGCCATGCCAGACTGCTGTGTTTAAAGTTCAAGTCCATCCTCACCTTGCTGCTTAAAATCTGTCCACAGTGTTTCGTTGCTTTTGAGGTATTATGCAAACACTTTAGCATGGTGTATGAGGCCTTACTTAGGACCTATCTCGGTGGTTCTCACACTTCAGGGTGCATAGGTAACCTGGTTAGGGGAGTGTGTGGCTTGTTAAGATGCATGTTCCTAGGTCCTACCACAAGCCATTCTTCCTCAGTAGGCCTGGGGTGGTTCCCAGGAGTTTGCCCTCCTAACAGGACCTTTAATATCAGCTGTGGTGAAGTGCTTGTAGCTCCCCTTCCAGGCGCCATCTCTCAAAGGGGCAGCCTTTCTCACTTCTCAGCTTTTTCATACACTGTTCCCTCACTTGACTGATTCCTCTTCATCGTTGAAGACCTCCCTCAGGTACCATTTCTCCTCCAGCCTTTCCAGATATTCCCTTATTTTCTCCCCTCCAGGTACTCAATGACCATTTAGCATTCCTGGCTGCTTTCAAGGAGAAATAGTCCTCTTTCACCATACAGGCTATGACACCTAGCAGGGATAGGATGTAGGTGCCTTGGTGTTCCAGAAGGAAAGGGTGGGACTTTCCCCCCCAGAAAGCAGCAAAGGAACTCCCTTCAGTGCTTTCTAACAACGTGATATTTTTAGCCTTTCAACCAGAAAGGAGAATTTACCTCCATAATCTATTAGCTTTTTAAAATTTATTTATTTATTTTTGGCTGTGTTGGGTCCTCGCTTCTGTGCGAGGGCTTTCTCCGGTTGCGGCGAGCAGGGGCCCCTCTTCATCGCGGTGCGCAGGCCTCTCACTGTCGCGGCCTCTCCTGTTGCGGAGCACAGGCTCCAGACGCGCAGGCTCAGTAGTTGTGGCACACGGGCCCAGTTGCCCCGCGGCATGTGGGATCTTCCCAGACCAGGGCTCGAACCCGTGTCCCCTGCATTGGCAGGCAGATTCTCAACCACTGCGCCACCAGGGAAGCCCCTACAATTCAATGATCTTTCGTAAATTTACATTGTGCAGCTATCGCCACAATCCAATTTAAGAACGTTTCCATGACCCCATAAAGATTCCTTGTGCCTGTCTGCTCTCACCTCAATATACTTTTCACCTTTAAATTGATTGAAAAATTAAAAATCATCAGGATAAAATAGAATTTCCCAGGCAGAAGTAAAAATGAGCAGCCATTATATATGATGGGGACAAAGCAGACATGTTAGGCATCAAAACGCAAGAGTGCAGAGCAGAGTGCATTTGGGTCAGCGCTGACTTGGCTCTTAACACTGTGACGTCATCAGAAGACAAGCTCGAGGGCTGAGTGAATTACCCTTGTCCAGATGAATAATTTGTCCCATTTGCAATAAAGCAGAAGATGTGTAGTATATACAGATGATGGTTCTTCCTGATTTTCTAGTTCATTCCCCAAGGCAGATGCTACTTATCCAACATGTTTAGCTTGCTGCCAGAAGCACAAACAAGCAATTGCATTTCTAAGCCATTAACAGTTGAGTGAAAGGGACTGTCGCCCCTAGCACAAGTCTCGAATAGGACAAAGAGAGTCAGAAAATTTCTGCCTCTTTTCAGGCACCCCATCTGAATTTCAGATTTGTCGTATCTGTTCCTAGGAAGGCATGTGGGAGAGAGGATAGAACATGGATGGGCTTACAGGTTAGTGGCCATGGATTGGGTTCTGTCACTTGCAGAGGCACTGTGACCTTGGGCAAGTTACTTAATCTCTCTGTGAGCTTCCGTCTCCTCATCAGTCAGTGGGGGATTCTAATGGCCACCTCAGAGAGTTGCTACTAGCAGCCTTGGCAACTCATCCGGAGCCATTCATTTGAATAGCAATGATGTATAGATTTTGCTTTTTATCAGTACATAAGAATGGCTAGAATCTTACAGAGCAGGAAAGAATCCTAGTGAGATTGTGTCAAATATTGCAACTAGCCATATTGAACATCTTGATATTCAGTATGCATTTGCTGATATTCATTTTAAGATCTAGTTTTGAGAGAGAAGGTTTTGTTTTTGTTTTCATTTTAAAATACAAACAATGGTAAATGCCCTTGCGGACACCGGCCCAAGCTAGGTAACCAAGGGCAAGACACTTGGAGACATGGCTTCCTCACTCCTACGGTGGGATGAAGTGAAATAACGCATGTTATCTAGCTGGGCTAAATAGGGAGCATTCAGAAAATGAGGATGAGTATAATTTATTCATACACTTAATGCTTTTAGAAGCCTGAGGTGTTCACATTTCTAACAGTTTTCTATTTAGTAATACTAGCATACGTGCGTAGGTGGTATTTCTCCCAACTTTTCAAAATAGAAAACATTGAGATTCGTGGACCTTTTGTTCAGACGTCAAGCAAATTTACTCAGATTTCATAAATAGTAGAGATGACTTTATAAGGTGTTAGGTTCCACAAGTCCAACTGTATTGCTAATTATATTGGAAATTTAAAAAGTAAAGCTACTAGCTTAGAAAGAATCTTTTTTTTTTTTTTTTTTTTAATCTTCTAAAGGCTTACCTGCTTTTACCTCCCTTTATAGTTTATGGTGGAGGAGGTTACATTTTAACTTAGATAAGAGTTCCCCCTTTTTGATGTACACAGTCAGAACTTTCTAAGTCTGCATGCCTCAGGGAGCAGGTTGCACGTGACAATAGATTAGGTTCAACGGGGGTGACATGCTAAAGTGAGCTCCTGTCTCTTTGTTAAAGACCGAAAAGCATTCCAATTCAACTGTGGCAATTTGGTGACAATCACCCCTTCCATAATTATTTTAGGAGGAAGCACAAGACTTTGGGGGAACAATTTAAAGCAGCATTACTCAACCAAAAAAGCCCTCCCCGTGCCTCGTCCTTGATCTTTCCTGTCTGTTCCCCTCAATTTACACTTCTTTTGCCTCCCACGTCTCTGTCATCAGCTAGTCCTGTCGGATCTACCTCCAAAACATGGCTCCTTACTGCATACTGGCCCCTTCTCTCCATCACCGCTATGTCCCCAGGCCACACCACTGTCTTCTCCCCCCTGCATCTCTGGAAGAGCATCCTCACTGGTCTCCCTGCTTCCTCTCTGGCTCTGCAATCCACTCTCACTCTGCAGCCCAAGTGCTCTTTTACAAATAGTAATCACATTACGCCCGTGCTTCAAACTGTTTATTTAGGATGAAATCCACACTTCTTTTCTTTTGCTTTCCTCCTCCAGCTCATCTCCTGCCCCTATCCCCTTCGTTCCTCTGCTGTAGCCACCCCGGCTTCCGTTAGGTTTCTCGAACATGCCCAGTTCTTTTCCACCATAGTGCTCCTGCCTGAGTGTTTCCCCAGCCTGGCGGGCTGCACCACTTCTTCACATGACCAGCTCCTTCTCAACTTTCCATCCTCACTTTAAAGATCAGGTTCCAAGTGCAGTTTTCCTTGGGTTTCATCTTCAAAGCAGCCTTTCTCTGTCCTCTATTACGCATCCTGTCTATTTCCTCATAGATATAATCACCATCTGTATTATCTAGTTTGCTTATTTTTTTCTCTGTCATCTCTCTCCATCAGGTTTCAGCACAGGAAGCAGAAACTGGTGTAGGTAGTTTACATAAGAAAGAGTTTAAGAAAGGAATCCCCAGATGTTTACAAAGTGCACGGAGGGGCTATAGGTGTGGTTCTAGGTTGGGACTCTGTGAAAGACCCTCAGTGCTGTCCAGAACTGACTCACTAGGG
This sequence comes from Balaenoptera borealis, assembly GCF_965194805.1. Taxonomy (NCBI): domain Eukaryota; kingdom Metazoa; phylum Chordata; class Mammalia; order Artiodactyla; family Balaenopteridae; genus Balaenoptera; species Balaenoptera borealis. The sequence goes on from NC_138865.1 coordinate 58,063,696, forward strand.
CAGGTGCTGGTATTCTGTGGCTGATGGTTCTAGAGCTAAGAGTTCCCAGCGCTTTGCAGTAGCTGTGGTTCAGGGATCAGGAAGCCAGAATGGAGACACCTCTGCTGCCACTGTCTTATATGTGCTGGAAGGTGGAGAAAGGATGCTGAGCCCTGCTGTTGAGACCACGTCAGTTCTCTCACCCTTGCTTGACAGCAGAAAAAGTCAGAAAGGGGCAGGAAAATGACCTCAGCCTTTTGGATCTTGTATGGGTATATCTTAATGGGTGTAACCTAATTCTCACCCAGAATCAGCTTACTTCCTCTACAGCCACAAATCTATCAGGCTCTCAGGAGCTCCTGTTTCTGTAAATTGTACTGCAGTTCCTCAAATTTCTCTTGTGATTGCTCAAAACTCCATTGATTGTTCTGACTTGTTCTGTTGTCTCCAGATGTTTCTCAGCTTCTTAATTTTGGCAGTTCTTTATTTTCAGGTTGGCTGCACACTCTTGCCAGTTTTCACTATAGATAGCTCTTTCTCTTACTTAAAAAGAAACAATGAAAGAGACTGAGTTTTAGAGGTCTGCACCATCATTCTGATACAGACGCCAACGATCCTTTAGGTTCTCCCAGTATTTCGATCAGCTAAGAATTGGTAAGGAAACTCAGCTTCAGATGGCAGCAAATCAAGCAGACCCTTAATGTTCTCTTTTTTAACAAAGTCCATTTTGTAATGTATATCGGCGTGTCAAGTGTGTAGGTCAGTGGCTACATACCTCAGTTTTCATTAGGGGACTTGGAAAAATAATTGAGTCTTATTGCAAAAGTTTAGATGTGCCTAACCTTATAAGATTCCTTGGCAAAACAGAATTCTCATAATAAGCAAGTTCTAGGTATTAGAATTTGCTCCGAGGGGGTAAAGAGTGAGAAATGTAAAAGTTTCCTAGACCAAATTTGGGACAATCTGAGCACCAAAATAAGTAAAGACAGTAATGTATTATAGACCACTGAAAATAGGTCTCCTTGAGTCCATATGGATGATGACCAACTAGATAGACACATGGAGGAGACGGGAGGGATTTGCTTTCAGCAGAATGCCAAAGACCAACTGGTAGAAGTGGAGGGAGTGCTGGAGGTGGGAAAGCAGTGTTCAGCTCTCCTAGTAAAGATGGAGTCAGGTAGCCGTCATCACAGGTGATATAGACAAGTTTGGGGGAGGAGCGTGATACTGATCTGCTCTTACCCTATCTCACCACAGATTCCTTATGACTTGCAAGACAAAAATGGTAACTATGCAGTGGAGAAATCAGACACTACTTTGACCAGGTGACCAAAATTAATATCACCAGTGGGGGCAGACAGCATCTGTGCCTCCAGATAGCAGTGACCTGACAAGGACACAGGGTCCCTTCTGTACTAGTCTAACCTGAATCTGATCACAGGGAAACATCAGAGAAACTTAAAATAAGGAAGGTTCTATTAAAAAAAAAAAAAAAAAAAAAAAGAAGAGGGCTGTACTCTCCAAAAATGTCAATGTCATAAAAGACAAAGGCTGTGAAAATGTCCCAGATTAAAGGAGGCAAAGGAGATGGAACAGCTAAATGCAATAGTTCACCTGAGACTAGCTCCTGTATTGCAGGGAAAAATGCTACAAAGGAACATTGTTGGGTCAATTGACAAAATTGGAAAATGGACAGGAGTTTAAAGTAGTTAAATTTACTGATGTGGGTAACTGTACTGTGGTTATGTAAGAGAGTATCTGTATTTTTAAAAAATACAAACTGGAGTATTTAGAGGTACAGGGCCACAATATATGTAATTTACTCTCAAATGGTTTAGAAAAAAATTTGTATCTAGATAGAGAAGAAGGGAAATGGAGTTGAAGAGGGAGAGGGAAGAGCAGATTATAAGGCAAATGGGGCAAAATGTTAACACTAGATGAATCTGAATAAATGGCATAGAAGCTTTCTTTGTACCATTCTGTAAATTTGAAGTTATTTCTAAATAAAAAGTTTTAGGGATTTCCCTGGTGGTCCAGCGGTTAAGACTCTGTGCTCCCAATGCAGGAGGCCCAGGTTCGATCCCTGGTCAGGGAACTAGATCCCACATGCCACAACTAAAGATCCTGCATGCTGCAACAAAGGTCGTGCGTACCGCAACTAAGACGTGGTGCAGCCAAATAAATAAATATTTTTTTTAAAAGTTAAAAAAAATTTTTTCTAGGGGAGTTCCTTGGTGGTTTAGTGGTTAGGATTTGACACCCATGGCCCAAGTTCAATCCCTGGTCGGGGAACTGAGATCCTGCAAGCCACATGGCGTGACCAAAACCAAAAAACAAAAAAACGGTTTTCTAGAAACAGAAAGTGCTTTTCACTTATACTAGACACAAAAGGATCTGGGTTATGAAGCAGTTTAGTTGAAATGTCATCTTACCTTACTGTGCTTGAATTTTTCTCTAGGTATGTTGGATCTACTTATTGCAAACTAAATACTTTAACTTTTTTTATATTGTTCAAATTGTCCATTCTTTTTTACATTACTCAAGCAATACATCAAAGCATTCCTGTTTTAAAAGATTTAAGTCATTCAGAAGCCACAACATGATCTTTCACTTTACCATTCCTTCCCTGTCCATGCTTAGCAGAAATCAGCATTGAGTTTTGACTAATGTAAATGGGATCTTATACCATACACCTTTCCCAGGAACAGGCTTTCCATTTAATATATCTGTGAGGTATTTCTACTGTTTGCTTTACTTTTTATCTAATGACGGAAGAGAGTTGGATAATATAATTGTACCATAATTTATTTAACTACTTCCCTGTTGAAGAGCATTTAGGTTGTTTCAATACAGTGTGTACCATAATAGATGGACCCTTGTGCATGTGTATATTTTAATAGTATAGAATCCTAGAAGTAATATTGCTGTGCATGCATTAAAATTTTTTATAATGTATGCATTAAAATTTTTAAATAAATGCAGCTAGACTGACTTCTAAATAGACCGTAGCAACAGTATACGTTCTATTTTCCAACATCTCTGCCAACTGTGGATATTATCAATTTAAAAAATGTTTGCCAATCTTATGGACAAAATAATACTACTTTTTAGGTGCACATTTCCAAGTTTATTGGCTATTGGTTTTCTTTTCCAGTGCACAGTTTCTTCATACCCTTTATCTATGATTCTTTTGGTTGTTTGTCTCTTTCTTATTGATCTGTAAGAGTTCTTTATATATTATGGATAATAATGTTTTTGCTTGTTTATGGTGCCTTAAATATTTTCTCCTAGCCATTTGCTTGTCTTGGAAATTTTAAATTTTTATGTAGCCAAACCTTTTACTCTTTTCTTTATGGCTTCTTGGTTTTGTGTCTTATTTAGAAAGATTGTCCCTGTTTTCAAGATTTTGAAAAATATTCTGCGTACATTCATCTTTTGTTTTTGTATTTATCTCTTTAATGCACCTAGAAATTTGCATATGGGTTTAATTTCACTTTGGTCCCAGTAGATAACCAGTTTCTTCAGCATCATTTATTAAATAATTCATTATTCTTTCTCCAATTTAAATTTTAATGGAATCATAAAATAAATTCCTACGTGTACAGGAGTCCATGTCTGCATTCTTTTTTTTTTTTTTAATTTAATTAATTTATTTATTTGGCTGCACTGGGTCTTCATTGCTGCCCGTGGGATTTCTCTTCTTGTAGCGAGCAGGGGCTACTCTTCATTGCGGTGCGTGGGCTTCTCATTGTGGTGGCTTCTCTTGTTATGGAGCGCGGGCTTCAGTAGTTGCAGCATGTGGGCTCAGTAGTTGTGGCATGTGGGCCTTAGAGCACATGGGCTTCAGTAGTTGTGGCAGGTGGGCTCAGTAGTTGCAGCGTGTGGGCTCTAGGGCGCATGGGCTTCAGTAGTTGTGGCTTGCAGGCTCTAGAGCGCAGGCTCAGTAGTTGTGGTGCACGGGCTTAGTTGCTCTGTGGCATGTGGGATCTTCCCGGACCAGGGATTGAACCCATGTCCCCTGCATTGGCAGGCGGATTCTTAACCACTGCGCCACCAGGGTAGCCCCCTTCTGCTATTTTGGAATAAGTTTCTATATTTAATTGCTTCTTGTTAGAAGCAAACTGTCAGCATTTCACATATGATGGGATTGCTTTAGTCAATTTGTCTTATAGTATAAAGTTTATTTCTCTACATAATACAAATGTGTAGGTATGCATTTAGCTTCTTGCTGAAATTTTCTTGATGTTGAGGGGGGAGTACTGGTGGGAGAGGAGGAGAATTTAGTCTTGACAGAAATGAATATATTGAAGTTTTAGCCTTTTCTCTCTTAGATTCCCCCAAAAGAACAGATTAGCATTCTCAGCATCTCTGCTTTGCTAGCACCTATAGTTCTCATGAGAGTATGTACCCTGGGAGGGAAAGTACTGTCTGAGTGGTCCAGTATTTGGGCATAAAACTTTCTCCTGCAGTAATAACAATTAAAGTAATCACTTAATGAGAGCTGACATTATCAGATACTTACTATGGACCAGACACCTACATACAGCTCACTTAATTCTTTCAATCCCACAAGTTTGGTATTATTGTTATTCCCATTTTACACTGTTGAATATGAATCTTAGAGAAGCCAAGTAACTTGCCCAAAGCCACACATAGTTAAGAAGTGATGGAGCTGTTGGTGGGACTCTAAACCCATGTTACTAACATTATTTATTTCCACCTTGAATTTGAAGCTTGAAGGCAGTGAGTTTTTTGGGTAAATAATTCCTACTATTTTCTAGATTTTTCACATCTGTTTCTTACTCTATCCTCAAAATATCTAATGGGGTAGGGAAGGAAATTCGATGGTTTATCCATTTATGCAAAGGTGGGCAAACTTTTTCTGTATAAGACCAGATAGTAAATATTTTGAGCTTTGTAGACCATATCGTCTCACTTGCAGCTACTCAGCTCTGCGGGTGTAACAGGAAATATATAAATAGACAATATGTAAATGATTGAGAGTGGCAATGTTACAATAAAACTTTATTTACAAAAACAGGCAGCAGCTTGGATTTGGCTCATGAGTTGTAGTTGGCTGACCTCTGTGATGGTGGACTGATCGGATCTCTTTGGGGACACCTGGACATGTCAGCCGGGGGTGGGGCAGAATCAGAATTCCTAGTGTGAAGTGTTGTGCCCTGCCCACTCCCCAACCTTCTCCAGGCTGCATCACTTAGTACCACTCACTAGTGCCTTTAGGAGAGTCAAGTCCCAACAATAATCGTGGTAGTGAGTGTTTTGTCCTGGGTGCTTTGTACTGTGTGCTTTTCACATGTGTCATTTAATCAGTGAGTAACCCAGTGAGATGGGAAACTGAGGTACAAGAAAGGAGAAGGCTTGCCTAAGGTCATAGAGCTAGTAGATGGTGAAATGGATTGGAACCCAGGGAGGTTGATTCTGAGCATGTGAGCTCAAGTCTTACCTTATTTCTCCCACATTATGGGCTTTCTCAGTTTGAGGTTGCCTTTGAAGCCTTACTCTTCAGGAACTGCCTCTTCCCAGCACTCATATTAAGAGATAAGATTCTCTTTTTAAGACATTTACTTTGGAACTGAGCTACAAGTAAGGGAGTGCTAACTCTGCCATTTTTCTGTTATAGTTGGAAAGTTTGAGGGTCAAATAAGATGATGCAAGAGGTTTCTTTTTGCTTGTCCTTAGGCTGCACTGAAGACTACCAGCTGTAGAACCACTTTAATGATAACAAGAGAAATTATTTGTTAGTGTTGTGTCAACACGGAGCCGGGTGCATTAAATACGTTATCTCAGTTAAACCTCAAAACAATGCTGTAAATTAAGTGGCATTATTCCCATTTCACAGATGAAAAAACTGAGGCTCATCTATGCGATGTTGGATAGGTTAATTAAATCTCCATGAGTCTTAGTTTCCTTATTTGGATATAATAATAGCCCTATCTCATAGGGTCATTATGAAGATTAAATGAGTTAAGGCACTTTAAGAATTTAGAGCAGTGTTTGGCACTGAATTGTATTACCTTTTATTATTGTTATTATTATTATTATCAGAATATAGTAGTAGTAGTAGTAACAGTAGAGGTGAAATTTTTTTTTTTTTATGATTGTTTGTGAATTGGAAATAAGCATCTAAGTGTCTAATATAGTGCCTGGGTGTTAATAAATGGAATTTATGGTTATTTATTCATAGGAAGAAGCATAAGCTCTGTTCATTTTAATTTAAAAATACCTCTACTCATGATTGTTTCAAAATTAAGCAGTTTAAAATGTTAAAACTCAGTCTCTTGGTTCTGTTTGTTGCTGTTTGTTTTGTGTAACATTATTCTCCTGCAAAAATAGTATGCCCTAGATATTCCTCTGTTTACTATAGATTAGGTAGGGCTGGTACTAGAGGACAGGAGCGCATGACATATTAAGTGATTGCCAAGGTTCATTTTACAATCATAAAAATAGTAACTGAGGACTATGTACAGGGGAGTAAAATAATTTGCTCATTTATGTTAAACAAATTCAACAATACACCATTGTAAAAAGGCTTATGTTTTGCATATATACTCTTTATTACACACCATACGTTGCTGTACACATTTTGTGTTTGTACATGCCCATTCCTCTCTGAGGTTATATGCAAAACCATGTGAACTCTATAGTAACGGCAATTGAAAGTATTTGTTCAATGTCAATTTTGACTATACGTGATTTTCCTTTTAAGTACTGGCCTTAGAACTTAACCCCTACTTTAAGCTGCAACTCAACTCCATATTTATAATGAGGTGCAGAAAGGAAAATATTTCCTCCTTCATAAAGTTAACTGTTTCATTTTTTAAAAACATGCTTCTCTATATGTTAGCAGAAACTAAAGTCACGCTGTCCAGTTCATCTGTTATTTGTGAGGGTGACATCTGGTGGTTCTTTTTAATTCTCACGTTTTCTCTGTGCTTGGCCAGAAGTTGTTAGAAATTCCAAAGAATCATTGTGTGAACTGCTTTGCCTGGTACTTAACATACTAGCTGGCTATTGAGGATTGAGTTAGTACAACTGATAGGGCTTTGAAAGTCCAGCACTCCATTTAGATGCAGTCCCTCTGGATGTCAGCCTTCCCTGAGGGACTTTATTTTAGCATGTGTGATGGACAAACAGCCACCTTACTGGGGAGGATTTGTGTTTAATTCAGAGAATTTAGGGTTTTGAGTAAGGGATGGCATCTATACCAACCTCTTTGCTTTACTCATGAGGCGGCTAGAGCCCCAAGAGGTTGAATATATTAACCAAGGTCACACTGTGTTGGCCAAGGTCACTGTTCCCCACTAAGCTGAGTCCTGGGCTCTGTGCCCATAAGTTATGTTTATTGTGCTGAGTAACCCACTGAGTTGGAAGAGTCCAGGCATTAAAGGATAGGAGACAAAGGCATTTTAAGATGGGAGAAGTAAAGGCAGTTAACATTTTTGAGTACTTGTTTGCAATAAATATTCCCACATTCAGCCTTTTTTCTCTCATCCAAAAGAGGGTGCAGAATCTTTAGTGGGAATGAGTTATTGAGGAAGTACAGTGAGGGATCCCAGCTCTGTCTCCGTGAGTCTACTGATTCAACCCATATCTGAGAAGTTAGTATCCTCAGGAATTGTATTTTGTATTTATTGAGCCTGTTTTGAGTTGGATCTTTATATGCCATTAACTCACTAGCATCCTTCCAACAATTTGAGGAGGCGGTTGGAATCCCCATTGTTAAGAGTCTGCAAAGTGCAAAAGTATTGCGTTGGGTTACAAAGTGAATTCAAAAGGAGTGTCATGGCCCTTGATTTCAGCCAGGGCGTTGAGATAGGCTCTTGAAAGTCAGTGGAGGAGGATTCAGAAGGCTAGACCTTCCCAGGGTTGGGGTAGAGCTGAGATTCAGACCCAGACAGGTTTAACTTCCTGGCCTAAATTTATGTTTTCCACTGTTCTATGTTGGAAATGCACTTAAGTGAATTTTTGAGTAAAACCTAACTCACCAACACGTAATAGTGGCTTAGTAAAAATATGCTCAGTTTATTTCTGTGTTCAATGTAATCCTTCCTAATGAAGTGACTACTACTACTGTATATCTCCTATTTTCACTATAAGACCTGCGATTTTTGGTAAATATGAAGCTTTGAAAAAAAAGACAGGACTTATGGGGTAATATTGGAGTACTTCCCTGGCATGAGAGAAACTAGAGAACTATGTTAATACTGTACTTGGAGAATGTGTGAAATCATTTTCAATCTCAAGTGATGAATGTTTAAAATAAAAATTTCTCAGGCACACATTTTTTTCTTCTGGCAGCTGATTTTTACTATTTGTATTATCTGAAATTTAAAAACTATTTTTGAATAATGTTGGAAAACTTCCAGTTTTTTTGTAAGCATATCCAAAAAATTAGATTTTGCCTTCTAAAGGCAAAATAGATTTTGCCTTTGATTAGATTCTGCCTTCTGGGCAGATTTGGAAGATGAACTCTGTGTCATGTTCTTTTTTTTTTGTCTGCTACTTTTGAGAATTCTGTTCATAACTTTGGAAAGGTCACATTTTGTTCACTGCAAGGACCAGGTGGGGACGAGGGGTGTGAGGGGTCTCTAGTGTATGGGCCCTCATCGCTTTCCTTCTCTTCGATTAAGAACTCTGTGGGTCAGTTAAGTTTTGATGTTAATCCTTCAAGGGGAGGTATAAGTGGTGTCTGCACCCTTTAGACACAGTAATGGGGATACTGAAGCCGAGGTTTACATTTGGCTCCAGAGAGCCTCAGGGCACTGCTGTTCCCTCCTACAATATGAACTTTTAAAAAATGCAGCCTGTAAAATGCAACTAGGGAGTTTAAAGGCCATGGATGGCAGATGTGAGCAGATGAAAAATTCTCCCTGGCACATGAGCTCAGGGTGCATATATTAAAAAGTTCTTTGCCCCAGTTTTGTTCTAAGGGTCACTTCATGGACATATAATAAAGGTGTATTTTAAATTAATTAATCCTGATTTAGAAAAATCAGCACTTTATTGAAGTTATAGTAGAGAATGATGTCACTTAAGTTTATGCATTTCCCACATGATTCCTTTAACTAGCAATGTGCTTTTTCCTTTTACGTGTAAAAAGATTTACATCCAATATTTGAGGAATACTCCTGGTGTGTCACTAAGATAATGGTAAAGTGTAACAACTGGTGTCAGTCTTGTTTTCCATTTTGGACATCTTGATTGACCAGGGGAGAATACCATGCAGAGAAGTGTTTGCAGTTCTTAGGGCCACAATACCCATGGCTCTTAATCCCTGCCCTAGTCCTGCAGGAGGCTGGGGCACCCTCTTCATGTCTCATCTCCCTGGGAATAGTCCAGATGTGCCCCAGAGCCAGGCGTGCAATCTGTGACTTGTCAGAGTTCTCAGCAGCTCTGGGGTTCTTTGAGTCCATGGTACCAAACACACAGCTTCCTTAGTCATTGAGTGGAATGTTGGGTAAAAGCTCCAGCGGGGAGGGTCTGATGCTATGGGGCGGGGAGTGGTCCTCATTGAGGAGGAAGGTGTCGACAGAGCCCCATCAGACCTTGTCATCCCTCTCTAAAGAACAACAGTTAAATGAGAACATGGTGGCTTCAGCTCTCAGACCCATTGAAGTCATCCATATGAGAGAGGGAAAAATGGAGGAAGAGGCAGAGGAGGAAGATGAGGAGGAGGAGAATAAGGAGGTAAGGGGAGAAAGGAAGAGACCGTAGAGAAGTGATTCGACTTTTTGGATTTGCAGTATCTCGTTTTGATTTTTATCACGTTCCTTCCTACTCCCCCTTCCTTCTTGGAGTAATATTTGCCACATAAATATTTCTTTTCACACCACAAAGTAAATTAAAATTCAGATGGGGAGGCCTGAAAAGTTTGTACATCTATTTGGTCTCTTTGGAAATTAATACAGAGTATTTAAATTATCGCTGTTAATAGCATATTTGTTGTCTTTATCCTTTGCCTCTCCCCCTTAGGGATAAAAATAATGTAAACATCTTCATCATTAGTATCTCCATTATTTAAGATTCTTAAAGAAATAAACATTTATTAAGAACCTGCTGTCACTTAAAGGCACTTGCATGCATTTTTGCTGCTCAGAATGTTACAAAGTTAACAAATTAAGATGAAAATTGTTTAGAAAAGCCTTAGCAGTTGATGCAGCACCCCTATTCCCTTTCCTCACTTCTGTGTCTGTTGCTGTGTGTCCAGGATCCTCCCTCGCTCTGGGGGCAGGGGGTAGGTTTCAGGCTCCCCACCCAACAGGGAGCAAGCCCTGGAGTGCTAGCTGGCATCTGGAAGGTTCCCCCCCCCCCCCCCCCCCCCGCCGCCCCCAAGGAATCTCTCACCTAACAGGGTTAGCCCCTTTGCTGAATTGCAAAATGAAACTGTCAAGGTAAGGACCTCCCATCTCAAGATAAGGGTTCTCAGTCAGCCAGTCAGCCAACAATCATCTGCTAAGAGTCTTTGAAGTGCAGAGTACTGTGTTAGATTATAAAGTGGATTCAAAAGGAGTCACATGGCCCTTGACTGCAGCCAGGAGTCAAGATAGGCTCTTGAGAAAGTCAGGTACCATTTGAGGCAATGTATGCTTAGGAGCCAGGTGTGGCGCAAGTAAATATTTATTACACTTATGCCCAAGGGTGGTGGCTCGTCAAGGTTGGCCTCGGCATGGGAGTTGGGGAGGCCAATGCAGCAGCCTTCAAGGACAGAACTAAACACTGAGGCTTTCCTATGAACACATCTTCTTTGTCAGCAGCATGAGTTTTCCTGTGTTACTTTCCTTAAACCGGAAGGACTCTGGATGCTTCTCTGACTATATGTGTTTCAACTGGAGTCCATGTGGTATGCCTACCCAGTACCAGGAGGTTTAAGGGAAACCAGCTGTGGTAATCACTGGGGAAGTGAAAACCAGCAGTGGTGAAGCTTTGGGAAGTTGATGGTGAGTTTGGAGAAGCAAAGAGACCAGAGGTAGAAAAATCTTGTTATGCTCTGTGAGGAATGTATGTGGGGATATTTAATGCTGGGTGGGAGACTGTTGACTAGCAGTCCCCTGTAGATCAGGTACCAAACCTAGTGGTCCTGATAGGAATCCACAGAAGAAATGTTCTCCCCAAAGCAGCAGCAGGAAAGGGATAGAATTTGAGCTGGGTGTTGGGACTTAGACAGGTATATGGTGTGGGAGGTATGAACAGTCCCTTTGACTTCTGGCAATTCATCCCTCGGGTGGAACCCATAGCAGTTTTCCCAAGGAGCTGGGAAACTGTATTTGCAGTTACCCAGGGAGAGAGTGTGTTGTCACACTCTATTAATGTCAAAGTATAATTTCCAAACTCTGGTCTGAAGGGCTGCTGTGAGGCCTCTGCACACGGCACCCTCTGAGCAAGTGACACGAGACAAAGCAAAAAGGAGAAAGAAAAAGGTGACCTAATTTTAAGAAAACCTATGTGAGGAGGATTGACTTCATTGGCTATGAATTTTTAAAGAGTTTTTGTTTTATTTTGTTTTGTTTTCTGTGCCTCGTGGAGATTTGGGGACTAGGTTAAGCTCTAACTACTACAGCATTTAAATGCCATGCATAGCTCCTCTGGGATCAAAATGCACCTGAAAGTTGGGAAGAGGTCGAGCCACGGATTCTCACTGCAGATGATGAAATTCACCTGATACCACATAGCCAGAGAAGGCCAAATGGAGTTTTGACTCTAGGCAGTCTTGACCTCAGAGCCCTCCGGCCTAAAGCTGTGTGGCTGACAGGGTCTTGGTGCTCCGGCCAGGTGTCAGGCCTGAGCCTCTGAGGTGGGAGAGCCGAGTTCGGGACATTGGACCACCAGAGACCTCCCAACCTCACGTAATATCAATCGGCAAGAGCTCTCTCAGAGATCTCCGTCTCAACGCTAAGACCCAGGTCCACTCAATGGCCAGCAAGCTCCAGTGCTGGATGCTCCATGACAAACAACTAGCAAGACAGAAACACAACCCCACCCATAAGCAGAGAGGCTGCCTAAAATCATACTAAGTTCACAGACACCCCAAAACACACCACTGGATGTCGCCCTGACCACCAGAAAGACAAGATCCAGCCCTACCCACCAGAACACAGGCACCAGTCCCCTCCATCAGGAAGCCTACAGAAGCCACTGAACAAACCTTACCCACTGGGGGCAGACACCAAAACAATGGGAACTATGAACCTGCAGCCTGCAAAAAGGAGACCCCAAACACAGTAAGGTAAGCAAAATGAGAAGACAGAGAAATATGCAGCAGATGAAGTAGCAAGGTAAAAAGCCACCAGACCAAACAAATGAAGAGGAAATAGGCAGTCTACCTGAAAAAGAATTCAGAGTAATGATAGTAAAGATGATCCAAAATCTTGGAAATAGAATGGAGAAAATACAAGAAACGTTTAACAAGGAATTAGAAGAATTAAAGAGCAAACAAACAATGATGAACAACACAATATATGAAATTAAAAATCCTCTAGAAGGACTCAGTAGCAGAATAACTGAGGCAGAAGAATGGATAAGTGACCTGGAAGATAAAATAGTGGAAATAACTGCCGCAGAGCAGAATAAAGAAAAAAGAATGCAAAGAATTGAGGAGAGTCTCAGAGACCTCTGGGACAACATTAAATGCACCAACATTCGAATTATAGGGGTCCCAGAAGAAGAAGAGAAAAAGAAAGGGTCTGAGAAAATATTTGAAGAGATTATAATTGAAAACTTCCCTAACATTGGAAAGGAAATACTCAGTCAACTCCAGGAAGCGTGGAGAGTCGATTGCAGGATAAATCCGAGGAGAAACACTCCAAGACACATATTAATCAAACTATCAAAAATTAAATACAAAGAAAAAATGTTAAAAGCAGCAAGGGAAAAGCAACTAATAACATACAAGAGAATCCCCATATGGTTAACAGCTGATCTTTCAGCAGAAACTCTGCAAGCCAGAAGGGAGTGGCAGGACATATTTAAAGTGATGAAAGGGAAAAACCTACAACCAAGATTACTCTACCCAGCAAGGATCTCATTCAGATTCGATGGAGAAATTAAAACCTTTACAGACAAGCAAAAGTTAAGAGAATTCAGCACCACCAAACCAGCTTTACAACAAATGCTAAAGGAACTTCTCTAGGCAGGAAACACAAGAGAAGGAAAAGACCTACAATAACAAACCAAAAACGATTAAGAAAATAGTAATAGGAACATACATATCGATAATTCCCTTAAATGTAAAGGGATTAAATGCTCCAACCAAAAGACATAGACTGGCTGAATGGATACAAAAATAAGACCTGTACATATGCTGTCTACAAGAGACACACCTCAGACCTAGGGACACATACAGACTGAAAGTGAGGGGATGGAAAAAGATATTCCATGCAAATGGAAATCAAAAGAAAGCTGGAGTAGCAATTCTTATGTCAGACAAAATAGACTTTAAAATAAAGACTATTACAAGAGACAAAGAAGGACACTACCTAATGATCAAGGAATCAATCCAAAAAGAAGATATAACAATTGTAAATATTTATGCACCCAACATAGGAGCACCTCAATACATAAGGCAAATGCTAACAGCCATAAAAGGGGAAATTGGCAGTAACACAATAATAGTAGGGAACTTTAACACCCCACTTTCAGCAGTGGACAGATCATCCAAAATGAAAATAAATAAGGAAACACAAGCTTTAAATGACACATTACACAAGATGGACTTAATTGATATTTATAGGACATTCCATCCAAAAACAACAGAATACACTTCTCAAGTGCTCTTGGAACATTCTCCAGGGTAGATCATATCTTGGGTCACAAATGAAGCCTTGGTAAATTTAAGAAAATTGAAATCGTATCAAGTATCTTTTTTGACCACAACACTATGAGACTAGATATCAATCACAGGAAACAAACTGTAAAAAATACAAACACATGGAGGCTAAACAATACGCTACTAAATAACCAAGAGATCACTAAAGAAATCAAAGAGGAAATCAAAAAATACCTAGAAACAAATGACAATGAAAACACGATGACCCAAAACCTATGGGATGCAGCAAAAGCAGTTCTAAGAGGGAAGTTTATAGCAATACAATCCTACCTCAAGAAAGAAGAAAAATCTCAAATAAACAACCTAACCTTACATCTAAAGCAATTAGAGAAAGAAGAACAAAACAACCCCAAAGTTAGCAGAAGGAAAGAAATCATAAAGACCAGATCAGAAATAAATGAAAAAGAAATGAAGGAAACAATAGCAAATAAAACTAAAAGCTGGTTCTTTGAGAAGATAAACAAAATTGATAAACCATTAGCCAGACTCATCAAGAAAAAAAGGGAGAAGACTCAAATCAATAAAATTATAAATGACAAAAGGAGAAGTAACAACTGACACTGTAGAAATACAAAGGATCATGAGAGATTACTACAAGCAACTCTATGCCAATAAAATGGACAACCTGGAAGATATGGAAAAATTCTTAGAAAAGCACAACCTTCTGAGACTGAACCAGGAAGAAATAGAAAATATAAACCGACCAATCACAAGCACTGAAATTGAAACTGTGATTAAAAATCTTCCAAGAAACAAAAGCCCAGGACCAGATGCCTTCACAGGTGAATTCTATCAAACATTTAGAGAAGAGCTAACACCCATCCTTCTCAAACTCTTCCAAAATATAGCAGAGGAACAGTCCCAAACTCATTCTATGAGGCTACCATCACCCTGATACCAAAACCAGACAAAGATGTTACAAAAAAAGAAAACTACAGGCCAGTATCACTGATGAACATGGATGCAAAAATCCTCAACAAAATACTAGCAAACAGGATCCAACAGCACATTAAAAGGATCATACACCATGATCAAGTGGGGTTTATCCCAGGAATGCAAGGATTCTTCAATATATGCAAATCAATCAATGTGATAAACCATATTAACAAATTGAAGGAGAAAAACCATATGATAATCTCAATAGATGCAGAAAAAGGTTTCGATAAGATTCAACACCCATTTATGATAAAAACCCTCCAGAAAGTAGGCATAGAGGGAACTTACCTCAACATAATAAAGGCCATATATGACAAACCCACAGCCAACATCATTCTCAATGGTGAAAAACTGAAACCGTTTCCTCTAAGATCAGGAAGAAGACAAGGTTGCCCACTCTTCACCACTATTATTCAACATAGTTTTGGAAGTTTTAGCCATAGCAATCAGAGAAGAAAAAGAAGTAAAAGGAATCCAAATCGGAAAAGAAGAAGTAAAACTGTCACTGTTTGTAGATGACATGATACTATACATAGAGAATCCTAAAGATGCTACCAGAAAACTGCTAGAGCTAATCAATGAATCTGGTAAAGTAGCAGGATACAAAATTAATGCACAGGAATCTCTTGCATTCCTATACAATAATGATGAAAAATCTGAAAGACAAATTAAGGAAACACTCCCATTTACCATTGCAACAAAAGAATAAAATACCTAGGAATAAACCTACCTAGGGAGACAAAAGACCTGTATGCAGAAAACTATAAGACACTGATGAAAGAAATTAAAGGTGATACAAATAGATGGAGAGATATACCATGTTCTTGGATTGGAAGAATCAACATTGTGAATAGACTATACTACCCAAAGCAATGTACAGATTCAAAGCAATCCCTATCAAACTACCAATGGCATTTTTCACAGAACTAGAACAAAAAATTTCACAATTTGTATGAAAACACAAAAGACCCCGAATAGCCAAAGCAGTCTTAAGAAAGAAAAACGGAGCTGGAGGATTCAGACTCCCTGACTTCAGACTATACTACAAAGCTACAGTAATCAAGACAATATGGTGCTGGCACAAAAACAGAAATATAGATTAATGAAACAGGATAGAAAGCCCAGAGATAAACCCATGTACATATGGTCACCTTATCTTTGATAAAGGAGGCAAGAATATACAATGGAGAATAGGCAGCCTCTTCAATAAGTGGTGCTGGGAAAACTGAACAGCTACATGTAAAAGAGTGAAATTAGAACACTTCCTAACACCATACACAAAAATAAACTCAAAATGGATTAAAGCCTAAATGTAAAGCCAGACAGTATAAAAACTCTTACAGGAAAGCATAGGAAGAACACTCTTTGTTATAAATCACAGCAAGATCTTTTTTGACCCACCTCCTAGAGAAATGGAAATAAAACCAAAAATAAACAAATGGGACTTAATGAAACTTAAAAGCTTTTGCACAGCAAAGGAAACCATAAAGAAGAGAAAAAGACAACCCTCAGAATGGGAGAAAATATTTGCAAATGATGCAACTGACAAAGGATTAATCTCTGAAATATACAAGCAGCTCATGCAGCTTAATATCAAAAAAACAAATAATCCAATTCAAAAATGGCAGAAGACCTAAATAGACATTTCTCCAAAGAAGATATACAGATTGACAACAAACACATGAAAGGATGCTCAAAATCACTAATCATTAGAGAAATGCAAATCAAAACTGCAATGAGGTATCACCTCACATCGGTCAGAATGGCCATCATCAAAAACTCTACACACAATAAATGCTGGAGAGGGTGTGGAGAAAAGGGAACCCTCTTGCACTGTTGGTGGGAATGTAAATTGATACGGCCACTATGGAGAACAGTATGGAGGTTCTTTAAAAAACTAAAACTAGAAGTACCATATGACCCAGCAATCCCACTACTGGGCATATGCCCTGAGAAAACCATAATTCAAGAAGAGTCATGTACCAAAATGTTCGCTGCAGCACTATTTACAATAGCCAGGACATGGAAGCAACCTAAGTGTCCATCAACAGATGAATGGATAAAGAAGATGTGGCACATATATACAATGGAATATTATTCAGCCATAAAAAAGAAACGAAACTGAGTTATTTGTAGTGAGGTGGATGGACCTAGAATCTGTCATACCGAGTTAAGTAAGTAAGAAGGAGAAAAACAAATACTGTATGCTAACACATATATGTGGAATCTAAAAAAAAAATGGTTATGATGAACCTAGGGCAGGACAGGAATAAAGACTCAGACATAGAGAATGGAGTTGAGGACACGAGGAGGGGAAGGGTAAGCTGGATAAAGTGAGAGAGTGGCATGGACTTATAAATACTACCAAATGTAAAATAGATAGCTAGTGGGAATCTACTGCATAGCACAGGGAGATCAGCTCGGTGCTTTGTGACCAGCTAGAGGGGTGGGATAAGGAGGGTGGGAGGGAGACACAAGAGGGAGGGGATATTGGGATGTATGTATATGTATAGCTGATTCACTTTGTTATACAGAAGAAACCAACACAACATTGTAAAGCAATTATACTCCAATAAAGATGTTTTAAAAAGTATAATTTCCAAAAATTAGAAATATGATTTTCATAAAGATATAAAGTGAACGTGTAGAAATTTTATTTAACCTATCAACGAGGAAAACAGTGAGGTGGTAAACTGATTCTCCGGGTATTTGTGGAACTGGGTATTTATAGGCTTAAGACAAAAACAATGTTAGATTAAGATTGCTAGGCTACAGATAAAAGTGGATAGTGTCCTACAGGGCTGTAAAACTAATCATTGAGGTTTTCTCACCATTCCGAAATCTGCAAGCTAACATGTCATCTCACAGTATCTGGGTTCTAATCTTATAGTAAATAGCAAAGTCTCAAACACAAGGAAGTTCTCCTAGAGAATTCAGGAATCCTTGGGAGGATTTGCGCAACAACATGCGGCATGACCTGCAGAGATACGCCGCCCCCTCCTCACCCACCCACTCTCAACTCCTGCCCAACTGCCTTAGCTCCAAGTTTTGGATATTTTTTATTAACATTGAAAAAAATACTTTGGAGTTAAAGAAATCTGAGGGTGAATCTCAATTCCTTCACTTGCCAGCTGTGTAATATTGGGCAGGTAGTTACCTGCGACTGGATTTACTTGCTGCAAATTGGGAGGAGCTTTTGTAAAGTGCCTGGCACATGATAGGCACTCGTAAAATCTTAGTTCTTCTCTTTACCTTTCCTTTTTTTTAAGTGAAAAAAATTCACCCTTTGTCTGGCCTTCAGAGACAAAGTTTTCTTCCCCTTGATAAGTGGAATATTTATAAATGGAGTATTTCCTGCCTTATCAGTGAACAAAGGATGTCACAGTCATCAAAGATTGCAGCCCTCCAACGTGAGCCGGTGAGCCCTGAGGAAACTCAGGGCTGAAAAGAATACCTGCCATCTAGCAGCCAACAGACTGAAGCAACTCCCTGCAGTGAGCCCTGAGGAAACTCAGGATGTGAAAATACAGGATACTGGCCCCAGATATCTGAGGTGCATATCAAAGGAATGATTTCAGCAGCCCAGACTCTTGCATCTTCCCATACATACAAAAGCACTAAATTCCTTAACTTGAGTATCTGGTAATCTTTTGCCATTCCAGACTACCTGCCCTTTGTTGCAAAACTCCTATATATCATGGCTCCTCCCCTCGCCTCCTTGGAGCAGTTTCTCAGTTATCTGAAATGCTGTCTCCTGGGCTGCAGTCCTCATTTTGCCCCAAATCAAACTTAACTCGCCACTCTTACGTTGTGCATTTTTTTAAGTTAACACCCTTCCTCCCTTCCTCCCTTCCTTCCTTCCTTTCTCTCTCCCCCTCTCCTTCCCTCCCTTCCCCCCCTCCTCCCTCCCTCTCTCTTTCTCTCCCTCCCTCCCTCTCTCCCTTCCTTCCTTCCTCTCTCTCTCACTTTCTCTCTCACTTTCTTTCTCATCTCTAGTTTATTAGAATAATATCCTAGAACTCTGGTGGATTTTTTCCATTACTAATAGAGACATTCTCTTAAATTTTTATTATTCATCGAAATGGAAAAATATATATTTTAACATTCTTTTTTAATTAAAAATTTCCACCAGCTTTTTTTTTTTATTTTTTTTATTTTATAAATTTATTTATTTATTTATTCATTTCTGGCTGTGTTGGGTCTTCGCCTCTGTGCGAGGGCTTTCTTCAGTTGCGGCAAGCGGCGGCCACTCTTCATCGCAGTGCGTGGGCCTCTCACTATGGCGGCCTCTCTTGTTGCGGAGCACAGGCTCCAGACGCGCAGGCTCAGTAATTGTGGTTCACGGGCCCAGTTGCTCCGCGGCATGTGGGATCTTCCCAGACCAGGGCTCGAGCCCGTCTCCCCTGCATTAGCAGGCAGACTCTCAACCACTGCGCCACCAGGGAAGCCCTCCACTAGCTTTATTGAGATGTAGTTAACCTATAACACTGTGTGAGTTTCAGGTGTACAACTTCACGATTTGATGCATGCATATATTGTGAAATGATTACCATACTAAGGTTCGTTAACACATCCATCACCTCACATAGTTATAATTTTGTGTGTGTGTGATGAGAACTTTGAAGATCTACTCTCTTAACAGCTTTCAAATATGTAATGTAGTATTGTTAACTCTGGTTACCACGTTGTACAGCACGCTTTATTTAGAGAACCCTCTGCATGTGACAAAGTGGAGAGATGTTCCTCAAGTGAAGATGATTTCTTACTGGATATAACTTAGTGTTTCTTGTTTTGAGGTGGGGATGGGGGTATTACTTGTTTAAGTGTAAATATTATCCTTGTCTCCTTTCAAAAGGAGTACTGGCTTCCCAAGTTATCCTTTCTGAAGCCCACTCAGTATCTCAGTGTCTGCTGTGAGCCCTGCTCTGGGTTGAGGTTTGTGAGGAAGGGGTTGGATGTACAGAAGCTCCCAGGAGCACGCTGTCTGCGTTCCCCCTTCCTGGTACAGGTCGGCCCAGGTGGGGTTAATGGATGGCAGAGGGACCATGAGCTGGTGTCTGGCACAGGTAACTGGTCATCACTACCAGATCTGTATTCCTGGAGAGTATTCGTCTCTCCCCTTCTCCACAACCCCTCACACGATAAACCTGTGTGCTGGCACGTGGGACACTGAGCTGTGATTCAAAATGACAAAGTCTTCTGATATTGTTCCAATCACTAATTTCTGGAGAGTGAGGAGTAAGAAAGAATTGCCCTTGACTGTGCCTCCCTTACAGAGTGTGGTATTAATAGAGATCAATAGGTCAGGGATCCCAAATTCTAAACTCACTTCTGCCACTACTTATAATGTTGTTTCTTCTTTTTCGTATTTACACATTTTTTTTTCCTTTCCTGCCTAAATGCAGAATCAGTATGTTGTATACATTGTTCAATATTAATGGTCACATGAGGGAAAAGCTCTGTAACGCTCTTTCCTCATTTCTGTGTCCTATCTGTAAATGACGTGATGTGATCTGCGCCTTGATGGCCCAAGCTCAGTTCATTCATTCATTAGCCAACATGTAGCTGTTGAGCAACAGCTCTGTGCCAAGCCCTGGCGGTTCCTCTGTAAACATGATAAATGAGAACCTGCCCTAATGGAGATAGATTGTAACCAAGGAAACAAATAAGATGATTAGAGATTAAGTATTATGAATGAAAGAAATCAGATGATGGGAAACTATAAGTAAGCTGCTATTCTTCGTAATTCTAATTAGGGTTATCAGAGGTGGTCTCTTTGAGGAGGTGGCTTTCTGAACTGCAAACGGAAGGATGAGAATGAGTCAGTCATAGGAAGAGTTGAGTGAAGAACATTCTAGGAAAGAGAGACAATGCAGAGAGGTGTGGGATGAATTTGGCTTGTGCACGGACCAGAAAGACAGACCTTTGGCTGAAGTGGAGTGAGTCTGGTGGGTGGAGAGTGGACAGAGGCTGGCAGGGTCACTTAGGGCTTTGTAGATCACGGGAAGGAATTTGGGTTTATTCTAAGTGCAATGGAAAGCTTTTAAAGAGGTCTAAAGCAGTGGAATGGTATGAGCTTATTAAAAGAAGGGAAAGGAAAGAATAACTGCGGCTGTTGCGCGAAGAACTGAATGGCAGATGTCAAGCTTGAGAGTAGGGAGACCAATGAGGTCCTTGTGCTTGGCTGTGGAGAAGGTGGTAGGGATGTGAGAGAAGGAGGCCTTGAAGGTTTGACTAGGTTATGGTGGGTCCCAAATACCCGGATGAGGAGCTTGGATTTGATTTTTGCAGCTGTGAGGGAGCTTCGTGTGTGAGTGTGAGTTTGTGAGTGAGTGAGTGTATGTGTGTTTGTGTGTGTGTATGACTGTGAGTTTAGGGGTGAGATTGTGAGTGTATGAGCCAGTGTGTATGAGCGTGGGGCGCATGTGTGGATTTGTGAGCAGATGTGAGTGAGTGTGTGTATTATGTGTGTATGTGTGTGTGTTTGGGTTTTTCTCCTGTTGCAGATTTTGAACAGGCCAGTGGCATGAAGGAAAGCGCTGCCCTGTATGCTACAGGTAAAGGCTGGTGACAGGGAGACTTGCTGGGCGGGTAGTGGAGTTAGACGTGACCCGAAGGCCCAGACGTGCTAACTGGCCAGCCATGGAGAAAGAGACAACTGAATCGGGCAGGTCCTGTTCTTTGTTTTATTCTGCTTCTGGGTTGGATGAGACTGAGGACTGAAGACCCCACTGAAGGAGTCACATTCTCTTCAGATGAGCCCAGTCTGATTGCTGGCTGAGTAGCTTACTCGTCTTATTAGTGACAAAACCAACCCTAAATTAAACCTCACTTAAATTCATGTGTTGGTTTCTCTGAAAGGAATTCCATTAGTAAGAGTTAAGTGGAATGGTTCTACTGCAGCCCACCCAAACTGTCCCCACTCTGCCCTGAGAGGTGCGTGCACCTGCACACACACACACACACACACGTGGGGAGTACACACACACACACGGGGAGTACACACACACACACACACACACACACACACTCTCTCTCTCTCTCTCTCTCTTTTATATTTAAATTTCTTGATTCTTGAGAAACTCATTGTGTTTTTTGTTCCCCCCCAGGACATCTTTGAAGATGCCTTGGAAACCCTCTCTATGTAAGTAGTAACATAATAAAAAAGTATGTAGTAGAGAAAAATTGATGGTTTTCTTATCAGAAATGTAAATATTTCATTCTCATTTTTTTGAGTTTAGTGGCTATTGTTGGAAAAATTCACTTCTCCATAATTTAACAGTTAGGATGTGATTAAGCTTAAGAAAGGATCTGTCTAAAGTTACTATCAAATATATATATATATATGTTTTTTTTTCAAATATATTTTTGAGTCTTATTTCTTGTAACCTTAAACTAAAATGAAAGAAAAAAATGTTTGCCGACAAATTAAAGTTTATTTGTTTATAGCTAACCCTTTTACATCTTGCCCATATTTATTTACATGGTTAGCCTCATGTTGTAGATTTTTGCTTTTGGTTTGCGCTTAGTTTTATTATAAGTATTTCCTATAAGCCTACATAATTTTTGTAATGATTTTAAATGACATCATATTAGATCAAATGGAACATCACAATTTACTTATTCATTTCTCCTTTGTTAGACATTTAGTTTTTCACTGGTTTAAAAACTTAAAACTAAGTAGTGAACATTTCAATGTGTATAGCTTTATCATATTTTTGAATATCTCCAAAAGGTTAACTTCACCCATGTAGAATTATTGGATTAAAAGGGATGAATATTTTTATTCTTAATGTGATATTTCTCAAGTTGCCTTTCTGTGTTAGTTAGCTCAGGCTGCCATAATAAAATACCATAGACTGGGTGGCTTAAACAACAGAGATTTATTTTCTCACAGTTCTGGAGCCTGGAAGTCGGAGATCAGGGTGCCAGTGTGGTCAGGTTCTGGTGAGAGTTCTCTTCCTGATTTACAGATGGTCACCTTCTCGTTGTATCTTCACATGGCAGAGGGAGAGAGAGCGAGAGAGCAAGCTTTCTGGGGTCTCCTCCTATAAGGGCATTAGTCATGAGGGCCCCCCTCTCAGGACCTGATCTAAACCTGATTATCCCCCAAAGTCCTTATCTCCAAATACCATCACACTGGGGATCAGGGCTTCAACATGTGAAATTTGGGGGAACGCTATTCAGTCCACAGCACTTTCAAAAGAGTTTCACCCGTTTGCAGGGCTGTGAACTGTGTATAAGTGAAGTGGTTTAAAATGTAGCATTTTCATCCCTAGGTATTATTTGAAACCATTTTGCTGCTTAAATGATACCTAATTGTTTTGTTTGAAATTTTTTTTTCTGGTAGTTCCCTAATGGCCTAGTGGTTAGGATTCTAGGCTTTCATTGCCATGGCCTGGGTTCAGTCCCTGGTCAGGGAACTGAGATCCTACAAGCCATGTGGTGCACACCACACCCTAAATTTTTTTTCTCATAATCATTGTTTAGTCCATTGCATTTCCTTTTGTATGAATTCTAGTCTTCTTTCGCCTATTTAACATTTTTCTCAGTGTTTCTTTTACATACTTATGAACTTTAAAATATATATACACCTTCATGTTTTGTCCTATTTGCTACAGATACTTTCCCTTAATTGCTATTTTTATGTTAGAGTTGCAAATTTTTATATTGTCCAAAAGTTTTAGTGTTTATGTCATTGAATGTGTATGTGAATAAAAAACTTAATTGTGATTAGGATTTTAAAAAATAACCTTTCTACTGTGCAATAGTTTCAGATTTACAGAATTATTATGAGGATAGTACGGAGAGTCCTGTATATCCCACACTTGTTTTCCCTATGATTAATTTCTTACATTAGAATGGTACATTTGTCACAATTAATAATCTAATACAGATACATTGTTATAACTAAAGTCCATACTTGATTCAGATTTCTTTAGTTTTTATGGAGTATCCTTTTTCTGTCCTAGGATCCCATTTAGGACACCACAGTACAATCATTCGTCCTGTCTCCTTAGGCTATGCTTGATTGTGACCGTTTCTCAGAGTTTCCTTGGTTTTGAGTACTGGTCATTTGTTTTGTGGAATGTCCCTCAGCTGGGATTTGTCTGGTTTTTTTCCCTCATGATTAGACTGAGGTCATGTGTTTTTGGGAGGAAGATCACAGACCTAAAGTATCATTCTCATCACATTATATCAAAGATACATGTTATCAACCTGGTTTACTCCTGCTGATGCTAAACTTCATCACTTGGCTTGAGATAGTGTTTGTCAGATCTTGCCACTGTAAAGTTTTACTCTTTTTCCCCCCTTCCCTTTTCATACTGTACTCTTTGAAAGGTAATCTACTTGTGTAATTTTAAAAATGACTTTTAAGGTGAGTGCATTATTTGCCATCCAGAAATCTTACTCAGCTCTGCTGTGGCTTCTCTGCTCTGAGCGTTGGCAGGAATTGAGCTTGGGTGGCCTGGTAGACTGAAGTCTAGGAGGTAGAAAAGGATCTGACTGTGGGGCGGGTGACTGGAATTCACCAGTGGAAGTGCTGCTGTTCCCAATGAGAAGCTAGAACACTCGACACACACCAGAGAGGGGTTCAGGTCTTGGAGATGAAAACAGGTCAGACTGATGTAATTGACATGACCGGTGGGTGGCACACATTAAAACTTGTGTTTCTTTGAGCTTTCACTGGCTGCATTAGACTGGCAATGGCTTTACCTTTGGGTCTGAAAGGCATTGTCAGCAATTTCTAACACCTATTAGTTTTTATTTTATTTATTTATTTATTACACAGCAGGTTCTTAGTTTTCTATTTTATACATATTAGTGTATATATGTCAATCCCAATCGGCACCTATTAGTTTAAAAAAAAAAATCAAATTATAGGGAAACAAAAACCTTCTGAACTTGACTTGTGGTTTCTGGTTTTCCAAGTAAGGAGCTTGAAGTTGCCAGTTTTTCCTAACAACAAGTAAAGAGCTAAACAGACTTGAAAATTCTACAACTCATTCTGCATCCATAAGAAAGGAGAGGATACAGGGAAAATCACTGCCCCCAAGCCTGGAGGGACAGAAAGGCAAATACAGGGAGTCATGGTGTACAGAGTCATGGTGTACACCCCGGCCAGGTCAGGGGTGGGAAAACGTCACCTGTGATCGATGAATTGCTGGGGGCTCAGTGTGAATAACTCTGGCAGTTAAGAACCATAGGGAGACCCACTCATATGGAGCCCCCTCCACCCCCAATGTGAAATTTGCCTCCAGAAGCTGTACCAGACTTATACAGTAAATAGAGGAGAAAAATCCCTTTGGGCTTCCAGCAGGGTGAGAAGAAAAAGAACCATTCTGAAATACATCAGAGTTTACTGTTCTTAACAAGGCCTGCCCTCATGGGAGAGTAGTTAACCAGAACCTAACTCACCTGGGGAGCTCCAGCCCACTCTGGCTATCCTGTCCCATCTAAGAGAGAAGAAAAACTGAGAAACACTTGAGAAGTTCCCAGTCCAGAGGCACAGGGTCCCTAAAAGACTGAGACCTCACCACAGGACGATAGAATGCTTCCCCTCCTCCACCCCTCACCACCACATGACCACAGGCCTATTTATAACAGTTCCTTTTATCATGTACATCATGTTTAACTATCAAGAAAGATTACAAGGCAGACCCGTAGGCCAAAAACACAGTTTGAAGAGACAGAGTAAGCATCAGAACCAGACGTGGCAGGGATGTGGGAATTTAAAAAAACTATGGTTAATATGTAATGGGATCTATGGAAGAAGTAGAGAGACTATAGGAATAGATGGGTAATGTAAGCAGAAAGATGGAAACCATAAGAAAGAACCAAAAAGAAATGCTAGAGATCAAAACACTCTAACAGAAATGAAAAATGCCTTTGATGGACTTATTAGACTGGACATGGCTGAGGAAAGGCTCTCTGAGCTAGAGGCTGTAGAAATAGAATCCTGAATAGAATGGAATAGAATCCTCAAAAACTGAAAAGCAAAGAGAACAAAGAGTGAATAAAACAGAACAGAATATACAAGGACTGTGGGGCAACTACAGCAGGTGTAGCATATGCATAATTGGAACATCAGAAGGAGAAGAAAGAAAAGAACAGAAGAAATATTTGAAACAATAATGTCTGAGAATTTCCACAATTAATGTTAGACACCAAACCACAGATCCAGGAAGCTCAGAGAACACCAAATAGGATGATTGTCAAAAAATGACCTCTAGGTACATTATTTGTAAACTACAGAGAATCAAAGATAAAGAAAAAATCTTGAAAGAAAAAATACACCTTACCTATAGAGGAGCAAAGATAAGTATTACATCCAGCTTCTCCTCAGAAACCAGGCAAGCAGAAGAAAGTAGAGTGAAATGTTTGTATTGAGAGAATAAAACCATCAACTTAGAATTCTGTACTCTCTGAAATTATCTTAAAAAGTAAAGGAGAAATAAAGACTTTCTCAGGTGAACGAAAATTGAAGCAATTTGTTGCCCATAGATCTGCCTTGTAAGAAATATTAAAAGAAATTCTATAGAGAGAGGAAAAATAAATATGGGTCAGAACCTGAAATCTACTTAAAGAAAAGAAGAACATCAAAGAAGGAATAAGTCAAAGTAAAATAAAACATTTTTTCATATTCTTAATTGATCTAACAGATAACAGTTTGTTGAAAATGATACCAACAGTGTATTTGGTTATATATGCTTATGTTTATATCTTATGTATATATACATGCTTATGTATGCTTACATATAAGTGAGATGAATGACAACAATGATACAGGGATGGGAGGGAGGAATTAGGATTATTTTGTTATTATAAGGTACTCACACTACTTGTGAAATGGTATAGTGTACTTTAATGTAGACTTGGATTAGTTGTGAATGTGTACTGCAAACTCTAGGTCAACCACCAAAAAAAAGTAAAAAAAGAAGTAAAGCTGATGTGCTAAGAAAGGAGAGAAAATGGAGCATATAAAATGCTCAATTAAAACAATATAAGCCAGAAAAAGAGTAGAAGACAAGAATAGGAACAAAGAACAAGGGCAACAAATAAAAAACAGTAATAAATATGGTAGATATTAATCCAACTATATCTATAATCACTTTGAATGTCAGTGGTGTAAATTTACCAATTAAAAGACATTGTCAGAGTAGATCAAAAAACATGGTCCAACTATATGTTGTCTACAAGAAACCCACTTTAAATAAAAGACACATATAGAGTAAAAGTAAATGGACAGAGAAAAATATACCATGCCAACACTAATCAGAAGAAAGCAGGAGTAGCTATACTAATTTTGGACAGAGCAGACTTCAAAGTAAGGAAAGCTATCAGGGATAAAGAAAGGCATTACTTAATGACAGAGGGGCCAGTTCTCCAAGAAAACATAACAGTTCTTAATGTGTAGGTACCTAACAACAGCACATCAAACTACTAGAGGCACAAACTACATACAAGGAGAAATAGATGATTTTGTTACCATAGTTGGTGACTTCAACTGCCTTCTCTCAGAAATAGATCCAGCTGGGAGAAAATCAGTAAGGTCATAGCTGAACTAAAAAAAAGAAAAATCCTGAACTTAACCCAACTGAAGTTAATTTAGATCCCTATCTCATGCCAACCCTGAAATTGCTAGCCCAGTATTCCAACGCCATTTGCTAAGTCTGTGAGTAAAAGAAAATTTATGTATGATGTATGATGCCTACTTTATCAAATAATACACTCATTAAAATAATAACGCTGTGTTTCTGGGCTTTCTGGTTTGTTCCTTTGATCTATATGTCTGTGTTTACCAAAAAACTGCTCTACTTATCTGCTTTAGATGTTTCGATATTAGTATGACTGGTTCTCAGAAGAATAGCATCCAAAAATGACCCATGTGATCGAGATGTTTTTTGATTCATGACTATCAGAAACCTGTTGTGAACTCTTAAAATGTGGAATTCTTGGAGGCTTTGTATGTCTTAGCTTCTTTTATCCTACAGTAGTCAACCATATTACAGTTTTCTTCTCATCTTGAAAACAATAGTTTTTTAATGCTATCTCACTTTCTTGTTATCTAACATATTCTTTTCCATTCATTGCCTCTTTCAGCCTGTCTTTAGCTGCATTTATCTGCTGTTGCCAGCATTTTTTTTAACTTCCAAATTTAACTTCCCTGTCCTGTTCAGTTTACCAAACCCAAAGGTTTACCCATTCTAGAACTTGCCTTGTTCTTTTAGTTTTCTGATGTGCATTATTTCTTGTGACACCTGAGACTGTTTCTTAAACAGTTTTGTGTTTCCTTTTCAATGTTGCCAAAATGTCCCTGGTACTTGCTTCTCTCACCTTAGTTGTAGCAACACATAATAGTAACACTTTACCTAATTGAGAACCTTACCTCTTTGAAATAGAGCCCAAAGCCAGAAAGGGTAGCCAAAGTAGGTATTAGAGCCCGTGCTCTAAAAATCTTGCCCTTTACTTGTAGTAGAGGATTCCATCCAGAGTCTATTTACAATGAATGTAAGTAGACTTATGCTTTTTGGCATAATTTTGCCAGAGTTCTAGGAGGTATGGTAAGAGGGTGGTTTTATTTATTTATTTTTATTTTTAAATTTTTTATATCTTTATTGGAGTATAATTGCTTTACAATGTTGTGTTAGTTTCTGCTGTATAACAAAGTGAATCAGCTATATGTATACATATATCCCCATATCCCCTCCCTCTTGCGTCTCCCTCCCACCCTCCCTATCCCACCCCTCTAGGTGGTCACAAAGCACCGAGCTGATCTCCCTGTGCGATGCAGCAGCTTCCCACGAGCCATCCATTTTACATTTGGTAGAGTATATATGTCAATGCTACTCTCTCACTTTGTCCCAGCTTCCCCTTCCTGAGGAGGTGGTTTTAGAAGCCAGTTTGTTGATAGTAGCAAAAAATGGCAGAGAAAGAAGAAAGTAAATATGGCATACAGTCATAGAACTCCAAAGCACAGCAGTGTGGTTTTACCTAGCTTAGGTGCTCACAACAAGATGTACCTTTCTGGTGAGTCAAGCCTTTGGACTTGACAGGTGAACTTGAGCACCAGTCTCAGTTGCCATTTACTGCCTGGGAGATCTGGGACAGTTTCTTTTTCTTTTTTTCTAAAAGTTTTTTTGGGCTGCTTTTGGGTCTTCATTGCTGTGCGCGGCCTTTCTCTAGTTGCGGTGAGCGGGGGCTACTCTTCGTTGCGGTGCACGGGCTTCTTGTTGCGGTGGCTTTTCTTGTTGCAGAGCACGGGCTCTAGGCATGCAGGCTCAGTAGTTGCGGCACGCGGGCCCTAGAGCGTGCGGGCTTCAGTAGTTGTGGTGCGTGGGCTCAATAGTTGTGGTGTGCAGGCTCTAGGGTGCATGGGCTTCAGTAGTTGTGGCACAAAAGATCAGTAGTTGTGGTTCGCAGGCTCTAGAGCGCAGGCTCAGTAGTTGTGGCGCACGGGCTTAGTTGCTCCACGTCATGTTGGATCTTCCCAGACCAGGAATCGAACCCGTGTCCCCTGCATTGGCAGGAGGATTGTTTTTTTTTTAATTTTTTAAATTTTTATTTTTTATTTATTTTTTTAAACATCTTAATTGGAGTATAATTGCTGTACAGTGCTGTGTTAGTTTCTGCTGTATAACAAAGTGAATCAGCTATATGCATACGTATATCCCCATATCCCCTCCCTCTTGCGTCTCCCTCCCACCCTCCCTATCCCACCCCTCTAGGTGGTCGAAAAGCACCGAGCTGATCTCCCTATGCCATGCAGCTGCTTCCCACTAGCTATCTATTTTACATTTGGTAGTGCATATATGTCCATGCCACTCTCTCACTTCGTCCCAGTTTACCCTTCCCTCTCCCCGTGTCCTCAAGTCCATTCTCTACGTCTGCATCTTTATTCCTGTCCAGCAGGAGGATTGTTAACCACTGTGCCACCAGGGAAGTCCCTCTGGGACAGTTCCTAAGTCTCAGTTTCTTCATCCTCTCGCAGATTTATTGGGAAGATAAAATGAAATTTAATTTAAATGTGATAATGGGTACAAACACATAGTAGGTGCTCAGTAAATATCGGTGGTATACTACTCCCCCACCTTGGATGCTGTTAATCTCTACTGAGAAAGGCATGTTCATATTGCTGTCTCTGAGACATTGGAAAAAGTTTAAATTATATCTAGTATATTCTATTTAAGAGGGTAGAGACTTGTGTCACATATGTTAAGAAAATTCCAAAATGACTAAAAATGTTTTCAAATAGCATTTGAAAGTTAGTAGGATGTGCTTCATTCACAGGGAAAGCTCTCTTGGATGTTTCTCTTTATTCCGTAACATAGAGCGTGATGTTACTGTACTATGTCTCCTGTATTACTGACCCTTTCTGAAATTAAAAATATTACTGAAGTAATCTATTATTCAATATTTTTCTTTTAAAATATTATGTATGTTTTCTCTCTGATTACAAGTATATGTTAATTGTAAAAAAAATTCTTCAGTTGTTTTTTATGTGAACTTTTATTTTGTCCTAATTTCAGGGTTTGTCAAAATTTCTCTCTCGTTCTCTCTTAAATTTACGATGCCACGACATTCCTCTTGTGATCCATTAGATGCTGAAATCAGTAGAGTTCTTTTTCTGTATGCTGATTGAACCACATATTTTGGTTCTATATTTTGGTTTTATGTGCAGATAGCAATGCTTCCACCTCTCTGTAGCAGGATGTGGTCCTCTTGCCAAGCTGGTGATTAATTTCTTCCTGTGAATATTTTCTCCTGAATTTCTAATGAAAAGATGCAAGCGAACAGATGAGGGAGGCCTTAAAGTATTTCCACAAAAGAAAATTATCTCCTACTCTCCTTTTCTGCTTAATGAATTCACCACCACAGATGTAGGTTTTCCTAGTTCTGGATCTTTGTGGTAACAATTGTGTTATTTTAAGTGATTAACTATTTTGGGAAGTTGCTAGATTTACAAGCTGGTAGATCGTACAAACATCTCTAACATTTAGAACTGGAGGGAAAATTAGAGATTTTTTTTTTTTTTTTTTAAAACAGTTAGTGGGACATTGAACATGTCCTTTCTAAAAACTAAAAAATTGTTTATGAAGTTTCTGACTTGTTTAGCATAGGAAGTAATCTCTCAGGGAGGAACCGTACATTAGACCCATCTCATGGCCTATAGAAATTTGCTAGAAGATTAGCTCTGCCTTAGTCTCTGGCTCCCTGATTTAACAATTCCATACTGGTATGTGCTTCTTGGTGCTCTGATGACTGGGTATCCTTCTTGCCCACTGTTTGTACACAACTACCATATCTGAAAATGTAGTGGTGGGTATAAAGTCTGTTCATGAATTAAGTGATATGACATGTGAAGAATAAATAAAATGTTCCAGGGTTTCCAGAGAGCTGTTTCTGGTTGGGAGATCGGAGTGGCTGGCATTGGTTTTGGGTTTTGAGAGATACCATGGTTACCTGGGACACCCATGGACACAAGAGATTTTGGGTCACCATGGATTCCTGCCTTCCGTTTAGTGAGGAGAGTAGACTAACTGCTTGGAATCAAGTGAATTGGTAGTGTTTTCAATTAACCTCTTTCTCATAAAAACCACAGTGGGCCATGGCACAAAAATCTAATTAACTGGGGGGCCTAGTCGGGTACTACTTAATCAAGATTTTCTTTTTAGGATAGTTTAGAGAAGTCAGAGGAGACATCAAATTTATGTGCAAAGACTGTTAGAGCAGATTCAGGTTTAATATGTTTTCAGCAGTGATCTCTTAATATTCCATAATACCTTATTAAAATTTTGACTTTATCCTTATATAGAAATTCATAGGTGCTTAATCAAGTCCTGAGGCAATGGGGTGTGTGTGTTCACTTGCAGGAACTTCGGTGAATTTGTTCTTACATCTAGAAGTTGAAAGAGGCAGACGTTTTTAGTCAGGTGATAAGAAGCTTACAGTAGGATTAAAAATATTTTGTAGTGTAGCATTTCTCGTGGACTTCGTCCTTCTTCACACCTTCTCTTTTGAACTACAAACTGTAGATTAGAATGAGGTAAAGCTTTTAAGGCAAACCCCCACCCCCCGCCCTCATCAGTTTAGATCAGTTAATTATGGTGCAATAGTTTGGTCTGTTTTAAGGTTAGTTAGGGTGATATTTGGTGAATGACAGTTGAAAAACATCTAGTTAATATTTTTCTTCATAGTGGTTAAATTATAACTAGTAACTACAGGCAGAGTTAGATTAATTTTCATGTTTCTGTGATCTTTTCCTTGACCCAGCTTCTCTGTCTAGGTAATCCAAATGTTGCTCTGGTCTGGAAGGCCACCTCTCTGCCCCGACCTCAACCTGATTTTTCTTCACCAGGTTGGCATTTAATTATTTCATTGGATCTAAGATGCCGCTGACATTGTATATACCACTGAGGAAGCAGAAAAACACAATGGAGAATTTTACAGGTGACTTTGCCTAAGGGAAGGGAAAAATAAAACTGTCATGCAGGAAGACACAGTAAGGAAATGTGGGTATTTCAATCTTGGTGGTACTAGGTAGGGAGGGGAAAAAAACTCCTCTTGAGATTCTCTGCCCTGGGAACTTTTAAAAATAGCTCTATCACATTATGAATTTATGTCCCATAAAATACCTGTTTTAAATTTACAATTCATTGGAGTTTATTATATTTATAGAATTGTACAACCATCATTACAATCTAATTTAAAAAAATTGATCACCCGAAAAAGAAACCCTCTGCCCCTTTACAGTCGTTCTCCTTTCCCACTCCTACTCCTAGGCAACCACTAATCTAATTTCTGCTTCTAGATTTGTCTCTATAGACATTTCATAAAAATAGGATTATTCAATATGTGTTCTTTTGTGTCTGGCTTTTGAGGTTTATCCATGTTGTGGCATGTGTCAGTATTTCATTCTTTTTTAGGGCTGAATAATACTCAACTGTGTGGATATACCACATTTTGTTTATCCATTCATAAGTTGATAGACAATCAGGTTTTTTCCAGTTTTTGACTGTTGTGAATAATGCTGCTATAAACAACTGTGCACAGTTCTTTGTGTGGACACATGTTTGTAATTCTCTGGCATATATACCTAGGAGTGGAACTGATGGGCTGTATGGGAATCCTGCGTTTAACTTTTCGGCACTCTCAGAATCTCAATCACAAGCTAGTTTGTGGTCTGAATATTAGGTACCAGTGTGGCCCAAACAACTTCAAGCAGGTAATTTAATTTTAAGTGCATCAGCTTGGTTTTGCCTTCAGGTAACTGGCAGAAGCAAATGTGGATCCTTTCCCTAAGAATTTAACTTTGATCTAGGGCAGTCAAAGTTGCTCTTGATTTTAAGATACATCCGGGTTTTGGGGATACTACGTGATGAAAAATCTGTTATAGAGTCAATGGAATACAGTGAATGGAAATAAATTTCACTAAAAAGCCCAGAGTGAGCAGTGTCCCAAGCATCTCTTCCCTGTATTGTATTGCTTTTCTGTGTATTTTCTTTTGTACTGTTAGGTCTTCTTTAATGGTCCGCTATTGTATTGGAACCTTCCACAATAAGTAGTTCTTTATATAAGCTTATGGGGGGGAGGGAGCGTGTATGCACACTTCAAGTTAAGGTATGTATATTCTATGAATGCTTCCTTTCACTCTGAGGAGGAGTGACAGGATTTCCTAGCTCAAAGGAAAGCTTCTTAGTGACCCTTTGGTCCAATTGTCTCATTTGACCAAGGAGGCCCAGGGGAGGTGGAAGACTTGGTGGTGTTGGTGGCAAAATGAATGGAAAATGACCCGTAAACCCTTATGGACAGGGCCTTTGTCATTGCGGTTCCCTTTTCTGCAGGCTCAGGAGCCTCTCTGACCATCACTCAACCCCAGGTAGCAACACCCAAGTTGTGCCTGCAAGTCAGAGAAGCCCTGCTCCCAGTACTGACTTCCTTACCTCCTCCAAGAGTGGCCTTCCGGGCATGACTACTACTCTGTCCGGCACTACCTTAACAGTTGTAATGGGAAATAGGTCCAATCCGTGCCTATTTCATCACTCACTTGGATATTTCACAAATGCCTTAATTAAAAAAAAAAAAAATTAATTATTTATTTTGGCTGCACTGGGTTTTAGTTGTGGCATGCGGGATCTTTGTTGCGGGATGCATGCGGGATCTAGTTCCCCGACCAGGGATGGAATCCAGGCCCCTGCATTGGGAGCTTGGAGTCTTACCCACTGGACCACCAGGGAAGTCCCCACCCCCAAATGCCTTAATTTCTGTGTTTCAAAGTGAACTCTTGGTAGCCGCCTCCCTCATCCCTCCGGAACCTTTTCCTCTCCCAGTCTTCTCCATCTTTGTAAATGTCTCCACCCACTTGCTCAAGCCAGATGCCTGGTGGACATCTTTGATTCCTTCCCTTTTCTTTAACTTCCCTACTGCCAAGTCTGATGATTTCTACCTCCAACATTTATTTCCCATCTGTTTACTTCTCTCTCTCTCCTCTCTATTACATTAGCTCGAGGTACTCTCAGGTTTTGCCTGGATTACTTTAAGAGCCCCCAATGTGTTTTCGTGCTTCCTTTGTTCTCTATTCTTCCACCCTCCCAACTGCATCCTACTCGTTCTCCACACAACAGCCAAAGTTACCTTATTTTAAAATTTTAATATGAAAAATTTCAAACATATATAAAAAGTAAAGAGGATAGTAAACTGAGCTCTTGTATACCCACCACTTACCTTCAACAGCTGTTAATGCAAGGCTGATCTTTTTTCATCTATAATCCACCCCAAGGTTATTTGGAATCATATCCTAGACAATATACTTTATTTCTACCTCTAAATATTTCAGTATGTGCTTCCTGAAAACAAAGACGTGCTCTTATACGTAATTACCGTTCAGATAACAAGGTCAGGAAATTGCATTGAAACAGAACTATTATCTAATCTATAAGCCTTTTATGGCATCACTGTATCTGTATTTTAGTATGCATATAAAAGATAGGTCTCTTTTTAAAAACATCACAAGGCTGTTGTCACACCTAAAAAAATTAACAACATTCATCAAATATCCTGTCAGTGTTCAAATTTCCCAGTTGCCTCATAATTTATTAACAGCAGGTTTGTTTGATTCAGGACAGAGTGATCCTTTTAGAAATTCAGTTGGATGATGTCACTGTCTTGCTTAGAATCTGTGCATGAGTTTGCATGTCTCTGGGGATGAAGACTCCAATCTACCTCAGCCCGCAAGGCTTGAGGTCAAGGTCAGGTCTCCACATACTGCTTCCACTCACCCTCATTCTCTGCCCTCAGCCAGAAGCCTCTTCCAGGGTTTTGACTGAGCTAGACCTTTGCTGCCCTAGCTTTGTGCATCTGGCCTCTCTGACCAGAGCACCTTCCTTCCATTCCTCCCAGAGCTTCTTCCTGGTCATCCTCAGCTCTCAGGTGCTATGTCCTCCCACTTTGCTTAATGACTCCACCTGAATACGTAACTCCTTCCTCATTCCTCTGTCTTGGCATCTTGTTTGTTCCTCTCACACCATTTCTCATTTTGTAGTTATTTTTTACTTGTTTTTTGACTGCCTGTTCCTTCGGACTCTTGAAGTTCCAGGAGGAAGGGACTGTTCTCTTCTGCTCATCGTGGTGCACCCTGTACCCAAGCACGATGCTTGGCATATAGTAGATGCTCAATATGAATTTGTCGAATTAATAAATTTGTTGAATTAATGTACTAATTGGAAACTATAGATGAATATTCAAAGTAAACTGCAAGGATTTGCAGTGCATTAAAAAAAAATCCAGCCATCATTTACTGAGAACTTAGCAAGTATAGGGCAACAATGATATTGCTGTGATTGTTCAAAGGGAGAGTGAGTTAAAGGATCTTTTGGGATGTGTTTTTTTTTTTCTTCTTTTTAATGATGACAGCTGGTTGTGTTAATCAACCCGTACATACATAATTAGGTTATGTCCAATTGTTTGGGCGTACTAAGCACTATGCAGATTGTCAGTGACTCCTTTGCCGTTACTTGACTCTGGGCTGACTCACTTTCCATCTGAAGTTTATGTAAATGAGCTGTCATACTTTTAGGGGATGTAGTGAGCTTCACTACCTTTTGTTAACTTTTTACCATTTTTTATCTGCCTTGTTTTCTGATATGTTTATCCATCCGGATAAAAATAGCAACCTGAAATGAGTAATAAAACACCACAAAAGCAGATACTTGGGAGCTTTGCCTTTTGAAATGTGTCAAACTTCTCCATTGCCTATGTTTTGAAAATTAATCAGTATCTCTGGTTCTCCCTCTCTCCCCTTCTTCCTACCTTTCCCCTTTGTGTCATCATGCTTGTAGAACAGTGTAGCTAGAACTCCTCAGAGACGAAGTGATGTTTGCATTAGGTACATTATTTATAAATAATGTATAGTTCAGTATCATGTATCATACACATTTAATAGTCTGAAGACTTAGCTACTAACAAATTTAAAGGACTCTGAAATTGCTTAACACTGAAGAAGTATTTGGGGATTTATACGTGATTTTTATTTTTGTGTAATTTCTGTGTTATTTATTTTATGTTTATTGTCCAGAGTGAAAGTATTCAAGCCAGCAAGGAGTATTTTTTTTATTACCTGTGAGCAGAATGATCTCAAAATGTGTTAAAGCTCCATGTAGCTCTGATAAAGTAGCAGGTTTAAAGGTATAGGCATAGTTTTGGTCTCCCCTGTAGGCAATGCAATTATAAGCTTTTAATTTCTATTTATTTTATCAGCAAAGAAAGTTTTCTGTGAGGGCACCTTGACTTTGCTTTTATGCAACTTCAAAGCCAGCAACATAGTCTTTTCAAATCACTCTGGTTCCATGGTCACATCACCTTGTGCCTTTTGTGTCAAATATCCTGCTGCTTCCCTCTTATAAGGATACTTGTGATTGCATTTAGGGCCCAAACCAAATAATCTAGGATAATCTTCCCATTTTAAGATTATTAACTTAATTACACTTGCAAGCCTCTTTTCTCATATAAGGTAACATTCATAGGTTCCAGGGGTTGAGACTTGGATGTCTTTGGGGCCATTAGTCAGCCTAACCACAGGTAAAAATAACATGCATGGTGGATATATATGCAGTTTTAATTTCCTTCTTTGTTTGCAGTTCTCTGTAAGGACTTTATTATTTTAAAATCAGGAAATATCAGAGTACATTACCTGATACTTTTATAATCAGATTAAATTGTGAGCCACATCATAGAAACAGTCCAGTTCTAATATGTGTAAGAGCCCTTAATGCAAGACAAGAAAGTTGTTAAGTCACTGACCATCTCTAAGCCTACTTTATTTTTTTGAGTTTTATCAAAATCAATTCAAATATTCTTTATCTAATATTAATTTTAAATTGCAGTTTCCATCTACATTGGAATGACTTTATATGTATATTTCATTCACTTCACTAATTTAACTTTTGTGCATTTAACCCATTTGACTGAAAACTTCACAGAACTTGACTTTCCCTTATTTAGTGTTTTTAAAAAGTCAGTAAGAGATAAAATCCAATTCTAACTTGGGAGCATCAGACTGCTCTTACATTTTCCTTAAAACAAAAGAGGTAATTCATTTTATTCCTCATTCAACCCTCTTTGATAGTGGTGAATCCCTGGATTAGGTGAAAAATCATTAAAAGGCCCTGTGGATTTTATAAATCCAGGCTATTTGTATTTTTCTTGCTTGCTTCCCTAGGATAATCAAACAGTGATGGATTAGAATTAGGCTGCAGCAGAGATTGGGAAAAAAAAAAAAAAATCTCCCAGCATCCCTTCCTGCAGGAGCATAAGCTTCGGCAGTGAGTGTAGCTGCCACTTTAACTGACATGTCTTAAAATTCTGCCCTGGGAAACTCTGGGATGCTGTCAGCTGCCGGGCAACTTCTTTTCTTAAGCTCAGTAATTGAGAGTCTCACCGGAGACCAAGAAATAAAACAGAAATTGAGGATTTTTTTGCCTTTTAAATTGAGGATTGTCTCTTCTTTTCATTGGCTTTTAAAAAATCTGGTAGAAGAGAGGGCATCTTCACAGTGGGGCTATATTAATTCCTTCAAAGTTACAGCTGCTCTAAACCTGTGAGTATGTTGCATTTATTTAGCTGTTCCTAGGGGTATGATTGCAGCGTTCTCTTTGGACCTGTGAGGATTTAATTTAAGGAAAGCTATGCTGATTAAAAAAATTGGAGTGAAATTTCACTGGAGACCTGCAGTTTTTGTTAATTGACATTGTCTTCATTAAAGCCTTCATGTCAAGCCTGCCAGGGCTACCCCCACCCCCCCATGTCTTTTTTCCTTAAGTTCCTGAGAGTGAGTGCTGAAATTGGAGAAAATAGTGAATCTTGCTGAGAAGGATTCAGTCTTCCCGGGACGCTATGGCTGGTTTACTGCTGCTGCAAGGTGTACATGGGGCTGCAGAACAATGGAAGGATGATGACGGCTCACTTTGTATTCGCTGTGTTTGTCTTATGTCCTTTGTTGGCGTCATTATGGCGTTTTGTTCTGTTAAGGTGATTAAAACCTTAAAAATGAAGTACGGCGGCATGCTGGCAGAATAGCGTCAGTAGTCATAGACTTCAACGCTGTCTGTGCTGTGTCGGGTTCAGCCAGTCTCTTTGTAGCAGATCACAGTAAATGGGAGTTACCCAAGAGTGACCTTTGCATGACCACCCTTTTCTAATTGTGCGTTTGAGTCGGTGCCATTTTTTTTTCTGGTGACGCAGACCCTTTAGTCTAAACATCTGTCCTTAGTCATTGTGTCCCCTTTGCAATACACTGGAGGCTAGAACTGTATCCTTGCTGAATTTTTATTGAATCAATTTTGAACCTTTTGTAAAGAGAGAGGTTAAATTTTGGTTCCCTTGATAACCCCCATATGTTCTTGACTGGTCTTTGTTACATGAAAGTCTTTATTATTTTAGTGATCTGATTCAGATCATTTGGTTACTGATCTCATTCCTTTATCTTAAAATCACATTAGCTAAAGCGATTTCTAAAAGTTAAGTTCAGAGGTCAGTAATCAAAATACTTTTAAATACCAACTGTTAACAGTCGTCTTTGTAGATGCAGAATATATTATATGAGTTTTTTCGGGTGCTAGTATTTTGATTGATTTCCTGCAGCATAAAAAATAAATCAAGGATTTTAAAAAAGAAACTCTCTACCACCCAGAGATCAAACATCTGCTGTTTTTATTTTTAAACATTTCGTCATTCCTAAATGCAGCAACTTTGAATTCAATGAGGAAAGAGTCCTAAAAATAGGAAATTCTTCCTTACCTAGACTGATAAAGAACTTATATTCATTCATTCCTTTCATTCATTCATTAACAAACATTTACATTTGTCACAAAGCTCTTGCCAGGCTTTGGGGACATGATGCTGAACAAGATATTGTATCTGCCCTCGTGGAGCAGATACTATCAGCAGGTGAGGGGAGCATTCAGAAACTACCTAATTATTTCATTATATGTGTTGTAATTTTTCAACTGTAAAAGTATTGGTACTTTGCAGCCAAATATTTATATTAAAGACATACAAATACTTGCAAGTAATTCTGCCCCAGATCTTCTGGAGCCACAGATCCTTGGTATGCTTGACCTGGAAAGAGATTTTGAAAATAATTGAATTAGTTCAACAAGCATGTGATAGGCACTATATTAAGTGCTGGTTTTTAGATCAGTAAATAAGGAATAAGCCTGCTTTGGAGGAGGTCACAGTCTAGTCTATTGAGAGAGGGAGGGAAATTGGTTATGTTAGTATATTCTAGTATGTTACTGATTCATTAATTCAATACATATTTACTGAGTGTGTGCTGTAATGTTGGGCACTGTCATAGGCACTGTGCTGGGCACTGGGGGTGGGGTGGAGAGTAAGACAGAGATGCCCTGCCCTCTGGAAGCTCTTAGGGGCCGTGGCAGAGAAATGATAGGATGCCATAAGAATACACATGAGGGGAAAGGGGCCTCAGTACCATTTACTGATCATCTGCAGTGGGCCAGCCATTAATTGGTACTCTCTGTGTGCATTAATCTTCCCTTCAATCCTATAAACTAGTTACTATCTCTGCCGTAACAAGCAAGTAAATGGAGATGCAGAGAGGTTAAGTAATTTGCTGAAGGTCACACAGGAAGTGAGTGGAGGAATTAGAACTTGATCCCAGATGTGACTTGACTTCACATCTCTGCCCCTTCCAGTGGTCCCCAAACCTGGCTGCTTATTAGAGTTAGCTGAGCTCTGGAGGGAGAACTGTGTTTATTACAGGCGTCCCTGAGGACTATGGGCAGTGAGGTTTAGGGACCATTCTTAGACGATCCCCTCAATTTACCGATGGGGGAGAGCGAAGATAGAGATCATACAGTAGTTAAAATGGGTCCAGTAGCTAGATTTCCTAGTCGCCATTCATTCCATTGCAGTATCTGGAAAGATATATACTAAGAAATCAAAACCAGAATCAAGAACAAACAACAGACCCAAACCAACCAACCACATTAACAAAACAAAACAAAATAAAACAAAAACAAGATAGTAGCAACAAGAACCTGAACCTGTAAAGTGTTTGTCTGGTCTTGGCGCTGAAGAAGAACCCCTGGTAGCCCAGACAGCCCCGATTCAGAGGGCTCCCTGTGCTGCCAGATGGTTACTACTTGAGAGTGAACTAGTTAGGACTTTTTTTTTTAAAGAAAACAAAGCAGATATCTTGGCTTATTAATATTCATTCAGGCACTTCAGTTTATTGGGGGGTACAGACAAGAAACTGTTATTGGGATGTAATGGGATAAACTCTGTAGTATGGAGAAGGTCAGGGTTCTGTGGGAACAAAGATGAGGGATGACCAACCTACACCTGGGTGATGGCAGGAGTTCAGAGACATGCTGACCTTGTAGGGCTTTCTGGAGGAGGAGATGTCTGACTTGAGGCTGATATTGCTAGATACTAGTGGCAATCAGGTGTAGCAGCAGGGTTTATTAGGGCAAAGACCCTGAGATATGAGAGACCATTGTAAGAGAGGAAAACTTTCTCCTCTGTCCTCTTAGGTTCATGCTTGGGGCCCTGCAAATTAAATGGATAAAAGACAGATTAGCAAGGAAAGAGAAAAACAAGTTTAATTGCATACGTACATATGAAAGTTCGCAATGAAATGTGCCTCAAGGAGGTGGTTAGAATTTGGGGCTTATTTACCATCTAAACAAAGAATGATGAAGTGTGGAGAAGAGGCTAAATAAAAGAGTTTGGGGGGCTTCTGGATGAGGGTAAATTGTGGGAAGATGATTAGAAAATGTATGTTAAAGAAGAATTGTTTAGTAAGTTTTTTATGCAGCTAAGAGTCCTCTCAGATGATAAGAGTTATCTTTGGACTAGTTTTCTTCCTGGTGTGGGAGAGGGAGACATCTTTACAAAAGGAAATTGATACCCTGATTTTATTTTATTTTATTTTTTAAAATTTATTTATTTATTTATTTATTTTTGGCTGTGTTGGTTCTTCGTTTCTGTGCGAGGGCTCTCTCTAGTTGCGGCAAGCGGGGGCCACTCTTCATCGCGGTGTGCGGGCCTCTCACTATCGCGGCCTCTCTTGTTGCGGAGCACAGGCTCCAGACGCGCAGGCTCAGTAGTTGTGGCTCACGGGCCTAGTTGCTCTGCAGCATGTGGGATCTTCCCAGACCAGGTCTCGAACCAGTGTCTCCTGCATTGGCAGGCAGATTCTCAACCACTGCGCCACCAGGGAAGCCCGATACCCTGATTTTAGATAGAAAGGAGGAGAGCAGAGAGCTAATTGCCTTCACCTCAAAATAATCTTTATATGAAAATGATATATTTGGGGGTGACATACTCTGATCCCCTTCACCATGGTCTCTTCAGGGTTTGCCAAGAAGCTTGAGAGGCCTGCAGTTCTGGTGAGGATAGTCTGGTTAGAGAAAGACAGGTACCAAGGGTACCTTGCCAAGAAACTGTGGCAAGGGCCATGATGAGCCACTGAAGTGTCACTAAAGTATGAGTCGTGAAGTCATCTCGCTCCTGGCTCTAAGACCCTGGCCAGTTATTTATAATTTAGGGCTTAAATAGGCTTTGATGGCTTAGGTAGAGAATTTAACGTATTTGTGTGCAAATACATATGAGTGTACATAGAGATATATGCATGTGTATATATATACACACACACACACACACAACACATGCATAGAGATATATATTGGTATAGATATATATCAATCATTGTTTTTATGGAAAATATGTTTTGATTTCCAACCCAGTACATCATAAACAAATTTATAAGATTATAACCCACTTGTGACTTTGTATAGTTTTTAATCTCCCATTTTTTGCATCAAATCTCTCATTTGGTTAGCAGAAGTCTCTGAGGCCTGTCATGAGATAAGGCATTCTGAGGCTCTGTGTGGTTTCCTGAACAAAGCAGTGAGGGAGGTTTAGCAGCTTTTTGCTGTGTCATCATTTTCATATCTCAGTGGAGAAGAAATGGATTAGATTCTTTTTAAAATGTCTTCTGCGTCAGGTCCGTCAGGTCCGGTACCCACGGAAAGTCTGTCTTTGTATCTTAAATAACAACCGTGTTAATTGATCTCCCCTTTTACAGAGAAGGAAAACGAGGTGGGAAAATGTTAAATCAGTTGCCCAAAGTCATTCAGAGTGCTGACTGTGACTCCATGGTGCTAAAAGTTGGCCGATCTGTGCTCCTACAGGCTGTTGTATTGCGTCTCTTAGCCATGGGCTGATTGGGGGAATGTAGGCAGCCCCCTCCCTTTTTTTAATAAAGTCACAGTGCCCTCTGCATATGAAAAATGCTTATAGGTTTTTTGACCTCATGCTCAGAGATCTTCCTATCGTTTTGACTTGCTTTCTACTTTTCAACACAAAATTTACACTTACGTCTTTGGCTCATTTTAGAAAGGGCAGGACTGCATCTATGGGCAGGTTATACGAACATGAGTTTGACATGAATTTCATGC
Organism: Balaenoptera borealis; assembly: GCF_965194805.1. Classification (NCBI taxonomy): domain Eukaryota; kingdom Metazoa; phylum Chordata; class Mammalia; order Artiodactyla; family Balaenopteridae; genus Balaenoptera; species Balaenoptera borealis. The sequence goes on from NC_138865.1 coordinate 58,106,434, forward strand.
ATAGCTTGTTTTTCTTCTGATAGTTCATCGGTTCACAGGTGTGGAAAGTCTTTTTTTTTAAATTTATTTATTTTATTTATTTTTGGCTGCGTTGGGTCTTTGTTGCTGCGCGAGGCTTTCTCTAGTTGCCGCAAGCAGGGGCTACTCTTTGGTGAGGCGCGTGGGCTTCTCATGGCAGTGGCTTCTCTTGTTGTGGAGCATGGGCTCTAGGCACGCGGGCTCAGTAGTTGTGGTGCACAGGCTTTGTTGCTCCGTGGCATGTGGGATCTTCCCGGACCAGGGCTCGAACCTGTGTCCCTTGCATTGGCAGGCGGATTCTTAACCACTGCGCCACCAGGGAAGACCCGTTGTGGAATGTCTTTAGTGACCATTCAAGTGGTATGAATGGATTTCTTTGGTGATCGTTTTAGATTAGTGGGTTATAGAATATCTTATTTCAGGTCATTACAGGTGACTATTTTAGAAACCAGGGAAGTGTGGGACCCAGACTTGACTTTCTTTTGTGGTTTGGGGCCATAGTCATTATCTTCTTAGCTTAGTGGGTGGGGCAGAATTTGAGCCTTGCCATGAGCTAGCAAACTGGGCCTTAATATACAGCATTATATGCCATCACCCCTCTTTAATATTAGCTTTTTTTAAAGGCAATGTCATCCCTGTATAACAAAACCATTTTATATGCCCACTTGGTACCACAGGCTGAATATATACAGTACACCACTATGAAAACAGCCACACATTGAAGAGCTAAAGAAAATTAAACTTTGGCGCTTAATTACCTGAGTATTTGTATGTTTCCCCTTGTGTTTTGCTTGTCTCATCTAGTAGATGTTTGTGGGGGAAGCCGTAATATTTACTGTCAGCTGCTTGCTTGTGAATGAGGACTCCATGATATTCATGGGTACTTTCCGTGATCTACATAGGTGACATAAAATGCCAAGTATTGATACTGTGTTTGGCACAAGGGTGCTAATATATATAGAATAAATACAAATGTCATTCATTCAACCAGAACTTATTGAGCTTCTCTGGGCTAAGAGAGTCCTTGTCCTTAAAAAGCTTGTAAGCTACTCACAGCAACTGAAAAGTAGACCATTCATCATACTATGATGGGTTTTAAATTCTGGCCATGGAACCCAGAGGAGAGACACATTATCTAGCCTGGAAAACTTTTGGGTAGCCTTGATTTTTCTTTCCCTCATGGATCATGAGACAAATGAAAGGAAAGCTTGTTTTCAACATTGCTTTCTAGAAATTTCCTTTTTTGCTAATCTTTGTTTTAGGTGGTGTTTTAAAAGAAATGATAAACAGTTACCCCCATTCAGTGTTATGCTGAAAACCTCCATTTGCTCTGCATCCTGAAAAGGCTCTGCATCCCTCCTTTGAGGGACTAAGGAAAGTGGCAGAGTGCCACTAAGTGGCCTCTGGCTGTGACTGCGGGAAACTTGAACTGCTGAGTAGCAGGAGTGCAGTGGTCTGTCTAATGGGAAGTTCTTGGCCCCAATCACTTAACTCTTCTAACAACATCAGCCCCACGTTTATGTCGCGTTCCAGTTTAAAAAGTGATTTTACAAAATGGAATGCATTGCTTCCGCAGAGCAACCCTGTGAGGTAGACAGGACAAATATATCGTTAGCCCTCTTCTGGCTTTTGTGTGTGTGCTGCTTCCCCCCCCCCCCCTTTTTTTTTTTTAAATTATTTATTTATTTATTTATGGCTGCGTTGGGTCTTCGTTGCTGTGCACAGGCTTTCTTTAGTTGTGGTGAATGGGGGCTACTCTTCGCTGCAGTGCGTGGGCTTCTCACTGCGGTGGCTTCTCTTGCTGTGGAGCACAGGCTCTAGGCACACGGGCTACAGTGGTTGTGGCACACAGGCTCAGTAGTTGTGGCACATGCGCTTAGTTGCTCCGCGGCATGTGGGATCTTCCCGGACCAGGGCTCGAACCCGTGTCCCCTGCATTGGCAGGCGGATTCTTAACCACTGTGCCACCAGGGAAGTCCCCCATTTTTGTTTTTGTTTTTATCGTTGTAAAATACATGTAACATACACTTTAACCGTCATAACCACCACTGCAGTAGTATTAATAAATACAGTCATAATGTGGTGCAACAATCACCACCATTCACCTCCGTAACTCTTTTCATGTTGTAAAACGTAAACTCTACACACGTTAAACAGTAGCCTCCCTGCTTCCTACTCACCCCACCCCCAGCCCCTGGCAGAGGTGAGAGATTGGTCCGTAGTCACACTGCTTGCACAGCTAGGGTAGAATCCAGCATTCTGCCTGTGTTGCAGCATGCTTTCTCCTAATTCGCACTATAGTACGGAACTGAAGAAGGATAATTAAAAGATGAGGTAGAAGTTTTCCACTAGAAATAAGAGAACCTTCCATTAGGGAAGGGATTTTATTTTAAATTAAAAAAAATCAGTAAAAAAAAACCCCCAGCAGGGGCTTCCCTGGTGGCGCAGTGGTTGAGAGTCCGCCTGCCAATGCAGGGGACACGGGTTCGAGCCCTGGTCTGGGAGGATCCCACATGCCGCGGAGCGGCTGGGCCCGTGAGCCACAATTGCTGAGCCTGCGCGTCTGGAGCCTGTGCTCTGCAACAAGAGAGGCCGCGATAGTGAGAGGCCTGCGCACCGCGATGAAGAGTGGGCCCCGCTTGCCACAACTAGAGAAAGCCCTCGCACAGAAACGAAGACCCAACACAGCCATAAATAAATAAATAAATAAAAATTAAAAAAAAAAAAAAAAAAAAACCCCAGCAAAATGAAACAGGTGCTGTGTATGTCTCTTGCCAACTAACATTCTATTGTTGCTTGTTTTAAATAATGTGGAGTACAGTTTGCTTTGCCTAAGGAAAGAAGCTGAAAAGATACAGGCTCTGATTTTAGTTTCCAACTCTGTCAGTGATTTGCTGTGGCTCTGGGCAAGAAAAACAGCATCTATTGGGGTACTTTCTTTTTTCTAAAGAGACAGTAAGTCCCACCCTCCATTTTCTTAGTGAGTAGGGTCTGGGCATGCTTTATCTTTTATCCAAAAATGAACTTTTATTCTTTTCACCTGTCCTCACTTTGCCCTTGCACTCTCATCTCCCTTGAGGATGGGAAAAAAACCATTAAGTTGTCAATTAAACATGACATCATCTGTTCAAAATTCAGACAGCCTCTTTCGGAGGGACTCAGATTTTCTTGGGGGAGTAGGAGAGGTAAATGCCCAGGCAAGTAAAAATTTAAACTCTGCATCGGGCTGACATCTCCCTTCTCAAAGGTTCCCCCTTCCTCTCCTCCTTCCCAGATGGCCTCTGGGGGCAGGAGGAAGTGACACAGGGATGGAGCCCTGGTCTGGGTGTTGCTCTCTGGTTGACCTCTCATCGGCTATTTTTAAATTTATTTTTATTTATATTTATTTTTGGCTGTGCTGGGTCTTCGTTTCTGTGCGAGGGCTTTCTCTAGTTGTGGCAAGTGGGGGTCACTCTTCATCGCGGTGCGCAGACCTCTCACTGTCGCGGCCTCTCTTGTTGCGGAGCACAGGCTCCAGACGCGCAGGCTCAGCAGCTGTGGCTCAGGGGCCCAGTTGCTCCGCGGCATGTGGGATCTTCCCAGACCAGGGCTCGAACCCGTGTCCCCTGCATTGGCAGGCAGACTCTCAACCACTGCGCCACCAGGGAAGCCCTCTCATCGGCTCTTTTTGCAGTGACCTCTGTCCTTGCTGCCTCTGCTCCTGAAGCACACCTGTGATGGCTGGACCTGTTGCTGTGCCCATGACCCCAAGGGCTTGGCCTTCTCCACTGGTGTTGGCTGGTCCACAGGTGCTGGAGGCCTAGTGGCCACTCCTATTTAATCCCTGTTCTCTGCCCTTTGCTACAGGAGCTGTCTTTTAAAAAACATCTTATTTTGCAGTAACTCTATACTTAGAGTAAAGGTATGAGAATAATACAGAGAACTTCTCTATACCCTGAATCCCTTTTTAGCATTTTGCCACATTTGTGTATTATTCTCTGTCTGTATACTCACTGTTATGTATTTTTCTGAATCATTTGGGAGTAGGATACAGCTCCAGAGAAGCTGATCTAGAAGGATGAATTGGAACCTTCCAAGTGAACAAGGGAGGGAAGTGTCTGGAAATAGCTCTCGTATTCTTTCTTTTTCTCTGCTTTCCTCTAACTCTTCTTTCTTCCAAGTTAAGTTTCTCCACCTCCTTGAGCTCTTCCTTTTATGGAAAAGCACAAAGAATGTAAAAAGCACCCAAGTCCTTCAGATAATATGAAGGTTTATAATTTTGATCGAGGAAGCCTTTTTTAATAAGTCTAAGCATGAGTTTTTTAGGGGTAGTTTATCTAGTTTATAAATTCACTAGTATCTCACCTAATAGAATAATTATATCCTGTGTTGGTGCTTGCCCTTTGGCCTTTTTCAGCTTTTTAGATCTTCCCTCTAAAGGATAGGACTAGTATGGCAAAAAAAAAAATGTTGAAATTTCTTTCCTTTGATTCTTTTTTTAAATTTATTTATTTTAAATTTATTTATTTTTGGCTGCATTGGGTCTTTGTTGCTGCATGTGGGCTTTCTGTAGTTGCGGCGAGCGGGGGCTACTCTTCGTTGTGGTGCGCAGGCTTCTCATTGCAGTGGCATCTTTTGTTGCAGAGCACGGGCTCTAGGCACACGGGCTTCAGTAGTTGTGGCCTGCAGGCTCAGTACTTGTGGCTTGCAGGCTCAGTAGTTGTGGTGCATGGGCTCAGTAGTTGTGGCTCGTGGGCTCTAGAGCGCAGGCTCAGTAGTTGCGGCACATGGGCTTTGTTGCTCCGCGGCATGTGAGATCTTCCCGGACCAGGGCTCGAACCCGTGTGCCCTGCGTTGGCAGGCAGATTCTTAACCACTGCGCCACCGGGGAAGCCCCTTTCCTTTGATTCTGATAGCATAGGTGGCAGGCGAGGGGGTGAAGTTGACAGTAACATGTATTTGGGGAGTGCCTGGTAATTTCTGGGCTGTTCTGCTCTCCCAGCAGCAGGAGTAGCACCTCCCTTTTTCCTCTGATCGCTGGCCATGAGAATGGCTATTTGAAAACATCATCCATGGGACAGAATTTGGTCTGATGAGCAGTTTTCTTTGGTAAGAAAGACAGGTTGGTCATATGGGCAATAATATGAAGCAGTAGGTTTCCCGGAAGTCTGTCAGTGGCGCCCCTGGAGTCCTGTGTCATAGCTCCAGTGGGCGCCATTCCTACTGTAGGTTTCATAATGGTGCCTCCTGGAGCACATCCACTGGTCTTTCTTCGTGCATTTCTCTCGTCCCCTAAAGAGAGATTTTAACTTTGATGAAAAAGCCTCAAAGATATTAAGTGTCTTTTTATTAATTTTTGAAATTTTATTTCATTTTTTTCTTTTTTAAATGGGCTAGCTTGTATTTCATCCTGCAGGAACATAACTCATTGTATCGGATTTACTGGGGGAAATTAAATTTGAATTGATTCTGCTAACTATTATTTGAATGAGAGAAAAAGTATAAAAAATGAATCTGTAAGCTTTTCATCTGAGAATAGTTCTACCTAGTGATTAAAAAGTAGAGTGGTATGAAACTCGATAATAAAAGGCAAGTAACCCAATTAAAAAATGGCCAAAGAACCTGAACAAGCATTTTTCCAAAGAAGACATACAAATGGTTAATATGTAGCTAAGCAGATACTCAGTATCCATCATTAGACAAATGGAAATCAAAACCACAATAAGATACCATCACACCCACGAATATGGACAGTAACACGTATTGTCCGAGATGTGGAGAAACTGAAACTTTCATACATTACTGGTGGGAATGTAAAATCACACAGTCACTTTGGAAGATGGTCTGGCAGCTCTTCAGAATGTCAAACATGGAGTTACCATAGGATTCAGCAATTCCACTCCTAGTTATATACCAAGAGAAATGAAGTATATGTCCACACAAGAACTTGTACATGAATATTAATAGCAGCATTATTCATAATAGCCAAAAAGTGGAAATAACCCATATACCCATCAACTAATGAAATGACAAATGAAGTGTGTTATATCTATGAAATGGATTATTATTTGGCAGCAAAAAGGAATGAAGTATTGATACATGCAACAGCTCAAATAACTCTTGAAAACATTATGCTAAGTGAAAAAAACCAATCATGAAAGACCACATATTATATAATTTCATTAATATAAAACATCCAGAATAGGCAAATCTGTACATACAGGAAGTAAATTAGTGGTTTCTTAGGGCTAGAGGTGGAGGGACATGCGAAGCGATTGCTGGTGGATGGATATAGAGTATCTTTTGGGTGACAAAATGTAAAATTAGATTGTGGTGAAAGTGACATACTATCTATGAATATTAAAAACCATTGACTGTATAATTTAAATGAATGAATTGTATGGTCTGTGAATAATGTATCAATAAAGCTGTTTAAAAACTTACAGAAATTAAAGCAGTAAAATCAGGGCAAAATAAGGACACATTTTCTAGCATGCCTATACCTGTAAATGAAATATGATGTACTGTTTTTCTTAACCTCTATAAGCCCAATAACAATATTTTTCTCTAGCTAAAAATACATTTTTTTCCTGACATTTGAGTTTAACGTCTAGGTTATACTCAGAAGTGGAATAGACAAGTCATTTTTTTCAGTTAAAATTTTACTAACTGTGCTTGCTTTGGTGGTACACATTCTAAAACTAAAGCAATATAAGGAACATCTAGCATGGCGTCTTTGCAAGGGTGCACTTACCTCAGTGCAGTGTTTTATGTATATTTCCTTCCTTTATTGAAGGAAGTAAGAGAAGACCTGAATAAATGTGTATAGATGTGAAAAATATAATATTGTAAAGTTTACAATTCTCTGCAAAATCTCTGAAAATGTAATGAAGTCCCACTCAAAACCTCAGCAGGACTTTTCTTGGAACTTTACAATAATTGATTCTAAAATTTGTAAATAAGAATGAAGTTGCAATAGCAGTCCCAGACACACCCGCCTCCCCAAAGAGCATTTAATAAAGTAGAGGGCTTGCCCATTGTCATATAGGATCTAATAAAGCCAAGCTAATGAAAGTTGTGTCAGTGGTGCAGACAGAGGCAAATAAGTGAATGGATCAAAAGAGTGCCTGAAACTGCCCTGTACGTGTATGGAAACCTGCCCTGGGTTAGAAACAACAGTGTCATTCATTACGTCGGAGTGTGATAATTTTAGCGTGAACGCATGTCAAACGTTTACTTATCAATGAGGAAACCATCAAGATGGTGAAACTGTTCCAAGACCATTTGGGGAACTGAAGAAAGAATGTTCGAATAAGATTTGTTATATATAAAACTGGTTAATCTCCTACAAGGCAATAAAACCATAACCGTACCAAATTATTTGCATATGTACCAGACAAAAAAAATCTGCAAGTTAACATATTTTATAGAATATAGACCTTAATCAATAGAAAATAGCAAGTCAAACAAGGATATATCCCTTATAGAATGAAATATTCCTTGGGAGGGCCTGTTAGACAACGCTCCAAGATGGCATTGAGTGGGCATGCGATCTTTTTTTTTATCTTATTTCAAAGCTACTAAGTAGCTAGCTGAAGGATGAGTTATTCATTGCTGTTGGGATAATTGCCTATCCCTAGGGGAAACAATTAAATTTAGGTCACACTGTACACAAAAGTGGATTCTAGATATACTTGTGTGTTAAATTATTTTCTCCATGTATTTAAGCATTTCTCATAAAAAAGGGGAAAATAGTTCTTGATAAAATACTAGATAGTAGTTTACTATCTAGTAAGTGAGTGAATTAGGTCTATAAAAAAAAACTGAATAAAAAAATCAGTTTGGGGCTTCCCTGGTGGCGCAGTGGTTGAGAATCCGCCTGCCAATGCGGGGGACATGGGTTCGAGCCCTGGTCTGGGAAGATCCCACATGCCGCGGAGCAACTAGGCCCATGAGCCACAGCTACTGAGCCTGCGCGTCTGGAACTTGTGCTCCGCAACAAGAGAGGCTGCGACAGTGAGAGGCCCGCGCACTGTGATGAAGAGTGGACCCCACTCGCTGCAACTAGAGAAAGCCCTCGCACAGAAACCCAACTCGCACAGAAGACCCAACACAGCCAAAAATAAATAAATAAATATTAAAAAAAGAAAATTAAAAAAAAAATCAGTTTGTAGCATGATGTACTTATTGTGATATTAATATGAATTTTAAAATACTGTAGAATTTCTGGGACTTCATGTACATGTATATAAAAGCATAAAAAACTAAACTTTTGTACCCCAGAAAAATGAAAAAAATCTAGTATTGTTTTATTAATAATTATTAAGTTCTGCTAAATTTAAGTGTTTTCTGCCTGGTAAAGATGCTATAATTGTAGCTTTGAAACATGCAACATTTACCTGACACAACAGACTTGATTTTAGCAGAACTTAATTAATTTAGTGTTTTATATATATGGTATGTCAAATCATTGGGGTAAAGATACAAGCTTTTAAAAATTATCTTGGGAAAAATGGCAAAAGATTAAGGAAAATGCACAGCACTATCTTGTACCATATACTCAAATTATAAATGGATCAACACATTAAATATTAAAAAAGCAGCATGGTAAAATTATGTTATATAATCTTTGTGGAGGGGAGGTTTTCCTAAGTGTGCCCTCAAAATCAGAAATATTAAAGGGAAATGATTAATTTTGATTATATAAAAATTTCAATATTGGGGAGAATTTTAAAATTAAAGATAAGGCAAATGAGAAATGGGGACATTTTTATATACATTTCAGAGAACATATTTTTCTAGCCCTTATAAATGAATCTGTAAGGGAACAGATAGGCAAGAATGGTCCAAAAGGCTAGACAGCCCTTTGAATCTATCTAGTCCTCTTTCCCTGCTTGTAAACTGAGATGTCAGTTCAGTACCCTGGAGTCTGGTTTACCTAAGTGCTTAGGGCTTCCTCCATTCTCCTGGTAAGAAGTTCTTGTGATGGGAAATAACATGCCTTCAAGCTACATTTCCACTTAACCGTGGCGTTTTCTTTTCTCCCATCACCCACACCCAACCAGCCTTGTGAAAAGAACCTTGATTTTCCCCTAACCTGATGTATGAAATTTAGGAAACTTGACATGTTCAAGAAAAGATGAATGTTGAATATAAAATATTACCGGGTATTGGGATGTCTGAAGGTAGAATATAATCAAACTCCACTTAATGTACAATAAGGGTATTAACATCTTAGAATTAAAAAAAAAAGAAGCTTTTCTAAAGGGATGGTCAATAACCCTTTCCTCTCTTCTCTATGGCTTGTGGACAGTTAAGGTGAATCGTCAATGGGAGGTTGACGATTCTGTTATATACAGGGCATGGCTTATTCTTAAGCTCTATGGAAGTTTCCTTCTCTGCAGTAGGCTTGCCTCCGCGTGTGTCTGTGAGGTAGATCTAGGTCAAAATGTGGCCTAAGATTCTGCAAACCAGATTGATCTCCAGCTCCTCTGTGTTACCTCGGCATTCTGTGGTATAAATATATAATGGGAAACAAGGCAGTTTTTAAAACATAAGATATTTTACAAAATACTTGCCCTTTCACTCCAGAATTTATTCTTAGGAAATAATCAGGCAAGTGAGTAAAGGGGCTTATTGCAGTATTGTTTGTATTGATAATTGCCAAACATTGGGAGCAACTAGCATGCCTCAAAATGAGGGATAGGTAACAAATTATGTTACCTCTATTCAGTAGACTGCTATGTGGACACTATGATAGAGCAACTCTGTATTTGTTGAGAAGAAAAGATTCAGCATAAATTAAGCATATAATGAAGGAAGCCAGAATATGTTATCCCAAAATATGTATGCCTCTTTGACATAAAAATCATTTTGAGCTGAAGGCAATCAAGAAGCAGTAAACACTGAAAAAGTTCCCTCTTTCTGCCTAAAGGTAGGACATAAATTCTGTTTTTACTGGAGACAGACTCATACAGCTCAGAGAGTCTGCAGACAAATCTTGTTAAATTAACCCTTATTTATTCCAGGTTATTCCTTCACCATTTACCCCTAGGCCTTCACCATTTGTTTTGCCAATTCTTGACAAATGTATTGTTTCTTTGTCAGAAAGGTATAAAAGATTTCTGCTCTGCTCACTTCTTTGGGTCTTCATTCTCCTATGAAGGTTCTCACGTACATGTAACCATTCAATTAAATTTGTGTGCTTTTCTCTTGTCAATCTGTCTTTGTCAGTTTAATTTCCAGACCCAGCCGGGGGCCCTAAGAGGGTTGACGAAAACTTTTTCCTCCCCTACAGTAATATACCATTTCAATTAAGAAAAATATAGACAGATAGATAGATAGATTTACTTGGGAAAAGATTTGGAAGGATATATACAAGCTACAATGTTACCTTTGGGTGGAGAGTTTTGGGGGGTGATTTCATTAATTTCTTTTTTATGTACTGGAATATAAAGAAAAATAAGTTTGTTTTATTGGGGCTGTATTTCAGGAATATTCACCATGTAACTGAGTGGATTCTGCTATTTGATTTTCAAAACTGATAAGAAATGGAAGTGAGATAATATAAATAATTGAAGGACTTGTGTTGTATACTTTAATCTATGTAGACTTTTCCTGTAAGACAAAGATGTAACAACCTCACTGCCTTTTTATTAACAGGCCTTCTCGTGTAGATATGGCAACAAGCAGCCAACACTTCTCATCATTTGATACAAAACAGGCATCCGGACAGCACCGAACATCTAATATGAAAAGGTCAGGAAGGGGGGGGCGGTGCGGGTATTCCTGGGGGACTGGGGAGAGCAGTCCAACCCTTGGGTAAATTGCAGTGTTGATGTTACCATAAGGCTTTGTGTTTTACGAATGGGTAGGGTGGGGAGAGGCCTGGGCAGGTGTAGTGCCCGTTTTACAAATTAGGGAAGGAGTCTCGGAGCTCCTAAGGGATTTAGTGAGTAGGTGACCCTGTTACATAAAAACAGAAACAAAACCAAATTCAACTCTTGGGGTACAACTCCCTCTTGAGCCTTTTTTTTATCTTATAAAATTTTAACCATTTATTTTATTATGAAATAATGTAACCATATTGCCAAGCATCGGGGAAGATGGAGGAAAGAAGAATTATGAGCACTTTAACACGGACTGTTAGAAGTTTGGTATATTTCATTCCAGTCTTTTCTCTAGGCATGTGCTCCTTGATGTAGATGTAGCCATACCTTTTTCATTGAACATTGTATTGTGATTGTTTTTCTAATTGTATTCTTCTTGTAACCTTGGCTTAAAAGTGCATTTAAGAAGCATTTGTCGTAGAAAATTCAGGAAATGTACAAAAGCACAAAGGAGAGGTAAAACATGTATTACCATCACCATAACTGTTTTTTGGGTGTGTATTCTTTCTTTTTCTCTTCATATATAGAGATATTAATTCTTGTTCTAAATTGGGATCATATTAATTTTACTCTTTGGTAACCCACTTTTCAAAGCATAATATATCGTGACATTTTTCCTTTCCACTGAATATGTTTTATAATATCATACTTGATTGCTAAGTACTGTTCCTTTCCGCCCATTTTAGAATTATTTTAGCCAGTTGTCACTTTTTGAATATGTAAGTTGTTCCTTTCTCGGTTATTAAGGCAACTCTGTTAAAGCTTTATTTTATACCATGAAAAAGTGCTTTCCATTTACCCTTACGGGTTTATTAAACTTTAAATTATACAGCACGTCTTCGGCATTTTAGATTTTGCATTTGAAATTTCAGCTACTTTTGAGTATGTTCACAATACTCATGGGCTTGGCAGTTTGTCTTAGGACTCAACCCTCACAATATAAGGAAGGGGTGCAATATTTATAAGGATTGAGGAATGGAGATGAAGTTGAAAATAACTTCTCAGGATCTGAAGGCATTTATTTCCCACATTACTTTTTAATTTCATATGTCTCTGCTCATGGAAATCTGAGCCATCTTCAGAAATATGTATTCCTCCCTCATAGTTGTCCTCTAACTGATCTGATAGTTTCCTAGGTAACCACTGCATCAACATTTATATAATGCTGAGTTTGAAAGCTGGGATAAAATAAATTTAAAAAAATATTACTGAAAGCAGTGATAAATTAAGGGTATAGCATTCAGAGAGAGCTCTGGGCTGTATCGGTAGACTGGGAATTTTCAGCATATGTGTAGTTTTGAAGGCATGAACTGTACGTGCTCTTTCCAAGAGAGAGCAAAACAAATGAGAAGAGAGTGAAGGAAGGAAGCCCCATGAACACAGACATTGAAGGAGCAGCTAATGGAATGATTTCATGCAGAGCTATGGAGGTTTGAAGGACCGATTAAATGAGATGGTAGCTGCAAGATGGGCAAGGGCTTGGGGAGGGGTGAGTTCTGGAATGAGGTCAATAGAGCCAGGTGTTGCAAAGAGGTCTACATGGGTAAAGGTTGGAAAGCATCCTTTGTATTTTGTAGTTAGGTCATCATAGATCTTTAGCTTAGAGGGTTTCAAGGAACCCTCTAAGCTAAAGGGGCAAGAGCCAGGCTGCAGTGGAAGATGAATGGGAGGAGGGGAAGTAGGGAATGTGAGAGTCAACTCTTTTTTGAAGCTTTTACCTACGAAGAGAAGGAGTGGGAGAAGTTCAGGAGAGAAAACAAAATCGAAAGTTATCTTTTTGGCTGGTTTTACTTTAAGTAGAAACGAGTGAGATTTGTGCGTTTTCTGAGTTGGAAAGAGGGCAGAGAGGAAAAGGTTAAAGACATATAAAGGAAGAAACAGAAGGGAAACGTAAGAAGTATAGCATTAGCATTTGTAGGTTTCATTTTAAAATTATTAAAATTAAGATTTTTCTTTAAAAAAATGAAACAATAAAAATTCCTACTCTGCCTTTCAATCAACAGGTCTTCTAATGCATTTGTAAAAACAAGCACTTGTAAATTTATTGTGAAGCAGCCCAGAAGGACATCTTTAAAGTTGAGCAATGCTTCAGACTTGAGCAAGTATGTGGGTAGTTAGACCGCATAGAGCATAATAGCACCCCAGCTAATGTATACTCCCCATGTGACTGCTCCACTGACACCCGGTGTATTGCTCCTCCACACAAAGCTGTGAGGCAATCAAGGGGGGAGTTAAGTCACTATTTCACAAATGAGTAATCCTGGACGGCAGGTGACATACCCAAGGTGCCTCAACCAGGCAGTGGTTGATCTGCATCTTGATGCTCCATCTTCTCATTTCCTGGCCAGAGCATCTTTAGTGATGAACCCATTTGCTTCCCCAGTTGTAATCCCTCTCATCTGTTTAATCTTACAAAGTGTTTTGACAACCATGGTTTCTTCTGATTATACTTCACCTTGAAAGAGCCAGGAAAGAATCTTTCCATGTAAGGATCCTGATGTTGAGAGGAGTGCATGGATAACTGAAATGCCTTACAAAACTCTGAAATATTTTGAGTTCGAGTTATTGCCCGTGTCCTTACAGGGCACCAGTGACAAAGTTGCAGACATTTGTTAAGTTCTGTGTTCATCACTTCATATCTGTTGACACCCAGAAGCAGTCGTGTTAAAGTCACTTTTGGAAAAAGGAGGAAATACTCTCCACCCTGGCCCCGAGCCTTCCCATCATTTCCTCCTCTTACCATATCTTTTTGAGTTGAGAGACATGTTGTTTGGCCTTCCGTGGGAAATGGAATGACGACGAGGTTGCCCACTTTTAAATCTCTAAGACAAAGTATATTTTGTCTTCTTGATCTACTTGAGAAACCTGTCGAAAGCAGGAAGAAGAACAGAGGTATAGCATCTCAGGATTAAAGGAATGGAGAGCAAACCAGTTACAGACATTTTAATACTTCACTTATCAAGCCTAGATCATAGCTCAGCATGGGCACAGACCATTGGTAGCTTTAATTATTACCTGACAAAAGCTGGCATATGCGAATCCCAGAGTTATGCAGGGAGTTCTGGTCACCCGGAAGCCTGAGTTTTAAAGACTGTTTAGTAGGATGAGATTTTCAAATGGCTAAATCATTAAGGTTATGGGCAAATTTTGACTAGAGGCTTGTGAGAGAAAGGAGGGACCCTCTCTTGGATTGTTTAGTCAAGAATGCAGCATAGAGGGAGTTGCTGTTTAAAGGGTATAGGGTTTCAGTTTTGCAGGATGAAAACGATCCGGGGGTTAGTTGCACAACAATGTACATATACTTAACACTACTAAACTGTACACTTAAAAATGGTTAAGATGGTAAATTTTTAATTATGTGTGTGCTACCACAATGAAAGAAAAAAGGAATGCAGGATAGTTAACCCAGACATTATTATATAGAGTTCAACCTAGTTTTCTTTGACCTCCTTTTTGTCTTAGGTACTAGGTACATTTCCCATGCTATTAGGACATGTGTATCATCTCCTCTTGGAAAAATCCTTCCTAGCTTAAGAAGGAAACCTCTGGACTGAGTTCAGGAAAGGTGAGACAGGGTTTTTGTGTGCATCTCACCTTCTTGCTGTACTTTCTTCTTGCTTCTTTCTGACTCACTAGGCATTACCCTAAGGAGCTTCTGCTTCGTTGTTTATGGTTGACCAGCACATTCACTAGTAAGAAAAACCAGGGGGAGTTAGCAATCTTTGCTAAAAAGAAGCCACTTCAAAATAAGTTTTATTAGAGATGATTGGGCAAGGCTAAATTATTACCATACCAATGGGCTGTTAAAGAGCAGCTTATTATAATTGTATTTATTAATAAATCAGGATAGGAGGAAAAGGCAGTAAGCACAGGTAATTTAAAGGAATTTGATGTATCATGTTCTGGTTTTGTAGACTAAGTGCTTTTTAGGAACAACTGATTAAAAACTCCACTCTTGGGCTTCCCTGGTGGTGCAGAGGTTAAGAATCTGCCTGCCAATGCAGGGGACACGGGTTCGAGCCCTGGTCTGGGAAGGTCCCACATGCCGCGGAGCAACTAAGCCTGTGCGCCACAACTACTGAGCCTGTGCTCTAGAGCCCGTGAGCCTCAACTACTGAAGCCTGCACGCCTAGAGCCTGTGCTCCGCAACAAGAGGAGCCAACGCAACGAAGAGTAGCCCCCGCTCGCTGCAACTAGAGAAAGCCTGTGCACAGCAACGAAGACCCAACTGAGCCAAAGATAAATAAATAAATAAATTCATAAAAAAAAAAAAAACTAAAACAAAAAACTCCACCCGTGCTGTTAGTTAACAGATCTACTAAAATAGACATGACGTGAAGCACTGTGGCACATAGGGGTGGCTCCCGATCAGAACTCTGCTATCCTGTTTGGTTCTGAATGATGAGCATGTGATTCAGGAGGAAAGACCAGGCACTTATATTCTTTTAAAAAATAATAGTATTTCCCTATTCCTTTTTTTTAAAAAAAATTAATTAATTAATTTATTTTTGGCTGTGTTGGGTCTTCGTTTCTGTGTGAGGGCCCTCTCTAGTTGCGGCGAGCGGGGGCCACTCTTCATCGCAGCGCGCGTGCCTCTCACTATCGCGGCCTCTCTTGTTGCGGAGCACAGGCTCCAGACGCGCAGGCTCAGTAATTGTGGCTCATGGGCCCAGTTGCTCCGCGGCATGTGGGATCTTCCCAGCCCAGGGCTCGAACCTGTGTCCCCCGCATTGGCAGGCAGATTCTCAACCACTGCGCCACCAGGGAAGCCCCCCTATTCCTTTAAATGCATTATTTAAGAGCTTGTTGACCTTATATCTTCATTGTTGCTCTTCCTAACAGCAATGTTAATACCTGTTGAGTAGGTATTGTCATATCCTCATATCCCTTTTATAGATGAGGGAACAGAGTTGAAGAGATTAAGTGACTTGCCTAAAAGTCTACACAGCCTACCATAGATTGTGAACTTATTGGGTCCCTTCTCTCCCTTGGGTAGTTAATGAGTTGTACTGGGGGGTCTCTGTAGTCTGGTTGTCCAGCCGTGCATGCTCCTGAACCTCTGGGCTCCACACAGCTGAATCAATAGGCCTGACGCATGTTGGCCTGGAGTTCTTGAGTACAGATGCGATCTTGGATTTGCTTGGGAAAGAACCCTGAATACTCCCACACACGTTGGTAGAGGTCTCTGAAGAGTAAACACTGACCCTGCTACCATTCTGTGCCTGTAAATCTTAAGTGTTTAGTTCTTTCTTTGAAAGAACTGTCTCTTTTTGGCCTAAGTCTAGAGCCAGTTGAGATATCGGTAAAGGGGTCAGATCAATAGAGATCAGACTCTCAGCTTTATTATTCTTAAAGACTATATTGGAGGATATAGATTAGATGCCTGGAGAAATGGGCTTTTGACACACCTCTGAATGAACTTCAGGCACTATACTGCAAGCTTCCCTGGTGAGGATGGTGAGGGTGGTGCGGTAGAGCCTGCCCTTCTTAGCTCACCGCACTGCGAAGAGTATAGATTATAATGTACCCACTTTCCCTATAGGAAGGGGGCCAGGTCACGTATGCCCAATCAGGTAACTCCTCTCCTAGAAGAGGAATGCAGAGGTGCGAGTCCAGGAGTGTTATCCAGCCAAGGCCCGCCTCAGGGAAATCTGAGGCATGGGAGGAACTATTCTTCCCTCACAGCTGTTAACTTTCTAACTCATCTGTGAATTTCCTAGGTAGCTCCATCAACATTCATGATGCTTACCTATTACTATTGAGCCTTTATTACATAGAAGTGGATTTAAAATAAGTTTGTATTAGAGATGCATTTGGACAATTTAAAAGGGTTAACTATTCGATTGGGTGTGCACTTATTTTAAATAATTGATTTATCAAGTAAAAGAGGCAAGGAACTTAGAAGTACAGCATTATTATATGTTGGTTTTTTAGACTTCTATTCATTTTAACACAAATCATAAAAATCCCCTCTCTGCCTTTAAGCAACAGTTCTCATGAAGCAGATAGGGTTAATAGTGGGTCATTAGATTATGTGCAAAGTGTGGAGAAACTTTGCCAGGTCATAAAGTATGAGTGTGTATGTGGTTCTTATCAGGCGAGGCTGGGCAGTTTGACACTCTTAGATAATTATACTAATGCCTCATTATATATAAGTGCTTATATTTTTATTTCCATGAGCATACCTGATTTTTATAACTACCTTATAAAGTAGTAACAGCAGGCTTGACTATCCCCATCTTACAGATAAGGAAACAGAAACTTAGGGAGGTAAGGTGGGCTGTTCAAGGTTTCAGAGCTAGGAATTGGTGGAGATAAGACTTTTTTCTTTATAACACTACTTTTATGTTTTAAAATCTTTGTAAATCAAAATTTCATCATAAAAGTAACATGAACAGAGTTTAAATAATATAGAAAGAGGAGAAAAAAAGTCACCAGTTACCTCTCTACCCAACATAGCATCAGTATAAATTGTGAGTTCTCAGAGGACAGAGACAACATCTCCAGGTAAATAACTGAAAATGGCATTGCGAGTCTGAGCTCTGGTTATCTAGGACCACAGTTTTAGTGGAATTAGTACATAATAAGAAATTTTTGTTGGAGGGTCTTGAAGCAAAGGGGCTCCTGGGCTCTTGAATGGAGTAGAAACTTTTCTGGATGCACTTAGCAAAGAATCCAGAATTCCTGTCTGCCTGCTGCTGGCTTGATCCATAATGGCCCTCTTCTCCATGCCCTCCTGCCCCCATCCTCAAATCTTCATAAATAATAAAATTCTGACATGTTGATTATCTTATAGGGAATGCAACCTTTATGTTCCAAAGGGCTAAGTTTTCACTTCTGTTTGCCCTTATAACCAGTAAGGTTTTAATAAGAAAAACTTAGTAACAAACAATGCTTCATATGTTCTGAACATAATTTATTCCTCCTTTATCTTCCATATTGACATTTTATTCTTTCCGCCCTGTCATCATTGCTAACTTGGCTTGTGTTCCACAATTGCTTCAGTGCATAAACAGGTTATTATTTTAGATATTTTTCCGTTTTATTTACTTAATTTTATTTTATTTTTTAAATTAATTAATTTATTTTTGGCTCTGTTGGGTCTTCATTGCTGCGTGCGGGCTTTCTCTAGTTGTGGCGAGCGGGGGGGCTACTGTTCATTGCGGTGTGTGGGCTTCTCATTGCGGTGGCTTCTCTTGCTGTGGAACACGGGCTCTAGGCACACAGGCCTCAGTAGCTGTGGCACACGGGGTCAGTAGTTGTGGCTCGCGGGCCCTAGAGTCCAGGCTCAGTAGTTGTGGCACACGGGCTTAGTTGCTCCGCGGCATGTGGGATCTTCCCAGACCAGGGCTTGAACCCGTGTCCCCTGCATTGGCAGGCGGATTCTTAACCACTGCACCACCAGGGAAGCCCATCCTTTTTAAAGTAAAAGACTAAAAAACTCATTTTGCCTTTAGACGAACATATCTTCTAATTCAGAAACAGGAAGAAAGATATATATTTACTGAAGATATATATTAATAGAGGCACCTGGGTGGGGCTCCCACAGATGGAGACCATGAGTGTGTAGTCCCTCTGGGAAGGGCCGAGCACTCGCAGCTTCTGGAGAATTATATATTCGTGGTTGTTAATTTGCATAGGCCTTGACAGTTCACCAAGTACCCTCGTAGCAACCATGGCCTTGGTTTCACACATTGTGAAATGGGAGGGCATCTCAGAGATGAGGCAGTGGACTCAGGGAGGTGGAGTGACTTTCTGAAGGTCACAGGCTAGAGAATGGCAATGTTGACTTCTGATTGCCGGCCCAGGAATTTTCATTCTGTCACATCAGGCTTGAGGAGGAGGAGGCCGCGATGATGAGCCTCTTGGAGATCCTTGGCTGCTTTTAAATAGTCGTACTCATCACGCTAGGCTGGTGGGACAGGTGTTATGAGGCTGGGCAGAAGGGTTTATGTGGTAAGTGTGGCAGCCATTTTAGGTCCTTAATCTAAGGGGGCAGTGACTGAACATCTGTTTTAGGCAGAATAGTCTGAGGGTGGTGTCCAGAAAAATTAGTACTATCTGGGAGCTTGCTGAGCCCACCCCAGACCTACTGAGTCAGAAACTCTGGCAGTGAGGCCTAGTGGTACTTTTTTAACAAGCCCTCTGGTGAGTTGAACGCACACTGAAGTTTGAGAGCCGCCTCAGCACAGCTGGTAATGCGAAGGCCTTCTTGGAGACTGTTTCAGAATTCAGGCTTGAAGTGGTGATAGTCTCAGTTAATGTGGCGGCAGCGGGAATGGAGAGAACAGCTGACCCCAAGACATGTGTGAGAAGCCCTAGCTGAGATTCCACTTGCTCTCTTGGTCATTCTTTGTGGAACACATGGTAGCACCGGTATTCTGGAGGGGAGGGGGTCTTAATTTCATGTGAACAGGTTAGTAAGACGCTTAGAAGGGTTGAGTTCACTGTGTTTGGAGGTGCCGAGTGCCCACTTCTGTTTCTCCCTCTGAGCTGGGCTTGCAAGTGCATCCACCCAGGTGCCAGTGTGGCCAGCTGAGATGCAGAGGTGGCTGTTTCTGTGGCAAGGGGACCGGTATTTGTTCTCAGCTCATTTCTGGGTAACAAAAGATGAGCTTTACTCCGAGAGAACTGGTGGGAGTGGAAATTAAGAGCACAGGTGAGAGGTAACACTGGAAAACCTAATGGCTGAAGAGAAGGGGTGATGAGGAAGCGAGTGGGGATTGCTGAGCTAAAAACTTCCTTTTGTTCTTAGAATAAAGTCCATCTTCTCGGGTGGGAGGGAGGGAGACGCAAGAGGGAGGAGATATGGGGATATATGTGTATGTATAACTGATTCACTTTGTTATAAAGCAGAAACTAACACACCATTGTAAAGCAATTATACTCCAATAAAGATGTTAAAAAAATAAATTAATTTAAAAAAAATAGAATTGCTATTTAAAACAAAAACAACAAAACAAAACAAAGTCCATCTTCTCTGCCACCGTGGTTTCCCTTTTCTGCCTGCTTTCTGTCCTCATTTCCTCCCACTCTCTGCCTTGCTCACCGCATTCCCAGCTTAGAACCTCCCTTCTCCCCTCAACCTAGATATTCTCGTGGTGGCCTCCATTCTGCAGCACTTGGATGTCACCCTTTTCAAGAACTTTCTATGAGCATCCTCATTAATGTTGGGCTTCATCCCACCCCCTTCCCCAACCAGTTTCTTCCCCAGACCACTTATCCCAGTCTGAGATGATCTTAGTTACTGGTCTCCTTGTTTTAAGTCTGCCCTCCCTCCCCAGCTCTTCCACAGCCGGGAACCCTATGGGTCTGCTCGGTGTGTATTCCCAACACCTAGAAGAGTGCCTGGTGTGTAGTTAGAGCTCCATAAATATTAGCTGAATGAATTCTCGGTAGAGATTTGATTGGGGGGGGCAGGTTTGGGGAGGAAGTAGGGGGAGAAATGTGTCTGTAGACACCAGGCAGCAAATGACACCTAACTTGGCAGGCAGTGGAGGTGAAACAGGATAAATCCAAGAGATGCTCAGGAACTAACACTGACAAAATTTGGAGCTGGACTGATATGGAAGGTATTAAGCAATTTACTTGTGAAAAATCTTCATGAGAGAGGTTTGTGAACTCCTAGCATTCGTATTTGACCTCTTCATTCACTAGAAACTTAAGGGCAAAGCAATTCTGTGTTAGTATTAGGGTTCTTCAGAGAAAGAAGACCAATAGGAGATATATATATATATAGAGAGAGAGAGAGAGAGAGAGATTGATTTGTCATGGGAATTGGCTCACGTGATTATCAAAGCCGAGAAGTCCCATGGTCTGCTGTCTGCAAGCTGCAGAACTAGGAAAGCCAGTGGTGCAGTTCAGTTGAAGCCCGACAGCCCGGTAACCAGAAGCACAAGAGAGGAGAAGATAGATGTCCCAGCTCAAATAGAGAAGAGATCACACATTCCCCCTTCCTCTGCCTTTTTGTTCTATCCTGGCCCCCAACGGATTGGCTGATGCCCACCTACATTGGGGAAGGCCATCTTCTTTACTCATTTCACCAATTCAAAGGCTAATCTCTTCCAGAAACACCCTCACAGACACAAAACTAATGTTGTACCAGCTATCTAGACATTGCTTAGCCCTTTCAAGTTGCCTTATAAAATTAACCATCACAAAATGAGCTCTCCAGCTAACCCCTTTTCCAAGAGCTTGTCTCCTTTCTGCACCACCCTGGAGGAGAGATGCTTTCAGGTCCCAGGCATAAGGAATTCTGTTTCTACCCAGAGCAGCGCTCTATCCCCTCAACCCATCCGGCCACTCAACAATACTTAACGGCGTTGTAGTATGTTCTAGATACAACCAAAGGCCCTGGGGGCATAGCAGTGACTAAAACAACCTCCTTGCATTTATATCCTAGAGAAGGAAGATAGCCAAAGACAAACAGGTCCACAAATATAGGCACAAGATATTTTGGATGGTAATAAGTGGTATAGAGCAAACAAAACAATGAGAGAGGTTGGGCTGAGGTCAGCGATGCAGGTCTTGAGTTGATGCTTTTTGAGCTGATATTTGAATAACAAGAAGGAACCAGCCATGAGAAGACCTGGGGGCAGAGGGTGAGTGGTTCCCTGCAGCACCTTCAGAACCCACTTCTGGAAGATGAATAACTGAAGTGGGATTTTTGTCTTCCTGCTTAAAAAATGAATATGGAGAGGATGGTGGCACGGAAATTCAACTTTCAGCACTTTGAAATGAATCATTGTACTGCTTATTTCCTTACTGACATATTTTCTTGTTAAAAGTTGTTACACAAAACATTTTAGAGATGGCTCTCATTTTAAAGGGCAGAATTTCTATCAATTATAAATAATTAAAATGAGTTTCAAAAAAGGGTAAAATCATGACTCATACAGAGTAAAAATGAACAGATGTTAAAAATTTTACGTAACTCATTAATCAGGGAGAGAACTAGGCAGATATTAAAACAGATTTGAAGGAGATATCAAAACAGCACAAATTTATATGGAGTAAAGGAATGTTGAAACGAATGTGCAAATTCAGGCAAAACTAGCTTCTTCCACAGTGGAGGAGGGAAGTCGATTGAAGGCCAGGACAGAATTTACATGTGTTAAATAACAAGTTCAACTGACTAAATTTGAAGATCTAATTGTCTTTATTAAACTCTTTGTGAATTGGGCAGCATCCCATCTAGCAATAGAAAAGAGCTCCTTCAGGCTGCAGGAAAGGAAAGGTTTTTCAAAGCAGAGAAGAAGCAGGGGAAAGAGGAAATTAATAGCAAAGAATGCATTGTTTTAGGCTAGGTTGCCCTCCTAAGGGGAGTGGAAGGGGTGTATCAGTGGATTTCCAAGTGCTGTTCAGGAAATTCCAGGTTGGCTGGTTATAGGTCACATTCTTGGAGAAGGTTGGAACTGTAATTAGGTTAGCTTTAAATCCTGGTGGGGCTTAGCATAAATGACTCCATTTTGCGCCTGTTGTCTCTTTTCTTTTAACATCTTTGTTGGAGTATAATTGCTTTACAATGTGTGTTACTTTCTGCTGTATAACAAAGTGAATCAGCTATATGTATACATATATCCCCATATCCCCTCCCTCTTGCGTCTCTCTCCCACCCTCCCTATCCCACCCTTCTAGGTGGACACAGAGCCCCGAGCTGATCTCCCTGTGCTATGCGGCTGCTTCCCACTAGCTATCTATTTTACATTTGGTAGTGTATATATGTCCATGCCACTCTTTCACTTTCTCCCAGCTTACCCTTACCCCTCCCCGTATCCTCAAGTCCATTCTCTAGTAGGTCTGTGTCTTTATTCCTGTCTTGCCCCTAGGTTCTTTATGACCTTTTTTTTTTTTTTTAGATTCCATATGTATGTGTTAGCATATGGTATTTGTTTTTCTCTTTCTGACTTACTTCACTCTGTATGACAGACTCTAGGTCCATCCAACTCACTACAAATAACTCAATTTCGTTTCTTTTTATGGCTGGGTAATATTCCATTGTATATATGTGCCACATCTTCTTTATCCATTCATCTGTTGATGGACACTTAGGTTGCTTCCATGTCCTGGCTATTGTAAACAGAGCTGCAAGGAACATTGTAGTACATGACTCTTTGAATTATGGTTTTCTCAGGGTGTATGCCCAGTAGTGGGATCGCTGGTAGTATGGTAGTTCTATTTTTAGTTTTTTAAGGAACCTCTATACTGTTCTCCATAGTGGCTGTATCAGTTTACATTCCCACCAACAGTGCAAGAGGGTTCCCTTTTCTCCACACCCTCTCCAGCATTTATTGTTTGTAGATTTTTTTGATGATTGGGCCTGTTGTCTCTTTTTTAACACGTGTCTATAGACAACAGTTATTTTGTATTGATATCAGTTACGTATAATTTACAGAGCTGTAAGATAGTTTCTGTGGAATCAAAAACAAATAACCTGGCAGGATCTTCTTTAGATTTTAGACAATGCAGTTTTCCACTGACATACATTCTTACCCCTACATAATCAAACTAAAATAAAATAACCTCTGCTCCCACTCATGAATAGATGTAGTTCCTACACTTGTGGTCTTTGGAGTGATGGGAGGACTATCATTTACTAAGTGCCTGCTATGAGCATTATTTGTCAATTTGTTCCATCTTCAAAGCAGCCCCATGAAGTAGTTGGTGGTGTTCCCATTTTACAGATGAGAAAGTCAAGTTCCCAGAGGTTAGAGACACAGCTAGTAAGTGACAGAGTTAGAATTCCAGCCTGTCCTTCTGTCTCCAAAGTGTACACACGCATGCACACACACACACACACACTCCCTGTGACAACTTGCTATAAGTAAAAGCTGTAGAAATTCTTTGTATTTTTTTCTTGATCTTTAGGTCACTGTCAACCAAGGTGGATCTCAGGAGTGGCCTGGAAGAATGTACAATGGCACTGAACTTATTTCTAAGTAACAAATTTACAGATGCCTTAGAATTGCTTCGACCATGGTAATTAACTTTATTTCTTTTAGATAAAATATATTTTTTTGGATGCTTTTGATGATTCTGTCTCTGATGTCATTCTTGTCAGTTAATTTTTCTGCACTTCCTCCTGAATATTTATAAACTAATTTGGTTGAGACCCCTAAATGTTGATTAGTTTTAATATCCAGTTAAGAAATCTGTCTTTTCAACTTTAATTAGTAGAGCATTTCTGATTCTTTCTCCTATCTTAATTTCTATACTTGTTCAAATAGTGTCATCTTATTAGTTTCATAGAGCTTCATTTGACTTTCTTCAGTGAAATATTTCTATGGATATTCCTCTGAAACTTAAATATCATTGAGAAAAGTTTCTTTTGAAATGGGTATGGGTGGATGTCCCTGGTGGTGCAGTGGTTAAGAATCCACCTGCCAATGCAGGGGACACGGGTTTGATCCCTTGTCTGGGAAGATCTCACATGCCGTGGAGCAAATAAACCTGTGAGCCACAACTACTGAGCCTGCGCTCTAGGGCCCGGGAGCCACAACTACTGAGTCTGTGTACCTAGAGCCTGTGCTCTGCAACAAGAGAAGCCACTACAATGAGAGGCATGCACACCGCAACAAAGAGTAGCCCCTGCTTACCACAACTAGAGATAAGCCCGTGCACAGCAACGAAGACCCAATGCAGCCAAGAATAAATAAATAAAGTAAATAAATTAAAAAAAAAAAAGAAATGAGTGTGGGAAGAACTAAAATATGGTAATCTCAGATGCTAAAAAGAAATTTAAGATAATAAAAATCTTACTGGGACTCCCTATTTATGTGATAAATCACTTAGGCAGTTTCATTTCAATTAATAGTACCTGTTAATTCTGATGATGTGGCAGCAAAACCTCTGCTTAGCCTTCTTACTAGGCCTCACTTTGACCCCAGTGTCCACCTGTACAGTGTGACTAGAGCTCGGCAGGAATAATCTTACCTTGTGCCTCCAAACACAGTGTCTTACTTGGATGAAGCTTAGACCTCAGATAATAATTTCAAGACAGTTACGTGGGCACAGAGTGTGACTCTCATTCCTTTGAGGAGTCCGTAGGGTGAGCAGGGTGATGTGACTCTGGTCATTGACTTTGAATCTTAGAAATTAATGTGCCTACTGAGGCTTTGGTAATTCTAAGACTTAGAAGAGCTGCGACCAATTAGCATTTCAGAGGTTAAGGACAGATGATAAAATAGATGGTGAAGTCCCTGGCCTATGGAAATTGCCCAGGGCTGTCTCCACCCAGTGCTTGTCTCGCATCCTCTACCTCAGGGGCTCCCAACTCCCGGGCCACAGATGGGTACTGGTCCGTGGCGTGTTAGGAACTGGGCCACACAGCAGGAGGTGAGTGGCGTGCGAGTGAGTGAAGCTTCATCTGTATTTACAGCCTCTCCCCATTGCTCGCATTACTGCCTGAGCTCCGCTTCCTGTCAGGTCAGTGGGGGCATTAGATTCTCATAGGAGTGCGAACCCTACTGTGAACTGAGCATGCGAGAGATCTAGGTTGCGCGCTCCTTATGAGAATCTAATGCCTGATGATCTGAGGTGGAGCTGAGGTGGTGATGCTAGTGCTGGGGAATGGCTGCAAATACAGATTGTCATTAGCAGAGAGGTTTTTACAGAGACCATAATAAATCAATGCGCTTGAATCATCCAGAAACCCCCCCACCCCAACCCCTCTTGTTCGTGGAAAAATTGTCTTCCACGAAACTGGTCCCTGGTGCCAAAAAGGTTGGGGACCGCTGCTCTGCCTTGCCTGTACCTGCCTTTTTCCTTCTGTCCTTCTTAGTCCTTCAGACCTCTCTGTCTGTCTCTTCATCTTCTGTCTCTATATCCCTCTGTCTTCCTCTCTCCCTCCCTCTCTTTCTCTCTCTGCCTCTTGTTCTCTCCTTGTCTCTCCTGTCTCAATCTGCCTGCCTGTCTCCTTTGTTTTTTATTCAAAAAGTCTCCGTTTTTTCTCCTCCACTGACACCCAGCTGGTCATAATATGGAATGAAAATAAATGACAGTCTTACACTTAGTCAAGTTTTATATTCTCTGATCTTTATGCATGTTTCACTGTTAAACATAACGTTTTTCCCACTGGAATACTTTTTTTTCCCCTTGGAGAAGCTTTTGGTTTAAAATGTGGGGTTTATACAACATTGTAAATCAACTACACTTCAATAAAAAAATTTTTTTTTTTAAATGTGAGGTTTGAAACCACAATTGCTGATTCACTTTGGGCTCCTCTTATTCCTTTTTTTTTTCTTTATTTCTTTTTTTCTTTTTTTGAATAGCTAGTGCCCTCACTGTTTGGGACTAACTGCAAATTACCAAAGGATGTTTAGACTCTTTCTGGGGGGGGGGGGGAAGTATACTGTGGCTTGTATTTGTTTTGCAGAGCAGCAAAAAAAAAAAAAAAAAAAAAGTATTGTACAAAAATATTTGAATTAAAAACAAAACCATGCATTAATATTGTAGATCTTATAAATAACTAATTAACATAGCTTGAGAAGTTTTCAGGAAAGAGATGGTGAAGTTTTCACTGCCTGAGAGTCTGGGATGTGCCATCCATTCGGACTGAATGTCCTTAAGAATCGAACGGATAACTTGATAATTTGAATTATCCAGAACTTTAATCAGAATTCCCAGATAATGGGATTAGATTTGGTAAGAGATCTACCATGAATTTTTGTCTGGGCCCTTTGTGGCTGACCTAACTTATTGCAAAAATCTTGCTTCCTCGTGGCCTCTGGCTGGGAGAAGGGAGGGAATGATTTTAAACAAGACTTACCTTTCAAAAAACATATCAGAATTTCTTTGTCACAAACTATATTTCCAGTGGCCTTTATTTTAGCACTTATTTCAGAGCAAAAGACGGTATACTGCTTCTTGTACAACTGGGAAAAATTGGGTTTGCTTTGAAACATTTTCTAGGAAATGAGTCAGCAGGCTGCCCCCTTGTGCTCAAACAGGGAACAGTATATGCCGCACTCTGCTTCAACCTGGAAAGTTTTGTGCTGCCTGCGTGGGCTTGAATTGGAAAGTCCTCAGAGTTTGAGTTCTTTAGGGCATGTCTTTCATAGGCCATATTATTTCAATGATCATGGTGAAGGAGTAAAAGTCGTTACTGTGAAAGTCACGTCGTGGATTTACTAGAATTTCTTGTGATTAATTTCAGATGAGACCTGAATGCTTTTCAGTTGAATTGAAATGTAGTAATTTCCATGTTCTCCCCAGGGCTAAGGAGAGCATGTACCATGCCTTGGGCTACAGTACGATTGTGGTGCTTCAGGCCGTCATGACCTTCGAGCAACAGGACATCCAAAATGGCATTTCTGCCATGAAGGACGCCTTACAAACCTGCCAAAAGTATGAGCTGAGTAATTAAATACTTGAGACACGCCTACAAACCTTTCTGTGTGACAAAATGGATGCACTTAGCCTGACTGAGAGCTCTGTTGGAAGTTGGCCACGGTTATAGAAAAGGACTTGAGCATCACAGGTTCCTGGCCTCATGTAGTTTTATGTACGGGAGATAAAAATATTTCCACTAAAGAATTATAGTATGATGCTGGGATGGCGGAACACGTGGCATCTATATCTTCTACTTTTCTCGTTGGTACTTGAACTACCGAGAAGGGCTGAGGATTTCAGTGGGATTAGCAGCAAGCATCTCTCGGGGTCCCCCTGGTGGAGCGTTTAGGTACCACATGCCAAGCCAGGCCAAGCAAGGAGCATTCTTCTTTTATGTGGGAAATGCTGCAAATTCAGAAGGGAGTCTTTTATTTGTCTAAATGGACATATTTAAACACTTTTGCTTGGTGTAAATGACATGGAATTTCAGTTTTATTTTAATCTTTGTGTGTATAGGAAGCTCCTAGCAAAAGCTGTTAACTAGCATTGGTGAATTTTAACATTGCTGAAATTATGTCCTCTTGTAATTATGTTTCCAGCCCCTCAAGGGAAGAGAGCTTCCAAACACTGCACTTTAACTCCATTCTTAACCCGTGGCGAGGTGACCCTTAACAACAGAAATACTGATTTTAGCCATAGAGATCAGGGAAGGTGCATGACAGGGTTAGTATTGACTGTTATGTGTATGTTTGTCCATGCACTTGTTCAGTAAGCTTGGATTAAATGCCCACAGGATGCCAGTGTTGGGAGCTGGGTGTGCAGGGTTCAAAAGGGTGGTCTCTGCCCCAGAGATTTTAGGGTTTAGAGTTCTGTTTTGGTGACTCTTTGGTGTGACTGTGACTGAAATGAATGTCAAATGAAAATGAGCTTGATTATTGTTATTTTTTTCTTTCTACTTCCCATCTCCCCTTCTACTTATTCTCTGCAGATACAGGAAAAAATGCACAGTCGTAGAATCTTTCTCAAGTCTTCTTTCTAGAGGATCATTGGAACAGCTGACTGAAGGTAAGAGGCATTTAAAAGATTAGGTTTTTTTCCTTTCTTTGAAAAACTAAAATGTGGTCATGCTCATAAAATTCAGCACTTAAGTGTATAATATAAAGTAAATGGAATGTCTTTTTCTCTTCCCCATCATACTCACCCTCTAGAAGTAACCACTGTTAATAGTTGGTTTTCAAGCCTTGCAGACTTTTCTGTGTACATGTACAAATATATACAGAAGGTACACATAGGATTTTTGTAGTTTTTCATGTATTTTTCATTTTTTGCTAATGTAGAATCATGTGATACATGTTATGCTACAATGTAATTTTTGGCAATTGACTTTTTCCATGTCAAGACATATAAATTGTACTTCATTCTATTTAATAGCTATGTAGTATTCCTTAGGACAGGTGCCATCAGTTACTTACTTTGTCTCTATTGAAGGGCAGTTACATTGTTTCTTTCGCTATTACAAATAATGTCTTCATGCATTTTTGTAAGTATTTCATAGGCTAGATTGCTAGAAGTGGAATTACTGGGACTATTTGAAAATAGAAAACATTTATAGATATTGACAATATTTTCTCCAAAAAATTAGGTCAGTTTATATTCTTACCACCCATGTACAAAAGTTTCTATTTTTCCACAAGCTATTAATTTTTTCTTCAAGGTCAAAGTAATTTTGATACCTTTAAAATAATTATGATGTTTCACAGTATGGAAGATGTTTGGTTTGTGGACATTTAGGAATATTCAAGAATCCAGGAATGTCTGCAGCATTTGATCAGATGGCTGGGAGGAAATGACTCCTTTTGCTGTCAGTTGCTTGATATTCCACAGAGATTAGGGCAGAAGTTCTATGATCAGCCCTGTTTTTTTAGTGTTATTCTCTAGTCAGGATGGTTTATAAGAAAGGAGCATCCCAGTATGCCTGTAGAAGAGAAAATAACATCTTTCAAATGAGGCCATTGTAGAGTAAAGCTTCTGCCGTCCAAGGAGCATTTGTGCCTGTGTTGTCATTGTCAAATTTGTTCTCTGGAAGAGGTAACACAAAATCGTTAAAGTAGCTGTAGCCAATTAAGGCAGGAGCAATTCTGGATACTGCTGTCTGTCATTCCTAGTGGTCAAGTGTGTGCCAGACACATTTTTGAGTGTGTTTCATTGTGAAGTTTTGTTTGCTTTGTTAGAAGAGTATTATCAACTTGTTATGGACATTGGAGAACTTGGGCTCACTAGAGTGTTGATAACAGGAGGGGATTACAAGACTTGTTCCAAAAGGTATGATGCTGGCCCTGCAGCCATCATACAGCAGAGTGGATTTCACTGGTCCCTCCAGGCAGCTGAAGCCCATCATCTTTTTCTCCAGAAACTGACCTCCAAGGACCCTTAAGAGTTTATTTATCCCCTTGATTTCAGATAGACTATGTTTTCATATTTTTCATCTTAGGGCCATTTATGTAAATTGGCCCCAGGAGACCTAAAGTCCGCTAAAGTAGGTCAGTGGGAAATTAAATGGGCCCCAAAGAAATTTGACTCATTTATATTCTTCTGTTTTCCTCTCTATGGCTTCTCTCCAGTGGCCCATTTCCCCCGCCTCCCTTTTTCTTTGCAATATAAAGGCTGGCATTTGAGATTTTTTTTTCACCTTAGTTTACAAAAGAATGGCATGATATTATTGGTATAAATATGAATAATAATAATAACTTAAAACATAATAATGATAATGCCCCATTTTTTAAAGGCACTCTCTATGTGTGAGACACTGTCCTTGATGCTTTCCTTAGCATTATCCAATCTAACCTGTGTGTAACCTCCTTTTTATAGACTAGAAAGTGATGTTCAGAGAGATTAGA
Source organism: Balaenoptera borealis (assembly GCF_965194805.1). Classification (NCBI taxonomy): domain Eukaryota; kingdom Metazoa; phylum Chordata; class Mammalia; order Artiodactyla; family Balaenopteridae; genus Balaenoptera; species Balaenoptera borealis. The sequence continues at coordinate 58,136,546 of NC_138865.1, forward strand.
CAAATGGTCCAAGATTACCTGCTTAGCAGAGCAGAGTTCAAACCTGATCTGCCTTTCCCTAAGCCACATACCCCACACCTTGTCCTGTAGTTGGGTAGAAAAGGGCACGAAATGTGACACATATGGATGAAGAAAATGTTGAATTATTTCTATGTTAGACATCTTGAAAATAGATGGTACTGTTCTTATCTTTTTATTCTGTCTTTGGGCATGGCATATTTAGAAGTATTGAAAAATAAACAGCAATGAGATACCACTACACACCTATGAGAGTGTCCAAAATCTGGAACACTGACAACACCAAATGTTGGTGAGGATATGGAGGAACAGGAACTCTCATTCATGGCTGGTGGGAATGCAAATGGTACAGCCACTTTGGAAGATAGTATGGCAGTTTCTTACAAAACTAGGAGCTGAAAACTTGTGTTAACCCCAAAATCTGCAAATGAATGTTTATGGCAGCTTTATTCAGAACTTGACCTTCAATAGGTGAATGGATAAATAATAAAGTGTGGTATATCCAGACAGTGGAATATTATTCAGTGCTAAAAAGAAATGATCTATCAAGTCATGAAAAGACATGGAGGAGCCTTAAGTGCATATTCCTAAGTGAAAGACACCAGTCTGAAAAGGCAACGTACTGTATGATTCCAAGCATATAAGATTCTGGAAAAGGCAAAACTGTGGAGACAGTAAAAAAGATCAATGGTTGCCAGGGGATGAATAGGTGGAGCACAGAGAATTTTTAGGGCAGTGAAAAATACTGATACCATAATGATAGATACATGTCATTATACATTTGTCCAAACCCATAGAATGTGCAACACCAAGAGTGAACGCTAATGTAAACTGTGGACTTTGGGTAATTATGATATGTCAGTGGAGGTTTGTCACTTGTAACAAATGTACCACTTTGGAGGGCATGTTGATAACGGGAGAGGTTATGCGTGTTTGGGGGTAAAGGGATATATGGGAAATCTCTCTACCTTCCCCTCAATTTCTCTGTGAACCTAAAACTGCTGTTAAAAAAATAAGGTCTTAATTAAAAAATTATGAAAATAAATCAGGCTGTAACTTTAACCTATTCTGAAATAAGGTTTATTTAGACTTTTATGTCTGAAGGCATGCTTAGCTGACACTTCAGTGCATAATGAAGATATTTCCTTCAGTGAACTGAGGAATTTATAATTAAAAGATGTTCTGGTAGGTACCTATTTGTAAATGCCAAATGTCTAATTTTGAGAGCTAAGGGCTGCCCAATATAAATCAATCAGAGTGAAGAAATAAGACTTTTATAAATTAAATTACATTTATTCCTAATGAGTTTGGCTGTTGCTGCAACCCAAACAGACTTTGTGTTCAAGGGAGCATGTCAAAACATTGTGGATTTAGGGTGCACTTTGTTTTTCCTCTTGGTAATTTCCATTTCCATCCTTGAATGGCTGGTTTTCTGCAGGAGTGAGGATATTTAATTAAACTTTTTTGTGGGTTTAACATGGGACACACCCATTCTTCCTTCCTCATGGCTGGCACATTGCCCTAAATGGCTTTCAAATTGCCTTTAAAAACAGACGTTTATATACGGTGCTTAGGATGTGAAAGGAATTTAATATGAAGATTCCTTACGCGCAGAATACAGAGTTCAAACTTTCTTCCCTTCTTGTTACGTCGTTCGTGCTGGTCTTTGACTTGTCCATCTCGAGCTTAACTCTGATCCATCTGCCCTTCTGCTTAGATCTCTGCAAGGACCCACCATTGTCTACCAAATGAAGCCCAGACTCTGATTGATATTCAAGGTCGTCCATAATTCAGCCCCGACTTAACGTTTGCAGGCCCATTGCCCACTCCTCCCTGTACACACCTCGTGCTTCAGCCAAAGGTGCACCAGTGGGCTTGCCACGCAGGGCTCCGTGCTCCTGGACTTTGCTCGTGTTGGCTCTCTCCCAGCAGCCACTTCACCGCCTTCTCGGCACACGCCCCAAGCCAGCCATCTGGGTTACCGAGCAGGCTTTGAAAGTGGATAATTACTAACAGTTCCCACTTTGTTACAAGTTTCCCTGGAAAGAGGATGTTCAAGTGAGTCTGTAAAAATAAAAGTTACCAGTTTTTCTCCCACTGAACCCACGGAGAAAATTCGGGGGCACACTTTGAGGTGAGGCGCTCCGAAGGACTGAGACTCAGGCTGCCGATGCTGCCAGATTGCGCAGAGGCCACTGCTCCTCAAGGCTGGCCTGTTGTGCGTCTGGCCCCACCTTACGCGTGCTGTTGGAAGATCTTAGTTGCATTGTTGCTTCTTTGTAAATCAGCCTTTGCAATATGAGCATGGCAGGAAGGTGAACCTGTTTGTGAGAACTAGTAGTGTGTGTGTGTGTGTGTGTGTGTGTGTGTGTGGGTGGTCGGGAGGGGTCCTGTGTGTGTAAGTGAAAGAAATAAAGCACTAGTTCTTATCCAGTTAGATTCAACCATGTTCCCATTAACACAGAGATACCCCGTTTTTCAGTTACGTACATCACATAAAGATGTTCTGCTTTCTGAACTTCTGGCAAAAAGCATGACAAGGACCAAGGGCAGTGATCTTAGTGAAAGTAGCTGATGCATATCGAGGGCTTACTCTGCCCGTTGAGCTTCACAGGCAGCACCTGGTTGAATTCTTCAGCTCTGAAGTAGAGATGTCATTAGCTGGACTTTAGGAACAAGGAAAGCAGCAGAGAGGGGGAGGGTAGCTTGCTCGAGGTTCTACAACTGGTACGTGGCAGGGCCTTCCCTGCCACCTAGGCCGTGAAATACCCCACAGCTCATTTACTTAAATAACACACCAGTTTGCATCCCATGGATAAAACGGGAATCTGCTGGTTTTGTTTATGCAAAAAAAAAAAAAAAAAAGAAAATGCAAACATTTCTCCCTCCCCAATCTCTGCAGGTATCATGGACTGTTTAGGAAGATAGGCCACGTGTTTTGGGCCACTCCACGTGTCCCAGGGATACATACGTAGTTTTATGTAGCCCTTTTGTGAGTGCCTTGTTCCTGCACTAGATATCTCAGTGATCCAAATAGCCCCAAACTGTACTAGTGTGAACTTTTTTACATCAAGTCATCCCTGAATGAGGAGTCATGAGTTGAGCATGCAGGCCAGTTCTTTTTCCTAGAACCCTAGGGAATTACTGCTTTCTCTTCAAGTTGATAGCATGCCTAACCATTGTCATGACGATCATGCCTTCACATTTTAGAAGCTAGAATTAGTATATTTAAGTTAGATTTCCAATCTATAACTGTGTTAAACTGGCCTATTCCCGTTAAGTTAAAAGATAAGTGGTTTCCTTTTTTCCGAGAAGTGCTTTTGCATTTTGGTTTTTACATTTTGGTGAGCTGAGTTTGGGTCTTTGACACCAAGGTCCTGACTCTTGGCAGTTATATGTGAATGGAGCCAAAGATAACTTCCCCGAAGCATTTCACGCATTCTGGAAAAATTCTTGCTGATGGCCTGAGAACTGAGGTCATCATTCCACTTTTACGGAAGCACCAAAGCAACCTAGGTTTTTATTGTCTCCCTTGGGCTCATTTATCTACCCGTCTTTTCTGAACATCTCAGAGCAATTACTGTGGATATGGGATTTTCCTTAATATATTTTTATTTGTTTTTAATAGAGGAAATGCATGCCGAAATCTGTTATGCCGAGTGCCTCCTACAGAAAGCAGCCCTCACGTTTGTGCAGGTAATGAACATTTGGCTTAGAATCAGCATCGCCCGGGAAGCCTGCCAAGTACGACATAGAAGAGATGTGGCTCATTCTATGTCAGTGCTTCAGTTCTTTTGACTTAGAGTTGTAGTGAAAGATATTTGTGATTACTGATAAACTTTGGCTGAAAGAAGACCCTGGGTTGTTTTTTTTTTTTTTTTTTCCTACTCAAATGCACTTAAAATGCTGTTTCGAACTTCGCTTTATTGGGAACCACTGCCTTTTGAAGAAGCTGTCTTGCAACTACCTCACCTAATTTCAGAACGCTGCTCTGTATGAGAACTGTGAGGTCATCCCTCTTTGTGCTTGCTAATGGTGGAGGGCTGCACACAGGAGTGACCGGCTGGAGGAGGCTTCAGCGTCCTTGGCTGCTCCCTTCTTGCGTCAGATGCTTCAGCAAAGCTTAGTTATGCATGCATTGAGAGCCAAACTTCCCATGTATACCTCACATTTTATTTCCCCACTCTTCGTATTCTCGTTCCCCTTTCTTTTATTTCTTCTTTTGGAAGAGCAGTTAAAAAAAAGTCACTAAACAAAACACTGACTCCTTTTCTCATGGGGCATTTAAATTTCACCTCTAGGAATTGTTACCACCAGTACCTTGCCTGTCATTGTAGCTTCCAGTTCTTCTAGAAAATATGGATTTTAACATTGTGGCCACACAGGTGGCGGTGATGGATACAGTGGGGGTAGAAGCGGGGTGGAGATTGTAAGGGGGCAGAAATTCAACTGTGAGATGGAAAATCTTCCTCAGTCTCAATGGTTTACATTGAATTGAGAGTTGCTTTTCTCTTTTTCTGGAGGGTGACCTCTTAGGTTGGATTCTGGTTAAGTAAAATTAAGTCAATCTGGTGTAGGGCGCTGTTTCCTAAAACCCCACATATTATGAAGGCTGGTTGAAAACAACAGTCTTACTGCCTCAGTAAACATAAGGCTAGTCACGGAGGCCCCCAGTTTTTTCTGATGTGTTTGTTTTTCAAATGATAATTTGACAATAAAATCATTGATTTGAAAGTTTTTTGTTTTTTGTTTTTTATGTCTGGGGGGCTTGTAGTTCAACATCTGGGAGATATCCATGGCTCCCCTCTTCCTCATGCCTCTGTATCCAGCCAGGCTCGTGGTCGTGCTGCTTTTACCTTTTGAAGGTTTATCAGCTCCGTCTCTTCCTCTTTATTCTGACTATAACTGTTCTAGTGGGTGGCTTGTCAGCTCTTCCCTAGACTGAATGGCAACCCAGGGACCTTCAGTCTGTAGTTTCTCTCCCTCCAGCTTACTCTCCATTGTGCAATTGTGCACCCTCTCGAAGATGAGAATTTCACCTGGTCATGTCTCTGCTTCAGCATTTAGTAGCCCTCATTGACTATGGCAGTGGTTCTGTATCAGAATATCACAAATGGGGAAGGCTTTTTCTAACCAAACTGGTTTCTACACCTCCCCCCCCCCCCCAGTTCCCTACTCCCCTCTTACCAATGTCCTCAACTGCTACTGGCAGGTATGTTGCATACTTGAGTGGCACAGGTACAACACAGGTAGCTTTCTTATTCCTTAGTCATTCCCTTTTTTGTAGTAGGTTTCTGCAGCAGTGCTGAGTTATATAAGCACAGATGGCCAAGCCAAGCACACCAGGATCTTTAATGCTTCCCTGAGGGTTTTTTTTTTTTTTGCTTGCAAAGTTCATACTTACCTTGCCTTCCTTCCTTCAGCTGGTTACTTCCCAATCTTTTTTTTTGTGTGTGTGTATGTGTGTGCTTTAAGCATTGATGCTTCCAGGAAGCTTTTGTGGACCTCTTCACATCCCCGCCCACCTTTGTGCTGTCATGACATCCCCCACATGTCTCCATCCAGGCATGCCTCCATCCCTTAGCGAGTTGTGTTGCTTTTGTCTGATTTTGTGTTTGGGTGCCTGCTGTAAAATAGGCATTCAGCAAATGTTCGGTGACTCCTGAAATGAAATATTCTTATTTGAGGCAGATTTTAATCCAATTTAAGAAATTCTTTCCTGGCCAGTATTGGAACTTGTGTAACCATAAGATTCCTTAAAATCAGAAAATAAACATTTAAATTGCATCGTGAATTTTACATTTATTGATTCTTTTAATAATTTAAATATTAAGTATTTAAGTAATTGATGACATTAACAAACTAAAATTAGTTCTTCTTTTGTTTCGGAAGGATGCTCAGGTGCACAGGAAATCAATACCAGAGCATCTTTCTGATATTAACGGACTAGAAAAGCATGGAACTATCTCCATTAGCACCTTCTATTAGAGTAACATCTTTCAAGCAGTTATTTGATATGCTTTAATAAGAGGCTCTTGGAATCCTAGAATGCTCACCCTAAAAAGGTCATTCATTTAGGCCAGCTGCCCCAGTTTTATGGTTGATGACCATCAGACAAAGAGAAGTGATCTTTTTTTCCCCTAAACAGAATTTCATATTAGTGACAACAAATTTAGAATCCAAATCAGTTATTTGTGGTCTGGAAACGTATATGAATGAAATTCACAATGTTAAATAGACTGCCTGCTAAAGTACCCCCTAAAGAAGAACCATAATCCCATTACTTGGAGTAAGACAGACAGGAAAGTCCTTGGAGCATATCCTTAAAGTCAGCCATTTTGAATTCCATTGAACCCAGAAGAAAGTTGCTCAGTAGTTGATGATGTTTATTGACGTACGTTTGGACTAACCTTTATGGCCCCAAATTGATGAGGATTACTTCCTTACTTCCTTAAAGTAACGCAAGGATTTAAGAAATGTTTCCTTTTTGTTGTCCTCTAACTTGGAAGAAAAATGACAAAAAAGCATTTCAGATGTAAAGCAAGAAGAATGTCTTAATTTAAAAATCATGTCCTCAAAAGATAGTGTTTTGTTCTAATCACGTAGCTACACAGCTGTGGGGACAGTTTAAGAATCTTTTGCTAAATGATCTAATTATTTAATTGTTTTCAGGATGAAAATATGATCAACTTCATCAAAGGTGGACTCAAAATTAGAACAAGTTACCAAATATATAAGTAAGTTAAAAATTAAGATTTATAAAAAATCTTTTAACAAGGTTTGTACCTTTTTGACCACGTTCTTGTGGTTTCTAAGTGATTCTTGTACTATGTACCATTTTGTACTTCAAAGTTCTCAGTCAGTATGACTATGTTTTTTTAAATTTGGTGTTGGTAAAAATGCACTTGATTTTTGGCTTACTGAGGTGTATTCAATGCCATAGGACAACACAATTTAAGTTTAAATGCAGTTTTAAAAGAAAAATAGCTGTAAAGAAAAGTACTTACATAATTTCTGATTAGATAATCTTAGTTTCTCTCTCCTAAAAACAATTTATAAATTTAAAATGACAGGTATGTACAGGTATGTCTTTGGTCCAGACTCTAGAACATCACTGCTCCAATGAAGTTCTGCAGTGATTCAGATGTTCAATTAAAGTGGACCATAGTGTCATTCGCATCTTCTATATCCTTACTGATTTTTGTCTCGTTGTCCTATCCTTTACTCACAGAGTTAAAAATCTTCAACTTTGATTCTGGAGTCATCCATTTCTCCCTTTAGTTCTGTCAGTATTTGCTTTGTATATTTAGAACCTCTGTTACTGGGCTTATATATATTTTAATTGTTTTATCTTCCTAATGAATTAATCTTTCATCATTATAAAATGTTCCTTCCTAATTCCTTATAATATTCCTTGTCTTGAAATCTGTTTTGTCTGATACTAATAAAGCTACTCATGCTTTTTTATAATTAGTATTTGCATGGCATATATTCTTTTACTTTAAACCTATCTTTGTTTTTATATTTAATTTGCATTTTTTGTAAACATGCTTAATTGGGTCTTGCTTTTTTATTCAGTGTGACAGTTAATATGTTTGCACTTGTGAGTACCATTTTGCTTTTTTCCTTTGCCTTATTTGTCCCCCCCCCCGTTATTTTTCTGCCTTCTTTTGCTTTAATTAAAAAAAATATGTATATGTATTCCAGTGGAATCCCTCCATTGTTTTCTTAGCTATAGCCCTCTTTAATTTTTTAAAATGTTTGCTCTAGTGATTATAATAGCCTTCTTTTTTTTTTTTTTTGCTTTCTTCTTCTTTTTTTAAACTTTTTTTTTTAAACATCTTTATTGAAGTATAATTGCCTTACAATGGTGTGTTAGCTTCTGCTTTATAACAAAGTGAATCAGTTATACACATACAATATGTTCCCATATCTCTTCCCTCTTGCATCTCCCTCCCTCCCACCCTCCCCATCCCACCCCTCTAGGTGGTCACAAAGCACCGAGCTGATCTCCCTGTGCTATGTGGCTGCTTCCCACTAGCTACCTATTTTACATTTGGTAGTGTATATATGTCCATGACACTCTCTTACCCTGTCACATCTCACCCCACCCCCTCCCCATATCCTCAAGTCCATTCTCTAGTAGGTCTGTGTCTTTATTCCCGTCTTGCCACTAGGTTCTTCATGGCCTTTTTTTTTTTTTTTTTTCCCTTAGATTCCATATATATGTGTTAGCATACTGTATTTGTTTTTCTCTTTCTGACTTACTTCACTCTGTATGACAGACTCTAACTCCATCCACCTCATTACAAATACCTCCATTTCATTTCTTTTTATGGCTGAGTAATATTCCATTGTATATATGTGCCACATCTTCTTTATCCATTCATCTGTTGATGGACATTTAGGTTGCTTCCATGTCCTGGCTATTGTAAATAGAGCTGCAATGAACATTTTGGTACATGACTCTTTTTGAACTATGGTTTTCTCAGGGTATATGCCCAGTAGTGGGATTGCTGGGTTGTATGGTAGTTCTATTTGTAGTTTTTTAAGGAACCTCCATACTGTTTTCCATAGTGGCTGTATCAATTTACATTCCCACCAACAGTGCAAGAGTGTTCCCTTTCCTCCACACCCTCTCCACCATTTATTGTTTCTAGATTTTTTGATGATGGCCATTCTGACTGGTGTGAGATGATATCTCATTGTAGTTTTGATTTGCATTTCTCTAATGATTAATGATGTTGAGCATTCTTTCATGTGTCTGTTGGCAATCTGTATATCTTCTTTGGAGAAATGTCTATTTAGGTCTTCTGCCCATTTTTGGGTTGGGTTGTTCGTAGCCTTCTTAACTTATCATAGTCAACTTAGAGTTAATATTGTACCATTGCACAAATATAAGAACTTTGCAAAAGTATAGTTTCATTTACCACCTGTTATCTTTTATACTATTCTTACAATAGTACACGTGTGTATATTATACACCCCACAGAGTGGTACCCACCTTTTGCTTTAAACAATTTTATGTCATGGTCTTCACTATTAACCCATATATTTACCATTTTTGGTGTTCTTCATTCATTCCTGTCTAATTTCAGACTGAAGCATTTCTTTTAAGATTTCTTACAGTGTGTGTCTACTTTCAGCAATTCTCACTGTTTCATTTACCTGAAAACATCTTTATTTCTGAAGGCTGTTTTTGCTCAGTATAGTATTCTCGAGTTACAAGGTTTTCTTTTTCTTTTCTTCTTTTACCCCTTTAAAACTGTCAATCCATTGTATTATAACCTCTATTGTTTCTGATCATAAGTCAGCTGTTATTTTAATTATTGTTCCCTTGTCTGTAATTTCTTCTGGCTGCTTTGAAGACTTGTATTTTTGATTCTTAGCAGATTGACTGATGTGCTTAAGTATGGCTTTGAGAAATGTGTAGCTATTATTTCTTCAAGTATTTTTTTCTGCTCCATTCTCACTTTTCTCCTTCTGAGACCCCAATTACATGTTAGTCACCTGATTTTGTTCAATAGGTCACTGATCTGCTGTTCATTTAAAAAAATTATTTTCTTCAGATTAGACATTATCTCAACATCTGGGCTGTCTTGGGGTCAGTTTCTATTGCCTCCTTTTTCTCTTGAGTGTATGTCATGTTTTTCTGTTCTCAAGTCAATAATTTTTTGATTGTACATTAGATAGTGATACATTGTAGAGACTCTAGGTTCTGTTATCTTTCTCAGAATAGTGCTGATTCTTGCTCTGGGAAGCATTTGACTTGACTAGACTTAGAGCCCATACTCTTACTCTTTGGTAGTGGGCAGCATCTGAAATCTTGGTTACATTACTTCTTCTGTCTTGTCTCTGCTTTTCTTTGGAGCTTCCCCAGTGCTCACATAGTTCATGAATCAGCCAAGAATTTGAGTGGAGTTCTAACACTGATTTTGGTGTTTCCCTCCTATGTGGTTCTCTCCTATCTGAAAATTCCCCCATTACCTTACAGGTACTCTGGCAGATTTGAACTCTGTGCTCCTTTTGAAGCCAATAACTGTGGCTTTCTGTGTAAGTTCTAGGCACCCTGCACCAAGTGTACTGGGGACTACTTCCAGGTGACTAGCCATATAAACTTAAGGTCCCTTCAAGAGTTGTTCTCATTTTTCAAATTTCAACCCTTCTTCAGTTTCCCATTACTTTTTTTTTCAGTTTTCAGTGCCTGCCAATATATTTTAAATATGTATTTTGCATTTTGTCCAGAGTTTATAATTGTTATCCGTGGGAGGGTTAATTTAATATAAGCCACCCTGCCATTACTAGAAACAGAACGAAGATTTAGTATTTTAAGAGATGCTTTTACCCAAAATGATTTCATAAAATTATATTCCATTCAAAATCCTGGAAGGGAGTGGATTTTGGGAACCTGATATATTGTTTTTACTTTTCCTCTTGAAATATTTTTTAGAAGATATAAAAGAATGGTAAAGAGTTGATTGCTTTTTCAGTCATCAAAACTTAAAAACCAAAGGAATTAAAATAGTCTTGTAATGGCACAAAAATATATATCAGTGGAATGGAACATAGGGCTTGGAAACTCGTGTGTGTGTGCGTGCGTGCGTGCACATTGTGCATGCACTTCTGTGTACACACACATACATTTACCAGGGAATTCAAAGCATACTAAAAACCTATATATACATAAATCTCTTCAAAATCAGTGGGAAAATATGGGTACTTTAATAAATGGTTTTGGGAAAATTGGCTCTTCGTTTTGGAAAAAAGACTGTCTAAAAGATACATTCCAGAGAGAAACAGTCAGCTCTACCCACCACCAGTCCCTCCCATCAGGCAACTTGCACAAGCCTCTTAGATAGCCTCATCCACCAGAGGGCAGACAGCAGAAGCAAGAAGAACTACTATCCTGCAGCCTGTGGAACAAAAACTACATTCACAGAAAGATAGACAAGATGAAAAGGCAGAGGGCTATGCACCAGATGAAGGAACAAGATAAAACCCCAGAAAAACAACTAAATGAAGTGGAGATAGGCAACCTTCCAGAAAAAGAATTCAGAATAATGATAGTGAAGATGACCTCGGAAAAAGATGGAGTCAAAGATCGAGAAGATGCAAGAAATGTTTAACAAAGACCTAGAAGAATTAAAGAACAAACAAACAGAGATGAACAATACAATAACTGAAATGAAAACTACACTAGAAGGAATCAATTGCAGAATAACTGAGGCAGAAGAACGGATAAGTGACCTGGAAGACAGAATGGTGGAATTCACTGCTGTGGAACAGAATAAAGAAAAAAGAATGAAAAGAAATGAAGACAGCCTAAGAGACCTCTGGGACAACATTAAATGCAACAACATTTGCATTATAGGAGTCCCAGAGGGACAAGAGAGAGAGAAAGGACCAGAGAAAATATTTGAAGAGATTATAGTCAAAAACTTCCCTAATGTGGAAAAGGAAATAGCCACCCAAGTCCAGGAAGCACACAGAGGCCCATACAGGATAAACCCAAGGAGAAACACGCCGAGACACAGAGTAATCAAATTGGCAGAAATTTAAGACAGAGAAAAATTATTGAAAGCAGCAAGGGAAAAATGACAAATAACATACAAGGGAACTCCCATAAGGTTAACAGCTGATTTCTCAGCAGAAACTCTACAAGCCAGAAGGGAGTGGCATGGTATACTTAAAGTGATGAAAGGGAAGAACCTACAACCAAGATTCCTCTACCTGGCAAGGATCTCATTCAGATTCGATGGAGAAATCAAAAGCTTTACAGACAAGCAAAAGCTAAGAGAATTCAGCACCGCCAAACCAGCTCTACGACAAATGCTAAACGAACTTCTCTAAGTGGGAAACACAAGAGAAGAGAAGGACCTACAGAAACAAACCCAAAACAATTAAGAAAATGGTCATAGGAACATACATATCGATAATTACTTTAAACGTGAATAGATTAAATGCTCCAACCAAAACACATGGGCTTGCTCAATAGATACAAAAACAAGACCCATATATATGCTGTCTACAAGAGACCCACTTCAGACCTAGGGACACATACAGACTGAAAGTGAGGGGATGGAAAAAGATATTCCATGAAAATGGAAATCAAAAGAAAGCTGGAGTAGCAATATGCATATCAGATAAAATAGACTTTAAAATAAAAACTGTTACAAGAGACAAGGAAGGACACTACATAATGATCAAGGGATCAATCCAAGAAGAAGATATAACAATTATAAATATATATGCACCCAACATAGGAGCACCTCAATACATAAGGCAATTGCTAACAGCTCTAAAAGAGGAAATTGACAGTAACACAATAATAGTGGGGGACTTTAACACCTCACTTACACCAATAGACAGATCATCAAAACAGGAAATTAATAAGGAAACACAAGCTTTAAATGACACAATACACCAGATAGATTTAATTGATATTTATAGGACATTCCATCCAAAAACAGCAGATCACACTTTCTTCTCAAGTGCGCAAGGAACATTCTCCAGCATAGATCACATCTTGGGTCACAAATCAAGCCTCAGTAAATTTAAGAAAACTGAAATCATATCAAGCATCTTTTCACAACACTATGAGATTAGAAATGAATTACAGGGGAAAAAAAGAAAAAAACACAAACACATGGAGGCTAAACAATACGTTACTAAACAACCAAGAGATCACTGAAGAAATCAAAGAGGAAATCAGAAAATACCTAGAGAAAAATGACAATGAAAACACGACAATACAAAACCTATGGGATGCAGCAAAAGCAGTTCTAAGTGGGAAGTTTATAGCTATACAGGCCTACCTCAAGAAACAAGAAAAATCTCAAATAAACAATCTAACCTTACACCTAAAGGAAGTAGAGAAAGAAGAACAAAAAAACCCCAAAGTTAGAAGAAGGAAAGAAATCATAAAGATCAGAGCAGAAATAAATGAAATAGAAACAAAGAAAACAATAGCAAAGATCAATAAAACTGAAAGCTGGTTCTTTGAGAAGATAAACAAAATTGATAAACCATTAGCCAGACTCATCAAGAAAAAGACGGAGAGGACTCAAATCAATAAAATTAGAAATGAAAAAGGAGAAGTTACAACAGACACCACAGAAATCCAAAGCATCCTAAGAGACTACTACAAGCAACTCTATGCCAATAAAATGGACAACCCAGAAGAAACTGACAAATTTTTAGAAAGGTATAACCTTCCAAGACTGAACCAGGAAGAAATAGAAAATATGAACAGACCAATCACAATTAATGAAATTGAAACTGTGATTAAAAATCTTCCAACAAACAAAGTCCAGGACCAGATGGCTTCACAGGTGAATTCTATCAAACATTTAGAGAGGAGCTAACACCCATCCTTCTCAAACTTCCAAAAAATTGCAGAGGAAGGAACACTCCCAAACTCATTCTATGAGGCCACCATCACCCTGATACCAAAACCAACCAAAGATACTACAAAAAAAGAAAATTACAGACCAATATTACTGATGAATATAGATGCAAAAATCCTCAACAGAATACTAGCAAACAGAATCCAACAACACATTAAAAGGATCATACACCATGATCAAGTGGGATTTATCCCAGGGATGCAAGGATTCTTCAATATACACAAATCAATCAATGTGATACACCATATTAACAAATTAAAGAATAAAAACCATATGATCATCTCAATAGATGCAGAAAAAGCTTTTGACAAAATTCAACACCGATTTATGATAAAAACTCTCCAGAAAGTGGGCATAGAGGGAACCTACCTCAACATAATAAAGGCCATATACGACAAACCCACAGCAAACATCATTCTCAATGTGAAAAACTGAAAGCATTTCCTCTAAGATCAGGAACAAGACAAGGATGTCCACTCTCACCACCATTATTCAACGTAGTTTTGAAGTCCTAGCCACGGCAATCAGAGAAGAAAAAGAAATAAAAGGAATCCAAATTGGAAAAGAAGAAGTAAAACTGTCACTGTTTGCAGATGACATGATACTATACATAGAGAATCCTAAAGATGCCACCAGAAAACTACTAGAGCTAGTCAATGAATTTGGTAAAGTCGCAGGATGCAAAATTAATGCACAGAAATCTCTTTCATTCCTATGCACTAATGATGAAAAATCTGAAAGAGAAATTAAGGAAACACTCCCATTTACTACTGCAACAAAAAGAATAAAATACCTAGGAATAAACCTACCTAGGGAGACAAAAGACTTGTATGCAGAAAACTATAAGACACTGATGAAAGAAATTAAAGATGATACCAGCAGATGGAGGGAAATATCATGTTCTTGGATTGGAAGAATCAATATTGTGAAAATGACTATACTACCCAAAGCAATCTACAGATTCAATGCAATCCCTATCAAATTACCAATGGCATTTTTTGTAGAACTAGAACAAAAAATCTTAAAATTTGTATGGAGACACAAAAGACCCCGAATAGCCAAAGCAGTCTTGAGGGAAAAAAACGGAGCTGGAGGAATCAGACTCCCTGACTTCAGACTATACTACAAAGCTATAGTAATCAAGACAATATGGTACTGGCACAAAACCAATAACATAGATCAATGGAACAGGATAGAAAGCCCAGAGATAAACCCATGCACCTATGGTCAACTAATCTATGACAAAGGAGGCGAGGATATACAATGGAGAAAAGACAGTCTCTTCAATAAGTGGTGCTGGGAAAAATGGACAGGTACATGTAAAAGAATGAAATTAGAACACTCCCTAACACCATACACAAAAATAAACTCAAAATGGATTAAAGACCTAAATGTAAGGCCAGACACTATAAAACTCTTAGAGGAAAACATGGGAGGAACACTCTTTGTCATAAATCACAGCAAGATCCTTTTTGACCCACCTCCTAGAGAAATGGAAATAAAAACAAAAATAAACAAATGGGACCTAATGAAACTTCAAAGCTTTTGTACAGCAAAGGAAACCATAAACAAGACGAAAAGACAACCCTCAGAACGGGAGAAAATATTTGCAAATGAATCAATGGACAAAGGATTAATCTCCAAAATATATAAACAGCTCATGCAGCTCAATATTAAAAAAACAAACAACCCAATCCAAAAATGGGCAGAAGACCTAAATAGACATTTCTCCAAAGAAGACATACAGATGGCCAAGAAGCACATGAAAAGCTGCTCAACATCACTAATTATTAGAGAAATGCAAATCAAAACTACAGTGAGGTATCACCTCACACCAGTTAGAATGGGCATCGTCAGAAAATCTACAAACAACAAATGCTGGAGAGGGTGTGGAGAAAAGGGGACACTCTTGCACTGTTGGTGGGAATGTAAATTGATACAGCCACTATGGAGAACAGTCTGGAGGTTCCTTAAAAAACTAAAAATAGAATTAGCATATGATCCAGCAATCCCACTACTGGGCATATACCCAGAGAAAACCATAATTCAAAAAGACACATGCAAAAAAAAAAAAAAGAAAAAGACACATGCACCCCAATGTTCACTGCAGCACTATTTACAATAGCCAGGTCATGGAAGCAACCTAAATGCCTATCGACAGATGTCTGGGTAAAGAAGATGTGGTACATATGTACAATGGAATATTACTCAGCCATAAAAAGGAACGAAATTGGGTCATTTGTTGAGACGTGGATGGATCTAGAGACTGTCATACAGAGTGAAGTAAGTCCGAAAGAGAAAAACAAATATCATATATTAATGCATATACGTGGAACCTAGACAAATGGTACAGTTGAACCAGTTTGCAGGGCAGAAATTGAGACACAGATGTAGAGAACACACATATGGACACCAATGGGGTAAAGCGGCAGGGGGTTGGGGGTGGTGGTGTGATGAACTGGGCGATTGGGATTGACATGTGTACACTGATGTGTATAAAATTGATGACTAATAAGAACCTGCTGTATAAAAAAATAAATAAAATAAAATTCAAAAATTTTAAAAAAAGATACATTCCATATAGATTTAATATTAAAATATTTTTAGAAAAGTACAAGCACAAACATAGGAAAGTCTTTTTATAGTCCTAAAGTACAAAGGCCTTTAAACTTTTGATTTATTTAAAAATTTTTCACTTTGAAATGATTCCAGAATTTTTACAAAGAATTTTCTTATATTCTTCCAATATACAAATGTTAACGTCTTATAGAACCACAATATAATTATTAAAACCAGGAAATGAACATTGATATAATATTATTAACTACTTCATTGACTTTACTCAAATTTTTCTATTTGTCCCACCAGTGTCCTTATTCTGGTCCAGGATTCACTCCAGGATCCTGGATGTCATATTTAGTTGTTACGTCTCCTTAGTCAGTTTTAATCTGGAAGAGTCCCTCAGTCTTTCTTTGTCTTTCAGGACCTTGACATTTTTGAAGGATACTGGGCTGGTATTTTTTAGACCATTGCTCAAGGTGGACTTATCTAATGTTGCTTAATGATTAAATTCAGATTTTGCATCTATGGCAAGAATACTATAGAAGTGATGTGGTGTCCTTCTCAGTGTGTCATATCTGTAGATATATGATGTCAATTTCAGAAGCCTTTTAAGGTGTGACATAGAATCAGAAACCATAGAAGACTGACTTGACCAAATAAACATTTAAATTTTCATCGTGGCAAAAATATCCCGTAATAAAAAATACAAATAGAAATGTGATATAAATGACTCAGGGCAAATGACAGTGTGAGAAACTCATAGGTTGGTGGGGGTCTAAACTGATAGAGTTTTTATGAAGGATGTTCTGGCAGTATATACCAAAATTAAGAATATGCATCACCTTCGATCTCCGAAGTTCTTTTTCTAAGAATTTATCCTATGCATAGTTAGGATGGTATAAATATAGTTATAGTACTTGATATAGGAAAGTACTTGATGAAGGTAAAAGAACACTCTTAGCAGCATTGTTTGTAATATGGAATATTTTGAAACAACTTGAAGATTTAAGAATAGGAATTTGGTTAAATAAATGATTCCATAGAATGGAATAATATGCACTTGTTAAAGAATAAGGTAGTTTTCATGCATTTTCATGGAAAATTGTCAATATAATCTATTGAAGAGTATATACTATGTGATCCCATTTGTGTTTTCTAAAGATTGCATTCTTAGTAAAGCATAAAAACAACTAGAAAATTATGTACCAGGCTGTTAACAGTGACCGTCTCTCTGTGGGATGATTGTGTAGGGACACTTAGGCTTTCTCCATATTATTTGAGCATTTTGTGATAATCATCTATTATCACCAAATAGAACATTTACACAGAAAATAACTCTGAACATAATATGCATATCCTGCCATCCTGTTGATATTTTGACATTTGAATTTTTATGCATGTATATAAGCATATATAATTATCTTTTTATACAGTGAAATTATATGCTTTGTATCATTTTGAAATTTCCTTTTTCACTTCATGTCAGAAAATTTTAGGTCATTAAGTATTTTTAATTCATCATGGCTTTTAATGGCTCCATAGTATTCCACTATGTGGATGTACTACATGTGTATGTATAAATTTATGCATGCATGCAACTGTCTTCGTAACCAATTTCCGGTTGTTGCCTATTTAGTTTGTTTATAAATTTTTATTATAGGTAGTAATACAGTATCTTTCCTTATAGGTCAAGTTTTGTGTATATACATGCTATTTCCTTAGAATAAAATTAGATTTGTTGGTTCAAAGATATGCATGTGTGCAAGATTTCTGATATATATTGCAAAATTATTCTGAAGAATAATTGGATTGGCAAACTTTTTCTTAAAATACCAGACAGTAAGTGTTTAGGCTTGTGGGACGTAAGATCTCTGTCCCAACTACTCAACTCTATGACCGCAGGGTGTAAGCAGCCATAGACTATAAGTAAGTGGGTGTGACCGTGTTCCAATAGGTTGCCAACCTCTTTACTATAACTATTTTATCAGAAGTAAATGAATGTGTCTATTTGTTCTTACCTTTGCCAGCACTGGTTTTCCATTTAAAAAATTAAAATAATGGTCACAAAATATCACAAAAGTGGCATATATATTTTGGAAAATAGGAAAACGTGGATGAGCAAATATTAAAATACACACACACCCCATATACTTATCACCCAGTAATAATGGCTGTTAACACCTTAGTATATATTCTTTCAGAATATTTTCTACATGTATCTAAAGATATATATATTTTTTAAACCAAATTGAGATCACACTGTATGTACTATTTTTTAACCTGCTTTTTTCATTTAATGATCTTTACTTTTTCGTGTCAACAAGTCTTCATTTCATGTAATACTCAATCCATCTTCAAATTTTGCCTGTTGGCCCCAAATCTCTTTTACTGCTGGAATGTCAGCACCAGGATCCAACCCAAGACTGTCTTGAGCATCCAGTGTTTATGTTCATTAAATACATCTTATTCTGGAAGAGTCTCTATATTCATGAGAGTTGTTGAAAAGCCCAACCCATTTGTCCTGCAGGATATGCACAAATTTGTTTGGTGGCTTCCTTGAGTTTTCATTTAGCTTGTTCCTTGTCACAGTCAGCTCAGGCTGCCATAACAAAATATCATACACTGGATGGCATAAGCAACAGAAATTTACTTCTTCACAGTTCTGGAGGATGAAAGTCCAAGATCTGGGTACCAGCATGATCAGGTTCTGGTGAGGACTCTCTTCTTGGCTTGCAGACAGCCACCTTCTCACTGTGTCCTCACATGGCAATGAGAGACCTTCCTCTTATAAGGCCATCAATCTTATCAGAGGAGGACCCCACCCTTATGACCTCATTTATCCTTAATTACTTCCTAAAATCTCTGTCTTCAAATACAGTCACACTGGGTGGGGGGATTAGAGCTTCAACATATGAATTTGGGGGAAATATAGTTCAGTCCATAGCATTCCTGTTGCCCCTTATATTTCCTGTAAACTGGAAATTAGATTCGGGTTAGATGCATTTGGCTAGAATACATCATAAGTGAAGTTGCATGATTTATAATTGCATCACACCAGGTGATACATAATATCTGGCTATTTCTTATTACCTTTAAAAAATATATCTGTCAGTTTGATTTCTGGTTATTGCCAATTTCTGGTTATTGCCAATTTTTACACCTTTGTCATTGTTTTCATCTGCATTTCTCTGATTAAGTATTTGCCTTTTGAAGATGTGAAGGGAAAGGGAAAAATGCATAGAAAAGTAATTAAAGTGAGAAATCAGAAAGATTGGCTTGGATGGAAGAGGGAAAAATAAGAGGACAGTTGCAGGCAATTGTGATCGAGTTTGCTTTCCTCTTTCAATCTTTCCTAGTTGTGAGTTTTATTTTGGTCTATTTGAAACCATGATGATCATGCTGAAATTCAAGTCTTTTTGTCAGTAGCACCTCAGTTACTCAGTGGAAGGTAGGTTGCTGAAGTGTGCACAACAGCTGAGAGACTGAGCATTCCTAGGAAGTCTCCTCTAACACATTGCTGGGAAACTGAGATCACAGTCCTGCGGTCCTATGGCTCCTGAGTCTTGCTTGCTGATATTGAACCCTCTTTTGCTTTAAGCCCAGAAAGATTGGTCCTGATAAACAGTGTAGAAATGAGTGTGTCATTTTTCCTTAATTATGATTACCCAGGAGAGGGGTGGGATAGGGAGGGTGGGAGGGAGGCTCAAGAGGGAGGGGATATGGGGATATATGTATGCATATGGCTGACTCACTTTGTTGTACAACAGAAAGTAGCACAGCATTGTGAAGCAATTACACTCCAATAAAGATGTATTAAAAAATAAAATAAAATATCGGCAAACTAAAAAAAGAAAAAAAGAGTAAACTCAGCACAGCATCATCCACTTAAAAATTCTCTAGTATTTTGGCTAATGACATTTATCTTATGGTATGTAAATGCAAAATTTGACTTAAAATTAGTTTTCAGTGTCATAGTAAACTTACGGTATAACTGTTTTCTTCAATCCAGAGAATGTCTTTCTATCCTGCATGTAATTCAGAAGAACAAAGTTGAGCAGCAATTCTTCTATGAGTTTGAAGGTGGCGTCAAGCTTGGAATAGGGGCCTTTAATTTGGTAAGTGATCAGAAAGCAACCAGAATCTTTTGTAAAAGAACCTTAGGTTTTCAGTGCCTCTGCTACTGCATTTGAACCTCACCCTGAACAACTACCTGGGTTTGGTTGGCAAGTGGCTACAGTGGGATCAGTTTTCTTGTGCTGTGAACCAGTGGGGGCTTTGGCCAGAATGTGCTGTAAAGTTCTGCACATGCTCAGAATAGTTTTTGATTGTATAATAAGGGAAGCATGCAGCTCTCTGAATGGACTAGTAACATTTTTTTGGTAATAAGGAGCTTGAAATTCAGTTCTATTTCCACATCAGAAATATTATTGCTATAGCAATGGTGGCTCTGAAATTGAAAATAGGTGAGGGAACAATATAGTTTGAGGGACAATGAAGCTCTGGGGTAGATGAAGGGTTTGAGTAGATATCTGTCCCATTGCTATATTATTTAGATATTTTGGTATTTTATTAAGGTTTGACTGGAATTGGTGAGAAAATTAAGTGGTAAAGGGAATCCCACGCATAAGTGTATACACTACCTTGGCCGCTTTGTTCATGAGCCCATTGGTTGATGATGGAGGTGGCTGAGGAGAGAGGCTGGCTAGTGTCCACAAAATGAATCACCCTATCCACTTGATTATTAAAATATTCCTCTGCTGAGGTCAGCCTTTGGTGAACATTCACATGGGACACAAATATCTTCATATTTTTTGCTCATTCTGAGAGGTCTATCCGTATACCTCTTTCCCAGAGCTCTTTGTCATCAATTTTCCCATCATGTTCTTTCTAAAGCCCTGACCATCCAACCAAACCATTGGCTACCGCCCATGAATCAGTAAATAATTGCATGTATGGCCATTTCTCCTTCCAAGCAAAGTGAAGAACCAGGGCACTGCTCAAAGTTCTGCCTTGGGAGGACTTCCCTTTATCCTACTGTTTAGGGATGTCCCAGAGAGGGGCTGTGGTGCTGTAGGTGTCTACTTCTGGGTCATGCCTGCACATATGAAGAATACAACAGACTTTTGCTTTCTGGAAAAGGATGCTAAAAGAAACACTGTTTGGAGGTGGACACTGGGGGTTATCTTCTCGTGACTTTATCAACCCACATGAAAGGAGCAAGTGTTCTTTAGAGCATTCTGAAAAAGCCAGGGTTTTTTTTTGTTTTGTTTTTAATTTTTTAGGTGTATTGTCTTAACTAAATGAAATTAAGTCACAAGTAATGATTATACTAGGTGCAGTATGTGGTGATTGAGACGTGTCTAGTGGTTTAAACTTGGTTCTAATTTTTCATATTACTGAATCATTAAAACTTTAAGTTGTTTAGAGTTTAACATTTATCTACAGTTAGATATACTAACACATAAGTACACTTGTATTTTTTTTCTTACAGATGCTGTCCCTTTTACCAGCACGGATTATCAGACTACTAGAATTTATAGGATTTTCTGGAAATAGGGTACAAAATTAATTTTTTCTTAACTTTGACAAGGAAAATAAAAGTTATTTATTGAATATGAGGGAAATATAACATGTCCTCATAACTAGCAATTTGTTTTCAGAACAATAAAGAGGCATTGGGTCTTGATCATATTTTTTAGGAGTTAGAGATGGTTTTTCTATTGAAAGTTAAAATTTTTCATCTTTGTTATTTAAATTCTGGGATTAAAATTTATGTTTTACTAATATTGCTGCTTGCTGGATCTTTAGTACTCATGTGAGGTTAAAATATGCTTCCCTAACATTTTTGCAACCCCAGAGTTTCCTGCAAAACCAAGAAATTAGGCTAGATTTCCCTGTCTAACCTTTTATGATTCGTATGGATCAAGTATAGTTGCAGTGTTTTGGTTTTCCTTGTTTTTACAAGTTTCACTATAAAACTAAGCAAGGAAATTTGTTTTC
This sequence comes from Balaenoptera borealis, assembly GCF_965194805.1. Lineage (NCBI taxonomy): Eukaryota > Metazoa > Chordata > Mammalia > Artiodactyla > Balaenopteridae > Balaenoptera > Balaenoptera borealis. The sequence goes on from NC_138865.1 coordinate 58,158,532, forward strand.
CATGAGTTTTGTTTGTTATAGTTCTGTGTGGTTGTTTTTGTAATGTATAACATTTATTAATCATAACACTCAATATGCTATTACCAGAGTTGCCTTATTGCAAAAGTTGTCCCTGTTAGTCCAGAGAGCAGGTTTTGAGAAATGTATGAGAACAAGTACAAGAAGCTGTAATTTTTTTCCCCATTTATTCCACTTTCCAAGTTCTCCATAAGTATTATGTATTTATGGTGATCCCTTCCTGATATGGTCTGTCTATTCAGACTCTGTATTTCATCGTTACCCTTCCCCTCTACTATTCATCTTCCACCTTATTTCTTTAGTAGCTCCAGCTTGCCCCTTGAATAAAGTCCAAACTATAGCATAGATTCAAGGGCCCTAGGATCTGATTCTAGCCAGTGCTTCTAGCCTACTACCCATCCTTTTTGCTTCCCCAGTGTTCCTGCTAAACTGGGCAAATGGTTGTTCTCCAAATAGATCCTGTGCTTTTCTGTGTCCATGCTTCTGCTGGTGTCTGTTTTGGATGTCCTCCCCAACTGACATCCTCCCAAATAATGTCTCTTGAGAGCCTCTCCATCCATTAGGATTGAGATAAATGTCACCTATTCCACAAAGCTTTCCCTTATCTTCTCCCAACAAGGCTCAAGTATTCCTAACTTTCAGAATCATTTCCTTATCTTTCTTATGGCCCTTGCCATATTCCAATAAAATTATGTGTTCATGTACTACCTTCCCTATTTGATGGAAAGACCTTTGAAGACATAGAACTGTATATATTCATACCCACCATAGCGTTTTGTACTTAGATCCTCAATATGTTTTAATAAATTAATATTTATATAAGAGAAATAGAGCATTTTCTATGAAATGAGCTCTACCTTTTTCTCTCCTTAAGATCACATGATATAAGAATTTGGGAGACTGTCTTATGCCAGTTTAAAATGTAAAATTTGTTTCTAGTTAGATATTACTGCTATTCTAAGCTCTTGAAAAATAAACCCCACCTTCATGGAGGGTGGGGATACGTGAGCTAGCATTTTAAAGTCTCTGAATATGATGTTTCAGTCATGCTCTTCTCATTCTAAAATGCCTCTAATTCCCATAGGAGTTGGGCATCCTGCAGTTACGGGAAGGCGCCTTAGGAAGAAGCATGAGGTCTCCACTATGCTGCTTAACTATACTAGCTTTTCATACTTATATCTCCCTGATACTTGGTAAGGACTGGATTATATTTCACATCATTGAAAGTTGATTATCTTTCATCTGTAAAAATGTAAAAAAACATCAAAAGTAAAAATTTAGAAAAATCAGTAAGAGATCGTAGTCTATATTTACCTTTTTTTTGAGTAAAAGTGGAAAATTGGGACATTTCTCGTAGTAACATTTGGCAGAGGGGGTGGAGGGTTTCTTTCATCAAATTCTTTTTAATCTGTTCTCAGCTAAAAAATTCTATAAAGCTTGTTTAAGGTGATCTATTTTTAGCATATTATATTTCTTTTTTTAGCAGAAAATTAAATTTTTGGTTAAAATAAGTTTAATATTGCTATTAAAACCAGAAATTTCAATTAGGAATTAAAGGCAACCACCTCTGCTCCTAAGAATTTGCCCTAGAGCTATCTTAAACTAAAGTCATAGATGAGACTTGTCTTCTTTTATTTCCCAAATATTAAAATGACAAATTAACAGTTTTCATGTTTTCCATGAATAGGTCTTTGCTATATTTTAATGAAATTTGGAGAAATAGTTATAAATGTCGACCACATTTCGTGAAGACTGAGGCTTTTCCTGTTAAATTTCTAGGTACAGGAGAAGTGAATGTTGTGGAAGCAGAGCGTCTCCTTGAACCCTACCTCCAGCAGTTTCCAAATGTACGCTTAGAATTTCAAGTGTCTTTTTCAACCATAATCAATCAACCAGGGTTGACCATTGAACAGTCTGTTTCTCCCTCCGCAGGGCTCCCTCATGTTGTTTTATCATGGCCGGATAGAGCTGCTGAAAGGAAATGTGGAAGAGGTAACTTATTTGAGACGGTCATTTAGGGGGCTGTCTATATGGTGGAGTTGTGTAGTGCACCCATTCCATATGAGCAAGTCCAGCTATATGCGCTAGACAGAAATAAAGGGAAAATATGTAGTTAAAAAGCCAAAAGTTAATTGTGTGGATGCACTCTATGATATGTAGTAGATTACTGAATATACTCTACATTTGCACGTAAAGTACCTGAGGCAGTTCAGGGTAGGATATAGAAATACAGTTGGGTAGTTTAAGGGACTTTCAAAAATCTTTGACTGCTATCCATCTCGGTATTACATATTGACTTTGGAATCTTGCCCCTGCATAAAGGTCACTCCACTGTACTACATGTGTGCTCCCCATCAAAGGAAATTATTCACTAATTCCCTTGAAGAAGAAGAGTGAATAGCCTTTTATATAAATATACTCATGAACAATTTTCTTCTACACAAATGGGGTCAAACATGTATTTTTCCTTGATTTGATTTTTTTCTACTTACAATACATCTTGGATTTCTTTCCAGGTCAGTATTTCTAAATCTTCCTCATTCTTTTTGATGGCTGGGTTTCATTCAATGAGATGGATATACTGTACTTATTAAAGCAGTCCACTATTGATAGGCATTTGGCTACTATACATGATGCTGTTGTAAACATTATTATGTGTATATTTCTGTGCAAAGGTGTATTTATGTGAGATCGATTCTGATAATGAGGATTTCTAGGTCAAAGATGTTTGCATTTTGATAAATTCAGACAAATTGCCCTCCTAACTTAAGGCTAGTCCATTTAAACTCCTGTAAAGGTATGAGAATACTTGTTTTCAGTGCTCTTTGCCAACTCTGGTCATTATTTATCTGTTTTATTTTTGCCAATGTGATGGTTGAAAAATGATAATCTAATTTTTTAATTTATATTTTCCAGTGTAAAAATTTCTTCATATGTATATTTGTCACTCATATATCTTTTTCTCTAATTTCCTATTTATATCTTTAAACAATTTTCCCACTGAGTTGTTTGTCTTTTTTTAAGGATTTAATAAAATTGCTGTATGGTAAGCGTTAATCCTTTGCCCATTTTGCATATAGCGATATCTTCTCCCAGTCTGTCCATTGCCTTTAACTTTGTTTAAGGTATATTTTACCCGCTGGAAGTTCTAAATTTATTGTCAAATCTTTTCTTAAAGGACTTCTGCATTTTACGTCTTACTTAAGAAAGGAACTTTGCTACTCCCACATTATAAAGTTCCATGGCCCTCTCACGAAGTTAAATAAAGAGGCAAAATTTAACTGTATTGTTGCATATAAGGAAAGGAACGTGTTGTCGTATTGAGTGGTTTAATGAGTGATGATTTTGCTCTTTTTGTACAAAGTGTTTTATGTATTTTTCCATTAGGTTATTATCTCCTTGTCTAATATCTGGATGATCAGCTTTATGCAATTGACTTATAGGCACAAGAGATATTTCGAAAATGCATTTCAGTTCAAGAAGAATGGAAACAGTTTCACCATCTCTGTTATTGGGAGCTGATGTGGATTTTTGTATTCCAACAAAACTGGAGGGAGGCGTATTACTATTCAGATCTGCTTTGCAAAGAGAGTAAATGGTCCAAGGTAAAGTACAGTTTCATTAATGTCATCTGTTTGCTAATAAGTGTACAGGATGATTTTCATTTAGGACTATTTGTTCCATAGTATGATATTGACACTGTTTTCTCAACTTAGAGATACATCAAAGGAGGAAGTATGCATTAAGTACCTGCTGTTTATAACCACTGTCCTCAGCACTACGTGCTTTAAAAGCCATCCACATAGTCTTTTTCAACAAAGAGGCTTTATCTGTGAAGATGAACTGTACTTATATATAAAAATTATTAAATATCAAGTCTTGATAATTGTTTGTAGACTTTTTGATGCCCTGATAACAAGGCTTTTCATAATAGTCAAAGTTAATTCTTTATCCATTCATCTGTTGATGCACACTTAGGTTGCTTCCATGTCTTGGCTTTTGTAAATAATGCTGCTATGAACGTTATGATGTACATATCTTTTCGAATTAGTGTTTCCATTTTTCTTTGGATATATACCCAGGAATGGAATTGCTGGATCATATGGTAGTTCTATTTTAATTTTTTGAAGAACCTTCATACTGTTTTCCATAGTGGCTGTACCAATTTACATTCCCACCAACAGTATACTAGGGTTCCCTTTTCTCCACAATCTCATCAACGTTTATTATTTGTTGTCTTTTTGATGATAGCCATTCTAACAGGTGTGGCAAGTTAGGGGAAGGAGATTAAGAGGTACAAACTGCTAGCTATAAAATAAATAAAATACAAGGTTGTAATATACAGAGAATATAGCCAATATTTTATAACAACTTTAAATGGTGTATCATCTATAAAAATATTGAATCACTATGTTGTACACTTGAAACTAATGTAATATTGTAAATCAACTATACTTCAATTAAAGAAAAGAGTTCTAAAAAAATTCTGATCCATTTGTGAAAAGTTGGGAGGAATGAGATAATCTCTCTTTCATTTTGTCCATTTTCTCATCCATGAACGTTACAGTTATATAATAGGAAAATGGCCAAAATTAGGTGAAAAGTTTTGATCTCATTTGGAACAGGTGATATAAGACTTCATTTCCTTTTTTTTTAATATTTGATATCTCTTAAATATTATATCTGGAAGATTTGTAGGTCTTTCCTGATTTGCAAGATAGCAATGTCATGTACCTAGGATACTCTCTGACTGGCTGCTTTTCTTTTCCTCAAGGCAACATATGTGTTCTTAAAAGCTGCAATTTTGAGTATGCTTCCAGAGGAAGATGTAGTAGCAACTAAAGAAGATGTGGTAGCTTTATTTAGGTAAGCAAGACACTATTTCTATAACAAAGATCCTGAATGAATAGAGGAACACACAAATACTTTCTTTTTCCCTTAGTGGTCTTCATGCTTCACCTTCATATTTCTTTAATTTATCTGATTTGATACAGAAACTCTTAAAAAAATATATTTAAGGGTCAAAATGTCATCCTTTTAGCAAGACTTTGCAGATATGCCAGTGTAATTGGGAATCTTGAGAACACATGGTTTTTTGTTTTGTTATTGGGGCTTTGCTACTGCATTTTGAACACAGTTCCCTAAAATGGTATTTTTAGCTAAAGATGTTTACTGTTATAAATCAAAGGTATTTTGTGATCAGAAAAACTTAAGAATATAACACAATATAACATACCCTTAGTTTTCATTAGTGTGCCAAAGATTCTGAGAAGCTCTGCTATGAAGTAATCTGTTTAACTTTGTTTAGACCAGTGTCCGTCCATCCATCCATCCATCCATCCATCCATCCATCCATTCATCTGTAACCTTTATGTTGAGCACCTATTGTATGAACACTACTGTGTTAAGTGCTGAATAAACAGGCATGGATCCTGTCCTTGTGCAGTTCATAATCTTGTAGTGGAACTAGACATCAGTGAAATAATCACCCAGTAAATGCAAAATTATAACACATGACTGATTTTTCTCCTCCTACTTGTCTCACCATTCCTTCTTGGTATCTTTGTAAGCTCATCCTACTTCCATCTATTAAAAGTTGATGCTTTTGATTTCAAAGGTCAGTCTTAGAACCTCAACCTTAGGAAATCCGATTCAAGCCAAATTTAAATCCCTAGTACAGACCTTGTGACTGAGCTCCAGACCCATACATCTAGCTCCCGTTTACCACCTTCACTTAGATATGTCAAAGCATTGAAAACTCACCACATCCAGTCTTCCCTAGCAAACCTGGTGTTCTTTCCTCTCTCAGTGACTGGGACTACCAGTTAGCAAGGCAGAAACCTACAATACTTGCATCACCAACACTACCCACTGTCCCTCTGTTCCCCAGTGGGAGGAGGGGTATGGATAAGAGCACAGAGGGAATGATAGTTGAGATGAGGTCTGAAGGTGGCATGGGAGCTGCTGGGGCAGTGGGGAGTTGTGGTGGTAACAGTTTCAGACCAAGGGAACAGCATTTGAGAGGATGCTGTTGCAGGAAGGAGCACTGCACATTAGAAGAACTAAGACAAAGCTGATACGGGACAGGACGTGATGCTACATTTTATGTATAGGTCAAAGGAAAATGAACATCCAGGATTGCTCAAAATATGTCTCATAGAACACAGAATTCCTTTTAAAAATAAGACAGAGTCTCCAGCCGTACCACCCTGAATGTGCCCGATCTTGTCTGATGTCAGAAGCTAAGCAGGGTCGGGGCTGGTTGGTACCTGGATGGAAGAGCGCCTGGGAATACCGAGTGCTGTAGGCTTAAAAAAAAATAAGGCAAAATGTGTTTTAGGGACACAGAGCTCATTGGTATCCCGAGCGGGAGTTGATAAGGTAATAGAACAGAGGTAGAAACCAGACTGGGATTGGCTGAAGAGTGAATGAGATACAAAGAAATGAAGAGAGTTGAGCATAAATAACATCCCTGGATAACTTTGACTATGAAGGGGAAGAGATGGAGAGAGAGTGAGTTGGAGGGAGATGTAGTATCAAAGAATATCTTAATGGGAGAGATCTGAGCATTCTCAAAAACCACTGGGAAGGATCCTTTGGAGAAAGAGAAGTTAGACATATAAGCGAGAAATGGTATAAGCGAGAAATGGGATAACTGATATTTGCAAGGCTCTTGAGAATGCAAGAGGAGATAGAATCCAAAGCACTGATGGCAGGACTGGCTTTATCTAGAGGGAGGACCAGGTCCTCTATTGTACGGGAGGGAAGAAGTCCAGAACAGGTGCGGAGGCATGCAAGCTCGTGTGTGGTAGCGTGAGATGGAGGGCTTCCTCCCTCACAGCTTCTGTTTTTCTTTATGAAGTAAGAGGCAGGGCTCTCTGTTGTGAGTGAAAGAGAAAGGAGTGGGCTGGAGGTCTGAGGAGGATGAAGAATATTGGAAATCATTGCTGTAGAGAGTGGGACAGTGAGGTGGTGAGAGAAACACAGGAAGGAGGATGGCAGGCGGTGCCAGGGCTCGTTCGAGGTTGGTGTTGATGAATTTACAGTGATACCAACTTGTTCTCAGTGCAGGTGCAGGGAGGATGGATACTGAGCTTCATCCGGATGAGTGCAACGACTAAGCATTAGCAAGGGAGTCTAGGACATGAGCCAGAGCATGCTGCAGTAAAGATTGCCTGCCTGGCAGTCTAGGCAGGAGTGTGGAGGGATGGGGAAAGAAGGAGACTGCCGAGCTGGGAGAAAGTTGAAAGGCAAGAGGACTGAAAGTCTTAGTAGAACAGCCAAGGTAGAATGAGGAGAGTGGTGTTCAAAGGGTGGTGTGCTTGAATTTGTGCTTTGAGGTCAAAAAGTTACAGGTGATGAAGTGGTCTAAGGTGTGACTGTAGGGGTGGGTGGCTGTGGTGGAAAGGAGGAGGTGACCGCTGGTGATGAGGAAGTTAAGGAACGGAGAAGCCCAACTGCGTTCTTCAATCATAATTGATGACAAATACTTTTTTTAAAAAAATTATTTATTTATTTATTTATTTTTGGCTGCGTTGGGTCTCCGTTGCCGTGCACGGGCTTTCTCTAGTTGCGGTGCGCGGGCTTCTCATCGCGGTGGCTTCTCTTGTTGCGGAGCACGGTCTCTAGGTGTGCGGGCTTCAGTAGTTGTGGCACGTGAGCTCAGTAGTTGTGGCTTGTGGGCTCTAGAGTGCAGGCTCAGTAGTTGTGGTGCACGGGCTTAGTTGCTCTGCGGCATGTGGGATCTTCCAGTACCAGGGCTCGAACCCATGTCCCCTGCATTGGCAGGCAGATGCTTAACCACTGTGCCACCAGGGAAGCCCACACTTTTAAGTGGAATACTATAGTCTGTGACCACATTATGAGAAATAATGGCCTGGCTGAACCCTCTGACAAATCTGTCAGAACAAATTTGAAGGTATGACCAGGACTACTTTTTCATGCTTTTAGAGAAGCTCTTTTTAGCAAAAGGACCATGTATACTAACAGAATCAACATCAGTGGAAGCCATGTAGATTAATGCCACCTCTTACTGGTAGAATGTATTGCCTCATTTCACACAAACAACAAATGGAATGGAATATTAAGATACATTGGGATCTTTTACATCCACGCTTCCTGTGCTTCAAAGTAAATTTTCTCCATATCAAAATAATTTCTTTGAAATATGTAACCAATCTTATTTTCAGGAGAAAGCTTGAGGTCTGCTGCATGTGTGATAGCATCTAATTTGTTGGGATGATGAGAGGAGAGTCCCCAAAATGAATGTTCTCTTCATACAGACTCTGTGATCCTTAAATGCCAAGGTTTCATGTCCACTGAATGCTTCTGACCCCTTCCCTCAACTCCCACCTCACATTTCCACTGCCTCTTCCACTGATGTTAATTCACAGTAATGATGGGCATTCTGATTTAAAAGCCATAGCCCTTTGTACACCTGAAAATAATATAATGTCATATGTCAATTATACCTCAATTAAAAAAATCCATATTCCCAAATTGTGTCCAGAAATAATGTAACACAAGCTTGTCTTCATACTGGAATGTTTTTTCCTCTTATTGCATCGTTTTCTTTCAGTATAGTTGGATATCTCCCTAAATTTCTTCTTGGCAACGTGTTTGGTGCATTTGCAAAGTTATGTATAAGAAAGTGCCCTAGGAACATGTAGCCTCACCGTCCTATTCTCACTTTTATGTGCTTGTGAATTTTATAATTGGAATTTCTTAGAATTTTGAGAGAAAGGTTGTAAACATGGTATATGTTCTTAGTTGATTATTTTCAAAATCACCTATGCTTTGCAAACATTTTCTCAAATTATACATGAATTGACGGCTATCTTTTGAGCCACATTACTTTACAGATCTGTGTCATACTTGCAGAAAGGAATAGGAGATGTACCGGTATACCTTATTCCCTCTCTCGGAAGTATCCACAATGTAAACACTTTGGACTTTTTCCTGCTTACTTATGGAAATTGCCAATTTTATATCTAGATTTCCTTGACTCTGTTTGATAGGCTAGGACACTTGCTAAGTTAACTAGAAAGAAATACGTGTCAATCAGTGGTTCTCAAACTTGTGCGTGCATCAGAATCCTCTGGAGGACTCATTGAAGTCCAGATTGCTGGGCCCCAGCTCTAGAGCTGCTGATTTAATAGGTCTGGGGTGGAGCCTGCAAATTTGCATTTCCAACAGGTTTCCAGGTGATGCTGATGCCACCGGTCTAGGGAGCGCAGCGTGACAAGGACAGGTGTAAATAATGTATGTGTTCTTAACGACCTTTCACTGGGGCTGGGGCTTTTCACAGACAGGTGGATGGCTTGAAGCAGAGAATTGCTGGGAAATCGATCCCTACTGAGAAGTTTGCTGTGAGGAAGGCTCGACGTTACTCTCCCTCGTTGCCCGCACCCGTGAAGCTCATCTTGCCTGCCCTGGTATCTGCCTTTATTTTATTTACTGTTTGCATCCTAGAAATAAATTGTCTATTCACAGTGGCAGGGAGAACATCTAACTTTTGTTGTGAAGTTCGCTCAATTAAAAACCATTGTGTTTGTAAGGTGAACATTTATGGATAAATTATTAATGAGTAATAAAAAGTATAGCAGATGTTTTTTGACTGATTGGTATGTTCTAGGAATTTTGATAAAGGCTATTTATAAAATATATCATTTAATTCTTACAGTAACTCTATGAGGGGAGTTTCTCTTTGTAGCCTCATTTGACAAGTAAGGAAATTCAGGCAGAGAGAGGTGAGTTGACTTAATTGAAATTGAGTTGAATTATAATGCAAGCCACATATGTAACTCTACCTTTTCTAGTAGCCACATTAAAAATCAAAAGGTAAAAAATTGAAAAGTAAAAGGGCACATGATAATCATTTTGAGAGTATTGGTTTAACCCAGTTTAGGCAACATTTTGTCATTTGAGCATGTAATCTCTAAAAACTTATTCATGAGATTTCGCATTCTTGCATATTGTACTCATCCATTGAAATCTGGTGTGTGTTCTATGCTTAGAGTGCGTCTCAGTTTGAACCAGTCGCATTGCTCCAGAGCCATAAGTGGCTGGTGGCTGCTTTGCCCTGCCCAGCGCTAGAGCTCACGTTCTTGATCGGTATGCCATTTAGGCTAGACTTTGTGAAAAGCATAATTTCAACTTAAGTTGTCTTAATGAAGACTTTTTTTTAAAGTACCGAATATATCAAATTATGATGACTCTTTGGGGCTTTAGTTTTGTGTAGGTAGTCACATAGCACAGGAAAGCTGTTTAGTGCAAGCTCACACCTGCTGTCCTCCTTTGGGGGTTCATGATTTTTTTTTTTTTTTTGATTCCAGAGTTTTTTCAGTTATCCCCCTTTAACAGTTATTTAGTTTCCAGTTTTTACTACTACAAACAAGCTACAATTACTATTCTTTCATATCTCTCTTTTTGTACCTGGGCATAAAATTGTCTGGGAGAGATGTCTAGAAATGGAATTCTGAGTTGAAGGGCATATGCATTTAATACTTTGACATTGCCAGTTTGCCCTCCAGAAAGGCTGTACCAATTTAAATTCCTACCAACAGTGTTTTACTGTTTACATGTGCAGTTGAGCATCTTTTCACATGCTTGTTCATTTTTATTTCTTGTTTTGTGAATTGTTGTTCGTATACTTCCCTGATTTCATCGGATTTTTTATTATTTTATCATTGATATAGAAGCTCTTTAAATATTCTGTGAGAAAGAAAACTGCAGCCCCTCACAGGCATCAGTTGGGAGCTAGCCTGCACCTAGTACCTTGACCCAGGTTTTCCCAACTTAGTCTCGGAGAACACCACCCTCAGACTGGGTTGTTCTGTGCCTGTGATGGAATGAGATAAAAATATGACCACTCTGGGGACTTCTCTGGTGGCGCAGTGGTTAAGAATCTGCCTGCCAATGCAGGGGACACAGGTTCGAGCCCTGGTCCGGGAAGATCCTACATGCCGTGGAGCAACTAAGCCCGTGTGCCACAACTACTGAAGCCCGCAGGCCTAGAGCCCATGAGCCACAACTACTGAAGCCCGTGCGCCTAGAGCCTGTGCTCCACAACAAGAGAAGCCACCGCAGTGAGAAGCCCGCGCGCCGCAATGAAGAGTAGCCCCCGCCCGCCACAACTAGAGAAAGCCTGCCCGCAGCAACAAAGACCCAACACAGCCATAAATAAATAAATAGATAGATAGATAAATAAACAGATAAATTTAATAAAAAAATATACAATCACTCTGTAATCATATCTGAACACAGATAAAAATAAGAACACCATGCAAATCACAAAAAATGACCAAACATCCCCCTTTCCCAGCTAACGTGGGAGCCTGATGCTGTTTTACCAATGACAGCTTTCAGCTCCATTTCTGCTTCATTTCTATCTAGTGATTTGTGCTGGGAAATTTTTTTCTTTCTGTGTCACAGAACTTCCCTGAAATTTTTGTAGAGCACCATAGTCCTTTCTCTGCCCTAGAACTTAGATGCTTGTGTGTACATGATGATGTATAGCTTGCTCTGATTACTAAGGGTCTTAAGGAAGGTTAACTCAGAGCACTTATTTCTCCAGGGCTAAGGGTGTAAGAATTGGCTTGAATTTGTGGTGACTAGGAATTTTACCAAAATCCTATATGTCATAAAATGGCAAGGTCAGGTATGAGCGTTCCTTCTTCTGACAGAATATTCCTTCGATAAAAGCAACATTTAAAAACATCATCATCAGTTAAAATAAATGTTCGGTTAGTTATTGAATTGAACTCTTACTCTATTAGCAATTAGAAGCTAGATGTAAAACAAAAGGTAGTGTTGTTATCTTAGTTTTCAGTACCATAGTGTAAAGATGACTTTGCTGCCACTCCAATGTATTTTCCTCATTTCTACTGCTTCCCTGTAAGAGGCTGTTCAAACAATATCTCTATAATATTTTAACATTCATTTATTTCCAAGAAGATTCTAATTACCCTGGTTATTTCATACCTTTCAAAATATGAACTGCACTACTAGGAAGATTAGAAAAATATTTTCAAGCAAGAGCACATTTGCTTTTGGTCCAAAAAAAAAAATTCTCATCTGTTTGCCTATTAAGTGTAATTTGCAATGAGAAATCATTAGTTTACATTTTTAGGGGCTGTCATTCTGCCGTATGGCCTTTAAATGAATGCATTTTCTGCATATTGGATTGCATTACCGGACTGTCACATGTTTTTAATGGTATAAAAGAACCTGAGCCAGGTAAAATATTTCCTATGTTCATTTTCAGTGATGTCCTTGGAGACATTTTATATAAACAGTTGGCAGATATTGAAAAATGTTTCCCTTTACTTAAGTGTAACAGCAAAAATCTATATTAAATAGAATTGTTCATAGTATCATTTTAAAATATTATATTTATTTCTGTATCTGTAATCCATTATCTTCCAAAAGGATTGGATACCAGTAGATGCTTAATAAATACTTGTTAAATGAATGAGTAAATTAATTTTTCAGTAAAAACACAATATACTATATATATATATATATATATATATATATATATATATATATATATATAGAATACTTTGCAGTATAAAAGGCAAAAAGCATTAAATAAAGTGAGAAAAGGGGAAATTAAATCACTAAATTCCAAATGAGGAAAGCTAAGGAAAATGATCTCTAAATGTTGTCTTGAGATCACTAGCAACTGAGGCAAAACACACATATGTAGTTTTGTTGTTGTAAAGAACATTGAATAACCTCACATAATTGCGAATGGTTTCTCATTTTTCCTCATTAGGAAATGATGTATGTTTGGAATGGTTTTCCACTAGTGAGCAAAAGAAAAGATCTTTCTGAAAATCTGTTGGTAACTGTTGAAAAGGCTGAGGCAGATCTACAAAGTGAAAGTAAGTATGAAAAGTAAGAGCCTGGAAATCTTTACCGTTGCCCCTCTCCTGTCCTTTCCCTGTGCACATAAGCCCGTGTTAATTTGTGTGCATGATGAGGACAAAAGAGCTTGAGCCGCAGGTGTCTGGGTGATTGCAATCAAGATGGAGAAAAGATACCTGATACAACATGGATGAGCCTTGGGGACGTTAGGCTCAGTGAAAGAAGCCAGCTGCAAAAGAAAACAGAGTGAGAGATATAATTTACATAAAATATGGAGGATAGATCAGTCTGTAAAGACAGAAAGCAGATTAATGGTTGCCTAGGGATGGAGAACTGGGGGTGTGTGAAAGCTAAAGGTTATGGCATTTGGTTTTGGGGGTGATGAAAATATTCTAAAATTGATTCTGGTGATGGTTCACACCTCTGTAATATACTCACAACCAGTGAATTGCATACTTTAAATGGGTGAATTGTATGTTATGGGAATTTTATCTTAAGGCTGTTAAAAAAACAAAGATGAAGAAGAGAGTTGAGTTTTAGAGCAGCTCAAGGGAAATGTATACTGGTTTTAGTTGGTTGTGATTCTTTCCATGCCTCATTTTTGCTCTCTAATGACTACTGTGTTTTTACAGACACAGAGAATTGTTTGTTTTCAAGTTGAAATCTTGTCACAATTTGATGTTTTTACTCATTACTTTGGTTGTACTGGAGGTCCCTTTCCAGTGTACTGGAAGCTCTATTTACTGGAAGCAGCTGGCATAGTAGGAGGAAACTCAGCTGGTCTGGGCTTATATTTCCACTCCTGCAGCTGTGAGGCTCTGGGAAGCATACCTCATCCCATACCCAGGAGGGCCTCTGATTTCTTTTAAAATGGGTGTGGTGTTGGACCAGATGATACCCAGGGTTTTCTTGCTCTGACATTTTCTAGTTCTCTGTCATAAATAGAGGCTTTAACTTTTGCTAAACAATACCGTAAGTGATAGCTTTTGTTGTATTCCTTATCAACCCCCAGATCATTTGGTATTATTCCAAGATAATGGTCTTATCCTCTGGAATGTTCTAATCACAGAAGTAAAGCAAAAATTGCTGGGATGATAAACATTGTAAAGGGCATAAAAATTCAAGAATAGCCAGGAAAAATTCTAACAGGTAACTAATTTTCCTTAGCTGGAAGAAAATGGGCACCGAAGGAGTACCAGCTCCATATGCAGTATACTCCCCATGTGGGGGATGAAATATTGACTGCGACTCCGGGGATGAGCACCTCATTTGGGTTATTTATTTATTTAATTTTTTTTGGTAGTATAGTTGCTTTACAATGTTGTGTTAGTTTCTGCTGCTGTACAGCAAAGTGAATCAGCTATACATATACATATATCCCCTCTTTTTTGGTTTTCCTTCCCATTTAGGTTACCACAGAGCACTGAGTAGAGTTCCCTGTGCTATAACAGTGGATCATTTTTTACTTCAACCACAGTATGGGGCTGAAATGTTTAATGACATTTCTCTTTACAATTACTTTTCAAAAATTAAACACGTAATGACATTTGATAGATGTGTTACCGAGTCCAAGCTCACTCTGCTCGACACACGACAGGCCAATGAATCGGAGACGAGGTGCCGAGGCAAAGGAATATGACTTTATTCGGAAAGCCGGCAGACCGAGAAGATGGCAGACTAGCGTCTCAGAAAAACCATCTTATCGGGGTCTGGATGCCAGTTTCTTTTATAGAATCAGCGAGGGAGAGGTGGTGAGGAAGTAAAGTAAAAGGGCCACCAGTCTTGCAAAACTCCTGGAATGACCAGCCTGGGGAGGGGATGTGTTAGTTTCTTTTTTCTTGCAGCCAGTCACAGGTGGGCAGTGTTCCCTGAGGCAGGCCATTATGTATGATTATAATAACAAAAGCAACGAAAAGCAAAGGTTAAAGTCAAAGAAACAGATCCAACAGACAGTCCGTTTTAGCTCTTCCCTGTTACAGATGTAGGTGAAAAAAGTCACCCATATTTTTCCTGCTATGCACAATTAATTTAGAATTTCTGTGTATACCATCCTAGCTTTATTTTTTTTTAATTTATTTTATTTTTTTTATTTTTGGCTGCGTTGGGTCTTCGTTGCTGCGTGCAGGCTTTCTCTAGTTACGGTGGCGGATTCTTAACCACTATGCCACCAGGGAAGCCCCATCTTAGCTTTATTTTTATAGTTACAATCATAGTGTACCTGGACATACTCTAGCCTAGTTTTTTTCATTTATTATATCGTAAACTTTTTTTTCCATTGAGATATAATTGACATATAATACTATATTAATTTCAGGTGTACAGCATAATGATTTGATATTTATATACATTGTAAAATGATCACCACAGTAAGTCTAGTTAATATCTGTCACCGTACATCGTTACAAAATTTTTTTTCTTGAGCACTTTTAAGATCTACTCTCAGCAACTTTCAAATATGCAATAGAGTATTAACTATAGTTACCATGCTGTATACTATATTCCATGACTTAACTTATTTTATAACTGGGAGTTTGTACCTTTTGACCTCTTCATATATTTCACCCACCCCTCAACTCCTCGCCCCTGGCAACCAATCTGTTACCTGTATCTATGAGGTTTTTTCTTTTTTTCTTTTTAGATTTCACATAGAAGTGAGATCATATGGTGTTTGTCTTTCTCTGTCTGACTTTTGTTCACTTAGCATAATATCCTCAAGGTCCTTCCTGTTGTTGCAAATGGCAAAATTTGATTCTTTCTTATGGCTGAATGTTCTATTATATATATATAACACATTTTCTTTATCCATTCATCCATTGATGGACACTTAGGTTGTTTCCATGCTTGGCTGTTGTAATAATGCTGCAATGAACATGAGGGTGTATATATCTTTTCAAGTTAGTATTTGCTTTTCAGATAAATATGCAGAAGTGGGATTGCTGGATCCTATGGTAGTTTATCATAAATGTTTTAATTGTTGCTAAGTAACCCTTATAATAATTTCAAAAGCTTCATGGCATTCCATGGAGATAATATATCATAATTTAATCAACTCTTTCAGAATTGTTGGGCATTTAGGCTGCCTTCCATATTTAAAATAATTGTAGCTTTAGATTCCCACCAATAAGGAGAAGAAATAGAAAAGAATGAAAGCTGAATCAGTGGGCGTATCTGCTAACAAGCTCAAGGTTTCAGGCTGGATAGATAAAGAATGCAGTGGAACTAAGAGCAATGCTGTTCTGAGGCCACAGACCACTGCCCTCCCCACCTCCCCATTAGCCTTCTTGCAAATACAAGCAGGTGATCACAGGGATACCAGGTGAGTGGAATATTCTACTCCACTATTGAAAAACAGTCTTACGAAAAGCTCATCTGTTGATGAAGGGCGAGTATGTCACCTTCCCATATTAAAGGCATCATTTTAAATAAAAGAATGATTGTTTCCTTTCCCTTCTTTTTCCTTCCCCTTTTACAGAAAAGTTATAATACTTCAGCTCATTTTGATCTGGAGGTTAGGTAGAGTAGCCAAAATATTGAGGTATTCATCTTCATGGACTGATAATTCCCTTTGATTTCTGGGCACCAGGGAAACGAGTGGATGAGAAGTCTCAAGAAACTGGGACCAAAAGGAGGAACTCAAAGTTTGTACTATTTAACAAAGAACCAAAACAACGTATGTATAAGTACAGACTATATGGACATTTCAGACTTTCTTTGTCTGTGTGTCCTAGATGTTCCATCACTAACATATTTTCTGCATAGTTTCTACTATATAGAGTTATGATAAACCTCCTTACATTTTTTACAATTCTTTTAAATGTTTAATTGTAGGAAAATGTACATAATATAAAATTTACCATATTAACCATTTTTTAAACTGTATGGTACAGTAGTGCTAAGTATATTCACTTGGTTGTGCAACCAGTTTCGAGAACTTTTTCATACCCATTAAACAATAACTCCCCATTTCCCCCTCCCCACAGCTGTGGGCAATTACCATTCTACTTTTCGTTACTATGAATTTGACTATTCTAGAGACTTCGTGTAAGTGGAATCACACAGTATTTTTCTTTTTGTGGCTGCCTTATTTCCCTTATCCTAATGTCCTCCAGGTACATCCATGTTGTAGCACATGTCCGAATTTCCTTTCTTTTTAAGGCTGCATAATATTCCCTTGGATGTTTATACCACAGTTTGTTTATCTATTCATCCATCAATGCATATTTGGTTGCTTCCACTTTTGACAACTGTGAATAATAAATACTTCTATGAATATGGGTATGCAAATATTCTTTTGAGACCCTGCTTTCAGTTCCTTTAGATATATGCCCTAAAGTGCAATTGCTGGATCATACGGCATTTCTATCTTTAGTTTTTTGAGGAATTGTCATCCTGTTGTCTCTAGTGGCTGTACCATTGTACATTCCTACCAACAATGCACAGGATTTCAATTTCTCTACATCCTTGCCAATGCTTGTAATTTTCTATTTTTTTTAATATTTGTTTTGTTTGTTTGTTGGTTGGTTGGTAATAGCCATCCTAATGGGTGTGAGATGATTTTTTTTTACTCTTTTTAATATGGAATAACTTCAAAAAGGAAAAATACTTACTTTGATTTGAGTGGAAACTCAACATAGAGCCCCATCATTTTGAAATGTAACTTAGATGAAACTCCATAAATGTTTTCTTCAAAAAATGAGATTTCACAAAATGTACTTCAGTAAAATGTATTTGGGCTTTTGAATAAATTTACTAGTGTTTATTTTTGTTGAATCAATTTGGCCACTCTTCATTAATTTGTTCCTTTGAACACTCTTAGATTTTCCATACTAGGTATAGCATTGTGACCCGCAGAGAAAACATTGTTCCTGTCATTAAGGGAATTATCTGTGATTAAACCCCACATATTCACAAATCAGATGGAAAAATGAATATGTTTTAAAATAAGTGGGTATGTGAAAACTGGGAGGTAAAGAAAAACCTCTTTTTATTAAGTTAAAACATTTGTAGGGTATTTTTCCCCCAGAAAAGCAGGCTAGCTTGCTTCTTCTGTTTTACTACAAAGATAAGGGTTTTGATGCAGTAGAATAAACTCTAATGTTTGAATGTCTATGCTTTGTAGTATAGACTATTACATACCACCAGGGAGTAAGGGCTTTGTATACAGTCGTACCTCAGTTTCTGCATGGGATCGGTTCCAGGACCCACTGTGGATACCAAAATCCTTGGATACTCAGGTTCCATAGTCCACCCTCTGTATCTGCAGTTTCCGCACCTGTGGATTCAATCAACCGTGGATCCTAGATGTAGCTCCAATCTGGTTGGTTGAATCTGCGGATGTGAAGCCCTCGGATACAGAGCACCCACACTGTTAAGAAGCCCTGAGGGACTATTGAGATTTCCTCTATTTGAGTAGGTTCTTCACCCCTTCCCTCTAAATTTATTTTGCCCCTACATTGGTGGGGGAAAAAAATTAAAGGAGTAATATTTGTATCAGACTATGCATGTAAAATGCAATAGAGGTTTAGAAAATCAGGCTGTTCTCCCCATCCATTCCTTTCTCTTTTAATGACATATTGAGATGATAGACTTTGAGAGATATTTAGGCAGGGCTGGTGGGGGAGAAGAGCTCAGACAGACAGACACATTGTACTTTGTACAAACTTGTCTTTGCATGTATTCCTGCTGGGTAAAAAAAAAAACCAAACAAACAAACAAAAACTGGTTTCTTTTCTGAACATCGCTTTTGCTAGATGTTGCACATGAAATTTATGATGATCTCTTCTAGGTCCATGGTTTTACGCAAGATGATTACCTGATTCTATACCCCTACCCCCTTAGGATCTTTTAGTAATTAAGCTCTTATCCTTCAGAGTGAGGGAAAAAATCCACAATTGGAAAATGGAGTGAAGTGGTAAAGCTGAGGTGACTGCAGCCTCCACTAAACACCTCCTTCCCCCCTACACACCCTCGCCACATACACATTATTAGGAAATGAATGTATTTTGGCTTCTCCTACCTTTGGTAAGTGTCTCTAAAGTAAAAGATGGTAGAGGATATAATTGGTGTTCTCCTCTGACGATGCCACAGTTATGAAAGGCTGGTCAGCGATACAAAAGGAGGAATACTGTTTAAAGACAGAAAAGCACTTGGTAGTATGCCTGGAGTCAGTATTTGCTATTAATTCCAATAGTGCTTCACTCGAAATCTGACTAAATTCAACATGTAGCCAGAAGTTGATTCAGTAGTTCTACTTTAACTATTTGTTATAACTAATTTGCTTGGTGAAATTATGTAGCAAGCATAAGAGTTACATAAAAGGGAAAGTGTTACTTTATGGCTCTTCACCTCTAAATCTATTTTCACATTTTTCCTTTGGTGCATATCAACTAGCTTCTAAAAAGTTCAATGTACATACTTTGTAGTTTGGGCCTCAAATTTCCTTTTCCCTAAGCCTACCCTCTGTTTTAAGTTCAGCAGATCTTTTGTGATGCAAGTGTGCTTTGGCAGCATTATTGTGTAATTTTCTTGGGGTGTAAAATGGAAACCATGTGTTGAAATGTTCATCTGTGAACTCTCCCATGAGGTTGAGAGTCATGATAAAGCTTTCACGTTTTAAGGGAAAATAATCATCTGACAGGTAGTGGTCTGAGGAAATAATGGTTTTGCTTTCTAAGGTTTTTGGAGGAACATGGTATTTTTGAATCCATTTTCCATATCCCTAAGTCATGATCTAAATAAAAGTTGTGTGTTTTAATGGTACTTCAACTTTCCATGGTGTTCCTCCGCAAAATTGTCCTTCACTGAGCACCAAAACGGTGAGATAAGACAAACTGTCATAAAATGTGACCTAGAACTCAATAGAATGCACAAGTGCTACTAAAACTTAGCATCCAGTATGGACCGTAAGGGTTTTGTTCTAGGCCTGGAAAGATATTACTTCTTGAATGGATATTTCAATGAACATCCATGATTAGAAGCATAAATAGATTTTTTTGAGGCAGAGGGGGAATGGTCTTTAATAGGGAAGGTAATGTGGTGGCATTGACATTTGTGATCTTCTTAGTGAATAACCTGTCAGATCTTGGAAGTGAGAGGTGAATATCAGCTATTTTCAGCACCTAGAAGTAAAGTGACCTCCTTTGAGTTGGTTAAGTAACATCCTTAACCTCCCATAGACAAGCAGTTTACTGATTAAAACACCAGCATGTGTTAATGGTGATTTCTGACTTTTATACTGAAAGCAAGAGTATTTCAGTATGAGGGACTCTTAGAGCCTCATTAGTTTGGTTTACTGCCCCTTCCCACCTGTGTTGTCACAGCGTGAAATGTATAAATTATCAGTCTGTCTTGGAGTGATTTGTTAGTTGCACTTAACTTGCAAAAAAAAAACACCCCAAATTCAAAAGTGATAGATGTGAAATGGCAACCTTTGTCAGATAGATGTCACACATGATACGGTTCCTTCTGTTAATATATGTTAGCCTTGGGCTGTAGAAGGTAACGAGTCATTTTCAAAAGGGAAAAAGTCCTGAAAGAAAATCCGCCACATCACCCTCACGCAGTTAAAGGTTTGTGGGGATTTTAGGCGCCTTGCACACTTCAGAACCATTTTGTCTAATTTTATGACATAATTTCTTCCCCAAAAGCACATAACCTGGGAGAACTGATAAGTTGTAAACATAATGATCTGGAGAGGGTGTGCTCCTTCCTGAATTTTCAATGGGGAGAAGGCCATCTGCTTCTCCATATGGAAGCGTTACCCTCTTCTGCTCGAAGCCAGCACAGCTAGGGACCAGAACCACAGGGGGAGGCAGCGTGCTTGCTCACCGCTTTACCTTTCACAGGACGAATAAAGCTCTTGCTTTATTTTCAGTTCAGACTTCCTATAATTATACCTAAGGTCACATAACTCAGAGTATGAGCACCCGAAAAAAAATTTCAAGTGGCTAGAGTGAACCCCTTAATAAAATGGTGTATTAATGTAGTTAGTATTCTTTTCATTTGAAATAGTTTCATTGTATTTTATTTAGTGAGGCATAACAAATGCTACACATATTCTCCTTATTTTTAAATGATCCCTCTGAAACCTAAGAGCTGTTAGTGCTGCCTCTTAAATAGGATTTTTACAAGTATTTTTCTTTCCGTGTGTGAATTGTATGTTTGTTTTGCTTTAAGACTCCAGCGACTACTCTGTAGATGACGAATGCTTAGTGAAGTTGCTGAAAGGATGCTGCCTGAAGAACTTACAGCGGCCTTTGCAAGCGGAATTGTGTTTCAATCACGTTGTCCAAAGGTAAAAGCGGACAGTGAAACCAACTTGAGTGCAAATTGTGGTTTCTGGGGAATCGCTGTGAGAAAGTGATGCTTTTATCTCCCGTTGCTAACCTTTTACTTGGTGTTACCAGAAAGAGAATCCAGTAACATTTTCTTTATTCTTTGAGAAAACAATTATAACCTAAGTGGAACGTGGCTTTTTGCCTTTCTACCTGGTGTTCAGAGGTGACTTACAAAAGCTAGATTTACAGCCAGGCTGACATGTGACTGTCTAAATTCTGGCAGCAAGGTACAGAACATCTGATACTTTTTTGATTCATGCATTTGTCTGTCATTCATTTATTCCACAGATATTTGAGTACCCACTATGTGCCAGAGACTGTGATCCTGAATCCTAGGGATTCAAAGTTGAGTAAAAAGACTCGCCATCATTGTAATGATAATGTGGCAGGAAAGAACAACTGTGATGAATACTAAAACTGCTTCTCTTTTGGCAAGGGGCATTTTTCTGTAGATGAATGAGTTTTAACCCCCCAATAGCATTGATGATGATGTCCTGCTCCTTTGCTAATTAGAGAGTTGAGTCAAGGTTCTGATGCCTGGCCCTCTTCTCTACATCTGGAGTCACAAATGCAATTACAGGGGCCAGACAAGTAACCTTACTGAATGAGCTCTAATTGATTATTGCTCTGGACAGTGTGGGCCCAGTAGCAATAATCACTACAATTTTTTTTTTTTTGGCTGTGTTGGGTCTTTGTTGATGCTTGCGGGCTTTCTCTAGTTGCAGTGAGCGGGGGCTACTCTTCGTGGCAGTCCGTGAGCTTCTCACTATGGTGGCGTCTCTCGTCGTGGAGCACGGGCTCTAGGTGAACAGGCTTCAGTAGTTATAGCGTGCGGGCTCAGTAGTTGTGACACACAGGCTTAGTTGCTCCACGGCATGTGGGATCTTCCCGGACCAGGGATCGAACCTGTGTCCCCTGCATTGGCAGGCGGATTCTTAATGACTGTGCCACCAGGGAAGTCCCTACAATTTTTCACTGAAAGCCTGGAATCTGAATTTTGTATAACGTGTCCGGATTTTTAAATCTTGGCTCAATTTTTTGGAAACCATTGTGTAAGCCAAATAGATCACAGCCATAGACTGCCGTTGACATTTTCTGTTCCATATCATGTGCCTTTCCATCCATAGCTACTGATCTGCCTCTTTCCGACTATATATTATGAGAATGTAGGAGGACTGGTGTCCTTATAAGAAGCTGAAAGAGACAATATCTATTTCCCAAATAAGTAATATACAGTCTTTAGTAAACATGTTAAAGAAGTATCCGTTGAGTTCTCTTTTATTGGTGTTTTTATTAGGAGCAAAAGGATGACCCATTTGGGCTATTTGTTGTATTTTTTGAACCTCATAGTGAATTGCTTGCTGGTGTGTTTTATAGTTTTGGATTGTGAGTTCACCTTCAGTGGGGTTTTATCTTGAGACTCCTATGAGGCTAGGATTGAGGAAGAGTCTCTCTCTAAAGTGATTGTGCTTTTATTTCTGCCAGACGCCCAAAAGGCTTTTCCAGGCCAGGACCACCTTCATGTTCATTTCATTGCTTAGAAGTTCTTGGATCATTTGGGCCACATAAATTTGAATTGCAGATTCATGTGAGGGCAGGCCTATTGGTTATTAATTTCCTAAGGGATGTGTCTTCCCCCCTCCCCCCCACCCCTTCGCCTAGACCTCAGGCCAAGGAGCCAACTGCCCCTGTCTTCCTCCTATGCCACGAGTGGGTTTTTCTCATCTGCCCTTTCTCTGGTGGAGCAGAGCCCCAGCTTTATGTAGAGTCTCAGCC